>NC_142053.1:32984168-34213168 GCF_982192425.1 Myodes glareolus | reverse complement strand
CTTTCTCAGCCCATTTATAATCTGTGTAAAGGAGGGCTACTGATTTTTTGGGTTATTATTGTATCCTGCTACGTTACTGAAAGTGTTTATGAGTAGAAGTTCCTTAGTAGAATTTTGGGGTCGCTTATATAAACTATCATATCATCAGCAAATAGTGAGAGTTTGATTTCTTCTTTTCTGATTTTTATCCCCTTGATATCCTTTTGGTGTCTTATTGCTCTAGCTAGGACCTCAAGAACTATATTGAATAGATATGGAAAGAGTGGACAACATTGGCTTGTTCCTGATTTCAGTGGGATCGCTGGGAGTTTCTCTTCATTTAGTTTGATGTTGACTATTGGCTTGCTGTATATTGCCTTTATTATGTTTAGGTATGCTCCTTGTAACCCTGCTCTCTCCAAGACATTTATCATGAAGGGATGTTGTATTTTGTTAAATGTTTTTTCAGCATCTATTGAGATGTTCATTTGATTTTTAGTTTTAAGTTTGTTTATATGGTGGATTACATTAACAGATTTTCATATGTTGAACCATCCCTGCATCTCTGGGATGAAGCCGACTTGATCATGATGGATGATTTTTTTCTGATTATTTTTTTAGAGAAGAAACAGGAATGAGCAAACTTACATTAAGCTCACTGTATGTGTAAAATTATTTTATCATTTTATGAACATATAGATAAGGAAATCAGCTATTAAAATGGTTTATAAGTTCAGTATTTTGCCTATGTCCCTTCACTAGCATATCCAACCTTTTCCCTCTCAAGAAGTTAAATTCAAATGTAGCTGAGAATTCTAGTGTCAGAGTTGTTTCTTTCAATTTATTCTCATTTATCCTTCTTAAATCTATAAATTATTTGTGAATTTCAGTCTCTCTTGTAACAAGAAGTCACACAATATTGTTATAAAATAATGTTGCCAAGAATCAGAATAAAAATAATCTTGCCCATTGGGTGGTGTGTGTTTGTGTGTGTGTTTCAGTTAATCAGTGAAGCAAATTATTCTTTCAGATCTTGTGGCTCTGATTCTTTCTGGGGATCATTGGCTGCATTGGTCTACAAAGGAATAGAGATCAGAAACAAGGAACAGGACTCAGTCAGTTTGTGGGTACGACGGAGACAGCTCTCTGTGACTTAACTTTGATGAATCTGCTCAGTTTTATTCCAGAGTATAAGAAATATATAGGATTGGAGAACCTGGGGTCAAACCCTAATTTACATTAAGTGGCATGGTCTTGTCATAAGGCTTCATATGTGGGAGTAGGCTCCTATATCAAAGCTCCTAGTATAAGTCTTAGTTATATTTCAGTAGGGGAGGCTTCTAGCTGGGATCTGTGCCAAGGGTCCAGCTAAAGATAAATCTGGCCTACAGGCAGAGAAACAGTGTTTCAATAAGATCAGTCCTCCTGGGCCCAGGGACATTTTCCAGATAAGAGCAGGTAGAGAGCAGAAAGTCTCACTAGAGAGGGAGTTCCCACTTTGTAGAGCTTTGGAAAAAGCTTCCAGGCCATGATAGACTGCGACCTCTGAGCAGCAAGGCATTCCAACAAGATCTTATGTATACTGTTATAATGGTGCCCTATGTTCCAATTATGCAGAATGGGAGCCTATTCTATGCCTGAATTCCTCTACACAGCTCTACTTACTACTGTTCACAGGTTCCCTTTGTCCCTAAAATTGAATTTAACATATAACTGTAGAGTACAGGAATACTTCTCTTATCAAATAGACAAGCATGTATAGTTGGAGATGTTATCTATAACCAGAATATTTGCTTTCAGCTTTTAAGGAGTTTATGTAAAAATAAAATCTTCTCTATGCTTCCCTGGTCTCTGTATTTTGTTAATATTCTTGAAGCTCATCTTTTTGTTATTATAACTTATGTTGTTGTTTTTCTTTCTGCAACTATTAATACACTATGCTCTCATTAATTAACATATGATAGCTTAAAATGTTTTTTTTGAAAGTTTAGAAATGGAGTACAGGGAAAGTAAGGTAGAGTCACAGACACACCTGCACAAAGAATTTATTTCTTCCCTTTGCAGTATTTATTTGACACTCTGGGGTTAGGCAAAATAAAACCAAAGTTCTTGATTTGTGTTTTACTGTTCTAAAGTCCATTTTAACAAATAACGGAGCAGTCATTTTTATGCATTGCTTTTTGAGCAAATATAAGATGACCATTTATAACAGTGCAATATAAACGAAGCCCTGAAAATGAAAACCATAAAATTCTAGAATATCTGTTATTAATGTATTAAACGATTCACTGACAAGTAATCCAGGACTTTCCATTAATTGCTTTTTAATAAATAATGATCTTGGGTATTGAAAATAACTTATATACCTAAATGTAACTTTAGCTTCAGTGTAAAGTAAATATTAAACATCCAGAGATAAGTTTTGCTGGTACTTTATATTTTATTGAGTCATTTTTCTCTGCTCCCCTCCCTTCCTCTTCCTTCCCCTCCAGCCCTCTCCTGTGGTCTCCATGCTCCCAATTTACTCAGGAGATCTTGTCTTTTTCTATTTCCCATGTAGATTAGATCCATGTAAGTCTCTCAGGGTTCTGATTGTTCTCTAGGCTCTCTGGGATTGTGAATTGTATGATGGTTTTCTTTGCTTTGTGTCTAAAAGCCACTTATGAGTGAGTACATATGTTATTTGTCTTTCTGGGTCTGGGTTACCTCACTCAATATCATGTTTTCTAGCTTCGTCCATCTGCCTGCAAATTTCATGATGTCATGTTTTTTTTTCTGCTGTGTAGTACTCCATTGTATAAAGGTACCACATTTTCCTTATCCATTCTTTGGTCGAGGGGCATGTAGATTTTTTCTAGGTTCTGTCTATGACAAACAATGCTGCTATGAACATAGTTGAGCACATGTCCTTGTGATACAATTGAGGATCCTTTGGGTATATACACAAAAGCCGTATTGCTGGGTCTTGAGGAAGGTTATTTCCTAATTTTTTGAGAAATCATCACACTGATATCCAAAGGGGCTGTATTGGTTTGCACTCCCACCAGCAATGAAGGAATGTTCCCTTTACCCCACATCCTCTCCAGCAGAAGATGTCATCAGTGTTTTTCATCTTGGCCATTCTTACAGGTGTAAAATGGAATCCCAGAGATAATTTTTATATTTTCTTTATGGTGTGCTTCACTAGATAAAAGTCGAATCCAAAAGATCAATGTCATCATAAAATAAAACATGACAATTACCTATGTCATGTTTCATGGTATATACTGGATGATCGAATTTCTGTTAAGAACACTCCACCACTTATTTTAATTGTTAGTCTCATATGTTAATATATAAAGACATTTGAAATCCCAAACTATACAATGAATCATGGTTCTTTAAATTCTACTTACATCAAGGATAATTTTCTATGGGAACACATAGTTTGGCTCCAGTGGACATGCTGAAATAGATAAGGGAACCCCTAAAGGCTTCAGCCCTACACAGGGAACTACAGGAAGCTGAGGAGTGCCTCAAGTTGGAGAAATTGTCTTCTCCAGGAAAAGCAGGCCAATTGGTTATCCGACACTAAATGATCAGCCCTGGAAGCATACATATGAGTAACATTTCGTAGATTGGGCAGATTATATTTAGTTATACATATGCAAGTAACAACAGTTAAATAAAAGGATGGCATGAATTTGAAAAAGAAAAATAATAGGAAGGCTTGGAAGGAGGGAAGAAATATTACAATAAAAACAAAAGTCTGAAAAGCATATAGAATTGTCAGTTTGGAGGAATGGTGAGAAGGCTCAGCAGTCAAGTCTTCTAGAAGTTCCTACAGGGAAAGTGAGAATGGTGGGTGCCCTTTGTCAAGTACAGAAAGTTAAGTGAACAACAGTTCTCTCACTTCCTGTGTGTTTCTAGAATTTGGTTTTATTCAGCTATCAGATGTGTTTTTTGATCTTGGAAAAGATAGCTTAACGGCAAAATAGAATCAATGTTTGTCTAAGCCAGTTATGGCAATTTATTCATATATTTGTATTTTCTACTGTTGGTTCTGGGATAGTCACATACCAGGGAACATTCTGACAAAATTTTTAGGAAATATTTTCTCTACAGTAAAAAGAAATGAAAAAAACAAAACACATAAACAAACAAAAAGAGTACTCCACATCAGACACCTTTCAACCTGAAACAATGTTTTACCCTGTTCCATGTATACACATTTCCACATACTCACATGCCACACACACATACACACATACAAACACATAAACACTAAAATAAATCTTTAAAGTGTCAAATTAGTCTGAAAATATAAGCAAAGATATAGTCTATATTTTTATAACCAAGAAAATTATGTAATTTCGCTGCTTCAGTAATTTAAGCATAACATTTACTACTAGAGCTCTCTCCTTTCTCTTGTTTGTAAAGTCCTACTTTCCTCCTCTTAATCTGAATTGGAGAGTTGATTGACTTAGCTAACAAGCCACTTATAGGCAGAAATATTGACTATTATGCTTAAGATTGGGTAATTTCACTATGTAAAGGCAATTCAGTGTGCAACACAGCAAAGGCAGGGAAAATTGAACTGTGGGCATGCTGCTTTGTGGAGTTTTCACTGACATTTTCCTTGTTAAGCCTGTCAGACAACAGGAAAGGAGCTGAATGAGACTTAGAAACTAGACTTTTTGGAGGTTGATCTCTTGCTTTGAAGGCAAGCACAAGAAAGCCTAGAGTACAAATACAAGTTTCAACATAAACATTTCAGATGATGGGAGGTATTTCAACACTGACCTTCATTCTGGTGGTTTTGACAAAAATCCACACACAACTAACTAACAAAAATTAGAAATGAATATTATCTTACTTGATTGCTTAATGAAAGGCTCATCCAGAGTCTTCAAAGAGGTATGCTTTACAATCTTAAAGATGGGTAATGATGTTAGAGGGCTCTGGGAACATGGAGAGTTTGCCAATCCAGAACCGAATTGAACTCATTGTAATTTATTGGTAGCCTATCCCAAGAGAGTCTGTGACACCTCTCCAATTATCTGCTCAATTGTGAATTCTTCTTTTTCTTCCTCCGTCTCTTTCTGATGTTGTATGCATCTGCATTGTAAACATGCCCATACACATAAATAAACAGTAGCATTTTTTGAAATTATAATACAATTATATTTCTCCCTTCTCTTTTCTCTCTCTGAACCATCCCATACCAGCTCTTTCAAATTTATGATCTGTTGCTTTCTTTAGTTGTTTTGTGTACTTCTTTATATTTGTTAAGTTAAAACCTCCTGGACTTCTACTCATCCACTTTGGCATGTCATAAGTCAGCTCTTAAATACATTTTATTTTTCTTCCCCAAATATTGGTTTACTAAGCAGGAAAATCTAATTTTATTGAAAACTCTAGGTACAACAGGGACTGGAGAGATAATTTGGCAGTTAAGACCTGTTTCAGAGGACCCATGTTTAGTTTCTGTTGCCACATGGTTGCTCACAACCTTCTGTCACTTCATTTCCAAAGGATTTGACACTCTCTTCTTTTTTTCTGTAGGCACCAGGCACACAAATGGTGCACAGATGTACAACCAGGAGAGACACCAATATACATAAAATAAAAGTAATTAACTTATAAAGACAAAATTATAGTTGCATTTATATTAAAGAAGTATTCATCCATACGGGGAAGGGATAAACTATGCTTGTTTACTCTGTTTCCTTCAGAAAACCAAATGTTTCATCTTTTCAATCTTTGATCCACAAAAAGTAAATTGTAAGTTTGAAACCGCAAGTGTCCATTGGCAGATATACTTAAGATTAACTTGATGATCACCAATCACTATGAAGTTAATAGATAGCCCTAACCTCAAATTTATGAACTACCTCCTCACAGGTTTTAACATCTCATTGTGATAAGTAAATGATTTAATCCTATAAAGTAGACATAAATGTTTGGAATTAGTAGTAATGGTTAATACTAATAATAAACCTCCCCTTCCTTGAAGCCCATTTCCTTTCAGTTCCTTCCCAACCTAAGAGAATAGCTCAGAAAGGAGCACCAAGAAGCATAGCCTTATAATTAGTCTTGAGAGACCTGACAAAAGTGGTTTTGGCAATAGTCCTTGGTATGATGTTCTTTGCACATGTACATTATGACAGTCTTTATAAGAATTTATCAATACTGCCTCAAAAGAATTCAGCAAGGTGGTTAGACGTTAAATATTAACATGTCGATAATCCATTACTCAAAATCTTTGGACTCTACCTGTTTCAGAATTTTAGTATTTTTATCTAATCTTACAAAGTCAATTTTAAACACAGTGTACATTGTATAATACTATGTGTTAAACCATAGGCCAATAACCCTTAAGGAAATTCACTAGTATTTCCCCGATCAAATGTATGAAAACTCATTTAGTAAAAGATAATATGTATGCTTAAACTACATCACTCCGGGCCATGTTTTACCACAAAAAGAATTGAAAGAAAAACCAACATTCTTTATAAGTTTATTTTCTTTTACTTCAGCATTGCAGATAGAATATTGTGTAACTCTCCCTTGAAACATAGACTCAACCCAGGAAATACAAATACAGTTTCTGACTTGTTATGACATTCTCTAAAATTATAAGAATATATTTATCTCCTCTTCTAACATACACAGCATGATATATTTGGGTAAAAACATATCTGAGAGATCATTATCACAGTATTACTAAAGTAAAGAGTGATCAGTTTGATATATAAATATTGTAAATAATGATCATATTTCTACTTTGGTTGAATTTTTCAAGAGCAGCAATATAGTTGACATAATTTTAATACTGGTAATATTTATTTTAACATCAGAAGAAAGTTATTATTCATGTACAGTTAATAATGTTACATTTGTTTTGAAAGTATTAATTTGTTCCCATGCTATTGGAGGCTTTAGAACAGTTTAAATGTATGACAAAATTTTTGTTTCCCACCTTTTCATAACAAGCACTAGATGAATGAGCAATACTACATACAGCTGAATGTCACAGAAAAATACACAGGATGGACATATGATTACACACACCAACTCATCATATGTGTTAGGAACCTTGTCTAAGCACACCTGGCATTAGAAATACTGTCCTAGTCAAATAATCCTCCTAATATTTTCTAATATCTCATTCTTTGCAACCTTCCAATACCCATTTTCCAAAGCAGATTTCAAATATTTTTTAAAGCAAAATGTCACACTTTGTTTGGCATTCATGTATTTGAATGTATAAAAAGGTAGAGAGCAATGACTGCTTTTCACGAGAACCTGGTTGAAATCCCAGCGTCCACATAACAGCTCACAACTGTCTGTTACTCAAGATCTGACACCCTCATACAGATATACATGCTGGCAAAACACCAATGCACATAAAATAAAAATAAATAAATTATTTTAAAACTATACTACCACTCTTACTAAGCACCTTCTTTAATATGTCACTAGTTTTTCTCTTAGGGGATATTGCACTCAGTACTAGTTCTTCTGTTAACATGACAAAATACAGGACAGAAACAACTTAGAAAGGGGTTGTTCTATCTTATAGGTCTGAGGATACAGGCTCTTAACATGACAAGGAAGGCTTAGCAGTACAAGTAGAAGGTGGCTAGGCACATTGCTTCTACAGACAGGAATTATAGAGAAATGAACGATTAAGCACAACTCCCTTCTACCTTTTCATTAAATATATAGTCTCAGTCTAGGAAATGGTGCCACCTACAGTTGGGGTGGTTCTTCACTTAATAACTAATATAGATAACTCCGTACAATTGTCCACTGGTTTGTCTTTTCCACAATTCTAGAACTTATCAAGCTTTTAATCATCACTAGCCATCACATTCTCAAACATATTTTTTCACATATGTAATTTTCATAGTGTCATGAATTTTAGAAATGAATGCAATACCTTGTAGCAGAACTCACTGCATATGTTAATGAAATGTAAGAAACAATGCATCCAAGTAGACATACTATAACTTCTGCTGAAGGTTTTATCTAGCAATGATTCATATTAAATATTATCTGCAAAATGGGTAGGGGAACATGCATGCTGCCTTCTTTCTCACTTACCTTTTGGAGAAAAAGTAAGTGTTGCTTTTATAGCATATACTTCTACCAATATCTCTGCCACCACTAAAATACCTTAGATCTACAGTTTGAAGAAATTTCCCCACTGAGAGATTATTTTACCAAGTTATTTTGGGACCTTAGACCTGAAATTGGTTCATTTCTAAGTATATTGTGTGAATTAGACCTTGCCATCCAAAAAACATACTTTACTTTCAGAAAGGCTTTAGAGGTATGTCTGGATATTGATATTTGTAACCATCTCCCCACCCCACCACCCATTTTGCATCTTTTTCTTGAACACTGGACTGCATAGCGGCCAAAAGCATTTGGAAGTGAGTGCATGAGACTCTAAAGCTGCTGGAATTAGTGCTCTAGCGCTCATGACACTGAACACTAATGTATTTTCATTACTGTTTAATGTTGGGAAATCCTACTTCACAGAGCCCAAGGATTAAATTTCTTCATTTGGAGGGAACAAGTGCATTCCCTGTCTTTTTCCTGAGGTAAAAGAGAAAGAAGAACAAATCTGAGATTATTTGCATTTCCTAAGGGTTAAGGTTTGCATACAGTCTACTAAGAACAACATTCCAATGCTGTGAAAACACTTAAAAATATTAACATTAGAAAGTTTCTGCATATGAAATACTAGAATAGAAATAAATAGTAAAATTGATTAACACACATATGTTATCATATCTAAATGATCACTAAAATATACATATTTAATTGAAAGTGTATATACATATATCAATATATTCATATATTTTAAAGGTGATTTACATAGCAATTCTACCTACAGCAGAAGTATTATATCATTGTTTCATTTTTAATTAAATATAGTTTCATCACTATTCATAGTATGCTATTTACAAGTATTTGAAGGAAAATCTACAAACAATAAAACTAAATGATCGTGAGTGATTTTCCTTTTAACAATACTACTGGATGAGAGCTTTATTTTGAATAACTTTTAATAAATAGATAGCCGTGGTATAGGCTGGTGGATAATGTGTGTCTGTTTGGAGGTGTTCTAGTCATGAGCTCTGTAGGAGGAAGCCACTTGTTGGTTCCTGGCTGCTCAGCACAGAAGTAATCACACAGAAACTGTATTAATTAATTCACTGCTTGACCCATTAGCTCTAGCTTCTTATTAGCTAACTCTTATATTAATTTAACCCATTTCAATTAATCTGTATATCACCATGTGGCTGTAGCTTATCAGGTAGTGTTCCTAGCATCTGTCTCAGGAGGCTCCACGGCTTCTCTCTGACTCCTCCTTTCTTTCTCCCAGCATTCAGTCTAGTACTCTCCACCTAACTCTGCTCCACACTGCCCTACTCTGCTATAGGCTCAAAGTAGTTCTTTTTTCATTAACAGTAATCACAGCATACAGAGGGAAATCCTACATCAGAACCCTAAAATAGACGTTTCTCTGACTATGGAAAACCACCATGACTTCTCTTTTCTTTACATCATTAAATATTTTCTTACATATAATTTTGGATGGCAAACCTGTGCCACATCATATTGTGGAAGCATTGCTTAAAATGCCTCCTTTCAGATAGTATTGTTCTTCCCCAGAATCCTAAAAAATACTTTCAAGGAAGAAACATGTCTATCTATGAACAATCAACTAGATATTCAGTAGATGCATCAGAATGATA
The DNA here is from genome assembly GCF_982192425.1 of Myodes glareolus. Taxonomy (NCBI): domain Eukaryota; kingdom Metazoa; phylum Chordata; class Mammalia; order Rodentia; family Cricetidae; genus Myodes; species Myodes glareolus. The sequence goes on along the minus strand of NC_142053.1, from coordinate 34,203,437 downwards.
CCCAAAGAAAACACTCAAGGAAATTCTTTGTGTCCAATGAATGAATCAAAATCATTTCCATCAGTAAATCTTTTAGGACCTTGCTTTATAACAGAGCTATACTGAATACTTTATGACATATAAAAGAAGCAGAAAATGACACTTCACTGTAGATGGAAGTTTCTGTCCTACCCAGTCCCACAGACATTCAGTTCCATAGAAAGACACAGAGGCTTATAAACTACAAACTGTTTGGCCTATTAGTTAAGGATTATTATTAACTAGCTCTTACAACTTAAATTAACCCATAATTCTTGTTTATGTTTAGGCACGTGGCTTGGTAACTTTTGTCACTGAGGAATTCTCATCTTGCTTCCTCTGTGTATGGGTTGTGACTGTATCTCTGCCTTTCCTCTTCCCAAAATTCTCCTAGTCTGGTCGCCTTGCCTATACTTCCTGCCTGGCTACTAGCCAATCAGTGTTTGATTAAACCTATATGAGTGACAAATCTTTACAGTGTACAAAAACATTATCCCACAGTATTTTCCCTTTGTTCTTTTTTAAAAAAGAACCCTGAATCTAGTCTCCTTTTTTAGCTTTTTTTCTGACCATTATCCATAACAACTTGTAACCAACATGCTAAACAAAGAGAAACATCCATAATCATGTTTTGGGAATGTGGGCATAGTTTTCTAGGCTAGTCTACATCCTGCTGATTGGGTACATTGATAATTCTATGGGGACTCAAAAAAATTTAGGATTACGGCTGAATCATGACTGGAGTATTTTGTGAGGCTGGATAAACTCAGGCATCAATCTTGAGGCTCTTCTGGATGTATAACTCAGAGGAAACTGCAACAGAGATGCTCTGAAACATAGGGTAATCTGGGCTATCCACTCCTATTGGAGTTTTTCAGGGGGTCGGCCTTGATCAAACCTTATTTTCCTTAATCTGGAATGAATCTACAGCATCTCATTTCCTGTGAAAATAAAAGTGAATCCTCTTCTCCAAAGTAGCATATCTTTTGCCTTAAATTTTAAAGTCAATGCATGTTCAAAATTTATATGTTGAATTAATCCTGCAGCATTTATAATCAAATGTCTTTTAGTAGCTGTTGCTCCTTCCTCAGCAGTCAAACAATTTCAAGACAGCAACAATATCATACAATATCCAGACTCTCTGTGTGTTTTCCATCTTTATGTGGCTTCTTATATACTCTATTTCTTTTATTTGTATTTTTTGAGACAGGGTTTCTCTGTGTATTTTTGATTCTCATAGATATTACTCTGTAGAACAGGCTGACCTTTAACTCACACAGATCTGCCTGCCTCTGTCTCCCAAGTACTGGGATTAAAGGCATGCATCACCATGCCTGTGTACTCTATTTCTTTTCTAAGTACTTTCTCTATCCTTTTTCTTTTCCATCCCAAGACTATGTATATTTTAAAACACACTGTAAATCATTTAGAGTTTTTTTCCCCTGAATCTGTTCTTACTGTACATCTCTATCTTTTTCTGACCACATGAGTCTTTAATCTGCTAAGCAGTATGGCTAGGATTAAAGCTGCAGCTTTGGCACTTGGCTCCACCCCATTCCTTAGCTTTGAGAGTCTAGCGTCATGGTGGAGGTATTGGCAGAAGCCATATTTATTGCCACAACTCTGCAGAGTTTCTAGATCCATGCCACCACCAAAATGCCTAATGCCAGCTGCTGCTAATAAACACCATTTAATTGTTTCATGGCAGAACCTCTTAAAAGAGTTGCAAGTTTTTTTGTGCTAAAGTTGAGTCAGGAAGCTCTCTTGATGTAGCCATGCCTCAACTTGCCTTTAGCAAATAGAGTCTACTGAAGTAAAGACAGTTACCAAGTAGCTGCACATGACTCTGTTCTTGTCTATCTAGAATCCCTGTTATTTTAAGCTTTCTCAGACTTTATGTCAAAATTCTTGTCAAATATTTGGGCTACATTTGTGGCCCAAAGTGTCTGTTACACCCAATCTAGCAGTCATTCAGTTCCAATGAAACACCCAGAGGTTTATATTAATTATAAACTGTATGGCTCATTAGCTCAGGATTATTATTAACTAGCTCCTACAACTTAAATTAATCCATAATTCTTGTCTATTTTTAGCAACGTGGTTTGGTACATTTTCTCATTAAGGCATTCTCATCTTGCTTCTTATGTGTCTGGCTGGTGACTGACCCTCTACCTTTCCTCTTCCCAGAATTCTCTTAGTCTGTTCTCCCTGCCTATACTTTCTGCCTGGGTACTGTCCAATCACCTTTTATAAATCAATATGAGTGACAAATCTTCACAGTATACAAAAGCATTATCCCATAGCACTTCACTAAGAAACGCATTTTCTATTGTAATAGCAAAGACAAAACACATGGTCCATCAAATGACTGCCATGTTAGAAACCTCAAAGGCTAAACTTCTTTTAAGAAGAGTAAATGTAAGAATTAGAAAGAGTCACATTTAAATACTCATCAGCATATTTTCATCACCATTTTCTATCAGTCAAATTAGACAAAAGGGATATCATATTAAATGTAATATCCATATTGTAAGTGAATGGGTCAAGTTTCAGAATGAAAGAAATTAGACCCCAAGCCAAGTTTGCTATTCTTCCAAATTCTATGCTCTTTTACTTTCCATTCTGTTTTAGAAGTTACATTAGTTTAAGAGGGAAGCAGACACATAAACATAAATGAAAATTCAGAAAATTCAGAAGATTCTGTGCCTGAGAATCATAAGAAGGAGGAAATTTTATTATTTGTACTAAGGTGCTGGCAGAGTCATATGCGAGTCTATTCATGGTGAAACTATCAGTTTGCTTTTGCTTCTAAACAAATTTCCCATCTGTAAAATGGTCTTTTGTGCCCTAGCACTTTATGTTTCCTGGGTTCAAACAATGCAAAGCATATTTCTGTCTATGTGAGTATGAGTACAAAAATTTAAAAATATTAATGAAATGTTAAATACTACTGATGACATTTTAGGGGTTATTGGATTTGGGCTAAGCATGGAGTACAGGGGTGATTTAGGAAATTAACAGGGTGTTTTAAATATATAAGGATAGCTGAACACCTAGTAGAATCTGTATATAAAATAATTACCATTCCTTACCATATCTGTCTTTTGTACAAAATCTGTCTTTTGTCTTTCATACCTTTATAAATTGAGTTTATTTAAAGGGGGAACCACCTGTACTATAAAAAAATCCAGCCAATAATATATCATGGTCTTTACTCCTGAGATAGTAATGTCATCTTTTTTGGTGTGCTTTTTTTTTTCATTTGAAATGCAAGCCAGTGTCTTTAAAATTCATGTCTGAAGTGAAAAGACCGAAAGAAGTAATTTTTCCCTCTGATCATTAACTGCAAAGTGGGCCTCAGAACACACCAGCTGAGCCCTCTGTTAGACATCGAAAGCCTCTGGCATTTTTCTGCTTTCCAACTCTGTCATTGGGGAGGTGGGACAAAGCTGTGCCGTCTACAAAGTTTATCCAGAACGTGCTGGTGTTACAAGCAATCACTTGATGCCTATTATGCTTCTCCTGTGGACGAGAGGTGGCTATCTGCAACAATAGTGATTTCTTTTCAAAGGGCCTTAATTGGGGTATTTCTCCTGGGCCAGATCCTAACTAACTGTTTTTGATACGTGCCTGCCTGCGAGTACAGCAGTGGAAAAATGCCCAACAATAGCAACATCGGGAGTCTGAGGACTGCTGTCCCTATTTGCCCCCTGTGCAAACAAGCAGGAAAAAAGTTCCCCCACTGTTGCCTAACCTACTGCTAACTTGGCAGGACTCCTAAAATGATGTGAAAAAAGGCAAGGTGTGCAGACTTTGCTCTGCATGGCTGTGGAAATACTTAGAGTAACCAGAACAATGTCCTCTTAGCCTGCCTTTTACAAGTAGCACTCCGTGGTGTTGGACTGGTGTAGAGATTAGTTTCATGCAGTTGAGTTACACACTTGTGAGCTATTTATCTGAAGTATGGATTTACTTCTGTGTAGGCAGGCTAGCATCCTTTCCTGAGGTAAGTCAGAAGGTGGCCTTATATTTTATTTGAAGTGCTGAATGCTTTTCCTCGCAACGAATTTGTGCCTCTCACTGGTATTTTCTGAAGTGAGATTTTTTTTGCAACTGATGGAAATCAGCTCACTTCTGTTCTGTAGTCTTATTTCTCGTTGATGATTTATTTGTTCAGAGGTAAAAACTATGACAAATTGTGTGAGGCGGATTCATTAGTTTTAGCTGGTATATTCCTGAAGAATTTACATGTAAATGCAACTGTGAATGTTTTACATTTCATAAGCTTGCTGCACGTGCTTTTGTAAGTTAAGTGACTTTTTTTTTTTACCGATAGACTGAGCTTCAAATTCCTTCCCCCCTCCTCACAGGTTATCTGAAATCCTAGTAAGTCTGTCATGCAGTGTTCTCAAAGTAGGAGAGTAAGTCTTTATTTGCTGTTTTTCTTCTCTCTGTTTTAGACATGCAAAGCAGCCCACACAACCAGTTCACCTTCAGACCCCTCCCACCACCACCACCTCCTCCACATGCCTGCACCTGTGCCAGGAAGCCGCCTCCCACAGTGGACTCTCTTCAAAGAAGATCAATGACTACCCGCAGTCAGCCCAGCCCAGCTGCTCCTGCTCCTCCAACCAGCACACAGGATTCAGTTCATCTGCATAACAGCTGGGTCTTGAACAGCAACATACCCCTGGAGACCAGGTACTTAAGCTATTACTGATGATGCTACACTTGAATATTGACAGTTCCTAATAGTAGGAACTCCTTTCACCATAGTTGTCTGCAGAAAAACACAAATATGAACCACTATACACAATCAGGTGCATCAATAAAAGGGTAGATCTCATCCCAGGCAGACAGGAAACAGTGATTCAGGCACACTCACAGACATGGACCAAAGCACATGCATGAGTCAACATGAAATAACAGATACATAATTACCTTATTTTCAGATACGGCCAAAAATAAAAGGAAGCAATGATCTGAGTTGTCACTGTAGCCTCAATATGAAAATTAATTGTGTTGTATTTCAAGAATGGAGAGGGAGGGAGGGAGGGAGGAAAGGAGGGAGGGAGGGAGAAGAGAAAACAGTTGGAGGAATAGTGGCCATTGCCATGTTATTTATTATAAAATTTCTTGAAAAGGAAAGTACCTTCTAATAGTTCAGAAAGGATTTAATTATGAAGGGAAACTGCATATGTACCTTGAAAATTGTATTCTAGCAGCATGACATTTTGAAGGACTGTTTTTCTGTCATGTCACACATTTGGGTTTCCAAATTCACTACATAAGTTTTTATTGTGAATAAAGTTCTATTCCTCTACCGTTCTAGGTCCTTAGACCATGAAAGAATCAGCACTCACTATTTCCCATCATCCTTTCTTTTAAAATTAGAGTTTTTTGAGATGGTAGTAAATCTCAGTGATGGAGCACTTGCCGGGAGTTCAGAAGACCCCGAATTCAATCTTCATCACCACCCAAATGCTATTTTCTGTTAACATACCAAAACATAAGCTAGTACAGCATAGATAGCATTCTGTTGTCAAATTCCAGGGGTTCCTGCGGACTTCTTTATGTCTTAATCATTTTAGAAAGGCAAACTTATATAAACAGTGTTCAGAATATATCAGTCAATAAACAATGTCTGGCATGAACTTGTATCCTAATATCCTCTGGGAATCGTAACTGAAAGGGAGTGACTAATAAACTCACATTATCAGGCTTCTCTTCTTAGTAGCATATTAAATTAGAGGGCATCAGCGAGTATCACTACTTCCACTGAAAGTACTGTGGCCCAAATCCAGAAAACTGTATCATTCATCATATACTGGATTAAAAAGGTTTGTAAGCCCCTTTTTTATGATCCCTTCCAATGGGACATGCAACAATAGCAGTCAGGACCTGTGGTGAAGACAGCACATTCAGGATAGTACTAATGATAAGGTTTGTGCACTGTTCTTTTTTTATTGAAAATTTCATACCGGTATATAATGTGTTTTGATAAAATCAACCCTTTATTCCATCCCCTTTCCTTTCCTTATCCCCATACCTCTTCTTCTTCTTCTTTTATTGTAATTGAAGGGTGGAAGTCTATAAAGTGAGAGAAGCAATGAATGATGGAAATCTACAGGGGCAGGAGTGCTAGCTCAACATTTAAGAGCCAGTCTTCCTTGCTATTCTTCCAGTAGACATCAGTTTAACTCCTAACACCAACATGACTTCCCACAACCATGTAACTCTAGCCCCTGGAGATCTGACACCATCTTTTGCTCTCGTTGGGCACCAGACATGCACATAGTACATAGACATACATGTGAGGTAAAACACTCAAAAATAGTCAACTAAAAAATTAGAAGAAAAATGTAAATATTCATAGTTTTGAAAGAGAGGTTACTCCCTCATATTTCTTTTGATGAGTCTGTGGGGTTCAGGAAACAGTGTGGCTAACCAGCTGTTCTGTCAAGCAAACACAATCCCTTCTTCTAGGAAGACAAATAACAGGAAATCTGGAAGGAGAATGAAGATAGGCTCAGGCAAATTTAGAGAGAAAACTATTCTTATTTGAAATGTACATCTAGGCATGTTTGTACAAATTGCACCCACGGACCTTCTGTATCTGTGCAAGGAATGTATTAATTGGTCTCAGCTTCCTACGATGTAGAGATAAACATAAGTTTTCATGTGAGACTGCGGAGAGAGCCTTTTGAGTCCATTTGAAAATATATTCAGCATCAGAAAAATCAAATTGAAAATACCTACAAGCCTTATCGGTCTGATTAACTAGAACTTTTCAAATTTATCCTTGAAAAATATCTATTTCATGCTTACTCAATGAAAGGTAAGAATGAGTGCATAGTAACTTATGGACAAGTTAAATAGTAGGACCTCATAGAGCCTTAGCTTCCTCATTTTTTTTTTGAGACAGAGTTTCTCTGTGGAACATGTCCTGGAACTAGCTCTTGTAGACCAGGCTGGCCGCCTTGAACCCACAGAGATCCTTCTGCCTCTGCTTCCCAAGTGCTGGAATTAAAGGCGTGCACCACCACCACCCGGCCTAGCTTCCTCATTTGTAAAATTAAGTACAAAATGTCTTTCAGACTTAGGAGCAAGCACTTAGGTCCAGTCTTCCATCCCAAGGATGTCCCCAAAACTTCCTATCATGATCATGTGTTAAAAAGAACAAACTAGTATAATATAAAGTGCCTTGTACATTGTGAAACACTTTGTACATTTGAAAGGTGACATTATTATCTCTGCTAAGTGGTCACCTGTGTCTTTTTACGTATCTCTAGTAAGGGAATTGACTAATAACTGAACTATTTTATTCTACCTCAAGCAACTGCTTAAAGATTCCTATTGTACCCGAATCTGCTACTTCTGTTATTGCCCATTATTATCCCCTAAGTTTAGAGGCTCACCAAATAAAGACCCCTCTCTCACTTCTCATTACTTATGAGTATGATATGTTAAGCTAAGTGATTCCCCAATTGCTTTACATATTCCTCACATTTCTGGATTCCAACCTCCATTCCTGATAACTTTCTTTAAAGCACACTCCACTTTGCCCAAACTGCTCTAGGAATGTAGTCTAAAGCTCAGTGTAGCCCAAGTCTTACCAGCTCCTTTGGCTTCAAGTTGCAGTGATCCATCAGGTTTCCCCGAAAAGCACATATTTTCAATAGATCTTAGTTCCTGGAAACTCAAGAAACTCTAGTCAAGACCCAAAGAAAAGTCAAAGTTTATAGACATAGATTTGGGGCATTAAACGACAGAGAAATGTTATGTGTTGCTACTCCATTCTTTGTCCAATAGCTTGTTCTTGCCAATGACTCAATGTTTCTTTTGTCTACCTCTGTATCTGCTTACACCTCACTACAGGATTCCATATGTACCTCTTATAACCCCTTATCTTACTCCATCAGCTGCTTGTCCTATTGCTAACTGCTTCATTTCATTTTTGCACTAGGTTCCAAAGCCTGTAAAGGGGGATTTGATTAGCCTAGTTCATCTCTTATGTACTACAGTTTAAGCTTTTAAGCAAATCATACCAGTTATTCCCTCATTCTCCTGAGTCCAGGGGCAAGAAGAAATCCATATGGTTAAAAGATTAATAATGTGTTGGACACCAACCTGGCATTTGACAGTCTTTCTCATAATTCCTCTCAAAACTGCTTGATAGGAAAGACCTGGGAGCCTATCGGATGCCCCTTATATAGATTCTTAACAGTCACCTTGACTCACATATCCAGGGATACATGCTATGGCCAACAATCATCTATCTCCCTTGTTTTACTATGATTTTGGATGATACTTTTTACTCCAATGTCACCAAGTTTGATGAATAATGACACTGTTGATACATGTTAACAACACTAGAGTTACATAGTTATGGCTCTAAGTCTTTTTCAATAAAGTCTAAAGCAATGCCATATTTTATATACTCTATAATTGAAATCTCTTAAATTACACATTTGAAAAGTGTGGCATTGCTAGACTAAATTTAGACCCTTGAACTGTCATAATTTGATTTCATCCTGGTAGAATATGGAGTTGTAACAGAATCCTAATTCTACAATACAAAGTAGATATTTTGCTGTCGTGCTAATATAAATCTGCAAGATGGTGAGATATTCACTGTCATTTTCACATAAGTAACTGATAAAATGTATACAGAGCCAGAATATGGTCAGAGCTCTCTGGCATACCACTGGAAACCTCTCTGCAAGACTACTTCTGCTATCAGGCAGCATAGTATTACTAACATACAACCCACATTTCTACATCTTACTTAGAACCATATCATGGGATCTTGTCAGATGGTTTGCTGATTGATACAATGTGCCTACATTTTTTTCTGATGTATCCATCTAATAAATAAATAAGTATTTACCTAACATGAATTCTTTTAGGTGGTTTATACTTTCTTCTCACAGTTTCTATCCTTACATTTGTTACTAAATGCTCAAACTTATTTTAATAGTTTGTTCTACCAATACCATGATGATTTGTACTGTGTCCTGTCCATTTTCAAAATTTAAGTCTATGTTTACTATCTCTAGTTTTCTGCCACCTTTTATCTAAGCCACAGTCTAGGAAATGGCCATAGAATACAATACCCAGATATTATCTCTCCTCTGGGATAGAATATTAACATATTTAGAACACTCAAATGTCAAAGTCCAACTTTAGTGAGGTTCAGGTACCAAAAAGGAAATGTGGATTGGCAGGGGAAGGTAGGGACAAATGCACATATGAGGGTTCAGTGGCTCTCTCTCTCTCTCTCTCTCTCTCTCTCTCTCTCTCTCTCTCTCTCTCTCTTTCAGCCAGAAAGACTCTTTTTATTTATATATCATATTGACTACATAAGTCAGTTGGCAAGCATCAGAGCCCTAGCTCTTTTTTATTTCCCCATTAAATGTCCAGGGTAAAAAGCAAAGTACAAAGCAGACAGTCTTATCTGAAACAGCATCTTAGACAGCATCTGTCAAATCAGGAAGTTACAAATTTCTCAGGGTCTTTCAAAGTATAGGACCTTCTATTTTTACATCTTGTATCTATGCTGAATGTTCATATGGTTACAATATGTTAGACAGACTGAAATTATTTTTATCTTAACCAAGTTACTTATAGAACCATTCCTTGTTTTCTAAAATGCAAGCTTTACAAAATATCTCATAATAAGCATTTTACTGGCTGATTACTTTTTTCTGTTCCTTGGTTCTATACTAGGTACCTATTATTTTCATATGCTCCCAGAAAGGAAGGTATTTGTATCTCATTCTTTGCCCATCAACCCATACCATTCTTATTCCCTCCATATAGGCTCCAGAAAAGGGTAATAGATATACTTGTGACATCGTTTATCCAGAGCTGTGATGTGGGATTCCCCTCTGTATGCTGTGAATACCATTGGTTATTAAACAAACTGAGTTGGCCTGTGATAAGACAAAATAACAGAGCTAGGTGGGGGAAACTAAATTGAATGCTGGGAGAAAGGAGGCGGAGTCAGGAGAAGCCATGTAGCCCTGCTGGAGACAGACGAATGAAACTATACCTGGTACACAGATTAATTGAAATTGGTTAAATTAATATGTAAGAGTTAGCCAGTAAGAGACTAGAGCTAATGGGCCAAGCAGTGACTTAACTGATACAGTTTCTGTGTGGTTATTTTGGGGCTGAGCAGCCAGAAACCAACAAGCAGCCTTCCTACAAGAAAATGGCACCCAACATGAGACTCCAAATGAAGACTGATGCTAAAAAGAAATCCCACACTACCTCAGAATTGAGTATAATAAAAGGTTATTTATTTAGGGGCAGACTCACAGATCACAGTCCTCAAACTGGGAACAGAAACCAGATTCCGCTGCCAGAAGAGAGGACAAATGTGCACTTTACAATGACATATATGGTATAAGAGGCCATGCCCAAGTAGGCAGGTAACTTAAAGGCTACTGGCTGTAGGAATTCCTACAGCAGAGCTGAGCAAGAAATCTTTCAGAATCTACCCTATTAGTACCACAATCTTTGTATATGTATAACTTCATGTGTGTGTGTGTGTGTGTGTGTGTGATGCACACACATGCGTGCACATGCCAGAAGTCAAACTCAAGCCTCATTTATCAGGTACCATCTACCCTGTTTTATGAAACAGGTTCTTCATTGGCCTGGAGCTTGTCAATTTACTTAGTCTAACTGGCCAGCACACACTGTGAATCTGCCTGTTTCTGCCTTCCCAGGACTCGGGTAACAAGTGCACACCAAGTTGTTTGGATTTTATTTTGTCTGTTTATTAAATTTTCATCGAACATATTTTGATGATATTCCTTCTCCTCTGCAAAGTCCTCTCATACCCCCACCCAATTTTTATTCTTTCTTATAATATAAACAAACAAAACAAAACAAATCAACAAAAACAGTACACAAGAAAACATGGATTCTGTTTTATGTTGGCCAACTACTCTTGAACATGAAGTTTGCACATGAATGTTACTGTTATCACCAGTGTCAGTCTACCAAAGAAAATTGAATTTTGTTTTCCTAGCAGCTATCAATTGCAAATAGCTGGCTTTTCTGGTAAACATGAGTACTGGAAATGGGATTTTGGTCCTTGGATTTGAATAGCAAACATTATTAACTGAGCTTGCCATTATTAATTTGAGCTTGCTAGTCTCAAATACTTTTAATGAACCTTTGCCCAACTTACACTTTAATGTATATTTATTGATGTTTATTTGCCATATATAGTGTATAGGTATTTTTTGCAAAGAGTGCTAGAAATCAAGAAAAGATTCCCTAATTTTTCACTCTGATAACAATTGTATATCTCTTTCTCTTTCTTCCTCTTACTTTACACATATTTTTAAAAATCAACCTTTGCTAAAATCCTTAGTATTTTCTCGAGTCTCAGACTCAGTTTGGACAAGAACATTCTTGACATTATTTTAATTATATATTCTTATACCTTTGTATCTTTTGTTCTCATGCCTTTATTTAGGTACATGTCCTTCTCAAGTTGAAACTAAATGGAGACACACAGGTTGCTATGATTAACAAATCTCCGATTTAAAGAGGCTTAGGATATGAATCAGTACCTACTGCACTTTAAAGAACTGTTTTCCTAAAGTCTAGGATTTTTGCTTTATAATATGCATATTAACCTCAAGATAAAGTAATTTCTTTCTCAAAAGCTTGCTATCACCTATAATCCAAAATTTATCTGTATTTTAGTTGCTTCGCTACATTTCATTTTCCATACCTTCTTGGATGTACAGTCTCCAAGAAGACAAGTTGAGTTTGCTATATATTTGTGTTTAGGTAAATAATACAACTAATATGTGACCATAGAATTATAATTACTTCTGTTCATTGTGCTTTTCTCTTATGGCATTTCTCTATTGGTATTGAAAGTTAACAGGCATATTTTTATTCATCTGGACAAATGGCTCATTGTAGATGTTCTGATCCACTAGATATAAGGTATGTGCCCTTGTATATGTTATTCAACATCACCATGTTCCATGCTTATCATCTGTACAATAAGGATGATAGTAAAATCTATTTTATGAGGTTCATGAGGGTGTTGTGATAATTAAGTAAATTAAATTTTTAATATTCTTAGAGCAGCCATGAACCCAGGAAGTATTTGATAAATAGTAGTAATAATAGCACCAATAATAATAACACAAGGACAAATTCTCCTTCTTATTCCTTTTCAATTTCTTTCTTCATCCAATTAAAAATGTTTTCTTCTTTACGCTCATGATCTCCCCCAAGTAAACGTATATGTTATTGTACTGCCTTTCCTGGCATGCTTTTGCATAAAATATATGCTAGCATCACTGTATTCCAATCCTTAAAGCCATACTCCTTTTTTTATATTTTTATGACACAAACCTATGAGGCCTAGTGAGGCTACCTTGTCATCAATCTCCAGAACAGCTTTAGGATTACTACATGCCTTCTGTCATTCAGAGAAATAATGCCCTAACTAGTCACTATACTCTGATTTGTATCCTACCATGAACTTTTCCTTTCTTGGCTATCAACCCTTTTGCCTCCTCTTCTAGCCCATCTATTGGTAGTGACAGTACTATATTTATGGATGACCTATCTTTTTCAACTAAAGAATGGGCACATTAACAAAATAAAAGAGACTTAATGATGTATTTAAGCATATGTGATTCAGCATCCAAGACTAAGACACTGATGTTGTCACAGACCTAGATATATTACTAAACTCTACAGCCTAAATTTCTCCAAGTGATACATGGAGAAATTACAGGCCTTACTTTGTGGGTTTGTCTCAAGACCCAAATGAAAATATATATGTAAAATATCTGCTCAGACCCAAGGACATAGAAAATATCAAATAAATATTACCATTTTCAATTCAGTTTAAGATCCTGGCAGGAATAAGATAACAAGGATAAAAGTTCAGAGTCACTACAGTTCAATTCAGAAAGCCACATTAGCTTCAATCTGTTCTAAAACGTCAACTATTCATATATATCTCTGAGTCTATGGCTTACTGAGCATGTCTTACAGAGTGAGGCATTCACTGAACACTTACTGATCCTGGTTCTCTGTGGCTACTCCAAGGATCCCTATATTCCAGAACCTTATCTTCTAGTATTAGCCACAACAATATTAACAAAAAGTGTAGCACTGTTACATGTGTACTGTTTTTGATCCTTATGCATGCACTGCTTTAATACTTATCTGAATACCCGTATTTGGGGCACTTTTAGTATCATCATCCCCAATTGAGAAATCAAGAAATTAATAAACATAGACATTAAAGAATTTTGTGAAACACCACAGAGGTAGGAACTAACAAGCCTATGTAACGTTTTTAATCCAAGATAGTGGTTTAGTATCTACATGTTTCACTATGCATTGCTTCCTTTCTGTGGTAGTGACGGTATAACAAAATGAATAACAACTCCATAATAAATAGTTATTTCTATGTAATTCCAAAGCCAATATACTGGGAAGAAGCAGACCTAACCAAGGTGGGAGTAGCGATACTGAGGAAGTATCGTTGTAGATAGAAAAGAAAAATGGAAGCTTCCGTGAGGTTAAAAAAAAAAAACATAAAATTGTGTTCTAATATCACAAGATTTGGTGAAAATTGAAGGGAAAGGCATTCCAGAAGGAATCATCACACTCATATACCTGTACATTCATCAGATATCTATTTAAGTTATCCTAAAACCTTCCCCTTCTAAACCATTTAGACCTACTTGGTCAGGTTGTCAGTGGTGTAGGAAAATGTGTTCCTTCTAATACTGATAAAAGGTAAACAATATGGAAACCCAAAAATATGCCTTTTAAGCTATGAACAAGAAATAGAAATTTTAGCCTGAAGTCTCTGCTGTATTTTTTTTTCTTTATCAGGGTGTCAATATATAAGTATTCTGTAGACTACAGATTCTTTGTTGATTCGTTTCTTCTGTACACAGCCTATTTAAGTCCTGTCAAATTAACCTCCATATCAATGTCATCATATGCCTTTGACCCTTTGCCATTCAGATAAAAGCCTTTAAGAGTAGACTGTAGAAGCCAGTAGATCTGGTGTTGAATTTCACTTTCTCATAGTAGGCTGAGGGCACATTGTGGAATTCTAAACCTCAGTTTTCTCATATTAAAAATAGGTTTCTAGCACTCACATCAACTGTGACAAAGTTTATTTTAGAATTCATATGTGATTTACACTCTCCTTTTAGTTTGCTCTACCTTTTCAAATTCCCCCTTTTTTGATTTCCTTTCTCTATGTTGATCAATCCTGTTCACACAATTTTTTGAGTATATGTGGCTCACCAGATTTTATCTGGTCAAACAGTCCTTATTTCTGTGGAGACATCAGAAAGCTACCCACAACCTGCAAAGCACTGGGACACTGCTTCTGGTTTTTCAAACTGTTTATGCAGCTTCTCCTTTAAGGACAATTTTCAGTATTATTGGTTCTCTTAACTATGTTCTTTTGTGTCTCTCAAATCAATCTTCTGACTTGAAGTATATAGTATTTTACTCACTAGAATACTTAGTCAAGTACTAGTTCAAGACCACTGAAGTTTGTTTGACGTGTTTCTGGAAAAGTAAGTTATCTATTTCAAATGATTGTGATATATAGCAACCTTCTACAATCACCAAAATAATTCCTACATAGAGATTTGTTGTTAATTTTTCCAATGCTAGGAAGAGCATGCATTTAAGAAAAGAATGGCCACATCAGCTAACAAAAGTGAACCAGAATTATGTGAAGGAGTCTGAAGAATAGTGGAAAAGTCTATCCTTTTATTTTTATCACATGCTGACAGATGGTTGTAGCTTGGTATGATACAAACTGCCTTTATTGGCTTTGGGCCCATAGGGCACTTAAGTAGTCTATACAGGGTTATTTTTTTAAAAGAACAAAAACAATTGGTGCACAAGAAACTGACTGGCAAAGACTAAAAAGATAAATGAAATCTGTATGACTGATGCTTGCTATACTTTTATACCTAGTGTCTGTCTTGGGGAAATAAGAAACATTTGAAAGAAATGTTCATTAATGGTGATGGCAGTATTATAAATATCTACGAAATAATACCTTTTACATATTAACCCATAAAAATAAGCTATCTAGCAGTAATTATATTTCTGTATTTTACAGTAGTACTAAAATCTACCTAAGATTTAGAAGTAGCTTTTTCCCTTAGAATATTTGAAATAGAAAAATAGATTTACGGGAATAATTTTTTCCTCCAATAATGACTAAAGGAAAAAAGCTTGAAATGTACATATTCACTGCTTAAATTCAACAATACCTCATGCTTTAATTCTTGAAGAGCACTGGGTTTAGCCAAATCTATCTTCAGCCACAGATTTAAAGATTCATTTGAAGACAAGAAAATACTTCTGAGAACTAATCTAGGACCTATAAATCCTGTTTACTACACAAAAACAGAAATCAACCAATCTTTTCAGACTATAATAAATGATAAATATAGAATAAATTTAAGTAAAGATAATTTTGTATTCATAATATATTCTTTAGATGTTGAAAACAAAGCTTTAGTAACATAAAACAACACACTGGAGTTCATTGTCACAACAATCTGTAGCACTTCTGTGATAGTATTTTTAAGTATGCTTTTTAATAATACATTCTCAGGTTCATCTCGAAATAAAACTATAAGTAAACATAATTTGTTACATGTTATAAGGAAAGGAAATTTCTTCTGAGATGAGAAGAAATCCAATTTTATATGGATATTTATTTAGGAATCCAAGTGTAAATGTAAACAGGTGTTTTAGGGAATGGAAAATAAACTGATTGATGTAATATATGAGCAAAACAACCCAAAATTAGAATGTAGAAAAGTCGCTCTCCGACTTTTTGCCTTCCTTAACCATATATCTTCATACTTTCCTACCAAATTCATTATTTAACACAGAAATACAGGATTTTGAGCAAGAGAGAAACAACTTTTAACAATTTTCCACTCCAAACTCAATTGATTATCATAATAAATATTTTCATTGTCATGTCAAGTTAATAGACACATGTATGATGTATTTTACTGAAAGTACAAAATATATTTGAATTGCTAGAAACTAATTTTCCTTTAGATTCATTTTTTTCTGTAGAGGTTTATTTGTGCCTCTCTGTGTGCTTGTGTGTGTGGGTGTGTGTGTGCATGAATGTATGTGTTTGTGTATCAAAGACATTGCACTCAACATCACCCATTGGGAGAAACCAGCTGGCTCTTTATTAATTCCACAACACAAAAGTGTTTGTCCTCTAAGAGCAAAAGATAAAATCGGGTCTAGTTGTCAGATTTTTGAACCATCTCTGCAAAAACTGTGAAAGCTTGATACTGAGTATTTCATTTAAGAGCTAGAAAGCTCAAAAAGAATTGCCCCCTTTGGCAAACAGATATGCAAATAAACAGTAACATCTGCTTCCCCATTCTATTAAAAAACACTTTGATGTGAGGGTAGAAGAATGTGCATAACAAAAGTACTTTAAATGAAAAACAACAGTTCATTATAAATACTATGACGGATCAAATGCAGTATAGATGCCTTTCAACAAATTTTATCAGATAATTATTGTTTGTCTACCATATTCCAGCACTATTCTAGTTTGACTCTGGTTGCAACAAAGAAAAAAAGAGGAAGAAAATCCTACCTTCCATGATCTAATATTCTTGTTGGGAATACAGTCTTTTCTCATGGAGGGACAAATAATAATACAGGACTTGTGAACTCAATGGATGTGATCTGGAAGAAGAAATATAAAAATCAAAGAAATAATTTAACTTTGTTTTCCTTTACTGGTGTTCACATTTGCCTCTTTCAAATGGTTAAGAAAAGCTCTTAGACTGGTTAATTTGTAAAAAGCCAAAATACATTACTCATAATTGTGGAGCTTTGGAGATCTAGGATTAAGGCACAAGTGAGTAGTGTCTGCTGATGGTGTGGCCTTCATATGGCATATGCTGTTATGTCCTTTCATGGCAGCAGTGGGCTATTAGGTTCTCTTGACTCTCTTTTGTAAGGACACTAATGCTATTCTTGACCCAACAATTATCCAAATATCACACCCTTTATTCCCAACACATTGGACATTTGAATTCAACACACAAATTCTAAGGGATTAACACATTCAGACCATATCAATTTTCTTACCTCAGCTTTCATATGAAAATTTTTTTATCTGTGTTTTTATAGCATTCTGTGGGAGTAGTGGCACATACCTTTAGTCCCAGCACTTGAGGGACAGAGACAGGTAGATCTCTGTGAGCTAAAGGCTAACCTGGTCTATGTAGCAAGTTTCAGGCCACCAAAGATGCATATTTAGAACCTGACTCAACCCACACACCAAATTTTTGGAGGGTACATGGAAAAATAGAATAAGTGAAAGTAAACAATAAAATATATCTAAAATAAGGAAGAAATGTTGGTAGAAACAGAACAGTTTTATTCTCAAAATTTTAAGATATTTTAAAGAATATTTTTGAATTTTTCATTCTTTAATTAATAATTGAAAATATTAATCTAGGCCTAGAAGGAGAATAAAAAAGGGTCTATACCATCTCTTTCTTATTTTCAGTCTCTCTGTGTGTAAATGTGTATTGCTTATTCAAGTGTATATACTTAATTGTGCATACACGTGGATGTCAGAGATCAATCATAGGTTTGGCTCTTCACTTTCTACCTTTGTTGAAACTATATCATTTTATTGTTTGCTTGTGCATATGCCAAGTTAGCTGGCCTACAAGGTCCCAGGGATTTTCTGGTCTTCACCTTCCAACTTGCTGTAATATCCATCATTGTTACATGGGTTCTTGGTTTATTTATTTATTTTTATTTTTTTATTTATTTATTAAAAATTTCCACCTCCTTCCCGCCTTCCTTTTCCCTCCCCCTCCCCACCTCCCCCTCCCTCTCTCGTCCTAAGAGCAGTCAGGGTTCCCTGCCCCGTTGGAAGTCCAAGGTCCTCCCCTCTTCATCCAGGTCTATAAAGGTGAGCATCCAAACAAAACAGGCTCCCCCAAGGTCCAAATGAGGAGCAGAAGGAGGGAGAACATGAGCAAAGAAGTCAGGACCACGAGAGGTGCATCTACCCACTGAGATGGTGGGACTGATCTAATGGGAGCTCACCAAAGCCAGCTGGACTGGGAGTGATGGAACATGTGATCAAACTGGACCCTCTGAATGTGGCTGGCAATGAAGGCTGACTGAGAAGCCAAGGGTTCTTGGTTTTGAACTACGATACACAGACTAGTATAGCAATTGCTTTTCTCACTAAGCCATATCTTGAACACCTTTTCTATCATTTTCTGAATGCTTACTTTATCAAATTTATTGTAATTCGTGGTTTTAGTACCAATGGTTAGAAAATCTTAACAATATTCCACTAAGTCACTAGGTGGTATGTAATGAGTCTAGTTCAAACGTAAATATTTCTGGGCTCGGCATTGTAGCATATACTGTAATTTCTGAACCCAGGAATTGATGGAAGATTTCCATGAGTTGAGGCCAATTTTATGTAATTAGTTAGTTCCAAGTTACTATGTGCTATATAGAGTGAAAATATCTCTGTCTCATTTCAAGAGCCCAAGCAACAACAACCAAAGAAACTATAACAACAAAGTCTCAGAAAGCAAACAAACAAAATACAGAGATAGTCTGATTCTAGAGCTTACCCATGAGAGATATGGGTAATTAAGAGTGTCACTGATAGGCTTAATAATGAATTTCTGTGAATGATACATGAAGTCTTGGACAATTTAAAATAGATTAATGCAAGAATAAAAATCTAAATGATGAGAATCCTGGTATAGGACTCTACAGAAAAGGACAAAATTACTGAAAAGTAATAATCAAAGAACACAGAGGAGTAAGGAAATTATTTCAAGGAAGAGGTAATTATAATTTTCAGACGCTAGAGACGAGTCAAACAAAATATGGATGAGAAGAGACCTTTGACCCTCACTCTTAAGAGTTTTAAACAGCCAGTTTTAGTAAAATGGTGAGTATGAACCAGCACAATTTTGGTTTTGAAGTAGTATGGACGTAAGATTATGGAGGCAACAGATACATTAAGTAGGATGGTAGATTGAAACGAAGCTAAATCAAGGTAAATCATTTATATACACTGGAAAGGGAACTAAAGAAGAATTACATTCCATAAGTTATTTACTAGTGAAGGTAATGATATTATTGAGAGACAGAAATGAACATATCAAGCCAAAGAGCAAGAATATGGAAAAGTACAGGTAAGAGCAAGCGATGCTAAAGGAAATAGCATGATCTCACACAACAGTTCAGCTTCTGAGCCTCCAGATCATCCACTGTGGTAATGACACAGGTGGAGAATCCTTACATTGCCCATCTACAAAGCGTTGCTTTTTTGTCAGTAGCATGGCAGAAGGTGGTATTATAATCCCCCCACCCTTAAAGTTGGCTGTCGAACTTAAATAATATATTCCTAAAGGCAAGCAGCTACCTTGCCAAGTCATGATTATAAGTCATATTTTTTTCCTCCATCTGACATACGTACACAGAACTCTAGCAGTCCCACATAACTGACAAAAGTACTCAATAGTGACATATGTACACCTCAGGGCTTACATTGATAAAGCAGCTGCTAACTTATAACTACTTCTGATTCATCTATGGAATTATCAACTACAACATGATATTAGCCTCCTTAGAAAATTTAATTTCTTTTGGCATAAAATATTCACAATCTTCTGTTTCTCCCTAATTCAATTAAAATAATTGTCTTTCATGCATGACAGTCCAATCTTTCAAATTTTCTCATTTACTATAGTGAATTCTGTCAAGAACCTAGGCGACTTTACAGCAACACATTCCTGGTTACCTTTCAACAGCTAAGTATTTTTTTTAACAAAGTCAAAACCTTGGATTTTAGATAATGTATTGGATATATGAATAAATGTGTGTGTGTTTTTGTGTGCACTTATAGGCATGCATGAACATATGTGTCAATAGATTTTAGTTCTTGAAAATACTTTCACTTAGTATGTTATGTCAGACTGTACAACCCTGGATGGTGAATATGAGAAGAAGCAGCCCCAGTTTACATGAAAGTAACAGGGCTTGGTGAAATCTTAACGGATCTTATGGCAGTCAGAATAAGAATTGGAACTAGAATTCAAGTCTACAGAACCAACACAATAATCTTTACATATGACAATGGTTCTGCTATGTGGAGAGCTTCAAACTATCTCCTTTTGTCTATTGGTGAATTGTCTTATGGTTCACTTAATCTTCCCTTTCTAAAAACATAACCTAGATTTTATTCTATTCATATAAAGATCTTGATGAAGCTAAATGCTCAGAAAATGGAAGGGTTCTGGGTAATTGGATTTGGTGATTCGCTTAAGGTTAAATAGAACTTTTCAAAAAATTGTCATTCTTGTTGAAAACCATTCTTAAATATAAATCCACTTTCCTTTTAATCCAAATGATAATAATTTAATCTTTCATAGGTATCTCACGATTGTCAGTTTAGACATGAGTTTCTATTATATAGTGCTCTAAACAGAAAAGATATTGTAGAGTGGATGAAATGTCTAGTGGCCCATGGATATTAGTGGCAAATTTTAATGGTCTCCTGTGAGTACTGAAGAAGCACAAGACTCAGAGTTAGAAATCTTGAACCCAATTCCAATTCTGCTACTAAAAAAGTATATGACATTGATGACATCTCTTTCTTCAGTACAACCTCATTTTCTCCAACTGTCAGATGAGGGAATGAGGCTAAATATTTAAGATCATTTGAGTTTGCAATTTCTGTCATTCTGCGGCTTATCTTCCTGGGACTTGCTTCTCCACTGAAAGAATTCTGATAATTTAAGCTTTCTGATAATTTAAGTTGAATTATAATTAATTGCAAGCTTGGTAATTCTATGTGAGATTCCCACATATGAGAAATAAATTTAAGTTTGATTGCTGAGATACCTTCAGAATATCTAATATGTAAGAGGAAATTATGAAGATGCTTCATGTCCTTATCTGTCAGGCGGGAGTGGTGATGGAAATCAAGTATACTTAACTAAGCAGTCCTAGGTCATTGTAAAGCTAACTTAAAAGATGATCTCACCGATATATGAATGCTTAGTAAAACTTTGTTTGATATATTTTAAATATTCTCTGTGTATCTCCCTGTCTTTGTCTCTGTCTCTGCATCTCTGTCTGTGAGTGTATCTCTGTGTGTGTCTGTGTTTTAAAATGCAAAACTTTTCATGGGCATAGTATTTAAAACCACTTTATATAGAAATTTTGTCTCACATAGGCCCATATTTTGAAGCTGAAGTAGTGTAGCACAAATTCAAATTGGTTTTAATAATAAAAACCCAGAGCAGATACTAAAGGATGAAAACTGAAAAAGATCAGAGAAGCAAAGCAGCCAGTCACCATTTCTTAACCTCTACCAAATCCTCAAACTAAATGAGCAATCCTGTCCCTACAAGTCCTCAGACTGAATGCCATCTCTACAAAATCTGAGACTGAATCCTGAGCTCCTATCTCTTGCCTTATATTCCTCTCTCTGCCCAGTCATATCATTTCCCGTCTCCACCTCCCGAGTGCTGGGATTAAAGGTGTGAGCCACCACCACGTGGCTCTGTTTCTCGTTTCTCTTTTAGACTGATTCAATCACTCATAGCCCAGGGTCACCATGAATTGCAAAAGTAGCATTTCAATGTCTTTCCTCATACTTTAATTTTCTCACTGTAAAGTAAATAGAACAGTATTTCATGCAGTCAGAGTCAGATTCACGTCCCAACCAGCCATTTTTATGCCGTATCTTATCAGTCTTTGGTGGGAGTTTTTTCCAAGTTTTGACAATGATGCACAGAGAAAATACGGGTTTCTCATTCTATTTATCATATAGGTCATAACCGTTCATGGAGTCACTGTACTCTTGAAGTTGACCTTCTCTCGTTTGTGTCCCTGTGCTGCATTGGAGTGGTTAATTTGAACAAATGTTTTTCTTTCCGTTCTAAAATCCACACCGCAAGGACGGACAATTGCAGAGGAAAGGCATGATTTTTCAAAAATTCTCATGTGCTCTAGGGGAATTGGACTTATTGAGCTTTAAATCACAGCAAAGATCCCCATTTGACTGTTTCTGGGGTTTTCAAATTGTGAGGGAATTTAATGTTGTTTCAATTGATGTGATTATTATATATTCTACATGTTTTAATCAGCAGTCAAAGATTTGGATTTGTGCTTTGTGACAAGCTCATGAAAGCTACAATTTGAAAAGCAATTTTTTAAAAAATTGAAGGATCAAATGTCTTTTACTTTCCATAACTTACAAAGATTTCCTTGTTTGGTCAGCAAGGATAAATATTTAAGGTAAATATGAATGAGTTGTATAAGCTTGTATATGCTCTCTGGCCCTAAAGTTAGGGGTATTTGCTTAGATAATGGAGCAATGGCATGTGAAAATAGTCTCAAGCTGTAGTAAACTGTGAGATTAGCGGGGAAGATAAAATCATGAATGCTTGACATTTCCCTGAAAAATTTTCAAGAGTGCCCAATCCCCTCTCATAAAGATAGTGATAATTCAATGTGCATGTTCCAATCAAATGAATAGTTTTAGAGCATGTTATCTCAACAATATCATTGACATTTCAAAGTGAGCAATTAATTGGTGTGTACATCATGAAGAGACAACTGCTCAGTATAGGATGTGTAATAGCCTCTCCCACTGCATGTCAGTATCAAGAAACATCCTCCCCGAATTATGACAATATAAAATGTCTCCATATGGTCCTTCCTATCACCAAATTAATCCACAGTTGAAAACACTTCCAACTTCACTCAAGAAATACTGTTCCATCATTTTTCCCAGCCTTTTGTCAGTAATTGTGAGTCAGATAATAATCTGCTCACTCTATACGCAAGCTCTCTTTGGGGTTTTCCCTCTTTTCTATTTTTGCAAGGCTAATATTGTAGGATTTAGTCTCTAATCTATAGTGTGACTCACATTGGAAACCATTTAACCACATGCATTTAGCTCTGAACCTCCCCCAAGGTTTCCTTTTAATACAATGACAACTCCTTTCACAGTTTTATCTCCAATTAGCTTGTCACGGCTCTCATTTCTTTGTGAGAGTCTTAAGTAAAAGAAGTATATTTTGATACATTGGATATGTTCACATTTGGTACTGTCTAATAAGTTTGTACTCTGGAAATGCAGAAGAGAGAAGATTATTGAGTATTGTCGCTGACTTCTTTCATTAGATATATAACAAATGAGGGCTGAATGCTAAAGCAACAAACAAATTACACACACCCTATTTGCAAATGTAACAATTTCTCTCTATTTCATCTATCTATGTATCTGTCTATCTATCTATCTATCTATCTATCTATCTATCTATCTATCTATCTATCTATCTGTCAATATATCTGTCTGTCTGCCTGTCCATCCATCTGTCTGTCTCTCTATCATTGATCCACCCATCCATCACCTACTCACAGGCAAGATGTCCTTTCTTTTTCACCTGTACTTCATTCTCCCCATATTTACTCTTTGATCTTTTTCTTCTGCCTTACATAAAAGCCCTATACCACTTTTAGGAATCTGTAAGCTCTTCTGATATTTTTCTTTGCTAAAATGGTTAAAAAGATTCAGAAGCCTGAAAAAGTGACATATTTGGTAAGATGCACCCAATATAGAAGGTCAATGTTTCTACATTGAGGGCATTGGGGACAATAGTAGTGGGAAAGCTGACAAGTTCACAAAGGACAGGTCATGAAGGATCATATAAAAGTAGCACACCCTCATTTTAAAAATACAAAGAACATAGATGACCATGAAGAAAATTGATGACAAATTCAATCACTGGAAGAAAATTACTATAAAGATTTCCATGCTGACATCTGAATCAGATAAATGAGGTAGAATCATATATGTAGATGTGTATATATACAGTAAGTTCCATGTCCTATGTATTACTATATTTACATACATATTCTGTATAATGTGCATGTGAATTTATATATATATATATATATGTGTGTGTGTGTGTGTGTGTGTGTGTGTGTTTTCCAACACAAAAATTACTGTTATCTTAGTATTTTATGGCAACTAAGAATAAAAATTATTTAAAGCTAAGTGAACATTAAAGAATAGTTTTAAGATACTGACTATGATTTCACAATAAAACAAATAAAATGTGTATACACAATCCTAATGAAAGATAAAACTCCACATCATTCTCTTTGTTTGGCTGCATAACTACTGCATCTCTGAACATCTACTTTCCTTTCAAATTTTATTCTACATGAGAATTCCTTCTTTTTTTCCATTATATGTTTCATTGGCTCAGCATAACTTTATGTATTGGATTTTCTAGCTTTCAATTATTTTTCTGTGTGGATTTTAGAGAAACAAAGTAAGATTGCCTCTGAGGCTGTATTATCTGATTCTGGTTCAACTTCTTATAGATACCGGCCATTATGAATACAGGGTTTTGATGGGAATATGTAGATATGGATACGGTAACAACTGAGAGATGATCGGCATTCCTGATATGCTTATGTGATTGCTAATTCTTTATACTTTCTGTGATTCTATAATATTTCATAAAATAAATTATTAGATCCATTCCAGTTATCGATTATGTTTTTTTATAGCCAGTGAATGAGCAAGGGCATTGATGATCAAAGATAGTAAATTTCTAGGGACTAAATCTTAAATATTAAATGCATTAAATGTAACTTTTCTTACACTGAATGTTATGTTGGATAGGGTAGTGGACTAATGTAAGTATCCTTTAGTAGTGTTACAAAAATAATCTTCACCTTTAAAATACGCATATGAGTAAGACTTTTAAACATAAAAGATGATATGTAGTGGTCTTTCATTTGTAGTGGCAGAGGGTAATCAATATCCCCCTAAAATTTGCATTAGAATAATAATCTAGATTCTCAACCTGAAATGTTTAATGAGAAAATTTTAGGCTCTACGTTTCTTGTATTCTTTTGTAATTAACTGGAAACATTGTTTCTTTACAATAAGATATCTTTGCTAATGTAGATTGCAATTCAATAAAAATAAATG
Organism: Myodes glareolus; assembly: GCF_982192425.1. Taxonomy (NCBI): domain Eukaryota; kingdom Metazoa; phylum Chordata; class Mammalia; order Rodentia; family Cricetidae; genus Myodes; species Myodes glareolus. Next base: position 34,178,323 of record NC_142053.1, on the reverse strand, counting down.
ATACAGAAAAGTATATTGTGTCAACCAGCTCATAAAATAAATGAGAAAGATAGATGTTTGCAGAAAACAAAAATGAATAAAAAGGTAATAAATGTATATAATACTGCTTACCAACTCTTCCTTTAACAACACAATAAATAAATAAACTAATAAGTAAATGAATAAAAGCCCAAGCAACAAGTGAAGACAAGTCTGTAAACTTGGCAGGTTGTTCTAATTATGGAAATTAGAACCTAACTTCCTTGCCTTTTGTGAATAGGAATGCCAAATCTTATTTATAAAATAGAAAAATTTTTACAATTTTTATAAAACATGGCATCTGATTTAATGTGAAAGCTATACTTACAGAGTTTTCCATGGCTACATATTCTGTTCCTATTTCAAGCATTCCTGAAAGGGAATGAGCTACTGAAAACCATTGAGTAGTCTTTAATAATTTCCTCATGAAAGACTCCGGGCCAGCCACATCCAGAGAATCCGGCCACATTCAGAGAATCTGGTTAGATCACGTGCTCGTTCAGTTCCAGTCCAGCTGGCCTTGGTGAACTCTCATTAGATCAGTCCCCTTGTATCAGTGGGTGATGGCGCCCAAACTTTTATAATTTAATAAACTTTAAAAAAAATAATTTCCTCATGAGAAAAATGTATAAATTGTAACCTTGCTTACCAAAAACTTTCTAATGTTTATCAAATTTGAAGATTATATCCTCTAAATCATGTCTCAACACCCAAATTACTATTAAATATAAAGTTAATTAAAATATTCTAAGCTTACTTATCTAAAATAGTTTTATGTATTGACCTGAGCCTTTTAATCCAACATTTGCATTAATAGAAAATATTAATTTCATATTTACCTTTCATCTCATAGCTTTTAATACATTTTGTTTTATATGTATGGAATGACTGTTCTGCCTACATGCATGTATGTTCACTACATGCTTGGCTGTACCCACAGAGGTCAGAAGATGGTGTTGGATCCCTGGAATTTGAGTTAATGAGTTATGATTCACCATGTAGGTACTGGGAAACAAAACCCAGTTCTCTGCATGAACAAGAACTTTAACTACTATACAATTTTTCCATCCCTTTAACATCAAGTTTTAAATTAAAATTAGATATACAATTAGATATAGAAATATATGTATAACTTAAAAAAAGAATGAGATGTTTATTAGGAAACTATACAAACCACACTTAAGGGCATGCCCTATTCCAAAGTTTAAATGGGCAACATAAAACAAACTCAGTGGTATATTTGGAAAATTTTTGTTGCATAGTGCTTTGGGCATTTTTTTAAGCTTACGGGTCTTTTACTTACATATTATATTTTTTAATTTTGTGTTTTTATGGTGGGGGGTGTATGTGTGTGTGTTTCTTGTGCTTTTGACTCTCATTTTTTTCTGTTTGTTTTATCCTATTCTTGTTTTCTTTGCTTGTTTATTTGTTCTGTTACCTCTGTTTTCTAATAAGAAAAATAAAGAAAGGGTGAGAATTTGGGTGGGTGAGGAAATGGGGTTGGATCGGAGAGGAACTGAGGGAGGAGAAACTATGATCGGAATGTATCATATGAAAAAAATCTATTTTCAATAAAAATACTAATAAGAGAATGTAATTCCTGGTATTTTGACCTTGCTTCAGAAAAAAGCCACACAACCCAAAGCATGAGGCCAGTACAAACTTTACTAGATTGGATGAGTAGGGGACAGGGCTGGGGTAAGGGAGTAGTGAAGGAAAGGTGAATAAGAGCAGAATGTGTAATAGAAAATTCTCAAAGAGCAGCACTGTGAGGTAGAAATTCACAGTGACTGAGTTTCATTATTCATACATGAAATTTAAAACACTGAACACCCATTTTTGTTATGTTTTCAAAAGCTAGAAATAGAATGCAATGCAAAACAAAGACATACCTACTGGCATGTAGGTTATGTTCTAGTAATCAACCAAACTGAAGTTAATTTGCAAGTCAATCACTTACTAGTTGTGTGATCTTGAGAAATTTACAAAGTTAATATCTGATCTTTAGTCACCTCATCTACAAAATGTAGTTTTCATATATATTACTAGGATATCATGAGAATGTCGTGAGAAAAACCATTCAAGTAAAATACCAGAATAACTTATCATGTAATAAAATTTTTGCCAAATGCCTATGTCTTACTATCATTATTAACAGTGACTATATAAAAATCATTAGCATATTTTTATTTAGAATAATCCTTCAATTACCAAAGTATTTCACAAGAGTTTAAATATGAATGAACTTTTTTATTATATTTACTTATTTATTTAATATCTGTGCATTGTGTGTGTGTGTGTGTATACACATGCATGTACCTGCTACAGTACATATGTGAAGGACAGAGGACATCTTGCAATAGGTGGTTCTCTACTGTACCTATTGAGATATTTCAGCAGCTTGTGAATTAATTTTACTTTATCTGCTAGGTTTATAGTACTTGAAACTAATTCAGACATTTAATTATCATTTCAATCTGATAAACCAAAACATAGTGCTTGCATTTATCTTAGAATCCTTAAGCGTCATTCTACACAGTAAATCAAGAGAATTATTTTAATTTTTTATACTTTTAAGTTAAAATATAATTACATAATTGCCCCCAGCCTTTCCCTCCTCCAGTCTTCTCCTTGTTCTGACATTATCTCTTGAATTAACAACCTCTTTTTAAATTGTTACTGTTATTGCTTCATTTGTGTGTCTGTGTATATGTGTGTGTGCCTAAATATATAAATACAACCTGCTCAGTCCATTTGTGTTGCTTGTATATGTACGAATTTAGTGCTGACCAGTTGGTATTAAATAACCAATTAATGAACTAGTCCATGGGAAAGATTATTTGTTTTTGTTTGTTTGTTTGTTTTGTTTGTTTGTTTGTTTTTTGTTCTCAGCCTTCCTTGCTTGTCTGTAGTCCTTTGTTCAGAGACTGGACCCTATGAGAGATCTCACTCTACCCTAGCTTGTCTATTGTTGCTGTCCTTGCCTTGTTTAAACAGCGATAATTTTGAAGTATTATGGTTGAAGATTCCCTGTAATTTCTGGGAAACACAATAAAACATTGTAAAAGAAGAAAAGATATACAAACCAACGTGTGTATATTTTCTTGTTTACCTCTGGAAAAAGAGACCTAAAACTGAGATATATTTTCTGTGTTCAGCTATTATGTAATCCAGAGAAATATTAAAGAGCATGACAGATACTTCTTGTATCTGTCATTTTTTTCAACTCATTTGAAAAAAAAACACAATACCAATGGAGATCATAGAATATTTCCACTTGAGGATAAATTACTGAGATAAGGTTTAAACTTTAAAAAATTATGACTTCTATAGGCATGCAGAAACATTGTTAAGAACTATTAAAATTATGAAGGGTACAGTATAGCTGCTTTATCAATATTTGGTAGGCGAGGCTTGCAGGACATGTTGGCAGAGGTTGTTTGAATATTTGGAAGTAAGAATAAGAAACAAAAATGAAATCCTCCTTTATGTAGCTATTAGTAGAGGGATAAAATTATTTACCCTGCTTCATTTTCAAATTGATAATGCCGATAAGCTCAAGAAAATTTATATAAGTTTTAAAATTACATTTTAATAGCATTATTCTAAATTGTAGTCTTTGCGAAGGGTAACTAATGAAAAACAGAGTATTCATACTGACACACTTTCCCACAGACTGTTTGAGATAGTCTCATCAGAGAAGAAAATGGGCTGATTCAAAATGATGTTTTCTCTTATTTTTATATATGAGTTTGAATACCTATGAATACCTATTTCTCCAAATATAAGCAGCAGAAGCCCAAAACGCATATGGAAAAATATGCAACATAACATCAAAGGAATGCAAGTAAAAACCATATTAGTAAGACTATTATCACAACTGAAGTCCAAGGGCTGAAAAAATAGCTCAGTAACTAAGAGCACTTGCGTTCTTCCAGAGTATAGGATTCAGTTCCTAGCACCCATATCAGGAAGCTCACAACCACCTGTAACTCCAGTTCTAGGAGGTGGGAAGCACTCTTTTGACCTCTTCAAGCACCAGACATATTCATAGTGCATGTACACACACATAGCAAAACATACACACGCATAAAATAAAATAAGTAAATATAAAACATAAAAATAAACCAAAGAAATAATAGACATTGAAGAGGAGAAAATGTGAAGAAACCTTTGTGCCCTGCTGGAGGGACTTAAGCATACAAGCTTCTATTGGAAAATGACACAGACGTTTCTTAGAAAAATAAAAATGTAACTATCATATGATCCCATAAAGCTTCTTTGGAGTATACATCCAAGTCAATTAAAACAAGACCTTATAGAGATATTTCTTTTCATGTACTCACAGAAGCATTCATAACAATAACCAAGTAATAGACATACCCTAACTATTGATAAGGGAGTGAACCGATAAATCAAATGTGATTTTTACGCATAGTGGAATATTATTTGACCTTAAAAAGAAATGCTGTAACATACTGCAACATGGATGAATCTTGATGACATCATGTTAAGTGAAATGAGCCACACATGAAAATAAAAATAATATGTTCCCTTATATGAAAAACAGTCAAAATTATAGAAACAAACAGTGGAATGGTGAGTGGTGGGGGAAAGGCAGAGCTGTTTAATGGGCAAATAGTGGTTCAAATTTTCTAGAAAAGTAACTCTAGAAACTTCTCACAAAGTACTTAACACTACTGAACTACATAGTTTAAAATACATTATTTAGATTTTTATTACCAAACTACATTTAGTAACTTTAAAAAATAAGTAATTAAGTTCCATTACTCCGTACAAATATAATTTTGGCCTACCCATAATCTTTTCTTTAAAGAAATTCAACCTCGGCTCCAGAAGAAGCAAGTTGAACCACTTTCTCTTGAAAAAAAAAAATGATCCAAATGCTTATAGCTACAGTAATACAGGCTGAGATGTGTCTCATAATAATGTTTACTTGATGTAAAAGAGAAAAACTATGTGTTATTTATGTATCTGTTGTGAAAAAGCTGTATATTTCTCTCTGTTTCCTGTAGAATTTTAAGTGCCATATTAAATCATATTATTTAATACTAACAGATACATTCAGAATTATGTAGTATAGGGGCTTAAAAGAGAAAGTACATTTCCCCCTTTTATAGATGATTTTAAAATCCTTACAGGAGCATTTATTATACTCCCATTTACCACCACTGGGTCTCATCAGTCTTGAAGAATTTTTTTTTACAATATCCTTATGTGTCCATTTCCTTTGGTAATATCTTACTTTCTCTTTTTTAAAATTGAACTTGAATATTAAAACAGATGCAAAAAGAGCCACTACCTACACATAAACTCTTGAACTGCATTTTCATCATTTGCTCTGTAGAAAAAAAAAACCCAATTGTATGAAATTGATAACAACATTTTAGTATATCCTCAGGTCCTGAGGGAAAAAGCAATGTGCTTAGACAGATGATCTGATTTTATGAGCACATAGCTGAAGTCTAGCACTGTGCATTTGTCTTTATGCTCTTACTTTTTTTCAAAGACTAGGAAAACACATTAGGCTCTGGTTTCACTTTCCACAATGACCTGCAAAGCTTATGACAATACATAGCGTTTATATCGCTCTTTCTCAGGATACACATCAAAGTGCAGATTGCTTTCAGCATAGACTCTTAGTGTGGGCTTGTTAATAAGAAAACAAGAACCTTAGTATATGAACTTATTTTATTATCTACTATCACTGAGGACTGTGATTTGGATTCCACTCAAACATGAATTAGTTTAAATGCTGCTCTGCTGTGACTGTTGAATTTATTCATTAATCTGTAATATTTTACTTATGAAACTGCATTTGGAAATCCTTTGGTGTACATCAGATGAAATTACAGTGCTCAGGGATATTGATTATTGCTTGTAATTGCCATCATAATAGCCAACAATTCTCTGTCTTTCTTCTACCTCTTAATGATATACCAAACCAAATCAATACCTAGCATACAGGGCCACTCACATTGTCTTGAAAATCCAATTGTTCTTCTTCATAAATATGCAAAAGATTGAAGAATTTTTTATCTTCAAACATTAGGTAAAAGAGTCCAGTCTCCTAGGTTTCCCCTTTATCCCATAGAAATATATCACGGTGAGGCTGTATAGGATTAATACTATGTCTGTGACATTTTGTCACCTCAAAATAATCACAGGACAAGGGTGGGAGGCTAAGAAGGCTACACCACTCCGTTGCCTGTGAACTGCTACATTTCTTGATCATTAGTAAATTCAATGGTCAATGAGGAAAACTCTGGCTAGGAGAGCTCGCCAGACAATAAAGAAGAGATCTGCCTTTTTAAAACACAGGTTATTTAAAAACCTAAAAGAGGAAGCAGTTACATGAAATGAACACAATGCTATGTGTCACTTATACAATGAAATATATTTTCTCCTGCTGATATTTATATATGATGTCTCCATTCTTCTATTTTGGGATAAATTAGGTATTTTTTAAGAAAAAAATAATTATTATTTCATCTATTAAAGAGTAGTTTGTCCTGTGATGCTTGTCCATTCATTCAAAACAGTTTAACAGTCTTTAAAAGTTGCTATAAGAGCATATGGCTTACTAAAGAAGGCTTTGTTGACACCCCATGGGAGGCCTTACCCTTTCTGAGGAGTGGATAGGGGTGGATTAGAGGGAGGGGAGGGGAGGGAGGAGAGGGGAGGGTAAAAACTGTGGTTGGTCTTTAAAATGAATAATTTTTTAAAAAATATTCATATTAATTTAAAAAATTAAAAAGATAAGGCTCAAAGATGGCTCTATGGATACAAGTACTTGTCATGCAAGTATAAATACGAGAATTCAGGTCCTCAGTGTCTTACTTAGGGTTTTCGTTGCTATACTAAAATACTATGACCAAGAAGCAACTTGAAGAGAAAAAGGTTTGTTTCATCTTATACTTGCACCTCATAGTCCATTATTGAGGGAATTTAGGGCTAGAACTGAAACAGAAGCAGAGAGGAATGCTGCTTACTGGCTGCTCACCATTGCTTGCTCACTCTGCTTTCTTTCACCTTCCAGGATCACCGACCAAGGGGTGACACATTTCAAAATGGCTTCGGCACTCCCATATCAGTCGCTGATTGAAATTGCTTTACAGTCTTGCCTACAGGACAATCTTCTGTAGGCATTTTCCTACTTGTGCTTCCCTCTTCTCAGAAAACTCTATCTTGTACCATGTTGACATAAAAAGGCACCAGCAGAATTGACCCCTTGTCAACTTGACACACAAATACATCACCTATTAATCCATAGCCTTTCTTTTCTTATCCATTTCTAAGATCTCATATTGATATCAATATCACAATATAAATATTTCAAAGCCCCACAGTCTTTAAAAATTCAAATACTAAAAATACAGTCTCTTTAAAATATTCAAAGTCACTGGATGGTGGTGGTACATAGCATTAATCTTAGCACTTGGGAGGCAGAAGTAGGTATATCTCTGTGATTTCCGGCCAGTCTGAGCTACAGAGCAAGAACCAAGAATATATATACAAATTCTCTTAAAATTCCAGTTTCTCTAAAGCTCTCAAGTTTCTCTACAAGTTCAGTCTCTCAACTGTGAGCTCTTGTGAAGTCAACAAGCAAGATAGTTTCTTGCTCAAAGAAGTTAGTCAGGCCACAGTTACAATCAAATCAAAACAAAAACAAAGTCCAAAAGTTCAAAGCTCAGTGTCAGCTATCTGGGACTCCTAATCTTCTGGGCACCAAGGGGATTCATTTCTCTACTATGTGGTTGGTAGTACACACAGCTTATCTGAAGTTCAGGGTAGTTCCATTCCATGGCTCCTGCTGTTCTTGGTAGTCCAACATAGTATTGGCATCTCCATTATTCTGGAATCTTCACCAAAACTGAGACATTACCTTCACCCATGGCTGCAACTGGAGGTTTCTCTCCCATCAGCCAGTTCCCGAATAACCACTCCAAGGCTTAAATTAACAAACCATGGACCTATTAGCTCAGGCCTACTAGTAACTAGCTCTTACAACTTAAATTAACCCTTTTTTGGTTTTTAAAGTCAGGGTTTCTCTATAGCTTTGGAGCCTGTCCTGGAACTCGCTCTGTAGACCAGGCATGCCTCAAAATCACAAAGGTCCACTTGTCTCTGCCTCCCAAGTGGTGGGATTAAAAGTATGCATCACCACCACCCAGCCATTTATCCCATTTCTTTTATTCTGTATTTTACCATGAGGCTTGTGGCTTGCTACCTCACATCTTGTTTCCCTCGCAGCTTCTGGCATCTCCCAGACTCTGTCTTCTTCTTCTTTGTATCTTTGCTTGGATATTCTGCCTGGATCTATTCTGCCTAGCTATTGGCCAAATCAGCTTCTTTATTAACCAATAGTAATAAAACATATTCACAGCATGTAGAGCGATATCCCACATCAAATGGTTTCTCATAGTACCAAACCTCAGCTGCTCTCTATGAACCTTTCATTCCTCTAAAACCAAAAAGACCTGGGAAACTTACAAAATACCAAGTTTAGTTCCTGGCACAGAGCACATCCTTAGCCACCTCTATGTCACAGCTTCTGTTTGTTCACCATAGGGAAACACTTCCCAGAGAAATGTGCTGATCTCTTCCTAATCGCAGTAGATTCTTGTGCCCCAGCTGAGAAGCATCAATTATCCTGACAAAACAAAGATGTCATTGTAGTGGTACTAGTCTCTTGCTAATCACAGCTTCAGAAGACCAGAATCACAGAGTATTAATTCAGAACACACATGAAAGTTCATGTCCAAACAGTGTTTGTTCTTCCCTCTGAAACTTCAAAAGGCTGACCTCGATTATCTGTGTTGCTCAATATTCTTACCTTTCTTACCTGTGGGACCCCACAGAAGAGCCCACAGAGCTGTAAATATCCAATGTCTTTTCTACCCTAAAGTTCAAATGCTACCACAAGCCTCCCCAAAAACACATGTCCAAAATCTGTCACAACAATATCCCACAACCTGGTCTAATTTCTTTCTTATTTAGGGTTTCTGTTTTTGTGGTAAAATATCATGATCATGCGACTTTCACCATACAAGTTTATCACTGAGGGAGCTCAAGTTAGGGGCCTAAGTGAAAAACATAAGCAGAAACCGTGGAGGAAGAGTTTACTACTTGATACACTTGGCATGCTCATCGCACTTTCTTATACCATATAGGCCCCCCTGCCCACAGGTGGTACATCCGCCAGTGGACTAGGCACTCCCATGTCAATCATTAATCAAGAAACTACCCCTGTAGACTGTTTACAGGCAATGTGATAGGGGCAGTTTCTCAACCAGATGACATCAGCTTGTCATAGAATACACATACATTTCGTAATATGGTTACGAATAGTAACCATACATAATTATACAACAATAATAGTAGTTGTTGATTTTGAGTCAGATAGAATAAGTTATTAGAACATGATGCTTATCTAGTGAAGATTAGGGTTACAGATAATATCATACCATGGAAATGTATTAAATTAAAAATGTCCAATACCAGCTTTATCTATAATACTAACCAGCTGTTACTTAAGTAAACCACTGTCATTCTTTAGGTTGCAGCTACTCTCATTGGAAATGAGGGCATTGTGCTGCTAGATTTATAAGGAAGTTCCTTCAAACCTTGTGATTCTGTAGGTGTCATTCTCATTCTTCTCATTAAGTCCAAAATGGAGCAGTATAAAAAGCTTAGAAGAGTGTCTCCATGACAAGCTCAGCACAAAATGTGCTTCTTCTGAACTTTAACAGACCAATTATAAAATCTTAATGTTTTTTAGTTGCTATGTAAACCTAGTATGTGTATGGTCTGAGAGAAATGGCTCTGGAGCCAATATACTGGAGTTTGGAAATTCTGCATCACCAATTATTAGTAATGGGACCATGGACAAGTTTCTGCATCTCTTTGTGTCTTGTTCTCATCTATAAAAATAGACATATAGATATTATAATAAGCTTGTTGTAAGTACAAAGTAATGTAATACTTTATGAAGTAGAAGCATGAATGGTACAACTCAATACTCAAATGTTGTCTCTTGTTAATATTATAAAAATTATCAGTTATCAACTTTTACCAAAATTCTCTGGGTCTTCATTTTGTCATCTAGAAAGTAGGATAATAGTACCAACCTCAAACACACATGAGGATCAAAATAATACATTTATAGAAACTAACTTAGTATCTGACCCTCTAGATAGGAAGATTAGTAAATTCACCAGATACAAATCTTCTAATCCTAGTTATAAACTGATATTAATTAGATCAAGAACATTTTTATTAATAAAATATCCCTACATTCTAAACATCACACAAATTACCATTTTATTCATGAATGTTATGCCTTTTTCCCTTTAAAAAAGAATATTCTATTGCCTCTTTTGAGGCCTGACTTCTTTTCCTTAGTACTATGTGTGAATGCTTTTCCTAATGTTTACAGCTCAATTTGCAATGATTATGTATCATGAGTTGTTAAAACCACTTAATGAAACATCAAGTATTAGGGATATGTATAAGTTATTTTAGCTATTATAGATATCATTGTAATCAGTGACTTCTTAAATAAAGTGTCATAGGCATCATTTCTTGAAGACAACTCCTAAAAGCATAATTGCTATGTAAGTAATCTGTATATTTAAAACAGTTTTGTGTATAATGTTAAATTGCCCTCTAGAAAGGTGCAGGGATCTCAATTTCATTCAGTAACTTAGCCCTTTAGAAAACAGTTAACCTCCATGATACTCAAGCAAAATTCTCTATTGTCAGCATTTTTCATCACCTGGCACATAGAGTTCTGGGGACTTTTTTCTTTAAATGTATATGCCTCTTTTCCTTTAAATGTGGAAGCTGGAAATAAATCTTTTACATTTGGGCATATGTTGCAAGGTGATGTTGACTTTTCACTTACTGAGAGGTTTTGTTCTGAGCATTAAAATGTAACACTAGAATGTGCTTTGTTTAGCAGTGCATTTTACTGCCATAGAGGGCACAGTAGAGTGGTTAAGATTCAGGACATAAAGCCTGGATGACCTGTATGCTGATTCTAGCTCCATCACTTGCTTACAGGGTGAATTTGCACAACTTTTTAAACCTATTTTTGCCTTCCCATTCTTAAAAGCCCAATGAGGAAAATAGCATAACCTGTTCCACACAAGTAAAGAATGAATGTGTTAATGAGTATGCAGTAGAATACTTAGCACCTAGCAATGGTAGAAAAGTACAGGGTCAAAATATATATGTTTTTCTCAAGTCCTTACTTATGAGTGTATCACTATTTATTAAAGGTCCAGTTATAATAGTAACGAGGAACTTGTGATCATTCTCTAGGAATGTAATATAATAACACCACTGCTCCACATGTATCAGGTTCCACAGCAGGCATAATAAATGTATGGTGAGAAAGTGCAGAGTTGAGTTTGTCTCTGGGAATCAAGGTAGAAATTTGCTTAGAAAAAAATGAGGGCGTTCCTGGAGTTATGGGACTATTCTACATTTGGATAGGGGTTTGTTTTGCACAAGTAATGGAATTTGTCAAATCTCAGTAATGGTATATGTTAACAGTGAATATTTTCACATATAATTTTTATATTGAAAACAAATTATAAAATATCAACTCTATATAATAATAATGTTGGAATCTGAAATATTTTGAGAAATTTTCTATTGTACAACAATTTTCAAAAACTAGCACGAGCCAATAGATAGGGAAATGAAGAGACGAGCTGAACAGATAAAAATGGGTATGTTCAAATGTGAACTGTCCAAGGTTGTTGGTGAATAAGTGGGATAGCTTGCTTCAAGTGAGCCATATGTTTGATATTTTAAATTAAAAGATTAATTCATATCTGCAAAATCTTGTTTTTAAGGTTTGGTAGTAAAGAAAGGGCAAAACACTGGTGTCTAGGATGGCCTAATTATCAAAATCTGATGGCAGAACACAGTCAGCTCTTCAGAATCATGACTAAGGAGTGAGAAGAGAATGGTGAATATCAACTATGGAATTGGACCATTTACTAGTCAGCAAGAAGGCAAGGAAAGGAGGGAATGGGGAAGGGACAGAGTGCCAGAGATGGGGAGGAAGAGAAGAAGAAATGAAAAAAATACCAAAGACAATTCAGTTACCACTGGATTACCTGAAATTTTTGTCTAGCCCTTCCAGGTCTGGTGAGACTTGTCATAGTATGATGGTTTGAAATTTGTAGAGTTTGTGGGGTTTATAGAAATTGGCTCTGGTATTTACAGGAGAACTTCTCTGTTTCCTCCCATTAGGCATTTCCTGTTCAAACATGGATCTGGTTCCTCTGCTATCTTCAGTGCAGCCAGTCAGAACTACCCTCTGACATCCAATACTGTCTACTCACCACCTCCCAGGCCGCTGCCTCGGAGCACCTTTTCCCGACCTGCCTTCACTTTTAACAAACCGTACAGATGTTGCAATTGGAAGTGCACAGCCTTGAGCGCTACTGCAATCACAGTGACCTTGGCCTTGTTACTAGCCTATGTAATTGGTAAGTCCTTTATTCTATATATGAGTTTTCTTTTTAACTGAAGATTGTTTGGTTTGGAAGAATTCACTCTCAGTGCTGAGATGCACAGATTTGTACCATAATTAAGTGTTGTAATAACAAATGGATTCCTAGTTATTTTTTTTATTCCCAACCTTAAATACTGCTGTTGGAGTAGAAATAACAGTCTTTGAGAAAAAATATATATACTACTACAGTCTTATTGATTGCACTTGCTGTAGTTAGCCATGTTCCTTTCAATTAAAAGGTTGTTATGGTTTTCTCATTAGAAGTCATAAGTACTAATCTACAATAGCTTCTTAAATTATAAGTACACGGTAAGATGGCTACTCAGTTTTTCAGGTAGCAATTTCATTAAAGCACTTGGGAGCTTTCAGAAAATTCAGTGCAGTGTCTTCCCAAGGATTCATAAGAACTAAAACAGATAACCATATTTTCACAAGAAGTTGAAAAGTATGTGGTTCTTGAGTTTTGGAAGGTATATGTGAATTGTTTCTACTTTTAAGGAAAAAATGTTGGTTTTTTTTTTTTTGGTCATTCTGATTAAAGTCACCCACACTTAATAGAAAATTGTATTGATTTTTCTGGATGGCATTTTATTTTGACTGAATGTTAATTTCCTTGCTTGAATGATTCTGCCAGTTTAAAATGTAAATACTTTAAGAAACATGTGTTTTTTTGAAAGCCTTGTTCTAATGATGGATGAAATATCACAATTAAAAAAGAAAACTATCTAGATATGTCACTAACAACTTCTTTTCAGGTTAAACCTGAAATTCCACTTCCCAACTGAAGCAGGGTTATTTACTAAGATATAATGAATATGATTCTGAGAAGTGGTTAAAAATGATATTTAGATTTTCTTATACTTGTAAATAACAAAGCACGTTTGATTGGTTCCAATTCTCTAAAGCATTAACAGATAGTTTTTACATAACCAGTTTCTATAGGAGCCATGAAAACAGGAAGAAGTAAGAAAACAACAGATAGTTTTTGCAAGATGTTACTGGAGTGTCAGCAATAAAGGCACAATAAAGGCACATCTGCTGATGTCCATGATGCTTGCTTAAAAATTGCCATCAAGCAAGTCCTATAGTAAACATGAACAACGGTTTCTTGTACCAAAATTATTTTCTTTATATTAGGTTTCACTGAATATTCAGATTGTATGTTTATTTAATTTATTATGACCTGCAATGAGAAATACTTTTGAGGGAATGAAAGGATAAAGAAGAATTGCAGTTCCAATATGATTTTAACATGAAATCACTCAAAATAAGTGATAAGGACCAGAAAATGGCTTAGCATTGAAAAGGCAGTTGCTACCAAGCTGAAATATCAGAGTTCAATCCCCAGAACCCATTTTATGGAAGTAGAGAACATTATCTTGCAAGTTGTCCGATGACTTCCACACGCACTCCATGACATAGGTTCCCAAGCCATACACACAAACTTTGTAAATAAGTGTTTAAAAATAAAATACTCAAAATAAGGAGTAATCTGAAATGTTCCAGTACCATCAAGACTTCTCAAAATATTCTTGCTCAACTTTAAAATGTTGAAATCAACTTAGTATTAAATGTATTCGTTTCTGTCCACTTTACTACATAGAAGTAATGTCTTAAATATGAAACATAACCCCTAATGCAAATTAGTTCAGGTAATATGAGAGTGTGTGTTAATAAGGTTAAGTTATGTTTCAATCTGTCTTTTTAAAAAATTTATTATGATGTGATGGCCATGTCACAAATTTTATTTTATAGTCTGAGGCTTGTTTGTTTATTTTTCATTCAGTTAATGAATGCATGGTTTTTAGTCATTTCAAGGAATGATATTTTATATAGAATATAAATTTTACAGGATAGTAAGGTAACATAGTACAACAATTATAAACATAGATTTTTAAATCTATGCTATTTACTCGCACATTGTCTTGAGTGAATCATTTAATCTGGTTAGATCTCCATTTACCAACCTGATAATATGCTTAAAATGATACCCATAATAGGATTATGAGTAGAAATAAATAAATTAATAAGAATTAAAGTACTTGAAATGTAGAAAGTAGTTTATGATAGTTAAATATTACTATAATTCTAACATCCATTTGTTATTATCATTCATGGGTTCTAATGATTAAGCCTACTGCTCATGGTTCTTTTACTTTTTAATGATGAAATGAATTCCATAAAATATGCTTTTAGCATTAAACCTTGCTTCCTTTTTTCATACTACTAAACATTATAGTTTAGTAAATAAATCTACCTGGGTGTTTTAAAATTTAACTAGACATACATGGTGATCTTCTGTGATGTTAAGTGGAACTAAGTAGTTTGATTGGTTAAGAGGTGTCTTTTGAAAATATTTACTGTGAGATTTTCCAATTGCAAAACATTTCATTCAAAATGCTAATAGCATTGCATGGATTTAAAAGGAGATGCTTATTGCAAACACTGTGACTTTCTTCTTTGCTCCATCATGACCTGGGAATTATATGGTTTTAGATTTGTAAAGTCCTCTTCCTGAAGCTGAGTGTTGTTTAGCTCAGTGGTAGAGTGCTTGCCTAGCATGCTTGAGACCTTCGGTTCAAAACCAAGTACAGAAAAAAAAACCACTGTCTTCTTAGATTTATCCTATTACTGCCCTATTGCTGACCATCTCAGAAAAGTAACATAAGAATTCATAAATACACATTCAGGTGAAAGATGCCACATAAGAACTATATTATATAAGATTATTTTTAAATGGCTTTCTGTGGTTGAAATAAAACAGTATTATACTTCAAAATATGAAACCATTTCACCCTCCACTCTTCCTGAGTCTGGAAGAGTCATCTTTTTTTCAATCCCCTTTGCATTTGCTGTATAACCCCAGAAAATCTTTCACTGGAACTATTTGCTGCTTCTGTTTCCTGTGCAAATTCCCTTCTGCTATTTCATTTTCCTCTATTATCCATTATACATAACCTTTACATACTAATGACTCTATGCTGGGTTGCCCTCAATCCACCAGGGAAAATCACATCAATATCAGTGGGACATCAATAGGTGTTCTGCGCATAATGCCTCTGTAAGTGGTCATTGGAAAGCAGTAGAAATCGAGCATGTGAAAAGCCAGAGGTAAGTTGTTCAGCCAGGCAGCTCTTGCTTCACATCTACCCACTATACCTTTAAGGTCAGCAAGAAAATAAGTCCTTTGAATAAGTTTTGAAGTCATAAAATTTGGTAAAGAGAGGTGTGGAGAGAAACTGATTATATGAAGATATCTTGGAATGGCTATTGTCAGAACTTCCTCATAAATCTGAAATATTTTCCGTCTGAATCAAAAAACGCGTCCTTATGTTTCATCCTCTCTGATATGTTGGCATCAGTGATGTATCAGTGCCAGTCAGAAGCACATTTGCTTGAATTTACAAATAAGCCATATGAAGTAGTAGTCAGGAAGACAGATGACCATATGCAAGGCATCACGAGAAGGCGAGGTTAAGGTACTCCATCAATGGTTTGAAGGGCACAAACACAGTTTCTCTGCAATCTATGATGTTTTGATCAAATTTCTACAGAGTCAGCAATTCCTATAAGCAGCAATAGAAACTCATAGGCAGTAGAAACTCATGAATACTTTGTATCTGGGGTCAAATGGGCTGTTGCATTGAACAAATCAAGGAGAATTTTCTAGCTCTCAGACTCAATATTATCAGTTAATGACATGGATGATTCTTTTGATTTTGCCATGAAATTAATAATGATTTGTGCCACCTTCAGGAGAGGCAGCTAGTGACAAATAGTAGAGATTAAAACATTACATTCTGGAAATCCCACCATGGAACACCATCTGTTCCACACGTGAAAAGTAAATCAGATGGGTATTAACAATAGAGAATTTGGAAAAGGTAAAACATGCAGTTCGTTTCTCTGAACTATAGTTTATGAATAAAACAATTCAAGAGAGCAAAAGACCTACTTCACATTTTTTGCTACATCAAAATTTGAGTAACACTTATTTTAGTCCTTTCATCTGCCTCCTTTATAGTTGTCCAAATTGCCCTAATTTCTATTGCTATTATTATGGTGGAGTAGAAAGAGCCGAAAATGATAGAGCCAAATATTTCTCAAGAACTACATGATTTAAAGTAAATTATTTTCTTTTATTTCTGGAAGATGCCATATTGCTCCTATTTATTACAATTTCTTCCCATCCAAATTATGTGTAATATATATATATAGAGATGCTATGTGGATATTTTTAGACCCGCATTACATAAGTTGCTAAGCTATCCTTCTCCGAGGTGACTAAGAATAAACTACATTAGAGCAATGGTTTTTAAACAGATGACATACTAAAGCATTTTTTACTTCAGAAATGGGACAACAGTTTCATATAGGGCAGCCAGAATGGGGAAAGATCAATGTCTCCAAGCAAATGTCAGATTTGTTACAGTTACCATTAAGAGGTGACATTGTAGAATCGGAGAAATTGTTTGGTCTTGAGCTTTATTCCTTTTAAAGAGGGGTGAATACAAATGCGCATCAGTGAAGATAAACATATAATGCCTGTAAAAGCAGGAAAAATAAAGGTTACTGGAGTCCTATAGGAAATAAGGATGATGAACGGGGGCAGATCATGAGAGGCATTTTAAGTAACAGTATGGAGATAAAATTTATTCCAAAAACAAATGGAGGTTTACATGTTTTAATTAAGTTAAGGAAATTATTTAATGAGATTTACACTGGTAAAGCAAGCTTTAAAAAACTATTGGAGTTGGGGTTAGCAGCAAGATGTTGGCAATTTTAAAGTTGAGGTCATGAAGACAAATTAGGAGACCACAATACCAATGCATATGAGTGATGTGAGAGCATTAAATTCTGGGAATAAAGGGTGTGGAATTAAGAAGTACTTAGGAGATAAAACATATTTGACTTCATCACTTATTTAATGTGACATAGAAAAGAATTATCGCTATTCTCTGGATTAGATTAGCTCATGATGTTTCTACACCTCAAGGTAAAATATGAAAGGACGAGATAAAAGATAAATACAAATGATCATAGAAGACTATTATGAAAAATTATGTATCAATAAATTGAATAATATAAGAGGGAGACGTTCCTTGATGGATATTTCCTACCAACACTAAATTACAAATCACAGAAATAGCTGAAATAAAGAATGAAGAATAAGAAGGCAATAACGTAGCAGTCTCCCATCAGAGTGAAGGCCAGCATAAGTAACTTTATAACTAAATTCCACCAAATATTTAAAGAAGAAATAATGATGTCTTCTTATAGCATTTTAAAAAAAAATTAAGAAAAAAATACTTAGAACCTCACTCCAACATTAAGCCACTACCAAAGTCAAACATTGAAACTAAAAAAGAAAAGAAAGAAAATATTATTCGGGAAAGGCAAATGAAAATCACAATGAGATATCACCTTAATGTTATCAAAGACTGGAGAGTTACTGTCATCAAAGACTGAAGAAAGCTGTGATTGTGTGGATATAAAAAATAGAACTCTTACACATTGTTAATTGGGATGCAAGTTAGCAGAACCACTCTGGAAATTGGTGTGCAGGTCCTCAAAATCCTGAAAAGTGGTATCCAGCCTCAGTACTCCTGGATATATAATTGAAGAAATTAAATTGGTTTCTTAAACATTTATTCTCCCAAGTTTAATGTAATACTATCCACCATAGCTTACACATTGAATCCACCTAAGTGCCCATGGATGACTGAGTGGATAAGTATTGCATGTAGGTAATGAAGTGCTATTAAGTTATATAAAAGGAATAAATTATATCATTTGCAAAAAAAGGATGATTCTAAAGACTGTCTTGTTAAACAAAATAAGCCACAGTCGGAAAGACGAATAGTCCATGAACTCATTCATGTGGAATGTTGTTGCCGAGAATTGCAGTGATTGAAAAGGGGTCTGTAGATATGTTGGCCAAAGTATACAAAATTTTATGAGTAAGATAGGGAATAATAAATGTGGTAGATCCATTATACAACAATGGACATTATAGTTAAAATACAGTGTTCTAATGAAAATACTAATGTGCCAAGTTCTCACCACAAATATAACTATGTGAAATAAGAAATATGTCAATGTAAGAAAGAACTTTTGCGATAACAAACAGACGTGAAGATAAAGACATTTAGTATGTCATTTAATTACATGATGCTGAAAGTTTGGAAATATCTACTTTAGGAGATACCAAGACGGTAGGAGATGAACAAGAGAGAAAAGAGCATGAAAGGCGATGCTCCAGGGAACACTGATACTCAAGAGGTCTGATAAGGTGACTAAGAAGAGGCAACCTGGATGACTGCAAGCAAGCCATTGAATAGTATATGTGGGTGGGATTTTGGCTCTCCATTCGTAGGCTGACGACCATCAGGGATCCTAAGACCTGTCAGGAGTTTATAAACTGAGATTTTTTTCATCATTCCCAAATCAAGTATGAATCCTTCTCATGACAATTCTCTCTGTAGGTACTGTCTTTTTTCTAGAAGCCACCTGACATGTAACAGTGTACGAGACCACATGGAGAATTAGATATAAGAACACAACTTTCTTTCCTTACACCAATCATTAAAAAGATTTTCGAAAGTATAGAGCAATTATAGTCTTCTCATTAATTGTATGAATTTTCTAAATGAAGTTAGCATAAAATATGACCTTTATGTTAAATGTAATAGTTTGTAGCTATTGTTCAATGAGTCAATAAATACATTAAAATTACTAGATCAGGTTTTTAATACAATAATCATATATATAGACATAATACATTAGTGAAAGTTTCTTAGCATTCTCAGTAAGTTTTAGGAGCAAACATTGCTCCTGAGACTAAAATATCTGTAAAAAGTCGAAGTAAATAAAAAGAAATTTCAGAAGTGTAATTAAGGGACATAGAGACTGTTATGTGTACAAATATAGAGACTTAAAAGCAAACACAAGAAGAAGAAAAAAGCTTAGTAATATGATATATGCTGATGATAAAGCTTTTGAAACACTCAGACTAAGGGCAAGTTTTAGTGGGAAGGAAAATATCAAAAGAGGAATATAGCAAAGTCTTGGGTATAAGACTCAGAGCACCAAATGTAGTTTCCTGATTTATTTTGGACTTAATTAAAGCATTTTCCATATGAGTCATTTGTTTTGAAAAAGCTTTAATGCTTGCTCCATATGATCTCACAATGTAGTCTTTCATGAACGCAGTGTTAAATATTGTCATACTGATGTACAGGGAGCAGTTAAATAACAGTACTACCTGGAAATCCATATCACAGTATGGATTCACAAGAATACCTCTCTTGGTTCTTCTATTTCTATCTATGGGGCAATAATGAATAAATTAAAAGGGTGCGAGATGTACCACTGGGATTTTCTTCTGATTAAAATCTCATCAGAACATTGCCAATCTAGTTATTGCAGACATTATAAAACTTGTTGCGGCTGACTTTTAAAGAAATTGACTACCATGAGAGTTTCTAATGATTGGCTTCACAGTTGCCTGATACTCGGTTGAATGTGACAACAAGAAAAATTTAACTGCTTGTAAATGCATAAAACTTCGTACTTTGTAAAGAACATTTCATTTCTTTCTCATTAAAGGAGCCCAATGTTCAGATCAAATAATCTATACAGTACAGATTAGTGCATGTGAATAGAACCTAGGAAGCAGTGGATAAACTAGTTGCATATCTGCTAGAAATCAATAGAAAGGTGATTTTGACAGCAAGCATTCTGTGTTACCGTGCCACCTGCTTCAGAAAAGATAGATTCTGCCCTTCAATAGTCTTGTGTATTGTCAATTCAAGTAGCTTGGTTGATGCTGCTCGAGACAAAGCCCTTATTTCAGTGTATCCTTACTTCATTTAAGGAATAAATCTAGGTTCCCTTTAGTCTTGGAAGTTTAATTTCAATTTAACATAAGTATTAGTATGACAAATAACAGCACATAGTTGTTTGTTTTTTATTCTGTGCACAGTAAACCTGGAAATAGTTTGCAGATAAATCACAAAATGGTGGGACTAGGAAGAAAACTATCAAACAGAGGAGCAGATAAAAGATTTTGTGTATTATTTCAACTCAAAAAAAACAAGTTAATATTAATTTTCTAACATACGAAAGTGGGTGATGAAGAGAGGCCAACTGTCAAAAAACTTGAATCAAGTAGAATTCTATCTTTCTGTACAGGGAGATTCCCCAGAAGATACCAACATCTGCTGATGCTCAAGCTCATTTGTAAAGTGGCATAGTGTTTTCATATAACCTACTTCTGTCTTCCAGTGTTTTTTTAATGTAATAGAAATGGAATCCATAAGGTTGCTACCATGTACTGTTTAGAGTACAATAAGAAAAGAAGTCTTAACAGGTTTAGAAAAATTACAATTTTTACAGGAATTTTATACCCATAATTAATGGAATCCACAGATACAAAACCAGTGGATGAGGAGGATAAGTTGTATTGTACTAGGAATAAAAATGGAAATTTTTAAATAGAGTGGCTTTTTGAAAAGTAGACAATGTGCTACTTCCAGACATACGATGCTCATGAACCAAATGCTTTCAAGCTGAAAAAGAGCTTGTGAATTTCTCCACCAACATAGAGCTAAGTTATATTTTTTATTGCTTATTTTGTTTTACACACACACACACACACACACACACACACACACACACACACATATATATATATATATATATATATATATATATATATATATATATATATATATATATAAAATCATAGTACCAAGGCTTAGCTTCAGAAAGTTTAAGTAGGTAGAGTCAGATGGTTTTTGAACCCAATTGAACTTGTTGGTATTTCTGGGGTTCAAGTTTTTACTCTGGGAGCAATGCAGTAAATCATTTCATGTACTCAGTATTCCTTTGGGATATATAGTAACACTTGCTTAAACACTAGCATATAGGACATTGTAGAGATAGCATTCATTAAGATTTACCAACATATGAGGTTGTGGGAGTATCTGGAAGCCAGATGGAACAAATAGATCTTTTCTTTGCCATGCCTAAAATACAGGCTGTTTCAAGATTGAACAAAACCCAAACAAGCTATTAGTATCTTTGGTTTCTCTTTTTGTCTGTTGTACATTTTTAGTTCGGGTTTCCTGTCCAAGTCTTGCCTGTGGGTTAGTAAGAATATATATATCAGAGCTGATAGGAAAAAGCTTATTGTTTTAATCAATGAAATAATAAGTATAAAAGACCAATCAGCAAAAACACACTGAGGAATGAATGATTAAATGCACATTCAAAAACTGATAAAATGACAATAAAATCCAATAGTAGGGATATCCTTTTTCCTAAAATAAAAGCAAGCATGAAAAGTTGAATAATGTAGTTATGTTTTTTTTCTTTTTTGTAGTCATGTTTATATAGGTAACTATAATATACATATCTTTTGAAATTTGAACAATTAGAAAAATTAAATTGATTACAGACTATCTCAGAAACAATACTGCTAATAAGACTAAGGTAATGTTTGACTATTATTCAGCTTGTGTTTTCTCTTCTGTTTCCATATTGAAGTACACAGTCTCGATCTTCCCTTATGTTCCACTCCTTAAATATACAACCTGTTCTTGACTTCCTCTTTCTAACAAACACGAAACTCAGGGAGAAAGATGCAGAACTAAGCAGGTCTGATCTTTCACATGCAGAATTTTGTCTAATTCTGTCAAAAATAATTTTAAAGTTAAGACAAAAATGTTGCAATAATATTGTAGATTAGGTGAAATTTTTTTAATTCTGTTGAAAAAAAAATGGAAGCAACTGTCATACCAAAACCTGTGTTCACCCATTTGTCTATATATTTACTGAGTACTCTCTATGTGTTAATTTTTCTCTTCTTTAGTGTACCAGAGATAATGCAAAAATCACTGAAACCAAATAGGGATTCTTCTATATTGCCAGTCTATCAGAATACTCTCTCCACCCTCTCTCCCCTCTTCATCTTACCTATTTCTTTCTAAGTATACATTTAAGTTTAGATATGCATGTACGTGTATATATACAAAGCATAATATAAAACCTAGAATTTTGCTCAACATATAATTCTTGCTGTATCCATTGACAAGAATTAAAAGCAATCACCCATTAATAGCAATAAGTATGGCTTGTATGCAAACTTTGGTTTCTAAATGCATAACTACTGAGATGTCCATGAGTAATCATCTATTTCTAGGCCTCTGGAAGAGAAAGGAAGTGAGGAAATATTTATGCTTCCACAGGTGGCCCAAGGCACAGTTAACAAACTTGAACATCAGAAAATAACGCCTTGTCCCTTCTTCCCATGGCTCAGACATCATCTCCAACTGAAAGGGGGTGGTCAGAAAGATTTTGAGAGTGGTAGTGAACGACTACAGAAAAAAAAAAACTTTGCATGCATGAGCTCATAGCATCTCTAACTGCATGCATGCATATGACAAGCACAAGATCGAGCCAGTCAAAATACCAGCATAGAAAGAAGGAGACTTATGAAGTTCCAACCATAGCTAAGGAACTATTTGAGATCCATGGCTGCTGGGAGGAAGGATAGTTAGTTAGTTTTGTTTTGTTTTCAGAAATATGGCACCTGAGAGGCGACTCTTGATCCAGTTGATGGCACACCACGCATGCACATGTGTGTAGCACTATGTAAACTTAGTGACTTTTCAAAAAGAACACATGAAATCAGAAAAGTATAGCATGAGATGATAGAGTAAGAAATTTATACTATTAGCACTGTATGAGAGATCTCTGAACTTTTGAAAACCATTGACATCAACATTTACTTATTATTTTTTATATTTCTAAATAAGAAAAAATAAAATATTTTGATACATGAATTGATATTTTCATATTTTGGTATACATTCAGGTCAGATATATTTAACCATATGTGACCAAAAATGTCCATTTAAGGTACATAGTGTGATGTTTTGATTACGTGTGTACCTTTTGAAATAATAACTCAAATCAAATTAGGTTACATATCTATCACTTCATAGGATTACATTTCTGTGGTAGGAAGCTTTAAAATACTCATGTAGGAAAGCAGAGAATTTGCTAAATGGGTAAAAACTGTTTGCTACCCAAGCCTGACAATCCAAGTTCTAGTCCTAAACCCTTGGTAGGAAAAGAAAACAAACATACCAAAAGCATGTACCCACAAACAGATGCATCTCATACACACACACACACACACACACACAATACTAGTATTATAAATAATAATAATAAATGGAATAAACATTTAAAATTAGTCTACATGTATGAATATGGATGCAGGCTACGAAGCAGGAAAAAAGACCATGAGGGAATGAAAAGGAGTCCTTGGGAAAAGAAGGGTCATAAGAAAAATGTGACAGGAAAAGGGCTACTGATGGGTGAAAGGGGATCGACAGGAGGGGATAGGTGGAACTGGGGAGAAGAATGGGAAAAGAGAATCAGCACAAACTATTAAGAAAATGCTTTCAACATCCATCGTCATCAGGGAAATGCAAATCAAAACAACTCTGAGATTCCATCTTACACCTGTAAGAATGACCAAGATCAAAAACACTGATGACAACTTATGCTGGAGCGGGTGTGGGGAAAAGGAAACACTTCTGCATTGCTGGTGGGAATGCAAGCTGGCACAGCCCCTTTGGATGTCAGTGTGGCGATTTCTCAGAAAATTAGGAAACAACCTTCCTCAAGACACAGCAATACCAGTTTTGGTTATATACCCAAAAGATGCTCAATCATGCCACAAGGACATATGCTCAACTATGTTCATAGCAGCATTTTTTTTTGTCATAGCCAGAACCTGGAGACAAGCTAAATGCCCCTCAACTGAAGAATGGGTAAGGAAAATGTGGTACATTTACACAATGGAGTACTACACAGCAGAAAAAAATAACCACATCTTAAATTTTGCAGGCAAATGGATACAGCTAGAAAATATCATTTTGAGTGAGGTAACCCAGACCCAGAAAGACAATTATCATATGTACTCACTCATAAGTGGTTTTTAAACATAAAGCAAAGAAAACCAGTCTACAAACCACAATCCCATAGAACATAGACAACATTGTGGACACTAAGAGAGACTTACATAGATCTAATCTATATGGGAATTAGAAAGTAGAAAAAGACAAGATCTACTGAGTAAATTGGGAGCATGGGGACCTTGGAGGAGGGTTGAAGGGGGAGGAGAGAGGTAGGGAGGGCAGCAGAGAAAACTGTAGAGCTCAACAAAAATCAATAAATTAAGAAAAGAAAATGCTACAATAAACATGATGCTGTTAAAACAATTCGAATATTGTATATAATAAATATAAGATGGGAAAGATGTGCAAAGTAGCTCTGACTTTGAAATTTTTAAGTTAATTTCTGTTGCATTTTTTGTGAGTGGTATCACTATGTACATATTTGTACATAGAATGCACATTAACAAATCATTTTAGTTGGTTTTATTAAGTTTAAGTTAACACACAAATGGAGTTAATCTAGTGTAGTATTTCCATACATATGTCATTATACTTTGTCTTTATTCTTTATTCTAACATTTTACAAAGAATTTTCCTAACTTTTGCACTAGATTTAAAAGTGACTCGTCTGCCATTATTAGATTATTAGATTATTAAATTTGACTACACTTCCACCTTTACACTTAGTCTTATTTTTCCATTTTATAATATGTATGTTATAATTGACCATTAAAAAGAAATATACTTATTGGATTATAACATTACAAAATAGGAATACATTATAAAATAACTAAAGATAGCTATAAATTTTAGACTTCTTCTGTTTTCATATATGCATTTAGGTGTCAGCATTTTTCTTTTCTAGGTGAATAAAGATTTTATTGGTCCTTCATTTCTGAACAACTTCACTAGTTAGGGTATTGTTAGTGGAGTAGAGTTGGACATAAGTAGATGAGGAAATCAACAGCGAGCTTCCTGAGATAGCTGCTTCTTCTTCCTGTAAAATACTGTGAAGAGAGATGTCAAGAACACATGGTAGCAGGTACCTAAGCAGGACCAATAGGGGAAAGGAGTAGACAGGCGGTAAGGGGGGGGCATCCAAAGCAGCACCACTTTAATGCTTTCAGCCTTAGGCTGCTCTCATTCAGAATGTATAGCATTGCTAGTTTCCTTTTCTCCATGCTTTAGTCTTCTGTCTGGTTCTTTCCTTTTCTCCATGGCTGGGCCTTCTCCTTTTCCATCTCCAATTTGTTCATGCTAGCAAACAAGCTTGGCAATACCATAGACAACCACACTAACCCATTATATTGCTTGAACTGTTTAAGAATTTGGGGGGAATTTTTCCCTTTTCAAGTGCTTTGAATGTGTATTAACTCTTTCCTACCCTGAAAGAATCTTACAGAAAAATCCACTGATGACTTTATAGATGTCATTATGTGATGAATTTTCCCTTGCTGCCTTCAAAATTCTATTAGCTATAGCTTTCAGAATTTTCTAGTTTCTTTGCATTCGGACCTCCTTGTCTTTATTAATCTAGATGTTTCTTTCTCTTTCAGGATTTGACAAATCTTTTCATTTCTTTAAGTAAGATTTTTAACTCTTCAATATCCATCATTGCCACTACAACTTCCATGCTGCGTATGATAGTACACTTGATGGTACCCATACATCCATGGGCTTTTTATTCTTTCCCTTTGTATAAGATTCCTCAAATGATATGCTTTTGAGTACATCAATACAGTCTGCATGAAAAATTCTTCAGTTGATGTTTTTGATGCATTTTTTTTTTCCATTTAGTCTTTAAATTTTCCAGTTCCAGAGCATCCATTTGGTAATTTTTGCGTAGGGTTTAATTATCAGTTAATCGTCACACAGTGTTCTTATTTTATTATCTTCATGGCTTTATTTAGTCATGTGTTCACTTATTGTTAATTGTTCTTTAAGTTAATATTTTCAGTTCTTTGTCAAAGAGTTTGTGGATTCTTGTTTCTGTATTGCTACCTACAAATGTTTTCTTTTGTTTCTTTTGACCTGTCCTGTTTCTCTGATTATCCATGGTCATTTTGGCTTTTTCTCTAGTATGTACAGACCATTCCAGCCCCGTCCCAGTCTGATTTTTCAAAGATTATGCATAGATGGTTGGTGGGGGGTTCTGCAGGCAAGCTTATTCCACGAATGTTTGAAGAGCTGGACTTAGTACTTGACTCAGTGTCTGCCATGCTGTCCTGAAATGGGAACTTGGAACATAAGACAGGACTGGAACTTGAGATTATGAGTTCCAGGGGCCAACACAGTGCTTATATGGAAACTGAGCTTGTTTCAATCGTAGTCAGAATAGACAATGGAATTTTGGGAACCTGAATGGTAAAGAAACAGGTCTGAAAATTGAATTTGGAGATGTTGACCTAAACTCTAGTGCCACAATGATCACTTAGTTATAAGAAATGTCTTGGTGCCTGGGTTATTTAGAATCAGCCTTAGAACACAGGTATTTATCTGGCACTGTAGGGTGCCAAGTCCATAACTGTTGTGACCAAACTTGGTAATAGGACTTTGTGGAGTCCTTTTTGTGCTAAAGTCCAGAATGACAGTTCTCAACCCTCTTTTTCTTCCAACATAGAGAGTAGCTCTATCCACAGTGAATTGAAAGGGTTTTAAACAGGCAAGGGTGCAGATAATGTGAAACTGTCTTTCCCATAATCTTTAGAGATCTTTTAAAAAGAAACTCTGTGTACTTCTGAAGTGCTCTCCAATCATTCACTTAAATTCTTTAGTTCCTGGAAAGGAATTTTTGAGCACGGATACTCATTCAAATTAATGTTTCTGCTGTTACCCCACCATTTAACTAAAATCACTCCCCTTGGTTATATTGTCAAATTATCACTGCAGTTGAACACTTTAAATTATTTTTCTTCCTTTTTTGAATTACCTCTTGATATATTTTGTCTATTTCTATTGAAGGGTTCACCTGCTGTTTATTGATTTATAAAGAGTTTTATAGCTATGTTATATATTTAACATATGCTGTTTATTTAATATATAAAATATATAGTCAAAATTATAATTTTAAGTCATATAAAATAATAAGATCAAAATATTTTCATGTTAATTTCCCATATCTACTGATATTATAGCAAATCACTTCATGACATGCTAAGAATAATTTTATATTTATCTTCACATATATATTTTATATATATTTAAAATATATAACTATATTTTCATATATTTATATGAACTTTAGAAAACTATGTTTAAAGAGAAGTATATATATGTGTGTGTTTTAGTATACAAAGACTTTAGATAATAGTGATCAGTTTTAATAGGAATGTTAAGATTTATATAAAAAGAATTAGAAACTATGAATCTAATTAAATATATATATTATATTCTTATGTATGTGAATATGTGTGTCTTACATGCAAGACTTTAGTTTATATGACCCAGTAATGTAGTATAACCATCAATGTCCGTATACAAGTTGTTTATTATTGTACCGATATACATTTATTTGCATTAGAAGGCTTTTATAGTGTTTCTAGTTGTGTCTCTTATACTTATTTGAGATGGATAGACAAAATTAGCTTTGAAAACTTATTCTGTGGCAAAAATCAGACTTTCTCCCCATGCAAAAGCAACTGGTTGTCACAAAATTTAACCCATAGCAAAGACCTCATTAGCCCAGTATTTCAGCTAAATTACTTTTATATTAAATGGCATTGAATAGAGGCAATGAATCACATCTTCTTTTGGCACTGAATAAGATAAAAACATTGCAGCTTGGTAGAATAAGATTATGATAGAAAACTAAGGTGCACTACTATCCTAGTTTTAGTTTCTTCTTTGATAAAATGAAGAAACTGAACCAATTTGTTCTTCCATGTTGTTTCATTTTCAAAATAAGTGGTTAATTTTAGATTACTATTAAGTTTAAAAGAAATTATCAAAGTAAGGGCAAAGAATTCTCATGAACTTTTCTTCTGGTTCCTTCTACTGTGAA
This sequence comes from Myodes glareolus, assembly GCF_982192425.1. Classification (NCBI taxonomy): domain Eukaryota; kingdom Metazoa; phylum Chordata; class Mammalia; order Rodentia; family Cricetidae; genus Myodes; species Myodes glareolus. The sequence continues at coordinate 34,149,781 of NC_142053.1, read as the reverse complement.
CGTATTTTCACCCACCCAGACATGATACTAGTGCTGAGGCAAAGCAATCCCAAGTCCAAGACAAGGTAAGACTACTTAATGAGACTAAGGCCAACCTAGATTACATGGTGTCTTAGTTCTTTTACTATTTATTGATATGATAAAACATTCTGACCAAGAGAATTTAGGAAGAAAGTGTTTAATTGGACTAAAAGTGCCAGAGGATTAGAATCTATAATGCAAAGGTGTCAGAGACCAGCTTCAACAAGTGTGCCACTTACCAGGGTAGGGGCATGGGGATTAGAAAAGTAAGTAAAGAGAACAAAAACGTGACAGAAAAAATAGGATAGTACCAGGAGGAAGTTCCAGTGAATACTGAAATTGCCCATGTTTAATTTTCATTTGCTTAAATACTCCAACCCCAAAATGTAGGAGTAAAGTTTTAAAAAAACTGCATTAAGATGATACATGGAAATGAACAAACCAGTGGAAGGATTGTGGGCTACATTTTTAGTTAAATATTCTATTGCTAGAACAAGAAAAATAACACTCACACCCTAGACCAAAACATTCTGTAGGCAAACCACTCCCCTGGGTGGAATCAATTTTTATCTTCCTAAGGAAGCAGGAACTTAGTTGGATCCTTAGACTTTTGTTTGAAGTAGAAACAGATCACTTCTCAGTACCTAAAATACAAGGTCTGGATATTAGCTACACTTGCTGACAATAACCTTCAGAGAGCAGAACTCTCTGACCTAAATTAGGGTGAGACCTTTTTTTGAGGTAGAAGGAGACAATAACCTTGAAGGAACAGAAGTAAGTTCCAACTCTCTGACCTTTGGTCGTGGTGGACTGACAATAACTTTGAGTGAGGTGAAACTCTCTGACCTTCAGACAAGGTGAAAATAGGATCATATTTTTCCATCTTCACATAAAAGCATGGTAATAGGTGGCTGGAGCAGCAGCTGAGAGCTCACATCTCCATCCACAAACAAGAGGCAAAGAATACTAACTCAAAATGATCTTAGTCTTTTGACATCTCAAAGTTCATCCCCAGTTACACACCTCCTCCAATGATACTTACTACTAACCCTTCCCAAATAGTTCCAATTGGGAACCAGTATTCAATTGCCTGACATTTATATGGGACATTTCATTCTTACCACCACACATGATGATATCTTCTCTTAAAAACAAAATAAATCCTAGGTAGCAATGGCACATTTGTCACAAACAGGAAAACGGCATGAATAATTACTAGTAATTGAATTTCATATTAATTTCGATATTGACACTTCTCCCCAGTTTTTTCTCTATTATGTGTCATTCATCCACACCCTGTTGTATTCTGTGTCAAAATACAATATTAGATGATTTCAAAACATTTTGAAAATATTGGTTTTATTTTATGGCAGAGGTCTTTCATCTTGGATTTTTATGATATTTTTCTCATCTTTAGATTGGATATATGAAGGCTGGGGAAGAGGACCACAGAAGTATCAGTATCACCATATGTTGAAGATACTTGCCATCATATGCATGCAATGACTAGTCATTGTCCCTTGATCACTCAGTTGACATGGTGTTAGTCAGGTTTATTTTATACTTTATTAACTTCTCTTCAAACTTTACTCAAGGAATATGTGATCTTTTTGAAATAAAACATAACCACAATTTTACTGCTTCCTGTACCTAAGAACAACATTTTTAGGATTATATATACTACCCATATATCTCTTGGTTAACTCAGATAACTTGTGACCCAATCTTTTGTGAGGCTTTGCAAAGATTCTATTGTGGTTCATAAAATGAGATTCTAATTGTTGCTAGTTTTTGACCCTTGTACAGAATGTGTTTTAGTAAGAAATAATGACATCTTTAAAAACCTTAGTTGCTCTACTTTCTGAAAATATTCTAAGAAAGGGAATACAAAATCTACAACTTCCAAACCCCAGTGATGGTGACGATGTAGAAAAAAATACTAGTTATAAAAATTTTTGGTGAAAGAAGATAAAGGAATGTCTTTCTTAACTTGGAATTGGAAAGTTAGATAAAGGTTTGTGTTTTAGCTCTGATATACACCCATGCAAAGATTACAACTGGAGTTCTCTCAAAAACTCAAATTCCTCTATATTAAAATGAAAAAAAAGCATAGCCTGGTTTGATAGCATATACCTAAAATCCCAGTGCTTGGGTGGCAGAGGGAGGAGTCCCTTATGAGTTAATGGGCAACAAGGAGTATGCATAGCAAAAAGCAAAAAGTAGACTGACATTCAACACATTAATCAGAAAGGCATTTAAAAGCATCCACTAACAAATATTATAGACATAAAGCAATGAAGAAATTTCCACTTTTAAATATAAAAATATATAAGACTAATCAATAAGGAGATAGAAATGTACAAGTCTTTCTTAATCTCCACAGCTGACATTTTAGTTTGTATCTTTCTGAAAAAACTTGACTATTATTTCCAATATGTATCCAAGCTTGGAAAAAGAGGAAAGGACATTAGGAATCTAAAAGATACCCACCATCAATAATGATATTATAAACAACAGCTTGGGTCATGGTGAAAGAAAAATTCATTGAGCTAAAAATGAATTAAAATGAGAAATGAATGAAAAATGTTGACAATCAAAACTGCTGGTTCCTGACTAAATTGAAATTTTTGCTTCATTACTCAGGAAATTAAAGAAAAGTCCATCATTGTTCTCCCCAAATTCACAAAGCAAATAATAATAGTCAATAAATAAGATTGGAGGTTTAGAGAACACTTATTAGTGCTGTGACGTGAGATGAAAGCACTAAATAACTGTGCCTGTCTGATAAGGGCTACATAGATGTGCCCGTTATGCAACCGCAAATGGAGATCATATATTAAACTTGCGATAAGGCACCCAAATAGACGTGTTATTTATAAATATTGCTGCAGCTTTGGATGGGAAAATATAAAATACATAGTAAATGAAAGTTTTAAGATAATATAACATAGAACTGGGATATTAGAATGATTTATTACTTTGATAGAATCTTTTCTAGCCTGGGTATTGCATAGAACAAGGACCTTCCTAAGGGGGAATAAAAGCAACATGCTGCAATAGAGAATAATTCATTTCATTTAAGAGAGTAAAGTGGAGAAACACTTGGAGCAACAAGAAAGGTGTCTTCATTGTCTTGGAATTAACTGATATTTAATCATATTATTTTATTTTGGCAGGCATTTTTTTAAGTACTGTAATGGGTTGAAATTAAAATTATTTTCATTCCTCTCTTAAAAAAATAATGATGTCCTTTCCTGAAGAAGAAATACTACCTATACTTGGCACAACATATGTTTAGACTTCAAAAATTGTTTGAAAGAAATCCCAAAGCCTTATGGACTACGTTGAAATTGCTTTTAAAAAGGGCCAGTTAAGTAGGCTTAAGTCAATTTTATTTATTTTCATTATGTATACAGGTACAGATAATATTTTCAGTAAAAGGAATATATGCATAACCCCAGGAAAAGAAGAATTTAAACGACATTGTTGAGGTAAAATAAGATAGCCGTAAATAAACACGTATTATTTCCCATACTTAACTCCTGAAAAATGCTTCACTGAAAACTAATGGTTTTCAATCTTGCATATAATCTGGTTATTACCAGGATAAAACTAAGATGGGAAGGTAATTTATCAAAGGCTATAGTTCACTCGTATACCAATTTGATGTTTAACATAATAAAAATGGGATTTGCTTTAAGATGGAAAGATAACCTGCTTTCTATAGTGTTTGCAATCACTGTATTTAATTCAAGTATCATTTGTATTTACAGTGATATTCCATATCGCAGAAACTGTTAGTCTCAAAAATGTCCACTGAAGCAATGGTCTGAAGAGATGGTTTCCCATAGGAGTTCAGTTAAAAGCCAGCAGTCATCAGGGGTCACCATCGGGGTAATGTACTTGGTGTGTTTTTTCAGGAAAGGAACTGTCCAACATTCACGTAGCTGTCGCTTTAATAAGCTTGGGAAGTAAAGGACAAAAGCTGAAGTGCTCCCTAGTTTGAAGGAATGTGAAACAAATATGTAATGGAACTAGAAATGGGTAAATAAATGTTGACAAAATGGGAAAATAAATGATCCCGAGGAAGTGCCGCATGCTATTATTCTGTGACAACAATCTTGATAATCAGACTTTATTGTTGATACAGATTTCAAATAGTCTAAGCTTATTTATTAAGAGAATTAGAAAACAGTACCCAAATGTCTTGCAGCACATAAAAATAACATCCTTGGCTGACTGTGTGTTAACTTGAAGATTCAAGACTGGTTTCTGGTGTTTATGAATAATACTCACTGATAGAGTGCTTACCTAACATGCATGAAACCCTGGGTTTAACTCCATAGTACCTCTTAATGATAGCTTTCTTGAAAGCAAGGTCATATTTGCATACTTTTTAAAAATTACAATTTTAAGTTTCCTTTATAAATATTTGACTAAAAGATTGTTTCCTTTGCTATTAAAGGGAACCCAGTGTCATCTGTAAGAAAATCAACACAACACATGGAAAGACAGACGACATGGAAAGTAGTTATGTATCTTGATTCAAATGTTTAAATATGGTCAAGTCATTTGAAATATCTACAAATATTTTTTTTTGGCACACAACTTTCCTCATTCAGATGTTTTGAAGATTTTTCAGACCTTGTAAACTTTATTTTCTGGACTCCATGACAAAACTTTTGGATCGCTTGTCCATTTACAATCAAGAGTTCTGATTATGTATTTTGGTATTACTCATATTTGATCATTAAATGTTTTTGATCCTTTAAGATGCTTAAAGCCTGAGGCAGGAGAGATGGATCGGCAGTAAAGAAGACTTACTGCTTCTGCAGAGAACCTGAGCTCAGTACCCAACATCTGCGTCAGGTGTTTCTCAATCACTTGTAACTTCAGATTCAGGGGTCTGCCACCCACTTTCGTCCTCCGTGGACACATGCCCTCACAGGCACAGATACACAGACAGACACACTTACATACACCTAACATTAGTAAATAAAAGAAACTATTACACCTTTATTGTTGAGGTATTGTTTAGGAAATCGTATTATTGAAATGTCATAGAGACAGTTTCCCTATCATGCATAGAAGACAGTTCTCTTGCAGCAGGCTTTCTGGTCCTCTGGTGCTTGCAATCTTTCCATTCACTCTTCCACAGCATTCCTTGAGCCTTGGGTGGAGGAGCTGGGTTGTAGATGTATCAGTAGAGACTAGACACCCCCTGGTCAGTTGTTCATCAGTTGATAGGTCAATGTGGATAGGGAAAATTTCATGGGGCCCCACCCTTAGATGAAGAGACATAAGTTGCTAATAACTGCTGGGAAGGAGAGAGAATTGGTCCTCCCTAGAGGGGAGTACCCTAAAATGGTTATGCAAAACCAAGCCTTTAGCCCTAAAAAGACACACATTTGAGCAACACTGACTAGAACCACCAAATTGTATTTAGTTTTTTTAATGACAGTGCTGAAATATATCTATTTCTATAGCAATATTCTTTTTGAATTTCCTTGTTAATTTGTATTGAAAGGAATTTTTTATACAATATATTCTGATGGTGCTTTACCTTCCCCCTACTCCTCCCAGATCTTCCTCCACCTCCCTACCCACCAAACTCTATGCCTTTTCATTATCTCGTTAAAAAAAAACAAAAAACAAAGAAACAAACAAAAAACAAGAAACTCATACAAAACTCTCAGATACATATAAGCATATATACAGAGAGAAACCAAAATATACAAGCAAAAGACCAAAAACCAAAAACAAAAAATACTCAAACAAAGCAGTTTGAGACAAAATTTCTAAAGCATACCAAATACCATTGAGTTTGTTTTGTATTGGCAATCTACTGCCAGGCATGGGGCCTGCCCTGAGCATGATTAATATATCCAGAGAGACTCCATGGGAGAAAACTATTTTTTCCTTTGCTAACAGGTGTCAGCTGAAAATAATTCCTTGATTGGGAGTGGGAGGCCAATTTCACTTCCCCATCTCATTTCTGGGACCTAGTCTGTCTTAAACCTGTAGAGGTCATGTGCCTGCTGCCACATTCTCTGTGAACTCACATACACATCAATACTATTGTTTCTGGTTGATGAACACTATTCCTTGGAGTCATCAAGCACCTCTGGTTCTTTCTTTCCATTTTCTCCTCCGAATAGCTCCTTGAACACTAAGGGAAGAGATGTGATTAGGACATCCCATTTAGGACTGAGTGCGCCAAAATCTCTGGTTTTGCACGCTGTCCAGTTGTGCGTCTCTGTGTTAGCTCTCATCACCTGTAAGAAGAAGTTACTCTGATGTTGGCTATTTGAGGCACTGATCTGAGTCCCAGGCCGGGGTGGGCACTGACGGTTTCCGGTAGAAAGTGTTTCTAGGTCTCAGCAAATGATACAAATAGTGGAGTTGAGCTAGAAGAGAAGGTTTAGAGGATCCATGGGCCAAGTTGTATTTGTATGTTTGTTCATATATTCATATGTGTGTAATGATAATAATTAAAGAAAAATAGTTCACAAATTTGAAAGGGAGTGAGGAGGAGCCTGAGAGAGTTTGGAGGAAGATGAATGGGGAACATTATATAAATTCAGTACATATCTGAAATTTTAAAACTCACTTTTCCACTTTTAAAAATAAAATATTTTTAAAATATTTGAAACTCATATTTTAGACACAAGCAACTACAAAAAAAGGTAAAAATAAAATGATACCTATATCCATTCAACTTCGCAAAGGTACTCTTTAGTACACAATATTTTTACTTAGCGATATATGAATATCTATCATTGTCAAAAGATTGCAACCGTAATACAAAAATATTAAGTACCTTTGGGTTTCTCTAGTTCTCCATTATGAAGAACCATATTTTAGTATTCCTTGTTTCAGTGTGTTTCTGCACATTTATTTATGTAGAGATAAGTGTTTACTATTTAAACAGATTTACAGGATATGCCCTGTTCTGCAACATTTGACATGTAAATCTTTCCTTGTCAGCACATCAAGGTAATTCAATGGTTCATTCATATATATTTGATGCTCATATCTTTGGGAAATGATTTGATTATTTCTAACATGCAATGATACCCACCCCACCATGGGTTGATTTTAAATACTATCTTAAAATCATTGAAGGTAGAAATGGGAAAAGATATGCAAAGTATGTTCCTATAAGTCAGGAATTTGGTGATGGCACACTGCTTAATCTCTCTCTCCCCCCTCCCTGTGTGTGTGTGTGTGTGTGTGTGTGTGTGTGTGTGTTCCTCTCTGTGTGACTCTCTTCGTGTATCTCTATCTCTGTCACTGTCTCTTTCCCTCTCCCTCTTGCTCCCTTCTCTCTCCTCTCTCCCTTTTTCCTTCTTCCTCCCTCTCTCAGTAATTCTAGGCTCACAGAAAAGACAAAAATGTATAAATTCTGCTATACATGTTACAGAGCTGCGTCTAATGTTAGCAATTTGCATAAGCATAATAAAATCACTAAAAGTAAGAATTTAACAATAGCATGGTGCTATTAGCTATTGTGCTTTTAGCTGAGTTCAGGGTTCAATACAGGTATCTCCATTTAACCAGTCATTCTTCCTATTTCAAAATGGCCAATCTAGGATCCCATATTACATTGAATTGCTTTGCCTCCTTAGTTTCTTCCAGTCTATGTTTCAGAGTATAAATCCTTTTAATTCTGACTTGAAATTTGTTTCTGTTTTTAAGAACCTCAAATTTATTTTTCACAAATATAAAAGCATACAATTTTACTGAGGAGATGAAACTAAGGACAATAATAGTTACTGAGTGAGAAAGACAACCTTAGATTGGATTCCCATTTTCCACATTAAAAAAAAACCTTAGCACTGCCATGTGTGCCTATAATCCCAGTTCAGGTTATTGGGGAATGAAGACAGAAGTATTGCTGAGGCTTATTAGCCAGACAACCTAGCCCCAAACTAGCAAACTCCAGATTCTGTTAGAGACTCTGCCTCATGGGCTTGATCTTGCGCAGGCTTGTGTGGGCAGCCAGAGGTGCCATAGGCTCCTGAGTGCAACAGTTCTGTTATGATCAGAAAATAATCTTTCTTTCTGGGCCACAATGACCTCTGATTCTTCCAGTCTTCCATATGGTTCCTGACCTTCCATACGGTGTGAGGAAGTATGGATTTCCCGGTTGTGTCTGGTGACCCTGATAACTTCAATCCATTGCTTCACATTTGGCCATATCTTGACATTCCAGTTATAATTGTATTTCATAAGTAATGGATAATGGAGTACATGCTAGCAACTGAGTACTGAGTAGGGAACCAGAGACAGAAAATTGATGATGATAATATTCCTACCCTTTAAAGCAAATATATCAATAGATACTTTCAAAATACTTCAGCAAACTCAATGATATAATGCTAAAAGAAGCACATCATTGTGAACTATTCTAGATAGTAGAGGCTACCACTGTTCAACAGAAGTATAATCTGAACTTCACGTGTGATTTAGGATTTTATGGTGGCCATATTTAAAACATAAAAAGAAATAAGTAAAATAAATTTTAGCAAAATTAATATTGAACCTAATGTATCCAAAATATTACTTCAATATGTAACTGATATATAATTACAAAGGTGACATTTTACATTCTCTCTTTTATATTGCCTTTGACCCTGACTAGCTAAATTCTAAGATCTCCAATAAAAGCATACATCAAGTGACTCCCTTACTGGACAACACAAACCTAACCTATCCAGTTTTTATTTCTCACAACTCTTTGTAGAATTTTTCTGCAGTTTGATCATTGCAGAGGAATATGCATCTCTTAAAAGGTAGTAGAATGAGGGAGCATTATTGTTTATGTTGCTAGATACTGCCAGGCTCACTTAAGGGAGACAAAGTCCAATGTCCTAACATACTTTGCAAAGATATATATGAAGTAACTTGGACCATTCTATAGAAATATACAAGGAAAGAATTTCTGCTTATGGATTCAGCCTTCTTGAGATACAAGATTACAGGAATGTTTCATTTTTATTTTTTAAATGGTCTTATTTTTACATACCAATCCCAGTTCTCACTTCCTCCCCTCCTCCCACTTCTTCCACCTTCTCTCCATCCCACCACCATCACCTCCTAGAGGGCGAGGCCTCCCATTGGGAATCAACAAAGTCTGTTACATCATTTGAGGTAGGATCAAGGCCCTCCTCCCTTTATCTAGGCTGAGCAAATGGGAGCTCACTGACCCCAGGCTGACAGCTGGGGAACTAGCAAAAGACAGACCTAGGCTCTCTGAATGTGGGTGACACTTATGTGGCATGGGCAGTTTGTGGGACCACTGGCAGTGGAACCAGTATTTATCCCTAGTGCATGATCTGGCTCTTTGGAGCCATTTCTTATGGAGGGATGATAGCTTGCTCAGCCTACAGGAATGTTTTAAACTTAGATATGGGGAATGCATCCTGAATTGCTTAGGCCGGTGCTGTTCAATGGAGTACATTTACCAACAGGAAATAACTTGTTACCTTAAATTTGTAGTGAGCTTGTGATTTCAGGGCATAGCTCTTTACAATTGAATTAAAGGAAGTCTAATAATTACAAATCGTATAGTGCTGAGCAGCAGGGAACATTTGTTAAAGCACCATTAGGAACTGTCATTCTTCATCTGGTGAAAAGACATTACTCTAAGATTATCTGAATTGACACACACGTTCTGTCTAGTCAGTGGATTTCAGTAAAATACAAAGTAACTTGTACCCCACATTTAGCTGGATAGTCCCTGAGTATGTACATTTATGTATACATCAATATTTTGCTGTGAATCAAGTACTATATTTATGTCTACCTTAACTCATTTGGAGCACTACTTGAAAATTTTAAATTTTGTCACTTTCCATTCACTTCTTGTTTATTGATGACAGTGTGTGAAGTGGGTTAGACCACTGAGATAACAGAATTATGGGAGCAGTAAAGATGTATATGAGTTTTTCTCCCACTCTTCCTGACTGGCCTCACATTAGGTACTTAATGCTCCTAGCAGATTCCATGTTATCCTTCAAAGATTTTTATATCTCTACTCTGTTTATCTAGAAGGATTTGCACTACATATGTGATTCTCAACCTTCCTAAATCTGTGACCTTTTAATACAGTTCTTCAGGTAATAGTGACCCCAAACATAAAATTATTTCATTGCTACTTCAGCACTGTAATTTTGCTACTGATATTAACCATACTGTAGAGATCTGATATGCAGAATATTTGATATACAATCCAAGGGGGTTAATAACCCGCAGGTTAAGAACCACTGCTCTAGATACCTGTGTTTCATCTGGTCCATCTTATTCAAATGCAATTGCCTCTGAGAAGCCTTTCCTGACTGCCCTGTGTTAGCTGCTATTCCTTTTGATATGATAAAACAAATGGGCAGAAATGATATAAAGGCAGAAGATGTTGACTGTTAGATGATATTTTCCATTGTAACAGTAAAGGTAGGATAGCAGAAGTAAGAGGCCAACCAGTCACGTTGCATCTGCAGTAAGGAAGCAAAGGGAGATGAATATTAGGTGTCAGCTTTCTTACTTGTAATGATGTCAGCCACAATTAACCTAATCTAGTTAATCCCTTCAAGTATACTATGAGGCTAATTTATAAAGTAATTCCTCACAGTCATTATCAGGACTTGCCTCTTAGGCAATTCTGGATCCTGTAACATAAACTATTAACTGTCCACACCTTTACCTATATTTTTCCTCATGGAACTTTTAACTTCCTCAAAATATCTGATTTGTGCTTCTTTGGTTCCATAAAAATTCAGCTTTATAATTTATGTTATGCCATATATTTTTCTTGGTTTATCTTAAGTCATCACTTAAATTCTGGACAACTCTGAACACTAAAATATAAAAAAACTTTCCTTGCATAAAGCAGTTATTAAGTAAACTACATATGAATATAACTTAAAAATTTATCTTATTTTCAAGGATGTCAGTCAGTCAGTCCATACTTACTAGGCTACATAAATTGTCTGCATATAGTATCCATATCAACTGTGTGTGTGTGTGTGTGTGTGTGTGTGTGTGTGCTCAAGCCTTGAATCCACATATAAGAAAAAGCATGAACTCTTTCTATTTCTGAGTGTAGGTTACATCACTTAATATAATGATTTCCAATTTCATCCATTTTCTGTCTGTATCCCCAACATCCCCAGCATACTTGTCACATATTTAAAAATATTTCTTAAATCAAAAATAATCCCTATGTGTAAACTACTACCAAGTCTTTCTAATGGCATATTGATATATAGCACAAATCATCATACATTTATTGATTGCCTTAATATGGGAAAGCTATGATTGTTTCTAATAAAACTCTGGAGTTCTTTAGAGACCACAGTCTATTCTTCACATAAATACACTGTTTGGATTCCTTTCGCAACTCAGCATATAAAAATTCAATTTAGAAGAGAGAAAAGGTCAGTCATTTTGTGATGGTACCCTTGATCTGGAGCAAGTAATTAACTTTCATTATTTAGTCACATCAATATACATCCTAAACAACTTACTCCCTGGAAAACATATCATATACTTAAAATTATAAAACTTCATTGCTGTCACAGAATGTTCTTTTGAATGTGCTCTTACCTCTGTATCTGCCTATTTCTTCTGACAGTAAAAGATAAATCCTCGTTACATATTTTAAAATGACTGTCTCATCACATGTATTTTCCCCTCATTTTCTTATGCCCTCAGGAAACTGGTTGAACTTAAATAAAGTACACAAAATAGCTCTCTTCGTCTTCAAAATGACACTCATTATGCCTTCTGTTATAAATGGTCAATCTAATTTCACAAAAATAATTGAACCAAGGAAATGAAACAACTTTCAATATGATTTGTAATATCAATAATAATACATTTTTGGGGAGAGCCTGAAAACCTTTCTAAGATACTAATAAATAGTAATCAAACTTCACTTCTTTTGGCCAGAAAATCTCAGCAATGGCACTAATATTGTGTTTTTAATATGCCATATATTCTTTAAAACCTTTATCCTTTGGTTTCAGTAGTTCCATTAATCGCAAGAGAAAATCATCAAGATACACTGGCTTAAATCCAGCGAAAAGGGAGAAATCAATTAAATGCTTTACAGTTTTAAATATAAAGTAGAAAATAGATGCTAGAAATCTTTTTAGCTCCAACTAAAAGTAGACAGATGATTTTTTAATGGGATCTTTGGCTAGTGTCTCTGTTTTCAGTAACCCACTCCTGTGATATATATAAGTGATAGAAGTACAAATTAAATCCTCTCAGGTTCCCTAATAACATCAAGAAAAATATCAGATGATTTATGAAAAGATTCACTTTTTCTTTCTCACTTTTTGGTAGTATTTGAAAAAAGAGATTCTACCCTAGGCTCTATTCTAACAGTCTCTTCAGTGGCCTCATTCACTCTCAGAACTTCACTGTTGCCTCTGTGCACGCGTTTTTACAATCTTGTTCTAGCTTTAATATTCCTGTATAAGCTTAAGTTTCTGGACGCCACATCAGTCCTTGAAAACCCATTTCTCTCGGGATGAATTCATTTACTTCCTCGCATCTCACCTCAAACCATCTGTTCAATTAGTCATCTATAAAACACAGTTGCAGCTCCAACCACTTGTAAGCTAAGTAAAGAATCCCATAAATATTTTAATGGATTTACCATTTTATCAGTTATTATGGCTCTAAATTGTAACCATTTTTAATTAGTCTTAGAATTAGCTCATCTATATGTCCATGATCTCTTCGTACACCTATGTACATGCATGATATTATGAGGAGACAATCTCACAGCAAACTCCTGGGTCCTCTGGCCCTTATACTCTTTCTGCTCCCTCTTCCATAATCTTTCCTGAGCCTTAAGTACAAGAGTTTTTGTTAAATCTAAAATTTCTTCTTCTTTATTATTTTATTATCATCTGTTTTTGGTCTTTTGATAAATGGTTTCTTTGTGCAGCCTTGGTTGTCTTGGAGCTCACTCTGTAGACTAGGCTGGCCTCGAACTCACAGAGATCCACCTGCTTCTGACTCCTGAGTGCTGGGATCAAAGGCCTGCGCCGCCATCCTACAGTTTCTTCTTAGGGAACCGCTATTGATTTCTCACTGCAAATAACTGAGACACTCTTAAGACACTAACTGAATTGAGGAACTATTTCTCACCTACATTGCTGCAAGCCCACCCCATTTGTTTTCTTGATACATATTTTACATTCTCAATTTACTTTGTTTTGCACTGTGACTAGATCTATCTTTTTGTATAAGTTGATGATATCATTTATTTCCATAAAACACTCAATAATCCCATTTGTATCTAACTTAACCCCCTAAAGAAAGCTTAACATATCACCTGTTCAGGAAATATTAATATTTATGTTGCTTAGTAAATTAAATGCAAATATCTAAGCGTGGCACCCATAGTTTTCTAAAATATGGCCTTAACGCTACCATTCTGCATTTACTTACCATAGCTAAGCTCCAATGAACCCAAACAACGTCCTTTGCTTCAAACCCACTCTGCACATTGTGAACTAATACTTTGTTCAACCCTCCCCTCATCCTTGCCTGTCTCTGTTACTCTTCAAAGCATACACAAATATAAATATTTATCTCTACTAGTAATTCCTTTGTAAAAATCATTCATTACAAAGTCAATCTAGCCAAATATAGCTTATTTATTCTTTAATCCATTTATTTTAAAATAGAAAAATATAGAAATCATAAAGAGAAAACTAAAATCCTCTATAAGCTCCCAAACACTTCTTAACATGTTGCTTCCACACATTCTTTCTCTAAGATATGAATTCCTGTGTATGCAGTCATACACATTCACAATATTCAGATTATATAATTCATACTTTTGGGAAGCCTGGTATTTTCATTTGATGCTTCATGATTATTTCCAAGGATGCTGTATGACAGTTTCAGTGCGATTTTAATAACTATATAATTTTGTGTTATTAATGTATCACCAGGTAATTACACACCAATTGATAAATATTTAGATTGATTTTAAGTTTTGAATATTATTTTCAGATGTTATCATGGACAATCTTAAATATATTCAAAATAATTTCTTACAAACTGGTTTTTTTCCCAAGGACAAGTCAAAATTTAAGATTTTGCTACATTCATATTTCATTGTGCTTTTATATATGATCCCACATTACCTTGCACAAAACTCCTTATATTTTAATATTTTCATCCAAAATTGATGTGATCAAATTCCCACACAATGATAATACCAAAGATCTCAGGCTTCCGCTAGAAAATTAAGCATACATTATATCAATTCTTCTACATAATATTATGACTATTATACATTTATAAAACTACCAAATCTTTCCCTAACAGGCATCTAGATTTTAACACCTGTATCAGTAATGAAGAGCCTATGAATACTAGGACCTCAGTAAATATTTGTTGAATTGAATTGGGTCAGTCATAAGGAAGTTCTCCTGGGTTGGTCTTTTCCTATCCACATTATTCTGCAGTGGTTTCCATAAGCAAACTAGAGTTACATGACCAAGGAAAATGGAAATAGATGAGATCACAGCCCTGAGGAGTCAAGAACAATCCCATTGTAATTGGTCAAATAATCCTCCAGTTTCTAAAACTATCTCTTGGATAGTTTTTGCCTCGGTGTTTTAGCACCAGTTGCTTGAGAAAAGAACTATATCTGTTGATATAGATTTAAAACTTCTGGTCCATTAAGTTAGTTAAAAAGCCACTATTTCCATCATTTTCAGGTGGAAAAAGGATAGCTGGGTTAGCAGCCTTCTAAGTGAGTCAGAATAAGTTAATATACGCTTGTTTTCTTGCAGCAGTGCACTTGTTTGGCCTGACGTGGCAGTTGCAACCAGTTGGACAGATCTATGCGAATGGAATTAGCAATGGGAACACAGGGACCGAGTCCATGGACACTACTTACTCTCCCATTGGAGGAAAAGTTTCTGACAAATCAGAGAAAAAAGGTACAGTGACTAAAATGATTGATGGATTCTTGATTATTTTTTTCCTAATTAAGTTATTAGGACCATATCTGAGATGACTTTGCTTCACATTAAATTTCATTATCTCTTGAAAGAACTCCCCTACATCAACAGTAAAAGCCCATGTCAGTGTCTTGTGAAGCAAATTTCTTTTTCTCCAGTGCTTTGAGTATAAACGAATTAAGTTTTTCAAATATGTTGGCAATTTTGAAAATAAATAAATATTTATAGAATGGAACTTTCAATACAATGAAAATTTCATTTCACATATAACTACCCTGAAGCAACATGGGATTTTGATTAAGTTCCCTCATGTCCTAGGCTAGCATTTATTTATATATAACATTTTACAAAGGGTATATAGAAATTTCTTCTGTTTATAATAAGTAAAGGCAGTTTCTGCCTCGTGTAAAGGTGAATGTTTATAACAAAATGGGAAAGCATGAATTATTTTCTAGTTTGGAAACATGAATTCTTCCTAGTTGAAAGAAAATTACTTCGAGTCCTGAATTGTTCAAAGTAACCAACATGAGCATGAACCAGGAGACTTATTTAAATAAATGACTCAATACTCACACTCCTAACTTCCAAGTCAGAATGAGTGACTTTAGTCTTAATATGCAAATAAAAATAATTAGAACTTTGTGTTATGACTTCCCTTGAAACAGGTTTAAATGCAGAGGTACTTGTGCTATGTAAATATTTTGTATGTCTGATTTTAAAGTAGAAATTGAGAACACAACTCTTCTCTATTCATAAGATAAAATTAAGCAAATAAATATATAAAACAAACATTACCCTTAAGAAAGTCACAATTTCGGCAATAAGTTTTATTTTGCTTCACTAGCTCTAAATACAGAGTCAGTTTGTTTTGCACTTTTTTGATTTAATAGTCTCTCTACATCTGGTTCATTGGTTTGGGTGGGTATTTTTGAGGTTTTTTTCTTTTATTCTGCTTTTGGAATGATAACTTTGCTTTGCCCCTTGGTTCAGTAAAAGTGAATACTTAAAGTTAAATGAAGATAAAACTTTTGGTATAATTTTCAATTCACACTTCAGTTTGACTTGAATCTCATTTCAGAATACTTAATTCTACCCAGGACTGACCTTTCCGGAAGTTTCACTGTTACCATTGTAAGGGGGTAGGGTTGAAGGAAAAGGCTCAGAAGCGGACAAGGGAAGTACTAGAGTAGGCTCAGACTTTTCTTCCCCACCTCTTTTATTCACTTTTCCTTTTATCTTTCTTCTTGTTTGATTCCTTCACATGTGAAGACATAAAAGCCACCATCTGGCATTATCTTCCTAGGGACTTTTTTGTCATTCATGGTGAAAATCTGCAACACCTGTCTAAAGAAAATGTAAAATGCAGGACAGCAAAAGATGAGCACATGGTTGTCCTCAGTTTAGATTCAATTTTGCATTTGAATTCGAATGTCTCATAATTCCTTTCCAGAAACTAGGTTAAAACTGCAGTCTAAAACTTACTAAATAATACTACATCCAAGATTGTTACAGATGCTTTATGGGGATCAAATCGTGATGTGTCGTTGTGCTTCCTGTTTTAAGAGATAAACAGAGGCAAAGAGAGGTTTAGTGATTTACTCATGATCAAAAAGCTAGAAACTACTTGACTGATCTCAGAACCTGTCCTCTTAACTTTTCTTTTCTTTTTTTTTTTTACAGCATCTTACTGTGTAGCATTGGCAAGCTAAGATGCTGCATAAACATTTTCCCTTGAAATGAGCCCAATGAAAATTGTTGTATATTTCTGCTCAATTATAAAAACAAACATGGAAAACTTCAAATTTCATAATATTTCTAAGAAATAGCATTATATGTGACCCCTTGTAGGCCATCAGTATTCCAGGACTGGCCCCATCCCTAAAGACAATAGGGCAGCACACCTTGGACTGAATGAAAATAGAAAAGAAAACTCATAAATTTGCATTTGTGGGAAGGTGAAGGCATGGAGGATAGATATGGGAGGATGCTGAAGAAAGGAAGTAAGGGTGATAAAATTATTAAATTGTCAAAGAATTACTAGAATATTATTTTAAAAGGAACATAATTTTGTGTTCATATATCATAAAATCAGAAGTGAAGCTATTTAAGGAGAAGAAAGAGCAGCAAAGGCAAGGAGGGGAGAAGATAAATAGAGCACAGATCTACGGCATATTTAAATACATAGTGGCATGCTATTTGTATTTTAGTAAATAAATTTTGCCTGAATTCCAGAGGCAAAGCTAAAGCCACTAGAGGTCAGGTAATGGTGACACACACCTTTAATCCCAGGATTTGGAAGACAGAGGCAGATTGATCTCTGTGAATTCAAGATCACCCTGATCACCCTGGGCTACAGCAGATCTAAGCAGAAACAAATTCAGGTGGTGGTGGCCTACACTTTTAATCCCAGTTCTAGGGAAGCACACACCTTTTATTCTAGCACTAGAGGGAGTACAAAATGAGAGGAGAGGGAGGTTTAGTCTATGGTCGCCCAGTCTTGGTAGAGATAAGACTTCTCTAGTGGTTTGGCTGCCCTGCTTTTCTGGTGTTTGGGTTTTTATTATTTATGCTATACACACACACACACACACACACACAGAGAGACACACATTATATTATGTATATATATAATATACATTATACTATGTATATATATTATATATTGTATATAAAACAGACTTTTATTGACTTTTTTACTAGTTCTTGAGAATTTTGTAAATGTGTTTTGATCATATTCACCCACTCCTCCGTTTCCTCCCAGATCCACCCCTTTTCCTACCTTCCCAAATTTCTATCCTTCTAATCGTTAGCACCCATTGAATTCCATTTAATGCTTATCATGTATTTATTGATGTGTGATCTTCCGCTGGAACATGGTCGACTTAGTAGGGCCTACACTTTTAAGAAATTTAGCTGCTCAGCTAAGGAAGGGACGTCATGCTCACTTTCCCTTTCACGTTCGGATTTAGTCTGGCTGGAGCTTGTGCTGGTCTCATGTGTTGTCATAATTGCTGTGAGTTCATATGTGCAGCTGTCCTGTGAAGTCTGAAAACAGTTTCCATGTAATTGTCTACTGCCTCCAGCTCTTAGACGCTTTGAGTCCCCTCTTCTACAATGATCCCTGAGCCTTGGAGGAAGTGATGTAATATAAATATTCCATTTAGTGCTGAACATTCTGTAAGTACTTATCCTCTGTACCTTGAGCAGTTGTGGGTCTCAGTGTTAATTATTATCTACTGCAAATAGAAGCATCTCTGTTGATGGTTAAGAAACACCTTAATCTATGCATATAACAATAAATCTCAGGAGTCAGGTCAGCTGATCTCATGTATACCAAGTTGTTAGTTTTTTTATTATTATTTATATTATAAAAATTTCCACTTCCTCCCCTCCTTCCCAATACCCTCCCATTCCCCCTACTCCCTCTCCCCCCCCCACTTCCTCTCCTCCTCCCTCTCCAGTCCTAAGAGCAGTCAGGGTTTCCTGCCCTGTGGGAAGTTCAAGTTCCTCCCCCCTCCCCCCAGGCCTAGGAAGGTGAGCATCCAAACAGACTAGGATCCCAAACAGCCGCAGCCTTAACTATAACCTAATATCATGGTTTGTTATGTTAGGTTTTTGCTGTATATTATAATCAAAAGCATAGATCTTTTTAAATGCTATGTCTATATGAAATGGAACCACACAGAAGAAGTAATACAATATAAAGATATTTTCAAATGACCAAATGATTCCTTTAAGAATGCATTTCTAGTATCTTGTATTAATGATTTATACTCTAACATATAAAACTGACAACTAGATTGTTGTTTTTGCATTGTCTCCCTTAATCTTCAAGATCAAACATTATAGCACTGCAGTTAAGAACCTGGACTCCATAGTCAGACAGACATAACTTTGTATCATGTATTGGTCCTACAAACTCAAGTAACTAAAAAACTGAATTAGGTACAAAGATGACAGTGAATAGAACCTTCCATTTGTTTTAGCAAAGACTGAATAAAATCATGAATAGAACGTATGCATATCACAGTTCCTAGAATATTGTTTAACATAGCTGTAATGTTTATTGGTTTAAAAGATAGGAAAATACTTGAGTTTTTCTAACATATTTAACATTTTATTAAGTACTACATATCCTGATTCCCAATTGGTATAAACTTTTCTTCTTGGAAATAGTGTTTTCCTTCCATAACACTGAGGCTCCATCCACTTCCAATTCATCACCTAATGTTTTTTGATTAATGCTATGGTAAAAGGTCATGAATAAATAAAACAGTGGTTTTTAAATTAAATTCTAGTAGAATCTATTCCACAGTTATGTTTGTCTGTGTGTTACACTAAGAGATGGGAGTTTTACCAATTGGTAAACTAAATGTATGAAGAAGGGGAACTTATTACCCACATTTAGTGTGGTAAGATTTTTAAAAACATGCTAGAACTTGTAGCATGTGTCAACAACAAACTTGAATCTACCAGGTTATCTACCAATCATGCAATATGCACATCTACAATTGAACAAACTGTATTTGAGCAGATACTAACTACACTGAAACTTTATAAATCTTACCATTTAACTAGAAACATTATGAAACAATTAGTTTAAACAGAGTAGAGGAGATAAGAACAAATAAAGTGTTTTCACTTAGACCATAATCATGTTACATCCACCAATAAAACTAGTAATAACTATAATACATAGTTTTTAAATCTTAAAGAAGATGGAATGAAGCATTGTTATTTAAAGGTGGAGAAAATGAGGATATGTCACAATTGAGCATCTTTTGGATGTATACCAAAAAGTAGTATTATTGGGTCTTGAGAAAGGCTGTTTTCTAATTTTCTGAGAAATCGCCATAATGACATGCAAAGGGGCTGTACCAGCTTACATTCTCACCAGCAATGCAGGAGTGTTCCCTTTTCCCCATAACCTCTCCAGCATAAGTTGTCATCAACTTTTTGATCTTGGCCATTCTTACAGGTGTAAGATGGGATCTCAGAGTTGTTTTGATTTGCATTTCTTTGATGACTAAAAAATGTTGAACATTTCTGTAAGTGTCTTTCAGCCATTTTAGATTCCTCTGTTGAGAGTTCTCTGTTTAGGTCTGTACTCCATTTTTTATTGGATTATTTGTTCTTTTGATGACCAATGTCTTGAGTCCTTTATATGATTTGGAGATCAGACCTCTGTCTAACGTGGGGTTAGTGAAGATCTTTTCCCATTCTGTAGGCTGTTGTTTTATCTTGTAGACCATGTCCTTTGCTTTACAGAAGATTTTCAGTTTCAGGAGGTCCCATTTATTAACTGTGTCTCTTAGTGTCTGTGCTGCTGGGGTTACATTTAGGAAGTGGTCTCCTGTGCCAATTCATTCAAGCATACTTCCCACTTTCTCTTCTATAGTGCCACAAAGACATGGGCTCAACTATGTTCATAGCATAGCATATTTGTCATAGCCAGATCCTGGAAACAACCTAAATGCCCCTCAACTGAAGAATGGATAAGGAAAATGTGGTACACTTACACAATGCAGTACTACACAGTGGAAAAAATAACGACAACTTGAATTTTGTAGGAAAATGGATGGAGCTAGAAAACATTATTTTGGATTAGGCAACACAGACACAGAAAGATAATTTATCACATTTACTCATTCATAAGTGGCTTTTAAACATAAAGCAAAGAAAACCAGCCTACAAATCACAACCCCAAAGAACTTAGACCGCAATGAGGATCCTACAAGAGACTTACATAGAACTAATCTACATGGGAAGTAGAAAAAGACAAGATCTTCTGAGTAAATTGGGGACCTTGGGGAAGGGTTGAAGCAGGGAGAGGAGAGGCAGGGAGGGGAGCAGAGAAAAATGTAGAACTCAATAAATATCATTTAAAAAAGAAAGAAACTAAGGATGTGAAAAGTCAAGATCACAGAAGAGAACTGGTTCTGAAACCAAGGATACTTAAATCCATATTCCAAGGTTTTCTTGTCTATTATTGTGACAACATAACACAAAATAAACATCTGAATTGCTGAAGACCTTCTCAGCATGGAAGGTTCAAAGACAAGAACAGTGAAACTAAGGCAATGGATTGTATTTAAGCTAAGCCACTGGG
Source organism: Myodes glareolus (assembly GCF_982192425.1). Lineage (NCBI taxonomy): Eukaryota > Metazoa > Chordata > Mammalia > Rodentia > Cricetidae > Myodes > Myodes glareolus. The sequence continues at coordinate 34,128,658 of NC_142053.1, read as the reverse complement.
AGGTTTTGCCTTAGACTTTTAAAGGAGTGGAGAAGACACACGTGGGATGATTTACATGTAGGAATTGATTTGCAACCAAGAGAAGACTAGGTCACTCAGTCAGTTAGCAGTACAGGGAACATTTGTGTCTATGACTAACTTCTTTTAAATGAACAAAGTATTTTAATCTCAGCTATTTATTCATGAACAATGAACAGGAAATGGATGCCTTGAATATGCTCTTTCAGCAGTCAGACAATAGAAGAAAGGTCATGTCTCAGGTGAACAAGAGAATCACAGATTTTGTATTTAATTAAAATATAATTACATCATTTTCCCCTTCTTTCTGCACACTCCTACAATGCCCATACCCACCAACCCCCACTCCCTGCCAAGTTCACAGTCTTCTACTATTTAACCTTTATTGTTACATATGCATATAATGAACCAACATATGAATATACCATGCTGATTCTGTTCAGTGGTACCTGCATGCATGTTTGTAGAGTTTACCACTTGGTATTAGATACATCCTTTGTTGCTAGTTGCTTGTAGCTCTTTGTCTAGTGTTGGGTCACTTGAGATTTTTCGCATCTAAGTTGGACTGTTAAATGGTGTTGATATTGTTGAGATTTGTTTAAGTAGTTATTTTGTTGAGGGTCCATAGGTAAAGCTTTCCTGTCACAGCTAGAAAGCACAAACTCACAACAGACTTCCTGATGTGTTATAAGTGCTGGGCATCCCAAAGTCAACTGTTCTCTGCATGTTGACTGTTGCGAATTTCTGTGATGCTCTTCATCTACTGCAAAGAGAAGCTTCTTCAATTAGAAGTGAGAGTTACAATTATATGTGAACATAAAGATAATATATAGAATGTAGTTAGGAATAAAGCCATGGATCTTAGATGAAAAGATTCTACTGTCATTTTAATAGACAAATCTTATGAGAAGGAATGGACAGAGGACTTTACCTCACATGTTCTATAAGGAAGGATGTATTATACACGTTTGATGTATGTGTGTGCATTTGTGTGTGTGTGTGTGTGTGTGTGTGTGTGTGTGTGTGTGTGTGTGATTGTACTTAGCAGTTTCCCAGAACACTGAAAGGATGGGGATATTTTTTAACTATGATTTCTCTAGCATCAGGATCAAGTAAAATCCTAACATTTTTAGTATCCATCTGACTGAGGGTAAAATTTATTGAGAAGTTCAACAATGAATTCTTCCAAGTTAGATGTCAAAATAGAAAACCAGGAACAAAGAAAAGTGATAAGGAAAAAGAACTGAAATATACTAAAGGCAGCAATAGCATTTTTACTGTTTTGCAAAACGCTGGCCTTGGTAGGGCGAGTGGCATTTGTTTGAAATTCATCCCACAAGATCTATCTTTGCAACAGCAAAGGAGAAAAAAATGATGCTTTCTAGTCAGTTTCTGCTGAATATATGACCATGTAAACAACACTCCATTGATTGATATGGCACAATTTATAGTTTGTCCTGAAGATGCTTTAGCTAAGACCAGATAGAGACTATAGCTTCACTTCTATGGGATTGAGTTTCTCATTTAAAAAATGGGGTGTTTGCTTTCAGCCCCTTCGATAATCCAGGAGGAAAATTCTTATGCAAATTAAATATTACCCAGAAATTGCTCATGGAAATATAAAGCGGAGAAACTGTAGTTCTGTAGACCAAATAATGAAGGGGAATACAACCCTGTCAAATTCCCCTCTCCTTTTCTGTTTCTCATGACAGCTATTAAGGTTTTGTCAAACATGGAAGTACCTATTAGGACCATCTCATTGCTATCTGTATCTGTTATAGGATCATGAATTCAAATCTCCAGTTAAGGATAATAATTAGCCAATCCAAGTAACAATGTACTTATCTTTGAAAGGGGGATATATTATTGGAAAATGGTTGGAAAGTATGTATGTAAAGATTGTCACTTAGGTACTTGCTGACAATTCTGTTAAACTGAAATAATTGATTCCTAGTTTTTTACCTTCTAACTGGATTTTTTGACATGTATATAACAATAGCAGCCTACACTTAGAGAGCATTTATGTTCTTAAAATACCATAATGCATTTTATCTGCATAAGAGTTTTACAGTGTGTCAGCTACTGTTGCCTCTGTCTTGCAGTTAAAAATGAAAACAAGAAAAGGTTAAGTAACTTGCCTTGCATAATAGCCATAACCACGGACAGAATTGAGTTTGAAGTCCAGTTTGTTTCTTGCACTTATCTCAATGTACTTTAAGCCTCTTCTTTTATATTTAGGGAAATTCCTATCTCCCAGCCAGTTGTTTAACTAATACCTATCTTGATTACAGATCTTTGTGCATGCAATCCAAATATATAGTACACACACACACACACACACACACACACACACACATACACACACACACACTACCAGCACCACCACCATTATAAAATGGAAAACAAAGAGCCGTACAAAATGTACCTCTTGAATTGCCTTTTATTGTGGTCTATACAAAAAGAGTAACAAGGAGAAGAAAAGCAGAAAGAAGGTGAGAGAGTAGACTACATTTTCTTTGCCCTGTCTTCCCTGAGTCATAGATACGGTAGAGAAATCTATGCAGTGCTAAGTTTGAAACTTGAATGTCAAGTTGACTTTCTTCATTTACTTGGGGTTTCACAGATATTTATTTCATGGTCACAACCAGAAGTTAAAAGTCATGAGAGAGGCTTCCTCCAGCAGCAAATGGGAGCGGGAGCAGAGACCCACAGTCGGAAATAAGAGATAGTCTAAATTGGAGGTCTCTATCAGGTCCCTCCCCTTGGAGTTCAGGGAACCCCATGGAAAAGGGGAAGAAAAGACTGTAGGAGTCAGAGGATAGAGGACAGCCAGAGAACACTGCCCATAGAATCAATTAATCAAGGTACATATGGGCTCGCAGAGACTGAAGCAGCAGCCACAGGGCTTACATGGGTCTGCACCAGGTTCTCTGTGTACATGTCATGGCTGTTAGCTTTCTATTCTTGTGTGACTCCTAACAGTAAGCGCGGGTATGGTTTTTGACTCTTTTGCTTACTCTTGGGACTCTTTTCCTCCTAGTGGGTCGCCTTGTACAGCCTTGACAGGAGGGCTCTTGCCTTGTGTTATTGTACTTTGTTTTGTCCTGTTTGGTTGTTGTCTCTAAGAGGTCTACTTTTTCTGAAGGGAAATGGAAGGGGAGTGGATCTGGGAGAGAGGGGAAGTAGCAGGAAGCTGTGAGGAATGTAGGAAAGGGAAACTGTGGTCAGGATGAGAGAACAATCTATTTTCAATAAATAAATAAATATAAAAGTCTGAAAAAAATTGCTCTGTGGCACCAAATGAAAGGACTGTATCACCGGCACACAGGTAATCACTGTTCGTTCAGATGGAACACAGTCCTACAGAATAATGCCGAGGTTCTTCAGCATTGGTTCATAGGACATATAGATATTAAAATGCACTGAGCTGCTTTTTGAGTAAACCCAATGTTGCAGTGTCTTTTATTTAAAGGATATCAGAGTCCAGGACACTGTGGTAGAATTGGGAATAATTCATATAAGCACAGTAAACCACATGAATAAAATAGTAGTAATGTACTAACAAAGAAAATATTGTTGGGAGCTTAGCATTATTATTTTTAAAGATTGATGTCAAATTACAGTAAATGCTACCTATAATGATATATAGATGTTTCTGCAACACGAGGTTTCAGAGGACCCAGCTAGAGTGCTGCAGCTTGTTTTCAACTATATTAAATCACTTTATCAATATATTTCAGTTTTAACAAAAGCTTTTCTAAAGCTTAGTGGAGACTTGACTTCTAAAGCAAATTTATAAAATGGGTTCTCTGTGCTAAAAGGCAAACTTATTGTATAAAAAGTTCATGCTAAATATTCTTGGTCATATATGTTTAATGTGTGATTCTCCTTTCGGTTTAATTATTATCTTATTTTCATCCAGTATGTACCTTTCTTGTGAAGACTTAATAAATGAGTCTGTCTTATGGACTCTTGGGCTCAATATTCTACATTAACAAAGGTACTAAGTAGATTACTGTAGAACAGCAGAGTTATCATATAAGTCTAGTTCTTTCAAAAGTAGAAAATTGTCCTATACCATCCTCATAATTTCATAGACGTTTAGGGAAAGCAACTCATTGTAGAATTTATCACCCATGTATATATCCTACTATACTGACTTCCACTTATATCCGTATTCCAGCCTGTGTTATTTCTATAGAAAGATCAATCATTTACCAGCATTTTCATGAAGTGAAATTTATTCAAGTTTTGTGAAATTTACTTTTCAAACTGAAATCTTGCAATTTCAGAATTAAAGCACAAAGTTGACCACATGTTATTGAATAATGAAGTTGGGAGCTCTTCCCTGAAGACTATTTCTCCCACTCACCATTCCATAGTTACCTGTAGTTCTTTTCAAAGAATGAGTGCTATAGTTTAATGAAAATAGGAGGAAGGAGTCGTCCCATACAATGGAGCTCACATAGGAGGTTGTCTCCTGAGAAGGCAAGGAAAAGTTACAGGGGAAAGATCACCAGGAACAAATGGGAAAAGGAGAAAAGGGGTCTGTGAGAAGGGACTGAAGGAACACAGAGATCAGCATTGCCCTTGACAAGCCATGGGGGCAAACGTCTAACTCTGGGAAAAGAACCCTCTTGGGGAACCAGAAACTCAATTATAGAATATATCTTATTTATCAAACATATGTCACTACTTATTTAAATTCTCTAGAAAGCTTAGTGTTGAACACTTGTCAAAGATGTAAGTACTCAGGTGTAAACCTCTAAGTCAGTGTTTTGCCAATTTAAATAGACCTTTATAACCTTAAATTTTGATCACCATCTGGAATATATTCTAAACCAGGGTTGAATCACATATAACCTTACATTTCTATCATCATAGAAAAGTCCAGACTAATCCAAAATATCTGAAACTTGTTGCTTTCTTATTCTAAAAGGAGATAAAACAAACAGAGGGTTCATTAGGACTAATTACTGTACTCTTTAACCTTAGTAAAAGATGACTTCCAGTCATGTAGCTGCTTACATCATGATGAGGTCACAAACTAAGATGGAGGTGAGCCATGTGGTTGCTGTTTAAAACATGTTGTTCTAAACAATAGTTACATGCACATATACACAGAGTTGAATCCAAGTTACATATACATAAATGCAGAATCAAACCTAGCTTACATTTACACATACAGGGTTAAATCCAAGTCACATCACACGCGCATGCATGCAGACACACACACACACACACACACACACACACACACACACACACACACTAAACAGAAGTTGAGTAAATAAAAAGAAAGGGAGAACTGGTACGTGCTGACCAAGAGGAAGCTGGCTTCTCCATCTGTCCAACACATAGCAACAAACAGACAGGAGATTTAGAGAGGGAGAGCAGACAGACACAACCAGGTCACAAAGCAAAGAAAAAGAAAGAAAATGGAGAATTCTTTTCTTGGTTCCCTGACTGCCTGCTCCAAAGAATACTGAGGCCAGGTTTGATTTGAAAAGAGTAGTCAGTGGGTCTCCAAAAGCGAAGAAGTCCATGATTCCCGAGGATGAGGCAGATCCAGGGATCCAGGGAGGATCCGATAGACTAGTCACAGGCTATTCAATACATCATCATGCAAGAACAGGAGAGAGTCAAGGGCTTTGAGTCCAAGAGAGACACACTTGCTTGGTTCCAGGACTTCGGGAAAAGTCAGAAGGTGAGAAGAGGACTGTACTTAAAATTGAAGCCTCAGCCAGGTCGTGGTGGTGTATGCCTTTAATCCCAACACTCAGGGAGACAGAAGCACGTGCACCTCTGGGAGTTCAAGGCCAGCCTGGTCTACAGAGCAATTTCCCGGACAGCAAGAGGTACACAGAAAAACCCGGTCTCAGAAAGAAAGAAAGAAAAAACAAGAGGGGGGAAGGAAGCAAGGAAGGAAGAAAGAAAGAAAAGAAATGAAGGCTCACATCTAGGAAAAAAGTCAAAAGAAGACAGACCACCAGAGACCCAATTGTTGGTGCTGAATGGAAGGCAAAGCTGTTGATAAAGGAGAAAGCAGATTTGTTATAGGTGTAAAAGAGCAGATCAGAAAGCAAATTTATGCAGGTGGAAGAAAGTGGATCTGTTGCAGATGGAGCAGACAGGTAGAGTCCTAGTGTGAATTGGGTACCTTTGGCAGGCCCTGCCAAGATATGTCACTAAGCAAACATGCCATATGCAACAGAGCTAGTACAAGAGGCTTGTTGGAAGGGGGGGGGGACCAAAAGAGTGAAAGAGTGGAAGACCGCATCAGAGTGGGAGCCTGAGAGAGGCAGGCAGACAAGATGAAGAGAAGCAATAGAAAGAAGAAGGGGCAAGAGAGGAAATTAGAGACAAAGAACGGAGTAAAAGACACGAGACGAGGCAAAAAAATGAGCTCTGCCTGGCGGGCACTCTTAAAGGGTGAATAAGTCGCATAGCTGATGGCAGAAAGGGACTTGGTAACATGTAACTGCTTTGGTGGCAGACAGGCTGTTGCTGTGGAAATAGGCATTGGCATTCTTTAATGAAAGAAGCAGCATTAGATGTATAAGACCCCTTTTTGTCTATTTGAGAGAATTTACTCAATGAAAAGGAGAAATGCAGCTGAATAGGTTTCATAACTGAGTAGAGGAACAGGGAGAGAGAACAGAGAGAGGGTTTGGAGCAAAGATAAGATAAGGCTTGAAAATAGGGTACCTCCTTCCATCTATCGGCTCACTGGGAGAATGTTGCAAAGATCTCATAAAATATCGGGATACAGAGTGCTGGGAAGTGGCCATTTGTATTGATATCTAAGGGGTATTTGGGCCACATCTGACTGCAAAGACAGACAAGTTTAGAAGCTCTTAAAAGTCTGAGATCTTGGAGTTATAGACCATGACACAGTTCTCTTGAGTGAGGCAGAGAAATAAGATCCAACGGTCAGCAATTCCTAACATGCCAGGATTTCAGAGAGGAGTAATTGAGAAGGCACAGGCCGGCCAGTGGGTCGTCATTCAAAGATCCAGAGGCCATGGGGTGCTGAACACCAAGAGAAACATCTTTGCTTGATATCAGAGCTTGTTCAAGAGGTGAGAAACAAAAGTAAAGGGATAAATCCTTACTTATGGAGAATGGCCAGAGAAGGGGGGCTCACCGGTCACACTGGTGTCGGATGGAGGGGGCCAGCAACCTGTTAGGTGGAGAAGTGAGGCTGTCGTATGTGGACTCAGATCCAGGGTTCCAGCATGCCTTAGTCTGCCAGGCAAGAGGAAGCACCAAGAGAACCTCCCGAATTCATGACAACCAGTGTTTTAATTTTAAGAAACGGTACAAAAGAGTCATGTCATACCACAGGGTTCACATGAGAAGTTCATTGAAAGAGAGAGAAGGGGCAGAAACGGGGACAGAGAAAGGCAGAGAGGAAGGGGAAGATAAGGGGAAAGAAAAAGGAGCAGAGAGGGAGGCAGAGACCAGTCCCTGTGGACAATGGTGGCAGAAGAGAAAGAGGTGGGAGATAGGCAAGGCCCACCTTTTATAAGGGAACATAGCGAATGCACACATGGGGTGCTCTTTGTGGCTGTAGCTGAAAAATGTGTCCTGTCAGGACCCTAAGGGCAGACCAGTACAGATGCCTGAACACTAACAATGAAGCTCATGAGATTCCCCTTCCCATGGTATCTTGTGTATCAGTGCCATCCTTGTTTAGGTCTCTTTAGGCAGCCATGTTGATAGGGCTTCATGAGTGTAGCTTCTCTAATATTTCTAGGAGATGAATTTTCACAGCAATCTTCCTGTTCCTCTGGTTCTTCCAACAAATCCAACCCCTATCCTGTTATGATCTTTGATACTAAAGGTCACTCCTGAAATAATAAACAATATACACACATAACATATATTATGTTTCATGGTCTGAGTTGATGAGGATGACTGAACAGATCACTGTCTTTTGCTCCAGAGTTCACACTAGGCCTGGTCTCATGCCAGGCCTGGTACAATAAGCTCAGGGGCCAAGGTGCTTTTCTGACTCTTCAGAGAGATATGGGAACACAAAGTGATTCCCACAGAGTGAAAGCACTCAGTCATAATTCCCATGTACAAGAGGAAAGAAACGCTGGACTGCTCAAATTACAGGAGCATTAGTTTGCCATAGCAGCAAGATCTTCTCCTCTATTATCCCGCAAAGGATCAAGGGCAGAAGAGAGGAAATCCTAGCAGAGACCCAGTATGGATTCAGAACAGAAGCACACACAATTCATCAGATCTTCACTTTGAAGCAACTGGCAGAAAAATATGAAGAATTTTGAAAAACTTTATAAGTCTGTTACATCAACTTTAGGAAGGCATTTGATAGCATTTGGAGGAAAGAACTTTGAGAAACAATGAGATTCTATAGGTATCCAGAGAAAATCAGAAGAATACTAGAAAATGCCTATAAAGATACCTTTACATCAGTCAAAGTTATGGAGAACTAAGTTCTGTGTCTAACTAAGTTAAGGCAATCATAGGAGGGTTGCAGGGATTTGTCCTCTCACCACTATTCTTTAATATATTCCTGGAATTAATAATAGCAACAGCCCTGGAGGATGAGAAGATAGGCGTGTGAATGAATAACCTGCATTTCTCCTCTGATATAGCACTACTTGCTCAAAGTCCAACTGAGCTGCAGGCCATGGTAAATAGAGTGGTGGAAGTAAGTGAAAACCTTAGTATGAAAGGAACCATTGAGAAGAATGAGGTACAACATATGGGAAGGGCACACAAGGATTTTAATATTCTAATAAAGAGTCAGAACCTCAAGCAGTCAACTTTGTTGATCTGGGAGGAAACCTCAGTTCAAAGGAGGGAACTACTTCAGATGTCAAGAGGCAGATAGGGAAGAGCGAGGAACTAGGAGAGGTTTGGTCAGCAAGAGAAATAACGACAACAAAATTACAAGTGAATGAGACACTTGTCTTGAGTTGCCTTCTTTCAACTCTGAAACCTGCACCACAAGATGCTCCTCAGAGCATCGGAATGTGTTTGAGATGGCATGTCTCAGGAGGATTCTAGGCATCACAGAAAGAGACAGGCTGCAGAACAATGATGTTAAGAATCATCTCCATCTACAGAAGAAAGTAAACTACAGTATACGGCAATGAAGCTTGAGATACTTCAGCCATGTTATGAGAATGAATAGCAACAGATACACAAAGATAGCAGTGTTTTGAGGAGGGCACGGGATAAGGCGAAGGGGAAGATCCCAAAAACGCTGGATAGAGAGCAGAAAGGAAGACTGTGGAACGTTGGGTATGACAATAACACAAGTATCTAAGACTGCCCAGGATAGGAACAACTGGAGAACCACCATAAACGAGCTGCCCATGAATGCTTAATCATTGCCAGAGCATAAATAATTATACATATATGTGTGTATGTATATATATATGTATATGTATATATATATGAATGTGTGTGTATTGATGCACACATAACATATTGTAACTAAAGAAAGAAACCGAGGCCTTGAATTTGAATGAGAGCAAGGCACATAGCTGGTTGGAGAACGGAAAAGGGGAAATGATGTAACTATATTTTAACTTCAATATAAAAAATATTTAAATGAAACACAAGTGTGTGCTTCCCACATGCCACTTAATAATTGCATAGAAAATAATCCCATGCACTTGCTTTGCCTCTATATTTCTAACAATAGGCATTTGTGTTTACCTTTTATCTTTTTTTGAATCACCTATCTTTCCTTAGTCCTTTGACTTGTCTTTTCCTGTTTTCGTTATACAGCCTATTGAAGTTGTCTATACCAAACTAACACACAGGTACCATCTTCCCTTCTTTGACCTGGGAGAAATAATAATAAATTAAAATGTTGGGTTGGCAGGAAAATTCCACCTAAGCACACCAGTCTTCCCATTAACATAATTAGAAGGCAAATAAAATGAAGATCTTAGAGTTAAAAAGCACAGAAACCCTTGATTTTCAATGTTATGTCAGTTAAGTTTATATTTAAGGGTGTTAAGTACTGCAAAGAGTTAACAAATGAATCAGAAAACATGGTTGTTGCCCTTAAGGAGTCTGATTAAATCAGAAAGCTGAAATAACATGCATACAGGTACCTGCAATGCAAAATAGCATACAGCCAGCTGTTATACAGAAATAGAAGTAAGATGATTAAGTATTTAAAAGCTTAAAATTAAAAAAATGTGAAAGGGTAACTCATTTACAGTGGTCTGAGTTAGACTGTGGAAAACAAGGTGACTCGATCCTGTTAAACTTTAGGAGTACATATTTAGGGGTGAGTATAGTCATAGGGGAAATGCAGATGGTAAAAGTCTGCATGATAAGTATGTAATTAAGCAGTAGGGGTACTGAATGGAGACAGAAAATGATGAGATAAATGGTACAAATATCTAAAGGGCCACAAGAGTTATTGTTTACACAAGGAGAAAGATTTGTGCTTTGAAGACAAAAAAATAGTCAATAGAGAGGGAGAGACTGAAGATGCCAATAAGAAGAGATTGTGAAGGAACTAAAGTCCTAGAGGCAGCACATGAGAGAGGAGGGAGAAGCCTCAAGGATAAGCTAGTACACCAAACTGTATGCTGTACCAGTAGAGACATAATGTATTTTAAAAATATGAAATGGGAACTCAAGAAAGAAGGCACTATAAATGTTCAATAAATGCTATTTACTTTTATTATTCTTATTATTGCTAACCTTCGAAATGAGTTTTGTCTGTGAAAAATGTTAATTTCATAATATTGAATTTCTTCTGGGTCCCTAAATTGTACATATCAAAGGTTATAGCAGCATGACAACCAATGAAAATCAATGTCTATGCAAGCTGCCTCTCTGTCTGGAGGCCAGGTATTAGAATTTATAAAACTCCCTCATTACTCTCAACTATTTGATAAATAATCATCTAATTGTTAATAAATGTGCAGTTAGCAGATATCTAGAAGTTAGACAGATATAAATGTTCTGAGTGTTCCACAAATGCATTCTAAGGTAGATAGTAAACTAGAATGAGCCCCCAATACCACATCAAAGTCCAGAATGATATTATTTTGATACTTTACACCTCTACATAACAGTATCAAACATAACATATGAAATGTACAAAATAAATATCTCTCTGGTTACTCCTTCCCATTCATACCTTGTACAAGTACTGGACAAAGTTCAACTTCTAGGTATTAGATGGCATACCACCACTTAGAAACACATAAAAAACTCTTGAGATATTATATCGTAGTTTGTACATATATGCACAACTATTTCATGTCAATTATACTTCCTAACCATATTTCTATAACAGTATATTGACATATAATTTATATGCCACTCACTTTAAGTTCACAATTCAACGAATTTAAGCATATCCGTAATTATTCTGCCATCACTACTGTTTTGTGCTTGAACATTGTTATCATTTTTAAAAATTATAAGTATTGTACAGAATTCTTTTTTTCAAAATTTGAGTGTTTATTAGTTTTTAAATTAGAGAAGTACTATTTAATTTTACATCTTGGCTATGTTTCAACACAGGCAATGCCACAGAGTACCATGCCCCACACTAAGCCAGACATCAGCTCCCTGCCACCCTCCTTTCTCACGGTCCTTTCGAAGACCCTTTACTTCCCAGCTAAACACAACTGACAGATGAGTTAGACACAAAACACCAACCGGGGCCTGCAGCAAGCCAGAGGGTTGCAGTGAGTCCCTCCTACAGACAACTTGTCACACAGGGCAGGCAGCAAGCTTGCTCTTGGTGTAACCCTTGGCACATGCTCAGACTCAGAGACACAGGCACACTTTTCCTCGTGTACTTCTCAGGACCTCAGTGGGACCTCTCTGCATGGGGACAAGACTGTGCAGGATGGCTTCAGAGCATGGGGTCATATCCAGGTCAGCATGATGTAAGGCATACAAGGGTAAGAGAGGCCATGCCAGCAATAAATAGCATTATAGAAAAAATTCCAAGCCAGTAGGACAGACGTGGTGCTTGATGGTTCAGTTTCTGCGTCAGTGAAGTTATCCAGTTTAAAGCCTACTGTGAACGTATCACTGGTTTTTTGACTCTGGGCTGAGGCCATTTGCTCCATGCTTGGTAACAGAAAAGAAAACAGGTTCCTCGGCATGGAAGCAGCCTTAAGAAGGCCAGGGTCCCAGGGGCAGGAGGAAGATAGCTAAACTCACTGTGGCTGGGAAAACCTGCCTAGTCACTAGCATTGAATCAAACATGTAAGGTGTGAGGGGCTTGGTGGCTCATGCCTTTAATCCCAGCACTTAGAAAGCTGAGGCAGGTGAATCTCTGTGAGTCTGAGGCCAACCTGGTCTACAGGAGCTAGTTTCAGGATAGCTAGAGCTGTTACACAGAGAAACCATGTCTCAAAAAACAAAAACAAAATAAAATAAAATAAACAAACAAAAAAACCTCACAGAAATCTTATACAACTGTTCCTTTACATAAGCAACTACTAATATACATTAATCTATATTTACAAATTTATGCATTCTACATAAATATAATTATATAATATGTAACCATTTGAGTACATTTTCACTGAAATGTTTTCATAGTTAATGCAGGTTATACATAGCATGTATACTTAGTCTTTATAGACGAATATATTCCATCAAATAGATGTGCCAGATGTTGGTTAAATGTTCATTATTTGAGAGACCTTTTAAAGGTTTTCACTTTTGGATGACTATGAATAATTCTGCAATAAATACTAATGTACATGTTTTTAAAACATTTTTCGTGTTTGAGAATTTTGTGTACGCACGTAATGTGTTTTGATTGAGGCCACTCTCCATTACTTCTTCTCCAATACCTTCTTTATCCCATCCACCACTTTTCCATCCTGATTTCATGTTTTCTTTTCTTAAACCTGATAAGTCCACTTAGTGCTACTTGTATGTGCATGGAAATAGGAACGATCTAATGGATCACGGGTAGCCCTCAGGGGCCACTTCCCTGAAAAAAAAAAAAACTGGTTCTTTCTCTCCTGGCAGCCATAAATTTCTAATAGCTCCTCAGCAAGGAATGATATTTCATCAACCCCTCCCCTATCCATGCTAGTATTTTGGCTGTCTTGATGGTATATAGGTCACAGCTGGAGTGAATGAGTTCATGTGTGTGAAGGCCCTGTCATGTGCAGCAAACACTGTCTTGCTGAAAATTCCCACTACCTATGGCCCTTATAATATTTCCACCATCACTACTTCACCAGTAATCCCCAAGCCTTGATGGTGTGGTGCAGTATAGATATTATATAGAGATCAGAGTACTCCATAGTCTAATATTCTCTACATGTTGATCTGTTGTGAGGGTCTGCATTAATTTTCATCCGATAAAGGCTGACAAATGTTGTAATTTATGGGCATAAAGGTAAGAACTTAAGGGGTCATTTATTATTACTACTTTAGTTTAACAGAATAATAGTATTATGCTCTCACCCTAGAACCTAGGACCTATCCAGCTAACATAATATTCAGCCCACTGTTACACCAGTGAGAAAAGCAGACTAAGGCTATTTATTACTTTTCTCCTCCAATAGCGTGCATAGAACCTCCTAGCACTATAAAAGCAACACAAAATTTAATTATTTACAAAACATTTAAGAAACAATTTAAAAGAATTATGTGTTTTATTTTTCAAAATATCAATAAACAAATACACACTCAAAATACCATTTCAACTAAGTAATACAATTAAAAACAAAGTTTTAGCAATGCCATTTTATCATAGATCACATACATATATATACAGAAAACATATACTCTACTGTATAAGGTATTGTGATAGGTTATAAAGAATTTCCATTTATGGATCTAATCTTTTATACATGTGAGTAATATATATGTGAAGTGTAAAATTAATTAATGATTTTAAACATATCAATCTATGAACAACATCATAAAGACAAAGAGGTTTTATTTACAAATCTATAGTATTCACTTCAATTTCTTAAGCGCCTATTTTTTTAATATTTATTTATTCTATATCCCAACCACAGTTTCCCGCCATCCTCTCCTCCTAGTCCCTCCTCCAGCCTCCACTCTGCTCACCTAATCCATTCCTCCTCCATTTCTATACAGAAAAGGACAAGCCTTCCACGGATATCAACAAAACATAACCTGTAAAGTTGCAGTAAGACTAAGCACCTCCCCTTGTATTAAGGCTGGGCAAGATGACCCTGTAGGAGGAGTAGGATCGCAAAAGCCAGAAAAAGAGTCAGAGACAGCCCTTGCTCTGACTGTTAGGAGTCCCACAAGAAGGCCAAGCTACACAGCTGTGTCATATATGCAGAGGGCCTAGGTCAGTCTCATGCAGGCTCCCTGATTGTCAGCTAAGTCTTTGTGAGCACCTATGAGTCATGTTAGTTGATTCTGTGGGTTTTCTTAAGATGCTCATGACCCCTCTGGCTCCTACAATTTTTCCTCCCTTTCTTCTTCAGAATTCTCCAAGCTCAGTCTAATGTTAAATTGTAGATCTCTGCATCTGTATCCACTAGTTGCTGGAAGGTGCCTCTCTGCTGACTATTGGTCTAGGCATGAATCTACGTGTAGCAGAATATTGTTAAGCATCATTATATTGATGGTTTTGTTCTAGTCATGCATGGTTCCATCGTAGGTCTCTGGGTCATCCAGCCTTTCTCGCTCGGTCCTGGCACTCTAGGCAATGTCAGAAGTGGGTTAAATCTCCTGGCATGGATCTCAGGCTAAACAAGTCATTGGTTGAACACTCTTCTCTCTGTCCCACAATCTCTGTGCCACCCTTCGGCAGAACATACAAAGTCAATACAGACTGTAGGTCAAAGGTTATGTGGCTGGGTTGGTGTCCCAATCCTTCCACTAGAAGTCTTTCCAGGTAACAGCAAATGGACTGTTCAAGTTACATATTCCCTACTGCTAGGAGTTTTAACTGGGTTCAACTTTGTAGAGTTTCCCTTGCACCAAGATTCTGTAACCCTGAAATAGCCCCCTTTTGAGTCATCTCTTTCAGTACTACCCGCTTCCACACCCGACCTGATCCCTTATATTCCCATCCCCCTATCCTCAGCAACTTCCCTTTCCACTTTTAAGTGAGTACATGTTGTGTTCATGTTCCTGAATCTAGGTTACATTACTCAGGATGATTGTTTTAATTCCATCCATTTGTCTGCAAATTTCATGAAGTCATTATTTTTAACAACTGAGTAGTACTCCACTGTGTAAATGCACATTTTCTTCATCCATTTATTCCTTTCCTCAAACCTTGAAATGAAAAGTCAAAATAGGCTATTAAAAGAAGTAATTTCCACATTCCAATTTGTTTTACTTTTGAAACTGTAACTACAGCATTTTTCTCTTCTCTTTCCTCTCTCTAACCCCTCCCAAGAACTTCCCTTGCTCTTTTCAATTCATGGCCTCTTTTTCATTAATTAGTATGTGCATATTTGTTTCCAAATATAACTTTCTCATCTGTTTAATGTTACTTGTATGTATATTTTCACAGCTGACCATTTGGTACTGGATAACCAACTAGAATGCTTTTTTCATTCAGTGTTTATAATGCAGACTAAACATGAGATTCATTTATCCTCTTTTTTTGTCCTGCCTGTTTGGAAATATATAATGTATGCCAAAACATGTTTGCTAGAGAATCTGGGCAACATCTTTTGATGGATTAAAAGTTCATCAAAAATTAAGATATGTGGGTTCTTAAGGTCAGTGCCAAAGGTTTTAAAAACAAAGAAGTATAATAATATTATAATATTCTATTTCAACAGATCATGGAAAAAATAAATGAAGATACATGGATAGAAATGGTAGATTTTGGCCATTCCATTTGATATCTTCATAGTTTTAGATTATGGGAAATAAAATTTATTTCACTTTCACTTTTTCTCTAAGAACTAATATTCTAAATTTTACAAGGATTTATTAATGTGAGATTATATTATATTGAAATACCATAAATATGATACTTAAATCATGTCACATGCAGTATGAGCAATTGAGCTCCTTTCAAGATGTTGAATATACAATAAGATAAAATGAAAAATAAATGTATTTTTAGTATATGATTCTTTTCCTTGGGCTGCAAAGCTTAGCTACTTTTCAGGGAATTCTTAAAAGCCTTAATAAAATGTTTATGTTTCTTTTAATATAAATACAGTACCTAGTCATTTTTATATGAAGACCTTATATAATTATTCTTTTTGGAGAACACATGTTTTTGGAGAACACATGTCTGATCATGTGCCATTGACTTTCTTATACTGAATCATAATAGAATTAAAAATCTTTCATGGCATATTAAGTAAAATAAAAAATACACACATTATGTCCTGAATGTAGTTATTATGCTACATTTATAAACCAATTTTCATAATAATCATATTGTTAGCATTCATGTATAAGCCTAGGTATTTAAAACCTTGGTTTAAATGACACAGACACTGCAAACTATGTCCATCATATATTTCATGCCCTATTTTTTGCCTTTGAGGTAGCTTGACCTTTTCTTGTTGAACGAAGCTACTTTCACTTAGTGTGTCATCCTTGAACATAGCTTATCTGCCTTTCATTTTTCCTGCTCAGCAGTTGATGTCTGTGTTGCAACCTATAAAGAGAGTGTTTAGCTCAAACTAAATTGGTGGATATTGGTAAGACTGTGATAACTACAGTACTGCACAGTATGATATGATTCAGGGCTCTCTGCATTTCATTCCCCATGTGTACAAAGAAAAGCATTCTGTTCCTAGAGAGCATGCTCTTCTTCAGCATTTTGATATGCTTCAGCAAAAAAAAAGTGATTGAATGATCATTGAAACACAAAGATTGCAATAGCATAGCTTTTCATTCTGTTGTTTGTAATTTGTATTAGAATCAGACTCTGTGCTAAGTTTGCTCAGTGTTTTCTTTTGCTTTTATTAATCAAGCTGGATTTTCATAAAAACCACATTTTGAATTGTTTTGATATTTTTTGTAGTTTCCCCCTCTTTTGAGTTACACCATTAAAAAATGAAATAATAAGTGACTTAATAATCACTGAATTGCAATCCATAACCAATTTGAAAGATAATAAAATGGAGGTTATTTAATGGTGTAAGTTGCCAACAGGAACATATGTCTCTTTCTGATGCACAAAATTCTAAAAGATTAGAGTCTTGGAAATTTTCCACCTGGGAGAATTTCTCTTCCCTAATATGAAAATACCACCACTAGATTATTTTCTCACTTTTTATTGAAATTATGGTCCACTTGTTTATGTATTTTATCTCTATTCACATACCTTATATTAACTTTAAGCTTATAAAGGGGAAGATCATCTTCTCCTAAAATTATTTTCATAAATTATTGATGCATATGTACTCTAGATGTTCAGTGATGATAATAACCAGATAACACCAACAACAGAATTTCATAAGCCTCTTTTTGTTGGCTGAGGTTGCTGTCCTGCCTGGTCCTGCAATAAACACACAGAAACTATATTATTTAAACTATTGTTTGGCCAATCACTTAAGCATATTACTAGCTAACTCTTAATCTTCAATTAATCCATTCTTATTATTTTATATTTTACCACAAGGCTCGTGGCCTACCAACAAGATTCCAGCTGGTAGTTTGCTTCCTTCTTCTCTGGCAGCTCCACGACTTCTCTCTGACTCTGCCTATTCTCTCTATATATCTTTTCCAGCTTGGCAATATTCTGTTAAGTCATTGGCTGAAAGCAGCTTCTTTATTAACCAATGGTATACAGATGAAAATCCCACATCATCCTTTGATTTAATAAATAACATTAAAGTAGCATTATTATATAATGCATTATATTTATACAGTTCAGAAAGAGAACTTGTAATATTAGGTCAGTCTTCCATACAAAATTTAATATCCCCACCCAGTTTTTGCTGTTTTAAAAAATCAGCAGATTGGTTAGTTAAAGAGTATTCATGACACTTAAAGAGTTTATTGATTGACCCTAGAACAGTTTGAATTGTTTTATGTTTATAATATTGTTTGTATGACTTAATGGTGCATTTTAAGAAGTGATAAAAATCTTCTAATGAGGATAACTGTTGGATAAACTGAACTTTAAGTTGAGAGCAAAAATGCCCACATAAATATGGTCTATTAATCTCCTACCCAATGAAGATACTTTTTGGCTCTAAAACCTTAAGAGTTAAATTTATTATCAATCCTTTGGGAACCAAATTGTTCAGTCTTACTTAGACAAAAAGTAACTTCCAGTGAAAAATAAGGTACTCTGTTGGTCATTTATTATCTCAAAGGGTATGTTTTATTAGAAATGTCAATTTCACAAAATTATGTGTCCTGTAATACATAATTATGCTCAAAATTGCATTTGAAATCTATTATTAACAGTTAACAGTGACCATTCCTAAAATAGTTATTACTCTTGGCCTTAACACAAAAAGAAATAATGTAGGTATTTTAGGGAGTTAAAAGCTGCAAGCATTGGCCTATGAATAAAGTCACTGCAGATGGATTTCTTAATGGGCTGCTAATTTTATGTAAGGTGAACACAAAGGACAGGGACCATGGGTGTTTTTAAACTGTGTGGTATGGAGACAGAGCTGATGTCTGAAAACTATAAAGATGGAATGAAATGAGGCCAAATTCAATTTTTCCTCCTGAGGTATAATCTTCCTTATTTAAAATGGAAAGCAAACCAATTTCCTTTCCTCCTTTTCTATTCCTTCCCTCCCCACTACCACATGACATCGTATTCCATAAAAAGGTACATTAAGCTATCGTGTCAAATAAAGCTATTCTTGTGCAAACTAAACATCTGCCCTCACAGACCAAGTACTTCTGGGTTTCAGATACTTGGCTATTAGTACTATCCAAATGATCCAAACTCACAATCGTGGTGTCAGTTTAACACTCCCTTCGTATTCACAACTATTACCATTACTTCTCAGGTATTGACAAGTGCACAATGCAACACAGGCATCACTTGGAATCCTGTGAAAGTGTCTCACTTCAAACCCACTCATTCAATGCTAGTATTTGAAGACTGCTCAGTCACATTAATGTCTGACAAACTCGGCTTCAGAATCTTCTGTATTGTTCTCATGTCTTTCTCCTACTTTCCATTTATACTAAATTACTTTTCACTGAAATGTACCTTTTTTACAGAAGTTATTTGTGCTTCCCCTAAATTCAAGTATTTGTGTCATTTCACCTGAATCACCAATGTGTACTCCCTATATTGTTCTTATGTCTTCCTCTAATTCCTTCCTACATTCTGCCTCAATATTAGAATATCTAATACATCCAAACCTTTCCAGTTTGGTTTGCATCTTTGTTGAAGACTGTGCATTATGAAAAATTACTATAGCACTGAACTGAACCCTAGGCCTTCCCTCTATTAAAAAAATTAATGATACCTGTGGAAGACTTCAGTTGGCATTTAATAAATTGGTCTTTAAATTGACAACCTACACAAAGAATAAGGATCCTTTCAAAAGTCAAATGTTACCAGATAAAAATCTCAGTGCAAGGTATGGGATATCCCTCTTCCAGTTCTTGGTCAGAGGTAACCTGGAGACCCACAAAGTAATTCAGAATACTGACATTACTAAAAGACACAGTCACACAGCAAACTCCCTGATTCTCTTGCCTTTTGAATCATTCTGCACCCTCTTTTGCAGTGTTCCCTGAGTCTTAGACATGTGTGTGTGTGTTGTAGATATATCTGTTAGGACATCCCTGCATTTTTGAATGGTTGTTTGCTATAATGGCCTCTGTCTGTTGCAAACAGAAGTTGCCACAATGCGAAGGAAGGACTACACTTTTGTGTTTATAATGTAGTTAGAGATTATGCTGGTTTAGTAAAATAGTGGTGTTGGGTTCTCCTCAAAGATTCATGACATCACTGGACTCGGACAGTTAGCCATGTTTTCAGTACCAGATATGATATTCCTTTTGTTGAACAGGTCTCAAGGCCTGTTGGTTATTGCCAAGATATGTATGCCACTATTGCACCTGGGTTTTTTTTTTCATGCAGGGTACTGTTGTAGTTGATAGGTGTCATAGCTGCATAGGACTGCTGGTTGCCACCCTCTTTTGGAAGATTAAACGGCTTATAGTTCTATGGAAGTTAGTCCTCAGGGAAGAGGCATTCGGTTCATTTCCAACCTTTGAGCCTTGTGTCCAACAGCTCAAAGGAGGACTTCTCATGCCTGGTATTGGGGTTTTTCTTAGATCATCTCTCTTACTTGTGGGGAACATTGTTAACACAGATGAGAAATGTGATTTAAACTGTGTATTATACAGAACATTATATGTATGGTAGATTTTCATTAGATAAATAGTTAATAATATGATTTCTTATGACCTTTTCAGATATTCTTACTATTCTATGTTACCTATACTAATCAAATCCTTTTGACTGGTTCCCAACACAATATAGACAATATGCCATTATTTCTATCCAACTCTATTTAGAATTCTTTTTATATATGCATATTCCACAACTATAAGATCACCACATTACAGCACTGTGCTTTAGCGTAAGCTTCCCTTTCTGTGTTCTAACATCTTTTCCATAGTTATGTTGAAGGTTTCTGCTCCTTCTAAGACTCATATCCAATGTCATTTCCTCTAATTACCTTTTTATGACTCATCAATTCATTCATTAAATAATTATATACTAATCATTAATAGATATGTAATCTTTTCATACATTCACATATATTGTCTATATACTGAGGATAAAGCAATGAACAATGTAGCCACAGCCCTTGTTCTCAAAATACTTACCTTATATGCTGAGAAAATAGGTAATACGTAATGTATAAATAAAATATGCAGTGTGTTGAAATGTAAATTACTATGAGAAAATAAAAGACCAAAAGAGCATGAAAAGAGGGATAAAAATATCCCTTAAACAAAATGCTTTTTCTTCCTTTGAATACTGATGCATTTGCTTTTATACCTGTCCCATTTGCTCCATGATTTTCAAAACTCAATGAGAGGAAGAACTACATCTTACTAATCTTCGTAACTCCTGCAGTTATCAAGATAATATTCAGTAAATACTTAAACACAGTTGTGTTAAACAAAATCAATCGAGAAACTGGCATAATAGTTGGCCAGAAAAGGCCCCTTAGAATACATTTAATTTGAGCAAGACCTTGAAAGATAGGAGAAAGAAAAATTAAGTAACTTGTTTTGACACATCTGTTCTTGAAAAGCTAAAAAGTATTGCTTTATAAATTAAGATGAATAATATGTATAATTCTCTCTTTTTAAAACCAGTGTTTCAGAAGGGACGAGCAATTGATACTGGAGAAGTTGACATCGGCGCACAGGTCATGCAGACCATTCCACCGGGCTTATTCTGGCGTTTCCAGATTACTATCCACCATCCTATATATCTGAAATTCAATATTTCTTTAGCCAAGGACTCTCTACTGGGAATTTATGGCAGAAGAAACATTCCACCTACACACACTCAGGTATTTGATATAATAGGTATTTTCTTAAATCTTTTTAGAGGGTACTATATCAAGCAGTTCAAATGCTGTGATTTGTGAATACTGTAGGAGTCAAGGCAGGAAAATCTTTTTAACAAATAAATATTCAGATTAATCACATTGTAATGAAAACACTGTATGTAGAAATTAAAAAAATGGCATTTAGCAAAACATATTCAGGAAAGATGGTTGAAGAAAATGGTCTTTAAACTTGATCTCCTGACTCCAAAGGAAAGGTCATGTGACTGCCTCACTCCTCTCATCTTCCTCAGCTCTAGAGGTGGGACCATCAATCCTTTTACTGTTATACCAGTCACAGAATGCACATCAACCAGAAGGTAGTGGCAGATATTTTTTTAAGCAGATGATATCTTACGTACAGAATTTTTTCAATAAGCAAGTCTTGCAAACGTTACAAGAATTCAGATATGTAAAACCTCTGCAGTTTCCATGGCCCATTCAAAAACCTTGGATCCCATATTTCTCATGTTTTTGTTAAGCCAATTTCTTTTCTGCTTTAATTTAACAGGAATGCTGCTCTATCTGCATAGTTTAAAAGAACTAGATACACACTCCATATATCCACCAACAGTGATGGCTAGCATCAAAACTTTTAACTTCTGGCCAAGTCAAAGATACTCAAATGCCATTCAAAAATGAACCACAAAACATAGGAAAGTGTAAAACAATGTATTCACCAAATGATTAGGGGGAAAGACTGGCCTTTGAATATTTAAATACATACCCACAAAGGGAATAAATTGTGATAAATGTTGTCATTTATAATTTTTCATTTATTTGTGTTTTTAAAGTTATAAAAAAAACCTTTTAAATTTGCTGACAAGGTCACATTTCCAAGCAGAATAAGCTATCAAGTATTTACTCTTAGATAGATACTTTGCTAAAATGTCAAGATCTCATACATAACACTCAAAATTGTTTCTATTTCTTTGAGGTTTGCTTTTAATCAATTTTTACTTTGAACAGTCCCAAGATGAGAAGTTCACAAAATTTGTACATGTAGTGAAACAATTTTCAAACCTAACAAATGTCTTTGACTTCAAATACACTTAAGAATTGTTAACTCTCAAAGCACGAAATATGTGAGAGTTAAAGATGGTTATATGCCCAGAAGTAAAAAATAGTTCAAGCTCACAGTTGTGTTTGTTTGTTCCAGTTTGATTTTGTGAAGTTAATGGATGGCAAACAACTGGTAAAACAAGACTCTAAGAGCTCTGACGACATCCAGCACTCCCCAAGGAATCTGATCTTAACATCCCTTCAGGAGACAGGTTTCATAGAGTATATGGACCAAGGACCTTGGTATCTGGCATTTTACAATGATGGAAAAAAGATGGAACAAGTATTTGTGCTAACTACAGCAATTGGTAAGCTGCCTTGGCTGTTATTTGAATTCACAGCATCTCTCTAGAAGACACTGGTGGAAAAAGTATTTCATTACTCATACAAACTGTTCCATCTACCTTAAAGTCACTAGTCACTAAATGTCAGCATGAGTAACATTTTATTTTTATTCTCGTTGACGTTAAAATATTGGGTAAGAACTTTACTTTTAAAGCTCTCCAGAATTTGATGATATTTTTGGACACTTGTCATGCAGCCCTTTATATGTTTTTTTATTAAACAAAGAAAACAAACTATTTTTTATTATACATACCAATCCAAGTTCCCACTCCTTTCCCTCCTCCCATTCCTTTCACATACCCTCCCACCCCACCCCACCCCATCCACTCCTCAGAGAGGGTAAGGCACATTGCTCCGGGGAAGGTCCAAGGCCCTCCCTACTATATCTAGGCTGAGCAAGGTATCCATCCAAAGAGAATAGGTTCCAAAAAGCCAGTACAAGCAGCAGGGATAAATCCTGGTGCCACTGTCAGTGGCCCCCTAGTCTGCCCCAGCCATGCAACTGTCAACCACATTCAGAGGGACAATAGGTTCTTAATGAAAATATTCTCTGGATAATATTGTTTCAGAAAACTATATAAATGTGCAACTTCATAGGAAAGCTTAAAAGCAAAAGTATCCTTGTTGAACTGAACTGTATAGCTTTCTTCTTTACTGCCAGTGACATAGCATGTAGGTTTGTGAGTTAAGGGTCAGCATTAGCTGAAAAGGAAATTCAAAGTCAGTATTGGCAAACCAGTGAATATTTACCAAATATAGAAAACAGTCTAGGGATGTAGATGACATGATTTCCAAAGTTCTATCCCCAGTGAGAGAAAGGAAGATAGGAACTAAAGACTCTGTTAAATAGTTTGATTATAAAATAATAGTAAATAAATCCTTGCTAAAATAGAAAGACTGGCATCGATATATTTATCTAAAACAACTGATTCTAGAACCACTAAGACTTTAAAATACAAACTAAGAGCAGTCAGGGTTCCCTGCCCTGTGTGAAGTCCAAGATCCTCCCAACTCCATCCAGGTCTAGGAAGGTGAGCATCCAAACAGAATAGGCTCCCACAAAGTCAGTCCATGCATTAGAATCAAAACCCAGTGCCATTGTCCTTGGCTTCTTAGTCAGTCCTCATTGTCAGCCACATTCAGAGAGACCAGCTTGATCACATGCTCCATCAGTCCCAGTACAGTTAGCCTTGGTGAGCTCCCATTAGATCAGTCCCACCGTCTCAGAGGGTGGACGCACCCCTCGCGGTCCTGACTTCCTTGCTCATGTTCTCCCTCTTTCTGCTCCTCATTTGGACCTTGGGAGCTCAGTCCAGTGCTCCAATGTGGGTCTCTGTCTCTATCTCCATCCATCGCGGGACGACTGGAGAGGGAGGGACGGGGGAAGGGAGTGGGAGGGAAATGGGAGGAGGTGAAAATTTTTTAATAGATAGATAGATAGATAGATAGATAGATAGATAGATAGATAGATAGATAGATAGATAGATAGAATACAAACTAAAAATCCTTAGAGAATAAGAATACTGAGAACAATAACTTGAGTCATTCCAAGCTGTTCTTCAGATTTCTTTGGGTCTGATAATTAAATGGTTATTTCAGTGTGCCTTTTAAAGTGTGGTCTTTCTAAATGTTAGGTTAAAGTTAGGTTAAAAAGTTAGGTTAAAGAGCCTATAACACTCTTCTTCACCATTACCCTCCTTAGTCTGAAGCATCTCTGTCTTTTGTCATGTTTTCTCAGTAAACTCAGTCCCTTGATTTTTTGTGTGAAGAAAGTGTAGCTCTTTAGCAATTTGGGAATCCTCAGGGTAAACAACTTGTAGACGGCGCATCAGATTGTTTGAATTTTCATAAAACGCATGTCTTTTAAAAGAAGAGAAAAATTTTTACAGCTGTCAGTTTCCTACACAACTCTCAACCACTTTATCCTTTAGCTAACCTGTTCAGCCATATGTTTAGAAAGATGTGTTGACTGTTAATAGATAGACCATCTGCTCCTGATAACAATTAGATTCTATTTTTACTTGATGTCTAAGACCTTGAGAGAGTAGAAAACAGTATTCTAGCCATAAGACCATTAAAGTTTTTCCTCTAAAATAATGAGAAAAGCAATAAAATCATACTAAGATGAACTCCATTGATCTTTCATATTCAAAATTCATATTTTTGTTAACTCAGAAAAATGATACATTTGCAGTAACATCACTATCTTGTCACTAAGAGTAGATCCTTAGAATTCACAGCAATGAAAAAAATCAGAACGCAATTTTGATGATTGCCATTAAATTGCGACAGGCTGATTTAGAGAAATTAGAAGATATAAAATATTTGTGAATATTTTCTCTATTCCTTTTAATTTAATTCTTCATCTCAAATTATAAATACTAACCAAGTTATTAACCTGTCGAAAGCGAGTAGATCCTAAACATGCTTGGAACTGTTTACCTTCACTTTGTTTCATGCCCAAAGGAATTTCACCTTTCAGAGATAGTCTTATCATTCAGATATCAAACTATCAGTTTCATAGAAAACAGTGAATTTTCCTTTTGTACACTCAAGTCAGTGTCTTTACTTTTCTACTTGTTTAATATTAGAATAAACAGATATATTTTTTTCCTGTTCCATTAAAGAAAGTTCAAGGAGGCTGGAGACATGGCTTAGCAGTTAGAAGCACTTGTTGCTCTTGCAGAGGAATCGGGTTAAGTTCCCAGCACCCACATGGTGGTTCACAACCAACCATAACTCCAGCTGTAGGATATGCTGTTGTTTGACCTCCAAAGACACCAGGTACATACATGACACATATCCATATATGCAGGTAAAGTACTCATACCTATAATAAAATAGACAAAACAACACAAATTAAGTTCAAGGAAATTTCCCCCAAATAATCAAAAGCATATAAATCATTTATTCTAAAGCATACACATTTTTTAGGTTTTTATACCTTATCTTAATGACAGTAAAGGTGACTTATATACTTCATAAACAAACTAATGGTTGTGTTGTTTATAATCCACGCAGCCTCTGAATCCATTCCAAACTCTTTCAAGATTGTCTAAAATGGGTTCATACCATTTTCATTTTCTTGTCTTATTCTGCCAAGGAAAAAACTCCGACACATCAGCCACAAGTTCTCTAAATACGTAGTAAACTAATTAAAGTACATTGATCTCAACACTTTAATGTTTAATGTGGAGTACCTACAGAGTCACATAGAGTGCTTGGGAGATTGTAGATTCCTGGACAAGACCTCTTAAACCAGATTCAGGAGATTCAGAACTAAAGTCCAGGAATCTATCTTATAGGTGTCACACAATGATTCTACTTATTCAAGGGGTTCATAGGCCACAGTTACACAAATATCATTTCTCAACCTTCACTGCATTTACAGACTCTCGTCATCCAAGCAAAGATACCATGACCACCTCCTAGAATCTCTCTTTTTTTATTAGAAATATTTTTCCCAGCGAAAGAGGGTTTTTTAAATTAAAAATGGAAAAGTCAATGAAATGATTTTAATAGGTAAGAATTTAAAAGAGAGAAAGGAGTAAGGAAGGAGATAAAGAGAAGATAGGAAGACTCAGAGGTAAAGATTGCTAAGTATGGAACTTTTGTATTTATATTATTTAAAGTAATTTTTAGCTTTAAATATATTTTGATTATATTCTTCCCCTCTCCCATGTTCTTCCATATCTTTACCTCCTCCATTCCTACACAAGTGTCAATTTATTTCTCAAATAGATAAAAACCAAATATAACAAGCACACACATACCACGCCAACAAGAGGACACACTGAAAACATGATCTTTTATAGGCCTGTGAGTTAATCATTGTTAGACTCAAATATAATTGGAAACTACAAAATTAAAGTTATCTTCAAAGACTGACATCTCTAAAGCAGTATTTTTCAGAAAAGTTATATAAATTTATTTTCTGAACAACTTTATGGGTACCTTCAAAGCCTTCTCAATCCCCCTGAAAACTGTTTTGTAAAAATGGAATGAAAAAATTAGTGGCAGGGAACTGATAAGCATTTACAGTCAAGAAGACATTTCTCAACAAAATACTTAGGTTCAAATGCTTTTAGTGGTGGTAAATTTAATATGAACACTTACTTTAAAAGCATGCCATTGTCACTTATTAATGAAAATGAACTACTGATTATCATATTTAACCTGTCAAGATACTATATTAAATAGTCCACTTTGCTATAGAAGAAACTTTATTTACTACAACATAAGTATAAAAAAATACAGTGGTCTTTGTCTTACGAGTTACATTTTTAAAGTATGTTTTGCTTTTGAGAAATGTTATAATTCTCATACCTTTTTAACTTTATCATAAATGCCTCTTAAGAATACAATTTATGTAGACCCTTTATGCACTTTAGAGATGAGACAGTTTTTGTTCTCTTAAAAAGTCAGTTCACCAAATTGAGAACCATGTTTAATAATCTACTGCATATGACATCATGCAAAAGTCTTTATCCCTAATTTTGAGCAATAAGTTCATTTCAGACAGCAGAGGACAAGATTATTATAGACAGAGAATTCCTGAAACACTTAAAACATCCGATCTCTAGCCTAAATATGGGTTCATTTCTCTCTTTTTTGTATTAATAGAAATAATGGATGACTGTTCAACCAACTGCAATGGAAATGGAGAGTGTATCTCTGGACACTGTCATTGTTTCCCAGGATTTCTTGGACCTGACTGTGCTAGAGGTAATGTTGTGCTATGATTCTGATTGTTTTAGAGTGGGGGTTCTCAATTGCCCTAATGCTGCAACCCTTTGACACAGTTCTTCATGTTGTGGGCTACATTTTAACTGTAATTTTGCTACTGTTACTAATTGTAATTTAAATATTTGATATGTGAGCGCCCCCAGGGGGTCATTCCCCACAGGTTAAAAACCACTGTTTTAGAGACCCATTATTGAAGAACTCATAGTGATTATAGTAACAATGGTCATAGCAGCAAAAGCACTGGCAGTGCTCTCCAATAATTCTCATCAAAATCCGAGCACTTAGTATGCCAGCTGCATTCTAAACACTTCTCATCGCCTCTTTTAATCCTTCTTTCCTGCAATAGTTCTATGAAGTAGGTCTGCTATTAGCCCTATTTTGTGAGCAAAGAAAGAACCTCAGAAGGAATAGTTAAGGAAGAACGTAAGATTAAGTACCAGCTGAGATTTGAACCTAGATAATCTGAGCCAAGTACAGCGTACTGCTCATATTTCTTTTATAAAACAACTCATAACACTCTGAGCTTGAAAGGAAAAGTTAGTATTTGAAAACACCATCACAACTGAAGTACTGATAAATCACTAAATGGATACGTAGTTTATAAAGAAATAAATGATTATTCAAAAGTTAAACTTAGCAGTCTTTATTGTTTCATGTGCTTGCACATAGTTTAATTAATTCTTGAAAAGCTTTAGATAAATTGGACTGTGCATTCCTCTAGAATTGGAGTTATCATTTTGCAGACGCTTTCTTTTCATTTTCAGTGTAGTCTTAAAGTTTCTGGTCTGCTTGGTTAATCTCGGGTTTCTTCGCAGGGAAAAAAACCCCTCTGTTCATTTAGATTAAATTCCATTCAATAGAGAATTCTGAAGCAGTTACTAGGTTTCCTGCACCATAACAGATCCTGTGAAATGGGGGAGAAGGGTTTTGTATTTTAAAAGACATATAAGAAAAAAAACAGAAGATGTGGGCACTACCCTCAAAACCTCATGGATTTAAAATGAACACACACAGGGACACAACAGAATAGGTGTTCTAGTAAAAGTCTGTTGAAGATGTTCTCTATGTATCTGTTTTTACAGCCTTTACAAGACCTTTTCATGTCAATAGCACCCTATTTATTAGTTTTTAATGCACACTTTGCTTTCAAAAATAGTATACATGTATTTGAGGAAATGAAAACCCTTAGTTTAAAAAATAGTAGCAGTGATAATAGTTTGAAGTTGTGATAAGATCAAAAGCAAGTATTTTTCCTCCACTTTGGAAATCATCATAATTTGTCTCTACTCCACTTCTATAGGAGGAATATTCTGTTTGTAATTGTGATCATAAACCTATTCAATAAAGAATAAGACAAAAATATTACTTTTTCCAGAAATAATATACTAGAGGCGGGATAGAATTATTCTTGTGAGATTTTTCAAAGGATTATAACATCACCAGTTTCTTTGCCAACCTTTAGATTCGTGCCCCGTGCTGTGTGGAGGAAATGGGGAATATGAGAAAGGCCACTGCGTCTGCAGAAATGGCTGGAAAGGACCTGAGTGTGACGTTCCAGAAGAACAATGCATCGACCCAACGTGCTTTGGCCACGGCACCTGCATCATGGGAGTCTGCATCTGTGTTCCCGGATACAAAGGAGAAATATGTGAGGAAGGTCAGAGCCCCATTTCAATATATTGCTTCAGGCTATTCTCTTGCTGGATTGTCTGTCGTGTCATTCTGTAATACTAGTAGAGAGACGAGCACTCTTTGCAAACAGTAGATGTTCGACATGCCCTTGGAACACACAGCAAAGGTTTGAGGTCAGAGAAGTTCAAGTGTCTTCTGGAAGCCTCAGAGAATACATGTGACTGTTTCTATTGACACGTGCAAAGTGGTAATGCAAAAGTGATATCTTGTCTCCTAATTTCTAATACAGTTTTCTAATGTGAGAATTTCCATATTGATATTTTTAGGTGCTAATTCATATGTTTTCACTATTACAGAGTGCATTATACTGCATAATGAAGCATTGCATTTAAAGAATGACATAAAAATAATGATGTAAACACATTTGGAACCATCTTGCAAATGTTTTCTTTGGACGTGATTTGTAATTATCACTATTATTTATCTATTCTTACATGCCTCATGCTGAAACTTGACCTCAATGCCTAAACCATCAGGCTTACCACTAATGAGTTCAAAGCAGAGTCTTTGTATTAAATTCACTTCTAAGAAGTCTAAAGAGAAAAAAATATTTTGAGATGACTATAGTTTTATCACTTAAACAGATATATTGGAAAATAAGTTTACTAGTAATCAGACCATTTTCATGC
This sequence comes from Myodes glareolus, assembly GCF_982192425.1. Classification (NCBI taxonomy): domain Eukaryota; kingdom Metazoa; phylum Chordata; class Mammalia; order Rodentia; family Cricetidae; genus Myodes; species Myodes glareolus. The sequence continues at coordinate 34,098,663 of NC_142053.1, read as the reverse complement.
CACATTCTTCAAATAAGACTGATTTCAGAAATAATATTAAACCATTACCATGGGAGATGGTCTCATCACAACTGTTATTCAGGAAAGAGGCTGCTGAAAATGTACTGTAATTGCTTTTTAAAGATCGTTCATTAAGACTATTACACAGCATTCTAAAGGGTTTAATCTCATTCTACTCCATGAACAAGCAAGACTTTAGCTTTCCACCTCCCATCAGTGGCCGTAGAATAGGGGTGTAAAGACTTTGTTTGTCCCAGTGAATTCCTTTGGGCTTGTACAAGGCACTGGACTTCCTAAGACATCTTAGAAATACATGAAATACATTTTTTATGATAATCAAGCTATCACTATATGTAAGTATAAAGTCAAATGCTGTATAGAATCAGACACGGTTAACAGTGAGTGATATCTAACGCATCTATAATTTGACATGAAAATCATGTAACCCAATTCATTAGACTCTTCTGATTTGAATTTGATACGCAGCTGAAAAGGAGTTTAGCTTAAATTAGCCTTTTACTTGGTCTCTAGGAAAATATGTAAAACAGCCAAAATAAAGTGGAAGAATACTTATCATATTTAATGGCATAAGCTTCACAACTACAGAAGAAAAAAAATCAACTCTTACATCACATATGAAGAATCTATAAGCTGAATCAGATTATAAATTTTGTTTACAGACATGGTGTTGTCATTGTTTCTATTGACTGATTTAGTTGCTAACTTTTCAAAATAGAGAAGGGTCACATTGAATGTCCCCATTTCTAGCTTCTCTTGAATACTAGAGCACCTGGAAACTAGGCCCACAATATCTGGAGCTAACTAGCAGCAGTTCCTTTTAAAGAGAACACATGGTTTCACAGTTTGCTCCCAATCAGCAGTGTACTTACAAACACCTCATTTCCTCTACTCCTGCCATCTCTAGGCTCATGGTTTCATTCCTCTGATTTAAGTGTGACTTTTATGATGTAAAGATCTTTAGAACAAGAATTCCTAGCCATGAAGAAAGAAACTGATAGCTATTAACCCTGAGAGTGAGCTTTGTTAGGAGAGAAATCCTCCCGGGAAAACATGTGGAGCTGCGACTGGGCATTTTGGTGGGAAAGAGCATTATGAGAACCTTAAGAGGAATAGCTTGACATGAAAGAGTAAGAAACACAGCTATTAGGTACACCATTGTGGTGGGGGCCTACAAACAGAGAGTGTCTTCAGAGGAATCTCCTGAAAAAAAATTTCTGACTTTTACAGCTTTCCAAAGTTTACACCACAAAATTTAGCTAAGCCTAGCCTGTGTGACAAGAAACATGGAGAAAGCAGGTACTAGCTAGGGAGGACTATAAACTATTATTGCAATGACAAGGGGGAGGAGCTAGGTTTATCTCCTCCCTTACCTTGGTCAAGGTCTCCAAGTTCTAACTTTCTGCTGCAAAGGATGTGGCCTGATTTCTGGAAGAGGAAGGCGCCTTAACAAACATAAATTTAATGTAACAAATATCTTTTAAAAGTCAGAATAAATTAATGGCATTTTGTTTATTATTTATTATTCTTGTATTTTGCCGCAACCAAATAGTCTTCTAAAATTACCAAATAGTCCTGCTACAAATAGTCTATACCTTAGACTTTACTTCTTATGCCAAATCACAAAGCAAATTAGATATACATTTAGATATTTTATTTGGTGATTAGCTCAATTATTAGAAGATTGTTTTAATGACCATCAGATCATGGGGGTAATTATGAGAGCAATAACAATTATAACAGTCCTAATGGTAGACCTTTCATGGTAACAATTTACACCCGAAGAGTAAGTAAGATTTTCAAATTAATGGAGGTTGTATCAATGTATCCCCACTGCTGCAAAAACATTTCAAAGCATAATTAACAGTAGGACAAATTATTATAGCATTATTTGTATAAAAAGAGAAATAATGTAGAATTCAACCTTCCCATACAACATAGAATAGTCAGGGGAAAGCACAAGACAACTTTCTACATGGCAAACATTTCTAGACTCACCGAATCAAAGACAAATAGAATTACATTTTTCTAAGGTGGTGTCACGGTGCCTGATAGAAGGAGGCATAAAGAAAGAAATTTTTAAAATTCAATTAAAAATGCTGCAATTTTGGTTCTTCTGAAGAATCAATGTGAGGTTGCAATAAGTCTATAAATTTTATTATTTCATATAATAGCAGTCACTTCATCAAATAGCTTGTCATCCAAATTAAAAGCTATATAAATACTCCTAGACACATTAAGTACAACTTTGATTCTAATTTGAGAAAGGATAAGGAATGGTTTATCAAAACACTCTCAGGCATTTTTTAAAAACTGAGAAATTCCTACTGAGAGTCCATACAGGTCCACCCACTTATTTGTGTGGGGGTATCGCATACTGTTCAGAATTGCATGAAGCATATGTGTGATTTTCTTCTTCCAAATTTAGGCTGCAACTTTTATCATACCCTACCATATTTCTAAGTGTTAATAATCTTCTGTTTTAAATACAATGTTTGCATGAGTCACTTTATTGCCTAATTAAAGCAACATTAGTGATACAATACTAGGAAATCAATATATCTCAGTTCCATTACCCAGCACCTGTTCTCTATCAGCCTTTCCGCTCACCCCCACTTTTTTTGTTTCTGGTATTCAGAGGACTGCTTAGACCCAATGTGCTCCAGTCATGGCATCTGTGTTAAAGGAGAATGTCACTGTTCTACTGGCTGGGGAGGAGTCAACTGTGAAACTCCACTTCCTATCTGCCAAGAGCAGTGCTCAGGACATGGAACTTTTCTTCTGGACACTGGAGTTTGCAGCTGTGATCCCAAGTGGACAGGATCTGACTGTTCTACAGGTACATTGGGTTTATATCTCTAAGACTATTCTCAAAGTCTAACTGATCATTTTTTAAGGCACCTCATTTCAAGATCTGGAGTGTATGACTTCAATAGTCACAGTAAGTTTCTAGGTATTTTCTATTCAGTATTTTACTATCATTTATTTCCACTGATTCAACAGTATAATTCTCTGTGATAGGTACTTATGATGTGTCCTTTGTTCTCTTTGTGTGTTCTACTGCAGTTATTTAAATAGTTTTTGAATTTCATACAACCTGCTTTTTGCAGATTCTTTTAAATATCTAGCTCCACAAACTCAGTAAGCATTTTTACTGAGTAACTCATCACATAAAAACAAAACAACACTACTCTACCCTATTTATGACCATATTATTATTTCTACAACATTGTTCCTTTCCCCCATTCCTTATCATACCATATTTCATAGTTTCCTCCTGTCTATAGATAAACTCCTTATCAAAGGATTACCACAAACTATTAAAACTGCCTGACAACTACTTCTGCTTAATGAGTCAATCTTTCCCTCTGCTTGCATAATCTGTAGGATCTACTTATCTTAGGTGCATTGAATGCCCCTACTTTTCCATGTCTTTTGTTCATCATAAAATGTTATTAACTTCCAATCTAGAAAAAGCCAACCTACCTACCAAAACCAACTACAACTTCATTCATTTTGTTAAAACCTTTTCTGACTAGATCGCTATGAATCCTATGAAATCCATCCCATATGCATTGCTAGTGAACACAGAAGCCATTGTGATTTAGGCATTTGTACACATGGCTGGTGTTTTTCTTCTCAGCTACAAGCATTGAAAATAATTAGTCATTCTTTATATTTCTGTCTTCAGATAAGAGTCTTATTAAATGAATAAGCTAATCAATGACAGCTCTTGGAAAGCTTCTGCCTGTGAATTTTGTGGAGGATGTAAAATGGCATATGGTGAGCAGAAAATTTCAGTGCACTGTGGGATTTCACTACCAGTGAGTTAGCATATGAACTACAGGCTGTGATTATACACTAAGGAAACATGAGGATTCCTCTGTTAAGATAAATAATTCTAACATAACTTTTATCCACAATTATAGTCACATTTCACTGAAATTTTATTTTCTCACATTGAAATAATATGAAAAATAGGAGTGAATTTTAAAGTGTCAGAAAATGAGAGCTCAATGTGGTGATGTATGCCTGAAACCCCAGCTCTTGGAAGACTGAGGAAGGTGGATCCTAATTTCCAGGCCAGCATCTGTTTAGCAACTTTTAGGCTAGTCTGACTATTAAGTGTCTCAAAGAAGCAGGGGGAAAGATTAAAATGATAGAAGTTATTTAACTGTCACTAAGTGCAGTTCTTAAAGTTTATTCATTTATGGATTACAAAATGAACATTAACATCTATGTGCTGGGCATTATTGTTGGAGTCAGGGGTATCGAGGTGTCCAAAATGTATGTCATCTTTGCAGAAACAGATATTATTATAGTCTAGTAAAAAAGAAACATTTACAAAGTTAGAAAGGAATGACAGAATCAAAGTGACTAGACTTATGTAGATGTATCATAATAATAAAGCCTGATTATTAACTTGTTTTCAACATATAACTGAACACCTTTCATAATTCCACATGCCAGATGTAATATTATGAGCTGCTGCTCCAACTTTAATATAATATGATGTTAATATTCTTATTGTAGGAAACACATGATGATTTGTATTGTCTCTATCCTAAGTGTTGCACATATTTCAATTCAATTCACTGTAAGTACAATAATTGTGTCTACTTTGAAGCGGAAGAAACTGAGGCACAGATTCAGGCTCTAGCTTACCCAAATCACCAATATCACACCTGTTGAGCTAGATGTTTGACCTTGAACAGTCCATGCACTTAATCACGACCATCTAAGGGTCCATTACCTGCTTTATCATATACGAAAAGTGTTACTACTAGACCGTGTCCAGGGCCATGCAGCACAGAGTAGGAAGCATAAGCATGTTATTTCCCTAAAATGAGGGACAGCATTAAAGAAAGCCTCATACTTGAATTTATGCTGGAAAGATGGTGAATGTTTATTGCGTGCACAAGGAAAAGCCAGGCTTTAAAGGGGGAAGATATGAATCTAAACGACACACCTGGTGGACATTAGGTTAGTTACAGTCCAGGAATGCCAAAGGAGATAAAACTGTCACCAATGAGAAGAGCACTGAGCCAGAACATAAAGAATTTTATTTACACAGCATGCTCAGGAATTTTCATTTTCTCATGATCCAATAGGAGTGCTCCGAGTGGTTGGAAAAAAAAACCTGCAAGGTGTGTTTAAATGTTACCGCTCGGACAAACATTGAGAGGACAAATTCAAGAAGGGTGGCACAGGGAAGCCAGTAACAGTTGAGTATAGTGACCGAGAGAAATGGAAGCCTGGTCTAACCTGTTCAGGTTATAAGAGGAAAAAGTATTACTGACTGATGTGGGGAAAGCAAACTTGTAGAAATTCAAGTTTCATATAGAGGCAACAGACATAGTGATTGTGAGTGTGTGGTGGAGATGTTTGCATAATATATAGATAGATATTACAAGCAAGGAGTTGAGATTCAAGGGTGGGAATATCAAAGAATTCTTTCTGCTATACAGCCCTGTCAACATTCAACACGGATGGGGGAAGGTCCATGTGTTTTGGGGAGTGTCATTTTCTTCAGGGGTATAACCACTAATAAGATGTTCTTGTTCCAGTAAATAATTCTACAAGCCACACCTAGGCAAGAAATACTAATTAAACTTGGGGGGGGGGCTGCATACCAAAATAATTTATGAATGTAGGACTTAAATTTGTTGACAAAAGGGCTTCCAGTAGGACAAAAATTGATGAGAAAGGGGACTACATAGTAAAAATAACTAAAAATTTTTTATATAAATATACAAAATTGTCAAAGAAAAAAATATAAATACATGTTAAATTGTAGGCAAATGCTCTGTGCATAATTCAGCAGACCAAAGAGTGCATATGACTGTCTAGGAAGAATATAGAAAATGGTGACCAAGTCAGAACTCCACATGACATCAATGCTTTACCATGATAGGATCCTTAATATCAAGTCAATGCTTTTCTTCTAGAATTGGAGATAAGGCTCTGGGCTCAATACCCAGAAGCACAAAGAAATCAACAAGAAATGAGAAAAAGTATTTGTTTATATAGAACTAGTTAACATGAACTGAGGATAAAGAATGGTTCTGTATCAAATATTTGTTCCCTTGGACCTCATATATCTCACTCATGTTCTCCATGATTCCTCACAATTAGATAAACTTCCTCCTAATATACCACTAATATCAGTGCCAGGAATTTAAATGTTTCTATTTCAAAGGAATCAATATCAAATTCAATATACAGTCTCTCCTTCTGGTCTTAACCTCCTGTATTAGTTACTTTTTGTTGCTGTGATGAAACACTATAACCAAAGACAATTTAAGAAAAAGACAGTTTATTTGGGCTTATGGTTCCATGTGGATAAGATTCTGGCAAGAGATCAGAGCCCCACAACAAGCCGTAGGCATAGCAGCAGGAGCCCAAGCTGAAAGCTCACATCTTCAGTCACAGGTAAACAACAAAGAGTGCAAACAAGAAGTAGGTGAGTCTTTATTTCTTCTCTTAAACTCTGCTTCCAGTGACATACTTCCTCCAGCCAGGCTATACTCCAAAGTTTTCTCATACAGCCATCAGTTGTGAACCAGAGAGTGTTCAAATGCTCAAGACTGTGGGGATACATCGGTTATCCAAACTACCTTGCCTGCATTCCCTAAAATGCAACGCCATGTTCCAGTCCTACAGACAAAGAAGAAAATTACATGAGAGGAAAGGCTTGTAACGAAGGGGACTTCAGGAAAGAAAGAAATACTTTGGCTTACATCTTGAGGTTGCATTCCATCATGGCAGAGAAGACTTGGTGGCAACAATATGAGATTGGTCAGCAGTCAGTAGTGTTGTAGACTATTTTAAGGTGTGTGACGTTTTATGCTGCATTTGTTAAACTCTGTAAAGCTGTGATTCTTTGCCTGTCTAAAACACCTCATGATTCCAATAAAGAACTGAATGGCCAAGAGAAAAAGAACAAGGAGAGGAGAACATCAGGAGCCAGCCAGCCAGCCAGCCAGCCAGCCAGCCAGCCGTGGAGTAAGAGTGAAAATAAGATATACAGAAGTAAGAAAAGAAAAAATCCCAGAGGCAAAAGGTAGTCTGGATTATTTAAAGTTAAGAAATACAAGAAATAATCCAAGCTTAGGCTGGGCGGTCATGGCTAAGAATAAATCTCCATGTGTGATTTATTTAGGAACTGGGTGGTGGGCCCCTCAAAAAGCCAAACGAGTAAAACATCAAACTACAAAGGAGAGAGTGGAATGCTGAAATTCAGTTCCCCTTCTTTTTCTTTAGTCTAGGACTCCAAACAGTAATAACATGGTGCCACCCCCACATTCAGGGTCAGTCAGTCTTCCCTATTCAGATCAACCTTTCTAGAAACACCATCATAGACATGCCCAAAGTATGTTTCCATCTAAATCCAGTCAAGTTGATGATAAAGATTAACTTGCACAAGGAGGGTACTGTCATAACCACATCTGCATTTGAGGGAATATGATTATATGAAAAAGGAAGAACATAGGTGATATGGGTTGTGAAACAGGACTTAGTAATCATATGTGTTAACCCACACTATAACCCCCAGAGAAAAAAGATGCTTGGCATTAAACCAAGAGCAGTCTGGACTAGTTAGAAAATTCAAAACCAGCTAGGACTGCAGTGTGAGACTCTGTCTCAAAAATAATAAAACTTGAAAACTACATGACTATAAATGGAGACTGGTGTTTTACTAATGATGATTTGCACATTATTAACATGCTACATAAATGGTAACACCACTAAGTGAGGTAAGCTTTCACCTAGTAAAGATTTTTTATTACTGCTGCACTTTTTGATATGGTCTGGGGCTATGCCAACAAGTGAATAAAGGTTCCTGTACTGCAGTCTGGATTGGCAAGACAGATGATAAACACTGAGCAAGAAAGATATGGAAATGTTTTCATCATGAGGAACTGATCACCAGAAACAATAAATAACCCTCCAAAGGTCGTAGTTCTGGCAAGTTTCAAACCTATACGTAGAAACCAGAGCTACTAATATCATGCTTCATACAGTGTTTTTATTTTCAGCCTCATACCGCCTTATCTACCCAAATAAGACAGCAATTAGGCAAAGAGACAGAGCTCGTGTAAGTTAGCTTACGGAAAAGCAGACGAAGATCATTAAACGCCAAGTGTGTGAGTGGAATATTTTTGTCCACAAAACCTGAACCAATGACACATTCAGTTCAGACCCAATAACCAAACCTCACTAGAAGCATCTCGTATTCACACAAACACAAGGGTGGATAGATATGATCCTAAACTCAATAGCTTCTCAGGCAAAAGGCTGCCTAATAAAACTACCAACTTGAAAAATAGAGAAAGAAAATGCTTTCCAAATCTCTAGTGTCGTGGAAGGAATAGTCCTTCTGTGATTTTGGAGCTCTATAAAGGTTGTTCCCAAAGAGCATATTTAACCATGGAGATGATCTCACTGTGCATACTTTTAATTGAGTGTTCTCCGTACAGGAAGCAATTTAGCATCTGATTCTGCTAATGGATTGTGTCATTTCAAAGGTGGATATGCTCTTTGCCATTGATCATCTTCTCCAAGTACACGAAGCTGCTTAGTTGTTAGCATGTTAACTATGCTGCTTTGATGTCAAGGGGACTGTAGCAAATCATCTGCTGATCATTTTTAGTCTGTTTTTCTACCTACAATATTGTTTGCTGCCTTAAATTGATACTTGACATGGACTTTTTTAGCTTGATAGTCTCATGACACTTCACAAAAGGTTAACTCATTAGTCTTTAAAATACCTCAAGAGGAATATAATAGAAGCTTGTTATATCGTGGGTTAGATTTGGATATACCACAGGTCAAATTGTGCTCTCTTAAAACATAACTCTTTGCTGTAAAATCTCAGTAATACATTTAGCCTGTTGTAAGGGTATTGGCCCTGGCCTCTGAGATCAGCATTGTAAAATGCATCTACTATATTTCTTTGGTAAAATCTGACTTCTGGACACGGTCTCTTAGGGGAGCATAAAAGTAGGATGTAGAGTTCTGTATCTTTTTTATTAATGAAATTGATCTGAGCCATTCTATCTTTACTGACAAATAATAGATAGCACATTTCATGGAAGTAAGCCTTTATATGAAGAGAGTAGCTCTTGCCCTTGCTTTGCTACTATCACCCTTGTAATAGGTATGTCTTATAAGTAGATTAATTATCTAGAAATGTACGGAGCAATAACAATTAAGGTATTTTTGAACATACTATTTTTTTATAAAAATTGCAGTATTATCATTGCGGTGTTAGATCCTAAAGATAGCAGATAACTTTGTTAAGGAGATATATGCTTTTTATCCTTTGACATGTGTCCCTCTTTCTATTAGAGAGATGGCAGTGTTGATGTAGTTGTGGATGTAGGTGTCTGTGTATATGAATATATTCACAGCATGGTGACTTTGAGTAATACACTTAATTTATTTGTGTCTCAACTGCCTCATGTGTGAAATGGTAGATTAGCCAAAAGTCCCTTGAGGTCTTTTCTAATACTGAAATCTATGATTCTTGATCCTGACTATTAGACTATTGACATCAATTATAAATCGTTTATGGATATAGTCCATTAACTCTCTTAACTCTCATAACATTGGTGGTGAGACTATATTAAGTGAAAATAGTTCAGAGTAAAAGAACAGTCTCATACTCTGACATAGAGAAGATGCTTTTAAACATTTACATCTTCAAAGGACAGTGCACACTCACAGAAATGTGTATATATTTATGTACATATATTCTTTTCATTATAGCAATGTTTCACTTTGTTTTTAAGTATTCTCTAATGGATAGTTATATGAATCTACTAATAAAACAGATAATTAGCAGAGAAAGTCATAAGGGATTCATATAATAATTGTTGCTAAGGAAACTTTCCTTGATTGTGCAAGCAACATATGCTTCAAAACATTGACAGTTTCTCCTTTTATTGAAAATGCCAATGATAAAAAGATTTTCATCTGACTATCTCCAGGACATACAACACATCACTTCCTGCAATTTACAAGAATTGATTAGACCTTTTAAAGTGAGTCATGCATACACAGAATTTTCCTTCTAATTTTATAGCTAAAACAGGGTCATAGATACCATTTGACAAAGAAGCTTTATTAAAAATGTAATGCACATTCTATGAGGTTGACATAGAGCCATTCATCATGCTGCTGAAGAGAAAAATCCATTCACATATAAGCTAACTAGGATATAGTATCTTCAATAAAAAGAAATCAGTAAAGTAAGCAGAAGAGAAACTTAAGGTTGCAAATACTTTTCTCTCTGCAGTTACAGACACACCTTGATTTCTTAGGAATGGTGTTTAATTTCTCACAAATGTTAAAATGATTGCATTATGAAGGTGTAAGTCACAAAACAATCCCACACCAGTTTGGAATTATGATTAATAAAAAGGTTATTTATTTAAGGGAAAAACTTACAGATCACTGTTCTAGACAACAGCCCTCTGCATGACCAGGAAAGGAGTCTAGTAGCTGGAAGCAGAGGCAGAAGCAAAAGAGCGAGCACATGGCTACCACTTCTTTTTAAAGCAAAAGAGACCATGCCCAAGTGGGCTGGTATCTTAAAGGCTATTGGCTGAAGGAGCAGAAGGAGCTCCCACAGCAGCATTAGTGAGCAGAAGCATTAATACATCCCAATTCTACAGATATCTTGACTTAAAGAAAGGCTCAGGGTAGGACAAAGAGTCACTTAAATATAATGGGGGAAAGGATGGACAAGAAAAAAAGGCTTTGAATTAATTCATGGCAGCTTATTTATTTTAACATGACGCTCAAGGTATAACACCTATGTGGAAATTTATTTTAAATCAGTTTTATACTCACTGAAAATAACAGACAAACTTGGAGGTGATTCTGATAATATTAATTAGAATTCTTAAAACCCTGTACTTGTGACATTGTAGTATTAACTAAAGTCAGGTCAAAACCTTAACACTAGATTATTGAAATTAGAGAAGTTCATTGGTGACACTAGAAATGCAAATATAAAGCATCTTTAAAAGCATCCCAAGCCAAATTAAGTGTGTGAAACTGCATGTGCAGAAATATCTTTGGGAGGTAGATATGAAATAGGAAAAAAATCACACTATTATAATGATTTCCTAGCAACACATCCTACTCAGACTCACCCCCAAGCCTTTTTTTTTTTGCTCAAGTGAAAATTGAAACTGATCCCAAAATATTCTTCAATTTTAAATTTTCTCATTTACTCAAAAGATCCAATAAAGGTACCATAATATTGTACATACAATATTATGTATATTTGTATATACAATATTATGTATTTGTATGTACAATATATATGTGTGTGTGTGTGTGATTTAAAGTACATTAAATATCTGATATTTCAAAGCATACTTTTTTATTTTGTTCTGAGACAATGAAAAAGCACACCTGTTACGCCATCATTAGCAGGCAGCAATGCAAAAATACAGTGAAAATTTGACAATTTGACAAGTCTAAAGTGAGAGGTAAATTTCCAGAGGCCTCTGTAAATCTGAGATAATTCTACTATTTCAGGACATTATAACTTGAAATTTTGTTTTTCAACCAAGGGACTCTTAAAGCAACTATGAAGCTAGAAAAATGAAGTTTTGCATCAGTATGAGAATGCATGCTTATTTATATGGCTAAAGCATAGTTTAAGAGATTCATTGGGATAGTCTGACAGTTACAGCAAAAGCAAGTAAGCAGAATTTGATTTTCACAGCTCGATGAATTCTTCTCATACACTCAATTATTCTGAATATTGTGTTCATTTACTATTTTCCATATGTTTAATTCCATATTTAACTGTATGAAATGAAAATAGACCTGGAAAGAGATAAATATAAAGGTGTGTCTCTTCTTTTGTGTAAGATCCTATGACGAACGTAGTCGCTGCACACTCACCTTCACAGTTCACCCTGTAGCCATAGTAGTCCTCTCAAAGGGGACATAGAAATACATAGATAGGTTTGATGCTTTGATAGTGAAGTAACTGAGATAGACACAAAAAAGTAGGATTCAACAGGGCAAAATCAAAGACAAGGTCATGGAAGTAGACTGGAGCACATTATCCCAATCCTACATATAAAATCAGGTGATTAGAGATGAAACTGTTTATCCCATGGGTTCTAGTTTGCTTTATAATGTTATGATAAGCACCATGACCAAAGTTACATAGAGTAGAAATGCTTATGAGTCTCCATCATATTCTACCATGAAGGGAAATCAGGGCAGGAAATCTAGACACGAATCTAGAGACAGGAACTAAAGCAGAGGTCATGGAGGAGTGCTAGCTTGCTTTTATGACCCACGCGGCTTACATTTTTATATAACCAAGACTACATACCCAGTGGTGGCACCATTCACAATTGGCTGGACCCTCTTACATAAAATCGGTAATTAATTAGGCTACATGTCAATTTGATAAAGAAGTTTTCTCAATTGTCATTCCCTTTTTTCATATGACTCCAGTTTGAGTCAAGTTGACAAACTATGTATGTCTACACCATAAGCTAAAATCATTTCTATAATTAAAGTAGCCTACATTTAGAGGACCATTTTTCACTCAATCATATGACTACATTCATGATAATCAAATGAAGATTACAGACTAAATATTGATCACTTCAAATATTTATAGTATGGCTCAAGAGATCTGATTTATGTTCATGTTCCTCTGAGTCACTGGAGAGAATGACAAAAGGATTTCATAGTACCTATATACACAAACAAAAGTAGACTTGATAGATTGTATTTATATATTTGTAAATAGACATTATATATAGAGATAGATAGGTAGATAGATAGATAGTTGATAGATAGATAGATAGATAGATAGATAGATAGATAGATAGATAGATAGATAGATAGATAGATAGATAGATGATACAATGACAATCTAAGAAAATGAGGGTATCATTTTGAGCAGGTAGGAAGAACATGGGAGGTACTTCAGGGAGGAAACTTGGAGGTAAACGATATAATTCTATTTCAACTAAAATATCTTTTTTAAAAATGTAAGAAGTAAAAAAAAAAGGAACCTGAAATATTCAAACTCAGCAACTCTGAGTAGTTGCTCGAGTCTACTGCAAACAGCTTCATTTGGCCTTGCTACTAAAACTGGTAACATTTTCTTACTTTTATATGATCCATGAACTACAAGTAAAGAGGAAAATAATTTCTTTTACTATGCATGCATCAGAGTGGGTGCCAAGAGCAGAATTCATTCCCCAATGTCCTTTATTAACTGTCTGTGTGGATTAGTTCTATCATTTTTTGCATATTCATGAATTACTGACCTTTTGACTCTAAAAGTCTATATCTTTCATAAATAACATTTTTCTGGAACTATCTTTTTAACCTTTTTTTCCTATAACTTGATAGTGCCTCCAATTGGAATTTCCCATCGATTCTCCTCTGCAGTCCTCATTCTGTTACTTCTTTCCGGTTTTCCATTCCCTTTTCTTATCTGTGTTATTGCATGGATAATTTCTTCATGTTGTTTGTTTAGCTCGTTAACTCTCTGTCTGTGGTTACTTTGCTGTTAAACCCTTCAATTGACTTTTCAATTTCTGAGTGCCTTGGTTACTTTTCCACTGCTGTGAAGGGACACCATGACCAAGGTAACTTATAAAAGAAAGCATTTAATTGGAGCTCACTGTTCCAAAAAGTTAGAGTCCACAAGCATCCTGCTTAGACAGCCATATGGAAGAGAAAGCTAACTAAAAATGGCAAGGGATTTTTGAAAACACAAAGACCACCCCCAGTTGACATAACTTCTCCCAAAAAAGCCACACATAATACTTTCCAAATAGTTCAACCACTAATAACCACACAGTAGAATCAATATTAGCTACCATGAAATATCCTCAGTCATAGAAATTATTACAAAATTCAATTTGACCTCTGGCAGACTCTTTGCACATGGCAAAAGTAGCCATTTTAATTGTCAAAATATGATTTAAAATAGTTTCTAGTATAGTTTTTAATATTGTTCCCCCATAAAACCTATTGAGCTGCACCTCCATTGTCCACATTGTTCTCATAACTACTGTCTTCCAAGGTCCTACTAGCGATGGCCCATTAAGCACTGCTGGTGGCATTTAGACATGTTTCTAGTACAAAGTTTACATATCTTCCATATCCCCCCCAAAATTAACGTGGTCATGCATGTCACATCAAAACTACATTCCTGGTACTAACTTCTGTCTTAGTTACTTTCCTACAGCTGTAATTAGACACTATAATCAAGAAAACATATAAAAAAGCATTTAATTAGGGTTTATAATTTCAAAGACTAGAGTCCAAGACTGTCATGTTGGGGAATATGGCAGCAGACAGGCCGGATTGCTAATGGAAAGTAGCCAAGATTTTTGCATGTTTAGCCAACAAATACCTGTCACAGAAATGGCATGGGCTTTTTAAACCTCAAAGTCTATCACTAGTGATACACTTTCTCCAACAAGGTAATATCCCTTAATCATTCCCAAACAGTTCCTCCAACTATAGAGCAAGGATTCAAATATATGAGCCTATGGGGTTCATTCTGATTCAAACCACCACACTGTGATTATTTTTTCTTTTTTAATATTTATTCTTGAGAATTGAGCATCTATGATACCTCAAAGTCCACCACCACAGCGGCATACTTCCTCCAGCAAGGCCACATCCACTCCAAAAAGACAAGACCTCCTAAGATTGCCATTCCCTATAGACCAAGCATTCAAACACATGAGTCTATGGGAGCTATGACTAGTCAAGCCACCACTGTCCCCACACTAGATTTATTTATCCTTAGGTCAATTAGATTAGCAGATGACCACAAATATCTTAATAGAGCAAGACTTATCAAAAATATTGGATATATTATCAATATGAAACCTAACGGAAAATCTACAAGCTTAATTTTTATACTAAATTCAGAATTTAATTTGCTTTCAGCCATTAGAATTTTTAAACTACATGTTTTAAAAAAGATCTTATAAGCTTCAGTTATATCAAGAAATTATTCTACTAATGTGTAAGTAAACAGATTAGAGGCCAACAAACCTTGAAAAGCTCATTCCATGCTAGTAAAATGGTTCTGACAATGTGAATTTAAAAAGAACTCTCAGAAGAATTGTTCAAAAGATAATTTTGAAATCATGGCAGTGAAAAACAGTGAGGTTAACAGTGAAGTCAAGAGTAGGTAGTTTAAACAATCAAAGCAATCCTCCCACACTTCTATGCTAGGTTCATTCAGTTTTTAACGGAATTCTTCCTTTTATATAATGAAAATTCCAACACTGTAAATACAAATGCCTATTGACTGTCCTCTTTTTATTCTTTTATTATTATTTGATACACTTATTGGTATAACTATAGAATAGTACCATAGATGAGATTATAGACATGGCAGAGCAGTGCCTTCTAATTTATAGAAGAGGAAACTGGGTCACCAAAGTGCTGAATGGCTGCCATATGGTCATACAACTTACTGAGTGCATAGTTAAAATCAAAATGTGCTTTGTGATTTTTAATTTAGACATTGTATCCAAAATATCATTCAAAGAATCTTGTTTGAATTCAATAGATAATGCTCTGTTTTCATTGTCAACATTTCTACTGAATCTCTAGAAAACTGGCAGTGAACACACCTGGAGCAATATCCTCAAAACTTTCTATTTCCTAGCAAGCAGAGTATTAAGAAAATTGTCGGAGTTTCAGCATTAAAATACTCAGGCAGAAATAAAACCAAATCTTGGCTCCTTTTTCTCAGCTATTGGGTGACCTTGAAGAAGTTACTTGACTCTCTGAACCTCTTCTGTAGACAGCAGAATGGGGAATAATTCCCAGCTTCCAGAGTAATTGCAAAGGGTTAAATGACATAATATGAGAACATCACCCAGCATAGTGTTTCTCACATAGAAGATGCTAAATTATGATAATAAATGGTTGCTATTATTGTCATTATATTTCAGTTCTCATTGTAAAGACACATTTCAGAGCCAAATCTTTTGTAAGAAGGAGATAAATTAGTGACTGTCTCAAAGAAATTCATTTCCAGACACTGTAAGGCTGAATTAATTTAAAGGAATATGAAAATTCTTTCTACTCCAAAGTCATCTCCCTCCTTTGTCCCTACTCAAATGCTGCTGTTTCCTGTGTTTCTTGAACTCAGTGGATGTTTTATTTGAAAAGGTGTCTAAAAAAGAAGTTGTTCCATCTCTTCATTCTCTTTTTCTGAGCTATGTTATTCATTATAAAACATCATTCAAGGAAAATTTATAATCCTTGTGTATTGGCTAAGATTAGAGTTCAGCAACAGGAATTCCCACTCTCAAGAAAAACAAAAAGTGGCTTAACAAGACAGAATTATGATTTTTCTCTCAGGCTAAAAAATCTACAGGCAGACAACACCAAGGTTCTTGGGGTTCTGAAAGAAAGCTACTTTCAGTTCACCACTCTTTTAGTGAGAACCCTTATACTCAGATTATACAATGGGAGCCAGCACTGTAGCTAAAATGCCTAAATTTTAGGTAATATAATAGTGTGCTAAGGGTTCTTTTTACATCCACTTAGCAAGACTTCAATGAAACTACACCTGGAAACAATGACTTATATATCATTGACCAATAGCAATCATATACACACACTCAGTTGCAAGAAAGAATAAGATATATAGTCTTTATTTAAAGAAACATGGGAACAATTAAGTAACAAAATTCTACCCATGCTTTCAAGCTCCCTTAAAACGAATGCAAAATGACACTGTGATCAATTATGATTCACTATGTGCTCCATATAAAGACAGATGACAGAAGTTTGGAATTTATGTTCGAGTAGGGTATATACCTTTACTAAAGACCTTCTTCAAGATCAATGCACAAAAAATAAGTTGGAGTACCTGGGTATTAACTTTTGTGTTGGTTGCATTTTGAAATACGTTGAATATATTGACTTAAATAAAAATATAATATTAAGACAATTAATATCTGTATTTTTTACTTCTTAATGTATCTACTGAAAAAATAAAAATAATAATCCCCTTTCTTTGAGCTTTGCTATTCAGTATAAATTATCATTGAAGGAAATATATGTTCTTTTCATGTTAGCTAAGATTAGGCAGTTTATAACCTACTGAGTCCATTTAGTGTTTGTGATGGTTTGAGCAAGATGCCGCCCCCCAATAAGTCTCAAGCCTTTGAATACATGTCTCCAGTTGGTTGTTGTTAAGGGAGGATTAGGTCTGACTTCTGGAGGAAGTGTGTTACTGGGAGTGAGCTTTGAGGTTTCAAAAGACTTGTGCTATTTAAAGTTATCTCTCTCTGCCTCCTGCTTGTGGTTCAAGATGTAAGCTTTCAGCTATTTCTGCCACTATGCCCTGTCATTATGGATTCTAACCTTTGGGAACCATAAGCTCAATTAAATGCATTTTCTAAGTTGATTTTGGCCATACTGTTCTATCATAACTATAGAAAAATAGCTAGTAGTGTTTCTCATATGTGCATGTGCTTAGAGATAACCACTTAGGATTGGCTAATATGTCAGGAAGTTCATCCCTGGAGAAAACTCATTCTCCCACTCTTAGTAGCCATTGATTGCCTCTAACTGCTCACAGGATGTGGGGCCTTGTGAAATTTTGCCGTACACTTTGACATGTCAACACAAACCAGATACTAGGAGGAGAGGACTGAGTAAGCATATTCACTTTAATTGCTATTAGTCCATCTATGAGCAAGCTTTTCTCTCCCCCTTGAGGCACTTGAGAACATGGTTGAAATAGTCCTTAAGAATCTATGGCCTGTCAGTACAGTAAAGTCTCTCAGTCCACAATGAGCCACATCCCCTTTTGCTGTTGATTTAAAAATAAAAGCAAAAAATTCTAGAATAGCTATAACAAATTAAAGAGTGAACACATAGTTTATTTTCAGATTTTAGAGTTTCTATTTTAAAGATGGTAGTTTAAAAATGTGAAACTAATTTAGTCAATAATCATATGCAGCAAATAAAATCTATAATGATTACCCCCAGGCTGGATATAAGCAATTTTCACGAATTTTTCTGTTAGTAAAAGCAATACAGAAATACATCATTTATTTGTGTAAGAAGTTTTTCTCTTGAAAAATAGTTTCTTATTCCTTAAAATTTCTGGTAAAAGGACACAGAATTCACCACAAACTTAGAATTAGGCCCTTCAATATGATTAATACAGAAGAGAGCGTGGATAAAAGTTTAAAGATGGTTTTAAAAGGACCCTACATCTAGAAAACTGTATGCCCCATGACAGGAGATAAAGGAGGGTAGAGGCAAATTATTCCCACATTGCTGGGAAACTGAATCGGGACCCAAGGAAAATAGTCCAATTGTATAAGTCATAAATTCACTAGGATTCGTCCTCATATCATCAGTGTCTTTACTTATTTTTATTCCCAGCTACATGGAAAAAGAAAAGATGCAGAGCTCTCGTTTATGGAAAGATAGCTGTACTAAAAACAATATCTTATGATTACACTACAACACATCAGAAACTATAGTGCAAATAAATGGGGGTTTATCTGTGGAATTCCAATCTCTGATATTTCAGAAAAAGAAATTTTAGGTGTCAAAAAATACCTTTGCTTACTCTAAGAAACCCGTTTAATATATAGTGAAGTTAATTAATATTAGTATGGTGTCTGCAAAAGCATGTAGCCTCATGGTTGTAATTGACCCAATCTAGCAAACAAAATCCTCCAGTTTCAAAGTTTGCAGATTTCTAGTTTTCTTCATTCAGAAACAGATCATCTGCATTATAATAGGCCTTATTTTTAATTTAATTGATTGTAGTTAATTAGTAAAAGTTTATATAAATTTATATGCATATTTTATATGATATATATTATAATGTATAATATGATGCTTTGGTATAAGCACACATCATGCAATGACCAAATTAAGCTATATGGCATACCATTACCTCACACAGAAATAAATTTTTATGGTGAGAAAATTTGAAATCTCTTAGTAATTTTCAATTAATCTTTTTATTATTAACTATCATTACCATGATATATTAATAGGCCTCTTGAACATATTCATCATATCTTACACCACTTTAATGATTGCAATGATGATTACGGTGATGATTAAAGCAATAGTATTACATTTCTTGAGATCTTACTATATACAAGATTCACAAATATTATCCATTTAATCTTTATGACGAGTCAGTATTTCCAATGTACGTTCTATACAGTAGTTTTATTGCAAAATAGTATGGAGAAATATAAAATATTCTATATTTCCAAAGTACTTTTTATACAGTAGTTTTATTCCAAAATATTATGGAGAAATAGAACATATTCTATCAGGGAGAAAATATGAGAAATACTACATGTGTTAGCTTTCATCAAGAAATTCACAAAATGTGTTCCCATATTATAGATTTTTGAACAGCCCTGCATAAAGAAATATGTCTTTAAGAGTTTCACACAAATCTTTGATTAGGAAACATAGTTATTGCCTCACATTTCTTCATATCTTATGAAAGTACTAGTGTTCTAAAAACATACTTTGTGACAAAGTGTTTTAAAATGCTACCAGTGGTTTTCAAAAGAGGCAATAAACCTTAGAGACATTCAGCAGCCTTGAATCACATAACCAGTTAAGTGACAAAAATTTTGAAACTAAAATATAGCTAAATTTAATGCCCAAACACATACCCATCATTAACTATACCGGGCCAGATATTATCTATCATGTATTACTTAGCAGTGATAGTTAAAATGCTCTATGTATACAATTTCTAATTCTTGAAACCCTGGAGATATAAATATTCTTATCCCCGTTTTGTAAATGAAGAAACTAAGCCTCAGTTAGATATTCTGACTTCCTGGCATCTTAACATATAAGCATACAAAGGCCCATCAGCATGGCTGAGAAATTAGTTGTTTCTGATTATTTTTAGATAAAAGTCAACACTCTTGAAATTTCAATGTTTACACATATAAAAAGGTTGTGATATGCATAAAAACATCTGGTCCATGATATTTACTAAAGAAACAGTTTTTCACAGATAGTAATGAATTTCCTCTTTTTGTCTAAAAAAGAAAGGTCTTAATCCTAACATTGTAAAACTATATACAATAAGAATAATTATTAGGTAAGAATTATATTCACAATTTCTAGTCAATTTAGATTTGGATGTTTAAAGAAAATATTCTATTATTCAGCTTATCTTAGAAAGTCCAAAGTTTTATGTTGTAACAATTTTCTATCATAACTTTTAGTACCATACTAAAGATATTTTTTAGACCTAAAACACCTTCTTAGATAAACAATTTAGGATTTTTTTGTTTCTCAACCTTATGAATTTTTTTATCTCTTATGTCTTTTAAATTTGGTAAGAAGAAAAACTGTAAAACTATATATAGTCTTTAACCCAATCAAAGATCTGAGAAGGATATAATATTACCTGAATAAACAGAAAGCGCAGAGCCAACAACTTCCAGAAACTACAGAAGTGACAGAGACATTTAGCTGCCTGGACAGTCACCCTAAAGAAGGATGCTTAAAAGAAATTCCACACTAGCTCAGAATTGAGAAAAATAGACATTCATTTAGGGGTATACTCACAAGTCAGAATTCTCTGCTGGAATGGATAACATAAACTGAATCCTGCACCTGGAAAAAAGGCCGGACGTATGCTCTACATCAGCATAAATAGTATAAGAGGCCATGCCCCAGAGGAAGGGTAATTACTGGCTCTAAGGATTTTCTACAGCATCACCCTAGGTTTCCCTTGTTACATTGGAGCATCTATCTTTGGTCTATGAGCCTAGAATATCTGACATACTTTTCTGTGAATCAGAATTTTTGAAGAACTGTCCTACCTTGTCTTGGCAAAGTTCAGCAGTTACATCCTTTTCTGTCTTGCTTGTCCAATTTGGACAGTATGCTATCAGCAGTTGAGACAAGAGCAGTTTCTTTGCCCAGGTAACTTTGACACAAAGAAAGCAACACCATGTGGAGGCTCTTCTATGCCTATCTGTAACATGAGGGCCGGCTTGTTGGGGTATCTGTTCCCACCCAGTACCCCACAACCGGCAAGTCCTAGAGAAAATCAATCACACAGAGATCTCTATTAAGTTATAAAGCTGATTGGCCCATTAGGTCAGGCTGCTTATTAGCTCTTATAACTTATGTTACCCCCATTATCCTTATCTACATTAGGCATATGGCTTGGTACCTTTTTCAACTGTCAGCTCACATGTTGCCTCTTTGGTGATCTGGGCAGGAGTGGCAGAGGAAATTTCCCACTTCCCAGAATTCTCCTGTTCTTATTGCATCGCCTCTACTTCCTGTCTGGTTTTCCTGCCTATACTTCTTGCCTGGCCAATCAGCGTTTTATTAAAATACATGATTGACAGAATGCAGACAATTCTCCCACACCATTTCCCTCTTTTTTTAAACAAAGGAAAATACCCATAGTCCATTTGTTGGGAATGTGGGCATAGTATTTCAGGTTACTTCCTGCTGGCTGGGGGCGCTGATAGTTTTATGGGGACCTAAAGAAAACTTATAATCAAGTCATAATCAAGTTATAATCAAGTTATAATCAAGTCATGACTGGAGTATCCTGAGAGTCTCGATCATCTCAGGCAGCAGTCTTGAATCTGTTCTAGATGTAGAATTCAGACATCTGGGCCATCTGTTCCTGTCAGAGATTTCTCAGGTGGTCTTCCTTGATCATACTGGATTTTTCTTAACTCAGAATGAATCCATAACCTCTCATTTTCTGTGGAAACAAAAGCAAAATCTCTTCTCCAAAGTAACATACCTTCTGACTTCAGTTTTGAAGCCAAGGTATTTTCAAAATACCTATCTTGGGTTAGTTCAGCAGCATTTATAAACAAATATCTTTTAGCAGCTGTTGCTCCTTCCTCAGCATTCAAACAATTCAAAGAGAGCATAATAGCATACAGTATCAAGATTCTCTGTGTATTTTCCATCTTTATGCAGCTTTATTTCAACTCTATTTCTTTTATTTTTACTTTTACTTTTTCAGACAGGTTCTCTGTATATCTTTGTCCTGGAATAACTCTGTAGATCAGGCTGTCCTTGAACTCACAGAGATCCCTCTGTCTCTTCCTCCCCAGTGCTAGGATTAAAGGTGTATACTACAACACCTTGAACTCAGAGATCTGTCTGTCTCTGCCTCCCAGGCATTGGGATTAAAGGTGTGTACTACCACACCTTGAAGTCACATAGGTCAATCTACCTCTGCCCCTTGAAGTCACAGAGGTCAACCTACCTCTGCCTCCCAGGCATTGGGATTAAAGGTGTATACTACCACACCCAACTACTTTCTTTCTTCCTTTTTTACCCTAAGAACTTTAACCTTTAGTCTACACATATTTTTAACTCATAGTAAACCATTTAGAGGTTTTCTTCCTCTTTGAATCTCTTTTTACTGTATATCTCTCTTTTTCTGACGACATGAGTCTAAAACTATGGCTTTGATGGCTGGATCCAGTCCATTCCTTAGCTTTCCAGCCTCATGGCTAAGGTACCTACTGCAGCCATTTTTATTGCCACAACTCTATGGCATTTCAAGGTCCCTGCCAGCAAGCAAGCTGCAGCATTCTGCTCACAGACCACACTCAGTCGAACTGCCTGCCTGCAAGAGTCAGAGTTTGTCTGCGCAGGACAGCCCAGAAAGCTGACATTTTAAAACAGCAGCACAGCTTTTTTCCTGCTACAGCTGAAAGCTTTTCCTCAACACAGTTTAAGTGTTTAGTGGTAGGACCTCTTAAAAGAGCTGCAAAGTTTTGCAGCTAAAGCTGAGTCAGGAAGCCTCTCTTAGATGAGAGCACTTGTTTGCCTCTAGCAAGCAGAGCAGACCCGAGAAATTGCTGCCACCAAGAAAACATGATTTACTCTATTCTTTTCCAAGCTTTCTCAAGCTTTCTGTGGATTCAGTTATCCATGTTGGGTGCCATCTGTAACATGAGGGCCGGCTTGTTGGGGTTTCTGTCCTGCCAGGCACCCCACAACCGGCAATTCCCAAAGAAAATCACACACAAGACTCCATAAGATTATGAACTGATTGGCCCTTAGCTCTGACTACTTATTAGCTCTTATAACATATATTACCCCATTATCCTTATCTATGTTAGCCACACGGCTCAGTACCTTTTTCAGCTGGGCAGGTTACATACTGTCTCTTCAGTGGGCTGCACAGGAATGGCAGAGGGAGCTTTCTCCTCCCTAGCCTTTTCCTATTCTCATTGCCCTGCCTCTGCCCCTTAAAGTCTCAGAGTTCTTAGAAGTAAAAAAAGAAAAAAGGGGAGTAGTTGGGAGCAAAGAGACTGGGAGTATTCTGGAAAGCAGGAAGCTCCCTCTGCCATTCCTGTGCAGACCACCGAAGAGGCAGCATGTAACTTGCCCAGCTGAAAAAGGTACCAAGCCATATGGCTAACATAGATCAAAATAATGGGTTAAGATAAGTCATAAGAACTAATAAGTACCCTGACCTAATGGGCCAATCACCTTTATACCTTATAGAGATCTCTATGTGATTGATTTTCTCTAGGACATGCCGGCTGTGGGGTACTGGGTGGGACAGATACCCCAACAAGCCGGCCCTTATGTTACACCTATCATCATTTTTAGAAGCAGATTGGTGGTGCCAAGAGTAGACGTGTCTCACTGTCATAAAAAGCCTTATGTCATTAAAACATCTGAATTTTCTGTAGGTCCCTTAAGTATTTGAAGATCATCTATCTAAAATATATGTCTGTATGACCTTGAAATCATACTTAATATGACTATATGTTTGATTGTTATAGGTGACTAATTATTACTCTGCATTTCATAATTATCCTAAATTGTTGATAATAATAGATTTCAAATACTAAAAATTACCCTATATTTGTAAGTGAGCTGAATAGGTAGAATACCTTAAAAACAAGAACAGAACCATGTGTGCAGTATAACAAAAATAATCTTAAAATTGTATCAATATGCAAAAACCCATACTAATATAAAATATTTGAGACTAGTAGTTGCTTTAAAATAGACTCAACAATCCACACTTTTGTCCCATCATTCCTATACTATTTCACCCCTTTTCCTTCAGAAAGAGATCCCTGAAACTAATCGCCTGTGTTTAGTCTTTTTTTCTTATCATTACCAATAACAACTTGTAACCAACACCCCTAAATGTTGACAAACATCCATAACCCACCATTTGACCAAAAACCAACAACTCTGCATTTTGGAAATGTGGGCATCATATTCTCCAGACAGTTTCCTGTTATCTAGGGGGATGGCATCCTAGGGGACCCTGAAAAAAATTAAATAATGGTGCAGTCCTTGGAGAGCTAGTTGTACCATCTGTTGTCCAGTCTCTGTGTAATGGGAACCTGTTGGGCTTATCTGAAGTCTGGCCAAAGTAGTCTGTGGGGTTAGACCATCTCAGTTAGCAGCTCTGAAGTTGTTCTGGATGCAGAATTGTAAGGAAACTGAAACAGAGGCATTCTGAGAAGTTGGATCACCTGGGCTGCTTATTTTCATTGGTGTTTCATCATTTTGTTCTAAAAACACACAAACTTTTAAAGGTAACAAGTCTACATTAACACAAGCATGAAATGTGCAATATGTACATGTCAGCTGAAGATGACGATTTTCTATATTTCAGCAGGTAAAGGGCATCTGTCAACTTTATAAGTCAATTTGAACTATGTAACCCAACTTAATATAAATACCATCCATATTATATGAAAAGTTAGCATGTAATAATAAGTCAAGAGGACTCTGTAGCCAACAATATTTACTATGTTTCATCCAGTCTCTGAGTTGTTGCCATAGCATATCAGAGTCATCAACGTATATATCACGTGTCCTAGAGTCTTTATTAGTTTCTTTTTCATGTCTATAGCCAAGATTTTCAGGAGGTTTCTCCTAATCAAATCTGATCTTTATTAATTTCAAAGAGATCATAGCTTTTCTTTTCCTGTGGAAACACAAATACAACCTCTCCTACAATGCAATATATTGTCCAACTTCCATTCTGAAGCTAAGATATCTTTAAAGTATATGTCTCTCAACAGCTATCATTTTCTCTGCTCATTAGCATTCAAAAATTCAAAATTAGCAAAGCACCATATAAGGTCCAAACCCCTTGTAGTATAATATTTTCCATCTTTACATGTCTTTTTGTTTGTTTGTTTTACTTTATTCTCCTTTTAAAAACTGTTATTTTTTTATTTTTTTATTTTTTTTATTAAAATATAAAAGTTTCCATTTTGTCCCTCCTCCCAACACCCTCCCACTCCCCCCACTCCCTCTCCTCTTCCCTCTCCATCCCTAAGAGCAGTCAGGGTTTCCTGCCATGTGGGTAGTTCAAGTTCCTCCCCGCTCCCTCCAGGTCCAGGAAGGTGAGTATTCAAACAGACTGGATCTCCAAAAATCCAGTATATGCAGAGGAAACAAGTCCCAGAGTCATTGTCAATGGTTTTTTAGAAGGACTTCGGGCCAGCCACACTCAGGGAATCCAGCCTCCTCCAGAGAATCTGGTTGGATCAAGCGCTCCTTCAGTCCCAGTCAACTGGCCTTGGTGAACTCTCATTAGATCAGTCCCCTTGTATCAGTGGGTGATTGTTCCCCTTGCGGTTCTGATTTTCTTTTTCATGTTCTTCCTCCTTCTGCTCCTCCTTTGGACCTTGGGGGGCTCAGTCCGGTGATCCAATGTGGGTCTCCGTCTGCATCGCCATCCATCGCTGGATGAAGTTTCCCTCTGATCTTGCCCTCCTTGCTCACGTTCTTCTTCCTTCTGCTTCTCGCTTGGGCCTAGGGAGTTAAGTCCAGTGTTCCAACGTGGGTCCCCGTCCCTATCTCCATCCATTGCCAGATGAAGGATCTATGGTGATAAGCAAAATATTCATCAGTATGGTTATGGGCCAAGGCCAGTTCAGGCACCCTCTCCTCTGGAACCTGAAGAAAATTCAGGTAGTTTTCCCCCTGGAGATTGGAAATAGACAAGAGTTCCAGGTAACCACGGGTGCATGGGGGGTTGGGAGGGTAGTTGGAAGGGGAGAGGGTTAGAGAGAAGGGAGCAGGGGAGGAATGGGGAATGCTCGGGGGACTGGGAGGGGGGAGGGATGAAGGATAGATATGGGTTCAGGGAAGAATATATCTCAACTATGGAAATCAGTTTAGGGTTTACTAGAGACTTGACTGTAAATGGGATCCCAGGTCTAAAAACTGTTATTTTAAAATTACTGATTTTTTGTGTCTTTTCTTTAGCATCTAAGCACATTTTTAAGTGTACTCTACCTATTCAGAGGTTTTATTGGTCTGGACTTGATTTTCTGTGCATCTGTAGCATTTTTCTGACACTGAAACAAACCTTAGACAGATATGCCAACTACCACACTGTGTTGGTGGCTGGCTCCACAACGCTCAGTTCCCTGAGAACCTAGCCTCATGCCAACATATTTCCTGCACCAACTCTGGGAAGTTGTTGTGTCCACAATGAGGCAGGCATTTTTACCTAGCAGGTTGGCTTCTCAACAACTCTGCTGTGGGAAGTCCTTCTGTATATGTGTTGCTTCTATTGTTTAATGAATAAAGAAGATGCTTTGGCCTGTGATAGGGAAGAGTAGAGCTAGGTAGGAAAACTATCTGAATGCTGGGAGAAAGAAGTCAGAGACAGTGGGAAGCCATGAAGCAGTTACAGAAGATAGACCAGGAGACAGATGCCAGACAGAACCCTACTGGTAGGCTACAACCATGTTGTAATACACAGATTAATAGAAACAGGTTAATTTAAGATATAAGAGCTAGCTAGCAGTACACTTAAATGATTGGTCAAGCAGTATTTTAATTAATACAGTGTTGTGTAATTTTGGGGGGTCTGAGCAGCCAGGAATGAATGTGCAACTTTGACCAACTCTCTGCTGCCCAGCAGGGCCTTTTAAGCCAAGGTTACCTGAGAGAGACTGCTTTCTCAGGCCCTTTGTGGATATTCAAGCCTCAAGATTGGACACCATATGTAATAAATCTTCTTGTCCCACCAGTCAACTCCAAAATAATGACATGGAGATTTATTATTAATTATGAAAGCACAGCCTTACCTTAGGCTTGTACCACTAGATCTTATCACTTATACTGCTTTTATTACTCTATGTTTTACCATGTGGCTTTTTACCTTTCTTTTATTGTGTATGTCCACCTTCCCATGACGCCATGGTGTCTCTTGTGACCTCGATTCAACTCTTCTTCCTTTCTCTTCCCATAAGAGATCACTTATACCTCCTGTCTAGCTATTTGCCATTCAGTTTCTCATTGCAACAATGATAACAATACACCTTCACACAGTGTAGCAAATATCACAACAGATATTCCCAATCTGGATAGCTGATTTGTATTTATTAAATGGATATAACCAGGTACAAAATTTGAGTAGACTTATTTTTCATTATCAGTTTCAAAACGGTGTAAGTTATATACACACCAAATGTAAATAACCTATGTATATTTAGATATAGTTTGATGGAAATTTCTCTATCCCATAATAAACAATAGTAAAATCATTTCAAGGGTGCATTCAACTATGAGTGACATTTATTTTCTAAGCATGAATTTAAATCACAGAAACATTCAGCTTTTGCACATGTAAACTCATTATAACAATAGCAAAACAAGCACACACATATACCAGAACATATCCCTGCATACACTCATAATTACACTCATGTTCATATATATAATCAAACTTACATCACTCCTGTGCAAAAATACACTCAGAATCTTAACAATCATACATTTATGGTATCACACTCCCTTTACATGATTCTCTACCCATACTCAGAAACATATGCTTACCCATTAATACACATCCATGGACACACACACACACACACACACACACACACACACACACATTGTTTTGTATGTGTTTGTGTGAGTGTGTGTAGTTTACATGCATTGGTTTATATACATTGGATTGAAAAAAATGAAAATTATTTTATAGTAATTTCCTCCTCCTATACTAATTTTGCATGCTCACAAAATATGTGAGCTTTTATTTTCTTAACTTAAATCAGATAATTTTAAGACTCTAAATTGTATTCATGCTCCTTTAAAAGTTAACTCTTGTTCCATCATAAAAAAAACAGTATATCTTTAAAACTGAAGTGCTTGGAAAAAATATAAAAATTTCTAATAGTTATAAATTGGTATGTACACTGTAGAGTAATTTAAAATCATTAGAATGATGCATTTTTAAAGTAAGTGCTTTGCTAGAAAATGAGGGAAGCAGTATAACACTGTATTAATGGAGCTCAAGACATCTTAAATTGATTTTGAAATTAAACACCAGAAATTGCAACTTGAAAAAATAATTAGGTAAACCATTATATAGCAATCAAAAATAGAAAACCTCTTGAAATTTAGGAAATTGCAAATTAAGGGTGTCAGTCATCCTGATTTGGCAAGGGCAAGGATTGTCAATGGGAAGAAAACATATCCTACTTAAAATATTCTTGAAAACTGAATCAGTCATAAGGTTTGTTATTCCACTTTGATTTCTTATCTTTTATATCTTTATTGCATATCAACATAAGATCATCATTCAGCAAATGTCTGCCAAAGTTTTCATCACTTAAGGATTTGATAATGAGAGACTTTTACAGAGGATACTGGGTTCACTAGATAGAAAAAAATGCTCAAAATATTCATTACCTAGTTATGTAACTGATTATAGTTCATCATTGGCAAGACAGGAATAATCTCAAACTACCATATACAAAGCCACAGTTAGATATCCCTGGGTCTTTCATTTATCCCAACTATTTTATGACTAAACAAACATCTTGCACAAAATCACCTTCATTTTTATTATTAGAGCCAAATAGTATAAAGTGGAAGTATCTTCAAACTAAAACAAACATCTCCAACTACCCCTGCATAAAAGAGATTCTTGAACTCTTTACAACATTCCCTGGATTTATCTATGACATGATTGAACCAGATCTCAGTCAATACAGGTGCTTGTGACTATTCTATTATTTCTTCTGTCTTATTGAGTCCCTGGCAACTACTTGTCAAATGGAGTGACAATAGATAATCTATATCTTCCTTCTAGATCAATTTTTCTATTATTCTTCAGAGGCATAGTGATAACATTTCATGACTTGGGGATAGCATTAATTGTAGATAATAATTACCTTTATAAGAAAAAACCGGGAGAGACCTTGACTCAGGATCTGTATGTAAAAATAATATAATATTAAGCCTCCACATTATTAATCCTGTGCCTTTTGAAAACAAAATATCCAAATATAATCATAGTCCATGTAGTCTTTCTAAACAGCTACTTAGAAATTTGACTAGTCACATAAATTACTCAAAAGTGAAAAAAAAACTGTCACTACTTAAATGTGTGAGAGTATAACAATATTAAGTTAAAATATGATACATTTTGAAATGTCATGTACCAATTATTAGTGTTTATACAGCCTTTATAATTTATATTTGAAAATTCTTAAGATATGGGAGGTCTAAAAATGAGCTAAAATATGTACCTAGTATCACAACAAAGAGTTTAGAGTACACAATGGAAAGAAATATGCCAACACTTCAGAAATGTATTTTGCTAAGTTTAGAAAAAAAATTATCAAGAACTGAGATTTAGAAGTGACCAAACAGTCAAATTTAAGTTGTTTTAGACAAAAAGATCCTTGAGGACAGGTTATTCATTCACAGAAAAGAGGGTTATGAAGATACTGGATAATGTTGTTCAAGTACTTGAAGAGCTCCCAGATAGGGCATAGTAACCAAGTCTTCTCCAATCCCATAGAAAACAGAATAAAAAGAAATAAAATCAAAAGAAGTCAAGTTTGGCTACATAGAAAAATTGTACTGGGGAAGAAAACAATGTAGATTGAGGAACATCCAGGCCAGACTGTCTTCTTAATGTCTAAGTATTGGCTGACTGTACTCTTCAAGTAATTTCAAGCCCTTTGCGTGACTTGTTCTTTATGAGGTGCAACTCCAGCTTCTGAAGCTTATATTCTGACATTACTATGAGCCATTCTGAAATTGGTTCAAACTTATTTTGATAGTATTTTGAAGGCAGTAGGAAAATATGTTCGATTAGCTATTTATCTGAGAAATATAAGTTTAAAAGGAGATTTTTTAAAATTCTTCATGCTGGCCAAGGATATGGAGAAACAGCTATGTTATTACCCTGTGCTTATATCAAGTGTTGTGTTATCTTGCTAGTATCTATCAAATTTTTAAGTGTATCTAGTCTGCCCATTAACTGTATTTCTAAGATGAAGCCTAGAGAAACTCTGGCATGACACAACTAAACTTTGTCTATAAAAAAATTGAAATAACCTAAACATCTGTTATTAAACTATTAAGCTACAAAATATATACAGAGTATGATCATAAACATTAGAGTTTATTGTAGTGAGGTAGTTCTATGTGAATTTAGCAATACATTCAGGAAACAACATGCAGATTATATTATTCAGACTAAAACATGACCAAAATGTACACACAAAGACAGAGAGAGAGAGAGAGAGAGAGAGAGAGAGAGAGAGAGAGAGAGAGAGAGAGAGATCTAGAAAAATATTTATAATATTGATTATTAGTGGTTGGTCAGGAAAAATAATTTACAAGTGAAAATGTATTACTATTCCATCAATAAAGTTAAGTTTTACTGGAAGCCAGGCAGTGGTGGCGCAGGCCTTTAATCCCAGCACTCGGGAGGCAGAGGCAGATAGATCTCTGTGAGTTCGAGGTCAGCCTGGTCTACAAAAGCTAGCTCCAGGACAGGCTCCAAAATTATAGAGAAACCCTGTATCAAAGAAAGAGAGGGGAGGGAGGGAGGGAGGGAGGGAAAGTGGGAGGGAGGAAACGCACCAGGCAGTGGTGGTGCACGCCATTAATCCCAGCACTCTGGAGGCAGAGGGCAACCTGTGAGCTTGAGGCCAACCTGGTCTAAAAAGCTAGTTCCAGGACAGCTAGGACTGTTACACAGGGAAAACTTGTCTCAAAAAAACCAAAAAAAAAGGTTAAGTTTTACTATATGAATGTTTTAATTACTTACAATAACATGTGATTAAAGAAGCAAATATATTATATAGAAACAGAGACAAGTACTCCAAAGAGGTATTTGTAACATTTAACAAGGCAACATAATAAGACCAAGGCTAAAAAGTAAATCTTGTAGCAATAGGATTACAGGAGACAGAAAACATAATGGGGGAAAACACAGACTTACAAAAGTAAAAAATAAATCACAGCATTAGGTAATATAACATGTGAAAAAGTTAAAAAATTGTATGCAT
Source organism: Myodes glareolus (assembly GCF_982192425.1). Taxonomy (NCBI): domain Eukaryota; kingdom Metazoa; phylum Chordata; class Mammalia; order Rodentia; family Cricetidae; genus Myodes; species Myodes glareolus. The sequence continues at coordinate 34,067,299 of NC_142053.1, read as the reverse complement.
GTAACTTTGGGGCAGTAAATAAAGAATTGCTCTGCCAGGTGCTAAAATGTGTTATAAAACCTAAGTAAATTAAACAAGTTGATATTAGTCCCTGAAGATTTACATCATGGAATAGGATAGACAATTTAGAAAGCAACCCAATGTTGATAAGAATTTAGAATAAGAGAAATCAGTACAGATAGAATGAATGACACAATATTCAAAAAATTCTTTGTCTTACCCACTGCATTTTGAAAACCTGATATATTTCCACAAACAGACAACAAAGTGATAAGTGGAATAAGAAAATTACAGAATTCGAAGAGTAGGAGTAATTCTGCAGGGAAATAATCAGTGCAAGTGACTGATTCAAATATGCTGTGAGTTCATACGTCTTTGAATTTATATTTTCCCTTAAAGATGTCACTCTCCTGTGACGGCACAAAGAGTGAGGGCAAGTTCTTAAGGACCATTATGGCTCTGAATGGAGTCCAGGTATCCTTTCCCTGAGTTAGTGGGTCCTTTCTCATTTCATTGACAATTGTTTCCCTCTCTCCCAGCAAAGTTAAAATGGCAGTTGTCATTTTGTTTTTCTAGGGATCAGAATTTCTTACAGATTTTGAAAGAACCTAGGGTTAAAACTAACTTGTGAACTAGTTTCATTTCTTGGAAAAAATAAAAGAAAAAGAAACATCATCATTGTAACTGGAAGAAAAGCTTAATTCAAGTCCCGAAAGAGTTAAAGAAAAACTTATACGCCAGCGGGATGGAAACCCCAAGGTTTCTGGACTTAGTCCAAGCTGTACCAGAAGGGCCTAATGCAGTCATTCATTGATTTGAGAGATAAGATATGCCAAGTGTATTAGAGTTACAACGAGGCAACCTGCAAGGCAGAGGCAAAGCTTGTCAGCCTTTACTTGATCATTTGCTGCTAGATATTACTGGCAAGAGGGTCAGAAATATTACCTCTTCCCTGCCCCCCTTTCCTCTCTGTTACAGCTAGTCAATTCTCAATTCCCTTCTACTTCAGCTCCAGTTACCTCAAAAAGAAACCTCTGGGGGAAAAGATATACCTTTATTACACATTTGTCATTTTCCTTATACTTGCCACTTACTCATCAACCTAGTTAGCTATGAAAATTGCAGGATGATGATTAAAAATCCATTAGTGTCCTTTTTACTCAAGCCACTTTTGTCACCTGTATTTGGTTTTACCTATAAAAAATCCCTTTTATGAAATATGGCAAGATTGCATCCACCTTAATTTTCACCCAAAAAAATCAAACTAATGATGTCAGTACTAACAACTCAAAATTGGTGCTGCCAAGAATAAATTTAAAATTTAGAGTACTAGCAAAATTTCATACCTAGGAACCTTCCATCAATCTAAACATCATTAACCTCTGATAGATATTCTCTAAAAATAAGGGTTGTTTTATTTATATCGCATTTTGTGCCTTTCCCCTTCAGATAGGAGCACCTGAGGCAGGTAGTTTTCCTACATTTTGCTTTTTCTTTGAATTCTTGTAGTTCTCTAGTGTCCAAAGACAAGAAGCCAACTATTTCTGTAAGATATTTCACTCATCTGTCTCCCAAATGTTAGTTACCAGGCACTGCACTTAGATGCTGCAGATATAATACTGAATGCTCCATCACTGTTTCCTATCTTCATAGAATTCAAACTCTAGAACAGTGCAGTATACAGAGACTATGTGGTCTTTTTTCTACTCAAACATTCTCACATGAGTAAGCATTCAAACATGTCTCTTAAAACTATATAAGATGCTATATTTTGCCTCAGAATTTCTTAAATTTGAATACACATTAGAAATAACCCAAATATCTATTGAATATTTTGCATCCATTTTCACCAAATTTAAATACACATAAATCTGAGATGTGACTCAGTGAGAAATCAGTGAAAGATTATGTCCCACATGAATAAAGAAAAAACAATAGTGTAGAACACCCAATATTCTCCTCTGGCTTCTAGACACACATCTGCACTATCACACACATTTCCAGACACATCAACCACGGATACACCCATATAGAGACACAAAAATAAATGAAAATAGAATAAGCCTAAAAAACAGATGATCCCAGCATCATCGTTATTTTCACCATTTACTTCCTAGAAACTGATAGTTTTGTGTTGTTTTGTTTGTTTTTGAAATAATTTCTTTAAGGACTGAAGAGATTACTCAGAAGTTAAGAACACTTGTTGCTATTGCCAAGAACCTGTGTTCAGTTCCCAGCACCCACATTTTCTTATAATCATCTATAACTCCAGCTTCAGGGGATCTGAAGTCCTTGAATAAGAGGCATGTATGTGGTCTAAATGTATGTCAAGCAAGAAAAACACTCATACACATAAAATAAATAAACCTGAGAAAAAATTCAAAATATCATCATCATTATCAGTGTGGATGTGTGTGTGTGTGTGTGTGTGTGTGTATGTGTGCGCGCGCGCACGCGCGTGCGCGCAATCATGGGCCCATATGTCTCAGTGATTCAACCTTTGTTGAATCAGTTCTGTCTGTATGTCTTTGAAAGAGTTTCAGGGATCGAAGTCTTGAACAACAAGTGTGTGGTAGTTTCCAATAGGTTCATATATTTGAATGTTTATGGAGTGGCATTAAGAGGTTCAGCCTTGTTGGAGTTAATGTTGCTTTGATCGAGGAAGTGTGTCTCTGGGAATGGACTTTGAGGTTTCAGAAGCTCAAGCCAAGCCCCGTGTCAGTTTCCCTTCCTGCTGCCTACTGATCCATATGCAGAACTCTCAGCCTTGTAACATGTTTGTTGGGTTTCTGCCCTGCTTGGTACCCCCAGCTGTTTAGCCCCAAAGAAAATCACAAAAAGATCTCTATAAGTTATAAAGCTGATTGGCCTATTATCTCTAGCTTCTTAATAACTAACTCTCACATCTTGATTAACCCATTTTTCTGATCTATTTTTGCCATATGGCTCCATAACTTTTTCAGCTGGCAGGTCACATCCTGCTGCTTTAGTGATCTGGGCAGGAGTGGGAGGAATCAACTTCCTCCTCCCCAAAATTCTCCTGCTCTCCTTGCATCATTTCCACTTCCTGTCTGGTTTTCCCACCTACACCTCCTGCCTGGCCAATCAGCATTTATTTAAAACATGATTGACAGAATACAGACAATTCTCCCGCACCACTTCCCCCTCTTTTTTTTAGTATATCATTATATTTATTTATTTATTTATTTATTTATTTATTTATTATTTCCACCTCCTCCCCACCTCCCTTTTCCTTCCCCCTCCTCACCCTACCTCCCCCTCCCCTCCCTCTCTATTCCTCCGAAACCACATCCCCCTCTTTAAAAAAAAAGGAAAATATTCATAGTCCATAGCCCATTTTTTGGGAATGTGGGTGTAGTTTTCCAGGCTACTTCCAGCTGGTTGGGGACACTGATAATCTTATGGGGACCTAAAGAAAACTTAGAGTTATGATCAAGTCCTGACTGAAGTATCCTGTGAGTCTTGATCATCTCAGACAGCAGTCTTGAACCTATTCTGGATGAAGAATTCAGACATCTGGGCCATTTATTCCTGCCAGAAATTTCTCAGGTGGTCTTCCTTGATCGAAGTTGATTTTTCTTAACTCTGAATAAATCCACAGCCTCTCGTTTTCTGTGGAAACAAAAGCAAAAATCTCTTCTCCAAAGTAACATACCTTTTGACTACAATTTTGAAGCCAAGGTATTTTTGAAATACCTATCTTGAATTAATTCTGCAGCATTTATAAGCAAATATCTTTTAGCACCTGTTGCTCCTTCCTCAGCATTCAAACAAAGAGAGTATAATAACATACAGTATCAAGATTCTCTGTATATTTTCCATCTTTATGAGGCTTTACTTTAACCTCTATTTCTTTTATTTTTACTTTTAACTTTTGGCTTTTTGAGACAGGTTCTCTGTATATCTTTGTCCTGGAATTCCCCCTGTAAACCAGGCTATCCTTGAACTCACAGAGATCTGTCTGTCTCTGCCTCCCCAGTACTGGGATTAAAGGTGTGTACCACCACACCCAACTACTCTCTTTCTTTCTTTTTTATTTTAAGGCTTTAAACCTTTTTTTCAAACCTGCACATATTTTTAACACATTGTAAACCATTTAGAGGTTTTAGAGGGTTTTTTTTTGTTATTCTTTGAATCTCTCTCTTTACTGTATATCTCTCTTTTTCTGACCACATGGGTCTTTAACTTGCTAAGGAATATGGAGAAAACAATACTCAAAGGCTCCTATGGCGTTTTAAGTTCCTTGCCAGGAAGCAAGCTGCAACAGTGTTTCCATAAACAACATTCAAAAGCTCCTATGGTTTCAAGGTCCTTGCCAGGAAGCAAGCTGCAACAGTGTGTCCATAGTCGGGGACTGTCTGCTTGAAAGAGTCAGAGTTTTCCCTGGCAGGATGGCCCAGAAAGCTGGCATTTTAAAATAGCGCAGCTTTTTTTTTCCTGGTACGACTGAAAACCGAAATGCTTTACTCTAGTCTTTCCCAAGCTTTCTCAGGCTTTCTGTGGATTCAGTTATCCACGTGAGCGCCATTCTGTAACATGAGGGGCTTGCTTTTTGGGGTTTCTGTCCTACCTGGCCCCCTAGCTGTTTAGTCCCAGAGAAAATCACACAGAGATTTCTATAAGTTATAAAGCTGATTGACCCATTTGCTCAGCTTTCCTGTCCACTCTTGTAGCCTGTATTAACCCATTATTTTGAACTATTTTTGCCATATGACTCTATACCTTGTTCAGCTGGCAGGTCACATCCTGCTGCTTTGGTGGTCTGGGCGGGAGTGGGAGGAATCAACTTCCTCCTCCATAGAATTCTCCTGCTCTCCTTGCATCATTTCTACTTCCTGTCTGGTTTTCCTGCCTACACAGCCTCCTCTCTAACACCATGTCTACGTGCATGCTACCATGCTTCCTACCATGACAATAATAGGTTAAACCTCTGAATGGTAACTCAGGCCCAATAAAATGTGTTTGTTTATAAGAGCTACTATGGTCATAGTGTCTCTTCATACAAACAGAAACCCTAACCAAGACAGAGTGTCTTTAACTGTTAAACCATGTTGCTGCCCTGTATTGGTAGTTTTTAAAAATTGTTCCTGCTAACTATAGTGCAACTTTTATGACATTGATCTTTTTAAAGCTCTTCTTAATCATCATTGCGTGTAGTTACAACAGTCCATGAGCAAGTATTACCATGTAACAGAGGAGAAAATTCAGGTACACTTAGGATAAATGGTGTGCTCAAGTCCCAAATACATATTAGGTTTCTTCAATTAGCACATTTCTCCGTGAACAGACTGTTTAATGGCTAAGACCATTCTTGATTGTCAATAAGTGAATCAATTTCAGCAGCCTTTCAGGTCAAGGTTTATAACCAAAAATATTTCATGCAAAAAATACCACAGATCTATGCACTCAAAGCTCCCTCAGCCAACATTTCCTTAGCTGTTTTGCCTATCCTATACCTAAAACTACACTTTTTATATATAAATAGTAGACATTGATCTTTGTATTGCCATTAAGATTCATTTCCTTCTTCCTTCTGTGGGAGGAACAAAAACTAAGAATGCTGTTGAAAGGGTGACTTTTAGACACAACATTGGGTAGTTTCCAAACTGATAATTATTCCTGATCTTTTCTAGCAACAACACCATTTCTCTCTTAAAAATGACTTTATTATAACTTTTTACATTGGGATGTTAAACCTAATGCATTAAGAAACTAACACACCCAAATTACCTAGTATTTGCTCATATTTTGTAGGCTTAGGTTGTAAATCATGTGGCTTCAATCAGCCCCTACCTCAATTATTGTTTCCTTCCTCTCAACTTCTTTAATTGCATTTATACCTCTTCTGTATATGCACCTTTAACCAAATCCTGTCTATTTTAAGATAGGATCAATTTCTCTTACTGTCTCCTGTTGGTTATGTCTTCTAGTACTTTTCTGTAAGTCTAAAATTATATCTAGATATCCTTGCTTCTAGCATGAATAACCTGCAGCTCCTACTTCCCAATCACCATTCCATGGGCTTATGCTCCAACTAAGCTTAGTCTTATACGTTTGACATAGAAGTAGAAGAATGGGGGCTGGAGAGATGGCTCAGAGGTTAAGAGCACTGACTGCTCTTCCAGAGGTCCTGAGTTCAATCCCCAGCAACCACATGGTGGTTCACAACCATCTGTAATGAGATCTGGTGCCCTCCTCTGGCCTGCAAACATACATGGAGGCTGAACACTGTGTACATAATAAATAAATAAATGTTTTTTTAAAAAAAAAAGAAGTAGAAGAATGAACTGTGCTTTCATGAGCATAGCGTGGAGTTTCTTGGGAATCAAACATGTCAACCTCTTAGGTGTAAGATGTACATCATGGCTAATTTTTCAGGTTATATTGATTTTTTTTAAGTTTCTTTTTAAACTTTTTCATTTATTCTTATCTCACATATTGTATCCCAACCACAGTTTCTGTACCTTTTCCTCACCTTTCTGTTACCTCTCCTCTCCCACTCCATCTACTCCTTCTCCATTTTCTTTCAGAAAAGGGCAGATCTCTCAAGGATTTCCTAACATGTCCTATCAAGTTGCAATAAGACTAGTTACCTCCCCTCATATTAAGACTAGGAAGGGCAAGCCAGTAGGAGAAAAGGGGTCCCAAAAGCAAAAGATAACCACATCCCTACTGTTATATTCAGGTGGCACACACATACAGGCTCCCTGATGATTGGTTCAGTCTCTGTGAGCCCCTATGAGCCCAGGTTAGCTGATTCTGGGGTTTTCTTGTGGTGTCCTTGACCCCTCTGATTCCTACAATCTAGATTATATTGAGATTCCACATATTGGTTTGCTATGGAAGAATTATGTATGTCATTGCATTCTTTCTCTAAGCAATAGTGTTATAAAGGGCTACATCTAACATTTTCAGATCCCAAGGCAAGGATTCAAGTGGAAAGTGGTTGTCACCCCATTCTCCTCACAGTGTTACTTTGGTCCACATATTTCTATAGCAGTCTTATTTCAGATAAGACCTCTCAGCACTGAAGCAAAGTTTGAACAGAGACTTGTACTTGATTCAGATTGTAGAAGACAAAGATAAATAACATCCACCCAACTAAATGGAAAGTAGATATTTTTGTTCAGGCTGTAGAAAAAAAATTTAATTTGGAACAAGTAAATTTATTTGCTCTCCTCTATAAAAAGAGAATACTTTAAAAGTTTTATCATCCATACGTAAACATGGAATTGCTATTGGAATTTGCTTTGCCAGTGAGGGTCTGATAGATAGACATTAACATATATGAAGAGATATATACAAAGGAACATAATAGGGTGGAAGGAAGGAAGGACCATCAGGTCAATAGTTCTTCCTATCATGTCCACTTTCCAACAGGGAAACAAAAACATTCTTATTCTCTATGAAGCTATTTATCCTGCTGTACTTTCAAACCAAGTACATAGTACCATAACAGATCTTTTTTCTTTCTTTGAAATTTGTTGGGTAGAAAAAGTTAACATACTTTTACAATCACAGTTGTAATGAGTGATACTGTTAGAAGCAAAAGACTGGGGTTTTTTTTTTATTTAAGAAAAACAATGTTGCCACTGATGTTTGCTTCAGAATGCCCCCTAACCAATGGATGTCAATCTATTTGAAGTCTATAGTGGGCTCCTTCTATCAGTAAGGTTGACTGTTTTCAAAACTGTCATTTAAGCTAATTGTAATGAAAGTAAATGGCATATATATACTGTGAAAACTCCCACTAAGTTATTTAGATTGTACAAGAACATACAGGATAACACAGCTTAACATTGCTATTCAAATAAATTTTATTTTGAGCCTAAAAGTTTATCTCTGTGAGTCATATAGGTTTATTCTTTGTCCTCATTGAAAATGTTTTTCAGAAAGTCTAGTGACACTGAATGAACTTTGTCACATCCAAAACGATAATTTTCCTTCTGACCATGATCTGAAAACAGTATTTGTATTTTCAGAACAAATCATATTTTAAAATGTGGCGAAGCTGAAAACTTATAGGCACATTATATTAAAACATTTACTCTTGCATGCAAGTCAAGTTGCTTAGCAGTAAAGAGTCAGCTGTGGAGTTCAAAATGAATCTAAAAATGTGTACCTACTTTAGAAATTAGTTTCTAAAGCATGCTGTGCACCTGAGACTTGGTATTCATTATGTGTAACATTATGTGCACCTAATGCATTGTGACATGAAAAGTCACAATATTCTTGAGGATTTTTCTGTATCACAGTGGGAGAACCAAAGCCTGGTTAGTAGAACAAGAAACAGAGTGGATTTTTCTGTTATGTGTTCCCATTTTAGATTATATTTTGCTTCATGACCCTGAAAGAGATTATTGGTATTCTTATCTTTAATATAACAAAGATTCTTATGTTGCATCCCTGATTTACATGTATATTGAAGACACTTGAGGTTGAATGGTGCTCTCTAAATCCTGAGATTCTTTAAAGATGACTTTGAAGCTTCCAAGGAAGCACGCTAAAGAATCTTAGTCTAGTTTTTATAATTGGATAAAATTATGATTTTATATCATTAAATATTTTATGGATTGTATACTAAGATTCTAACCATTTTCACTTTGTAACATAATCCTCTTTTGAGTAGAAGCATTTAAAAGCATTGAAGAATTATTCATGTTCCTTTAGATTACCTTGAAACACACTACAAATCTCATGTTGAGCATCTCCTTTGGAGTCAGCATAGTTATGTAGCTAAAGGACAAATAAAAGTCTAATGTATACAGCTACTTACATTAAGACGTATTTTTTAACCTAATCTAACTTATACTGACTAGGGCAGTAGCCTTTCAAAGCTGCTAATAATATTGAAGAATCTGAAACTGAGACAAGAGCCTTGTATATATCTGTGATTCTGTTATGGACAAGACTGGGGACTTTTATGAGTTTTGTTTCCTTTGCTCAATGTAAGAGTAAACAATCTGCATGCATCCTAGAAAATGGCAATATTATGTTTGAGATGAAGGCAAAGATTTGTTTTGATGTAGAAATGATAACCAATATAAGTGCTTGAGTAACTATAACCCTAAAACTTTCTAGGAAGAGGAAGACAAACAAGCAAATTTCTAAGCTTTTTCTCACAAGTACCTAAGTGCCTCCTTGGCAGCAAAGACTTTGTGCCTCAAACCAGCTGATTCTTTTTCTTTCTCAACATTTTAATTTTTATTCCCCCATCTCACTCACTCACTTTGTTTCTCTCTCTCCCTTCCTCTCTCCCTCCCTCCACTCTCCTCTCTCTCCTTTCCAGTCTGTCTCTCTGTCTCTCTCTGTCTCTCTGTCTCTCTGTCTCTGTCTCTGTCTCTGTCTGTCTGTCTGTCTCTCTCTCTCTCTCTCTCTCTCTCTCTCTGTGTGTGTGTGTGTGTATGTGTGTTATTGTGTGAATGTAAAGACCACAGCATTTGCACATGGAAGTCAGAAGACAATTTGTATGAATCAGTTATCTTTCATCATGTGGATCCTGGTGATCAAGGTTAGGTCGTCAGACCGGCTAAAAATATCTACCAGCTGACCCATCATGACACCTTGGCTTTTTACCTTTTTACTAAGTAAATATTCATCAAGATATTGTTCTTCTGAAAATCTGATAACATACATTTTTTAGAAAAAGTGCCACATTCAATTGAAGAGTGTAAATGACAGGAACTTTGCATTGTGCATTAAAGATTAGAAAAATAAGTAAAAAAATCACATATTTTCTGTATTTTGACACTTATTTGCTTCACAATTTATTCCAAAAACAGCGAAATTTTGGTGATATGCAAGATATTGATCAGTGTGGCTAGAGGATATGGCCAGTTCAGGTGCCCTCTCCTCAGCTGCTCAAGGAACTTGCATATCACCATAGAACCCTCATCTGACGATGGATGGAGATAGAGACAGAGACCCACATTGGAGCACTGGACTGAGCTCCCAAGGTCCTTATGAGGAGCAGAAGGAGGGAGAACATGAGCAAGGAAGTCAGGACCATGAGGGATGCGCCCACCCACTGAGACGGTGAGGCTGATCTAATTGGAGCTCACCCAGGCCAGCTGGACTGGGACTGATAGAGCATGTGATCAAACTGGACTCTCTGAACGTGGCTGACAAGGAGGGCTGACTGAGAAGCCAAGGACAATGGCACTGGGTTTTGATTCTACTGCATGTACTGGCTTTGTGAGAACCTAGTCTGTTTGGATGCTCACCTTTCTAGAACTGGATGGGGGGGAGGACCTTGGATTTTCCCACAGGGTAGGGAGCCCTGACTGCTCTTAGGACTGGAGAGGGAGGGGGAGGGGGAATGAAGGGAGGGGGAGGGAAATGAGAGGAGGGGAGGAGGTGAAAATTTTTAGTAATAATAATAATAAAACGTGAAAAAAAAATTTGACATTTGAAACTCATGTCCCTCTTAGAAGAACTTTAGAAGTAGGAGTTAATGCATGCTCTCCAAACTATATTAACTTTATAGCACATGGAAGATAATCAGTTTTGAAATATTACCTCATATTGCATTAATATAAACAAAATTTGATGATATTTAGAGCTTAAGCATTGCCAGCTTTCTGAGGGAGTTTGAAGTAATACAACCAGAGTGCTATATGATTTGGAGACAAATAATTCTTTCTTCTGATTCACAGTTATCAAAAAATATATAGTTACCTGTCTCTTCCATGGTCACTGGCGTAATATTTTTTCTCTGTTAGGGAGTCAGTGACTTAGAAAGCAGTGTGACTATTTGTGACAAAGGCATCCTAGTAAATTGATTACAGGAAATATTAATTAGTGATATCAACATGGAACATGCTAGAGTTATCTTTATTACATATACTGCCCTTGAATGATGTCAAGATAAACCTCCACCTCAAGTTTTAGTAGCTACCTCAAAAACTATATATTTATAGCAATAGCCATATATTTCATGCTTGAATGACTCTAAGCTTCAATCTTATATTCAAAGGTCATAATCCTTATGGACAGTGCTGCTTTTTTCTGTGAGAATCTGAAATTTGTCTTCTCCAAATGCCCCACTTTTAACGACATGATCTTACGAACTTTTATTTCTTCAAAACTATGCCAGTCTAATTTTCCAGCCTATCAGATTAAGCTGTTTTTCATTTGTTGTAAACGATTTCCCGCAATATCCTTATTTGATCTGCCAACATATACAATCTATGGCCCTTAAGGGGAATTGTGAAGGCAAGTTCTACTGTTCAGAAACCCCTTGTGTGTTGGCCACAGCATAATTGTATTTCTGTTTTACACCTATATCATGGTTGGGTAAACAAAGTTATACCCAATGGTGAATGAGTAATCCTTTTCTGTAGTATCAATTTCCAGAGCTTTGGCCCCATGAAATGAAATATCTGTTAGTATGTTTGCCATTACCAGTCCAACTCATAAGACTGTATTGATTAAATTTTTGTACTGCAAAAATACCATTTTAAACCAGGGTGAAATCAATATGGGTGTGTATTTTTTATATACAAACTGGATTGAGCTCAAAAAGAATATTCTTTGTTGAAGCAAAAATAAATCTGGAAAGAAAATCTTATAAAGCATCCTAAAGTGAAGGGAAAAGAATTCACCCTTCCGGGTGCTTCCATCTTTCCCCCCTGACTATTAATCTGAGCCCAACCCTCACTGTCTAAGTGGAGATTTCTTTTCTGCTCCAAGCAGATCAATGTTTGCACAAATTAGGACATCAGAAAACATCATCATTGTGCAAATGCCTTCTTCAGATTGAAATGACACAATAGCATTCCGTTCAGCTCTTTGGGAAGCAGCACAAAACAGCCAGTGAGGTTCCTGAAGGCTGTGTGCTTACTGTAAAGCACAGAAGCTCTTTTTCCTGGAGCACTTACTGCCTCGGAAGCATCCCACCAGATGGGGTAGGATTATTTCCAGAAAGCAATTAAGGCAGTTACTGGAGCGGTGGTAAGGCATTGCCGTGAGTAAGCAAATAGCAAAGTTGCAGCCCCTCGACTTGTACTAGTTTCATTTCATTTGGTTAAAGCTGAAGTTCAGAGATAATGAATGTGGCTTTGGAAAGCTGAAAAGTGATGTATATTAACTCTGAATATGGACGTGAGGAAGGAAGACCACAGCTTATTCCCAAAATAATTGTACAAGTACTTGTCTAAGATAAAGCAGTGTTCTCCAGCTTCCGTATGATACTAACAAAAGCACATTAGTATAAAGTCTCAGGGCACCTGTTACAGGGTACCTCGCACAGAAAGTACCCACTCGATGCTGCTTAATGGTACCTCCCCATTGTCTCTGCTGAATGCCTTCCCCATCTCAGAAAATACAACTCCATCCTTCCACTTCTTCAGGACAAAAACACGGGGTCATCATTATGTCTCATACATATGTCTGATGAGCAAACAAATCAAACTGACTAAATCGTCAAAATATTCCCAGAACCTGACGACGATCTCTACTAGTATCACCCCAGCCCCTGACTCCCATCACCTATAGCTTTGATTATCGGTATACTAGCCTCCTATCTACTGGCTGTTTTTGTTTTGTATTGGTTTGGGTTTTGGCTTGATTTTGTTTTTGTTTTCTTGTCCCCCTAGAGTGTTTCAACACAGCAGCAAAAAGTGATCCTTTGAAAACCAGATGATGTTCACTCCTGTGTTCAGAATATCCCATGGTTTTCCTCTTTCCCTCAGAGTAAAAGATGACATCCTACCATACTCCACAACGCCCTCCCTAGTCTGCTCTTTCCCACCCTCAGAGACCAGTCACACCGTTTCCTATTCCTGTCACCTTCTCTGGTCCAGTTACATATGTCGAACTCCTTTTTTACAGTGTTTAAATGTTAATACGGTCAGCTCACAACCTTCCACCTTACAATTCCTTTTGTTTTCCTCTCAGATATCTGTAAGTTCTGCCCCTGGCTCCCTTTGAGTCTCAGACCTATTGATCAGAGAAGCATTCGCTAACCACGAGTGCAAATTAGCACCTTGCTAGTCTCCATTACTGATAATTCTGATTTTTTCTTATAGTCATTCTCACTAACAAAAAGCCCAAGTTTGTATGACACTCAAACCACATCTATTTACACACAGAGAATATAAACTCCACTTCAGAGACAACCACTGTATCTTCCATGCCAGAACAGTGTCTCGAACTTGAGAGAACCCACATCCAGTTGTCTTCAAATCTACTACTTTACTGAATGTCCAATATTTTTCTCATACCCTGCTGTTTTCTCCTTCTCCCTCTTTTTTACATTTTTGAGATTAAAATATAATTATATCACATTTCCCTTCTCTTCCCATCCTCCAAACTCTGCCAGGCTCATTTTCAAATTCATGGCTTCTATTTTCATTTGTTATTCCATGCATAAATATTTATGTACGTATATTTATAAACATAACCTGATCAGTCTGTATAATGTTACTTGTATGTTTGTCTTCTGTTGTGAAGCCCAGTCCCAATGGGTACATCTACAAATCAACTGCTTCACAAAAGACTCAGGGTACATTGTGGAAGAGAAGGCGGGAAGATTGTGAGAGCAAAAGGCTCGGAGAGGGGGAATTGCTGTTAGACTGTATCTCCTAGTAATATCAGAAGCTACACCTATAAAGTCTTACCAACATGGCTCCCTAAACTTGATTTGAACAAGGATGGCATCAATAGACATGCCAAAGTGGATGGGAAAAAGCCTGTAAGACTTCAACCGTCTTCTTATTCCTCCTTTTATTCTTGCTTTTCTTATTTATCATATATATTATTTATTAATCACCTGCTACTAGCTATTTACATATAACTTGCACATCTGCTTTGAATTTTTATTCCTTGTATTTGGAGTGGGCTGTTGCCTCCATGTGTATCTGTGCACCATGTGCCAGGTGCCCATGGAGGTCAGAAAAGGTCATCACATCTCCTAGGACCGGAGTTATAGACACTTGTGAGGTCTTATGTAAATCCTGAAAGTTGAATAAGTGTCCTTTGAAGAACAGCTAGTGTTCTTAAATGTTAAGCCATCTCTCCAGTCCCTGTACATCTCTTTTAATAAAATAAAGATCCCTATGGGGTATATATTGTCCCCATTTTGATAAATGGACAAACTGCATCTTAAAAGTCTTTAAATTATTCAAGATAGCATAATAAGTATAATTGATATCAGAGCCATGCTTTAACTCTGAGACTTATTCTATTCTTCTAAACACAGAGAGTTTTCAATTAGTCTTCTACTTTCCTTTCACCTCTCTACCTCTTTCCATGCAGCAGATGGGGCACTAATAAAATAAAATGTTGGGTCCAGACAAAATCTTATGACTTGATAATGTGTTGTTTCCTCCTCCCCGTCATTCATACTGTCCACATTGAAGTTTGTAAAATATAACTGAGCAATCTTAATACTCACCCACTGCCATATGGTGAAAGTGGCAAAACGAAAACTAGAAACTTCTTTCCAGTTCTTTGCTGTTCACAAAACAACTGCAGCTCCCTAGTCAACAAGCTAGCCTTGGGTTACATAGAAAGATTTTGGATTAAGAGGGTGGCAAAGGTTATTTGTTGATGAAGAGAGGAGAAATAAACGTGTATCTCCTTTCTTTGTAACCATTTTCTGTGAGTTTAAAGATTCAGAATATAAAATTATCTAACCTGTTCTTAGAGGCAAGGTCTCACACCATTTCCATTATTTTTTCTTAATAGATCTGTGGTGGGCCCACAGAATTTATATCAGGTAGTCTGTGGGTCATATTTTGCAAAACTCTATGTCATGAAAACATGCTAAGTTTTTATTAACAGCATGAGGTTTTGTGAAGGTGCCAGAGACATTATTTTAAAGAAAAATCATCATGTCATTTTACTTTAAAAGCTTGGAGAAAATTGGATTTTCATTTAGATACTGAAAATCATTTGGAATGCTTTGCAAAGTTCACAATTATAATACCCGGCTGTAGTAAGAAGAGTTCAACTTCTCAAGACAGCAGAAGCAGCATAAGATGAGAAAAAGTCAGCTTAGTTTGATATATGATGACAAAAATATGTATGCTAATTAAAAGCCTCACACTTAATGGGAACAGTGCATTTATTAATGATGCATGACATTGGCCTTCCAGTGAAACAATAGATCATGTTCTATATTATCCAATGCATGGCATACTAGTAAATACCCCAAGGATTAATAATGTTTCATTATGGAAAGCGTCAAGTTTAAAATCATTGTTAGGTTACTGGACAAGTAGCATCAGTCCTCAGATGCTGGAAATATAGACAGTGCAGAAAAGAAGACAGTAATGAAAATGAAACTAGCAAGGCAAAGCCAGGAATATATTTATAAATTTTAGTATTGGTACTTTCAACACTGAGGGAAATTACTAGAGATCAGAGCATGAAACTTGCTCCCAAAGTTGGCCTGCAATGTTCTTGTCTCTTGACTCCATGTGTAACAAAAGGTCATGGACTCCGTGGAGGAAGTGAACCAAAGGAGAAAAGTTTTCTTATATGCGGATTTTAAGGTAAAGTTTTCAGCTGGACCTAAGAAAGTACAAAACTCTTCTTCCACACACAAATTCACTGTAGTCAATAGTAGTAAAATGTGTCCCTTTTATCATTGCTGAAAGAGAAGCCCATCTAGTATGCTGAAAGTGCTATTGAACTTTAGAGAACAGTTTGAGAACTTGCATTCTAGATATTAAACTTCAGTTTTCTAAAATACAACCTCCTTTTTGCTGAACTCAAATAGATTTTTCTAAGAAAACTTGGAACCTGACACTTTGACTTCGCAACAATGAAGGCTTTGGGGCTTTGTCATTTGGGAGGAGTTTTTTAAGTGTTCCCATGTATGAGAAGTATACTGTTGATCTGAAGTGATCTGTGTTTCCTGTAGACCTAAAGTTATTCTTCAGAAACACAAAAGACATGAGAGAGAGGAAGAGGGAAAAAAGAATGACCTACTGGAAGGAGTATTAAGGACTTTTATGGATGTCATCTATTAAAAGGACCTCTCCTAAGTAGATATCTCATTTGACAGTTTAGAGAACACAATTACTTGTTTGGTAGATTGAGAAGTAAGATTAAAATATTCCCCCATGTCCGTACAGCTGTAGATTGCAGATCCACAATTCAAATCTGTTTCTATCTGCATTGCTTATCTTCTCATCTACGAAAATCAGCTTTGGGAAGGAAAGCGTTGTTTTGGCATGCCACAGGGGGAAACCATCCATCATGGCAGAGAAGGCATGATTCCAGGTGAAATGGAATTGAAGGTACTCCTTTGAGCAATACAAATGTCAAGGCAAAGCAAAGTTTATTCATTTACGAAGAAGAGTTTGCTAATATTTAGTGGTACTATATTGCTGTTTCATAGTATGCTGATTAGTTCATATAAAAGAACTAAACTTAGAAAAGGATTTAGCACAAAGATATTATATGAGAGTATATACTCAAATTAAAGGTTAAAACTGTCCTACTCTGATAAGAAGAAAAAACAGTTTGTGAAGGGTAATGACTTTAAGATTCCTCTCCACATACTATAAGCAAACAGCTGAACTATTATCAAGAAATCTTCATATTTCTCTTAGCGTAACATTGCAAGTTAAGACATTAGATGAAGTACTGAACATATCACTTTTACTCAACTCTAGTTATTTTAAGAAGCAAGTCATGACTAGAAATAGCTTTGCTGCTATTGACAGGATGGATAAAGCTGGTAGAAGGGAGAAAACAGTCAGAATACATTGTATACTTATATGAAATCATCAAATAACAAAATCAAGATGTAAAAAAGGAAAGAGGGAATACTGCCCTGTTGTGATCTGTATACTTATTATGTAGAAATAAACTGTGAATTTAGACTGAACTTAAAAACAAAATCCCCTTGATTTACCAACCAATCAGTCTTATTCAATACATAAGCTCTTTCCAAAGTATTCCTGACAGCAGGTTGTTAAAAGCATGGACTTTGGAGCTAGGCCATGTGGATTCAAACCCCTGCTCTGTTTCCTGCTATGAGCTGTTAAGCAGTGTGTTGAATATTGATATCCTCATCCATAAAGTAAGGTTCATAACAATAATTCAAACATAGAACTGTTGTTAGGACTGGGACAATAACTCATTCACATTACTGAGTATAAAACTTATAATCTACAATTCCCAGGAAATCTTAGGCATGTCCACTGTCATTATTGCTCAATTCCAAGAGATCTACAGACTTAAAATCCACCATACACTCTTGTTTATGGCAGTGGAACCACCACATGCGTAAATCATGTGTCTAGGATATCTGATTTCTAGAGTAACTATAGCAAATTATACCAAAATGGCTTAACACCACTGAAATTCCCTCTTCCACTGTTCATTTTTATTAATTTTTAAAATTTATTTTACATACCAACCACACTTTTCCCTCCCTTCTCTCCTTCTGTTCCTTCTCCCACCTCCTCTCTACCTTCCTCCATCCAGTCCTCCGAAAGGGTCCTCCCCCCTGTATCAAGGCTGAACAAGGCATTCCACCATAGAGAATAGGTTTCAAAAAGTCAGCTCATGTGCTAGGAACAGATTCTTCTCCCACTGCTAATGGCCTTGCAAACTGCCCACAGCTAGAGGGCCTGCATGGGACCAACACAGGTCCTCTTCATGTGAGTGACAGTTGTGTAGCATGGTCTTTTTGTGGGGATCCCACCATTCTTCTCAATAGAAATCTAAAACAGAGGTATTATGACTGTTCTCCCACTGGAGATTCTAAAAGGAAAGTTCAGCTTCAAAGGTGGCTGGTGGTGTTCCTTATCTTGGAACTACATGACTCCAATTTCCATGTGGCTTTCTTTAAAAAAGACACATGTCATTGGATTTAATGTGTATTAGGTTACTGAAAGATGATCTCATCTCAATATGTTTCATTTAATTACATCTACAAATACTATTATTTCAAAGTAAGGGCTCAAATACAGTTTCCAAGGTTTGTGACATGGACATATCATTTGACCTACTTACACTTGGTAAGATATACATAATTTCAATTATTTTGTCTTTCTTATTTCCTCTATAAGTCCCTGGGAAAGAGTTATTTTATTTTATCTCAATTTTCAACAGGGATAATTAGATAAACCATCAGTATGAAAAGGACAAAGTCTATATTGACTTTTCTCTGGTTACTCCTCCCCCTGTATTCTTAGTTTCTCCAGAATTTTCTTGTTCCTCTTCCTTATGCATAGCACCTTTATTATGTGTAGAAAATTCACAACATGCACTGCATCCATGACAAATTTATCTTGAAAAGTACCTCAAACTTTAGGCCTGTATTTAGCTTCCCAATAATCCTTTCTATTTTAATGGTGCCACATTATTAGCTCCTTGTGCCAAAAAGCTGCTACGTAATTTTTTAAAAGACATTATAGTTGAAATTTGAAGGGAAAGCCTGACACACTGGCTAAGTATTCTATTGGTTTTCAATAGACCATTCAGTGGTTTTGAACTTCATTTTCGATAGCACAAGAGTTCCAGTTAAATCTTCAAATGTTTTGTGAAAATACATAAAAAACAGAGCTTCTCATATGAACATGCAGGTATCTGGATTGTAATGGAATAATATCTTAGTTGTTACATTTTCAGACTCTTTGCCTTATTTATTTTTAGCACAAAATCTATATATTTATCCTATTTTTACTGACACAGAGCAGATAGAACCTTCGCAAGCTAAAAACATCTGTAATTAAGTGCCAGTATTTTAAAGTTCTGATTAATGTTTCCAAATGATGAGAAAACTCAGAGCATCATTGCAATTTATTAGGAAGAGCAATATTTTCAGCTTGAAGAGTATTCAACTTCAGATTTATTCTGACACCTCACAAGTTTACTAAGCTATAAGTTCATTTCTTTTCCAATCAGTGAAAGGTTATAGAATTTCTACATATACAAGAACTGCCTTAAAGGGCAATTTTAGGAAAACATGCATTTCCCACATTCTAATTCAAGTAATCTATTATTTCACTCTCTCTACCAAACACTGTAAAACCCTTTAGCTCCCTAGCAAAGCTCAAACATTGAATCATTTTAACTGTCAGAATTGTCCACGCCCATTGGAGAATGCAAGCAACAGAGCCCTGTTGGAGAATAATCATGTTCGGTTACCCCATTGTTGAAGTCAGAGGAGAATTCATGTAGCCCTGCTGGAGACAGACATCAGGACTTTTCCCAGTAAGCCACAACCTTGTGGCGATACACAGATTAAACTCAGGTAGGCAGGGAAAACTAAACTGAATGCTGGGAGAAAGGCGGTGGAGTTTTGTGTCAAGGCAGCACATCATGGGAAGAGCCTGTGACATAGTAAGCTGCTCACCTCATGGTCATAGCAAAACAGAAGATGAGAGGCCAGAATCATGAAATGTCATTCAAAGGTTTGCCCAAAATGACCACGGTACTTCTACATTGTCCCTATCTCTGAAATATTCCACCACCCCTACGAGTGCCATGGGCTGATGACAAAATCCTAAACATCTGTACCTGTGATGGGCAGTTATCCTAACAATAGTTGTCTCCAAGCTAACTTGAGCCCTCAGCATTGCCCAGCATATTACTATTACTGTATTCCTTGTATTACTTCATTTGGTCATCCTCACTACTTTTCCAGAACTATTGTGTTTCTCAAAGTTCTGACTCATTTTCATTGGGTCATAACATTTCATGATTGTTCATTTTTTGATAACCATCACACAGGAAATCTCCAATGTTTTGAAATATAAAGTTAGATTGTGTCTGTACTGATAAGGCCTTTCAAAAAGACAGAGCATGAAAAGGTCTGTTAAATTTCTCTTGGCCTACACAGGCTCTGAAACACACTCCTGTCCCATTTTTCTCTCATTTATGTCTCACAACAGTATTCCTATTAGATCTTTATCAATAAGATTTTTCAATAAGATTTTGACTCTTCTACTTGAAGAAAATATACCTTATTGAACTCTACGTTCTTTACTCATTATCTACTATCTCTTTCCCCTACTTAATGATTGAACTTCAGTTCTTCACATTTTCCTCTTCTCTTCACTCTCTGTTGTAGCCAAACAACACAAGGTTACTAAAAAGTAAACATAATAAATATTTAACAATAAATTGTTGACGAATTTTTTCACAATCCCTTGTTTATCGCCTAAAGAAAGGAAAACCATTCTGTAACAATCACAATGTTGATCTCAAAGTCAAGAAGGTAGTGTACCTAAAACACTCCTGAAGCCCAGATTCCATTCATATTTTCTATCTATGATAATAATGTCCATTGTAACAAAAATATCTGTTCTAGAAACAACCACTGTCTTCTATATATCTTGTACCATCCCATGGTTTTTTTCAGTTTATAATATTATTTTTATCTTTACATAGTTCTCATGACCAATTGTACAAAATTGGTGTACAAATATTATACACCAATTATTTTTTTAGAACACTCCTCAATCTAAAGTTTCTTCAGACTTTAATTCATATTATCCATCCTTGACAAGAATATAATAAAATTAATACTTTATTCTTCCCATTGTTTCCTATCAAGGGGTACCTTTATTGACTTGTTCTATCATAAATGTCATCTTTGATCCTTTAAGATGACATCTTAAAGGTGACATATTTCATTCTCGTTTTTACTTGTAATTGACAAGTTGGTGAGGAGAAAAATTGAAGTTATATAATGTATCCATTCACTTGTCTGTATAAGAGCTCATGGTTCCCTATATTGTACTAAAGATTCTGTTTTCTCTGTTCATTTCAACCTTCAAATTTTTTAGCTTTAGCCAGTGAGAATCCCTTCAAAGTAACTTTTCCCTCCATTCGCCATTACTTCATCACTCTTTGAGTATTTCCTGACTTTCTGTCATATTAAGATGTTCGGACAGGCCATGCAATTAGCAATTTCTTCAAGAAGCCTAATACTTTATGGTGAAATGGAATTTAAAAGTCAAGTTCATGGCACAAATGTTTTGTTTATTTGCTTATTTATTGATTTTGATTTTAAATTATTTTAATTTTTTTTCAAAGTTTATTAAATTATGAAAGTTTCCATTTCCGCCCCTCCTCCCAACACCCTCCTACTCTCCCCCTCCCCCTCCTCCTCCCTTTCCATCCCTAAGAGCAGTCAGGGCTTACAGCCCTGTGGGAAGTTCAAGTTCCTCCCCCCTCCTTCCAGGTCCCTGAAGGTAAGTATCCGAACAGACTGGATCCCAAAAATTCAGTATATGCAGAGGAAACAAGTCCCAGAGTCATTGTCAATGGCTTTTTAGAAAGACTTCGGGCCAGACACATTCAGAGAATCCAGCCTCCTCCAGAGAATCTGGTTGGATCAAGCGCTCCTTCAGTCCCAGTCAACTGGCCTTGGTGAACTCTCATTAGATCAGTCGCCTTGTATCAGTGGGTGATCGCTCCCCTTGCCGTTCTGATTTGCTTTTTCATGTTCTTCCTCCTTCTGCTCCTCCTTTGGACATTGGGGGGCTCAGTCCGGTGCTCCAATGTGAGTCTCCGTCTGCATCTCCATCCATCGCCAGATGAAGGTTCCCTCTGATCTTGCCCTCCCTGCTCACGTTCTTCTTCCTGCTGCTTCTTGGTTGGACCTAGGGAGTTAAGTCCAGTGTTCCAACGTGGGACCCCATCTCTATCTCCATCTATTGTCAGATGAAGGATCTATGGTGATAAGCAAAATATTCATCAGTATGGTTATGGGCCAAGGCCAGTTCAGGCACCCTCTCCTCTGTCCAGAGAACAATCTGGGGATCTCTCCTTGGACCTGGGATCCCATTTACAATCAAGTCTCTAGTAAACCCTAAACTGACTTCCATAGTTGAGATATATTCTTCCCTGAACCCATATCTATCCTTCCTCCCTCCCCCCCTCCTAGTCCCCCGAGCATTTCCCATTCCTCCCCTGCTCCCTTCTCTCTAACCTCCTACCCTTCCAACTACCCTCCCAACCCCCCATGCACCCTTGGTTACCTGGAATTCTTGTCTATTTCCAATCTTCAGGAGGAAAACTACCTGAATTTTCTTCAGGTTCACCTTCTTATTTAGCTTCTCTAGGATCACGAATAATAGGCTCAAAGACCTTTAATTATGGCTAGAATCCACTTATGAGTGAATACATACCTTAATCCTCTTTTTGGGTCTGGCTTACCTGACTCAGTAAAGCGTTTTCTTTTTCTTTTTTTATTTTTCTTTTTATTTATTTATTTATTTAATTTTTACTGGGAACCCCTCAAGGATCAAGTCTCTTGCAAACCCTAGAATGGCTCTCTTAGTTGCGATATAAACTTCCCTGCTCCCATAACCATCCTTTCTCCCTCCCCCCTCCCATTCCCCCAAGCCATCCCCAATTCTCGCCCTCTCCCCTCACCCTAAACATCTTCCCTTACTTCCACCCCCCCACCCCCATGCACCCGACTTTGCTTGGCAATATTTCCTAGTTCTATTATCCAGGAGGATAACTATATAAATTTTTTTCTTCAGGTTCACCTTCTTATCTATCTTCTCTAGAATCACTAATTATAGACCGAAAGACCTTTAATTATGGCTAGAATCCACTTATGAGTGAATACATACCATATTCCTCTTTTTGGGTCTGGGTTACCTCACTCAGTAAAGCGTTTTCAATTTCCATCCATTTGCATGCAAAATTCAAGATGTCATTGTTCTTTACCGCTGAGTAAAACTCTAATGTATATATGTTCCACACCTTCTTTAACCATTCTTCTATTGAGGGGCACCTAGGTTGTTTCCAGGTTCTGGCTATTACAAATAGTGCAACTATGAACATACTTGAACAAATACTTTTGTAGTATGATAGGGCATCTCTTGGGTATATTCCCAAGAGTGGAATTGCTGGGTCCTGAGGGAGGTTGACTCCCAGTTTCCTGAGAAACCACCACACTGATTTCCACAGTGGCTGCACAAGTTAGCATTCCCACCAACAATGGATGAGTGTTCCCCTCATTCCACATCCTCTCCAGCATAGGCTATCATTGGTGTTTTTGACTTTAGCTATTCTGACAGGTGTAAGATGGTATCTCAAAGTGGTTTTGATTTGCATTTCCCTGATTGCTAAGGAGGTTGAGCATGACCTTAAGTGTCTTCTGGCCATTCGAAGTTCATCTGTTGTGAATTCTCTGTTCAGTTCAGTACCCCATTTTTTAATTGGGTTAATTAGAGTTTTAGTGTCTAGTTTCATGAGTTCTTTGTATATTTTGGAGATCAGACCTTTGTCTGATGAGGGGTTGGTGAAGATCTTCTCCCAGTCAGAAGGCAGCCTTTTTGTCTTACTGACAGTGTCCTTTTCTTTACAGAAGCTTCTCAGTTTCAGCAGGTCCCATTTATTCATTGTTTCTCTTATTGTCTGTGCTACTGGGGTCCTACTTAGGAAGTTGCCTTCCGTGCCTATATCTTGTAGACTACTTCCCACTTTCTCTTCTATCAGGTTCAAAGTGGACAGATTGATGTTGATGTCTTTAATCCATTTGGACTTGAGTTTTGTGCATGGTGATAGATATGGATATATTTTCATTCTTCTACAGGTTGACATCCAGTTATGCCAGCACCATTTGTTAAAGATGCTTTCCTTTTTCCATTGTATACCTTTAGCTCCCTTGTCAAATATCAGGTGTTCATACGTTTGTGGGTTAATACCCAGGTCTTCTATTCGATTCCATAGGTCGACTTCTCTGTTCTTATGCCAATACCAAGCTGTTTTCAATACTGTAGCTCTGTAATAGAGTTTGAAGTCAGGGATAGTAATGCCTCCAGAAGTCCCTTTATTGTATAAGATTGTTTTGACTATCATGGGTTTTTTGCTTTTCCATATAAAATTGATTATGGTTCTCTCAAGGTCTGTGAAGAAGTTTGATGGGATTTTGATGAGGATTGCATTGAATCTATAGATTGCTCTTGGTAGAATTGCCATTTTTACTATGTTGATTCTCCCAATCCAAGAGCAGGGGAGGTCTTTCCATTTTCTGGTATCCTCCTCAATTTCTCTTTTCAAAGGCTTAAAGTTCTTGTCAAATAGGTCTTTCACTTCCTTGGTTAGAGTTACCCCAAGATATTTTATGCTATTTGTGGCTATCATGAAAGGTGATGTTTCTCTGATTTCCCTCTCTGCTTCTTTATCCTTTGTGTATAGGAGGGCAACCAATTTTTTTGAGTTGATCTTGTATCCTGCCATATTACTAAATGTGTTTATCAGCTGTAGAAGTTCTTTGGTAGAGTTTTTGGGGTCGCTTATGTACACTATCATATCGTCTGCAAATAACGAAAGTTTAACTTCATCCTTTCCAATTCGAATCCCGTTGATCCCCTTATGTTGTCTTATTGCTATTGCTAGAACTTCTAGCACTATATTGAAGAGGTATGGAGAGAGTGGAAAGCCTTGTTGTGTTCCTGATTTTAGTGCAATGGCTTTGAGTTTCTCTCCGTCCAATTTGATGTTAGCTGTCGGCTTACTATATATTGCTTTTATTATATTTAGGTATGATCCTCATATACCCAATCTCTCCAACACCTTTATCATAAAGGGGTGTTGAATTTTGTCAAATGCTTTTTCAGCATCCTATGAAATGATCATATGGTTTTTTTCTTTCAGTTTATTTATATGATGGATTACATTGATAGATTTGCGTATGTTGAACCAGCCCTGCATCTCTGGGATGAAGCCCACTTGATCATAATGGATAATTTTTCTAATGTATTCTTGGATTCAGTTTGCCAGTATTTTATTGAGTATTTTAGCATCAATGTTCATGAGTGAGATTGGTCTGTAATTCTCTTTCTTGGTTGTGTCTTTGTGTGGTTTTGGTATTAGGGTAACTGTAGCTTCATAAAAGGAGTTTGGCAGTGACTCTTCTGTTTCTATATTGTGGAATACATTAAGGAGTATAGGTATTAGCTCTTCCTGGAAGTTCTGGTAGAATTCTGCATTGAAACCATCTGGTCCTGGGCTTTTTTTGGTAGGGAGATTTTTGATAACAGCTTCTAATTCTTCATGACTAACAGGTCTATTTAGATTGTTCACCTGGTCTTGGTTCAACTTTGGTATATGGTACTTATCTAAAAAAATGTCCATTTCTTTTACATTTTCCAACTTAGTGGCATATAAACTTTCGTAGTAAGATCTAATGATTTTCTGAATTTCCTCTGTGTCTGTGGTTATGTCCCCCTTTTCATTTCTGATCCTATTAATTTGCAAGTTCTCTCTCTGACGTTTGATTAGTTTGGATAGGGGTTTGTCAATCTTGTTGATTTTCTCCAAGAACCAGCTTTTTGCTTCATTGATTCTTTGGATTGTTTTCTGTGTTTCTGTTTTGTTGATTTCAGCCCTCAATTTGATTATTTCCAGTCTTCTACTCCTCCTGGGTAAATCAGCTTCTTTTTTTTCTAGAGCTTTCAAGTGTGTTGTTAAGTCTCCAATGTGTGCTTTCTCCGTTTTCTTTAAGTGGGCACTTAGTGCTATGAACTTTCCTCTTAGCACTGCTTTCATAGTGTCCCATAGGTTTGAATACGTTGTGTCTTTGTTTTCATTAAATTCAAGGAAGACTTTAATTTCTTTCTTTATTTCTTCCTTGACCCAGGGATGATTTAGTAGTTGACTGTTCAACTTCCATGAGTTTGTTGGCTTCCTGGGGGTAGCATTGTTGTTGAATTCTAATTTTAATCCATGGTGATCTGACAAGACACAGGTGGTTACTAATATTTTTTTGTATCTGTGGAAGTTTGCTTTGTTACCGAGTATGTGGTCAATTTTCGAGAAGGTTCCATGAGCTGCAGAGAAGAAGGTATATTCTTTCCTATTTCGGTGGAGTGTTCTATAGATGTCTGTTAAGTCCATTTGATTCAGTACCTCCAATAAATCTCTTATTTTTCTGTTAGGTTTCTGTCTGATTGACCTGTCCATTGGTGAGAGAGGAGTGTTGAAGTCTCCTACTATTAGTGTGTGTGGTTTGATGACTGTCTTGAGTTCTAGAAGAGTTTCTTTTACATATGTGGGTGCCTTTATATTAGGGGCATAGATATTCAAGATTGAGACTTCTTCCTGATGAATTGTTCCTGTTATGAGTATGAAATGTCCATCTCCATCTCTTCTGATTGATTTTAGTTTGAAGTCGATTTTGTTAGATATTAGAATGGCCACACCCGCTTGTTTCTTAGGTCCATTTGCTTGGAAAACCTTTTCCCAACCCTTTACTCTGAGTAGGTGTCTGTCTTTGTGGTTGAGGTGTGTTTCTTGTAAACAGCAGAATGTTGGATCCTGTTTTCGTATCCAATCTCTAAGTCTGTGCCTCTTTATAGGTGAGTTGAGTCCATTGATATTAAGTGATATTAATGACCAGTGATTGATGACTCCGGTCATTTTTTTGGGTAGTAGAGTGTATGTGTTTTCCTTCTTTGAGTTGTGCTTGTCAAGGGTCGCTAGATGTCTGAGTTAATGTAGGCAGTGTTGGGAATGTTGGATTCCTTGGGTTGTGATTTTCCTTCTAATATTCTCTGTAAGGCTGGATTAGTAGCTACGTATTGTTTAAATTTGTTTTTATCCTGGAATATTTTGTTTTCTCCGTTGATAGTGAACAATAGCTTGGCTGGGTAAAGTAGTCTGGGCTTGCATCCATGGTCTCTTAGTTTCTGCAGTACCTCTATCCAGGACCTTCTGGCTTTCATGGTTTCCATAGAGAAGTCTGGTGTAAATCTGATAGGTTTACCTTTATAAGTTACTTGACCTTTTTCCTTTGCAGCTCTCAATATCCTTTCTTTAGTCTGAATGCTTTGTGTTTTGATTATTATATGACGAGGTGATGTTTTTTTCTGATCCAGTCTATTCGGTGTTCTGTATGCTTCTTGAACCTTCATAGGAATATCGTTCTTTAGGATGGGAAAGTTTTCTTCTATAATTTTGTTGAGTATATTTTCTGGACCTTTGAAATGCAATTCTTCTCCTTCTTCTACTCCTATTATTCTTAGATTTGGTTTTTTATTGTGTCCCACAGTTCCTGAATGTTTTGTGATGAGAATTTGTTGGATTTGCTGTTTTCTTTGGTCAGAGTGTTTAATTTCTCTATAGTGTCCTCAGAGTCTGAGATTCTTTCTTCTATCTCTTGTATTCTATTGGTTATGCTTGTTTCTGAAGTCTCTGTTCGTTTACCTAGATTTTCCATAGCCAGCCGGCCCTCGGTTTGTGATTTCTTCACTGACTCCATTTCAGTTTTCAAATCTTGAACTGTTTCTATTACCTGTTTGATTGTTTTTTCTTGGTTTCCCAGAATTTCATTTACGGATTTACTCATTTCTTCAAACTTTTTGGTATATTTCTCTTCCATTTCTTTACTCATTTCCTCAATCTTTTGTTATACTTATCTTCCATTTCTTTACAGCAGATTTTTACCTCCTGTTTAAGTTCCTCTATTATTTTCATAAAGATCTGCTTAGAGTCGATTTCTTCTATTTCTTCTGGAGTAGGGTGTTCAATTCTTCTAGTTTCGAGCTCCCTGGATTCTGGAGATGTCATGTTGCCTTTCAGGTTGTTGGAGGAATTCTTGCATTGGCGCCTGCCCATCACCTCCACTCTGGATGAAACTCCTCAGCACTTTCTGGATAGAACTCCTCAACACTCTCTGGGTAGGACTTCTCAGCACTCTCTGGATAGAGCTCCTCAGCACTCTCTGGGAAGAGCTCCTCAGCGGTGCAACAGGGTTAGCTGGTCTTCCCAGGACCCGGGAGACAAAGGGCCCGCAGCAGTGGGGGGAGAAAGGGGTCCCTTGAAACACCGAAGACCCTGCCACAGAAGCTGAGGAGGGAGGGGCTATGCTCTCTTCCCGGACAGGCAGGCTGCCCAGGCGAGCACCCACTCACCTCTCTGGGAAGAGCTCCTCAGCAGTGCAACAGGGCTAGCTCGTCTTCCCAGGACCCGGAAGACAAAAAAAAGGCAAGTCTGTGCCTTTTTATAGGTGAGTTGAGTCCATTAATATTAAGTGATATTAATGACCAGTGGTTGTTGATTCCGTTTATTATTTGTGTGTGTGTGTGTGTGTGTATGTGTGTGTGTGTGTGTAGTAGAGTTTGTGTGTTTCTCTTCTTTGAGTTGTGGTTGTGAAGGGTCGCTAGTTGTCTGGGTTATTGTAGGCAGTGATGGCAATGTTGGATTCCTTGGGTTGCGATTTTCCTTCTATTACTTTCTGTAAGGCTGGATTTGTGGCTACGAATTGTTTAAATTTATTTTTATCCTGGAATATTTTGTTTTCTCCATTGATAGTGAATGATAGCTTGGCTGGGTATAGTAGTCTGGGTTTGCATCCATGGTCTCTTAGTTTCTGCAGTACCTCTATCCAGGATCTTCTGGCTTTCATGGTTTCCATAGAGAAGTCTGGTGTAAGCCTGATAGGTTTACCTTTATAAGTCACTTGACCTTTTTCCTTTGCAGCTCTTAATATTCTTTCTTTAATCTGAATGTTTTGTGTTTTGATTATTATTTGGCGAGGGGACTTTTTTTTTGATCCAGTCTATTCGGCGTTCTGTATGCTTCTTGAACCTTCATAGGAATATCGTTCTTTAGATTGGGAAAGTTTTCTTCTATAATTTTGTTAAATATATTTTCTGGGCCTTTGATCTGCAGTTCTTCTCCTTCTTCAATCCCTATTATTCTTAGATTTGGTTTTTTTATTGTGTCCCAGATTTCCTGAATGTTTTGTGAAGATAATTTGTTGGATTTGCCGTTTTCTTTGACCAGAGCATTTATTTTCTCTATGGTATCTTCAGAATCTGAGATTCGTTCTTCTATCTCTTGTATTCCATTGGTTATGCTTGATTCTGTAGTCTCCGCTCATTTACCTAGGTTTTCCATATCCAGCCGGTTCTCGTTTTGTGTTTTCTTCATTGCCTCGATTTCAGTTTTCAATTCTTGGACTGTTTCCTTTACTTGTTTGTTCGTTTTTTCTTGGTTTCTCAGGGTATCATTCACGGATTTACTTATTTCTTCAAACTTTTTGTTATATTTCTCATCCATTTCTATACTCATTTCTTCAAACTTTTTGCTATACTTCTCATCCAATTCTTTAAGGGAGTTATTTATATCCTGTTTAAGGAACTCTATTGCTTTCATAATGGCACTTTTTTCCACTTCTTCTGGGTTAGAATGTTCAAGTCCTTCTTTTGTAGGGTCGTTGGGATCTGGTGTTTTCATGTTGTTTTTCAGATTGTTGGAGGAGGTCTTGCCTTGGCATCTGCCCATCTCTTCATTCAAATGCTCTCTATTGGAACCTCTGGTAGCGGGTCAGGTTCCCTTGTTGGGCAGGGAATTCACTGCTAGAATGCCTACCTTTCCTCAGGCAGGCTATTGAAGCACATTCCCTCTTTCCGGGATGCGCCTACAGAGCAGGCCCAGCGTGCCAGGCAGCTGAACTGGGGAAATTTTATGGCCCCAGTGGGAAGGGAGAAATATAGGAATTTGTACCTGGATGGAAGCTGGGATGGCAGGCGGGAGAGCTTAGCATGGTGGAACCAGCACTGCAGGGTGACCTGTGAATCTATGGGGTCTGGGAAAGTCCGAGCTCCTCCTCGCCGGGCCCCTGCTGTGGGCCCGAAGCAAACTCACCCCTCCAATGGCCCTCTGAATGGAAGCTGGGATGGCTGGCGGGGGAGCTAGCAGGGTGGAGCCAGCAGTGCAGAGTGACCTGGGAGTCTATGGGGTCGGGGGGAGTCTGAGCTCCTCCTCGCCGGGCCCCTGCCGTGGGCCCGAAGCAAACTCACCCCTCCATTGGCCCTCTGGATGGAAGCTGGGATGGCTGGCGGGGGAGCTAGCAGGGTGGAGCCAGCAGTGCAGAGTGACCTGGGAGTCTATGGGGTTGGGAGAAGTCCGAGCTCCTCCTCGCCGGGCCCCTGCCGCAGGCCTGAAGCAAACTCACCCCTCCGATGACCCTCTGGATGGAAGCTGGGATGGCTGGCGGGGGACAAATTTTATATTTCTATTGAAGTGTAAATTTCTCTAGGTGCTATTGTTAACACATGTAGGGACACTTTTAGATATATAACAGTGCTTATGTATCTGTCCCTATATCTATAGAAAACAATGAATATTCATTGTTACTTTCAATTTAATACCCCATGTTGCTCTTTCATTTTCTGATTTTTTTTTCATATTTCCACCTTTATTCTCTGGCAGTGTGAAACCTGCATATTTCATCCTTCACATATTTACTTCAGTCATTTTTCAACTTATCTTATGTTGGATTTTATTCCCCATCATTCTACCAAAAGTAATCACCATTTTACTAAATATAATAAACCCATTTTAGTCTTCTTTCTACTTGACTTTAGTAGCATATCACCAAATAATCAAGATTTACAGAAAACTCTTTCCCATTCATTTCTATAATACAACACTCTCTTGATTTTCTTCGTATCCATGGAAAATCTCACCCTCTTTCTTAGTATAATTTTAAACATTTAAGTCTTCAATCTTATCAGCTTACTTAACAGTCATTTCTTGGTTTTAATTATGATTCTCAATGAAAACTAATAAATTTGGTCTCTACCCTTGATGCTTTTACTTGATTTTAAACCCATTGACAATCTGCCTTTTTGACAGTTCTACTTAGATTCCTCACAGACACTTCAGTTTAACATATCTAAAGCTAAACTCTTAATCTTCTGCATAAATCTGCTGTTCCTTCAACAGTCAGTGTATTGATTTTTAAATGTGGCATTACCTTTTACACAGTTGTCCATGCCGAACTTAACCATGATTCATGACATCACCATCTATTTTATCTGTGCTGTTGTAATCAGCCACAAGGTCTTATAAGTCTAATTCCTAAAATATTTTGGATACATTCATTTTTCTCAGTCTGTCAAGTCATAGAAACCATTTTTCTCTTACCTGGTTTCTTAAAATTAGTCTGTGTATGTTCACAATTCTGAGCATACGATCTTGATCAAAAGTAAAGTTTCCCTTGTCCAGACACTTCAAGAAAAGTAGTCTTATAAATGATATCCTTGAAAGACCCCTTATATCCTATTCGCTATATTATGTCCAAATATATTTTAATACAAAACAGATTTTGTGAGTCTTTACTGCCTTTAAAATGAATAAGTCCAAAGATTTTCATTCTATAATCTATTTCTTCAGTCTCATATACATCTACCTCCCTCTTTGACGCTGCTTCAAACATGTATTATTCATTTAATTTCATCCATCACCATACATGTATGTTTATCTTTCCACTCATCATACAGGCTTCAGTTTAAATGCCAATGTCTAGAAGACATCATTATGCATTTTTTCTTTTTAGTCACATATTATTTGATTTATTTATACTACAAATTCTACCTTCTAGGAAGGCAGATGAGTGCTCTCTTCCACTCTCTGCGGTATGTGTGTTATAACATATCTGTCATTTAAAACAGTGTTTGAGTAATAGTATGCACTTCATATCAATAAGATGTATGAATTGACATAAAGGGAATAAAAGAAGAGCATATTAATCATTGCCATAAAACATTTGTTTTAAAGATTAAAATTTTAGCCAAAAATTAAAGTCACTTATGTGCTCACATATTTTAGTTAACATCAATATAAACAAACTACTTTCCTGGAAGTCATACATCAGAGCAATATGATTGGCTGGCTTATAATCATTTGCCTTGTGCCATTCAGAAATTGCTTTTGAGATTTTTTTCAACCATTTCTTAACTTGGTTCCTCAAAATTGAAATTGGATTGTATCCTGGACACAGCAGGAAGGCAATTTGCAGAGCCCATGAACATTGTTGAAATTATCATGCAAGCTTATTAAATGCAATGTATATTTAAATTGAAAAAACTTTCTTTATTAAACCCAGATAGGTGAATTTTTATAGCTTCCAGCACTAAAATGTATTAAGTTTGAGAGTCAGGTTAGATTAATTTCTAATCTTTATGGAAATCATTTTTATTAAAAAGTGGAAAGTTAAGATTTTGACAGTTACAGGGTTTGGGAAATTCTAAAAGGATCATCATTTAAATATGCACGGGACATAAAATCAGAGTGCTTTCATGATAAGGATGATTTGTTTATTTTTATATGCTCATTTTTAAAAGCTGTTTTAATATTTAAGCTTGTTAAGGAAAATCTGAAATGTGGTTGAATATATTAAAGCCTAAATAAGAGTTTTGACTTTCATTACTTTTCGTGAGAGCCAACAAAATAAACTTTAGCCTGGACTTAGATCTTAAAATGGAAAATATTAAAGGGATATTTTTATTTCTAAAATAAATGGTCAACATAACATTTTATATTTTGTTGTGAATACATTTCATGATTTTTTATAGAAAGCCTGCATTCTCTACTGAATACAGGAATATTCTGCATGACTGGAGTTTCTTATTTAATAATTTACACTTCAATTTTTTTTTTCTTTTTTGGTTCTCTTCTGCTCCAGTTTTGTGAAGAAGTAATTTGAAAATAATGTAATGTGCACAATCAGATGGTTTGCTACATATAACACTATGAAATTATCACAACCAAATTAGTTAGCATCTCATCGTGTCACATCTTGATTGTGCATGTAATGACAACACTGAAGATTCACTCAACAAATTTCATGTCTACTTGTACTGATTTTATTCAGAGAATTCTTGTGGTTATTGGCTTACAGGTGCATACAGACCCTAAAGCAAATTAGAGGTTATAACTTAGTGGTAGACCGCCTGTGCAGTGTGTACACGATTCTGTGTTACATTTCCTACATCTGCAAGTAGAACAAAACAATGCCTCAGAAAATACCCATGGAAATTCTTCTCAAGGAGATAGCAATAACATGAGAATTTAAATGCACAAAAGAGTGCATCTCTGATTCTTGTGCCTTCTCTTGGGCTCTTTTCCTTCTGTTTGTTTGTTTTGTCCAATTTTGATGAGTTAGCTTTTTTATCTTATTGTGGTATATCTTATTATTATTATCCCTTACTGGTCTTTTTGTTTTCTGAGAGACAGAAAGGGGAAGGATCTGGATGGGAGGGGAGATGGAGAGAAACTGGAAGAAGTAGAGGGAGGGAAAACATAATGAGGTCATATTATGTAAGCAAATACTCGAATTTCAATAAAAGGGAAGAAAAAATACTCTCGTGTTTGTATTTTAAAAGTTGAAAATAAAACGTCAAAGGAACACACCCCATTTATATTACAAATATATGTTCATTCACAGTGTACAAGTAGTCAAGTGTTATAACTGATAGTTACTGATCTTGGAAGATCAAGAATTAGATAAACACCCTCCCATTTTACACCTGGAGTTACACCTTTTAAAACAATAGTACTGTAGAATGAATTACTCACTTAATGAGGATAGTAATGAAAACAAAACTCAGATGTTTATTTTTGAGTATCATACACAGATATTAAAAAGTGAAGTTATTAAGTTACATGGGAAAGGTTTATTGCTTTTCATAGACACTGGTTCATGTGTTCAGTGTTTTTATCAACAGCACTCCTACTGCTCAGACTTGAGGTGCACAACACAAAGCACTGGTTATATATTAGTGATAATATGGTCACTATAGTCAAATATGGCTGTCATTTCACAGAGTTACATTTTTATTACAAGAATAATTAAAATCTATTTGTAACAAAAATCACTAGAACTATTCCATTAGTTCTAATCCTCATGTTGTACACAGCATCTTTACACTGGCTCATCCTACTCGATTGCTACTATTGTGTCTTTAAACCTATTGCTATATTTCTTTCTCTATTCTTGGCTTTAGCAACCACTATTTTACACTGTCTCTGTATGTGTATGTTAGATTCTACTCTCAGTGAGATCATGTAATTTTTCTGTGACAGCCTCTTTTATTTAACATACTTTCTGCCAGCTCATATTAAAGAATTTTCTTCTTTTTTGTTTTTTTTTTTTTTTTCAAGACAGGGTTTCTCTGTATAGCCCTGACTGTTTTGGAACTCACTCTTCCGACCAGACTGGCCTTGAACTCAGAGATCCACCTGCCTCTGCCGCCCTGGTGCTTGGATTAATTGCATGCATCACTACTATCCAGCTTTTTCTATAAACTAATATCCCATTATATAAAACATTTTTTTCAAAAAAAAGGAAAAAAAACATTTTTTCACTTTATACCCTCATCATGCAAATTAACTTGTTCCTGTATCTTACAGGCATGGACTTCCATCTTGTTACTTTGACTTAGTGTTTAATGTCAGAAAAGTGCCGAAGCATCAACACTACCCATTTACGTGCCTTCCTTTTCGGACCAGCACATAAAACTAATTGTACATAGACTGTGTGAACCGAAGAAGCATATATCTTCTCAGATAATTTTCTCACCATTGTTTTATGGTGATAACATTCAAAAATCCCTTTGAGGTTTTGCAAAAGAATGAATACACTGTTTTCACTCTACTGTGTAATAGCAGAGTGCCTTGCCTCTTTCTAACTGTAAGCCAGCCCCCAATGTGCAATGAGCCCCCACTTCTCCCTCCCAACTACTTTACCTCATATCTTCTAACCACTATACTATTTTCAGTTTCTATTAAGTCAATTTTGTAATACAGTAATTGAGTAAGATTGTGCAGTATTTTTGTTTCTTCTGGAATTATTCTCTTAACATAATGACCTGTAATCCTATCCGCAATTTCATAAATGGTAGAACTTTGTTTTTGTGACGTTATTATATATGCATCATATTTGCTTTTATTGGCTTTTAAATTTGTTTGTTTGTATTTCTGTTATGTGCATGACAGAATGTGTGTATGGAGGTTAGGGGATGATTCATGAGAGTCAGTTCTCTCTTTTTTTCATGTGGGTTCTTGGGATCTCATTGAGGTCATCAGGCTTAGTGACATATATCTTTATCCACTGAGCCATCTCACTGGCCCATCACATTTTCTTCACCCTTTCATCTATTGTTAAATATTCAATGATTCTTTCAGTTTTTTAGCTATCATCAACAATGCTATAATAAATGTGAAGATACAGATGTCTCATCAAGATATTGATTTCATTTCTCCTTGGTATAGACCCTGCAATAATATAGTTGTATGTAATGAAAGTTCTCTTTTTAGATTTTTGAGAAACATCCCAAGTATTTGTCACAAGGTCTATTCCAATATACATTCCTATCAACAATACACTGGCTTTCGTTTTCTCATTAGTCTTTTCAGCAGTTATCACATTTAGTATTTTTGATAATATCTATCTGATTGCAGTGAAATGGTATGTCATTTAGATTAGTCATATTGAGCATTTTTCATGTATTTATTGGCCATTTATATGTCTTCTTTTGATAAATGTCTATTGATGTCTTTAGCTAATTTAATTGGATTATTTTTTCTTTTTATTATTCATTTATTTGAGGGTTCTATCCAATACTGTGCCTGAAGTTAATTCCTTCCTCCTCCCTCAAGCAGGAATTGTCTCTCTATACAATGAATTTCCTAGAATTGAGCAAAGAGTTGAATACATACAACTCTTTCCTGTCTACTGTTTTTTTAAATATATCTACCCTTATTATGCTACAGCTAGGTACTGTGATCCCTTCGCTTCTTTCTGCAGTTCTTATTAATATAGTTTAGTTTGTGAATATATGTTCAAATTGATGTTTTGAGGGAAGACTGAATTTTGGAAATTTTTCTTTATTACCCATTTGCTCCAATTTCTTTCTGCCTTATTTTTGTATCTATGATATGAAATATAATGAAATTTTTCACTAGAATAACAGAATCTTAGCTTAGTAAATGTTTACCATTCTTCATATTTTACTAGCACTTGAAATACAAGATGTATAAAACCAAATGTCAATCATTGTATCTCCTAGATCTCTTGATTT
The DNA here is from genome assembly GCF_982192425.1 of Myodes glareolus. Lineage (NCBI taxonomy): Eukaryota > Metazoa > Chordata > Mammalia > Rodentia > Cricetidae > Myodes > Myodes glareolus. Next base: position 34,031,477 of record NC_142053.1, on the reverse strand, counting down.
CGCACAATGTTGTGAAAATTTTCTAGTTGCCCAGTTTGAAAGTTTCAGGCATTTTCATGTTTTCAATACTTGATATAATCAGCATATATTAAATGCTATGTTTCCTGAGTAAATTGGAAGCCTGAATGCAGGAGAGGGAGTAGAATACATGGGTCACTCAATGAATGTTTTTGTTGAATGTTTTAATGAAATAATTTTTCAAATATTTATTGGATGTTTGTCATGTAATAGAAATGTGGAAAGAGCAAAAAGATTGAGATGCAACTATTCCATTTCTCAATGTATACCAAGGTGTGTAATTCATATGTGTAGAACACTATAGTGAAAGATTGTATAATAGTCATGATAGGTGTATATATATATACATAATATATATACATATTATATATATAAAATATGTATATATATCCATATAAATACCTAGAAAACTACAGAAAAGGAAAGGTAATTCCTTTCCTACAGTATCATCGTCCAAGAACTTCTCAGGATAAAAGCTGAAGTACCATTTACACAAAGAAACAGATTGCAGGAAAGGCATTAGAAACAGAAGGAGGAAATAAATGAGTCTTGCATGCATATAAAGGAAGATTATTTCCATATAAGACAAGTAGCCAAGCTTGTCTATACCAAGGATACAAATATGGCAATAGTAAAATCTGAAGTCAGAAAAGTAATAATTAGGAGTTACGTCAGAAGTGATTAATGTTCCAAGATGCGAGTGTTTAGATTATAGTATGCTTTAAGAGGCTATGAAATATTTTTATAGCAGTGTGTAACCAAAGGTATGCTATATCCACACAGGAGTAAACAAGTTGTCAACTGAAAGCAAACCATGTACCATGGAGGTAATATATACTGTAATGGAAGGGTTCAGTGGTAAAACATAAGTCATAACTGAATTCAAATGGCAATTTTCAAAAATCTGAGGTGATGACTGTTGTGTACCAGTTTTTCTACAAATCTGAAACACTCCATCCTATAGCTTAGCTCGTTAATAGCTTCAGGAAGTTCCAGAAACTGTCATAATTCTTTAGGCCATCTCCCTCCTCAAGATTATATAAGCAGTAAAGACTGATGATAATCAAGTCTCAGACAAACCAAACCAAGGTTTGAAGACACAGATAGCCAGCAACCTGAAAGAAGCAGAAACCAGCCAAGCAGACCAAACATAATGGGAGAAGAGACAAAATGCCCTAGAAGAAATTAATACTGGCTGCATTGCCTAAAAGGGTCTCAAAACAACTGAGCAACCTGGAAGGACAGTGCCAAACCTGTTGAGTTGCCCGTAGATTGTGCAGCATACTCCAGGCTCCCAGATTTTATGAACTGCCACCAATACTGGGATGAACTCTGGTGGTAAAAATTTCGAGTAATTTCTACTCTTGTAAAAAAAAGAAAAACCAATAGTGCTAGTTGGTGCACCAGGTTGGCCGACTCCTGTATTATTCAAATTTTGATCTGTCATCAGTTTCCTACCTGAGGTGAGTAGACATGCGTGTCTCCCCAGGAAATATCTGTCACACAACAGCGATCAAGGGCAGGATGAACGTGCCTCTTTAAGTCTGTTGTAAAAGAGAAATAACAGCAACTGGTGAAAGAAACAGAACACAACAGATTTCAGTCCACACCAACAAATTAATTTCTAATACATGTCTATAAAAACAGAATTGGGTTTGACTGACTTTGTGAAACAAAGACTAAAACTTGGCTAAAATATTAGAGAAATTTTCATGTCATAAAGAGGGGTTGGTTTATAAGATGACTTTCAAATTTGTGAATGCTAAGATTCTATTATTTTAGCATATAATAGGCACAACTGTATAGAGGGCACATGAGGGGCCAACAAGGAACTTTTGTGAGACTCCAATCAAAATATCAAGGACAAAAAGAATATTGTAAACAAATAATCAAAATTACCATTGATAGTATAGTAATTATTATGTACTCAGAACAATTGTAAGTAATTTGGATATATTTATTTATTTTATTTTTGCAACAACCCATGTCATCAATAGGAAACCAACACATGAACAGACTTAGTGACATACTCAAGGTATACGATTAATCTGGCATTGGGGAATGCAAGGTACCTTTCGCAGGGTCATGGTCTCATAAAAATGAATTTTCAAATGGACTCACAAAGGTATTTGGGCAACTTGTTATAGCTGGAGAGAGAAAACAACAAAAAATGCGATCTGAAGATCTTGGAGTTGCTAGGAGGAGAGAGATAAAATGTGAAAAGAGAGAAATTTATGTTTTCAGTATTAGCCAATCAGATAGTAGGCAGGCCCAAGAATAAAAGTCAACCAGTCACTGCCAGAGGAGATATGTGGGCTGGAGGCTGTGTATCTTAAGAATAATGGTGGCCAATATGTCATGGTACGTAGACTCAGGGTTTTGTCACTGATCTGGATAGAGGAGATAGAATACGAGGAAGCAAAAACATTATGCCTTCTGAGTTAGAACTCAGAAGGCTGACATGAAGGTAGCTCAGCAGTTTATGAGCACAAAGCTGAGAGAAGGGCTTTGGAAGTTGATAAGGTAACTCAAGCCTAGTAATACTGCTCAGTGATGGTGTTTGACTAGAATGCACAAGGCTCTGGATTCATTCACTATCAACACCCATACACACCACAGAGAGAGAGAGAGAGAGAGAGAGAGAGAGAGAGAGAGAGAGAGAGAGAGAGAGAGTTCTCATTAAAAGGACAATTTTTCTCTCTATTTTCTTCTTTTTGGGCCAGTCTTTCTAAGTTAGAATTTCTACTTATTACTTTTAGTATTCAAGAAAAGTACATATTATCTATATCAAAGGCTATTACTACCTACTAACCAAGCTGTCTGTCAAAGGGTTACTGATGATTAGCCATGCTATCTCTGTCAGAAGATGTTAAGATATTGCCATGCATATGTTATAAACTGGGTTCCAGAACACGAATGCAGGATGTATCTGATATCTCCATCAGAATAAGTGTTGCGTCAACTATGGATCATATGATTTATACCAGGGGAGGCTAGCATAGTATTTATAGTTTCTAAATGGTACCTGGGAAGCAGATGACTTAAGATGGCACATTTCGTTTCTTTATTTTCTTGCATACCATTTCCAATCAAATGTATGGCAGAGCTAGAATTTCAACTTAAGGAATGAGGCCTCTGATGCCAGATTCGTGATCACTAATGGGTTGGAATAGGGTGAGGCATTGCAAACAGAAAAATAAACACTACTTAGGTGAGAGCTTAAGTAAAGCTATTTCCTGGGGCACTCTCTAGGAGTGAGGTTAGAAAATGCCATACAATAAGAACAAATATATCAAGCAAGAAACATGTGATAAATGTTTCAATAATTATCCTATGCTAGGGAGTTTCTTAACTCTAGGTTCCTTTACTTTCCTTCTCCATACAATGTTTTCTTTCAGGGGTGAAATTTAAGTTCTATATGCATGGTAAACTAGACAATGGTGACACATTTGTACTAAATGCAGGATACTGCTGCAGTTTCAGAGGGTTTTATCTCTCAAAAAATCTGTTTAGATTTCATTTTCTTAAGTCAAGAGAACCCTTAACTGAAGTGCTGTTGGGAAAGAGACAACTCTATGAGCTCTTCTTCATTTGGAGTAAATCTTTCATCTTAGTGAAGTGTCCTTCCAAAAAACAACTTTGGCTTCTGGACTAAAGTATGCACCAAATGTGTTTGTGAGCATGACTACCTTCAAAGATCCTTCAGTGTATTGTTTGCAGTATTTCATGTAATGCAGATAATAATTTTCTGCTAAATGGGAAAGATTATTGCCTTACAAACTTTCATACAGAAAATTTAGATGTATATTAATAATAGTAACAAAAACACTTTTTAGAGAAAATGCAATATTTAAACAGTTTCTAAGAAGAAAAAAAAAACAGATCAAATATCCATCGGAAAAGAAGACAAGGTTTTCCTTAATTGCAATTTTAGTATTACGTCACAGCAAAATGAATGCTAAACCTTATATATACAGGGTATCTTTCTTAATTATCAACAAAATTTAATTGTATATTTATGTTCAAGTTCTTGTGAGTAGGAATACATACCAATATATAATTTTAGCATCCATTATAAGCAAAGATATAGCAATACTAGGTTCCACGGTAGTTGTTCATAATTTCGTAAGTGAAACTACTGTTATACTAAGGTCTAGAATATCAGTTTGGTATGGTTGTGAACCAGACATGGCATTTGCCTTTACATGGATCCAGAGTATAAAAATGTAGCAATGATAAGAAAATCTTAGTGAAAAACCATGTAAACTACAAAACAAGCTCCTTATGGCTATACAATTAATTTAGAGCATGTGACTTACTACTCATAATAGATCGGGGGCTTAAAAATAACATTTGCTCCTTAAAATTTCATCCTAACAATCTAAAACAAAACAAAACAAAACACTGGACTGACTGAAGAGCATTTAAATAAAATATCCAGACTTCAACATTCTTAGGAAATGTTCTTGGATGGGCAAAATGGCCACACTCATAATCAAAATATTGAGGCAGTCTCCTAGTCTGTAGCCATGAATGAGGAGAGGAGGACCTAATCCTCAGAAACTCTCATTTCTCTTCATTGAACTGAACTAAGTGAAACTTCTAGAGATAGAGAACAGTTTACTGGAAAAAGTCACAGCCTCAGGATTCACTGCAAAGGAAATTTTCATCCAATGACAACTAGACGGACCATTTGATCATTGACTTCAATGTTCCGAATTAGACTTACATTTTTCTGTCATCAAATATTCTACCAGAGAATAATTGACCACCTTATAAAAGAAAACTATGCTATCTGTAATAAACAAGATCCATGAAACTTTAATCCAAACATCATTAGAATTGTTGTTTGAGGCAGAACCTCTCTCTGTATCCCTGGCTGACATGGAACTTGCCATGTAAACCAGATTTGCCACAGACTCACAGAGATTCACCTGTATTTGCTTCTCAAGTACTGGAAGTAAAGCCCAACCTGTTATAAAAACTCTTAAAAATAATTTAAAAATTAAGGAGACTTTAAGATTCAAAACTGTGTATGGATTAGAATTGTGATGTTACTGCCACTTGTGCCTTGTCACTGTACAGAGAGAGCTAGATCAGGTTTTATAGCCTCTTCATTCAGATTGTACTGATATAAAATGAGATTAAGACTAACAAAGTATATTGATACATAATTGTAATGTAGAGATAGAGGGACAAGTATTAGTCATGTGCCATACATTGTCTGCATTAAAATGAGGTGTACTCTTATGCTTCAATCATAGTGTGTTAGTCAGATTTCTATAACTGTAAGAAATAGAAGCAGTCAACTTATAAAAAATGAAAAGGCTTATTTTGGCTCACAGTTTTGAATGTTTCCATCTGTGATTGATTGTCCTCACTGCTTTGTATGGTAATTGTTCTCACTGCTTTGTATGGTAACATGGCCTGTGTGACTTGCTTGATTCATTTGCCAGTGAGGACCATGCCAACTCAAGTAGCTTAAGAGTCAGTAAAGATTTTTCTAAACAAAATATATATGCCAAGTTGCTCACCAGAATCAAACAAAACAATACATATTATTAATTTTTTATTTATTAAGAATTTCCACCTCCTCCCCGCCTCCCTTTTCCCTCCCCCTCCCCACCTCCTCCTCCCTCTCTAGTCCTAAGAGCAGTCAGGGTTCCCTGCCCCGTGGGAAGTCCAAGGTCCTCCCCCCTCCATCCAGGTCTATAAAGGTGAGCATCCAAACAAACCAGGCTCCCACAGAATCAGTCCATGCAGTAGAAAAAAGCTTTGTGTAGTCCATCCTGACTTGCCAGACGTTTTTACCTACAGTTTCCTGCATCATTGACACAAAACATGGAGAAAATTCCCATGGTTTCGGTAATAAAGCTTGTAGTAGAGTGGAATAGAGAGCAACAATCTATTCAGTTTTGCTCATTCCCATTTTTTTTCTCCTTCATTTCTCTTTTTGTTCCACTTCCAGCTTCATATCCTTAGATCTTTAACAAATTCTACCGGGCAATTCATTAATGATTATAAATCTTTATTTCAGAAATATTCTCTCCTTATTTAGGATGCCATGATGTAGCATTAAATTTTTTGCACAAATATATGTTATACAACAGAATAACAAGATTTAATATTTTGGGGTGCCTGATAGTATCACTGCAGAATATTGGGCACAGTTGAGGTGGCAAGAATAACAGAGTTTCATTTACTGGGAACTTCTATCTAAAAAGTAAATCTGAGAAACAGTTTGGAGGGCTGTTCTGAAGGATTTACTATTTAATCAAGTTGTTCTTTGTCAGCATGTAACAAAGAAGTGTTCCGGTTGTATCCTAGTCCAATTTATCCAAATGGCGTTCATTGTTGACATGCATAAAGAAACTTATTAAAAATGAAATGTCTCAATAGAACTTTAAAGTGTCTGCCTATATTTTTCATGCTGTTTTCCAATACATTTGCACAGAAGTATGTTTGTATTTTAGCATTCCTTTGTCATCTTTTGCAGCCTATAATGTTAATATATTTTCAACCAGATGAAAATATTGCTCGTGGAATCGAAGTCTTTGTGAAACAAATATATTAGATCAGGTATCATTTCTATCATGTTTATAAGTTACACAATTTCCAGAATCTATTTTGTGTTCGTCTCCCCCAGACACACACACCCCGCACTGATTATAAGTAGATGGGGATTGAAGGACATCTCCGAATCCAACCAGAAACCCCATTTTAAACTGGATGCAACTGCAGAAATGGTGATGCACTTCAAAATGAGGAATGTTTATTGTTTAAGATCTGCTGCTCCATTTGTAGTAATTTATTTCTTAGATGATTCCCTTACTCATGGGGATATTGCTTCCCACTTGGATACTTGCGGTACTGAAACTGTAAATCAGACGGGTAATTGTGGCTTCTGTCTGGCTGTGCTGTGTGTTGAGGACTGCACAAGAAAGTTAGACATGTTTTCGCTTCTGTAATTCAAGAGAACAGTCCCTGAAGACGTTTTTCCACTTCTTGTTTGAAAATTATTATTAAATATTTAAGGTATGTGAAATAGCATACAAACAGTTATTACACTGTTTTAATAAGTAATATAAACATCTCTATGTAGAATATTTTTCAATAAAATGTTTAATCATTGTTTTTTAATTAATTCATCTTTAAATGATCTCTTTTCATTTATAGACCTATCCCAGTTCCTACTCCCTCTCCTCCTCCTGCTCACCACTTCCCCCCACCCCATCCCACCCCATCCACTCCCCAGGAAAGGTAAGGCTTCCCATGGGGAGTCAACAAAGACTGACACATCACTTTGAAGCAGGACCAATGCCCTGCCGGCTATATTTAGTCTGAACAAAGTAACCCTTCAAAAAAATGGGCTCCAAAAAGCCAGTTCCAGTAGTAGGTATAAATCCTGGTCCCACTGCCAGTGGCGCCACAGACTGCCCAAGCCACACAATTGTCACCCACATTCAGAGGGACTAGTTTGGTCCTATGAGGGTTATATTGCTATCAGTCCAGAGTCAGTGAGCTCCTACTACCTCAGGTCAGCTGTTTCTGTGAGTATCCTCATCATGGTCTTGACCACTTTGCTCATATTATTATTCCTTCCTCTCTTTGAGTGGTCTCTGGAAACTTGACCAAGTACTTGGGTGTGGATCCCTGTATCTGCTTCCATCAGTTGCTGGATGAAGGTTCTAGGATGACAATTAAGGTAGTCATCGATCTAATTATAGGGGAAGGACAATTCAGGAACCCTGTCCAATACTGTTTAGGGTCTTACCTGGGGTCATCTTTGTGAATTTCTGGGAATTTTCCTGGAGCCAGGTTTCATGCTAGCCCTTAATGACTCCCACAATCAAGATATCTCTTTCCTTGTTCTCCCTTTCTGTTCTTCCCAATTCTCAACCATCCCATTCCCTCTAGTTCTCCTCCTCCCTCACCTTTTCCCTTCCCCTTCCCAATTTGTCTTTCCTTCTCCCACTCTGCATGTTCCCAATTTTCCCAGAAGATCTTGTATATTTCCCCTTCCCAGAGGAATCCATGTATGTTTCTCTTGGAGTACTCCTTGTTACCTATCTTCTCTGGGATCATGAACTATACAATAGTTATCCTTTGCTTCATATCCATATCTAATATCCACTTAAGAGTGAGTACTTACCATGTTTGCCTTTCTGGGTTTGGGTTACCTCACTCAGGATGGCTTTTTCTACTTTCCTCCATTTACTTGCAAATTTCAAGCTGTCATTGTTTTTCACCACTGAGTAATACTCCACTGTGTAAATGTACCACATTTTCTTTATCCATTCTTCAGTTGAGAGACATCTAGGTTGTTTCCAGTTTCTGGCTATTACTAATAATGCTACTATTAACACATTGTGATATGAGTATGCATCCTTTGGGTATATGCCTAAGAGTGGTAATCCCAGAGGTAGATTAATTCCCAATTTTCTAAGAAACCACCATACTTATTTCCAAAGTGACTGTACAAATTTGCAGTCCCACCAGCAATGGAGGAGGAGTATTCCCCTTATTCCGCATCTTCTCCAGCATGAGCTATCATCGGTATTTTTATCTTAGCCATTCTGACAGGTGTAAGATGGTATTTCGGAGTTGTTTTGATTTGCATTCCCTGATTGCTAAGGATATTGAGCAATTACTTAAGTGTCTTTCAACTATTTGGGATTCTTCTGTTGAGAATTTTGTGTTTAGATCTGTACCCCATTTTTAATTGGATTATTTAGTATTTTAATGTCTATTTTCTTGAGTTCTTTATATATTTTGGGGATCAGTCCTCTGTCCAATGTGGGGTTAGTAGTGAAGATCTTATCCTGTTCTGTAGGCTGCCGTTTTATCTTATTGACTTTGTCCTCTATCTTACAGAAACTTCTCAGTTTTGGGAGGCCTCATTTATTAATTGTTGTTCTCAGTGTTCCTGATACTGATATTATATTTAAGAAGTGGTCCCCTGTGCCTATGCATCCAAGGCTTCTTCCCACTTTCTCGTCTATGAGGTTCAGTGTTATTGGATTTATGTTGAGGTCTTTGATCCATTTGGGTTTAAGTTTTTTACAAGAGAATAGATAAGAATCTATTTGCATTCTTCTACATGTTGACATTCAGTTATGCCAGCAGCATTTGTTGAAGATACTTTCTGTTTTCCATTGTATAATTTTAGCTTCTTTGTCAAAAATTAGGCTTTCGTAGGTGTGTGATTAATATCAGGTTCATTATGTCATTACCAAGCTGTTTTCATTACTATAGCTCTATAGTCAAGCTTGAAGTCAGGGATGGTGATGCTTCCGGAAGTTCCTTTCCTGTACAAGGTTGTTTTGGCTATACTGCGTTTTTTGTTTTACCATATGAAATTGAGGATTGTTCTTTTAAGGTTTGCAAAGAATTGTGATGGATTTTAATGGGGATTTCACTGAATCTGTAGATAGCTTTTGGTACGATTGCCATTTTTATTATGTTGATCCTATCTCTCCATAAGCATGGGAGATATTTCTATTTTCTGATATCTTCTTCAATTTCTCTCTTCAAAAACTTAAAGTTCTTTTCCTACAAGTTTTTCACTTCTTTGGTTAGTGTTACCCCAATATATTTTACATTATTTTTGGCTATTGTAAAGGGTGATGTTTCTCTGATTTCTTTTTCAGCCCTTTTATCATTTATATATAGGAAGGCTACTGATTTTTTTTGAGTTGATCCTGTATTCTGTCACATAACTGAAGGTGTTTTTCAGCTGCAGAAGTTCCCTGGTAAAGTTTTTGAGGTCATTTATATATACTATTGTATCATCTGCAAATAACAAAAGTCTGACTTCTTACCTTCAAATTTTTAGCCCCTTGATCCCCTTTTGTTGTCTTGTTGCTCTAGCTAGAACTTCAAGTACAATGCTGAACAGATATGAAGAGAGTGGATAGCCTTGTCTTGTTCATGATTTTAGTGGAATCGATTTGAGTTTCTCTCAATTTGATTTTGGCTATTGGATTGCTGTTTATTGCTATTATTATGTTTAGATAAGTTCCCTTTATCCCTGATCTCCCCAGACCTTTGTCATGAAGGGTGTTGGAATTGGTCAAAGGCTTTTTCAACATCTAATGAGATGATCATATGTGTTTTTTCTTTCAGTTTTTATGGTTGATTACATTGCTAAATTTTTGATTGTTGAACCATCCCTGTGTCTCTGGGATGAAGCCAACTTGATCGTGGTGAATGATTTTTTTGATGTGCCCTTGGATTCAGTTTGCCAGCATTTTATTGAGTATTTCTGCAGTTCTCTGAGAGCTAAAGATGTTGAACACTTTTTAAAATGTCTCTCAGTCATTTGAGATTCTTCTGTTGAGAATTCTCCTGAGTAAATTGGGAGCATGGAGACCTTGGGAGAGGGTTGAAGGGGAGGGGAGAGGTAGAGAGGTGAGCAGAGAAAAATGTAGAGCTCAATAAAAATAAGTAAATAAAAGAGTTAGTTAGAAACAAGCCTAAGCTAAGACCAAGCTTTCATAATTAAAAAAGGAAGGAATTCTCTATTTAGATCTGTACCACATTTTTTATTAGGATGATTCCAGCTAAGACTCCTAGTAATAGTGTAGAGGGTGCCTAAACTGGCCATCTCCAATAATCATATTGGTGACTACACTAATTGTCATCAGAGACTCTTTGTTTAGTAACTGATGGAAGCAGATTCAGAGATCCACAATCAAGCACTGGGTCAAGATACAATAGTCCTGTTGAAGAGAGGGAGGGAGGGAGGGAGGATGGTGCAAACAGGGGCCTCAAAGTAATCACAGGGGAACCCACAGTAACAACTAACCTAGGCTCCTGGGAGCTCGCAGACTCTGGATCAACAGCTAGAAAACCTGCATGGATACAACCTATGCCCTCTGCATGTGTGTGACTATTGTGTAGCTTGCTCTGTCTGTCTGTGCGACTTCTAGCAGTGAGATTATTAAGACCTGTCTCTGGTCTTCGACTTGGCTTTTGGAAATCTATTTCCCTTGCTGGGTGGCCTTGATGCAGGTGGAGGAGCTTGGTCCTGCTTCAACTTGATGTGATGTGATTTGTTGCTGCCCATGGGAGGAGTGGAGTAGAGGAGAGGCAGATGGGAGAGGGAATGGGAGGAGAGAAGGGAGGAGAAACTGTGGTTGGGATGCAAAATAAATGGAAAATAATTAATAAATAAAATGTAATGCATATAAAAATAAACCATTATGTAAAACTTAGTCATTTTACAGAGTTCTAACCTTTGCAAATATGTATAGATTATTTTTACATTATCCTGTTCTTGAGTTCTACCTTCTTCTTTCACAATTAGAAGGTGTCCCCATATTGAGTCATGTATCTCTACATTATTCAAGTTTTTCACTAAAATGTGTTATCCATTTTCTGCTGATGAAAAATTAAGTTGGGGCCTAAACTCACCTGCTAACATACTTTAAAGTTACTTGGGGTATTCTTGGTTATTCCTTTTTCATCAGGATGACAAGGGCTTCATTTTTTAAGGGAGTTGGTGGTTTTATGGGTGTTGGTGTTTTGATACAGAATTTCATGTACCACTATGTAAACTTTTTACATAGTCTAGAGTGGCTTTGAAACTTTTAATATCCCACAGCCATCTCTGTACCTTAGTGTTATAATTACAAGGATTTGTCACTCTTCTAGAATTTGTCACTGTGTCCGGATCTTAAGAACAGATTTTCACACGCTACAAAAATGTTGGCATGTTGACAAAAATGTCATGGATTTATACAACTGAGCAGATGAACACTGATATCCTAATGGTAGTGAGGCTTTTAACTTATGAACACGGAATATATATTTCTCAATTGATTGATTGGGTATTTGCAGTTAATCATCAAAAACTATTATGTAAATTGATAATATTTTTTCATTTGTTAGTATTGTGAATGAGTGTCTTTTTTCTACAAATTGCATATTTATTAGCTATCCCTGATATATAGGCATGCTGAATTTTTTTGTTTGACTTTGCATCTAGAATCTGTTATATTGTCATCTACTTTTCATAGTTTCCATCTAAATTTAGTGCTGTCTCCCTTTCCAACCATTACTTCTTTCACACATTTGATTATTTTACAGTGCTGTTTAAAATCTCCAGCACAATACTGAAAGATTCATTGTTACTTTTCAAATCCAGTAGGGTATTTAGCACCTTCCACTATGAACGCTAGCCAGTAGAGATGAAGCTTCCAGATCAGTACCAGTTTAATTTTTCCAGTTTCTATGACTCATAATATAGTTGTGTCATTAACAATAGGGGTATATTGTCAAGTTATAGGGCATAATCAAGAGTTGGCAACATCTTGTACTGTTTGAGGATCTATGGGACCTCACTGGCCAGTAATCCTGGAAAAGTTACCCTTTTCTCAACCTGGGCATTTTATTCATTAGTCTTTGATATCTAGTAGGGATAGTGCCCTGTTATAGAGTAATACCATTTTAACTTGTATGTATGTATGCACACGCATGTGCACATGTGTATGTATTATAAAGCATTCACAGTAGTAGGTTTCCATGTGACGTTTTCAAAAGGTCTTTAGTGTTGTTTGTCCTTCCCTATATTCCATCCTCTACACGGGTCTTCCTTCTCCAACCCCAATTTAACTCTACTTATTCATTACTCTCCTCTCACCCTTTATATCAGTGCACTCTTTCTCCCCACTCTTGGAAGCCGTTTCTTAGTAATTTTCTTACCTCTATGGGTATTCCAAATGAAACACATCTAACAATTTAAAGCCCAAATCCACAAAAAAGCAAAAATATTTGTTGTTTGTTTCTGGGTCTGGGGTACCTCAATCAGGATTGTTGGTTTTAGATCTACCTATTTACCTGCACATTTCATAATTTCATTTTTCTTAGCAACTGATTAATACTCCATTCTATAAATGTATGATACATTATCCATCCACTCATCTGTTGATGGACATCTGGGCTGTTTCAAATGTCTTGCTATTATAAATAGAACAACAGTGGACATGGATGAGCAAGGATCTCTACAGTAAAATATAGAGTCCTTTGGGTATATGCCCTAGAATGGTGTAGCTGGGTCATGTGGAACATCTATTTTTCATCTGTTTTTATTTTCAAGATTAAAATATAATTACAGCATTTCTCTCTTCCCTCCCCCACAAATCCTCCCATATTTCTTCAAATTCAGATCTCCACACTGGTTCCCATAGTGGCTGTACTCCCACCAGCGGTGAATAACAGCTATGCCAGGATGTGTTGTATTAATCCTGGCCATTCTGACGGCAGGAAGATGAAATCTCAAAGTAGTTAGAATTTGTGCTTCTCTGATTGTTAAAGACATTGAGCTTTTAAAAAAATTGTTTAGTTCCACAGTCCAGTTTTAGTTGGGTTATTTGTTTTCTTGCATTTTAGTTCTTATATATATTCTAGATCCTAATCCTCTGTCGTATGTAAAGATTTTTTTTCCTGTTCTGTGGCTTCTCTCTTCACTTAAGGGATTGTGTCCTTTGCTGTACAGAAAGGATTCTAGTTTCCGGAAGTCTCATTGATACATTGTTGGTTTAAATGCTTACACTATCAGGGTCCTATGCAGAAATTTCTTCCCTGTGCCAATGAGGTCAAATGTATTCACTGCTTTCTCTATTTCCTGCCCCCACCGAGGCTTCTCATTTATGTGTTTTACATTTCTAGAAAAAGAATCACCGAATTTTTTCTCCTGTGTGTTTTCATGTGGCTTTTTTGTGGTTCATGCTAACAACTGAGCTTGTCAGTACAACGAAGCCAAACTCACAGGTTGGGAAACAGATTATTCTGCCATTTTTCTAGGTTTTTGAGCTTCACATCAAATCTAGAGCTAATCACTCCACATTTGTTTCAGTGCCTGGAAGTTTCACAAGAATTTTCTCAACTCTGTAGTCATGAATGATTGAATTACAGTACACAGAAGGAATTTCCTCTTGTGGAGCGGGTGAAATCCAATGGGAGAGTAGCTTATTACCCCCAGAACAACTGTGCCACTGGATCATCAGTGGGCACATCTTTGCCAAGTGGGCTGCTATTAGAGCTTTTTGAAGGGGAGATGAAGGTTGGTTCTTTGAAACAGGGTTTCTCTATGCAGCTTTGAAACCTGTCCCGGAATTTGCTCTGTACAGCAGGCTGGCTTTTAAACTCACAGAGATCCATATGTCTCTTTCCTCTGAGTGCTAAGATTAAAGGTGTGCATTTCCACCACTGAGTAAGCTCTTGATGTTCCTAGTTAGGTAAGTACGTTGATGCCTTTCCCCTCCAGAAGCTTGCAAAGTACTTTTCAAGAAAAAGAAAGCTACTCAGGTGGGGAAAGTTTCTAGCTCAGTTCCAGTTGATTTCTAACTTCACAGGTTTTTAAAAATACAATTTTCATTGTTATTAGTCTTAATTTCCAAGGCAAATTCTGAATGTAACCCATGACTTATTTTAAAGTGTGTTTAATAAGTCTTTTCTGAGATGCTAGTTTGGGAACATCTTTTTATTATATATTTCTAATTTTCTTGCATTCTGCTGAAACAGCACATGAGACTTATCTTTGTGAACAAATGTTTTTGCAGCCTTTATGGGCATTCTTATTCTTGTGCTTGAAAAGAAGATATATTGTAAAAGCATAGAAATAGAAGTTCCATGTACATCTGTTATCTTAAAGATATTTGTTCATCTATTCAAATTTTCTACATCCTCACAGATTTCTCATGACTGATTGCAAAATTATCCATTTGCCTTGCTCCAACCCTATAAAGCTTTACATAGATTATCATATGTATTTTGAGTTTATATTTTCAGAGTCTAGATTGCTCTACCTTCTTAATGAATTGTTCTTTTTGTCATTAGATAATAACTGGATTTATCCATGATAATGCTTTATGCTTTGAAGTCACCATCATCTGATAATAATACACTCATTTCAAATTTTTCTTGGTTGCTGTCTATTATGCTTCTTCCTTTTATTTATAACTTCTCTGTATTAGTATGTTTTAGCAATCTATTCTTGACCAAAAGAAAATACTAGATTTTCTTTTTCATTCAGTTACAGAAACTCTCGTTCAAATTGCAAGGTCAATTCATTTTTCATTTACTAGGATTATTGATATGTTTGGATTTACATATTATAATCTTCTTTTGTATCTCCTATTTATAATTTTCTCTTTGACTTTTCTCCTTTCTGCCTTTTTTTGAATGAGTTCTTCCTATTTTTTCCCACTCTACCAGTTAGAAAGATATATTCTCTTGCTGTTTTAGTGGCTATCTTTAATTTTAAACATATTAAATTTTGACACCCAGACAGAAGTATAGAAAACCCATAACGTACATTTATGATACGTTATGATTTATCAAACTCTGGAATGCCCTGTAACTACCATCCAAGTCAAAAACACAGAATAGAACTTGAGTACCCTTCTGTAACCCCTGTTCCCAATTTCTACCATCTTTCTTCCTTTGCCTAGGTAAGGACATTGGTGCTTTTCTTTCTTTTGCTTTCTTTTGTTTTCTTTTTATTTCACAGTGTCATTCCGTAGCTCAAGCTCTCTGACCTCAAACTTGCAACATTCCTCTTGCCTCAGCCTCACTAGACCTAATGAGCCATAAAACTCAACAACCCTGACTTCTACTATTAGCCTGCTTTTGATAAAATCTTAATGAAATCTTATAATATGTATGATTTTTTTAATTTTTCTTTCATTTAACATTGCTTTGCAAATTTATCCATATTGTGGCATTTTGCTATCAATCATTTTCTTACAGTTTATCATTTTTACACAATTGCTACAATTAATTATTCATTCTATTGCCAATGAGTGCTTGAAATGTGTCCAATTTGTCTAGCATCAATAATTCTTCTGTGAACACTTTTATACATCCCTTTTGAAAAGCATTTGCTTGCTTTCTGTCTGTCAAGAATATTCTAAGTGGTGTAACTGTGGCAAAACAAAATACACACAATTTTCAACTTCGGCCAATAATTTCAAATACTTTTCCAAACCGATTACAACAGTCTACAGAACCTTGTATAGTGCACGAGACTTTGTTTTCCCTCATGTTATCTGTAACACATTACTGTTTATGTTGTTCATTTTACTTTTTACTGTTACTGTGTTTTTGAAAAGATATTTAGTCTATATTTTGATGTCTATGGTTTTGCTATATCATGATACTATTTGATTTGAGTCATTAAATAACTTTTTATATAATGCACATACTTCAGATGTCTTTTTACTATTAATTTGACACTCTTAAAGTATTCTACATACGTGATCTTTTTCAGTAATATATGCTACCCACTAGGATATATTTTCTCTGTCTTTTGGTCAGTAACTATTAATTTTGATGGATACAAAATTATTGGAGTTTACTCTTATTGTTGTATTTTGATGACTCTTTTAAAAATTATTTCCTTCCATAAAATCTAGAAATTATTTTCTAGTGTTGTGGTCCAGCAGCATTGCTAGATAGTGCTTACTACATATAATTTGAGATTAATTTAATGTACATGGCAATGCAGTATTTTTCTTATGGATATTCAGTTTCCCACAACATTTAATTTAATGCAGTACTCTCTCGGCGTGTCTGTAGGGTCCCTTTCACCATAAATCATGTGTTCTTATATGTGTGGATTTTGGTGTGTTATCTCTGTAATAATAAGTACTAAGTTAATATAACTTTGCATTTTGATAGTTTGTCCTTCTGTCAATTGCACTGCATTGGTTTAGCTTGTTAAACTTCTTCTTTTGAGTTCATTGGTAGTCTCACAAACATGTAAACACCTACACACGTACACAAAGACAAAGATACTGAGATACTCCTTCATTGTGAAATGAAAGCTGTTCTGGAAAATGGGTATCTTTCAAAATTGAATTTTCTAGTCTGTGAATATGATATAGCTTTCCATTTATTCATGTCATCTCTCATTTGACTTAAAACATTTTTTAAAGTAATTTTATTAAATTATAAAAGTTTCCATTTCCGCCCCACCTCCCAACACCCTCCCACTCCCCCCACTCCCTCTCCTCCTCCCTCTTCGTTCCTAAGGGCAGACAGGGTTTCCTGCCCTGTGGGAAGTTCAAGCTCCTCCCCCTCCCTCCAGGTCCAGGAAGGTGAGAATCCAAACAGACTGGATCCCCAAAATCCAGTATATGCAGAGGAAACAAGTCCCAGTGTCATTTTATGGTTTCAGTAGAGGGTTTGAACATATTTTGTAAGATTCTTTAGATTTAATTACATTAAATTAGTTTGATAATGGGTAATTTCATTTTCATGCATTTCATTCATTTGATTTCATGTGAGTTTTTCTTTTCTCATTCAGTCTTCAGATGTGTGTCACATTGCTCTACATTTTTCTATATAATAACTTTGCTAGAATTTTATATGTAGTTTATAGTGACTTCATAAGACACTTTTTCTATTCTTTGGGAAATTTGATTCAGATTATTAATCCTTTTATCCTTAAATATTTGCTATATTTACAGGTATAGTCATCTAAGACTAAAGATTTCTTTATGAGAATATTATTAATTGTGAGATGAAGTTCTTTATACACTCTCCAGTTTCTTCATTTGTGTTGCTATATATACATGTTGTGGTTTTATGGTGATTGCCGACTTCATAATGTGTTCAAATGCAATGACAAAAAAAACAACTCATTTGTACTATCTACAATGATTTCCTACTTTACATTCCTGATATCAGCTAATAGAGTCTCCCGTATTTTTTGGCTTGATTGACCATTCACCACAAAGGAATCATCAACTTTATAGATCTATGCAATTAAAGTATTTTTTCTTTTAATATTCTATAGACATTTGCCACTGTTTTATTACTCACGGTTCTTGTGATTATCCTTTTCCTTCCTCTACTTTCTTTGAATTTACTTTGCTGTAATGATGGAAATATCTTGACCATTTTTCCTTTTGTATAGTGTTGTTGTTCTCATCTTTTTATTGAAAAAAATCATACATTATATTTTGATTATGCTTTCTCCTCCCACAATTCCTCCTAAATCTTACCTATCTCCATACCTACCCAACTTTTGCTCTCTTGCTCTGGCCCTCCCTCCCTCTCTAAAAAACAAAATGAAGAAAAACCCATAAAATAGAAATCAAAACCAACAGAAGACTAAAAATACAAAATAAAGAAAAATAAAACAAAAAGTCCACAAAAAATACTATTGAATGCATTTCTGTTGTTGGTTAACTGTAAAAGGAGTGACAGCGGGCTGTGCTCCTGCCGCTTGGCTAGCTTTACCTGAAATAATTACACGGAAACTATATTCATTTAAACACTGCCTGGCCCATTAGTTTCAGCCTCTTATTGGCTAATTCTCACATCTTGCTTTAACCCATATTTAGCAATCTGTGTAGCACCACGAGGTGGTGGCTTACTGGGTAAGATCCTAACCTGTGTCTGTCTCAGAGAGGAGAGTCATGGTGACTGCTTCATTGCTTTCTTCCCAGCATTCTGTTCTGTCTACTCCACCCACCTAAGGACTGGCCTATCAAAAAGGCCAAGGCAGTCTCTTTATTAACCAATGAAAGTAGCATATGGACAGAAGGCCCACCTACAGTTAACTACTCCTAGGCATATAGCCTATCCTGAAGTGTGGTTTATATACACAGCGAGACTCCACCAGAGAAAAAGTGATTTTCTATTTGGCAGTGGGTATCAATTGCAGATAGTTTCTTGCTTAAAGGTGGGATCACATGTCAACCTCCCCTCTTGTTGCTGCTCCTGTCTGTAGTGAACTTGCGTAGGACTTGTATGTGCGGTCACAGTCCCTGTGAGTTCATCAGTTTATCAGTCCTGTGTGTCTGGACGACAGTTTCCCTAGTGCCATCGCTAACTCATATCTGTGCCCAACAACCTTTCCACCTTCACTTTTGGCTCTTAGAATTTGTACATCTCCTCTTCCTTTCTTTACCATGAAATTGTAGAGAGTAACCAATAATCAATTTTTCAAGTTGTTTTCTGCCCCCCAAAAGACCAGCAAAGCTTAACCCAGTGTCTAGGCCTTTCTATCTTCTTCTACTATAACTGCCAGACACTGCTACTGAGAAAAGAATCAATAAATGTCAGAATCATCTCACTGAGTTTTCCTTATTGCCTTGAAATTGATACAGTAATTCTTTACCACCTTGAGAAATCTACTATCTTCCAAAATATTTAAATATATATTTTATCTATATGTTCTAGTTTTTATTAGAAAGTAATAGTAAAAAATATTGGATCCTAATATTAGAAATTGGATCTTACATTTAAATTTTTATATACAACCTTAATAAAGTACATCTTGCCTTTCTCATCAATAATACAGAACTTTACAAGTATTCACTTAGGACACTCTATTTCATATTATTATACAATAATATTTCCATTCTACATTATGCCCTAACTCCCAAGTTTTAGTTATCATTTTCTGTCATTTAATCAGTGTTTCTCTCTTTGTACGCTTGCACAGAGCAATATGTAAGAAACATTTCCTTCTAAATGTGTCTTGAGTCTTGACTTGATAACGTTTGTTTAATCAGGTCTCTCATCTTAGTAAGTTCTTTACAGTTTTTAGTGTCAAGGGGGAACTGTGAAAGGGGGTAGATCATTATTTCAGATTCACAAGAACTGCTGCTGCAAGATCAAATCATCTATCAGAATTGTGGAATCAAGATGTATGGATCTCTTGCTAGTTCAAGATCATTCTATCTAAGCCACCATTTAGGAAGATGCTCACCTTTTAAAATATATTTTTCAGTGTTCTAGACTTTTCAAATGACCCGATGATCCTGAAAATGGCTTTCTATTTATTTTTATTTAGTCCAATCTGGCCTTGCAACTAGTATTTTATCAGTCCAGCTCTTTCTAGGCTCACTGAGAGTTTCTTGATGACAAACACAGGGAGCGCACCTCATACTCTGTCTGACAAAAGTTAAACCATAATCCACTGACATTCTTATTAAATCACATTGCCTTCTTCCCAGTATCCTTGTTATTTTTATTAGCAAATAAGTTGTGTCTGTTTTATAACAGCCTACTTAGCTTTTAATTCACGGAACATTTCGGAGTTTATATGTCTCTTTTGGTGTTCCAACTATCTCCATTACCTATATATTAAAGACTGCAAAATTTATAGACCTAGCCTGTCAGATGCATATACTCTAGTAAATAATTGATATTTTCATATAACTCAGTATACATATCATAAAGTTAATATATTTGGTGTTCTACTTGTGAGTCTCCAAAGTTTTCCTTTTACTTACAAATCAGCATTATCCATTAATTTATTGCTTTTTTTCTTAATTTACCCTTCCTTTATCCATCATATTGAAACTTAAAAAAAACTCCTGTTGGTTATACCTCTAAAATGTATCTCAAATCAGTCCACTAGCCACTTTGGAGGTACAGATGATTTCTTCTGGAATATATTTAACACAAGTAACATACAACGTGTTAATAAGTTGTCCAAAGATATTAAGCAGAGAAAGCAGTCATTCTTATTTCATATTTCAAATTCCCTACTTTCCATCAATTCAAAACCTGCAAAAAATTGGAGGTTTGAATAATAGCTCAGTGGATAAAGGGCATGTTCTGCAAGAATGAAGACTAGATTTTTTTTATCTTCAATACCACATAACAAAGTAGGTATGCTAAGTATGCTATCCACCTGTAACCACAGAACTCAGGAGGCAGAGACAGGATCCTTGGGGCAAGGTGGATAGCTACATTAGCCAAATTGGTTCAAATTGTTGTAGGTTCAGCAAGAGACTCTTCCTAAGTGAAGAAAGTTGCAAGCTGTCCACAAAGTTACTTAACATCAAACTCTGATCTCCATACATGTATACACACATGTGCATGTATTCCTGCATATGTGTGGCCACACACATGTGAACACATTATACTTATAAAACATAATAATAAATTAGTGAACAAATTGCTCTGTCATAAAGATATTGTCCCATCATGAAAATGATTCTGGTGTCTATAGAGTCTATTTTTATTATTATAACTGAATAACTTTTAAAAACTAATTTCAACTTTTGGATTATGAAAATGACAATTCAACTTCCAGAATACCCTTTTCGCTTTCAAGGATGTATGGCCATTAAACACCAAACGTATTGAATTCCTTCAATAAGCTTTTATCCTTTCTCCTCTAGCAGAAGAATTAGATAAGAAAGAAGCTTGCCAAGCTTTTATTTTGGTTTATCTACTGTCAAGATTTTATTAATATTCAACATGTCTCATCAGAAAGTCAAGGAGACAAAGCAGACAACTTTGGCAAAGTCAGTATACACCATTATTATATTGGCTAAACACTGAATAACATTTCAGAAAAAGAAGGCTGTACACTTTAATCAACCAGGACTCATTTCATATGCTTAAAATAAACACAAATATTGATTGTGTCATCAGAGAGACCAGTTGATTGCTGTCATTGGGAGCTTTGCCTTTTGTGTATTATTATATTAGGTTTTTTGTCAATGTTGTCGTCCTGAGTAAGCTAAGAACACTATTGTACTGTGTCATCATCCACTGTGAATTCATATAGCATTATAAAATAATTCAATATTATTTATGATTCTAAAGAATTTTTAAGGAATCCTCTCAGACATTTGTTGGACATACACTTCCTTTCTAAGCCTTGATGACATTATCATTTTATAGACTTCCTAAAATCAATTTTCCCTAAAATTTATTTTATACATAAAATCTTAACTGCTTTCTTTGCAACACCCCTTTTATGATTACTAGGACACACGGAAAGTAAGCGTCTTTTGTTCACATATTTTTAAATGTTCGTAACATTTCATTTAAAGTATCAGTGTAGCTTTTGATGTGTTGTTCATTATGATAACTTTAGGAAGGAATGGTTGTTGGTTTTAACTAAATGTCCTAACATGCCTTCTTTGAATTTCCACAGAACTCTGTACCATGGAGTGTGGTAGTCATGGAGTGTGCTCAAGGGGAATATGCCAATGTGAAGAAGGCTGGGTAGGACCAACATGTGAGGAACGTTCCTGTCATTCTCACTGTGCTGAGCATGGCCAATGCAAAGATGGAAAATGTGAGTGCAGCCCTGGATGGGAGGGCGATCACTGCACAATTGGTAAGTATCAGCATACTTTGACTAGACTAAGTTGGGATAATTGGAGAAGCAAGAGCAGGCTATTGAGCCAGTTGTCATGATAGTCATAGATTTCGAAGTTGGAGAAAAGGGGGAAAGTAAGACTGGCTACAAATATTTGTGACCTAGGAAGTTTCTTCTTTAATAGTATTGTACTGATTCCCTCTGTAATTTCTTTTCCCATTATTTCAGTGTTCCTTGTATTTTCTGCTTTCAACCACTTTGAGTTACTCAAATGAAAGATGATACATTGGAATAAAGTGTCATTAGTTAATAAGACAAGAGCTTTTGTTGACAGTAACATTCACTATCCATTTTTCCTTTTGAAAAATATGGGTTATTTTCGATGAATGCACCTAAAGGCAATTACATTAAATGGGACTTCTTTAACAGAGACCATTTGATATCATTAGAGGCTGTCTTTAATGTATATGAAAAAGGCATTCCTGACCTATTACTAATAGAACTTTTGTGTTCAATTATCTGTCTTCATTCAGTAGTCACAGCCTTGTTCTCAATTCAAAAATTTTCAAGTAATGGTCAGACAGAACACTCTGCAGACAGGGGGATGCCAATGTAATAATTAAAATATCATGTGATATTCACATTATAAAAGATATTACTAATAATTAATATTTCTAATGTAAAATAGTTTTTAATCAAACTTTATATTTGTGTACATATCTACCACAAAGTTTTCTTGTAGTTTGTCTTAATTGCATTAATGGTTTCTATGATAAAATACCTTAAGAAAAACAACTTGGGAGAGAAGGAGTTTATTTTTGGTCACAATTCTTGGTTACAATTCATTATAGTAAGGTAGTAACAGTAGCAGGAATTTTCAAGAGTTGAGTATATCACATCCATAATCAGGACTAGAGCACAGTGAATGTACGTGTGCTTGTGCTCAGCTCACTTTAGCCTTTCTTAAACAGTTCAGGACCCCTACATAATGATACCACCTACATTCGGTCAGTTTTCCCATCAAAGTTTCATCAAGATAACCTCCCACAGGGATCCCCACTGGTCAGCCTGGTCTAAATAATCCCTTGTTGAGACTCTCTTCCCAGATAATTCTAGGCTGTATAAATTGACATTCAAAACTACCCATTATACATGTACAATGAAATAAATACAATTGTACAATTCCCATTGTTTCACTAAGTAATTGGATCATAGTGTTCCATTAGCATTTCCATGACTAGACAGAAAATGTGCACCAAGCAAAGACAGCAGTTATCTTTTGTTTTGGGTAATTTCTTGTTTTTTAAATTATTCATATAATGTATTTTAGCTTATTCTTTCTCCTCTCCAAACTCCTCAAAAACCTTCCATCTCCCTACTCACACAACTTCATGTTCCTTTTCTCTGAAAAGAAAAAGATAAACCCAAAAATATACATAAAAGTACACACAAAAGTATTATTTGTGTTGACCAACTACTTTTGAACATTAACTTGCCTTGAGTACAGTTTTTGATATACAATTCATTGACAGCATTTTCTCCCTAGTATTCTGTACTGTGGCATTCACTTTCAGGTGACATTATTTTGTTGCAATGGTTGGATCTGTCAAAGCAATGCATACTATATATGTGTATATATAACATATACATATATATATATGATTTATATAAATTGCATTACTATTCTACTACAGGTACAGTAAGTCTTGTTCTATGACCATGGAAATATTTAAGATTCATTAAAAAGGTGGTGAGGGGTGATTCTGATGCAGCTTAAGTAATTACATTCTGCAAGACAGTAAGTTTATTGCCTTCATATGAGACTATTTAAATATTATGATAATTACCAAAGGTGGTTGCTCCAGAACTCCCTTCTAAGGATATTCCTAATAAGAAGACAAAGGTAGTCCTCTGTCATAGAAGCTATTGATAAAATGTAAAAAAAATAAGTTCTTATACTTTTAGTGAAATATGACACTTTTTAAGGAAGCCTAATAGAGTTTCATGCAGAAAAGACATTAATAACTTTCCCACAGAAAATATTATTCTCAAAATACACAGGCCAGTGTACCAATATTTGAGCTCCATGCATTTCAACAATTCATAGTTTGCCATTCTCCTTCCAGACAAGAGAGGGTAAATATAAGTATGTGTTGTATAGTGTTGATCTCCCAGAAATTTATTTAATCTTTCTCTTCCCCCCCCCCTTTAGCTCACTACTTAGATGCTGTCCGAGGTAAGACCTTTTCTTAGTAGCAGGAATGTGATTTTCAAAGCAATGTGCATGTGGGAGAACAAAGGTAGTGGCATTCTGGTTTTGTTTCTTTGGATTCGTTTGGTCACTTGGTTAGTTTCTCTCTGGTTTTTACTTTGGGCAACTTTACTTAAATGTAATACTTCTGTGTTAATACTAATGAGACTAGACGATAATAGACCGGCAGTTTTAAGGACTCTTTTTCTGTGTTCTTTTGTAAAAACTTATGGGAGAGGATTGCACATGCACACATGTCTACAAACAATTATTAAATAAAGTAGGTTGAGGTAAATAGGTGAAGTATTATTCAAAACAATATATCTCTGTGTCCATGTATAAAATACTTCTGTCCTCATAAAAGCAGAATTTTCCCCTTCTAAGTAACTTATCCTCTGTCCCTCCAGAAATTTGCCTTTGACAGAAACAACAAGGGATTTTCGGGCAGACATGTAGTGTTTTTCTGTCCCAAATCACCTTGAGTTTTACTTTCTCCATTGAGTATCCATTAGAATAGAGATACAAAAATTCCTTTTTCAAGGCTAAGGATACTCATTCTATGTCAAGGCTTGGAGATAGGATTTTTATAAAAGGTATTATTTTTTCTGTCTGCCTTCTGCTATTTTAAAGTTTTATTTCCTTTCTCTGGGCTATTGACAATTACTTGGAAAACTTTTTGGAAAGAAAGTGGGGCTACTTTAATATTTTTAAACTCATGTTTATATTTATGCTTCTGAATTTTTCTTTTGAAGACATACAGTGATAAGAATGTTGATTGGACTATCCCTAGTAAAAGCCAGGTCTGGTCTTGTATGGCTATTGGGAAAATATTCAAGACTTGTATATTATTATTGTTGTTGTTGCTGTGTCCATACATGTGCTACTGATCACTTAGAACATGCACAGTTTCCTTTTGATAGACCCTACATCTGAACTATTGGCAGAAACAGTAAGACACATTTTCAGGAGGTACGAAAGAAAAAGAAGCCTAATTCTGAAGAAGCAACATTGCCTGTCTTTGTACTTTAGTAATTAGCAAAAAATATTCAAATACTATACTTTCTTTTGAGTATTTTTTCCAGTTATTCTAGAATTCTGAATTCTCTAGAATTCTGAGACTCTATGTATGGCATATTTTGATCCCATAACTATTTTATGAGTACTTAATATTATTATTTTAAATACAGTAATATACTGGCTTTTACAAGAGATAGCGCAGAAGTAAAATTCCCAGTGCTTAGCCCTCAGATCAATAGTAATCTTGAAAATTTTGAATAGGTGCAGAAAAAGTGCAGCACATTTCTAAGGAATAAGCAAATACACCATGGTGTGGTCTGAATTACAAACCAACATACCTATGTCCTGAAGCACTAGATCACTGGGGGGAAATCATCACAGGCGAGAGGGAGGTGAAGAAAGTTTCTCTTCATAGAAACTGCTGTCTTTCTCCAATTTATTGGCCATAACTAGATACAACATCATCTATCCTGTTTTGATAGAGATGAGGAGATACATTTTTCAAAAAGAAACAAACAAACAAAAAAAATTTCTTGTCCCCCACCACAGTTTCCTTTCTATCTGAACCAGAGGTTTGGAATCGGGGTTAGCATTAATAACACTTAATTGGCTCTCTAAGGAAAAACACTGCAAAGTCAGGGATAACAAGTTCCCTGGGAAGGTGTTGCAAGTAAGCAAGCTCCTCTTGCATTTATTCAGCACCTCATCCGAACAGAGCCCAGATGATTAAATTCTTCCCTGTAGGCAGATACATTGGCCAATCCCATTCTGATATCTCTGCAATTGCTACCCTCTGCTGTCTTTTCAGATGGCTGTCCAGGACTCTGCTTTGGAAATGGACGATGTACCCTGGATCAAAATGGTTGGCACTGTGTGTGTCAGGTTGGTTGGAGTGGGACAGGCTGCAACATTGTCATGGAAATGCTTTGTGGAGACAACCTGGACAATGATGGAGGTGAGTTACTTACAAAACATTCGGGTCAGAAAGCAAGCAACTTGCCCCTAGCACAGTAGTAACCAACCTAAGAGCAAAAATTAAGAATCTGAAATATCAATAAGACTGAAGTGCATGGATATACTATTTTTAATTTCAATAATATTTTTTAAATATTGTTTATTTACAATTACTATGTCTGGGCAATGCTCCAAATGTTTTACATGTATTTTATCTCATTTAATTGTAACCATAAATAGATGCAGAGTATGTCTCAAAAACTAATAAATAAAACATCATGTTAAGTTCTTAAATACAAAGAATTTATCAAAAATTGTCTTGTGTCCTCTGAAAGTCATCAAGTATTGCTAAGAGATAGAGACACAAGAGGGAGCTCTAAATAATTAAGAACAAAGAAAATATTTCATTTTGTGTACATTCGCATCTGACAACTTAACATCATTATGATTATTCAGTTTGACATAACTTTTGTATTCTTTCTTGGCAAGAAAATATGAAATTAGCAATAAATGCTTTTCGAACTACAGTACCTTGGGTTAAAATGAAGTAGATTTTAAAATGTGGGGACCTAGTTCCTATATTTGGGATAATTATATTTCTTATCATTTCATCCCAATAAAGAGCTTAAATTCGTGAGAGAGCAGTTAGGGTTTAGGCTTTCATCTGGTTGTAAAATTTTCTCCTTTGGGTTGGTAAGCTAGCTCATTGGACAGAACCATCTCCTCCAAACACCTGAGAGGCAAAGACAGGGAAACCTTGCACTCCCCCTAGCTAATCTGGCCCTAAGTGGTAGACTCTGAATTGGGTGAAAGAGTCTGCCTCAATGAAGAAAGTAAAGAGTAATCAAGGCAGACATCCAATGTCGCTTCAGTCCTCCACACGTGTGCATAAATAAACACCCACACATGTACCATACACATGACCACCATATACACAAACAGAAGCAAAAAAAGCTTCTTCCTTTACATGTTATGGATGGAAAAACTAGAATTAATAGTAACAAGCATTAAGTACATATAATGTGGTTACACGTATTAAATGAGATAATTCAAGTAACCACATGAAATATAATGGAGGACAACAGACGCACACATACAAAGAGAATGGGGGAAGTATACTCTTTTACTAAAAATACTATTTCCTACATATATATATATCATTTATATATATGATATATCATATATATCATTTGGAATGCAGAATGAGGGTTTTTTTTTCAACTAAACGGTATATAGATCAACTGCTTGGCTGAGTTTTATTATCCACTAATACCCTTTTTTACTTTCTTTGTTTTAGTTTCATTCTATGCATCTTTTCCAGAATGCCTTCTCTATACTCTCGCATCTCTGTCCACTATTTAAGTCTCAACTCAAGCCACATCTTCCATGAAGTCTCTGACTTCTGCTTCCTCAGCCTCCCCTGGTGCTTATAATACGCACCATGCAGTCTTAATAATAAATCTTCTGCTTCACTTGATATGCATCAGGCATGGTGCATGTACCATAACTATTTGCCAACTATAATTGATAACAACAGTAATTCACTTGTATGCAGAAGAACCAGGAACTGTGCTGAGAATCTTATGTGAATTATCTAATTTAACCTCTTCAGTGTAGGAACCTCAGTTAATGATATTTAC
Organism: Myodes glareolus; assembly: GCF_982192425.1. NCBI lineage: Eukaryota > Metazoa > Chordata > Mammalia > Rodentia > Cricetidae > Myodes > Myodes glareolus. The sequence goes on along the minus strand of NC_142053.1, from coordinate 34,003,516 downwards.
AAATTATAAAACTAGGCACAGTAAAATAAAGTTTATAAAGATTATATAGGAAGGAACTGAGAGAGCTTGAGTGTAAGGCCAGGTGATACACCGTGTTGGTGTAATTGATAGAGATTTACTATCTGATGTGTTGATTGAAGGGTTATATTCACAAAATATGTTCACAGCCTATGCATTTGTAATTTCTGGACCAATTAAAGTCAAGCAAAATAAGTCTCCTGACTTTGTCAAGTAATAAAAATAATGGAATATTTAATTATCAAGCCTCTTTATGTCTTCAAGGTCACACCAAGGGAGCCAAAAATGTTTAATGAATGGATCAATTAAACTTTAATGAATTATCGAATTATCAGTTCTCAATGTCTATATAATATGCAGGTGCAAAAAAAAATAGACGATTTTACTGAATGTATATTGACCTCTGCACATTCCTTAAAACTGTGTATCTATATGCAAATTGAAAATCAAAGGCCTGATAAGAGCTGAGTATAGCTTATAATTGTCTCCTTAGGGACTAAGGTTAGAAAGCTCCATGAGAGTTTCAATTACCATTTTTCTTTTAGTGGGACTAAGATAATATTGATGACAAATATAGATTGGCCTTTACGTTAAGATAGAAAGATAGATTGAATAACCACTAAAAGTTCCATGACTAGGATTTTAAACCCATAATTCCATTTCTACAATGTTTACAATGAATACATTCAAGGTCCTTCATTTGGTGATCTCAGCTTTCCAGATTCTCCAAAGGGCAGAATTCGTTTAGCTGACTATGACTAATGATTAGAATCGTTCTTTGTATATTTGCATGTGCTTTAATTAAATCAAGAAGTGTCAACTGAACATTCTTGAAAAAAGTAATACTAATTTTTATAATGCAATTCTTAAGAAATCTTCCAATCAAAACCACATGGCTTCCAAGCAGTTGTTTCAAGTAGCTGCTACCTGATTACTCCATATTCCACCTGATACTTAAAACTGTTTGGGATTTTTCTTGCATCTAAATCACCATTGAATATTCATTAGAACCACTGATATATCCTGCAGTTTTGACTTTAGTTACACTCTGATCTCAATGCATTGCAACTCTTAGAAAGTCATTGGGCTGCATTGAGTATGTAGGTGACACAGCTTCCCTGTAAGCCTGCTAAGAGGTCCTTGAAGAGTGAAAGCTGAGAACAAATACCTTTGGATTTTTTTCCCTAAGATTCAAAAAAAAGCAAGAAAGGTCTCTTACTGTAAGTACTGATTACTATAAAAGTCACAACTCTGTCGAATACTGTGACCACAAGTATTCCTTTAAGCCCTTAGATTCCTGCGTATATATGCAGGAAAAACAACGTGATGAGACCATCTTTTGATTTGTTAGTCATGTGTCTTGAATTGAAAATATGATCACCAACTTTTACAAGCCCGGGGAGAGGGGTATGAGCATTGTATTAGATTTATCGAAATAGCTAAAACAAATAGTGAGTGGAACTGCCATCAATAAAGTCTATTTCAAAGCTTTCATTTAAGAAAAAAAAAAGCAGTTACGACAAGAGAGATCAAAACAACCAAATAAAAGACAAGGAACATTCTTAGACACAGATTTGAATTAATTATATCATTAAATCAGCACCAAAAAGTCAGTGTGAAGGAGCTGGAGACATAGCTCAATCAAGTGCTTGTCATACATGCGTCCGATCTCCAGTACCCATGCAAAAGCTTAAAGGCCTAGAGTAGTGACATGCACCTGAAATTTGTTGGGGAAGTAAAGAAAGGACAATCCTTAGGACTTGCTAGCCAGCTAGCCTAGCCAAATTGCTCTATGAACTCCAGGTTCAGTGACAGACCTTATCTCAGAAAACAACAAAAAAAAAAGAGGAGACCCAATGACTCAGCCCATAAAATTTCTTGCCACAGAGGCCTGAGGACCTGAGTTCAATCTCCAAATCCCCAGAACCAATGTAAGGTGGAAGGAAGAGAACCAGGGCCACTAAGTCGTCCTCTGACCTCCACATTAACAGTGTAGCATGCATGTCCCCACAAATGCATGCATCATATGTAGACAAGCTTGCACAAATACATACACAAGTCTCAGAAAACCCAAAAAATGTTTTAAGTCCTTAATATTGACGGCCAGACCAAGAATGGGTTTGTACCGCTGAAAATTCTCTTGGTATTCAAGCTCAGGGATACAGCACTTTTTGAAAAGATATATTTTATTTATTTATTTATTTATTATTTGTTTGTTTGTTTGTTTATTATGTATACAGTGTTCTGTCTGCATGTACACCTACAGGCCAGAAGAGGGCTCCAGATCTCATTACAGATGGTTGTGCGCCACCATGTGGGTGCTGGGAATTGAACCACCTAGGTGCTCTGGAAGAGCAGCCAGTACTCTTAACCTTTAAGCCAATTCTCCAACCCCTAAATGTTTTCTTTTTATTTACTTGTTTGTTTGTTTTTTGGAGCTCACAGAGATCCTCCTGCCTCTGCCTCCTGAGTGCTGCAATTAGAGGTGTGTACCACCACCACCTGGCTCACCTGGAAAGGAAGTGGTATCTGAAATTACAAAAAGATTGTGGCAGGATATTAAAAATGTAGAAAAAGGATGTGTAATCCACTTTCCTCCAGTTTTTAAAAAATTTCTCCATCTGTCCCAACTTCTCTTGTAGAAAGTGTTCTAATGGTCTATGTTCATATTTGTTGGCAAAATCAGTTAGTTAACTGCCTAAAAGAGAATGATTTTCCAGGAATTGTTCTTCCTAACAACTTACCATTAAAACTAGTAACTATTTACAAGCTCTTTTAGTAGTCATGTTTCTACTTTATAAAAAATATCACCACGGGTGAGTTATGAACACACACACACACACACACGGATCAATGAACCTCAGATTTTGACTATCACCAGCTTATGTGTTTAGTGAGTAGTAAAAGACAAGGAGCCATGAAGTGACAGCATTTGCTCTATTTAAGGGCCTCCCATTTCGTTTGACAGTTTGGTTGTAGACAAAAGATGCAACACCAAAAAGATATTCTTAATATTTTTTTTTTTTACTATTCCTCCCCATTTCTGAACAACTCATTAACTAAATGGCCATCGTTTGGTTGTGAGAGCCTAGGGTGCATATGCTTCAAAATGGAACTGAAAGGAGGAAAATCTAAGCTTCTAACTGTAGTTTACAAGATCAGTGGCTGGGTCCAACCCACTACCTACTAAGGCAGCTATTTGTTATTCATCTATGTAGTTTACAGTGTTGAATATTAACGTGAATAAATAATATTTGAATATTAACTATGAATAAAATAATTTAATTAAGGTAATGTGTGAAAACCCCATTAACATATATTTAGGTGCATTAAGTGGAGTTTTGTTCATGTCTAGCTAAATTTACAGTTGTCCTAGAAGTAAGACAATTTTGAGCACTGACAGATCTTCTATCACCATGAAAAAGTTAACTTCCATCCAGCCTCTATCCAAGTGATAACAAATCCTTAAATCAATAAAATTCAATGAATGAAAAGTTCCTGTCATATTAATATAATCTCTACCAACTCAACATTGCATAGGGTCCTCTCTATTCAGAGTTTGATCCTAATTGAACACATTCCAATGAACTGATTGTGCTGAACAGTATTAAGGCTATTTCAATAAGAATGAGGGTGAATATTTTAAACTATGAATGTAAACCATTTGCACACACCTCTAAGATTCCATGCCTGGATACCTTGTAGTCTTTATATTCCAGACCTTGACATAATAATAGGTAACATTTATCAGCTACAGGCTACAAACTAGACAGTGTGAAAATTCTTAATAATTACCTCTCCAAATTTACTGGACTTTAAATGGCATGAAAAACAAAGTAATAATTTTAAAAATCTTGTTGAGTTTATAAGTACTTAAGATACTTTGACCATTATCAAGGCTACAAACATATATAACTTGCCAAAAGTCAACTCCTGTATCTTTGTAAATTTTAAGATCTACCATGTTATGAAATTTTGAGTTCATACTACTATATTATTGTATACATGAGACGGTTCATCATCTATAACTTTATAACATTGAATGAATGACTCCACATAACCCCATCTCACACCTTCTGGAAAATGTTCTTATGTCATTTACTTTTATAAGTTTGATTGCATTCCTCAAATAAGATCAATCATAAAGTATTTATTCTTTCCTGCTAATTTCAGTATATCATCCAATCTATGCTCATACTACTCTGAAAGCATCCAATGTTGTATTTAGAATCATTACAACATATGAATTGAACCTTGCAACCCTTCATTGAAAGGCATTGTTACCCACAACTTATAGGAAAGGAACCTAAGAGTCCAGGAGTAGAATTGCTTAGTCCAGAGTCATACAGATTGTAAGTGCCAAAGTATACTTTGGAATCAAAGTTATTTGAGTTTTTTTTTACCTTAATTGATTCATGTGCTCTAAATACCTATATATAGTCAGGGACTTAGAAATTCTACAGACTCTGAGAGTTCTGGTAATAGTCACTGCTTAGATGGGTATATTAAATAAAGATTTCTAAACAGAACACTATATGTTAATATGATTCCAAATAACATATAGCAATGGAATCACATTTAGTCTCTTTTCCTCTAATTGTAAAATGAACCTGAGAGAATCTATGTAAAACTGTGCTGCAGAGTTTAGCTAAAATGATACATTTGGAAGCACCTAATACATAGAAAATACTAACTAGTTCACATAAAGTTGAAAATTATTTGGGAAACACTACCAAAACTTAGCTGTCCGTTTCTGCTAAAACAATAATATGGTTATTATGAGTAAGTTCATCCAAGGTATAGGCCAACATGAGTTTCTCCTATATTGTTCATATCTCCTTTTCTAGTCTCTTTGTCAGTCAAGAGCACACATCTGATAGGCAAACATTTACTACTGATTACTTGATCACATAGAAACAAACAGTATACTTGATTTTCATCAGCATGAATTGAGTCAATTTGAAAGAGACCCAAATTGGTTAGCAAACCTAGGGTCAATGAACACCATGTTTAGTCTCCCAAGACAATGTAACCTCTCTCTTTTCTGCTCTCTTTTATTTTTATTCCGCTAAAGAAAACAATTTCTGAAAATAAAATCAGCTAACATATGATATGTTCTTACCTGACACTCTGAGCTTGGCTGTCAGTAGGGTGCCACAGCTTCCATTTCAGAACAATAAAAGAACTGTTAATAGCCAAAAGAAAAAAACACACACACACATCCAGTGTGACTGTCATTTGCACTTCTTTGTAACAGTCTAGACATACTGTTTGGGGTGTTATCCAATGTGATAATTGGTAAGTAGATCTTTACCCGTGTGCTGGGTTTGCCTGCAAATTATAATTTAGGGTTTCATGCCATTGCTGGTCTGCTTTGCTGTTTCCTTTCTAAATTCAACAGTGTCTTGCTAATACTTTCAGAAAGAAAATCTCATAGGGTCAGCTCTATATATAATAGAAAATTACCAAATATAAGAGATTCCTTGAATTCTGTATCACATATCTAGATGAAAATGTAATTCCCAATTTTGAATTAGTTTACTGTTTAGTTTCAGAATCCAGTTTTGAAGATTACTATAACATTTGTATTTATTTAAAATCAGTTTATTTTCCATAATAAGTCCGAATCATAGTTTATAGGATGAGGCCTGTCAATGTCCAAAACTATTATTAGTGCATTTGTCAATACCAAACACAATACTAGGTGCTTCCATGTACATTATGCCAATAATAAAAAACCACTGTTCAATAAGAATGTAAGATAAAGATGAATTTGCATTTGACTCTCATATTTTTCATTGTCTGGAATATGGGACACTTATAGCAAACATTAGAAAAACTCTTTTAATACATCTGATATTGCTGCCAAGTTCTCTACACATTCAGATGTTGAATTAGCAGAAGAGTAAAGAGATAATGTGCTTATAAGCAACTGAGAATATCTTATCGGAGAAAGAGGTAGTAAGGCCATCTAAAATCCAGGGGATATCTGCTAATATATTTTGCTGAAAGATGAAAGAGGAAGGGGACTTATTTTTGAAATGAAGCCTTATGTAAACATTGTCATAAGTGAAAAAGAAATGTGTTCGTGGAGATCCAGAAAGAAAGCATGGTCAAAAGTCGACTAACCAGGGAAAGCAAGCAAAAAGGCAAACTTCATTTTAAAACAAAGTACTATCTATGGTACAGGGAATTTGAAAAGGCCACATGTAGGGGAAAACATCTTCCTAGGTGCCCCAAGGCTACTCTTCCAAATTCCTACTCTCTCCGTGTTGCTCACTTTCATTGCCCCCAGCTATGGTACATCCTCCTGTAGCTCAACTGGAGCAGCCAAGTGAGGGAGGGGGAGCAAGCAAAATTGCCGCAGGAAACCAGTGCCTGTAACTCTTTTTTCACTCTCTCTCTCTTTTTATACATTTTACATATCAACCATAGTTCTGCCTCCCTCCTCTCCTCCTGCTTCCTCCTGCTTCTCCCACCTTCTCCCTATCTACTCCTCAGAGAGGGTAAGGCCTTCCACTGGGAGTCAACTAAGCCTGGCATATCAAGTTGAGAAAGGGCCAAGTCCCTCCCCACTGCATCAAGGCTGAGCAAGGTATCCCACCATAGCAAAAGGACTCTACAAAAACAGTTCATACGCCAGGGATAAATCCTGGTCCCACTGTCAGAGGGCCCACAAACTGTCCTGTTACCCATATGCAGAGGGCCTAGTTTGGTCCCTTGCAGGCTCCCCAGTTGTCTGTCCAGGGTCCATGAGCTCCCACTAGCTCGGATCAGCTGTCTCTGTGGGTTTCCCCATCATGATCTTTTTCTTCCCCACCATTACCTCATACAGTCCCTCCTCTCTCCCTTCTACTGGACTCCAGGAGCTCAGACCAGTGCTTGTAACTTTCATCATGAGTCTTAAGGAACCACTGATCCACCTGAATGCCTCTGTTCCACTGCGAGCTAAGATTAGTGCCTTTATATTTACCCTTGTTAAACAACTCAATTAGAGCCACTTGCCTGCTCTAAGGACCTTGGAAGGACTTTAAATTTTTTGCTTATTGGATATGGAGTGAAGTGTCCATCTGCTCAGTTAATCACTGCAACCACATTTCTTTTCGTTGATTAGAACTCTCTTAGAGTTCTTCTCATATTTCACTGGTATAAGTGTCAGCTGTTTAAACACCTATTTTATCCCACTAAACCCAGAATCCCTAGGGGGAAAGGGGTCGTTTTCTTTCATTACCTTCCAATCAATGAACAAAGCATTTTATACCTTTTACATTCTAAATAGTCAGTCCCCCCTCCCATAAGTCTTGTGTCCTTCATCGCTCCTTTTCCAAAGAGTGAAACTTTTAAATGACTCTTTTTTTTCCTTCATACATGTGGATTCAGGAGTTCAAGGCAAATGATGAAGGTCCCCAAAAGAGAGAGAAAGTGACTAACTATGTTGATAGATACTAGGTTTCGTAATAACTGCATAAATTCTTATTGCTTGTATAAATTTCTAAAATAAAATAAAAGGATAATTAGCTACTTTAGTAGGCTTCAGAATCACCCATATTAAGTGAGTGCAGTCTTGGGACAAAGGAAATTCCAGTTCAGTGGGTAGAATTCAGGTATGTGGATACGTAACAAGCTCCACAGTTAATTGGCTGCACATTTGAAAATCACTGTCTTACATACTTTATCACGATGAAAATCTCAACCTCTATTTTAAGAATTATTAATAGACAGTCATGTTAAAATGATTTTTAAATGCAAATAAAATCAGATTGTCAGGTACTGGTTAATTGTATAGTCACCGACTGAACTTTTTTTTTTTTTTTGGCTCCTCAGTCAGACTTTATTGCCAGCCACATTCAGAGTGTCCACTTTGATCACATGCTCCATCACTCCCAGTCCAGCTGGCCTTGGTGAGCTCCCATTAGATCTGTCCCACCGTTTCAGTGGGTGAACGCACACCTCGCGGTCCTGACTTCCTTGCTCATGTTCTTCTTCCTTCTACTTCTCATTTGGACCTTGGGAGCTCAGTCCAGTGACAAAAATAGTTATCATTCCTACTGAGTGTTCTCATTGAAGTATACCGAACTGTACCTAACAGAATACTTTGCCTGAAAGCTACATTGAAGTTATATAAACTATAGTCTCCAGTTAACTAGAGAATTTCAAACTCGAAGATTTATGAATGAAATAGTTGGAATTTCTCTACAGTGTCCTAAAAACTCAATGAGTAGCAATTCCTAAAAAACATGCAAATGTAACAGGCTCTAATCTCAAAACAAGACTGGTGAACATTACATTTACTGTCTTTCTCCGTTTTGCATATTTTTGACTATATTGTTTTCCTGGAAGGGAAATACCACTATTGATTTGTTTTGTCTTCCAGATGGTTTGACTGATTGTGTGGACCCAGATTGCTGTCAACAAAGCAACTGTTATGTAAGCCCACTCTGTCAGGGCTCACCAGACCCTCTTGACCTCATTCAACAAAGCCAGCCCCTCTTCTCTCAGCACACTTCAAGACTCTTCTATGATCGAATCAAATTTCTTATTGGCAAGGACAGCACTCATGTCATCCCTCAAGAGGTCTCATTTGACAGCAGGTATGTAGAAATTTATTTTGTCCTTACTAAAAGTGCTCATGATTTTCCTTCAGAAAAAAAAAGAAAGAAAATTGTCTTCTAAGGATCTAGTGGTTTCTCATCCCTTCCCACAATAGTGCTATCTTTCTTAAGATTTCTATTAAATGCCTACACTGTTAGCAATTTGTTTCTAAATGCCAGCTGGCCAGATTCTATAACATAAAATTTATAACACATGTCTATGTCTGTATAAAAATGGGTATTTGATGACAAAATGGAAGGATAATTTGCAAACTTACTATTGACTTCTGAAATCTTTTTGAAAAATCTTGAATTTCAATAGCTAAATTTTAGGTTCTGTTTCGTGATGAAAAGTGTTACAAGATCAAAGGGTTGACTGATTTCATATCTTAATGGGAAATTCAAAATGAGAAATATCTGTCTTCTCAGATGGCTCAAATGAATGAATTACCTCTAAAGATCTGACAAGGTCCAATCCATTTAAATCAATTCACTTATTTAAAGTATGATAACCATTGAATACCAATGAACAAATCCTTATTATTAATAATAAACTTTACTAGTTAGTGCTAGGTATAGGTAGAGCAGGAGAGATGGTTTTGGTGATTAGCAGCACTTACTGCTCTTTCAGATGATTCAAGTTCAGCTCCCAGAATCCATGGTGCTTCACCACTATAGGTAACTCCAGTTTTCAGGAGATTCAACGCCATTTTCTGACCTCTGTGGGCTCTTATATACACTTTGTGCACAAACATACACTCGGGCACACAATACATACATACATACATACACACACACACACACACACACACATACACACATACACACACACTAATACCACAACCCCAAAGATGCAATATGTCAACAGTTTGAGACCAGTGACTATCTAAGAAAATTACTAGTCAATGTTAACCTTTATAGAGTAGAAAGGGGAAACATAAAGATGTATGTGGAAACTTTACTTAATTCCCTTCTCTTCAGTTGAATACTGGAACTCTCACTGAAGCCAAAATGCTTTTCTTTATTTTATTACTATGTCGTTCTGCCCTTTTGAGCTTTCAATATAACCCAAAACCAATGCCAATATATCTCAAGAAATGGTTTTTCTTCTAGAGACTCTAGACAAAGTTTGTCTTCCACCAAAAAATACAATAATTCCCTCTTCGAAACGTTCCATCTTTGAAATGGAAGTAATCAATGGAATTATTTAGATATTGAAGACTTACTTCTAGAATACAAAAGGACAGAAAAACTTGAAGGCACTCATTACCTCCATGTTTCTCATTAAGGTAGAGGGACAGTCAACTCTATAGCTTTCTCCATACTTGAGGAGAAATCAGTACCAAAGAAGGGAGTGATTGAGAGGAAAAAAATAACCTTCACGACTTGAGATGTGTTGAATAACATGTTGAATTCAATAAGGGAGAAAGTCAGGACCTGAGAGAGACAGCAGACAAGTCGTTGTGACCCAGAGCAGGGCACTTGAGTGATAAACTTAGAAAAGTCAAGACAAACAAACCCCTGTGCTTCAGCTTCACGCTTCAGCAGTGCTTGCTAGGCACTCACACAGTGAAGAAAACTATTACTTTGGGTGGTTAATGCCCTTGTCCTCCTCCTGGTTTGATTGAGTTTTCCCATTCTTTTGTAAAATGCTCCAAGTTATCATTTGACTCTGCAAGTCGTATTTAAATTCAAAACAATGGGTCTCCATCCAGAGGTCTCTGCTATTAGAGTCCTAGCTGTCAGCAAAGATTTTCCTGGGAGAGTACATGAATACAAGCAATCGAATTGTGTTTTCTCTGACAAAAAAAAATGTATTCACTTTTCCTTGGTTTACCTTTGGGCGAAATAAATTCATTTTTGTTCACATATGTAAATGACAATTACAATCTCTCTGGTACACCCATATAATACTTTTTAGTTAGCAATGCACCTAAGCACATACTATTTCATTTTGTTTTCACAGTATCCCAGTGAAATGGGCCAATTGTATTTGGTACATTTTATATATGAGGAAACTGAGATTCAAAGAGACTAAATCACCCAGACAGCAAGTTTGTATTGTAGCAACCCCTGTAAACTTTCCATTACACCACAGCTGCCCCATTCCCACTTATCCTTAAGTTCTTCTGGTGACATGAACCAAATTTATCTTGGATAAATGACACAAGAAACTTTGAAACCAAGAAGTTCTTAAAAAAAACAACTTCAGTTAATAATATTTTAATAACATGAGTTATAAACTTTTAATCAGAGCTAATGAAGTACTTCTTTGGAGATGAACACAATGAATGTCGTGAAATGGACATTTTGCTACACGGCTACTGCTATCATGTACTGATTGTGTATCTGACCTCTGCTAGCCTTTGATCTGTGTTATTTCATCTAATTCTCATAAAATTGTTCATGGGATGATTCTTGAAAAGTTTCCTTTTTAAATGAGGAAATTGAGGTGTCAACAAAGTCATAACGAGTGTCAGTCCCTGGATTTGAACCCATGCACACTCGTCCTGAAAGCGTGAGCCACAGTGGCTTGAATAAAAAAAAAACTGGAGCATGTGACTGTAAAGACTGTAAAGACTGTAAAGACTCATGACTCTTACACAACCTTGACCGTAGACTAACTTCTTTCAAATAAATAGAAGATATGTAAATGCCATAATTCACCAAGTCATGTTTTTTGCTATTTTTGTTTGTTTGTTTTGGGGGTTTTTGCCTTTGCCGCATAGCTGACAGACATCTGGGTACACAGGTAAAGAAAGCATTGCTAATGGCTTCAGCTAACTATTGGCGACACATGATCCACACAGCTGGCTTGCTGCTGCCCATTGTGCCACAATCAGAAGACTTGCTAGAGCTGCAGACAGCAGTATTTAGCTATCTAAGGGTTGCAAGGCCACATACAACAAATCCTTCACCATTGTGTATCACAAGAAGAGTAGTTTTCGTTCTACTCAATTGGCTACACTGGCACAAAAGAAGCAGGTGGGATATGTACCTTCTCTGCCCTGTGGTGTGTTGGGGGATATTTGATCACACTGTGAACCTTGATTGTGTATTTGTGCTACTTAAGTAAAATTAACCTTGAGTCAGGTGGCCGTGTTAGCTAGTTGAAAGAAAGTAATCAGAGAACCTCAGAAAGCATCTGGGAGAGATAGAGAGACATGGGAAGTAGTAGGGTGGGGTTTAGGGTGGTATAGTTCTGGTTTGGTGAAGCTGACGCATGGGGTCTACTGTAGATGCCGGCAAGGAGAGAGGATTAGCTGGTTGCTCCTCAACCTCTCTGTGCTCGTTTTCACCCCAGCCTTTTATCTCAAGTCTTCTTCATAATTAGAGTGATAGAGATTTCATTATAACTACCTTTAGCAGCAGTGGCAGGGCCAGCACCTGCAGGAGCAGAATTCTCTCCAGGCTGCAGCCAAAACCTCCTGGCCACTGCTAGAAGCAAGCCGTTAACTGCGGAGTTGTAGTTGCTAGCTGAGATGGTCGTAGATCAGAGCAAAGCCACTGTGCTAAGATAAAACAATATTTGTCATTGTGTACCAAATGTAACAAACTTTTTCATACCACCAGCACCCAGATCATGACACAGAGACTTATTATTTGTTATGAATGCTCAGTCTTAGTTGAGGCTTGTTTCTGGCTAGCTTTTAAAACTTAAATTAACCTGTTTCTCATCATCTATATTTTGGTTTGGGACTTTTTTCCTTTCATTTTGTATGTTCTTCTTCCCTGCTTCCTCCCTGTCTGGCTAGCTGGCGGCTGCCTGACTGTCTGGTCCCTGGTGTCTTCCTCTCTTTCTCCCTCATTCTCTCTCTCAAGCCTAAATTCCTCCTCCTACTTAATCCCTCTACTAGCCAGCCCTGCCTATCCCTCATCTGTCTACCTATTGGCCATTCAGGATTTTTTATTAGAACAATCAGGTGCCTTAGACAGGCAAGGTGAAATAGCAACACATCTTTACAGAGTTAAACAAATGCATCATAAATAAAAACACATCTTTACATAGTTAAACAATTATTCTGCAGCACAAACAAACGCAACACATCTGTACATAGACAAATATTTTATTCACACAGCGATGGTGTAATGTCTGTGAAGATGCAAGTTGCCCCCAAAAAAGTCTCTAGGAAACTCAACTCAATTGCCATTTTTTCCCTAAAAACAACTGGCCCTGTAGCACAAGTTTTTTTTTTCTTTTTTTCAATCTACTCCAAACATGACTACGAAGTAAACCACATAATCTACATGCCCTGTATTACTTATTACTTTTTAATAATGTAAATAGGTGAACAGAAGCATTATTGATCTTTAGTGTCTAAGCATTTAATCACTATTAATAATGTAGAAGGTTTTTATAAATATGTAAAAACAAGAGTACATTAAACTAAATGACAGCAGTAATTTGCAAAGCCAGACATTTCACTCGCCATCACTAATGGAGGACTGCATTTAAAAGCAACATCTTACCAGGGTTACTGCAACCACTGACAGTAAGTCTGGCCAAACTCATTTATCTACTTAGTAACGATGAGAGGTTGATCCCCACAATACTCTTCGTCATGTGTCTGTATCAGATGTTGTTCAAAATTATGCTCCAGATGCATTTTGTTTAGCCTGACATTTATGAAGGGACCAAATGTAAAAAATTGATTATAAAATTCTTCTAGAAAATTCACAAAGCTAAGCACTGCCAAGCACACAGTTACCTCATAGGCGGTCTGGAACTGAGGAAAAGAGGTTCCTCAAGATGGGACAAGCAATGCCTGGCTAGCGCGTTGCTGTTTCCATCGTACCTAGGTCATTTACCAATATTGTAGTGACATGTGTTTCTCTGTTGGTATTTGAGGTTTTCAACTCTGATCTATGGAATTTCTGTGGCTTTTCTTGAAAAGATTTGATGACTATGTAGCTGGGACTGATCACTTTCTCCAATTGTCTTTATATATTGGTTATCATTTTACTTAATTTATGGACTTATATTTTGGTTTTAAAATAGAGAAAAGATAAAAATGAAACAGAAACCAAGCAGTGGTGATGCATACTTTAATCCAAGCACTCGGGTGGTAGAGGCAGGCAGACATCTGAGTTTGAGGCCAGCCTGGTCTACAGAGTGAGTTCCAGGACAGTGAAGGCATCACAGAGAAACCCTGTCTCAAAATTCACCCAAAACAAAGAAAGATAAAAATCACACTAATAGAAGAAACAATATTCCTAACCATTAGTTTACTGAGTGCCTATGTATACTTCATGGCTAAACTAATATATACTTTTCCTTTAAGACTAAGCTAATAAACTCATATAAGAAGGGGTGCCCTGATTTACAGTGTCTTATGTACCACCAAACATGATGTTAGACATCTCAGGTCCCTCTAAAATGACAAAAGGTCTACTTTTATGATTAGAGTATATTATTATATTTCTCACCTAGCATCATTTTCAAATACAGTTTTAAAATCTGAAAGTTTTGCCTGGATGATACCTCAGCAGTTTAAAGCACTTGCAGTTTGAGCCTGGTGACCTGAATTTCATCTCTGACACCCATACAAAAATCCAGATGGAGTCATTTGTGTCTGTAATCCTAGCACATCTATGGCCAGAAGCTTGTGTACACAGAACACACGCAGACACTAGAGAAATCCTGACTCAAAAAAAGGGAAAAGAGAGAACCAACATCCAAAATGTTGTCCTCTGTCCTCCATACATATGCTGTGGCAAATGCTCCTATCTGTCTATAACACACACACACACACACACACACACACACACACACACACACCACATGCAGCACACATGCAGCACGCATAAACGCACACACTAAATAAATTATAAAATGTTAAAAAGTTAAAACTTTAAAATCTCACAGCAGTGCTGCTGAACATAATTACAGAGGCCTCTTGTAATATCTACACTTAGCTGAAAAGTTCAAGGATTGGGATCAAACTAAGTTCATCACTAAGCACATGATACTCATAATGAACTACAAAGCAAAATGAAGTTAAACAAGATGATAGGTTTCCTCTACTTCTTTTAATGGAGCAACTGTTGCATTGTGGTTTGTTTTTTGGTTCATATTGGGATGTATGTTTTGTTCATACTGTATATAGTTATCTCTGATTTATAACATTCCTTAATCAAGTTCTACAAGGATAAGAGTCAAGTCAGATTTCCCCTTTCCACATTTTGAATATCTATTGCTATCTGGCAAACTGCTTCAGGTAACGGATTAAAATGTTTTCTTATTATTATCTCAAAGGTCTATAGGTTAGAAATTCAGATATGATATGGCCAAGATGACTTTTCTCTGCTCCATTATGTGTGGGGCCTCAAAATGCATCAAATAGCTGGAAGCTGAAACAGTAGGACAACAATTGGGAACCTTTCTGTGTACCTTCAGCACTTCTCTAAGCTATTTGAGTTTCCTGATAGCATGGTGAATAACCAGCTTTGTGTTTGTTACAGTTCTTATATTGTGTCTTTGCCCTATAAGAATGAGTGTCCCAAGAGACAGAAAAGGGAGGTGCCAGTCTCTTAATGTATGGGCATAGAAATTTTCCAAATGCCATTTGTGTCATATGCTACTGGACAAAGTCATCAAACAGCTCACCCAGATTCAAAAGGGAGGGCATGAGTCCCACTTCTTGATGAGTGAAATATTAAAGAATATTTAACTTTCTTTTATCTATCATGACATGTTCCCAGATCCTAACATATTGCCTCACATAAAGCAAGTTCAAAATTTAGCGTTTCCCTAAGTGGCTTAGCTGCAATGACTTTCCTTTTGAAACAGAATCTCACATAGCCAATGATGTCTCAAACTCCTGATGCCTTAGTCTGGACCTAGTGATTTCTGGCTTTAAATGCATGTACCTCTATGCCTGGCCTAGTTGCAGTGATCTTGAAAGACAGGTGTTCTTTTCATATTTACCAATGAAATCAACCAATATTGGTTGCATAGAATGCACAGATATTATTAGGTACTTAAGTAAACCAATTCTCAACTGTAAAACCAGCCTAAAGGTAAGATTCCAAATCTCCAAACAACACAGAAGCAAAACTCATAAAAGATGAAGTGATTATGTAGCAGTACTAAAGTAATCACTCATTTTTATCTTATAATATCTTCCACCACTGTCACAGTCTGCCAATAATTGACATCATTCATAACTCTGTATAAGCATCAATAATTCTTTCTACCTTCAGTGGGCTAGATAATCAAGATTTAGTGCCAAGAAAAAAGCTAGAAAATAAGGAACAACATCAAGTAGTTCAGAGGAATACTGCTGTTAACGTCCTCATTTTAGCATGAAATATTTTCTTCTGACTCATTAGAAAACAAGAGAGGTACCCCCAAAGAATTTAACATCCTGAAACAGGAAATTCCTGCACTCTTACCCAAGCTGTCTTCCTCTTTACTGTATCCCATTCAATAATAAAAGCTCGATTAGTCATGATACCTGGTAATAGCCATAATTACTTACCATATCTTATTTAATAAAACATGCTTTTCTGCACTTGCTGAGCTGAAGATATATGCCATTTGAAATTCTATTAATGGCAAAACAAATTATTGACTGAAGACTGAGGTTAAAGGAAGGTTGCAGGAAGATGAACACTGTTAGCAAAGTTGCCAGCGTGAAAGGAGACTGAAACCTAACAGTAACCACATATATACTCATTATTTTTAAGTTTATGTGTTATGAAAACTAGTATTTTCAGAGTAACGTATGACTTTATTCTTCTTCAGAAGGAGACAGCAATGATATCACATTCCTCTGACATTCTTAATACAAAGCAATGTCCTGATAATGATACATTTTTTAAGACTGGCAAAGCTTTGTAGTTACTCATTCCTTCCACAAATATTTCTTTAGAAACTATTCTGCAGCAAAAATTGTATAGATGGGCGTAAACATAAATAAGACAGTCCTTTCAGTTACAGAGTTTGTATTCGAGCAGTCAAAATCAAGATCTAATCATTACACATTTTGTATATATATATATATATATATATATATATATATATATATATATATATATGTAAATATATAATCATGTTGTATCCCATAAATACACTAAAATACTATGTTCCATTTAAAATTAAGAAATAATGATCTGGGGATATAGATCTGTGATAAAGTACTTTACTAGCATATTACAATCCCCAGATTGTATCCTTGCCTCTGCGAAAATGTATCAAACAAATATGTATTTACTTAAAATAATTATACTTTGAAATAAGTTTGGTGGATCTGGAATATTAGGTTTTTCAACAAACCCATTGTTCATCAACTCAGTGTTCTCAAGTTCAAGTTATTTGATGGAGGAGACAGGTAACCTAGCTTGCTATAAAACAAGAGGTATCCTAGTAGATGCAACAAAGTCATTAAACCGTAGCAGAAATGAGATTGACCAACAGGTTTTCAGCAATAACACGTGATGGAACTAATTGGTTCTGCTGAACATAAAGAATTGCTAAAATTGACACAGTCAAGAAACTATTGATGGCTTGTAAGAAAAATACAAAGAATATCTAGACAGACAATGGGTTACCTTTATACAAGCAGTTCACCGTTTCATGGTTAGGGCTCTAAATTTTACTGCAACTTAAAGTTTTTGTACTAAGTAAATGAATTCAAAGAAAAAAATCAGTCATGAAAAAAATTCCATTTACCATAATAAAAAATCCCACTAACTACACTTTGGAGTCATATTATCATGATAGATCCTACAGTTTCTTTCAAGGTAACCCGAATATCAGAGGATTGATAACCATTTCAGTTGTGATTTATGAACATTACTACATTTACGTGGTTCATTTGTTCATCCAGTGATAGACACTCTTCTAGGCTCTAGGCTATAGGGGACAATATCTTTTCAGCATGGCAAGGAACACAGGCAATAATAAAAAAGAAATTGAGGAAAGAACGAGTACTGTCAAGTGAAATTTAAAGGAAAAAAGTCAGAGACCAAGAATGATCACTTTTGACAGAGTGGTCCAGAGAAGCATCCCTAAGGAGCTAACACTAGATCAGAGTCTTCACAGTGCATGTCTGTATGCCAGATGATTAGGACATGAATATTTTTTACCACTTGGACTCTTATACAATAGATTTTTACACAAGTTGAGCCTGCTATTGACTTTTAGGTGTCATTAAAGTAAGATTCTGTGACATTACGTGCAATGAGAAGTAAAACAAATCTATCTAAAAAAATTACTACCTAGTAGTTATTATACAAGGTTTTACTGATAAATGCTCAAGGGCCCTGCCCAGAAATACACTGAGAAAATCTGAATCCCTCAGACAAACTGAACAGGCTTTACGGAAAGAAAATAAGCTGTAGCCCTCGACTATTTCATCATTAATGAAGGAAAACTGTAGCCAGTCTTCATCAATTAGCTGAACTCAAAAGGAATTCAATATGTAGCAAACATTTGCTGATTTAGAATTATTTTTTAAAAAGAGAAATAAAGAAAGTTAGTACTTTAGAGGGTTTTTAATGAGATACATTGTTATTACAGTATTCAAGCATCCACGTTAGCAGTTTTAAGATTTCATAAGTAACTAACTCACAGAATTCCACAATATAGTTATTTGTAATTTCACTGAAGTACAAATTTGAATCCATATGCTTCCTGTTTAACTTTCTAATGAATTACTTGTGAAAGCACTCTATTTGTTAATGGCAAGTTTTCAGATATTTTTTATCTAGGAACATGAAAAGCATCAGACTGTGTATGCAAGTAGTGGTTGGTGAACACACACACAAAGCAACAATTGCTGGACAAACTAGTAGGCTAAGAACACGAATATTGGCATTCTCAAATTTATCACCTGCTCACCTTCGTTTCTTTAAATAAAAAAGCACTATTTATGACCTCCCCACATCTAGGAAAGACCTGTCCATATGCTTATGCTAGGGCTGGAGGGGGTGGCTCCTTGTAATTCTGTCTTTACATCTTCCTTTTCCTGAGAAGCCTCATTTGTTTATCTCCTTTGCAGTTGTTGTCCTAAGTGGGAAGGCGGGTTGTTGATGGTTGCTAATAAAGCACTTTGATCTCATTTGTGTGGAAGGTGTTACATGTGTGAAGGCAGGATCTCCTGATTTTCAAAAATAAAACACATATTCACGACACATTTAAAAAATTATAAAGTGATGAAGGTTCCCAGATTTATAGTGCTGACTAGCTACTGAAATCAGCAGTCAACACCTGGAAGTACCAAAAAGGAAAAAAAAAGTGCAAGTTTCACTGCTTTGAGAGTGTTCTTGGACAAGGAAGAATGAAAAGAAATCAGGGAAAGTTTTTGAAATGGTATTTAACTGATTATTATGGAAATATAAAACTCAAATGTTCTGAGATATGAATTTTTAATTATGAATATCAGTAACTCTCCATAACTCATCTGAGCACAAAAAAGTATTTTCTTTTATTTTAGCCGACTGATTAAAATGCAAAGGCTCCAATCTTTATTGCTATGTCCTGGTCAGACTATGTGCTTTTGGTCACTCACTAGCTGATTCAAGATGTCATTTTGTTGTTAGAGAAATTAGGTGGCATATGTCTGGCATAGTAAGTGCTTAGTGTTTTATTTATATAAAATGCATATTTGTTATCAGACAATATGAGCAAATAATTTGGAAAGCCCAACTCAAACAAGTCACCATTTTCCCGGGCAATACCATTGATCTAAAATCTCTGTGAGGTGGTAGGAAAGAAGACAAAGAAATGTGGTGGCCATTTTACAAAGTTGTTAAATGAAGCCAAGAATAATTCTGTTTCTTAGGAAAATTTGCAGTGGCAATTCCGAGGAAGCCAGAGCTAGAGCATAGCCATGCCTATAGCTAGGCCATGCCGTCCTTACAGCAGAAGAAGAATTCATGCCCAGGAGATGCCCAACAAGAAGGGCCTGCCCTATATTTAATGACTCTCCATTATATGAAAGGCAGGTCCACAGAGAATGATAGAGAGGTTAATGAGGTTAACAAAGCCTCAGAAGGCTGATTGCAAAGGTAGACCATTTGAGTAATGTTAGGATAATCAAAATGCAAGCAAACCAGAAACAAAAAAATTAAAATAAGCGCATTTCAGACTATTCAAGACTTGCTGCAAGGGCTTACAGGACAAATATTTCGGGATTCAAATTCCAGACCAAAATAATCTTGTGTCTAAATGAAGCAAACTGGCACTTACACAGTACTGAAAATGTAACTGCGTTGTCAGTTTTCTTATTGCTTCAAAACACTTGATCTTTTTCCCATTACTTTGGGGATCTCAGGCATCCAAAGCAAGCCTACTTTTGACAAGCAATTACCAGGGCAGATGGGAAAATAGCCACCCTACCTCAGGGTGAGTGCCCCCATTTTGTTTTACTTGAAACATCACTAGCCATGAGGAAAATAATTCTGCTTGAAAAGCTATCTGCATTTCCCATCGCGCCACCTTTCCCACTGCCATAGAATGTTGATGGACAATACTCCCAGCTGCTTTTAATGTTACCCACGTGGAAAGTATTATTTATTTGGGCTAGTGACCAATGTAGTAGGTGTAAGTCATCCTGCTCTATTTAAGCAAAAACTAATGAAATTTTATTGGGCTCTCATATGAACATGCACTGCACTCGTATTTTTTGAACATGAGCATGGACTTATGCTACAGCAGTAAGTGATTTTGGCATGCTGTATTGACCTAGATAACATATCAAAAAACATCGCATATTCTCTTGAAATACTCTTCCCACTTAAAAAAAAAACTATATTTAAAAAAATCTCAAATGTATTTAAATTAAGAAATATTGAACAGTAATTATATGATAATATATAAATTAGTAATGGGGTAAGTGTGCATAAATTAAGCATTTGAGAAGGTCTATTCATTCATTTTGCCCAATGGCGCAGATATTGTTTAATTCTCTGAAGCAGCCAATTATCAAACAAAATCTCCATGATGAGGATGTTGGCTTCTAATAAATGAACTGTAAGGCATCTGTCACATAGGAACCTCAAAGTAGTCTCTGAAATCCTTTAAGCGGTGCTATGAGGATATGACGCAAGCACTATACAACTTCAGATTTGAAAAAAAAAAGCAGAATTTCTATTGTTTCTGAGCATGTGCTGTGTACTCCAGGCATCCAGAAAGACACAGAGCAGAAAATCACATAGTTCTTGGCCCCGGTGTGGTTCTGTAATAAGAAAGAGCAAGAGATCTCTAACTGTCTTCCAGACAGGCTATGACGTGTGCGGTGACGTGAGTATGAGTGCCATATGATGACAACAATAGGACAGGAAACATTGGCACTTATCTGGAATCGATGAATTGAGTTAAAACATATTTCTGTTTTATAACTTCTGGTTCTGAAGGTACCCCACAGTTCATGTGCTGGTTCACCCACCTTTTGTTGTGACAATTTCAGTGTGACTTCCCAAATGTCAATTGTCGCAAACCTTTACCCGGAGGCTTTTATGGAAGAATTAAAACGCAAGGATTTCATAGTAGTAACATTGTAAATTGTTTTTTTTTTTCCTACCTTGCTATGGTTTGTGCTCTCTGTCTCCTTCCCTAGTTGTTTATACATCTTAATTGGCTGATTAGCTGATAGCCTGCTTTCACTAAAGTTTGGCCTTTACACATGCAGGATCAGCAGCACTTGGGAACTTGTTAAATCTGTAAGCTCTCGGGTCCCACATCAGACTCACCGAATCAGATAGTCTGTGGACATGCCTACTGAAGTTCAATCTTTCCTTCAACAAACCCTCCAGGGTATTGAGGTATACATCCCATCAAGTTTGAGAATCACTGCCTTATAGGAGCGAAAGATTACCACAGAGGCGTTAGGACTGACATCCCAAATTGCACCCTGAAGACCTTCCTATTTATTTTGAGATGGCAATGAATAATGGAAACATCATGAAATCTTTGTTACAACCACTCAGAGGTATTTATATTCCAATAAGGCCCCAGAAGCAGTGTTTCACCCTGAATGACACAGCTTCCAGCTGCAGGATTTATGCTATGATTAACCCCTGTATAAGATGTGATAAGAATGCTCAAAGCAGGCCTCATTATATAGTCTGTCTCTGACCCTTGAAGACTTAAACAAACCGACGATCAATTCAGGAATTTACAGGGCAAAATTCAAACACTAGTGAACAAAGAAGTCATGTGGCCTCTCCAGCCCTGGCCCTCTCAGCGTTCTTTCTTGTGCAGTGTTCAGCTTATGGAAAGGACTTCGCTCACTTGTTCCTATGGAGCAAGTCCCCTACCCTGCCCACCTACTACTTCATCCCCAGCTAGAAAGGTCCTTGTTTTTGAATGTTATACTTCAAGGCTTTCTTATGCGCAGGTTAGCAACAAAAGCAAATAACTGTAACTTCTTGGGCCCTAAACCTCCTTTTCCTTGTGAAAGATTTTAATCAGAAATACAATGCAGCAAATTACATCTTCTTTCAGCAATTTAGTTTTTAACCTTGTTGTTCAAACCAACTTCTGTACCGGAGGTTAATGTTGTTGCCAGGGGTGTTGAATGAATATTGGAAGTTTGACAGAGAAGACAAAAGACAACACATAAGGACAGAGGAGGATAGAACCAAGGGTTGATTGAAGGCTAGAGATAATTTGACTGCGCCATGAAAATAGCAAATACAAAATGAATTAGACCTTTTGCATCAGAGCTGTCTAACAAGCAGTCTGTTAGTTAAATAAGGTTCTCAGTAAAGTTTATTCTTCAAACGTACCTCCAAACACTTCGAAGATTCACCATTTAGTTAAAGTGAGGAAACAGTTCCCTTGGGGTTGCTACCTTAGTATGGTGACAGCAGGCAGGCAGCTTGGAAGCAGGCTGTATTGTCCAGAAAATAGAAAAAGAGACATTTGTGAAGAATGATCTTCCCTACGTGCGTTTCTAAAGTCACACTGGACATGCCATCTAAGTTCAACTTACCTTGTTCTAAGCAAGCATGGCAAGGAGATGTTCTTGTTAAAGACTTAAGGAAGCAAGGCATCACATCCATGTTTCCACAGCAATCCAGCAAAGATGCAAAGCATGCAGTTCCTGACATTGAGAGTACACAAGCACAAAGCATGCACACACACACACACACACACACACACACACACACACACACACACATGATTGTACTGGGCAGATATCTGCTGGTGCAGAGCCAGCATAGGTACAGTCCAGACCTTATCTTCTACCATCTGACTTAAAGACTCTAAAGATTTCTCTATGATATTGAATGGACAAGGTTTAGGGGCGGGGGACATGGATCCTTAAAGGACCTGGATTTGAGGTTAAGCTAGTTTGGAGTTCTATTTTGTTTCATTTTACTTTGTTGTGGCACTACCCAGTGAAGCCAGAGCCTTATACATGTTGCCACTGATGTATACCCTCATCTTGTTTAGATATTTTTATTTTTAAATAAGACCACACTGTATTGACCAGGCTGACCTTAAACTCAATGTGTACCACAAACAGGTCTTGTATATTGTGATCTTCTGGTCTCAACCTCCTGAGTAGCTGGGATTAGAAGCCTGTGTTAACAGGTCGACCCTGAAGGGAATTTTTATATAACAAGCTTAAAATGCCTAGGGCAAGTCAAGTGGTTCTGTCTATATTAGATACAATTGGAGAAATACGGGTACTCTTTGGAATACCAAATGGGGTGATACCACAATGGGAATAAACAAACATACACAAAATAGCATTGGGCTTATCAAAGGTATGCCATGACCATGTACACCTCACTATTCAGAGTTTTGAAAATACATGGGTTATACAGGTTGCTAAAAGCAACACTCAAAGCAAGTTATATAAATGGTACAGAAATTAAATATCCTCAGTGAATCAGTAAAAAGAGGACAGATATAAGGATACCATCTCGAATTAGGAAGCTATTTGGGTTTGGAAAATGAAGTTCACAAAATGGCAACATGAAGGCATAATCAACTCTACTGGCCATTTGAAGCTGGGTGTGCTAGGGGAGAAATTGCGCTCAACATTTTTTTTTTGCTTTGAAACACAGAGGGTGCCTGAGAAGATTTTTCCCTAGTTTTCTATAGGCAATATCAGTCAAAGTTGCTGCAAGTTAAGAAGAATGTTTTAATATTGTCCCTAAATTTAGATAATTTACACTGACACCGAATGGCTGGTACTGGTCAGTGATTAGAGTAAGCACTAGCAACTCAGGTGTAAAAGGAGCTAAGAATTCTTCTTGTGAGAACGTGGATGACATGTAGTGTGTAAATAAGGAGAACAAATGCGGCAATATAGTGGGGATCTTAGAGCATTTAAAGTCTAACACATTACAAAAAGAGCTCAACACTGATAAATGTAGAATAGTATGTTTTATGGAGCTTTATCATTCTGTAAGTTGGTGTGGATCATAAAATATGAGGATTAAAAAATAGGGGCGTTGAAAGATAAGTGTGTGCACATTATTTATGAAGGATGGAGATTGAAATGAATGAGGAGAACTGATAGACAATGTCTTGAATAATGATGACTTTGATGAGCAGTTATCATACAAATCTGTGTGCATCATAAAATATGAAGAATATTAAGAAGCAGAAGAGTCAAAAGACAAGTCTCCTCAGAATGAGATACAGAATGAAGGAAGAGAGGAATCCAGGGAACTGCACAGAATAATGATAGCTTTTATGACTTTTACACTCACTGCCCTGGATTCTTCATAAATATAAGCCATATAGAAAATAAAAGTGCAACAAAAAACAAGGGACAGATCTGTGTCTGCCATAAAATATGAGACAATAATGCCAACCAGGCTTGACAAAATAAAAACAAAAATAATTGAGTCTAGTACAACTGTGGAAAGATACAATATCCAGATTAATGTGGGCAAATAAAATGAGTGAGTCTAGAATTGTGTTACCTAAATAGAGCCAGCAAGCACTAGCTAGGCATTTACATGGCAACTCACAACTGTCTATGACCCCAGTTCCAGAGGATCCAATGCCCTCTTTTGGCTTCCATGAACAATGTGCTCATGTGGTACACTAATATACATGTTGGCAAAACACTGATACACATAAAAATTATAAATATTAAAATAAGCTGTTACTATAGGAATGAAGAGGTTTTATTTTTCTTATTGTTACATTAGGTTTAGAACAAGATTTGTCTGATTTGTCAATAGTAGTTCAAAATCTAGATCTCAAGGACTGTAGGTTTCTTCTATGTTATAACAAATAAAATTTTAACATGAGAATGTTTGAGAATCAGGCACAGCATAGCAGGTGTTAGTGTTCAATTTACAGGTCAGTGATCTGTATCACCGAACTAGGAATATTGGTCTGACAGCTCAGAATATACAAAAATTCTGGTAGCACTAATTATACTATTTCCTTTTGTGTAATACTTAGTGTCTTCTAAAACATGTTGCAGACTGTTCTTGGGGAACTCCAAATAAGTCCTCTCAGCTTGACTTAGAATTAGTTTCTCAAACTGCAATAGAATTTAGTAATGAGGTTTATTGTCTAAAGCAAACAGAGGTTGCTACCTATCTTCATCTGGAGATGTTTTGGTTGTGTAGTTTCTGTTCTCAGAGGTTTTTCTATTACTATTAGCTTTCAGGCGCTTGCCTCAAGTGTTGATTAGGTTGAAAGAATATAAAATCCCACGGTAAAGTTATTAAAGTTAATCAAAAAATCTTGGTCCAAAAATCATGGCCCATCTGAATCTAAGATTTATCTTTCCATCACACCATGAATCCTATGTAGTAAAGGAAAAACAGACCATAATATTCAAGGCTTTAGCAAAATCATTGACATTATTACTTTTCCTTGACCTTGTCTGTTTGAACAACAAAACTCATAAACAAGAGTTCAGAACTTCCAAAGCTAGAACTAGAATCTAATGAAAACTCTCCTTATTACTCACACCTCCAACCAACAGCAGACCAGGGAAAAGTCCTAGATTTCAATCTATTCCATGACCCTCATTTTAAGGTATATACTCCTAAAATGTGTTACAATTTATCAGACAACTTTGAGCTGAAAGCAATGGGCACTTTTATGACTGTATCCTTCAGAAACAGTCCTGTTTAGGAACTAGAATAAAGTATCATTTTGACAAAAAATGAAATTTATGTGCTTTAAAGGGACGTATCCATAAGTGCTTTACTTAAATGAGATAAGGAAAACATAATATCCTTACAGAATACCATATCTTCTTTATAGACTTCAAGTTCACCCAAGGTAGAGGGGAGAGGCTTCAGTAGATAAAGTACTTAGCATGCAAACTGAGTTCAGGTCCACAGCATCTGTGTAAAGCCAGACATCATAGGACATGTCTCTAATTCCAGTGCCTCTATAACAAGAGGGCAGGTGAAGTCAGGGGAATCCACAAGAGCTAGTGGGCCACCTAATCTGATGCATGCAGCAGCCAATAATTAGAGGCACTGTCTCAAACAAGGTAGAAGGTGAAGGCCATTCCCAAAGATTATCCTTGAACCTCTATATGCAAGCATAACACAAACCTACCTATGCACAGTATAGACACACGCTGTGTCATCCATTTAACTTCACTTGCTTGGTTCTATTTTCTAGACATAGTAGCTTGGCAGTGTGCATCATAAGCTTTAATATATTCATTCTTGTATGCATTGATGCATGGAAAATACACACAAAAACAGATACTGCTGATTACATATAATGAAAAGCCCAGAAAGAAGAGGGATGTAGGTGGTCAACAGGGACTTCAATCATAGCTAGAAAGCATTTGTATATTAACTAAAGTCATTAATTTTAATTTTGACAAGCAATAAAGTAAAATTGCATAAATAGAGCACTCTCCTAAAGAGATAAGTTCAGTACAGAAAAAAATGAAGAAACAGCATGTCTTCAAATAAAAGGTAAATTGAACAAGTCATGGAATACTGCTTTATGGATAAATTATGTAATAACAAATACATGTTCTCAATGTATCAGATAATACCGATAACATAATATTAACTTAAAATGTCAGAATTATGAATGATACCTAAAATGATCTCAATGTTGATGTGTAAAAAGCTTACTATCCACAAAGTACTGTTAGTAGTTATTTCTGGCTGATGAAATGATTGTTTTCTTCATTAGTCTTCAGTGTTTTCTGAAGTTGCTACAACTTGACACCTATATTCTTATTTTATATTGCTTTCCTGATTTCCTTCGATCTTTTGTTGCAGGCGTGCCTGTGTGATTCGAGGCCAAGTGGTAGCTGTGGACGGAACCCCTCTTGTGGGAGTCAATGTCAGTTTCTTGCATCACAGTGATTATGGTTTTACCATCAGTCGGCAAGATGGAAGGTATGCCTTTTGCTTCTGCTCATTGTAGAAGCAGAGTACTGACATTTAGCCATAGGTAAAGCAAGGATTCACTCAATATGACAGGAATAGTGAGACCCATTTTCCTTTTCGCTATATCTAGAAAAGCAAATAGTGACATTTATTCCTTCTCTTTCCAATTTAAGTCAAGCCAAATTTCTCCCATTACACTATTATTTTCAAGCCCTCTTGAAACACTGAGCATGTGGTCCTTTAATTCCATTTACAAATCTAACCTCAAATTTTTATGAGATGATGCCAATAATAAATGATAAAGTCTGGAATACATAGGCTGTTCTTTCCCAGTAGCCCTAAAAACATTTCAACTCTTTTATAAATGACCATGTAGAAAGATTTCCTCTAAAAGTTCGAAATTCCATCATGTTAATTAAGGGCTTCCCTGCTGTTTGAAGGGTAGCTGAGGGATAGCATGGTAGGATTGGCATGGGCAGGGCCTGGCTTTGATCCCTAGCATCACAAAAACAAAGCACCCTTCTGGGTTACCTATTTCCATAGTGACTCAACTGATTTGCTGCCAATCATGGCCAACCCATATAATGATACTGAGTTAATATCAAGAAACCAACCCTCAGACTTCTAATGATTTCTTAAGGTTCTCTGAGGCCTGGGAAGCATGGCCTCAAAGTTAAGCCTTTTCACTCTGAGAAAGGATTTTCTCCCAAAAACATTTTTGCTGCTGTCACTTAGACAGACACTTGTTCAGAATCCTTGAGTCAATAGACTTATGTGTCCATCTTGAAGGTAGCTATTTATGACACTCAGGAACACTATAATAATAGTCTTGGGGTGCCCTAGTCTCCAGGTGGCTACCCTTAACATATCCCACTCATAACAAACCACTTCAATACTCACAAAAGACCTGTTGGCACAGATCTTTATCACAGTGTGAGGGACTATCTTATTTCAAGAACCTACAATCAAACCTTATTAGTCCTGCCCACTTCAGAAATGCTAATTGTTCAACTTGAGCTCTGCTGAATTTATTTTTTGAACTGCCTGTCAAGAAAATGTGTGTAAAAATTAAAGGCCATAAAGAGAAGGTTTTTAACCTACTTAAGATAAGAGACTGGTTTCAGAGAGCTTAGAAATTATTTGTATGTAAATTATATTACTAACCAGTCATCTAGTTATTATAACAAGCTTCACAAAGCTGTTAGGGAAACAATATTTCCTGTCAAATAGTCCATAATTAGAACTCTCTGTTACTTCAAGCGGACCTTTCTCTCATTTGGATTGAATGACAGAATTTTGCACATTCACTTACCAGTAACTGATACATGAAACTACACTCTGTCATGCCAGTATCTTGAATCTTGCATATTAATTGAGAAAAGAATTGTTTGACTTCTTATGTCCTGTCATGGAGGTGTGATGGGGCTTCAGCTTCAGTCAATGCTCCATTTTGTCTTTATAAAAAAATCTAAAAGACTGTTGATGTCTAAAATATCTAAAAGCTTCTATTTCCAGACTACAGACAACATTAGAGAGAATAATTTTTGTTGACATTTGTACACTTTGTATTTAAAATGCCAAGACCCTCCTCTGATGAGCTTTCTGTGAAAAACAGGTTTATGTAAATTAGAGATACTAGCAAGAGTACCCTCTGGCAATGACATTCTTCTTAGGATTCATAAAGAGTGTATACGTTCAAAATATGTACCCTAAATGCCATCCAGACTGTCCCATTAGCATTTCTCAGACTTAATGTGACTGTGATAAGATTTTCCTTTTATATGTCTGCTTGTTGCTACATCAGACTAAGAACATTTCTAAAGTACAGTATCATATGTAAAATACATCCAAAAATAAAGATTATAGAAAAGCTGATATATCGTGTAGATACCAAGTAAACAGAGTGTGAGGTACAAGATTCCGGGAAGTCCCTATGTCTTCATATATCAGTCCTACAAATCTACTGCAGTGTTTGCAGTTCCTGCCAGCACTATCCCTATCTTGGGGAACTCACTTCTGCAAGCTTATGTCAAATAACATTTCTATGTGGACTACAGATTGTCTCCATTATTAACAAATTTCAAATTGACAAAACCTTTTCTAGAGACATGGAGAAGAGACAGGATATGAGACAAATGCACTATAAAACAAAGCAAAAGGAAGGATGATGATAGAAGACTGAGACCTCTGTCTAGATGCTCAGCTAGAAGTCGATATACTCAGCTAGAAAAGGAAAAGAGTGACAGAAAATAAGTCCACTCTAAAGAAAACAAAAATTTATATTAGTGTTTCCTGTATGCCAAATATGTTTATTAATGTCATTATCTTCCTCTTCATAATAGCCCCTATGGGTTATTATATCTATTATTTATATCTTCTCCTTTTGGAGAAAGGCAAAACTTACTGAGATTAATACAGGTGGTGAGGATAGAGCCTAAGATTTCAACTCAGTCTACCTTGTTCTTTCAATGATTTACCGCCTTCAGTTTAGAAATAGAACTCAAAGTCAGTACACGGCTGAAATATCTTTTACAAGTAGGTTCCTGAGAAACATTAGATGTTTCAGGAACCTTCTGTCAAGGTTGGAAGATAAAGTCAGTCCCCTCTGATCCACCCTGATTGATGGATATCATAAGACATCATAGAGGTTTCAATAATTTTCTGTCTATGAACAAGACTGGTTTGACATCTTATAGATTGATGAAAATCTGTAAACAACCCTTCGTGGGGCTTTTACACTTACTGTCATATAACATGAAAACATATTCTTAGTAATATATAAATAGAAGGGATTTTGGATAAGAAAAATGTCAAAGAAAAAGTTATTCTGAGGTAATTCTGTTTGGCATTGCAAAGGTTGACATTAATTTTAGGGCAGAGATCTGCCTTCTGCTTCCACGTCAATGAGTAAGCCAGACAATATTTCCTTTGTACAGCCAGGTGGGAAGAAGGGAAATGAGAGTCAATGCTCTCCAAGAAAATAGAGAAACCAGAATATTTATATGTTAAATGTAGAAAGATCTAACTTAATTCACATACATACATACATATGTATATATGTCTTTGTTTTATTTCCAGAAATAATGCATTCAATTACAACAGTAGCTATAAATATATAACTACAACTCGTGGAGATATAAAAATCAGTCCAGGCAGAGTTTAATATGATAGAGATGATAGAGTTAAAACTCAAACTCCATATATATATATTGAGAGAGAGAGAGAGAGAGAGAGATTTGAATTGATTTCAAGAATTGGACTGATTGTGGAGTCTGCTCATCTAACATCTATAGAGCAAGTTGTGCAGGTCCTGAGGAAGCTTCACTTAGTTTTGTTCTAAGTCTTTGGAATGGTTGACTAGGACCCACTCACATCATCAAGGAAATCTCTATTACTTAATGACAAGTGCTTGTAGAAATTTTCCTTATCAGCAACGTATCTCCATACCAAAATATCTCCATACCAATATTTAAGATTTATATTTGGTTGAGTAATCAAGTTTCGGAGCTTAACCAAGTTGAAACAAATACCATAAGAAGCCTAGAGGAAGTTTTGAGAAGAACTCAAAAGGCAATAACTCTCCCTGAAAGTAATCAAAAGCTAGCCTACAACTTATTTGAATTGCAACAAAAAATGTGTAGAAAATTTAGTAGGAGAGTACATCTAATTTGAGGACAAAGCTAACATGTGCTGATTCCCAACTATGTATGTACTTGACACTTAAGTGTCTTATTTACAGCAGTAGCTGTAAATATAAATTTATCATATTGGATCCATTATGAATAATATATAACTACAGTTCATGGAGATTTAAAAAACTAACTCAGACAAAAGGTTAATATGATAGGGATGAGATCCAAACTGAGATGTATTTAAAGTCAAACTCATTCTTCCCACAAAAATGTGGCTGCTCTGTTTGCTTACTCTTTGTAGAAATGCAATATTTCCTAGATAGCTATGTTATTACTTGGATAATCTACCTTTTGGGTCTTTATATTTGTTGTTGTTATTGTTTGTTTCTTTTTTCAATAAATAAGCACTCTAGACATAAGGAGTTAAGACTTACTGTTTGTACAAAGCAAGTGCATTTGGCAAAGGACATGAGGTCAATTCTACATAAAGGGTGATCAAAAGAAAAGATTTCTTGACAAACAATATTGGACTTTCCCCCATGACATTTGTCTTAAACTGTTTCTATGTTATCATGAATTCATACTCTCTGTCTAAAGTACAAGCTGTTTGGATTTTCTTCTTAAGTTCAAATCAAGATGATTTCCTAACTTGATTCTTAAATTCTCCTTTGGGAATACATCTTAATATTACTGCTACTTTACTAAAGAGGCAACAACAAAGACATAATATTATCCATCCTTGGCTACCAGTCATTCTCTTTACCTGGAAAATTTCTTCAACAAGAGATAAATGATGCTACTTGACTTACCCTAATAAATATCACATAAAGGAAGTGTTAAGATGTCCATAATTTAGTCAGTTTCTCTATCAGGCTTTTTAGCATTGAAGAAGTGTTTTTACTGAAAGACCTTTTCTAATTTAGGAAGATACTTATATTGTTCCCTTATGTACTTGCATTGCTTTGACTATTAAGGAGTATCATATTGTCTTTTATTCATTTTTAAGATATAATGATAATGATTCATCATTTTTGTTACTTTTTATCATATTCCACCTTTTTGAGTGCTTTCAAGTACATTACCTCAAAGACATCATTATACTTAAAAAAAGAAGTGAGGTGGAACCATCAGTGCAGAATGAAATGAAATCTGAGGCTTTTATGCTCTGACACAATAGTCTTGTCAGGGACCACTTCTGTTGCGGGACATAGTTGGCTTACAGAAGAGATAGTCTTCTTTTGTTCAGAGATACAGAAGAGCTAGAGGCGGAGTTGAGTAGGATGAGTTACCAATTGTCTTACAATAAGAAGTCAGAATCAGAAATCCTAAATATGGAATTCAGGCACAATCAGAAGCAGGAGATGGTTGTCAGATGCAGGAGGTTCATGCATGGTTTAGTTCAAATTTCCCTGAACACTTTTCCTTTGTTGGTATGTTTCTCCCAAAATTACCTTAGAGACACTGTCTAATTTCTGACACTATATTTGTATCCCTGAAAAAGACATTTAACCTTTGGCTCTTTCCTTTTATGCATATGTATAAAGAATATATGTATACATATACTTGTAAATATATCTGTCTACTATATATAGTTACTTATAAAATTTTCAGGATGAATATGCATACTTGAAATACTGCAAAATTTAGCTAGTCATTCTTATGTGATCCTTAACACAAGCAAAAGCAGTAATGTCAAATTTGGCTTTATAAGAAAAGCTTACAATTATTTGGTTTAAGACAATATTAAAATTGTTTTTTTAAGTCTGGTGAATATCAACTACTGGTACAAAATCCCATATCAAAAATCTACTGAGTGATAAAAAGAAATCATCCATGAAATGAACACTAAGTGAATAGAAATTTATAAAACAGAAAATAAAAGTGGTTATAATTTCCTGAAAGTAAGAAATAAAGCTATAATTGAACTATTTTTATTTTATACTTGAACTGCTCTATATTCCCAGTGTTTCTCCTAATTTTTCTCCTCCTTCCCCTCCTCCTCTTTTTCCTTCTCTTCCTTCTTTTGATTCTTCTTAGCTTTGACCTCGTAGCCATTGGTGGCATCTCTGTTGTCTTACTTTTTGACCGATCGCCTTTCTTGTCTGAAAAGAGAACACTCTGGTTGCCTTGGAATCAGTTTGTTGTGGTGGAGAAAGTAATCATGCAGAGAATTACAGCAGACACACCATCCTGTGATATTTCTAACTTCATCAGCCCAAACCCTATTGTACTTCCTTCACCACTTACATCATTTGGAGGATCCTGTCCAGAAAGGGGAACTATTGTCCCTGAACTTCAGGTAAGTATATTGGGCTCCAAAAGTATAAAGTTATAGTCATTAGGATGTTTAGCAGTGTATTATGACTAATTTTTTTCTCTCATTCTTACTGTTCCTAAAATATGGGTCCCTTAATTTTTTTTAAAAGAAGCATTTGAATGAAGTCTTTCTAGTATATTATTGGCAATGATATAATGCAGTATCTGTGGCCTGGAAATAGCAAGATGAACTAGCTGTCAAGAGAAATGCTCAAATTTGACCTAATTAATACGGTGCCCTAAAAAAAACGTGGTGAGCTGGCTTAATAGTGATAGCAGTATAATCAATGATTTTAGAGTGTTTGTGGTTCTGAAATTGAAGCTTCTTTAAAAATCAGCTTTTCTTCCATTGTGCGGGTTGTATTTATTGTTGTTGTTCTCGGGAGTCATGGAAGTTCTTGTTTAGCTGTATTTAGTAATGGTGGTTTTCAAGCCTTGAGTGGGTGTGCTTTGTACAAAATTGCTTCTAAGTATTTGAGTTTTAGAGTTTAGAGTACCTGAGAATTATTATTTATTGCACATTCAGTTTTAAGCCACTCCAACAGTCATAGTACCATTCCTAGACAATATTATAGAAACATTCTAATGATATTTAAAAGTGGATGTCAAATGAATGGACTTATACGTCTTATAGATCCAAAACTCAAGAAGTGTACTCCTAAGAGTTTAATGGACACTCCAGATTGAATTAACTTTATTACATCATAACAGCCACAAAAGCTCTCAGAATTCCCCACTAAAGACACCTCATACAAAAATAACCCTCTCTGGGAAAAGCAACACAAAGTGTTGACTGTCGTGGCTATTCTAACACTTTTTCTTAGGAAATAGGAAAAACAGGAAAGTAATGAGTATATCTAACTGGCATACTAATTCTTCCACAGATGTCACTAGAAAGTGTAGGTCTTTGTTCAACACAGAGGTTTTCAAAATTAGAATTATGTATTTCCTTATGAAAATAAATACTAAGGTAACAAATGAGTTAACTACTGTTAAAAAAATTAAAAAAAACAGTGGATAATTTTAATATGAGACATATAATGTAGAGGAAATAATACTGTACAAAGAATATAGAAGAGGGACAAAAAGAATGACTTGCAGTTAAGTACACTTGTTATTCTTCTTGAGCATCCAAGTCTGATTTCCAGCACCTTGATTTGGTAGCTCACAATTGTTCATAACCCCAGCTTCATAGGACCAGATGTCCTCTTCTGGCCCCCCATGGGCACCTGCACTCATATGCACATACACACACACACACACACACACACACACACACACATCATTAAAAATAAGACAATTTTTAAAGGCTTTACAAGAGAGAATAGGTCATTGGAAAAGTATGTGTTGCTTTGTATTTAACAGTCTGTTCTGTGAACTTTACATGCAAGTATGAAGAAATTGAAGGATGAAAGTACTTTGTTAATAATAAAACAGGACACAAACAATATTTACTTGTGCCACATCATATTAAATTTACTGAATAAGATGGCCACTTCAGCTATTCTGTTTTGAAAGATGAAAATGATGAAATAGAAGATTCAATTTTAGTTACCAGTTTTTGACATTTAGTTCCATCTGTAGTAATAAGCAAAAAGTAATAGCAGTTAATTTACAAAGCCAAATGGAATTTTCACTCTGAAACCAATGTTTACTCTAAGATTTATGGAGGAATTAGTGGGAATTTTCTTTTCTGTCATTGGTGCCAAGTTAGAGAAACTTATACCCAGCCGTTTGTACATACAGTCACAAAGAAAAATGTGAAAAAAAACTGTGATTAAAAATTTGACCCCCAGATCATTCCAAAGCTCCAATGTAAACAAACATGATGATTTCAATAAAGATTAATTCCAGGGATCCCACAATCCTTGTCATTAAATATCACTTGTTGAACCTGTTTCTGTAATCCTTCCTCTTAGGATACCCATCCTAAATAGGCAATTGATTTGAGATATGTGAACCAAGTAAGGAGATGTGTGTGTGTGTGTGTGTGTGTGTGTGTGTGTGTGTGTGTGTGTGTGTGTTTATATAAGAAAGAAGACCCCTTAATAGAGCCCAGAGGATGGGATTGCTTGACATTCAGCAGTGTGATCTTTCCCAACTCTTGCTAAGCAAGTTTTGGAACACCGATGAAAGAATAAAATTGTTCTTTACAGTCATGCCTGGCGGTAGAAGATGAGAGCAATCTGTAGCACTGGCTGTATTTCTCATTCTCATTCAGATTTAATAGAAAATTGAAATTTTGGTCACCCAGTCTCCTAAAAATCTTGGAATACATGACTTGGCATCAGTAGACCCCAGTATTCACTGGCCTTTAGTCTGGTTCACAGACAGCAAAGCATATGTTAGCTTCCTCTACCTGTGGCCACTGGAGAGCTAATTTTTGTT
This sequence comes from Myodes glareolus, assembly GCF_982192425.1. Taxonomy (NCBI): domain Eukaryota; kingdom Metazoa; phylum Chordata; class Mammalia; order Rodentia; family Cricetidae; genus Myodes; species Myodes glareolus. The sequence continues at coordinate 33,968,274 of NC_142053.1, read as the reverse complement.
TTGTTTTGTGTGTGTGTGTATGTTTCAATTTTAGGTTGTACAGGAGGAAATCCCAATTCCTTCTAGCTTTGTGAGACTGAGTTACCTGAGCAGTCGAACACCTGGGTATAAAACTTTGCTGCGGATCATTTTGACACATTCAACGATTCCTGTGGGCATGATTAAAGTACACCTCACAGTAGCTGTGGAAGGGCGACTCACACAGAAGTGGTTTCCTGCTGCAATTAATCTTGTCTACACATTTGCTTGGAATAAGACAGACATCTATGGACAGAAGGTTTGGGGCCTGGCAGAAGCTTTGGGTATGTTGAAATATTTCTGTTTAAATAGCAGTATTTTGCTTACAAAACAGAACGTACTAGATATGCTTTAATTTGAATTTGGAATATTCAATGCTTTTTCTTCCAGTTAAGGAATATTAGGTATTCTTTTTCATGTAAATACACATTTTAGACCTGCTTCAAATTCCACTTTGATATATTGTTGCTTAAAAATTATTTTAGTTTCATGATAGCAACATACCACAGGAATCACACAATATCAAATTTATCTTATAACTGTCTCCAGAACTGAATGTTGCCTTCTAACAGTGACCTTTGGTGTGGTGTTCTGCAAGCCTTGTTTTTGAATTTGACATTTAGACTGTCATTCCCACTTAGAAACTACAAAATTCTAACATATAGGCATCTCTACTTGTTATCATTTATGTCTAAGATGGTTATACTCCATTAACTTATTACTTCTGTAGGTTAAATAAAAAACACCATCCTGATTTCCTATTTCTTTTGATTTTCTGTAATCTTGACAGAGAATGTTACCATATAGACTAGAAATCTAGGGACAGATTCGAAGCTGAATCTCTGGAGGAGCTGTTTTCACATCCTTCCTTGGAGGTGTTTGCTGTGATATAATCCCACATAGCTAGGCAGTACGTTTCAGACTATAGTGTATCAAATTTTTCTACTTTTTCCAAAGGAAAATGAAAAGATCTGGTGTCTTTTCTCTGCCTAATTAAAATTCAAATATAGGACTAACAATATAATCTATGTTAGACTTTATTAGAATACAAGGAGTATGGGCAGGTTTGGATTACCTCAGTCCCTTCTTCAACAAGATTTCACTGCTTCCCCCAACAGAGACTGGATATTATTTATCAGTGAGCGTACCTCTACTGCTATACTACTGACGTTCCCTTTCTCTCATGTATTCAACTACTATTCTGCTGACTTGATTTATCTTGCATTCAGATTCCTATTCAAAAGAATATCAATGTACATCAGTCAATGTGCAGCATAGAAAAACTCTGCAATGCCAAACTCTACCAGCAGGCTAATTTCCACTACACTTCTGGCCAGCCAATGCTCATTCCTTCTTGAGTGTAGAAGTTACAAGGGAGTTCTAGAGCCAAACTCCTTCTCTAGGTTCAGTCTATTTTCCTAGTGAGTAGTCAGCTGTCTCCAAACTCTCGCTGATCTCGTCGTCACCATTCTCTCCCTTGCCCCTATAAGACAAGAAGACCTCACAGTACTGTTCAGTACTGTCAGTCTGATTGCTTTCCACTACTGTTTTTCCATTAGCTTTGCCCATACTGTCACTCAAACTCTTAGTAAGCACTGCCTGAGTCCTTCTGTGACCATGACTGATATATACTCAAAGCCCCATAATCGCCCACTCCAGTGTGTTATGCTAGGCAGAATAACCCAAAATTTCTTACATTTCTCTATAGCTTTTATCTTCCAGTTCTTTATGAACCTCCTTAGACCCCTGCTGGATGTAAAAGTTAGTTTAGTTGTTGGTGTTGCCATTAGCTGTTATTTTCTTAAGGTGTAACATGCACAAATTTATTCGACATCCTGATGAAGAGCTAACTCTTATTATTTCTATTATTTCCTCACAAGGTTTATATACATGAAGCTGAACCTGATTACATAAAAATAACAGCTTTGTTGGGACATATTTACATACCATAAAATCTTCCCGACATTTATAGAAGGCAATTTGCACAGTTCAAATGTTCTGCAACCATCACCAATATCTAAATCTGGATCATTTTTTGTCATTACCCCCCACAAAACCGCTCAACACATTAGCAGTTGTCTTTCTACCTCTCTCTCCCTTGGCCCTGGAATCTAATGATCTCCCTTCTGTCTTCCTATGCTCCCCTAATTTGTATTTTTCAAACTGATAGTACCACACAATAAGTGGTCTTTTGAGTTTGACTTCTTTCACTTGGCATAACATTGCCAATGCTCATCCATGTAATCACATATAGCTGTGCTTCCTTCCATTTTTTGTGACTGATGAAAATTCTATTATAGGCATATACCATACATGTTTGTCATTTTATTAACTCAAGGACATTGGCACTGTTTTCACTTTCTGTCCTTTGAGTAGTGTTCCTATGAATCTTTGTATACAAGTATTTATTTCAACACAGGATTTTAATTCTTTTGCATATAAACATAGATTTCTGGACAGTGTGCATACTATGTTTAAATTACCAAGAAACCACCTAACTCTTTTCTTCAGTGACTGCACAATTTGTTTGAATGTGTATGAATATGTGCTAGTATTCATGGGTACGAATGTGTATGGAGGTTGATGTCAAGGATCTTCCTCAATAACTCCCTGTCTATTGTTTTTGAGATAGTATGTATCAATCAACCTAGAATGCACTGATCTGGCTAGTTCACCTATCTAGGAAGCCCCAGGGATCCTCCTGTCTCTACTTCCCAGCATTGTGATTATAGCACCAAGCTTTGCATATACAGTTACAAGATTGAACTCAGGTCCTTGTGCATGCATAGAAAACATTTTATTGACTGAAGTATCAAGCTAGCCTCTGACTGTACCATATAAGAAACCTCATTTTATACATGAATTGTATCCCTTTTTTTAAATATCACCATTGATAAATATTCTACACCTTCTTTGTTCTCGTTAATCATCCTCAATGAGGGATTTACTAATACATTTACCTATAATTAAGGAAACATGTAAACCACATATATAAACATAAAATAATGTGTAGACTATGATGTTGACTTCTTCATTCATATTGTTCACCCGTTTGTCATTCTGACTGCAAAACAGCATTAATTAAAATGCCATCTGGGAGATTTTGGAAGGACTAAAGGGAAGGGCAGACCTTTGTAAATGTAGTCTCAAATTTTTTTAAGTAAAATAGTATTAATATATGTTATTGGTTCTTTTATAATGCTAGTGACAATAATAAAAGCTATGGGTAATGAAATGACTTGAAAATACCCAAAGTGTAAAGCAAGACAATGGTTCTTTATACACTTAAGGGAAAACTTTCAGAGTAGAACAAGGAAACTGGCAAAGCTCCCAAAGAAAAGGCCTAAATAATTGCACAAATAGTAACTAACGTTAAAATATAGATTATTTGCCTTGTAGGGAATGTCCCTGTTAGTCATGATTTAAGGGACTGGTGACTAAAGAGACTTTATTTACTACATATCCTTTATCACCATCTCTTTTTTCTTAGCTTAAGAAAGAAAACAGGTGAATGTTTATTTCAGTATTCACCACATTTTAACACGTTTTAAAAGCATTTGGTTTGTAAAAAAGGTTAGTAAATAAGTAAAAAGAAAGCATCAATCTGTATTAAAGGAGAGCTCTAGTTTATCTTATATCTATAGATTTCATCTATAATATATGTTAGCATTAATCTATAGCTTAAGTATATTCCTGACTTATACTAGCCTGTTATTTGGGTTTTCTTTTCCTTACAATAATTTTAATATGTTTAATTAAAATATAATTTGATCACTTTCACTCCTCTCCTTCTTCTAGTCCCTTCTAGCTACTCATTCTCAAAGCCCTCCCATGCCGCCCACTCTCAGGTTAATAGCCTCCTTTTATTTAATTACTCCGTGCAATCAAACAATACAAATAAATACAATTTTCTCCCTCAATTTTTTATGTTTGTGTGTATATGGTTTCAGGGATGACCACTCTGCATTGGACAACCAATGGGGGGGATCTTATCCCTAGAACAAGTAAATTCTTCTTCCATCATAGAAAATAAGATAATTCTCTGATAATGGTAAGGCATCTGAATAAGTGATATAATGAAATTGGTGGGTCAACTACTCTGAAGGATTGTGAACCCCTAAAGAACACACCAAAAAGTTCAAGAGAAAAACGTATGGAGGCATTTTTATTAAATGTGTGATTATTGAGATTATATGTGCACATCTAGAACATACTCTGCACACTTACTTGAAAACATGGCAATATTTTAAAATTACTGTACTACTATGAGTGTAAATAGACAAAGTTTCCCATCAAATAGTAACAACGGTGTTGTATACAACATTGCTCAGATTGCTTTTAAACTCAAAGTGCTTAATGCAGCTATTTGGTAACATAAACATAACCACCCCTCTATAAAATGTCCACCTGTCACTTCTGAGTATATTAAGCTACATGACCAAAGAGAATTAAAATTACAAACAAATTTTAGTTTGCCAATTAGTTTTGAATATATGATTAGAGATTGCTCTACTTTGTCTAGACCACATAATATCAGAAAGGTCTTGAAAATGAGAGAGATGGAGAGATTCGAGTTATAGAATGGTATACCTATGCAATAATGACATAGAGAGACAGATAAGCAGTGTCTATTTTGAAGAAGGGGTATGGAAATCACAAAACAAGGAATATGACTGGCTACTGGGAGCTAGTTGGAAAAGACAGATATGGGATGTACCCTTAAAGTCTGTAGATGTTAGTTCATTTCTGCTAACATCTTGGATTTTGTTCATTGGGACTTATTTGAGACTCATGACTGCTTCAGCTGTAAAATGACAAATTTATTTTATTTGAATTCTTTTAGTGTATGACACTTTTTCACAGTTGCAATAGGAAATTGATATAAGCCTTTCTTTCCATCATTCATAATGTTCTAATTATAGCGATGATTTTGATTAAGACTATGACCAAGAAGGACTTAACTCTTGTTCCTTCTCGTACCAATTAGCTGTCAATCTCTGGCCCATCTATTTCAGGATGATGGACTAAGAGGAGTCCAAATTTAAATAAGATGAATTTTAAGTGATGGAGACTATCTAGGTTGAAATGCTGCTTAGTTTGAAATGTGGCAATCTTGCTTCCCATGTGGCTCAGCTGTGGGGTATTGGTATGATATCTAAGGGCCAGAATATCACAAAAGAAGAATAAACTATTGAAAGACAACCAAAATGGAAAGGGCAGTGTTTAAAATCCTAGGCTATCCCACCATTTTCTACAATGAAACAGACTTTGCAGCTGGTATAATACAAGAGTGAATAAATTACCAATGGGGATTATGTGGACTCTTTACTACAAGAAGTATTGGTGGCAACTGATAAGATTTATTAATCCAAGTACACTATTGATCAAGCAGAAGAAGAGTAAAACTCACCCTAAGGTTCACTACAAAAGCCAAAATCACTGATTCATCCAGCTTAAAGAATTTGTTGTCTGATTCATGGTCAAGACTGCCCAGCTGAAAACTCCATGTGAGCATTTGAAATGATTTGGACTCAGTGCTTCATTCCCTGGCTCGAAATAAATTATAATGTCTAGAAATCATTGTATTTTATTTAGTTTCCTTCCCAACTATATGGCTTGCAAAACAATATTTAAAAAGTCACTATTGTTAAGTTCATGGTGCTCAGAACTCTAGAGATGGTGTATTTACTGTGATGAGCTGTCTTGTTCGGGGCCTCTGATCTACATCCATTATGTGAATTTTGTCAAAAGAATTCCCTATGTCTGCCTGTCTCTGCATCTATTATCAATGTATAATAATGCATTCTGCTTGGCCTTCATTTTAATTAAATTAAACTGCAGAGGTTTAAAGTCCTGGAAGTTCAGGAAATCAGCCATCCGCCTTTAGGAGCACTGCTATAAACAATCCTATTTTTCTTCAAGGTTATTGGCAACAATGATTGCAAAATTATTTAGTACAATAGTTTGGCAAGAAAGAGTGGTGTTTCTGCAAGAACTAGACTTCTTAAAGGCTCACAATGCATAGGAGTCTGTCTAAATTGTGTTAGAGAGAAACAGGGGAACATTAATAGTAATAGGTGCTAAGCTATGGCTGCTTTGTGCACACAAAACATTCCTGAGAATGATGCTTTAGTGTTCATAAATTTTCCTTCAGTAAAACCTAAGCAAGCTGGGCAGCCACGAGAACAGTACCCACTGAATATTTTAATAATAAATGGGGAGTGCTTTACAATTTGCAAGGTACTTTCACATACATTATTTCATTTTAATCCATATAGCATTCCTGCTTGGTAGGCATGGCAAAATTAATAAGGCTTCCAATATCCCGAGGAAGAACCAGGTTCAGAAAGAGCCGAAAAGCCTGTACAGAGCAGGAATTCCAACTCAGATCTTCCAGTCCTATGTGTCTTTTCTTCTGTCATTCTTGACCCAATGAGAGAACACCCCACCTTAACAAGCACCCAATTCTATGCCCCAGTGGCTTTCTGTCAGAAAAGCTAGCAGAGATAATAATCTCTCATCATTTCTTTCCACTGATGAATTCATAATTGCTAACTGAGAGCGGAACTGTGTTAGACTGTCAACTTTATAGGCACAGTGCCCAGGCTTTAAGTTTTTTAAAGGAACAATTATGTGCTTGCAACTTTAAAGCAAAGTATGAAAAGCAAACCAGAAAAATCACCACAAATAAAGTGAGTTAAGTGAGTGTCTGCAAAACGAAGCATTATGTCAGCTTTTCAGCTACTATTAATTTTTAAACTTAAATATGAAATGTTTACTGTGGGATGTAAGTTATGGCAATTTTAATATGAGAAAGAATCTCTAAAGTAAGAAAGTCTAGGACTTACCCTAATACTCTGGTAAGTAAGTACTATGTGTCCATTTCAGTCTGATTAAACTCATGGTTAGATCGTAAAGCTCATTTCATGAGTCTAGCAGCATTTTGGAATAATAGAATATAATTTATTAGCTAATAATAGGACAAAAGTGACAAGAACACAATAGAAAGTTTCAAAATATGATGCATAGGAACACTTTATTTCAGTTTGTGCATATATGTGTGTGTTACCATGCGTGTATATGTATTGTGGGTCCGAATCAACAAACTCTTTCATGTGACATTCAGGAAAAAATGTTTGAAGGTCATTTGTAGGATAACAAAATCTAGAGACAAAAAAAAACATGTTTTAGAAAAACATACAACTTACTGATCAAGTCAGCCTCTTTAACTATTCTTGCCTTCAGCTTCTTTCTCCCAACACATCTCCGGATATTACAACTATAGTCCTTCAAAATTGGGTGAGAACATACTTTATCAAAACTAGGTGCTTTTGAGAGTAAACGGGTATTTCTTTTCTTTGCAACATTACATCCCTTTTACTCAAGCACATTTTTAAAAGCCCATTTCCAAGGCAAGTCTCTCTCTTGAATCACCTACCCAAACAAAATTGTCTAAAAAATAAAGGATAGCAATCTTTTGTTTTACTTTTTACTGGGTGAGGTTGAGAATAATTGTGGTTCTTTATTTTTGATAAACTGGAAAAACAAGTGACTCCAGCCAATCTGACCTTCTTTAAATTTCACAAAAGTGCCAAGTACCAAAGTGTTCAACACATGTTACTCTTTCTGCCTAAAATGGTTTTCCTACACAGATAGTTCCCCCCAAACTAATGCAAGGTTAACTTTCAATTTGTCTGTGTCATGATGTTACAGTGGCATAAAAGCGATGTGCATTTAGTAAGAGCCGTACTTTGAATTTGGATATTTTCCCTGTCTAGTAATATGCAGTAGTACCACACACTCTGGTGTTGCTGGGAAGCAGCAGAAAGCTGTACTTCCCAGTTAGTCACTGAATTAAAAGGGTAAATAACTGATCTTATGTAGTGAGCTGTCTTGCTAAGTTCTGAAGTACACAAGGTTAAGTGTATTAAATGCATTTTTTACTCCAAATATTTTCAGCTTGCAAACACAAGCCCTTGTTAGTCAAGGTGATCCTGTGCAGTACCCCTTCTCCTCTTATCTGTGGTTTCACTTTCCTTGGTTTCAGTTACCCAGTGAACTGAAGTCTGAAAATGTTAAGTGAAAATTTCTGGAAATAAATACTCCATGCCGTTTTAGACTGCATGCCATTCTGAGCAGCATAATGATATCTCTCACCATTCCATCTTGCCGAGACAGGAATAATTTAGGGCAGGAAGATGGCTCAGCTAGTAAACTGCTTGACATGCAAGTCTGATCACCTGGGCTCCATCCCTAGAACCCGTGTAGAGGTAAAAGGGGAGAGATGACTCAACAAAGTTGTCCTCCAACCTCTATGTGATTCAATATGGCACATGCACAAGTGCACTCACACATTCACACACACACACACACACACACACACACACACACACACACACAGCATGCTTGCATGGCAATAATAATTTCAAAAGCAAGAAGAGCATTCTCTGTTTGTCCAGCATATCCATAGTGTATATACTAATGGCCTATTAATGTCACACAGTAGTGTCAGTTATCAAATCAACTGCTAAGCAATTGGAGTGCTTGTGTTCAATTAATGGCTAATTTACTTAATGACTCCAAAGCACAAGAAGAGTTGTGCAAAGGAGACCCCACAGCATGAAACATGGAAAGACAGATTAACTCTGATTACTGTGTGACAATGCTGCAGGGCACATAGACAAAAACACCAACATAGATCTGATACCAGTCACAATTTCAGGCATCCAGTAAGAGGTCTTAGAATGTGCCCCCCACAAGTGAGGGAAACCTCATTAGGTAAACCTCTTCTCTTTGTCTCCCCCAACCAACATGAATTCCCTTATTAGAATCATTCCTAATAGTACATATTTTCTTCTTGTAACATCTATCAAAACATATGTAACAGCGAGTGTGTGCTATTAATTTTTCTTTCATATTTTTTGTTTCACTAGACTATGAGCTGCACCAAGAGGAATTCTGTTTTATTCTGTTTTATTCGTCCTCATATCCCATGTGCCCCATACAGTGCCTGTAAGCAGGAGGTACTCAATAAATATTGCATATTTGTTGAATGATTGAACAAACAAGTGAATAAAGTCAGAAGTGACCCTTTAGCCTTGCCTGTGTAGTGAAATGATATTGCTCCACAGTAAGAGGAATACACAAAGGCACTCACAAATTTGTATAGAATCCCAGAACATCTTTCTGGTCTTCATGGAACTAGACTTGATGAAATTATCCAGAAAAAAATTACAAAATTATATTTCAGTATGAAGCCTAGTATGAAACAGTTGAATAGCTACTCACATTCCTAAATGCCTTTTTTCTACTTGTCCAACTATATATATTTTAATATTATCTTGCATAACCCTTTTTGTGAATGGATAGAGTACATATCCTAAGTATTAGTAGTTCTCAAGTCAAATCCAGTAACTGGAGTAAGGACGATGTATCATGATCAGGTTGGATTTAATTTAGGACCACAGTGGTGGTTCAGCCTTGCAGAATCTATTGCTATAACTCACTATCTTAGAAACTTAAAGTTGAAAACGGTATGACTATTTCCACAAATGCTGAAAAGGCATTCAATAAAAACCTACCACCTGATGCAGACAGTATTAATAAACTGAGAATTACAGGTAAACAAAGCATTTCAGACAATCAGGCAGCATGTCAAATCAAGGAACCTCTGAGGTCATGCTATTTTATAATAAATTACTAGAGAATAGGAAAAGATACAACTCTGAGAACACTCACTTATTTACAATAGGTAGCATGTTGTCAACATAGTGTTGATCTGTTGTTACGGCTTTCATTTGATTCTTTGGGTGTTTTGTTTTCTGTCATTTTCTGGGTTTGTATTAATATAGTTTTAATAAAAAATATTTATTGTTCTATTGAATGGCTTCTTTGGAAGAAAAAGATTTTTATTTCTTGTTATTCTTTAAATGTCTACAAATTATTTCTAGATGTGTGCTTAGTTCATGAAGGTAACACAACTTTTTTCACTGACTATCAGATCACCTTTAATTATATATTACTTTCATAAATGCAAGCATTGTGAATTCTGAATCCTTAGCCTGAAGCTATTGAAAATCATCTGCTTCATCTTGTCATATTTCACAATCAGCTTCATTACATTGTATCTTTACCTTGACTACTTAATGTCAATCCCTTATTCTAGCCATTATAGATGAATGGTAGATTTACGAAACTAGATATCATGGACAATGTGGCCCCATAGCCTTCTTATAGTCCACAAGTGGCAAAAAATGCTGCCCATATAAGTAAAATGAACATTAAGACAGTTTTTTCAAATGCCTCGGAGAGAGTAAGCAAGTCTTTTGCATTCAGTTTTCTTTATATGCCGGTGGAAGATTTGAAAGAAGACTAACAATGAAGTCAGAGGTGTGCACCTGTGATCAGAAAACACAGCCCTCTGTGAAAACAGTATGTGTACAGGACAACCAGTGACTCATGCTTAGTGAATATTCACTTACTATCTCTGCATACATGTGAGACACAGAATACGGAAACGTATAACTTTAGATGGAGTTAAGGATGTCACAAAGGAAGGTGCCACATGGCTCAAAGAACGCATTTTTCCATATTGACTCTTTCCCAATATTTTTACAGCAGCATGGGGCCCTGTGCCAGCTCCTGTGAAGTATAGCCCATGACCCTTTGCCTACCTTTACCTGCTCACTGCCAGTCTAAACCACTTCTACAGCCCTTCTGAAATACTGGTGAATTAGTTTTTCTCTCTTATTATACTAGTTTTCCTAGCTCTACTCCAGAGTGCCAGAGGCTGAATCTGTGACTTATACAATACTGTGTTAATGATCCAATGCTATAGGGAAGAGACCAGAAACTGGTCATGGTCCAGTCTGCTTACTTAGCACAGCAGCTGTCATGGTACTGAACAGAATGTTATGTCAAGGCTTAGCATTTTTAGCACTGGATCCAATATAAACCACTTTTTCTGTATTTAATTATACAAAACACTGGGGCTTTAGTGCATTGCGGTCTGCTTCCGCGAGAAGCTGAAGATTGTGTTGCTACTGCATTTGCTAGTCCTCTTGCATTTGGAGAGCAGTTAAGCATCCTAGAGAGAAACTTTCCATTCTCAGAAGCCAATTGTAAGTTTCAGGATTAAGCTAAGTGGGCTGTGTGAGAAAGAAACCGTGCCTTGTTACTCTGAGCAAGGATTTGCACACACACAAAAAAATACACCAACACACAGCCATTCTCATTAAAGTCAGTTGGAATTTTGGACAGGTCTTAAGTATAAATTATAACTTTATTAGCTCATAGAGCTTTCTCAGGAGAAAGTAAATCTAATAAAAATTAGAGGGAACTTATTAAGTGCTTGCCTTGTTGCTATTTGCTGTGACTTGGGAGAAAAAAAGTAATATAATTGTGGGGTTTGCAGCCAATGCACTTTTTTGTTGCAGACTGGAGAGCAATTCAGAGAGCAGATAGAAGGCGGTGGAAAGAGTATGTGCATATCATTACCATTGCTTCGAGAACTGGTTAATTGATGCTTTATGTAAGCGTTTCCTGCTGCCGAGTTAGGATGATCTTTAACTGTTACTGAGAGGAAAAAAAACAGACTCTGCACCATCATCAGAGGTCACCAAGGCACATTACTTATTTGCAAAACTACACAATCACCTTCCGGAGAAGTGATTCTAGAGGTGCTTACCAGGCTTCCAACGTACAGAAGGCAGATCCCATAATTGCCAGACATACTGTGAGGAAAGAGATGAGGACTCTAAAGAAACTGGTTATTATTATTGCTGTGATTATTTATTAATCAAGACTTTTAGACATTGGCAATAGAAGCAGAAATCATGTCATTCTATACACCAACATGTTCTTTTATGTGTTCTCTAATCACCTGATCTTTCCAACATGAGACACATTGCACAACTTGGCTTGTTACATTGATCCTAAACTTGTAAATATCATGTAAGGGGGGTTCAATTTAGAATCATAGTGGTAATGATAAAGGGGAAGTAAAAAGTATTCTTTAATATATATGTCCTAAGTCCAGAAATATTATTTGGGTATTAAGACAAGTACCACCTAGATTGGTATACAAAATTCTGTGCATATTTTCACTTTCCAGAAAGAATATCCATGATATTGTTCACAAGATTCACAAGTAAATACTTCATAACCCATATTAGCATAAGAAGGGCCAATTTTAATGCCCTTCTTCCAACTTGGAGATGAAGAATTTGCCCAAGACCCCAAACTTACTTAACAACAGATAAGAAAGTCAAAGATTTTCTTCTCTTGATCTAAAATCAGCTGTTTTGAGTTGTTTTAACCAGTGTAAGAGCTATGATGAGGTCGCAGGAAAACTGTAGACAGCATTGACTAGCGAGATAAGTACAACCAGGCAACCAGGGATTACCTTTGAGGTTCCTTTTAGCTCAGAGATCCTATTTGCACCCATCTTCATAAATAGCAGCACTATACAGAGAACCCTCTAACAATTTCCATTTACAGATTACTTTCATTTTATGATTAGTAATTGTCCTTGCCTGCTGATCTTTCTTGATAATGTTGCTTAGTGGAGACTAAAATTACAAATGGGTTTGCAGAAACGGAGTGCTGCTCAGTAGGTAAAGGACATGGAGGCCTGACTTCTGTCACCCAAACCATGTAAATCCAGGTGTGATGGCTTGCATTGTAATCCTAGAACTTAGAAGGCATAAAGAAGAGGATCCCTGGATTAGCTAGTCAGCCAGTCTTGCTGAACTGATGAGCTAGCTCAGTTTGCCAATAGACTGCTCCCATCATCAAAAATAAGGGTGGGGCCAGCAAGATGGCTCAGCTATTAATGGTGCTGATAGCCAAGCCTGATGACCTGAGTTAGATGACTGGAAACAGCATGGTGGAAAGGAGGAGCTGACTCACAGATGTCCTCTAACTTCCACATGCACACTTGGAACAGGCACAAATACTTACATGTAGATAGATAGATAGATAGATAGATAGATAGATAGATAGATAGATAGATAGATAGATAGATAGATAGACAGGCAGACAGACAGACAGACAGATAGATGTTAAAATTTAAAGATAATAAGGTGGAGAGCTACTTTCCTGCATATGGACTCTTACATACACATACACAAGCAAATCAACTTAATTATTCTTCTGATCAAATAGTAATGCCAGTAACCAGAACTAATTTGCTTTCCTTTTTTATTTTTGACCCATTATGCTGCCATTGCTTAAGCACCTGCTTTCTTTGCCAGTTTTTATAACCAAAGAGCAAAGGAAGAACTGGACTCTCCAAGGACATGTAAAGATCTGGTAGAGGCTGGTACTGGAAAGCAGTATCAGAAGACAGACCAACTGGGTCTATTTTAAGCTGTCAGAGAAGTAAAAGCACCTTTGGGATATGCAGTGTAATGAGCCAGTTCTCTCAGGCTTAGAACATTATGAAGATAGAAAGCATTTTGAAATTCATAAGGCAGAAATTTGGGGTTCCGACAGGTAAGCAGGTTCACCAACTGAGAAAATGGCTATGACTTGGTATGCTTGGGCTATACATATTTCAGTAGGGCAGAAACATCCAAGGTACCGCATTCTGAACTTCCCATTTTAGAGGCATACTAGGGTTCCACGTTTAATGCACAACATCTGTGCTTCATAGTAGTTGGAGCCAAATGCTTTGGTGATGTCCCATTGGTACTCTATATGCAGAAACAAAAACATAATATACAGAACGTATAATTTACAGTTGCAGCTCTCTAAGCAAATTCACACCTCTTAGCAAAGTAAAGGCTGTTGGTATAGAAAATATATGAATTGACTAAATCAATTTTATTAGTTTCTTATATATTCAAGTGTTGTGTAAGTGGTTCAGCACTCCAAAGTCCATTTCCTGAGTGCATTTTATGCTCTAGAGAAGTGAGAAACAAGCTTTATCCTGTACTTCACCTACAAAAGTACTGAGAGGAATTACACAATGTGCACTTAATTCTCAGAGAGCATCTCTCCTTCGATTTACATGGCAGAATCTAATCAGATAACCCAGAATGAAGTTGAATGTTCACGTGCATATGGTACCTAGTTGGCTTTCACAGCATCCACTCATTTAATGCTTCATATATGAGTATATATATATATATATATATATATATATATATATATATATATATATATATACACCCAGTATCACTGGCTGGTCATTTTGGAGTAACTAATGCCATTCTATGTACAGTTACAAACTATGCCAGGTGAAAGTCATTTGCTATTAAATTTCACCCCAAATCAAAAATAAATAGCAAATATAATAACCACATAATTATCAGCCAGTGTGAACACAAAGTAAATATTTTACAGTTTTCTAATACGCTATTAACTCTTTCTTTGCAGTGTCTGTGGGATACGAATATGAGATGTGCCCTGACTTCATTCTCTGGGAACAAAGGACAGTCGTTTTACAGGGCTTTGAGATGGATGCATCGAACCTAGGAGGCTGGTCCTTGAATAAGCATCATATTTTTAATCCTCAAAGTGGTGAGCTACTTTCAAAACTTGTATTAAGACCAGTTTCCTAATACTGTCTAGTACACATTTGTTGTTGAAAATTTGGTCAAATGTAAGAGAAAAATCACCTTCAAGGATGACACTTAGACATGGCCAAGTTAATACATCTGCTTATAGATACTATAATTTGATGATGAATTTGTTTCGGTATCTTAGAATCAGAACACTCTCACTCATTATCACTTCTTAGTTTGTAATTGAAGCCTTAAGTAAATAAGAAAATCAAGCATGAGAAAGGATCACATGTATCTCCTGTGTTTACACTTATTTTACTACTCATTCAAACTCCTCCACTTACTTTTGCACTCTGCAAGAAACTGGTCCTTAGGATCTCCATCCTGATTTCCTATAAACATCTGCTGCTTGAAACTTTTCACCACAAAATACTGTTTTTGTCAAAAGAGGTAGTTTCTAAGAACCTGGACTAGGTCATACACTTCAGGTAGAATTTTCAGAAAACAAAATGAATGTGACTTTAGTTCAGCCACCCTTCTATTCACCCTATATTTATGGAATAAATCTGAGTTATTTTGTGAAGCAAAGATCTCTACTTTATAATTATGCCCATGATCTTGTTTCATTTGTACATGTAGTGAAAAATAGCCACACAGAAAGTTTGATTAGTGAAAATAACCAGACTTGCTCTACTAATAGAATGGCAAAAACCTATCTTAGCCCCAATGTGAGACATAGGGGAACAAATCTGTTGCTGTGTGTCACCAAGATACGTCCCCCTTCCCCTTGAAGGAAGATGCTAAGTTCCATTTCAAATTGTTTGTTTGTTTGCTTTAACTGTAAGGCTTCAAGCACAGATGTAAAATGTCAACTTTTTTTTTCAGTTGTCAAAAGGAGAGCCACAGTTTTCAGGGTACAAAAGCAAAAGGGCAGATATCACTTATTAAATTATTAGGGTTTTTTTTGTTTTGATTTGAAAGAGTTTGACATTTTAAGCAGCTGTTTCTTTTCCACTCACTTTTATTGGCGTATATAGATTGTCTCTTTCAAACGCCTGTCATTGACATTAAACACAAAGTGGAAAATGACCTCAATGGAACCAGCCCCCAGCTGTGTGCTCCCAGCCTTGTATCTTCTTATCATTTGCTTCACACAGACTTTGAAGCAGAGGGGAGCTATTCAGGAAGCTGGCTTTAGGAACCAGACATTCCTTACATCCCTAATTCACCCATAATTACTTTTTAGGTAATTAGGTATGAAGTTACTTCTGAGAATTTTGAACTGCTTTATTGAAGTATAATTTAGACACCATAAAACTTACCCATTTGAAGTGCACACTTAAATGATGCTTAGAAAATTTGTACTTGTCCTACGACCGCCAAAAACCACATTCAGGATATTTTATCCCAACAGAAATACCTCTTGCATTACCAGAAGCCTCACTAAGTCTCTGTTCTGTTTCTACCTTTCTGATAATTTTATTTGGGAAAGGAAACCTTACGATTTTGGATAGCTTCTCATCTGCCAAGGGACATTTGTGCATTTACCATCTTATTTGTAGAGGCATTGTGTTTCTCACCAAGAACTCATCCCACTTGCCAGGAAATAGATTTGAAGCCAGCTCTACTGATGCCTTTCAGTTTGACCTTGAATACAAATGCCTGTCTTAGGGTGATTCTGAGGTCAAAACCCCACCCACAAAGGCAATTTTAGAGCAAGACTGCTAAATACAAGGGAGCAGGGTTGGGTATGCCAATTTAGAAAGCAATGCTCTTTCCCCTCAGGTCAACTGGTCTTTTCTGACTGATTAAGGCAGGAACAATGTCTTTCCAAATTCCCCCATTCCACTTCTCTCATGAAAAAGCCTAACTCTTTAGGCACCCAGCCTTTTTGATCTGAGACAGATAGTAGATTAGAAACAAGAATCTATCTTCCTCCAATTTCCTCTTGCTGGTTAAAAAGACACCTATAATTAGATTGGATGTCTGCTGCCATTCTAGGTGCAGTTTTGCTCTGACTCCCAAATCATTATGCAGTGGGTAGTTTCCAATAGGCACCGTGTTCAGATCGCTTGTCATTTCAGGTACCACAACTGTATTTACCTGACAATTAACTATTACTTGTGGAAAAGCTTTCTAAATATTCAAACTGATGTACATACACACTTTCTACTCTCACAGCCATAAAAACACTAGAAATACATGCTTTCAACATTTTTACCTCCAAAGACACCCGTTGTTGATGGTCAAGTTCGTATTCATTATGTTTAGTATTTTAAAATTATTATTTTATTATTCATTACAGAGATTAGCATATTTTTCTAACATCCTCTTGTGTTTCCTAGAAACTCATAGTTAAAAAATATTAGAACAATCCAGGGTACTAATTGTACATGGATATCTATCTGAAATAGCCAATTTCCTTAGCCTCCAAGATAGGCCAGTAGCTTGTCGACACGTGATTTTCCTGGGAGAAGATGTAAGCTGCCATTGATCACAGTGGCGTCTCTCCCTGTTTGTGTTTATATCCTCTCAGTCAAGTAGTAAGAAAGAGAAATATGTATTGTGTCCCTTGTTGGCCGTAAGTCTGAAAAATGGTTTCTTCTTTTAAATCAGCATAAAGCACCACCCACTGGCTTCCAGAGGGAATTTTACTTTAAACTTGTTAGTAAGCTTCAGAAGAACTTTTGAGCGAGGTAGCAGAAAGATAGGAATAGTAGGTTTTAAAATGTGCTTACCTTATTACCATGCAAACTTGGCTCTCACTTTGAAGCAGAGAAAGGGAAAACAGGGGGGAGAAAAGGTATCCCATCCAGTGAGATTTCACTGTTAAATATTAACAAGACACCCAATCCTTAGGAAGAAGTTGGCCTCCATTTAAATTGTGCGTGTTATCCTGTTACAAAACAAGCATGCTTGGAAGAATACACTGGAAAAGAAGCAGCAGTAATTGATCAAGATTTTCAGAAACATAAATAAAATATTTTCAGAGTAACCTTTTGCAGAAGAATTGATGTTAAATCATTGTCGCTAGATGGTATGGCCTGGTTCTGTGGAATAGAAGGTTAAACAGATTCTTGAAACAACAAAAACACCCTTCAAAATGATCTATTTTTCCAGGGCAATACAAAAGGGGTTTGCCCATTTTTGTTTTGATTGCTTCAGCTTTAAACAGAAATGGTAATTTCAGTACATGGGCACTTTAGTACCTTGCATGAAAGCAAGACATCAATTGTAGAGATGTAATCAGAAAGTACATTGCCTTATGTTTTATTTCCTTTAATCATTCTTCTTTTTTTGATGGAGTACTGGGTTTTCTAATCGAAAAGGGGAGTTATGGAATTGCAGGCTTAGAAGAATGGGTTAGAATAGCCATCTTTAGTTTTTAAATTGCCAGGAGCCTGGTAATAACATGTCATTTGGAGGGCAGTTGTTAGCAATACCATTATATTGATATAAAAAATGGAGATCTACCTGTGAAAATAGATGTTAATAGCAAATCTGGTATTTCCAAGCCAATAATTGGAAATATTTTTGAATAGTACACCTATCGTGAAATGCTGAAGTACTGACATGCTAAACAGTGGTTTCCTCAATTACAAAAGAATGTATCATACTCTCATTGGTCGAACAGTTGACTAACAATCATCAGACTATTTCTTTTCAATGATGTTGTATGACTGTCATTCCAGTCTCCTTCCCTTCCTCCCATTTCATTAAAATTGCAGCACTGATACACTAAAATTAAATGTTTGGGGAGGGAAATGAAATTCAACCCTATTAATCATATTGAATTAATTATTCTAAATTATAAGAATTGTCCTTACTGGCTAATAAAGTTACCAACTGTATAATAAGCAAGTAGTGACCTTAAAGTTATTGCACAGTCTTGTAATAAAAGGTCAATTTGTTGGAGTGTAAACTTACAGCTACTCTTGCAAATCATGTGTTGAAAAGCTATCTGGAATCACCCTGAGAGGGAGCATAAACATTCTTAAATTTGAAATCCAAAAATCATATGATGGATGGAATTTCTAGTTCCTGGAAGGCCCTTTATAAGTATATATTGGTGCCTTGGCATGCATATTTTATGTCGTTATTTATTTTTACCAGCAATGTTCGTATCTCAGAATGATCAATAGTTTCTTTTGTGAAGCTGAAAGTTGGAAGAGAACTGAGGAAGACGTTTCAGGAAGGATTTAGGAGAATAATTGATAGTGGAAGGAGATAGATAGTAAGAAACAAGGGAGGGAAAGAGAAGGGCATAGAGTATAACTGTATTTATGCATTCGCTGTGAGCTATTTCAGTCTGACACATTGGCATGCCTTCTCACAACATGGATGTTTTACCTGCCCTGGCTCATTCTGGACTGACTTGTGCCATGTAGCACAGCAGTGCTTGTTCCTTGGATTTTCTGCCCTGGCACAGCAGGTTTGCAAAATCATTGAGATTTGGACTAGGAAACTACATGAGACTTAAAGCCTATTTTCAGCATTTACTGAACACTTATAAAGACTTGGCCATAGGGATTGGCACTAAAAATACAGAAAGGAGTAAGATAGAAGATGTGCCTTCAAGGAGTTCATTCATGTTACAATGGAGAAGATAGAGAAGCGAGGAAAACTGTACCACACAATGTAGTAAGTGTTACAATCGAGCTATGGAAAATGAGCGCACACTGAAAAGCATGATTCATTCTGCCTGGATGCAGCTCTGAAGTTAGTTCCCTCAAACAGACAAAATAAAGAGGGCATTCAGGCTAGAGGCAATAACCCATACAAAATCATAGCACAAGGAAAGAGTGTGAAAATATAAAATTTTTATGACCAGATATTGGAATACAAACAAAACGATAATAAGAGAAGCCAAACCTACAAGTAATCTGTATGCCTTCTCAGTAATGAACGTACTCTTTATTCTATAGTGATATGTACATATTCTAAGGTTTTCTAATCTCTTCAGCAAGGGTGTGGATAGTGGTTCCGAAATGGGTATGCCTGGAGAGCAGAAAAACTGAACTAAGGCAGTAAGAGTAGGAATGGGGAAATTTTCACTACATTTAAGGGACATTCTCAGTGGGAATTAGTAATTACTTAGGCTTAGAGAATTAAATGAAATGAAGACTCACCATGATAACCAGAATTACAATTTGGGTAACTACATAACAGAGACAATACTCGTGGGATGGGTTTTAACAAAAGAGGAAGGGACGAGTTTGGTAGGAGATACGGGAAATATAATGAGTTCAATCCCAACCCTCTTTCAGCTTGAGGTAGCTGCAGAGAATCCAGGTAAAGAGGTCTAGTAAAGGAAGTACATGTTGAGTAAGGACTCCAAACAGAAGAAAGTTTCAGGTAACAGAGATGAGAGTCAAAGTCGTGTGTATAAATGTAATTGCCCAAACAGAATAAATGGAAAGCATCCTCATAAGCCGATGTCTCTAGTTTTTGCAATGATGATCATGAGATATTATCCAAAGAGGAAAATCCAAGTCCCTTCAGTATGTCTTTAAGGTACATTGTAGCAGTAGAATTTCTTTCCTTTTCATGAAAGCACATTGCCATCCTGACTGTGTTTTACTAAGGTGAATATTAACATGAATGTGGAGTCTCTGTTACTGCACCAGTTGCATAAGGAGAAAGTGGAGTCAGGTAGATGTGTGCAAGGCATAATGAGAGCCAATCAGAAAAGCAAAACGAGTCACATAGAATCCACAGAGTCGAGTAAATAGGAGACCATTAAGAGTTAGTTATCAAATACTTTATTAAATTTGGAATCAGTGTTAAAGAGGCTCCTTGCATTTCCCCACTTCACAGAAAGACAAAATTAGGCAAACTGTTATACCAGTATACGACTATCTGTTATGACTATAAATATGAAAAAAATTAATAATAACATGATTGACTCTCAGATTCTCCTGTTAGGTCAAATCTACCTTCTGTTTTGAACTCTATGAGAAAACTTAACTTTTGGCAAGATGTTTGTGTGGCAAATCCTTTTCTAATTTTTGTTCTCTTTTTTGTGTATAGGAATCATACATAAAGGAAATGGGGAAAATATGTTCATTTCCCAGCAGCCCCCTGTCATATCAACCATAATGGGTAATGGACACCAAAGGAGTGTAGCCTGCACTAACTGTAATGGCCCAGCTCACAACAACAAACTCTTTGCTCCTGTTGCTTTAGCTTCTGGCCCTGATGGGAGTGTGTATGTTGGTGACTTCAATTTTGTAAGGCGAATATTTCCTTCGGGAAATTCCGTTAGCATTTTGGAATTAAGGTAAGTTTCTTCTCATCTCTGTATTTGCTTGACAGATAAAGAAAAAAATCAAGAATAAGATCATGTGAAGAGGCAAGTTATTGCCAACAAAAGCATAAAGTATACTTTTTTATGAGTTACTATGGAGGAATTTCCCCTGTTAGTTCTCCTGTTAGTCCTGAAACCACACATACACAAATCACGAAAATGGACTTGGAAAATTGTATTTGTACATATGTGTGTACACATATGAATATGTACATATATGCATGTATATACGCATATATGTATATCCAACAATGGTAATCAAAAAGAAAGAGGCTGTAAGCTTGAGAGCAGGAGGGATATAAGAGGGATTCCAGGGAGGGTGGCAGGGAAGGGATGCACAGAGGGAAAGTGATGTAATTTTATTTCAATTAAAAAACCCCAAAATATTAAAATTCAAAAACTGTTTTAAACAATAAAAATACAATTTAAAAATCATAATTTTCAAAACGAGGAGGGTTCTGAGTAATAGTCTCTAGCCCACTCCAACCCGTTGAAGGAACCTTTAATCACTGATTTGAAATGCTCAAAAGTATTGCTGCCCCTGACTGTGAGGCCTCCCCTGTCTGCAAGGCTGTTACAGGGATCTCAGTACTTCCAAGTGCCAGCATAAGTTACCGAGTGCTGTCAAGCTAAAAGCTACCTGTTCCGTTGTTGCTGGTAGCAGTATCACCAGATTGAAAAGGACTTTTCAGTCTTTTGAAGTCCTTTAATATAGAAGAACACTGAAGTCTGTTTTCTCATGGCATCACAAGGAAGACGACACTTTCTACCTTTGAAAGAGCAATTCAGTGATGATTAAAGCATCCATCTTTAGATTTCCTTCCTCTGTTCTAAGGATTTTCTTGCAAGTACAAAGAATGTTAATACCTTTTGTGAAGAATTCATACCTTTTTGCTCTGCTGTATCCTGAAGTTGTTTAGATATTACAACTAAATCAACCATGGCTTAGTCAGCTTATTTCTTCCCTTTCTGTGTCTCTATGACAAACATATGTCTTCTGGAGTTCACAGAAAAGAAAGCATCCATTCCTATCCCATTAG
The DNA here is from genome assembly GCF_982192425.1 of Myodes glareolus. NCBI lineage: Eukaryota > Metazoa > Chordata > Mammalia > Rodentia > Cricetidae > Myodes > Myodes glareolus. The sequence continues at coordinate 33,946,402 of NC_142053.1, read as the reverse complement.
GGATTAAAACTGCTGCTTCATCCCTGAGGAAATTGGCAGGGCTTCCCTTCTAATTGGTTATGGCAGATTTATCCAGAACACATGACTCTGAAAATGAGGACTAAAATTTCTAGAGTCCAAAGGATTTTGATGTCATCTTTTGAACATTCCATACAATACTTAATTTTGCTTCAGGCATCTCCTCATTGACATCAGAATTAGTGGCTGCCAGAGCCAGCACATCGTAAAGCCCTCCTGTGTCCTCAGGACTACTGGGATGCTCTGCATCACCCTCAGTCAGCGCTTAGTGCACTGGAATGGAAGTTTGACTTTGCATGGGCATTCCTCGAATGTTTTCACATTTTCGCTCTTGCTTTGGAATCCGCCTCCCTTTTCTCAAACTGAGTTATTCTTTCACACCTAGTTTGGGAAATGTAGTCCCAAGCCACCATCCATTTTCCACATTAATTCACTATAGTTTTAATACATTTCTTAATTATAATTGCAAATGCTGTCATATGGAAGAAAGCTGCTAAATCCCTTGGTTAATAAAAAATAGACTGTGAAGTTAAGACTTTGTAAAGACAAAGCACATCCAAAAAGTCTAGAGGGGCACTAATTCATAGAACCCTGCCCTAATCAAGTATTCATGGGCCTCACAATGTCAGACCTCCTGGAGATTTGTCATTTCTAGTAGTATATCTCTTTAGGCATCAGTAGAAAGTCAACAAGAAGTCTACGATAGTTGCATAACTGGATTTGAAAGCTATTTATACAGCATCCTACATTGTTTTCATAATCCTAGGGGTGTTTTATCGACATGATGCCAAACATGAACGGAAGCACTGAGCAATTCATTCAACACATGGTTCCGTCAGGTAGTGAAAAGACCTGGTGTTATTGAACTGGTCTAGTTAACCCTGTAAAAAGCCCACTTATATAATACTTCATGGCTTCCTCATCAAAGGAAAAGCACTAAAGTCTATTAAAAAAAAAACACAATGATACGAAGAGAAAGAAGCCCCTGCTCAATTCAATCCTATCCTTTGTAATTTGGTTGTAAATTTACCTAAGGTGGAACAATTGTCTTTCATTGATGAAATTCACAGTTAAGGATTCTCAACAATTCACAGATTTACATTTTAAAACAAAGTACCCTGTGACTTTCAACATCAAATCATTTTAAATACAAATTAAAATAACTTGACCTCAAATTACAAAGTTGTCTCTACTGGTACAAAATATGTTTCATTTCTGCTCATTTAGTGTACAGTCCGAAGTCTGTGATCTTCCATTCACTCCTATATCTTCAAGTACACGTCTTCAAGTACAGAGGCATGCACGTGTGTGAAGTCACACGCCCCGGCTTTCATACTGAGCCTATCACTCTATTGGGCTTTTCTGAGATATGAGCCTTCAGAGTTTCTTACCAGTTTTTGTCTGACTCAGATTTTTCTGAGAATCTATTCCAAGTTAAGGTCTCTCTCCATAGAAAGAATACAGCACCAAAATTTTCCCATGTTTTTCCCTCCTTTAGCCTTCATGCTACCAGCAGCCTGCCAGCAACTGTTTAAGCAATGAAGCCATGTCATAGAGTCATGGTTAATAGCTCTTTTTAAATGAAGTTCAAAGAGACAGATTTTTATGATCTTCTCAATTCTAACACTCCTCTTATTGGCCATTATAGAAACAGGGTAGTTAAATATACAATATGAAATAACTCCCTATATTTGACCATAACCAAACACTTTCTAAAAATCTATACTGATCAGTAACCTAAATGTATAAATCAAATCCTTTGCATATAACTGGTGGATTTATATATTTGCTATAACTTTCCCAAATATAAACTTTTTGGGAAGAAATACGTTTATTTAATAAGGTCTATATAGCTTTAGAACCAAAATACTTATTGAATTCTACTGTGTTTAAATAGAAATTTTACTTTATGCAGTTTTTTGTTGTTGTTAAGATCAATTAATTCAGCTATTTTACCTTATTAAGTAATTTTTTCTTGAAAATACAGGTCTGATATAGTCATCTTGTTTGTTATATTCAGAATTGTGAATGAAGCAGCAATGTTGTTAATGGGTTATTACAGAAAAAGTCAAAGAACCCTCCTAAATTTTAACTCTTTGATTACACATTATATATTTTACTCTGTCCTCTACCTCCTTATCTGTAATATTGAATCCAACCTTATACTTCAAACATACACTTACATGTCTCATGCAGAGATTTACATATGGATCTTTCTTGGCTCATTGTTGGATGACATTCTGTGAAGACATAAAATTTGTCCCAAATAGAAGGTATCCTCTATGTCCCACTTTGCATTATTTCATTCCATATTTGACCGCATGGAGCAATTTCAGACTCTACTTAGACATTCAAAGACTGGTAGTCTTTCAACCTTATCCCAGTCAATCCAAGCCATCTGCATCTGCGATTTCTTTTCTCTGATCTCAATAACCCTTTCATTTAACTGGTTGCCAGTCATCCCCATCTCTGACCTGACGGTTCCTCATTGGCTAAACAAAATCAGAAGCGAAAAATCGATGATATTGTTCATATTGTTACCAATTTGCCAGGAGAAACATTATTTCTTGTTATTTAAGTCTATAGTACCCCTTCCCAGTTTCCTGTAGCTTTTGTCTACAAATATGATTCTTAATACTTTCTTCCAGTAAGAGTCTCAAGTAGGGTGATAATAAAGCAGAGAAGCTTATAAGCTTCTGGACTACAAATATTTCAAAACTGCATTTTCTGAGGATCTTAAGACAGTTTGAGTCTTGATTTCCCTGTGGATTTGCTTGTCAAGTTAAGACGTACACATATATATGTACATATATGTACATAAATACATATGTGCATATTTTAGTAGTATAAAAGTGATATCACAACTTTGTGAGTTTAATGTTTATTAGAAGAATCCATGAAGATACTGTGTGCAGCACATGCCTGACACTTTATAATTTATAATTTGCCTGATTGTTTTTAGTAGCCAGAAAGTTAAATATCTCTCAAAATCTTGCTGCATCTTTAGATTTATTTATGAAAGAGAGAAGAAAGAAAAAAGAATTTCTTTCTTAAGATTAACTTAAACCTGCCCTTATGAAATGTCTCTTTATTAACAGCAAATTCTAGAATCTGAAGAATCACAGAAGTGACTTCTGTCTTATATTAGAAAGATGTTCACAAGTATGAAAATAGATATCAGATTTCTGAGCTTCCCTTCTTCAGATCCAATATGTTCAAGTTCAGCTATATCTCATCGATTATGACTGCTTCTTTTCTCCTTTGATCTTGGTTAGCCTTGGGTCACTTTTTGGTTTTTTAAAACTAATAAGGATAATTATATAAGTAAAGATAGAAGACACCCTACCTAGTGCTTCATATGAATTCAAATATGTGATATGCCCTTGCTCCCATCTCATCTTCTAATTTTACAATTCTATTAGAAAACCCATTAAGCATGACTAGAAGTGATTTATTCTTTATTTTAAAAAACCCATGCTTATATTTTTTTCAAAATTCAGTTATTCTCAAGATATTTATTTTGTCCTTCCCTTAAAAATGAAAGAGAAAAAAAATAAGAGGCTAGAAAATATATCTTGGTACCTTGAGCAATTTGGGCTCGACAAATGTCAACATGACATGAAAATTTCTCTTGAGATTTTACCATTCCTTTTCCAGTGATTGGTTAATATTTCTTTCATTACTTATAGGACTTGACTCCTGTCATTGGTTGGAAATGGAGGAGACTTGGTATAGCATAGCACCTATTTAGGAAAAGTTAACATGCCGAGGGGTGTTCTGACTTACAGAAAGTCTTAAAGAGGATCAAACAGAAACTTAGCTTTGAAGAATTCTATGAATATCTGAGAAGTTGCCACAAACCATCATTTTGTTCACAGAACTGAAACTACAAATACTAGAAAAACGGCCTGTAGATAAATAGATGGCTATGCCCCACCTGAGTTTCAACTCATATGCTAGCAGTGGCTTTGTAAAACACAAGACAAATTTTGATAATAGTCAGAGGCAGAGCCAGAGCATGGGAGAAGTTAGTCTGAGATGATATTTGTTGGAGTTGGAAGCTCTAAGAAGTTAGTCTTTCTTAAGATTAGCTTAAACAACAGGATTTTCAAGGAGTGTCCCAGTGAGAGCCCATCATCAGCGGTGGAGCAGAAGTCAGAGGCCTCAAGGCAGACCAATGACTCATGGCAATGAACACTTGCAAGTAAAGATGAGTGGACTAAAAGGGTAAACTACAGATTCCATGATGAGATTCTTCCACTTTTTGTTTGTTTATTATATTTAGCATTTGGTTTTCTTTAGTCACACAAAAAAATCTTCAAAACAACAACAGCAAAAATAAAGAAGACAGCCATAAGAGCACAAATACAATATGATTATATTTATGTGAAATAGGCAAATTCAGACAGACAAAATCCAGACTTCTGGTTGCCTGGGACAGAGCAGAGGAGGAGGAATAAATGGAAAAATGATAATTATCAAATAGATAAATAATTTCTTCTTGAATTGGTTAATCATAAGGGTTGTATAACTGGATGCATTTGAAGTTGCTGAAATGTACATTTTACAAAGGTAAATTTATGGCATAAAAATCGCCTCTCAATACTTTTCTTTTAAATGATCCTTTTTTATCAACTTTGTCCTAGAAAAAATTCAAGGGTTAATTCACAGATCCTCTCATTAGGAATACCCCTGGCTCCCAAAAGAGTTGTTAGTCCACTCTTTTCTCCTCTTAACTCATAACAAGCTTCGAGAGTGTCAGTTAGCAGGTAGTAATGCCCACGGATGGGCCTCAGCACTTGTGAAGAGTTCACACATTGGCAGCTCAGTATGTCGTCAGTTGATAGTTAGACAGCAGGTTCACTTTGGTGGTAGTTCAATCCTAAATCCTTAACTAAAAGAAATTCTAAGACAGAACAAGGTCACACACTAGAAATAAATTCCATCATTTTCACTTCCTCCCTCTGAGATGTTAATGAGAGAAGCTGCTCTGCATACGATGGGACATCTTCCAAATTTACAATGACATTATTGGCAGGATCAGAAGCAACTGTGAGAGAATCAAACCATCTCCCTCCCTGCTCCATGCCATCACCTAAGAATTTGAAAAGACTTTGTAGACACGCAAATGGGTCCTGCTGTAGCATGCAAATACAAAACGTTGTGGATGAAATTATATTTTAATGAGATTCATCTAGTGTTTTCACAACTAGACTCCTTTAGAAGAACTGACTTTGCTCCAGCGATTAGAGCCCACCCAGCTCCAACAACCATCTTATAGGGACCACAAAAACAATGTCTAAGAGACAAAGAGAAAGAAAAAGGCACAAAAGCCTGAGGCCAGGTTTCTAATCAGAGCTGTGCTTCCTTACTGGTTGACCTTTGTGGCAACTCACAGAATACCTACCCTTTTGAGATGGGCCAAAGAAACAGACGAGCCAATGGAGTATGACCTGTGGCCAGGCGAGTACCTTGGAAAGATGAGTTTTCAAGAGAGTTGAATCCATTTTAGCAGAAAATTTCAAGTAAAATAATTCTGTATCTTTTTTTCTTTCTGGACATTCAAAGAAAAAGAACATTTTCTGGTTTTTATAAAAAGGTTTATTATCTTCATGTCTTCAAAGTGACCTAAGGGCCAGATTTAAAAGGATTTTAAAATTAAAATGACTATATTTCACAAATGATTATAGCCTTTTATTTCCAGACAAACTTGACCTAAAGTCAGGCCTGCACACAGATTGAGCCCCTCATGTGAGAAATATCATACCACGTCACCCAGTGAAACATCCAAAGCAATACCTTGTGTCAAAAAGCTATTAAATGAAGTGCTTACAAAACGTTCTGCTTCTCGGTGGCTGACAATTGTGTTTTGCCCACCCCAGTTGCTCTTTGGAACAAAGATGACTGGAAGACATAAGGCTTTAATAGCTGATGTGCATGGTGTTTTATTGAAGCTGTTTTGATGCAGCAGTTTCAATGCTAAGGACATTCTATTGTGGTTAAGGGAAAGTCCTCAATTTTTAAATTCTTTGGATATTTCATACATTAATACAATTTATTTCAGTCATATTAGTTTACCATTACTTCTTTACAACTTCCCCTAGTACCCCCAAACTGGTCTCTCTTCCAACTTAATGTTCCCTTTTTGTTATTATTGTTAATTCCTCAGTCCAATTAGTGCTACTCATATGTATGTATATATGTACATATGTATGTGTGTATATATGTACATATGTATGTGTGTATATATATGGGGCCATCAACTTGTATATAGACAACTAACTAGGAACCATGTTCCCCAAGGATAATGACTCTTCCTCAACCAGCAACCATTAGTTGGAAATAGCCCTTCTACCAAAGTTTTGGCTGCAGGGGACCAATTTGTACTGGAAGTGTGTCTGACTGGATATGGTACAGGTCTTGTGCATGTAACCACAGGTGCTATGATTTATGTGTACTGCAACCACATTATGTCAAAAGTCTGCATTTCACAGTTCTCCTCCTCATCCATTAGCTCTGACATTCTTTGCCCATTCTTCTGTGATGTTCCTTAAGCCTTGGAGGAGGGGAGGTTAATATAAATGACTCATCCATAAGCTGATAGCTAACAGTCACCTATTCTTGGTACTTTGACCAGATATGAATCTTTGCAATATCTACTACCCACTACAGAAAGATCCTCATCTAACCAATTGCATTATCTACTACCCACTATAGAAAGATGCTTCTCTAACCAAAATTGACAGCAGAACATTCTATGGATATAAACATATATCTAGAGTGCAGTTTGATGATGTGACAATTTAACATAACAACTGTAGCTTCCCCCTTAGGACCTATGATCTCCTAGTCGTGGGCCTTTGACCAAGTTTACTTTATCAGGCATGACATCCTTCCTGTGGAACAAGTCTTGTATCCAATAAGAATGTGATTGGTTACCCCATATTTGTAATAGCACTATGACAACAATGGGCACATCCTGCCAGACAGGTCAGTATTGTGCCATGCAGAGAAAACTCCCATACTTTTAAGTTGTGAGACCTTTTTGAAAAGTTTTCAATAATGTGTGCACAGATGTCACTACCTTATCTCTGAGGTAGATCCAATAACTGACTTAGAGTTGAGTTTGCGGGTGCGTGTCCAATATGTGTCTTGATAGAAGATGTAGTGGTTTTACATTTCTGTAGTCAGGAATATCAAACTAAAATTTAGAATGCTCCTTTGCAGCAGCTGCTTTTTCAGTCACAAGCCTAATGGTTCTTAAATTTTAACTCTGCATCAGAATCCTCAGCTGAATTTATTAAAAATATAATCCCCAATCACTACTTCCCCATGTCAGAATTCTGGTTTAGTAGGACAAGGGAGAGCTCCCAGAATACTGCACTTGCACTGGAATTTAATGGTCCCAATGCATATGGCCAGGAAGAAGCTTTATTTATTGTCTTAGAACTTTACCTGCCCACCAAAGCAAGACATGTAACCACCTTGATGCCATCTTATAAGGAGAACCATGGAAGAAGTGAGTCAGCTTTGGCTTCCCACTGACTAAATGATCCCAGTGCAGTCTCTCTAATTGCCACAAGCTGAGTCAGGAATTGATGTGTCTGCTGAGATTTCTCTTGTTGAATGATACTGATGACTCTCTATTTGTTTCCACTTGCTACTCATGGATACCTTGTGCACCATAGAAACAGAGATACCAGACATAGGTAAGCAAATAACACAGCTGCCTAATGACCCTCTTTCCTAAGAAACCACCCTCGAATATGTACAAATAGGGAATGTTTGCTTCTTAAATAAGGTTAATGAAATAGTATAAACGTGAATTTGGAAATGATGTGCCAGGAGGTATATTCCAAAAAGGAAGGTCAGTATATTTAGGAGGAATTTAAGAAAGGAAAAGAATACTCAGAAAAAAAATAAGATAAATGAGAAGTGACATTGAGAAAGTATGGCATGAGAAAGTAAGGCCAAAAGTCTCATTATGTTTCCCTAAGGTGATACCACAAATAAGCCCATAAGTTCAAATCAGTATAATGTCTTTAAGCAGAAAGTATCGTTTCTCACAAGACTCAAAAACATAATTGTCAATTATATCAAGAGACAATGACCATAATGATCTTAAGAGAGAGTTGCTTTTTTGTATTTGGTAACTATCTTTAATAACATCTTTTTCCTTTCATATAACCAAGTGTATTCTATTTTCTCTCACCAAAGGAATTAGTTGAAAAGCTCCAAACTGACCATTTACTGACAATGGCAAATAGCATTGAAATTAGTGATAAGGATCGTTGCACTGCACGTTGTTATAACTACTCAAAATTTCTGAAATTTCAAAGGGGAATATGGAATTCTTTTACTCCAAGTGCCAGTTGTCTTCAAAATAGCAATAGTAGGGTTTGGAATATGGATTGTACTTGGGAAATGCCTCTTCCCAAATGCTTTTGTACAAAATCAGCCTTTCAAGTCTGGCATAACTGACTGTTTAAGCAAATTCCGTTGGGTGTCAATTTGCTTACTGGTCAACTATTGCATGTTAATAATTATAAGTGTTAATTCTCCATTTAAAAAATCTACGTGATTTTAATTGCTACGAATGAAGTGATCACTGGTAACTTGAAGACCAATGGCCTGAGTATAAAACTAGCCAGACGATGACTGAGTAGCTCAAACACCTAAATTGATGTGCATTTAGTCATGTTGGGGTAAAGCGAATAGAAATGTAGTTGCAGCAAGTTTGCATGTTTTCAGAAAGCAAAAAGAAATCATTGTCAATGGAGCTAAAGTGTACTTGGGAAATGGTATGAAATGGTAAGAAATTGTGTATCAATACAAGGTATTTCTCTATCAAGAAAATAACATTAATCAAATTTTATTTTGATATGTTGGACTATTCCCTTTTCTAAAAACCAGTACACAAATTTGAAGAAGAGCCTTGATGAAGAAAATACATCAAGTTACTCAGGAAAATGTGAGAACATGGATTGTCTTTTCCACTTTCACATCAAGAGTGTTCTATTGGCATTTCGTGTATACAGTCACATGGGATCCAATCTAATCTTAGTAAGGGCACAAAACTGTTAGTGACCTTGGGCAAGCCCCTTCTGGTGCTGGGTTTCCCCAGCTGAAATTTGAAGTGAATACTAATTCTAACTTAGCTTACAGGCACATTGGAGATATTCAATAATGAATGAATGTAATGCATTCCAAACTACTTTTGTGCGAATAACATTTCTCTTGGAAAAATAGCCCATGGTCCCTACCTAAACAAAGCATGATTAATCTGGCGCAGTTGAAACTGCAGAAATTGGATACCAAAGTATTAAAGGTTATTTCCAGAAAGGTTGCAACCCATTCTTTACTCTAGGAAAATCTAAGTATGTTGGAGAAATATTATTCTGAAAGTTAAAAAAAATGAATTAAAAACATAAAAAGTTTTACTTACCACCTATTTGAGAAATTTTTGCTGTAGAGATGCTTTGGGGGTAGAGCTGTTAAATCATTTTGGAATCTGGTGGTGCCCTTTACAGTTTACATATAGCACCTCTTATGGTGGTTCCAGGATTGAAAAAGTCCCTGAAATCTGCTGAGTTATGTTACTCAAAGAAGGTAAGTAGAACAAAACACCAACTATTCCAACTGAATCTGATTTTCTTCCAGTACACACTGAGTTTCAAGTTACCATTTGCCAACTTTATAATTATTAACATACATAAATATGCTTAGAGGGCAGTTCCAATTAAGAGAATGTCAATTCTTAAAAGATCTTTCTTCTGACAATACTCTCACCTCCACTTTCTTTGGCTAAGTACCCAAAGCCTGAACTCTTTTCATGCCTTATTTTTATGCCATATACTCCAGTTCTTGTTCAGAACTAACTGAATACTGAACTTTTCAGGTGCTATTGGACATCAAGGGCGGAGGGACCTGTGTGCAAACAGGTCACAATGTATTTAGGAAGGGAGTTACATGCAAAAATAATACTTAGAACCATCAATTCAGTTTTGCTTTTTAATACCATTCCCAAATAATAGGAACCATTGTTTTTCAAGAAAGGCTGGTTCTGGTATAATGGAAGGAAGGATTTAAGAAGAGTATAGAACATTCTTGGAGTGCCAGAAGTAATTAAGTCTTAACATTATCATCATCATAACCATAATAATAATAAACATTTATGGATGCACATAAAAGGTGCATATAATCCAAGAGAAAGAGTTCTTAGTGGGAGCAACTGGGACAATATAAAATAGCATTAGATTTCATTTGCTGCAAGCATAAAATAAATGTCTGTGGAGCCCATACTGATATTTTAAAAAGCTCATACCTTTATTAAATAAATGAAAAATATGAATCACCTATCCAAAAATGAAAATTTATGTGATGCTCTACTCTCAATGGTGTGTGATGTCATTCCTGATACCTTAAGTCTTCTCTGTGGATAATTATGTCCCTCCAGGGAAAACAATAAGTAATACTTTTTATAGTAAGGAAAAATGGCTCTCCCAGGAGGTTGACATCAAGCTGGTCAGTGATAAATTTTGTTGATTGTTTACAATGTAGGTGGGATTTGATGAAAATGAAACTTTTTCATCAAAACCCTACAATTCCTATCAGAGAAGTGTATCAGACAAATTCCTGAAAAAGGATTTCCTGTAGAATACCTGAAAAATGGTCTTACAACTGGTAAGGTCATCAAAACCAAGGCAAGTACAAGAAAATGTCATGGGCCAAAAGAGCCTAAGAAGACATGATGACTAAATGTAATTTGCTGTCTTGGAATGGGAAATGATCTTAGATTAATAATAATATTATAAATAATAATAAATAACAGCAAACTAAGGAAATCTAAATAAAACACAGACTTCAATCAGTAATTTAAAAACACTAATATAGTATGATAGGTATTCCTGCATCACAAATCCCTCTTCTCTGATCATTTCTCTCCCTTCTCACATTTTCTATACTAATACGTGAATTATGAGAGTCATACCTTGTTTACTTATCGGTCTCCTTGACTAAGCTGTGAGTTTGACAAAGAAAATGGTTGTATCTTATAGACAAGTTGGCCTTTATCCCATAGCACAGTTTCTGAGCACATTTCAGGTGTTTAGAAGATGTAGTTTAAGGAATTAATAAACGAGCACACAACATAGAAATGGCACCGTGAATGCTCCAGTAAGAGAGGATGTGTGCTTGAACTAGCAGAGATAAAGGAAAATACTGAAGAAGTTAGTAGAGGGAAGAAACAAGAGCATGATGTTCCACAGACGTGAGAAATGGTAGAAAGGAGTTGGGAAAGAATGACATTTTGCTTCTGGCACAGAGGGTAGGTACTAAGTAGAGTTCTCAGCACTAAACATATTAGAAATAAACATGAAAGGGTTGCCTTCCTGCTAATTCTCACAGTTCATTAGACTGGGGAACACTCATACTTAAACAAGTCATTTAATTTGTATGTATTCTTCCTAAGCATTATGCAAATAACCCAATGTATAAATTTAAGGAAGGCTTCCTTCATGAGAAGCTGCCTGGGTAAAGACACTAAAAGCATGTGAGAATAGTTGAGGTAGAAAGGGTTATTATATTGCCTCAAAAATTTACAATATCTCTAACTATAGAAGTGGTCAGAATAATTATAAGCCACGATGAAAAATGAAACCAACTTCAAAACACCTTCTATGTGACATACAACAGAGGTGAATCTATGTACCCAACCATGTGACTATGTATACTGATTAATTTTTTCCAGCATGACACAAACTAGAGTCACTTGGGTAGAGGTAACCTCAACTGAGAAACTGCCTCCATCAAATTGGCCTGTGAGCATATCAGCGGGGCATTATTGTGGTTGCTGATTGGTGTGCCTGGGCCCAGTCTGCTGTGTGCAGTGTCACACCTGGTCAGCTCATCCTGAGTAGTATAAGAAGTCAGGCCTAGTAATCCATCGAGAGCGAGCCAGTAAACAGCATTCTTCCATGGTCTTTGATTCAGTTCCTACCTCTAGTTTCTTGCCTTGAGTTCCCATTTTGGCTTCACTAAATGGTGGACTCTAACCTATAAGAGGCAATAAACCAATTCTTCCACAGTTATGCTTAGCTCATGGTATTTATCATGGCAACGGCAACAAAGAAACAAAAACTCAAATGTCATGATTATACTTTAGAAATGTTAAATTTCATCAGTGTCTGACATAAGGGAAAGTGTGTAGAGAAGTGTTGCTCACTTCAAAGAGGGAATTTGGAACTTTAACGGTTTTCTCTTAGATACATCCCTCCAAGATCAATAGTCCTCTAGTTTGAAACATGCCTTGCAATTGACAACAGGCACCTAGGAAGATGGCAGTGTCCCGTGAAAACAAGATTTGTGTTAAATTTGGTGAGTTCGAGGTGACCGTGACACAAGCAACCACCCAGTTGGTAATTGGATGACGGAATATGAAAAGCAGCTCCTGAGATATTTTTCTCTGTTTCTTTCTTTTCTCAATGGACAGTATCAGAATGTCAGCATCATTATAGGTTAGCTGGATGATTTGGATTGTCTCATGCCTAGACCCATTATTAGAAAAACAAATACATGTCTAGACCCTTGGTACATACACAGGAAGATACATCAATTCTTTCATCTATTAAAATATTTTTTCCACTTGTGACAAAAGACAGACTCCAAGGGTACATGTTGAGCAAATTGCTTTTAATGACTTATTTTTTTCCTCTTCCCTAGCACAAGCCCTGCACACAAGTACTATCTGGCTATGGACCCTATGTCTGAATCACTCTACCTATCAGACACCAATACTCGAAAAGTCTACAAACTGAAATCTCTCGTGGAAACAAAAGATCTGACTAAGAATTTTGAGGTGGTGGCCGGCACAGGTGATCAGTGTCTTCCCTTTGACCAGAGTCACTGCGGAGATGGTGGGAAAGCCTCAGAAGCATCATTGAACAGTCCTCGAGGTAAAATAAGCAGAAATTCATTCCTCAATTGTAGATTTTGTGTGATGTTACCAAATCTAAAAGCTATTGTCATACTCTGTCTATCTCAACATTCTTCCTCTCGCAGACAGCTTTTCCAGAGCCTATCACAGAAGATAGGTACATCAAGGCAAAATTTTAGATGTTATGCATTAGTATGATCATAATTGTTATCAAATGATTGATATGCTTTTAGTGTGGTTAGCAAATAACTACTGCCCAGGGCCATTGAAGTGTCTCTCAAGATTTCTAACCTGTACTGGGTACTGTTTTCTGGGAACTCCACACAATCCAGCACTTAAAGTGTTAACTGGTCCCAGTCTAGAGGCTCCACATTCTTGCTTCTGCTCTGTGGCCTGCACTGGACCTAGGGAGGTCTGTTCCCAACTTCTACCACTGTCAGAAATGCTGAATATCTCACAGCATCTCTATCTTTTGCTTAACAACCATTAATGAACCTTTCTTCCTACAAAATATCTAGATAATTTTTAAGTTATTTCTATTTTTTTTACTTAAATCAACTCTGGGATAAAATATTCCAATTATTTAGCCTTTAGTGGGAGTTTAGCCTTATTTTAAAAAAACTTAATTTCCCTATCTTGTAGGACCAACCTTTACCCCAATTGCCTGTAGTTTAATGAATATGTATATGTCTCCCAATTAACTTTATAATTTCATAGTACTCCATCATATGGCCACTATGGCCACCTTAGACTACTAAATTTACCAATGATCTGTCATCACGTATCATCTAGCTCATCTGCTTAATTATTTAGACATTCTTGATTCTTTCTTTTATGTTTTTATAGATGCATGTGTACATATTTATTTTAGTGAATTTTACAAAGCATTCATTTCACTGGATTTCATAAAGCCAGCATTGAGTATTAAACATAATACACCTTTGTTACAGAAAATACAAAGAATTAGAATATTTTAACTAAAATCAGCATACACTTACCACATATAGAAAATTATCATTAACATTATAGTATTTATTCTTTTAGAATTTTTATGTGTAGCAAATGTTTTATTCCGCTAAGAGTAGATTCATGATATATATTGTCATTCTCAAATGTGTTATAAATATCTTTCCATGTCAATAAATACAATGTATTTAATTTGATAGAAAGCCACATACTATTTCAAATATTAAGAGATTATTCTATAGCCATTTGACATTTGCCATACTAGAATTAAATTCCAACTACTATGATAGTTCAAAGTATTCAGGTTCTTCAACTATCATTTCTCTATTAAAGCCCTTCTGGCCAGTCCCAGCCCATTAAAGATGAATTTCTTAAATAGTATCTATACTTTTAAATTAACACTAGGTTACATTTTTGCCTTCTTTTGCTTCTCAGTTCCTTCATAAATGGAAATATTTTTTTCTATAAAATGTTGCAAAGAGAAACTGCATCTAATATTTTATAAATTTACCCATCCCCTACCTACTCTGAACATGATGTAGAATCCATCAAATGTGTTTATTTTATAATTGATCAATTAAATAACTCTTACTTATGCCAGGTATTCCCTAAGGGAATGTAAATCTCCCAAGTATTATAGTAAAGTGTTTCTTCTTCTCTGTGCCAACTCCTATTGCATCCACATACTGGGCCCACAATAAATATTCAAGAAGTAAATGAATAACTCAGGTGCAACATATAATCAGCTCATCTTTCAAGAAAATATATCAGGTTGGGTCTTGCATTTTCTATGGATTTAAAACTCTTGTGAGTATTATAAAGATTTCTGCATAAGCAATAAGGAGGAATCAGGCTTATATTGTGCCTAAAATTGACATCCTCCTGAGTCTCTGCTAGTCTGGAAACCACTCATCTCACCTACCACATTCAGCCCGCCACATAGAGAATGACTATTTCTGCTTTTCCAAGTAAAGCAAAGAATTGGTTTGCTATAGTTTTCCTGCTTGGAAAGCAGCAATAAGAGCACTGATTAGCAGAATTTGCATGAACTCTTGAAGTATCAGTAATTAAAGTACCAAAAATTACACATCTATTTAAGCTAATATCAAACTTAGTTTTTCTTTTTGTCATATCTACTAGTATGTTATCATTCATATTGATTTACTCAACTTTCTTTACACATATGCCCTTTGCCATAGTCTAATAGTTTCAAAGCAGCCCTGAGTACATCAGGCACAGACAAACATCTGATTGTCTGAACTTACTTGAACAACATTCACATACTGTTCTTGAAGCTGAGGTTTACAGTATTTGTTCAGATACAATGAGTGAACTGGAATACTTAAAGAAGTGAAAGTTATGGAATATACTATAGGTATGTACCATATCCTTTGACTGTGGAAACAATGTTTGTAGTCAGATTGTAGTGGAGCATTAGTACACACATCAGTCACTTTAAACATCCTGGTGAGAAACTCAAGGACCCAGCTGCAACTCCCATCTCCATACTGAACTTAGACATACTCAACAGTCAGTGACTCAGAAGTTTGAGTCTTACATGGAATGCTACAGGGCAGTTTCATAAACTTTTTAGAAAGAAAATTCATGCATGCAAGAAGTTATTAAATTACAGTGTGTAAATTGAGAAAAGGGTATGACTAAATTGGTAATTTCATCTTTGAAGTTTTCCTGCATACTCTTTGTCTCTCAAGAAAGTGTCATTTGTTTGTAGTTTTGCCATACGAATGTCTGTCATGTGTACCAGCTCCTTCTTGCGACTGCTTTGGAAGACAGCAACTGTTTAATGGATTGTTTTAAGGGGAGGCTTAAATTTTTCCCCTCACACTGAAGCTCATAAAGAATAGCTGTAGATCAGTAGAAAATGGAAATGTACATCTGGGAGTATCATTTCTTGGTTAGGAAAGAGAGCTTACTCTAAGATCGAAGTTCTCATCCCACATAGGCTAGCATATCAGCTATCATGCATATAAGATATTTACATTACAATTCATAACAGTAGCAAAATTACAGTTAGGAGGGAGTAATGAAGTAATTTTATGGTTGAAGGTCACCACAATATGAAGAGCTATATTAAAGTTTTGCAGCATTAGGGAAGTTGCCACTGCTCTCACACTTTAACAAGCAACATATTGCAATTTTATGCAGACATTCCAACATTCCTTAACTACTCAAGGTAAGACTAGGAAATGTTGATCAGCAAAGCAGCTCATTAATTTTCTGAACCTATTATAAAACCAAGTTGAAAATAATGCATTTTGAGATCCCTTGTGCTAAAGTCAGAGTAAATTGTTAAATCCCATCAAAAGCCTACCAACCAAAGTTCAGAGATCAGAAGGTGTGTTGCATTTCACTTTGCTTTGCTCATTTGTTTGTGTTTGTGAGAAATGGCAGCCAATTGAGAATTCCAGGCTAGAGAGCCTGAATTTCCTGATTTGTCCATATAATGACCATGTTTTCCTTGAATGGCTATACAAGTCACTATCCCTTACCATGGTTCCCTTTCCCTCAACACTAAAATAGACAGGAATGCCATTAACTATTTTTGAGCCAACATGAATTTTAACACAGGATCACAAAATTTCTCATGTCTAAGTTGAAGAATTCAGAACAGTCTCATTTTGGATTCTAATGGAATACAGTAAAGATTGCTATAGCATTCAGAGAAACTACGGTATGTTATTCAGTTTGTACAGTGCTATGATTCCCATTGTACAAGAGGAAACTGAAACTCAGAGAGGGCAAGAGATTTGCCCAGGATCACGTGGTATACAGGTAACAACCCAGAACTCAAACCAAGTTAGCATCATGTATAAAGCATCTTCTGTGAAGAAGCCTACAATAGAACTATACCATATTCCACATCTTTGAACTAAAATTCAAGATCTCTGTGGAGGATACAAATTTTGGGAAATGCTTTGTAATCTAGTGACTTGTATTCCACAGGGAAAAAAATCTTTATAAGACAAGGTAGTTTCCAGTTAAATTTCATTTTCCTATTACAGCACTTTCTCTGATTTTTAACTAATTATATACTGATAGTGAACCATATAGCATTTACATAGTTTGTAAATGTAATTATTCAAATAAATCTCCAGGAAACCTTGTCACTTTGGAAGATTCTGCAACTAGAAACTTCACCAAATTTTCCTTAAGGGACCAAGACAGGAAATCTTCACTTTATTAAATGTCCTGACTGCCGTAGTAACTACAAATTTTGTTTGAAGGAAAAATTGGAGCATCCTCAAATAGAATTTCATATGATAGTCCCTGGGTTCTTCTCCTGGGAAGAAACCTTTATCTCTTCCAATGTGATAAACTTTGATTTGAATCCCAATAACAAGAAACATTTGTCATTTAACTCATCAATACTTCAATGGGTTTCGCTTAGAAGAAGTTGAAGGAGCACTGTTCCCTAGCACTGCATATGAGTTTGAGTTGACTTTGAAAGATGCTTTTAAAACATGCATGGATGATGTCGTTGAAACTTAGGTTCCATTTATTATTTTTACTGTGACTTTCTCTAATTCTACAGAGAACTCAAACTAATGAGTCATGTAATAGATGACCAAGTACTTAAGCAGAATGTGAAATGGTACTAGGTAGGGTTATAAAACAAAATTGGTGACAAGCTGAATGCACTTGTGTTTTTCCAAGTAGATACAAAGGGTGAAAGATTGACAGGACAGGCTAAAATTTATCAATGACTTAATATGTTTCCTCAGACCTCAGCACAGATTATATCTCTGTTTTCAAGTGTGTCTTTAAATAAATTGACCTCAGAAGTCAGCAGGGCTTAGGCAATATCCAGTTCAGTGTAAACAGTTTTTCCATGGACAAGAAATAATTCTTGTCTTTACACCTTTATTAGGTGGCTTTAGGGTATTCATGACACTAGCTACATGATTCCTTTTAACTTTATGGGAAATTACAAAATCTGGGTAATATAAAATCTAGAGACAATAGTTTCTGTTCCTTTCTAAATCTAGCTGAGGTACATTCCTAAGCACTATTCTTTCCTTGGGCATCTGCATACTATTCCCAAATGGCATATATGTGATTAATAAAAAGATGATAAGACAACATTTAGTGACTTCTTACTGGCATCAGTGCTGTCTATAAGGAAGAGAACATAGTAGAAAAAAAGGAATTTGTTTTGGTTCTCCAGTGCAGTGAGGGTGAGGGCAATAATGATTCTCATACATTCCTTTAGTATATTATATGACTTCTTGGTGACAACCATTTGGAGGTATAAGAAGAATATTCTTGAATAAAATTACAGACAAGCCACGGCATTAATAAAAAATGCTGTATTTAAGACTCTAAAAAATAATAAGTGTTTTCTAGTTTAAAAAATATTTCAGGGTAATAGCAGAAGGAAGGAAGTGAGGATGGAGTTATGATCTTATCCTAGAGTCAAAAGATTTGAGCCAGGCAGTGGTGGCACATGCTTTTCATCCCAGCACTCAGGAGGCAGACAGATAGGGGGATCTCTGTGAGTTCAAGGCCAGACTGTTCTATAGAGTGAGTTCCAGAACAGCCAGAGCTACACAGACGAATCTTGTCACGAAAAACAAACAAAAATTTTGATATGTGAATGGGCTTTGAATAAGAGAGAGAACAACAGGACCCATGCCCATATGAACTCAGAGACTGTGACAGCATCCACAAGATCTGCATAAGTCCAAACCTGACAAAACCCCAAGGACTGAGAAGAAGAAGTAGATGCAAAATACCACTCCTAACCAGAAAGTTCTTTGAAATTGATATCTGCCGGGAGAGGGGAAATCAGTTTTTCCTAATGTTGTACCACTGGCTGTATCAACAACACTCCAGAACAGACCCCGTACCCGGGACTAGTTGAGAAACCCAGAAGGGATTCCAGAGGGGTTTTGTGGTCTTTTTGTTTCATTTTGTATGTTTTAGGTAGTTTTTGTCTTGCTGGGAGTTCTTATAGGTTTGTTTGTTTTGTTTTGTTGGTTTTGAGAGAGAGAAGATAAAGTTGGATGGGTGAGAAGATGGGGAGAATCTGGGAGGAGTTGGGAAAAGGGAAACAATAAGATCAAAATACAGTGTATGAAAGATATTTTTAAATAAAATGGGAGTAGGAGGGAGAACAAAGACATAGCCCTAAGATTAGGAGGAGGATAAGAGGTGCAAGAGTCATGAATCTCAGGGATTTCAAAGAAATATATCTTTTCTCTGAAGATGAGAAAATTAAAGTCAGGCATTGGGGTAAGTAAGAAAGATTTGAGAGAATCACTTTAATAAAATCTGCTTTTTAAGTAATATCAACCGTCGGACACCTGTGGCCAAATTCCCAGCCACAGCTTGCAAGGTCCTTCCTATGTAATTTTGTTTTATCTAACGTTCGTGTTAGGATTAGAAGCAGCTTATGAAAAATGTATTTCACAGTCTTCAACTTTTGACAAAATGCTATTTTTAACCCCCCAATAATACTGTGATTTCTTTTAGCCACATGGTATTCTTCAATGTGTTTTTTAGTCAAAAATTAGAAACCTAATAATTCAAAAGTAATTTGATAGCATGTGGAATATATGAAGAAATACCATGCAGCCATTAAAAGGGTATAGAAATCTATTATATTAATGGAGATTTCTTTCATAAACTAAGTTCTTAGTATTTTAGAATTTACAGGGGCTGCTACAGAGAACATTCAGTACCTATTATCCATTCATACCAAGAGCTTAGCCAGTTTCTGTATACACTTGCTCTAACGTGTCTGCTAACAATGATGAAAGGAGTAGAACCTTGATTTGTGTGAGCAACTGTAATTTGAGAACTTTTCTGACTTGTCTGTTACAATTCAAAAGGCGTAAGCCGTTGGTGCGACAAAAAAAAAAAAAGAAGAAGAAGAAGAAGAAGTTGAGGATAGACTTGGCCTTTTCTGTGTCATCTGTGCTTGAACTCTTTGTTAAGTGTTCATGTTTTGTAAAGTCACAGAAGCTTGAGTAAATGATCTCTTCTGCATTTATTGTAACTCCCATGCATTTATCAATTCCGTGAACATTGTAATATTTTAGAGGATAAATATACTGATAACCACCCAGGTTCTAGAATCAAACTGAATTAGATATGAACCCCAGATCCTTCACTCTTGGAAAAGCTGTCTAACTTTTCTGAGCTACAAATTCCTCATCCTGAAAGTGAAAATTCTAGTAGTACCCACACAACTGATTTGTTCAATAAAGCAATAATAAAATAAAATATAAAAGCACCAAATAAATAAGCTGCTTAATGAAATATCTAGAATGGAGTGTGTACACAGTAAATATTACCTATAGTTCTGATCAGTGTTGTTGTGTTGTTACTAATATTGATTACAGTAACTGATAGCACACTGGAAAGGTTACTTTGAAAAGGGGTATGCTCTGTATCCTAGGGAAGGATGGAGCTACAAGAGAATCAGGAGTCAAGACGGGTTAGGATACAGTTGTTGCACGTGATTTGACTAAGTTCTGGTTTTCATTTGTGTTGGGTAATGCCCCACAAGTCACTTGTAGCCAGAATAATTGCCCTTTGATTCATCATAGAATTCATTCTGCAAGAATTCTGTTCAGATGTAAAATTAGTGCCCAGAAAGTGGAATTGTCGGGGACAGCAGGATGTTATTTCATTCATTAAAACACTTCATAGGAACCTTGAAGGCATAGAGTATGGACATGTTTAGGTAGACAAGATCACCCAAAGACAGCAAATAGAATGTACGCAAGGCAACATGGAAAAGTCTGCTGCTAGATATCTGGTAGAATATCAGGAGAGTGGGGAAAGGTGGAGGAAATCAATGAGATAAATTCATTCGTTGGTATCCATGAAGATGTCCAACTCTCTTTTATCAAATGGCATAATATTTGCATGTGGTCTATGCACATTCTTTCTACCTTTTAAATCATCTCTAGATTGCTTACAATATCTAGTACAATGAAAATGCTATGTAAATGGTTTAAGGAATGATAAAAAGAGAAAACCTGTGAACATTCAGTTGCAGATGAAATTTCTTTTTAATATTTTAGATCTATAGTTGGTTAGATCCACGGGTATAGAATTCGCATATACAGAGAGTTGGCTGTACTTTATCTTCACAGCACAGCACTATCAAGAATGCAACTCATAATCCCTTCCATTTAAGACTGTAAGCATAGAACTATAATTATTTTTTTAAAAAAAATCTAAGCTCACTACCCAAACTAATTTTACTTCTTTATCACAGCCCCTCGGTGTCATGCATTTCCCGTTTGTCCACTTAAGAATCACCTCAACTGATTTCAAAGAATACTCCCTGGCCAAAAAATAAAATAATGACAGAAATCACACACTAACAGGCTGCAAATCATCTGAATCATATTTTGAGTGCTGTATTATGGTAACCTATAAATAACTAATTGCGTAAAATTGCTTTAGTAGTTTCTAGATGGCAGCTTTAATTAAAAGCACCAGAGACATTTAGAAGTTTAGAAATGGATGGCATGTAATTTGCCCTTTTACCAACCATAAAATGGTAATTAAGGAATTTGATTCACTTCTTCCTATTAAAAGTTTTATGAGAATAGCAAGTTCCTTCTAAATACAGTTTCTCTTCAGCAGAAGGTAGTAAGTTTGCTTTATCAGTCTTCTCCAGCAGGGTAAGATATTTTAATGTACAAATTCTTCAGAAGTTAATTAGGACATTTCCTTCCATGTAAAGTGTTTGTTTTTAAGGCTCTAAAACATGAAAAAAAATGTTAGAGTTAAAACTTTGATCAAAGCCCCATCCAAGATCAGTACAAAATGACCCTGTAATTGCATGTTTACTGAATATATTGGGTTGAGCATGAAATCAAAGAAATGAAAACCTTGTGAGTCAGTTTGGCGATTTCTGGAGGAATCTTCTATCTACATTCCACTGATAATCCAGGGAATTCAAAATATTAACCTGTCAACAGAGGAAGCAATAATCAGTTGCTGTTTTTAGCTTCTAGAAATACTAAATACTAAATAAATGAACAGGTGTACAGAGTAAAACTCTAACAACATAAAGTAAACCAAGCCATCTTTCAAAATCTGTGACTTTAACATCACCATGAGCTAAATCACAACTGAATATGGAGTCATAAAGTTTATTTTTATTTTTTAATTGAACAATTGATTGCATTTTGGGCCACTTCATCCAAAGATTACAGATGGCACATACAAGAAAGGCAGCTGCCGTTTTGGTTTTAAATAAAAGAAAGACAGGTTTTTACAAGTTATCTGTGCAAGCAACAAACTGATAAAGTGGGGATGGTTTAAATGTCTCCCCTTCTGTTTTTCTCTTGGTGCCTCCCTGCAGCCCACAGTTTGTCTCCCCTGGATATAAATCTAACTTTGACTTCCTTCACCCCAGTTGAAAACAAATAAGCATACAGTAGTATGATTTAATATATAGTATCTTCTTTTTTGTATCTTCTTTAATATACTAAATGTAATACTAAATGTTACCCTGAGGAGAGTATTTTCTAACTGATATTCTTCAGATTTTCTAGCAAATTGTGATCAAAAAGAAAAGCAGACATATTACTTACATTATTTCTCATTTTAAGTATTTCTGTAGAAAGTGTGTGTTCATTTATTGTCTGCATCTAAAGACTGGTTATCTCCCCCACAAACCCCACACATTACTAACCTCTGAAGCATAATGAAAATACAAAATAACAGCCAGTGATAAGTGCAGAACACAAAATGGCATTGAGTGTGTGCTGCTAAATCTGCAAAGGTGTGAGTGCAGTGTGGCTCTATGGTGGGAAAAGCTTGGAAGGAAGCATGTCTAAATGTCTATGCTCACTGCTACACAAGGAATTGTAAGTCATTTTGATTTTATTATCTTTAAGTTTCTGAGAAGGGATGGAGATGTAGCACATTTTCCTTACATGCAAAGAGTTTTGGATCCAGCTACAGTCCACAAAACAATAGACTTTTACTATTTTTTACAAGTTAACAGAACACTATTATATTCTAATTAGCACTTAGTTATAAAGTAAAATGCAGCTGTGCATATATGCACAGCCACAGTGCTGCAACACACACACACACACACACACACACACACACACACACACACACATGCATTATCCTGTCTTTGTTTTCATGGATAACAACTCTTCAGGAAAGAATATCACACTATAAAAAGTTGACAATGTGTTATTCTCATCTGAGCATTTGAAGTACACCCAATGAAGGTGTCACACCATAAGTCAAGGAAGAAATGTAAATAACAAGCCATTGCAATCCTAGCAGCCTGGTGGTAAAAAATATTTAATTACATCTCTTTTAAAAGAGTAGTATAAAGAACAAAGATTTTAAGTATTCCATAGTCTCATCATTGATATAGCTGAGTCTAAAGGTCTTTAAAAATATATATGTAATAAGTCTCTATTGCTTAAAAGTTTGAACTATAGAGAAAAGTACAAAGAGAAACTCCCAAACTTGTTTCCCATAAACACAGCCCTCTAACAGTAAGCCATTTTAGCAAATTGTTCCAAGTCCATCCACACTTATATGTTTTCCTTCACAAAAGATAGTATACTATTATATTTATTTCCTGCCTAGTATATGATTTGTGGTACATTATATAATATTCACTGTTTTAGCTATTTTGTATGTGCATTTCTCAAGCAATGCATACAGTCACATTCATGTGCAACAAGCACAGTTATCTCTTTCTGATGTGTATCTCATGGTGTCATGTATCAAACCCAAAGTCTCAGATATGCCAAACACAAACTGTGCTACAGAGTCCAGTTACATAAAAAGATCTTTTTATTGTTTGAGGACATGCACATAATGTTTTTTGATCAAGTCTGTTCCCCTACTGTTCCATCTAAATAAATTTTGGACATATAAAACTAATACTATCTATTATTTGTAGATATATGAATAGGCAAAAATATATTTTAAAATGTATAAGAATGATACACACTAATTTCAGAATAGTAATACATGTAAGGAAAAAAGGAAAGTGGGTGGAAGACTGAAGTGGTGGTGATTCAACTGGATCCATGATGTTTTCTGTTTTCTGATGCGGGAATGAAATAGTGCCATGTGTTAAATTTGAGTGATGGGTGCATGGGTGTTAGTTAGAATTGTGTCCTGACTTGTCTACCACTTGAAATGTTGCCTGGTTTTAAAACATTTTGAATCAGAAAGTGTGTTAGAAAACAACTTAAAAGTTTGTACCTGACAATTCCATTTCAAAAAGTATTTTATTTTGTTTTGTTTTAAACAAGGCTTTTTTTTTCTCTCAATAGAGATGGTAGTCAAAACATTTAACAAGGTATGAGGCACAGGTAACGATAATTGAGAACATTTAAGAGAATTGGCCTTGAACTAGGGTCTTTAGAGCACTATCTGGTTACTAGTATTCACCTCTTATTAACTGAACTTATTGGATTTAAGCCTCTCCAGTTAGCTACAAGCTTACCAGCACTTTTTGTACATGCTCACACTCAGAATTGCCTAAATGGCTGACTGTGAACTTCCTGAAAAAAAAAGCATCAATGTAATGAGTCAACTTTATCATTAACCAAAGTCCCTGTTTCCTTTGGAGTGAGTTCTGGCCCATTTACAGTTTCTCCCTGAGGAATCACAGGATTAACCACTCAAATGTGAGGTTATCTTCCAGCCCCAAATATCAAAGCCTGGCCAAGAAGCTCCAATGTTATTTGCTCTATTTTTCTTCCAGTTTCATTTACTAGCTATTCCATTTGATTTTTCAAAATCTTGTTAGAGTGTGTAATGGATTTGGGGGAAAGGAAGGTGGGTAGGTGGCCCAATTTTACCAGTATTTACTCAGTAAAGGCAGCTGATTATAACAGTAATTTCCGTGAGTGTCCAAGAATCATTTCTCATCTTGGAAGGCATCTCTAACCCAAGAAAATTAAAGCCATACTAACAGATTGACAAGTCTACTTTGTCCCTCCCCAAGCTAAAATCTATCAGAATGGATTTTGCTAACTGTTTACTGTTTACTTCTGTGGTCCTTTCTCCATCATCTTGAACAAAGTAAAATCAGAACCGCAAGAAATTTACAACCCTGGCCCTATTTTAGGACTTAGTCTCACAAGGTGCCTTTTCACCTTTTCTAAAATAGTAAAATGGGGGTGAGGGCCATGTCTATGGAGAGTGAACTGAATAGGGGCTGTGTTAGTTGATATAAAAGCTAAAGCTCACTAACCAAGAAAATGTTTGTGAAACCACAGGTTAAATTTTAATACCCTTTTTTTATTTTTAATGCTGGGCAGTATTTTATTTCCCAAGTCCAGTTTTGACATTAAGGCTTTCTTCAAAGAATCAGTTTGAATGTTTACAGGATGCTATCCAGATGTCACAGATGGCCCAAACCCCCAGCTTGTGAACTGCACATAATCTGATCTTCTCTTGTTCCTAAAAAAGTTAGAA
Source organism: Myodes glareolus (assembly GCF_982192425.1). Taxonomy (NCBI): domain Eukaryota; kingdom Metazoa; phylum Chordata; class Mammalia; order Rodentia; family Cricetidae; genus Myodes; species Myodes glareolus. Next base: position 33,921,033 of record NC_142053.1, on the reverse strand, counting down.
ATGTTTGGAAATTGAATTATGGAACCACTGCAGCTTCAAAATATCATACGTTAGAATTTTTCATTTTTCCTCTGGTTTTTTTTATTTATACGGTTCACTGTTATTAATGACTTTCTAATTGCTTATATTGTTCTATATCTAATAAAGACCTGCGTCATTTATTCTACATACATATAAAGTCCTCCTTTATGCAAGAACTACGCTAATGCCAGTTACACAAAAGCCTCCTTGTTATCAGACCGGTACCCAGAGCTGCCATCATTAATACTTTCAATATATTTAATTGATTTCAATAAAACACTGGTACCAATAGCTCCACATTGCAATTCATAAGGCTCTCACTGATTTTAGCTACTTTGACAAATCAACATCATCATCCCAGTATATCTTATTAGGAAAAGAAGCATGTGTTCTCTGAGTTTCACTTTTTGGTTGAGCTTTTCAAACAACAAATTCAAAAGTCTTCAAGAAAGCAAAAAGGCATGGCCCTACCCTTAAGTAGAGTATAATCTGCTTGGGAAGACAAGAGATGATTCATTATATGATATCAACATTAAACGTTGCAAGGGTTCAAAAATGATTGATATCTTAGGATTAAAAAAAATAGTACGAAAAGGGCAGAGTAATCTGAAAGGGAGACTAGACAAAGGGATAAAGTAAAACTAAGAACTAGCTTCTAACCTTTATCCATAATATGTTAAGTCAACTCGAAAAGGAAAAGGAATTCAAAGAACAAAGGAAAAGGGGAGAAAGTAAGTAACTGGGAATAAAAGGGTAACTATAAAAGAGAAATAAAAGTATTTGGCTCTTCTTGTGGGTACATGGATTTGTTACCAAGGTCCTAAGTAAAATGTATTATTGTGCTTGTTTCTTTGTTATTCGAATTGAAATTTGTGTAACCCAGGCTGGCCTTGATTTTGCTGTACGTGAGCCCGGCCTTAAAGACCTGAACCTCCTGCCTCTATATCAAAGTGCTGGGGATTACAGGCATATGCCACTAGGCCCAGTGTAAAATGTGTTCTTGAGTACAGTCAGAAACGTATCACATTCTTACTAATAGTGTAGGCTTTAGATTAGTAACTTAAAGTCATGTTATACTTCAAACTTACCCACTTGGAATTGCATTATATACCTCCTCTAATAGGATCAGTCAGTTTCTACCATGAAAAAAAAAACACTAAAATTGCCAAGAAAATACCTTCATCAAGACATTTGCAAATATTAAAGTCAGTGTGTATATTGTAAATCATGTGACTAGCTGTGTGTTGCACCTTAACAGAAGACCAGGATTAGAACAGTAGAAAGAAGAAAGGGCATTATAGGCTGAGAAAATGGTATGGGCCAAACAATGGGGATCGAAAAGTGGTATGTTTCAGAGCTAACATAGACTGCTTACTGCTTTGACTGGAATAATAATACAAGATGCTATTCAGACTGATCACCACTGTCAGCACGGAGCAGATGCTGATAGAATTATACACGGGGCTATGTTGGAGTAGGTAATCATGTACTAGATATACCACAGCATGATACCAGAAAACTAACTGTTAATCAGAACCATAAATAAATATTAACATCACTCGCGTTCACCTTTTGGAAAGATCTCACAGACAGGACAGCTGTTATCTTATTTGGCCTTTATAGTAACGTACTGACATGGGCAGCTCAGCCATTATTCCTACCATTAGACAAAGATGAAAGGCTGGGAGATTAGGTACATTGGTTCAAGCTACAGCCGCACAGCCCGAATTCCCTCTTCCTCTCATATCACTCATGAACGTATCTGTGTGATTCAATTTAGAGAATGAAAGGGATAGAAATGGCCTGGGGATTACCAATCAAGATGAGACATGGGAAATGACAAGCATCTAGTTTCTTTCAATACTTTTTTACATAACCTTCTCGTGCCCAAGATTATCAAACCTGTAGATCAACTTGCCAAGGACTGGTGGTGCACAGAGATCTTTGCTTCATGAAACTGAATATCCTGAAGATCTTACTTTAACTAAACTGTCATATTTCATTTTGTTTGTTTAAATTTTTATTGGTTTTTATTGAGCTCTACATTTTCCTCTGCCCCCCTCCCTGCCTTACATGTATTTGTGAGTATGTGTTTGCACACACACATGCCACAGCACAAATGCAAATTTCAGAAAGCACAGCTCCCATAATTATGGGGGTTGGGTCTCTCTTTTTACACCATATGGACCTGAGGGATCCGTGTTAGATCGGCACAACTGGCTTTGTAACCTTAAGCAAGGGAGCCATCTTGCTGGCCCTCAGCTGTCATGAGTGTTGCAGATGTGTGAGACAGAGAATAAGAAAGTGCCTACTCATGAATGTTGTTCTTCTGGTTGCACATTATTGATTGAGCTCAAAATAATATTTCTTAATGTCTCTTGAACTGTATTTAAATGGGTGAAAAATTGTATGCACACAGTGCTCATTACCTTGCCTTACCGTTTACAAATATCTGACTACTGCTTCTGACATAGTGAGCTTCTCTTCTGGCATTAGCTCCATTCACCAAGATGCATGGATGCTGAAAGAATTTTATACAGGCTTTCTGTGTTGTTTTTGAGTGAAATCTAGCCTGCAAATAATTATTCTTTAAAAAAAATCTTCATTCTCCTTTAGTTAGCCTACTTTTCTGAATAGTAAGCACTATCATGTTACTGCTCCATATACCTGCTCTTACTGATCATTGGGTCAAGGTATTCTACTTAGTTTGCTTTTTTTTTATTAGAACATCTTGGTCATTCCCATACCTTGAGACTCATTTTCCCTAGAGTGAAACAACTGCAATTAGGTTTTGCTGGTTTATTGGCAATAAATGAACTTTCCTACCTTAGGCTAATTGTTCATATAAGGATCTTGGGGGATGCTTGTTTTCTTAGGATGGCAGAAGCATTTCTTTTAAACATATCTTAGTCATTTCCTATATCTTAACCTGTATAGAGAAAGCCCCTTTTAAATCGTACTCCAGATGCATATTTGAGGCAAGAATTTTATCATAAAAATAAATCAAGAAATGCACATCTCAATTTAGGCTATAATCATCTACTTGCCCAAATCTCTCTTGCATATACACACAACATACAAACCAACCTCTATAAAGCAATGGAAAATTACATCAGTATTGGTGTCAAGTTTTATATCAAAATTTTGATATACCAGTACTACCCTTGGCCTTGAGCCTTCCTTAACCAATTAATTGCACAGAATGGAACTTCCCTTATTGGATTATCTGTATGAAAACTTTAACAAGCTTTTAATTTGTGAAGACATTTACCTCAACAGCTCAATGGTACAGAATTTGTCCCAAGCTAACAAAATTGCTTTCAACCCCTGCCTTGCCTCTGTGGTGAGTCTAATATGGGGCACTCGGCTGACAAAGGCTACGTAAGATTTTACAGACTTATACCTTCTACTATTTGTCAGTCTACTATATGAACGCTTAAAATGTTGAAATATTACCCAGATGGAAAACATTCTCTATGATTCTAAGTTTGGAAAAGTCACTTTCACAAGAAATAGTAGCAATGATTGTGTAATTATGATACCACTTAGCAATACCATAATATTTTATCCTCTTCATAACCCCTTCATGGCTCTGGTGATCCTCATTTTACTTCGTGTCATAGGGAATATACAGACAAAGGAAACGAAACACCAAATAATAAAATGCCTTACAAAAAGTCCTATGAGAAATATGTAATAGACATACCCTAAAAATCCAATCTCTAACCTTAACTTGGATCCAATGTTCTCTCTGCTCTCTCACATTCAGTGAAGCAAATTAGTGAGAAATCTTAAGCCATCTGTGTTTCTTTAAAGCTCCTGACACAATAAGTTAGAACAAGATTACAAAAAATGAACGCAAAGCTGTGTCGACAGAGAAAAGTGGATTTCTTGTGTGGGAGCATGAAGCTATTCACGATTGCAATCTCCATAGATCAAATTCATTTTCAGTTAATTTCATCTATGGTCTTTCATCTCTCCGTTCTTGCTTGTCAGCCCCCCTTTTTTCCATACTCAAGTCGTCACTAATTGATAAGACTATCTTCCTCTTAATGCTCTTTAGCAAAAAAGATTATCACTGCAGCCTTCCTAAACTCATTTTAGAGACATTCATGTGTAGCTTTTGACCTCCTAGCATGCTTTATTTTATTTCAAGTTTAGACGTGCACCAATATAAACACATGAAAATTTAGTCTATAAATCTGCAGTATTTCTTGATCACTGATGCTCAGGTATCCTGGATTTGTTACGATATAAAAAATAAACCAGAAAAATACATTTTTATCCTCAGGAAGCTTATTAGATAAGCAGATCGTGTTTGCAGAATTCACATTAAAAACACATAAATAAAATGATATCTTCTGCAATTTAGGAAGCAGAGAATCCATAGTGAATTGAAGTTTGCAGAAAAAGCTTCTAGAATGAGAAGTGGCTTAATTTCTTCCTCTAAAAATGATATTAATATTTGCTACAAAGGGTTATTATTAGCATTAAATGTGAATGTATTTGTAAAGAATCTAACACTGTGCCTAGCAAAACATAATACACTCAACAAATCGAAATGATCACTGTATACTGGACATCCTGTGTGGGTTTTCAATAATGTTAACCCAGATTTCATCCTAAATTCATCAGAAACTCAACATATATCTTCAGATTCCAGGATATAGCTACTCTAGTAAGATACCACTTATGAGCATAATTTCCCCTACTTCTGTGACATCCTGAACTTGCCCCCAAACTAGTCCTCTGTGTTTACTTGAGTTTTCTTCATAACCCCCACCAGTTTCTGAGCCAATCAGAGGCAATGTCATGTCCTTTTTTCTTACCATGCTATGCTTCTAGTACTTAGCACAATGCCTAACAGATAACAGGTGTAAAGTAAATGGTGAACAAATTAGTAAAAGGGAAAACAAGTTCTTCAATCAGATTTAACAAAAATACCTGTTGGTGGAGACAGCAGAGCTGTTCCTTCACTTTGCCTTGCAACGAAGCTGAGGCTAATGCTTTACAAGCTGAAGAGAAGCAAAATGCTCCAAAATGGACCTGTCTGTCTTTCTCAAAATCAAAATTCTTCGTCAAGTCGTTTACCAATCTATTGTGATATTCAGAATTGTGATAACTCTGAAGCACTTTAAAGGCTCTCATTCGTCAAATATAGAGGACATTGCAGACAGTAGAACATTTGTTTGAGTGTTTGTCATTTTAAATGTCTATTTATATACCTTGGGAATGACCTTTGCTGGTTAGGACTTACTATAACTTTTTATTAAGGAGAATATCCAATTAAGTATCTCACACCATTCACTAGCCATGCAATACAAGAATGAGTTTATTAGTGTCTCCTGTTGGAGAAATTCTGATTGCATTGTTAACCACGCAGAGAAATCATCTCAGCTGTTCATTAAAGTCTGCCTGCTTCTAACTGATAGTGACACACAGGTATCTAAAAATTCTCCAAGTTCTAGAGGCTTCATTAGTAGCTACCTAGCAAGAGAAATTAATGGGTTCATTGTGCAGAAGAATCTTGGTCCTTTCTGATCCCAGTAAGTAATTAAGTGGGACAATAGTTAGATCCATTGGAGAAAATATGCTTCTGCCTAAAAATGTGTTTGCATATGCACCATATGTGTGATACCAATTTTAAGAGAATTTGAATGCACATGAACAAAGTAACATACATTTATCTTTCTTTGACTTAAAAAAACTTTAGGATCAACTGGTCAACGTTGGTTACACAATTCAGCACTTACTACTGGGGATTAAGCTGGCACCATGTTAAATTTCGGTTATTACCTAGAAGTTGATGTTGGCAATTTATCGCTGTCTCACAAAAAGAGCATATTGAAAAGGGAAAAATGAAGTATTTCAGGTTTTTAGCTGGTGAAGCTACAGATGGAGAGAACTTTATGACTACTTTTCAAAGCTTATACTGTAGAAAAAGACTTTCATTTCTTCACATAGAAATAATAAAAATATTGCATAGCCTCAACAGCTGTAGTTTTTAAATGATATACAGAGATAACTTCTGCCACCATTTGAAATTAGCATTGTATACAACCAAAGCCTCAGATTTTTCTGTTATCTAATTTGGGATTTTAGCTGCTATCTTCCGGCTATCTAGCGCTACATCTGGACTCCCAGTGACCAAATCGGCATACCCCCTTGCCTTCAGTATTGATTAGTAGCATCCTGTTCCCCAGTAGGTGATAAATTTATTAGGAACTATCCAGAATGTCTCAGCTTCAGGCAGGTGTCTTCCTAAGAAATAGAGTATTTATTCAGCGGAGGATAATAAGACAAGGGACGAAGTCAAATAATTTCACCTGTAATTTGCAGCCATTTCATACAGACTGATGCTTTACAGAGAAAAGAGCCCACGGTTCAGATATTATATAATGCCCCCTACTTTGCATAAGATGTGATTCATTTCTTTTACAAGATGCACTTTATATATGAGCAGGTCTCTTCCTAGAAGCCACTTGTTGGGGCTTAATGCTGATGAATGAAGACAGCAGCATTCACACTTCCAGGTTATGGTCTGTCAGTCAGTGCTTTCATTATGTGCACTAATTTACAGGGATTTATTTATTTTCTCAAAAAAATGTAAAAATGTGCTCCAAGCTAAACATGCTGTATAGGCATCCGAGCCCGATGTTTTCCTTGGTGAGGGTGGGCGAGTAAGAGGCCTCAAGCTGTTGTGTGTGTGCTGTTCTTCCTACTTCTGTCTCCACCCACTTGGCATTGCTGTCTGAACCCGTGGGAAGTCAGAGATTCATATTTCCGTGGGTTGTTTAAGAATGAATACTGGTTACATTTTTAAATCCTGAAAGTGATTTTCTGAATGCTGTTTAAATCTTTTTGAATCCAAAGACAGCAATATTGCATTATAAGTGCTAATGAAAACACTGACAATTAGCACAACAAAGGGCATGACTATTAAATAAATTATGCATACAACATTGGACACCAAGGTTTGGAAATCAAAGTACAACAATGCAAATATGTGAAACTAAATTGAATCTGCAGATTCTGCTAGCCCCAGATGGCTTTATGTGATCTTAAATCACTCACTTTCACATCTCTGAAGAATAAAGCTTAAAATATACTGGGTATGTGGCACGTCCTCCCACTAAGTCTAACAAGCACTAATACATCATAGTGAGCATCACTGTCATAATTCTCATTACAGGATGGGAAGCCTCCCCCAAATAATGAGCAAAAGTAATTCTCTTTGTCTTGCATGGAACGTCTAATTTGAATTTCACCTCCAGTGAAAAGTGAACATATTTTACTTTTCACGAGGAAAGAAATGGTGAAATTGTTGTTTGGGAATTTGTTTTTGTAACTGTTGTTTGATTGGATGGTTGACTAATACACAGAATAACATGTACCTAGGTGCATTTACAAAACGCCTATCAAGCAGGTCCCTCAAACCCCTTTCTACTATTTCTTTATCAATGCCAGACTTAAATGTGATATGGCGCAGTAAAAGTTAATTCAAGAGTCCCAAGGGGGGGAAAAAAGTGAATATGTTTGGGACTTGTGCTTTGATCAAAAAAGTTGATTTTAAAAATATATAAAAGGAGAATATTCTACAAACTGTCAGCAAAATATGCCCTGGAGTGAGTATTTAATAAGCCCAGATTTATTTCAAGGGGCACTCATCTGTGGAACTCAGCTGACGTTAACAGACAAAGAGAAAAGGACAGCTTCACATTGGTTAGAGCTTCCCAAACTTAAAGTGGGGAAAGGATGTAAAGACGAATATTGTCCTCCTGAGTTAGTTCAAATTCCCTACCCTGATAGATTCAGGAAGTCTGGTAGTCAAGAGTCAAGATTGTCCTTTGCAGTTATCACCAAAAAGGGTGCAAAGGATGGCTGCCATTAAAAATCTAAAATGTACCTCAAATATCCAAGTATTAAAGGTTTGGTGTGCAAGATGGCGCTACAAGGATGTGGTAGAAGCTTTATGGCCTAGTGAAATGTCTTCCAGTCATTGGAGGTGTGATCTTGAAGGTAATAATAGTGCATTGCCCCTTCCGCACTCTTTCTCCAGGTGTAGCCTTGAAATGAGGTCTTCTGCTGCCAGGCACTCCCATTGTGAGCTGCCACTAGAAGTCCCAAATCAGTGAAGCCAACCAACAGTGGTTATAAATTTCAAGGTTATAAATTAAAATCAATTTTTCCTCTTTTCAAGTTGATTGCTTAGAATATTTTTGTAACAGCAACGGACAGCTGACGAACACATCTCCCCTACATTAGTTAGGGAACAATTGCTTTTGCTGCATCAGTGGGGAACCTACTCTCACTCTTAGAAGAGCTAATTCTGTCTTTCCTACCTCTTAGTAAAAGCAACGCTGTGCTTTATTTTTAGCACTCCTACTAAAGTTTTGATTGTTTCCCTTAAGCCCCACTTCAGTACACAAAGATTCATTGTCCTTTGGCCCTTAAAAGGGTCTAGCATAGTGCCATTCAGTACCTACTTCGTAAATGACTCATGATTTCCCACAGTTTGAGCACACTACTCTTAGAAGTATTCTCTCCAGGCTTAAGCCTTGCCCTCCTTTGTCTCCAGGCTTCAGTCTTGATCTTTTATTCAACCCTCTCATGACAGTGAAATCTTAAATTTTATATTTGGTGATATTTAGTCTAGAGACCTTAGAAGAAGATCTTAAATCAGAGGCTTCTAATGCAAAGCAGATTTAAGTTTTTGGCAGTTAAGAAAATGATTTTTGCCAAAACTGATGCAGAAACAAAGAGCAGATTATTTCCTCTGACTCAACATCAGCCAGAACGTTCTTGGGGGTGGGGGATAAATGTTCCTATGTCATCATCATTTGATCTGCACCAATTTTAATAGTCTGTTTATTGATCTCATTCAAGGTACATATACTTCTAAACATAATAAATAGATTTGTTGTCATGTTGTTCTTATTTGGATATAGTATTTATCCTTGGAGGACTGACAAATAACGTAAAAGGTTTTAAGAGGATTTTAGGGAAAATTAAAATGAATATAAGTTTTATAAATATTAAGAATACTTTATAAGGAACATAGAGATCGGTCAGTTATATCCCTGAACCAAATCTGAATATTAACCTCATGCCAATGCATTAGCTCATCTAAGAGCAAGCAGCTGATTGGGTTGGATTTCTTTTTTACAGTTGTAGTGAATGAACATATAGCTTTTCACATGTTATTAAAGTCCTCTGTCACTGAGATACATCCTCAGCCATTTTTCCTGGATCTGGTGTTTGCGTGTGTGCACATGAATGTTGGCGGTACAATCACTCATGGGCATGCGTGGAAGCCAGAGATTGACATTCAGATGCTTTTCTCAGTAATTCCTCCATCTTATATTTTGATACAGTTTCTTCCCTGAATTTGGCGTCCCACAATTTGGTTAGAGTCTCTGAACAGTTACCCTCTTCCCCTTTCCATGGTCTGCCTGTTTCTACACCCACCACACCTGGGTTACAGTCATATAGAGCAATGTATGCAGTTTCTCAAAGTCTGAACTCGGATCCACATGTGCTTGAGCTTTAGATTTGCCCCACCCCCACCCACCGAGGTCATGAGGAATGGAGACCCTGCAAACACACTTACAGAAAAGTTTGGCTTGGGTAGGTCATGCACTCTGACAGAGATGCATCAGCACCAGCCTCCAAAGTCAGCACATTTCACGGTGTAAATGGGGAGGCATGTAAAGGATCTCAGTAGTGAATGTCTGTAAGGAAGCCGTGTCAAGTTGGAGTCATCCCATAGAACAATAATTTCAGCATAAAATGTCAACACTCATATGTGCACCAGGGGAGATCTTTGCCATTCCTCTAAGCCTTTATCTAGCCTAAGGATGCCTTTACCATTTCCATGGGTCTGAAGCATCAGAGTCCTTGACACGCTCATGTTCATGTCAATAATACACATTAACTCAGGACCCCATTCACTCCCAACATTCATGCTTACGTAGCAAGCACTTTGCTGGCTGAGCCATCTCTCTAGCCTCCATTTTGCTCATTTAAGATGGGGACTGGAGAGATGGCTCAGAGATTAAGGGCATTGACTGCTTTTCCAGAGGTCCTAAATTCAATTCCCGGCAACCACATGGTGGCTCACAACCATCTGTAATGAGTTCTGATGCCCTCTTCTGGTGTGCAGGAAAACATGTTCTATATAACCAATAAATAAGACTTTTTTTTAAAAAAAAAAAAAGAACAGTTTTACTAAGTTGTCCAGGATGGTCTTGAAGTTGCAGCCCTCCTTCCTCAGCATCTTCAATAGCTGAGATTGTTCAGTTTATGTAAGATTTACAGATTATCTTTAGATGATTAGCTTTATTTAATTTTATTGCTGTTGTGATTTTAAAAAAAAAACCATGACACAAACAACTTAAAAATTCACTTTGGATTAAAATCTCGAGGTATACATTCCATTGTGGTGGGGAATACATGGAAGCAGGCAGGGAAGGAATGGTGACCGGAACATGAGACTGGATGGTAACGCTGCATCCATACTCAGGAAGAAGCGAGTGAATAAGAAGTAGGGCAAGATTACTAAAGCTCCAGGCCTCCCAGTAACTTGCTTCCTTCGGTGAGGCGCTAGTTCTAAGCATTCCACCACTTCCTCAAATAAGATACAAGCTGGGACAATGTCACAGAAACCTAGAGCAGACATTTTGCATCCAAATCACAACAGTGACTTTAACATTTTGCCAGGCAAGAGTACATGCATGTGAGCGTGTGTGTGTGCGTGCATGCGTGCGTGTGTGTGTGTGTGTGTGTGTGTGTGTTGTGCTCCATTAAAATATTGTATTTATTATTACAGAATTTTCCAACTTTCACATATGTTTGCTGGTGGATTTTACTGACTCTGAATAAAAGGGAAATGAGAAAAAATAGTATGTGGACAATTTTAAAAACAGGGTAGTTTTCCCCTTATGTGAATATTCAGTTTGCACAAATTTAGTTATCTGTGAAAAATATTAAGTAGAAATATTAATAATTAATAAGTTTTAAATTATATACTATTCTGAGTGCCATGCTAAAATTGCATACCATATTGCCTCATCTTTCTGCAATATGAAACACCCAGACTATCAATGCCATATTTACTACCTGCCTATTAATTGTCTAGTCATCTCAGTTCTCAGATCAACTGTTGTAGTATCACAGTGCTTGTGTTCAAGTAACCTGTCTATAGTAGCCTAAATTCATACATCACTCGTCTTATGGAATCTCACTATCTAGGTATTTTGTCATCTGATATGGTCACAAGAATAAAAAGGTTGGTGGGCTGGGGAGAAGACTTAGTTGATAAAGTGCTTGTCTTGCAAACACAAAGACCTGAATTTAATTCCCAGAACTCATATTTAAAAAGGCAAGCACAATGACATACACTTGTAGTCCCAGTGCTGAGGAGGCAGAGACAGTTTAATTTCTAAGTCTCATTGTCAGTCAGCCTAGCCTATTTAGCCAGTTCTAGGCAGTGAGCACCCCTTTCCAGAAAAAATAGATGATGGCTGAGGAATAACATTCGGGATTGTCCTTTGACTTCCACACACATATATACACACATATGTACACTGGGATACACATAAACACACATAGGCATGCATACATATATAAAACTAACAATAAGTCTGAATAGAGTATAAGATACTCTATGAGAGAAACCATAGTCATATAATTGATTGTAGCATACTGTTATGAGAGGTTTTTTTATTACTAGGTTATAGTAGTTAAATCTTACTGTGCCTAATTTATAAATTAAACTTTATTATATGTATCACAGGGATATATCCAAATTAGGATTTATATGAAAAATGTAAAATATATATATATATATATGATTCAATGTTATCTATGACTTCAGGCATTCACCACTGTATGTCCTCACGTAAAGGGCCCGCTCACATAAAGGAGTCTTACTGTAATCCCACAGGGGTATTTCAAGAACATTCTGAAAAACACCAAAGAAAATGAGAAGGAAATGATATGTTCCTTGTGTGGGTCTGATGATTTTTCCCATCTGTTATTGGCATCCTAGGCATATAACTGCCTGCTCAGCCCAGTTTACCAAAGAATGGGATATAAAACTGAGACTCAATAAAAAAGGGGGGTGGGTAGTTGGTGACCATAGACAAGGTAGATTATTTTTTTTTCTTGTTTTAGCGAAGATAACGTTGAAACATGAAATTTTGGGAAAATAGTTCAGCCTAAGTGAAATATCATTTATAATGTGTACATTCATTATTATATAACAAGCTTTCTACTACTATTATAATACACATTTCAAGAAACTAGGCTGGAATTGACACTATTCAAACACTTCCTTGACATTTGACTGTCCCTCGCAACTGGCAGCGCTAAGTAGATTCAGTGTGTGTGTGTGTGTGTGTGTGTGTGTGTGTGTGTGTGTTTTAAAAAAATACATAAATTTGGAAGGGAATGTGGTGGTAGAGTATGGGAGGACATAGATGGTAAGGATTTGATCAAAATATGTTATATACCTACATGACATTCTAAAATGACAAATGAGAAAGAAGAAAAATCAGAATCAATGTATTTATTTTTCTAGAAGCTTCGCCCTGCTCTGCACAGCGCCAAAACTTTCCTCTCCAATCACCTTTTTAATACATAGTGCAGAAGAAAGTCTTCAGTCTTATTCATCAGAAATATTACAAATTTGCTTGAAACTAAATATAATTTCTTGAAAATAATGCTAATACTTTCCAAGTCAATTATTTCCTAATGCAACCATGAAAGTAAGCAGTGGCCTCAGTATCAACATCATTTAAAACTGTGACAAACACTACCTCCTCTGATTTTCCCTATTTCATCTCAAAAATACTTCTTGGCTGCACGTAGAGATGAGCAAACAGCAGACGAGCACAGCTATAAAGGTGGCTAAGACAAAACCACTAAACCCAGCTTTATCTCTGCATGTTACTGTATGTCATTTCTCTTCCAAACACTGCAAAAATGAGTATGTCTCCAACCCTCGTCTCCCATTTCTGCCCTGTCTCTGCTAAGCAAAACTAAATCTGTGTGTCTCTGCAATGCCTTTCCATTTCCATGACTCAAGATACTGAACTTAGCAGAAATGTGGTCCACTAGATTATTATTGCTAATTTACTTTTTCCCAACAGGCATCACAGTTGATAGGAATGGATTCATTTACTTTGTGGACGGGACTATGATCCGAAGAATTGATGAGAATGCTGTGATCACAACTGTAATTGGCTCAAACGGTCTGACTTCCACACAGCCATTGAGCTGTGACTCAGGAATGGACATCACTCAGGTAGGCACTGCTGGTTTTCAGGCATTATCACCATTTGGCATCGTGGAAATGGATAACAATTTTCTCATGCAGAAATTACATAAAAAGGAAGCCTGGTGCATCTGCTGTAATGTCAGATAGCAGAATCTTCTTTTTATGTAAGTTACTTTTTTTCCTCCTCAGAAAGCTTTAGGCTAAATGATGAATAGGAGAATATTGAGAATATTGATATAACAATGCCACCTAAATTTTGAACCAATTAAAATTGGATTTGTTCACTATTTCCTAAAATATATGATTTAACTGTTTTAAAATTAATGTATTTCACTTATTTATATATTGGGGGAGTAGAGAGGTGGGCATACATCTTGAGACTAACTGACACTTGCAAAAATTGCTTCTCTCCTTCCTAGTGAATACCGGGAAACAATCTCGGGTCACCAGGCCTGGTAGCAAGTGTCTTTCCTCGCTGCTTTATTCTGCCAGCTGAATTTTATCATTTTTTGTGTCCAACAATAAACGAACTTTAACAAAGAGGTGATGATAAAGGTCGTTAGAAATCTCTTTAGTAAATAGTGAGTGTGCCGTGTTATTAACATGCGTGAAAACAGCTATTCCTGAGATGTTTTGCTTTTCTTAAATAAAAGCAAAACCATTCTCAAATTTGTTTTACACATATTTAGCAAGACTCTGTGAGACTGACCTCATGTTCAGGAGTGTTTGCGAAATACAAATCAAACCCTGTTGTTTTTAGTGATTTTTAATGTGCCAGAGAGAGAGTGTGTGTGAATATGGGGTATGGGTGGGTAGGAAGTAGGGAGGATTTGGGAGGAATTGGGGAATGAGAAAGAATATGATAAAATATACTGTACTAAATTCTCAAAGAATAAATAAAACATTTCTTTAAAAAGAAACCTTCCCACCAGAGAATAAGGAGGAAAAAAGTAGTGTAGCATTCATCTGGACCCAAAATTCTGATCTTAACACTCTTCTACCAAATCAGTAAATGACATGTAGAGAGATTTTAGAAGATACAACATGGTTCCAGCATTGCTCAGTTGCTATTCTTAATCTGTAGACACAAAAGCTTGGTGGATATGATAAGGGAAGTAGGCAGGCAATCCTTGAAGGAGCTTTATATTCTAACATTTTACAAATGTGTAGCTCTGATGATGTAATATTTTCAAAGTAATTAGAGTAATATTGAGAATTTCAACAATGATCAGTGCATCACGGAGAATGGTTTCCGCTGAGAGTAACAAAACACTTGTCTAAATGTGTTTTAAACAATAAGGTTTAATGATCTCATATTGTGAAATGTCCCAAAATAAACATGGATGCCAATAGACTTCTTTCATCAGTCACATTGTACAGCACTGAGTAGTATAATTGAATGCCTTTACTTGTTAGCAAATGAGAAATGGAATTTTCTAAATGGATTGAAGACCCTCTGGAAATGCATTGTTTTCCTTGGACACATTGCTACCTGAACTTCAAATGGAAATCAGGGTTCATTTAGAAAGAAATATAGGCTTACTACTGCATAGGCAACTGGTGTCATCATTTATTATTAGAATATCCCAGTAGTTTCATTCTTATTGCATCTGAATCTGAGGATAACAGGGAAAAATAAGATAACACATTATCCAATGCTTCCTTAATCATTAGTTCTAACTCCACTTCCTATCTCCATTAGTGTTCAGTAAAATGCTAGAGATGTACCTATTTGAGCTCTCTCTTTTTCTGTCTCTGCTTCAGTCCAGAAATTGAAACCATCTGAGTCAAGTACAAAAATAAAATGAAGAGTGGGAAAGACTGAAAAATGTAGAAAATTAACAAACTTCGTATTAGATATCTGATTAGATCATACATTCAAATTCTAGAATAGTTTAACTTTTCTATGATTCAAGACCTTTCAGCAGCCAAAAAAAGGGGGCATTATTTATGGAAATGTGGAAGGGTGTGAATATGTTTATATAGGGGGAGAGAGAAAAGATGCATATATATGATTCACTTGTGGGGTATTTTTAGCTTAAAATAGAACACTTAATACTGTGATCAGTCAACTCTAAACAACCGATGTGATTCTGTAGAAAAGTTATTTGGAAAAGAGAGATCTTTGTCTCAGTAGAGGGGACATATAAAGTTCAGCACCATGAGAAGGATTTTTTTTCACATGACACTTTTCAACCATAATTGATACTATAATAGCTCCCTTACCACTTTCTGTTTGGGACTTAAAGTAGGCTCTGTGCTCACTCAGCAGATACAGTTGGGGTGAAAATGGTATAAATGACTGTGTAGAAATGAAGCACAGAAAGGCATATTTCTCTGAGTTTAGGGCTACTCTCGTCTATACAGTAAGTTCTAGTATAGCCAGAGCTACATAGTGAGACTCTGTCTTGAGGAAAAAAAAGAAAAAGAATGAAAGAAGGAAGGAAGGAAGGAAGGAAGGAAGGAAGGAAGGAAGGAAGGAAGGGACGAAGGAAGGGACGAAGGAAGGAAGGAACAAAGGAAAGGAAAGGAAAAGAAAAGAAAAGAAAAGAAAAGAAAAGAAAAGAAAAGAGATGTTATACAAAGTAAACTGCTTCAGAGTGGTGCTGTAGGATAATGCTGTTGTACACTGTAAAGATTGTCACTTCTTTTGGTTTAATAAAATGCTGATTGACCTGTAGCTAGGCAGGAAGTATAGGTGGGAAAACTAGACTAAGAGAATTCTGGGAAGAGGAAAGGCAGAGACTCAGTCACAACCAGTCACAGACAAAGCAAGATGAGAATGCTGCACTGAATAAGGTACCACATCACATGGATAAACATAGAAAAGATTATGGGTCAATTTAAGCTGTAAGAGCTAGTTAATAATAAGCCTGAGAGTTAAGAGGCCAAACACACTTTATAATTGATATAAGCCTCTGTCTGTTCATTTGGGATTGAATGGCTGTGGGACCAGGCAGGACAGAAAATTCCACCTACAGGATAGTGTCTTAGTTACCGTTCTATTGAAGAGACACCATGACCAATGCAGCTTATAGAAGAAATCATCTTATTGCGAGCTTGCTTGCAATTTCAGAGGGTTAGACCATAATTGTCATGGTTGGGAGCATGGCAGCAGGTAGGCAGGCATGGCGCTGTGGAGTGTTAGCTAAGAGTTTACATCCTGATCTGCAGACAGGAGGGAAAGAGAGCAAGGAAAGGCCTAGCATGGTATGCCTCCTCCAACAAGGCCACACCTATTCCCATAAGACCACACCTCCTAATCCTTCCTAAGCAACTTCCACCAACTATGGACCATTCAAATATATGAAGCTATGGGGTAATTCTCATTCAAACTACAACAGGTGATGACCTGCTAATTCCTTGTATCACATCTGTGCAGTGATCCTATTCATAATGCTGCCCAGTTTTATAGAGCTGTATATGCAGGCATTCTTAGCAGATGAATGTAAAGTATAAAAACATGACTTAAGAAAATAAATTTGTCGATTCTTGTAACTCAAATCACAAAAGTGCCTGGTTGACTGAATTTCCACCTTAAAGAAGTACAATAAACAAGTAGCACTCACTGAGATATAGAATACAAGAAGTAGAGTAGCAGATTTGAGCGTGAGTTGGATGAAGGGATCAGGTTGGGACATGCTTGAGTCTGAGACACCTGTATATAGAATATAGCCCAGTGGTTCTCAATCTGTGAGTTGCCACCTTTTAGGAGTCACCAAAGACCACTAGAAAACATGGATGATTCATAATAGTGGCAAAATTACAGTTATGAAGTAGCAATTAAAATAAATTTATGTGTGAAGGCCACCACAACATGAAGAACTGTATTAAATGGTTGTATCATTAGGAAGACTGAAAACCCCTGACCTAGACAAAGAGGTTTGCAAGAGAATTGAACTTGAGTCTAAAGCTCAATGAAGGAAAAAAGACTGTATTCATGGTTATCTATTTACCATTATCTGTAATAATAGCAAATGGGGAATCAGGGAGAACTCTTGGGAAGAATACACAGCATACAGCGGGGAAAAGGCCTAAAATTACCTCTATGGAATAGTAAAGTTCAAATAGAAAAAGATATAATGTATGTGCACAAAGAAGACTAAGAAGAAAAGATCAAGCAAGATGAAAATCAAAAAGGTATAAGAAGAAAAAGAACCCAAGGAAACAAGATTTTCAAGATCAGTATCTCAGGTTGAGTAGATGTTGTGCAATAAAAGAAGGGGTTTTTTGTTTTGGTTTTGGTTTTAAACCATTCATTTTTATAATGTTAGTAACTTTGGTAAGTGAGATGATAATTGGCAAGAGCAGGAATGCTATAGACAATGAAGATCAGAAATGCAAACAGATAATTCTTTTATATGTTTGACTGAATAGAAGATGATAAGCTGATTTGAATAAGGGTTGGATTGGTAGGAGGCTTTGGCTTTGAAATATATTAGGTATGATTTATGCATTTTCTTAGGCATAAGGAAATCATCAAGGTAAAAGAGAAATAACAATGAATGCAATCGAGTGGGTGAGTGGAGAAAGTGATTCCAGCAAGGACCATGTGGGTCGCACAGCTGCGGACATCCTTCATGATTATTTCCAGAGTGTCCTCCCTGCTTAGACAACTGTGACCCATGTTTCTCCTGGCTGTCCTTAAGAACATAGGCAGTCTTCACTTAGAAGGAAAATAACTGAGTAAGGAGCTTCAGATCAGCTTCCAAGAGCAAAGGTTTAGTTGGTTTTAATAGTACTTTCAGTGATCTAGCTGGGCTTACACACTGTTCAGTTTCATATTTCAGTAAATCAAAATATATTGGTGGATGAAGGCAGAGACAAATATCTAAACAATCCTGCTCAGTTTGTGCTAATAGAAATGTACAGGAGAGGATGTAGCTGCAGCATGAAGATTTGACTCAACCCGCAAAAAGAACTTACTGTTTCTAAGTCTACAAGACAGCAGCATACATGACTAAAGAATTTTATAGGGTTCCTACCTTTTGAAACTTTTCAAGCAAATGCTAGATAGAAATCAGCCAAACCTTATGGTGTGAAAAAGATGAACCAGGTATTCACATAAAGATAATACTACAAAAATATAATCACCTTACTAAAGTTTTGTCTACCCTGCATTTCAAAACCAGCATGTGTATTTGGAGGCTGCTCGTTCATTCCCAGCCACCCAGACCTGAAATAATCACACAGAAACTGTATTATTACAATACTGCTTGGTCTATTAGCTCATGCTTCTTATTGGCTGACTCTATCTTAAATTAACCCATTTCTATTAATCTGTGTATCACCATGTGGTTGTGGCCAACTGGTAAGATTCCATCTGTCTCCTGCTGCAACTACGTGGCTTCTCCCTGACTCTACTCTCTCCTACTCTGTCTGCTTAGACCCACCTCACCCTATTCTGCGCTGCAATAGGCCCAAAGCAACTTCTTTTTTTAACCAATGGTATTCCACATACAGAGGGGAATTCTACATCAAACATGTCTCCAATAGGGCAAGTTCCATCCATGCTACATAGTTAGAGAAATTATTCAATATAGATTTATTTTTCTGTTACTTACTCTTCAGTACTTTATTGGAAAAACGGACCCTGAGAAATAAAGTCCTTAATGACAAGTCATACATAATATACTCTAGTAAAATTCTAAGAATACCTGCTAACATTTATTGAGAAATTTAATATTGCTAAATTTTCAATGTAAATGATAACTGTGGTATGTAAGGATGCTTTTTATGCAAGTATATATTTATATTGTACATATTCCCCAATACTCTCTGTGCTCCTCTTTTTTCTCCTCTTCCTACAGATTAGTCTTTGTTCCTCAGCTTCACTACATTCCTATTATACATACATACATACATATATACATACATGATCTTATACATCTATAGAAAACATAGAAACATACATCTGTCTTTCTGATACTAGTTTAATTTGATTAATATGAGTATCTCCTATTGCATTCATTTTGCTGCAAATGCTATAACTTCATTCTTCTTTATAACTGAAAATTTCCATTGTCTCTCTCTGTCTGTCTCTATCTCTGTCTCTGTCTCTCTGTCTCTCTCTCTCTGTTTGTGTGTGGGGAGAGAGAGAGATACATGTATGTGTGTATATATAGTCTCATTGATATACACGGTGCCATTTCATCTCCACAACCTAACCATATTTAAAGGGATGGTTTTATTGTTCACATCAATGGAGGAGAAAACTGGCAGCGAGAAGGATACAGAGTGTGCTGTGACTATTGAATTATAAAGTGATAAAATCAAGCTCTGAGCATAAACTTTCAGGCCTCAGGTGTGCATTCTTCCAACTTACACATTTTCAAAATTGGAGCTGATCAAATATAATTCTATTTAGCCAAGAAATGAATGCCACTTGGTTGAGGGCTATGCTGTTTAGTCACAGAACATGTGTTTAGTGACAGTTAGGAAATAGTTTAATAAAATCTAATCATCTTGAGAAATGAAATTTGCTTTGGCAATAAAATCAGCCATTTACTCAAAATCAATATATTTTTAACTAAAATGTGAAGCTCAACAACTCTCAGTACAAACTCTGAAGTATAACTTCCCTTTCTAAGTAGCCAGGCTTTTCACTTCAGGGAATGAATTGATTCTGAAAAGAGTTGGATCTTTATTTTCAGTGTTTCATTTCAGTCTTTCTGCTCTGTCCTGCCTCTCATGCTTAGATACAATGGAAATGGGCGTTAGACCAAGAATAACGCTGATTACTGGATCTTCTACTTTAAGAAAGTCTAAAGCTACAGCAAAATTCAACCCAACAACACATAGTTCTAATTCCCCTCCATTGCCTATAAGGCACATGCTGCAATTTTATTTCCTTTCCCTGCTTGTTTTTAAACATACAATATTTACTTCAAACAAAGTAAATTTCTATTAATAAAATAATGAATTTTAAAGCTCCCAGCAAATCCACCCCTACTCAATGATAGTTCTTATAGTAACCACCAAGGCAGTTTGAGAATATGTATATTAATGAGCAAAATCACACATTAAGAAATCACACCTAAGGTTGGATTGATTTTTTTCACAATGAAGTCATACTTTTAAAGATTTATTTATGCATTTCTTTTTATTTGCATGTATGTATGTCTGCATGAGTTTATCTATGTCATGTGTATGTAAGTACCCACAGATGCCAGAAGAGAATTTTGGATCCTCTGGAATTGGAGTTACAGTTGTTTTTTATCTGCTCAGTACGAATGCTAGGAACCAAGTTCAGGTCCTCTGCAAGAGCAGGAAGAGCAGGAACCATTCCTTCAACCCCTAATATCATACTTATGACCCATGATGAGATGGAAGAATACTAAAAGACCTTACCTCTCACTATTTCCTCATCTAATATTGCACAACTGCTTATTTGAATCATATTACAGTTTTGTATTAGTCTACATCTATACCTTGTCATTTGATTTAGTACACTTTTTTATATTCTGCTAAAATCTAATATGTTTACTATATTTCCTAACCTTGGATCACTTGTGGATCTTATGACTGTCTTTAATGTCTTTATCCATAATAAAAATCCAAGAAGCAAGTGTAGGGTAACTAGTCTAATTATTAGTTAGGTTATGGGCCACCTATTTTATCTATCTTGTATGGACTATGATGCATACAAGACAAGAAAATCAATACAATAACCTATTTTAAACTTTTTCTCAAAAATGACACTCAAAGCAAAATTTGGACTGTACTATATGTGGTAAGGCTAAGTATTATTTCAAGAAAATATTATTTCAACAGGTCAATAGAACAAAAATTCTTCTGTGTGTAGGTCATATGCAAAATAGGTATAAAGGCCACTCATCTCACCGCTGTTTTTTCCAACACATCCACAAAAGGATTGTGTAATTCAACTATTCCATAAAGTATCTGAAACTGTTTAAAGGAAACAAAAAAATGCTTCACAAAATCTGTTTGCAGTCATATGATCCATAAACACTACTTTCTGATCACAGAATAAGCAGATAAGTGTTTTGTAAAAATTAATTGGAGAGTGCCTTTTTTTCTGAATCAAGTACCTTCCATGAAGTTTATGGGACACAATCTGATTAGTCTTGACGTCTGGTCTACGTTTAACCCTCTCTAACTGTCAATCATCCATTAGTTTTCAATAATATTGTACTAAAAAAAAAGACGAATAAAACTGATTTCCAAAGTCTATTTACAAGTTCTTACTGAAAGGAAATTCCTCCTAGCCAAATGAAAAAAAAAAGAAAGAAAAAGAAAAAAAACTTGAATTCAGAAAAAAAAGTTAAGTTTTCTTTTAAAATAAAATTTTTTCACCCATCTTGGACTTTAGTAACTTTGAATCAATACTCTTTGTGGTCATTTTCCTTAACAGAAAAAAAAAAACAAAGCCTTCCTCATCTCTCTCATCCATCAGCATTATACCAACTGCCCCAAGCAACAAACCTCTGGCTTCCCTGGCTGTCTTCCACTCTCTACATAACTGAAAAAGCCATTTTGTCTTGTCCTTAGAATTATTTCTGCAAGTTGCAAAAAAAAAAAAACTACAACTGGATAGACAGGGAAATATAAAGCATCTTTTTAAAAATCTGCATGCCAATTCTTTTATACAGTAGATTCAGCATTTTTTGTTGTTTTTTAAAATGCATATATAATAACAGTCAAGCATGAAAAGTTACAACAATCTTGAGAGAAAAAATAAAGGAAACGGCAAGTTAAGAGGGAAAAGGAACCTCTATTTTCATTTCTTCGCCTCTCACCTAATGTCTCTCATTGTCTCTCTCTCTCTCTCCTGCAAACCCTTTCATGTCTAAAGAATGTCCTCCTTCGCCCTGAGTGATGTAGATGATATTGAAACTCAAGTTTTTCAGGGGTTACTTGCCTTTCTTTGTGCAGTTCCATCACTCTCCCATGTGCACACTGAATGAGAACAGAATTAGATCTCTGGAATGGAGGCCATTATAAGTGAAATTCCCTGCAGGGACTGACTTCCGAGTTTGTGAAGCTCTGCAGGGAATCAAGAAAATCTGAATTATAATAAGTTTGCTTGAATAAAGGGATCTCCCAAGCAAAAAAAGAAAGTTTATTTTAAAAGTTTCTGCCACTCGAGATGAAAATCTCACCAGCTCAACTCCCACCACACCCTCTCAATGCTTCAGTAACTGTGAAGTCCATCTCACTGTCAATGCAAGGAAAATGTCTGTGGTGGTCCTATATAATTCAAATAGAGGTGTGTGGGGTGGAAGGACAGTGTAGGTTGCAGGTTAACAGCAAGATATAGAAGATAAAGCTAGCATATCTGGAATACATGGAAATATATGTCTTAGCTAGCAATACCGGTAGGCAGCAGGCACAAAAAGAGATGGTGACAAAACAAACAAGGGGCACTTGGGGTAGAAAAAATTTTAACAGATGAATAAGGCCCAAAAAGATATTTTATAGCCCCAGTGTCAATTGTTTATACCCTCCGAATTAGGCGTGGTTACTTTAAGCAACTGAAATAGCCATGTACATAATAATTGTCAGATAATGGATTGGTTGACATCAAAAGTCCTACCAGTCAACCCTCTAGTGGAATTTTGTGTCTTCTTTCACTTTCGCCATGCCTGGACCACAATAGAACAGCAATGTAGCTGCTCAGCAATTGGTTATTTCAGGAGCTCAAACATGCACTCAATCAAATTGCCAGCTAGATGGGCATGGAGAAAGAAAGAGACACCTACTTCAATCCCCATAACAATCATATTTTGCTGCCACAGAATATAGTAGCAATCAGAGTCACTTAAATGTCTTATTTCGCAGCCCTACTTATACCATTTTTTTTAAATTATTTCCTTAGGATTTCCTAATGGCTTTCCATGTTACTCACTTGCAAATGAAAGATAAGTTCAGCG
Source organism: Myodes glareolus (assembly GCF_982192425.1). Classification (NCBI taxonomy): domain Eukaryota; kingdom Metazoa; phylum Chordata; class Mammalia; order Rodentia; family Cricetidae; genus Myodes; species Myodes glareolus. The sequence continues at coordinate 33,897,840 of NC_142053.1, read as the reverse complement.
TCAAGGCAATAAATTGTATTAAGAGTGCTGAATAGCCACTGCTTTGAGTTGCCATTTAGTCATTTTTAAAAAACTTTCTGAATCATTCGTTCTGCTCTCCTCTGAAATAGTAAAGAAGAAAAGTTCATTTTTGTCTAGTTCTTGACCCAAAAGAAGGTGCTCTATAATTTCAGTGTTAGCATTATATTTTTTTAACTAACACTAGAATTCTAGAGCTGGTTAATTATTCCTCCTTATGAAGGCTAATTCAATAAATTACTCAGTTGTTGATTAAGTGGCCTCTCTTTTTTAATGGGAAAGCACTTGCTAAAGTATGAAGTGTTTTACAAATATAGAGAGTGATGTAAGATGGTAATTGACATCCTCAGGAAACGTTTTCTGCTGATTCATTATATGCTTGCTAAAATGGGAGGACACAAGAACAAAATAAGTTTGCAAGGTGGTTATTCTGATTTTGTAATATCTGTTGTTGTCCATGTCTAATTTAAATGTATTCCTGGATAATGTTATTTATTGCTTATGCAGCCGAAACCCAGTCTCCTGGCTCTGTCACATGCAAAAATAAAAATAAAAACACCCTCTGGGACTGGGAAGGCCAGACAGACTTTTCTTTAAGCATTTAGTAGAGGATTCAAGAGACAAATTCAGGTTTTTTGGATGACTTCTCCTTCACAGTAAAAGCAATACAGAGTCAATGAAGCACAGTGGTTAGGTACACCGACTTCTTCATTTCAAATCCTCAGTCTATGCTTGATAGATGTCCTTGAAAAAATTGTTTATCTATAAATGGGAGTGATAATGTACCTGCCTCATAGGGAGGTTGTAAAGATTCAGTGAGGTCAATATGTATAAATCATTTAACAGAGTGTTTGGCTTACAAATGCTCAATAAAATTCTATACTAGTAATAGGAATAATAGCAGCAGTATTTGACCTTGCTCTTCCAATATGAAGAATCGAACTGATAATTTACAGGATTGGAGTAAAAAGAACTAGAAGAAGTTTGGAATTGATAAAGAAATTAGAAATTAGAAATTTCTGATCTGGCCATTTCATGGAAGTGTACCTTTTGCAGGGAAGCAAATATCAGTGGGTGTGTTCCATGAGATGTGGCATCCACATGCTCCAGAAACTGATCTTAGCCTGCTTTGACCTTCACAGAGGATTTCTTTGTCCTAATACTTATGTGAAGTTCTATCTAGATCACTTGGTGGATTACTGTGAAAGTCATTGAATGATGCCCCAAATCCTTCATTTTCTTTCTGCTTTCAAGAACTGATATGCTGATTGTGGAGCTAAGTCTGGAATGTATTGTGACTGCATACACCTGTGCATTTGGGATTTTTAGATCATCTCCCATCTCTTTAAACTTGAGGGGTAAAGGCAGTTTATTCAGTTTGTAGCCTGCAGTCACTCCAGATGGGCCAGTTTTGCCAAAAATCAAATAAATATTAGAGTAGATAACAAAGAAGAGTTTATCTAGGTCAATATAAGAATGCCATCATGCTCAAACAAAAACAAAATGAAACAGAAAGGCTCCCAGCTAAGTAAAAAATCAAAAGAAGTTTTGAAGCTAGGGCTTCCTCAAAATGAAGCAGTGCCCTTGAATTTTTTGAATCAAGTTTAGTCTGTAAGTCCCTTCACCTACCCAATGACTCTGGTTTGTTAATGTTTTTGCTTTGGGTTTTGGTTTGGTGGGTTGTTCGCTTCAAGATATTCAAGTCTAACCATGTCTATCAGGGCTTTTAACCTAATATAAAATGATAACTGGGAGAAATGTAGCAACAAGATTATCGACAGGTTTCCTTTACATACCTTTGCTCTCCAAATAACTTAAATAGTTTTAACTGTACTTTGGGGCCTACGCCTCTCAAGTAAACATACTCATACTATCAGTAAACTCTAATAAAAATAACCTGTAATTACAGATATTTGCATTGATGCTTCCACGTTGAAAGTTTAAGCCACTTATATGCGAAGCAGAGAACAGTAGGTCCCACACCTTCAAATTCAGCAGATCCAAGCTCTACTGGGTGTCTGCAAAGGCAAAGGCAGAGTTTTCAGTTGCCTTAAAATAAAAGTCAAGTACCGTGTTCAATGCTATATCGAAAATGTAATTTATCACATAAATAAAACTCCCTCAGCAGTGTCCTCGTTGCCCACAAAGGACAATGGCATGTTAGCTCTTATTAAAACTATTAAGCACCCGAGGAAAAGCATCTCCAAAGTTCAGGAAGAGTCACAAAATGCAGAGCTTGCAAACTACTTTTGAACCATGCATTTTTCTATACGTTTTGCTTGGCATATTCTATGACCTGAGCTGAACCTGAACCTGTCTAAGACACAGGAATGCCTGTGGGATAAACTCTGTGACTTGTTTCAAGATGTTTTAAGACAATATCCCATCATAAGCCACTGGCCTCTTTATATGTATGATTATCCCGTTAAGTATAGCCCCAAGCGCCTCTTAACTATAGGGAAGGGAACTACATAAATCAACACCAAGCCTTCTTCATCAAATGACAACACAATCCAAAGATGATGTTCTACAAAACAAAAGGATCATCTAGTCATGTAAAAGTCAGTGTATTTGTAAATGTGAACAAGGAAACATACAAAGCATTTTCCAACATGGTATATTTGTTGAGAGGACTTATTGTGAGACACACTCTCTCTTTTGGGGCATGGAATTCATTTGATAAATAACTATTGTAAGTCCAAAACATTTGGAAAGTTTGAAACTCGTCTGTCATATGGCTTATTCCAGTAAATGTTGTAAGATTCCAATTTTTAAGGACAAAAATTAGGCAAGATTACAAAATACAGCTTTCTCTCTTAGTGTCTACAACATCCATGTGAAAATAAACTGAGATACTTTCTCATAGCCATTTAATTCAACTCTCAGTACACTTCCATTGTCCCAATCCAGGGGAAGACCATTCTGAAGGAATGATCCAGTATCTAACAAGGTAACTCTTAAGTGGGAATATAAAAGAAATGTAGTAGTTGATACTGAACATATTACTGTTTTCAAACAAAATTCTGGACACATAGATGTTGTTGTAGGTCAACAAAGTACAAAAGCATATGGGTAAATCATATAACCTACTATAAAATTATCCTCAAATATCACAAGAATGAGAAGGTTGTACATAATAACAGCATTTCAAAAGTGTCAGAAAGGCTCTAGTTAAAGTCATTCACAACAAAATTCCTAACATGCAACTTTATTTTATGTGGGTTTTTGGACTTTAATGGCAATTTTAGTACCTATTATTTTGGGTCAGCCTAGGCCAACTAATGCATGACTAATAACAAGATGGCCCTTGGTAGTTTTTTCTCACCTTTACTGTTTCACACTTACCAGCATCTTAGCTGATTTTCTGTTGATATGATAAAAATACTCTAATATAAACAATTTAAAGGGTAAAGATGTTTATTTTAGTTCACAGTTCAAGGACCAGTACATCATGTCAGAGAAATCAAGGCAGCAGGATAGTTGAGCAGCTAATTAGTTGCATTCTGTCCACATATGGAGGAAGAGCTCAGCCAATGCATGCATGCCAGTCCCCAGGGAACTTTCTCTTTTCTACCAGTCCTGGACTCCACACCCAGAGAAGGGTTCCACCCAAGAATGGGACAGGTCTCACCACATCAGTTAACATAATTAAAGTAATCCCTCACAGACATTCTCAGAGACACTTTTCTCTGGATGATTCTAGATTACTTGAAGTTGACAATTGAGACTAACCATCGCCACGACTTTACTATTTCCACTGGCCTACTCTTCCTTTATCCCAGTGTTTGGGTTCATACTGTAAATATTAGTTGAGACCCAGTGAAAAAAATAGAAAGGACATGATTATTATAATACTATTTAATACATGGGATTGGCGGCACAGGTGTTAAATGAATTATGAAAACTATAGATACCTTCAGGAAATGGCTACCACCTCTAGGGCTGGGAAACAAACAGAAAGGTTTGAAATTTTTCGAACCTAGAAATGAAGTTTTGTTCCATGGCGGTAGATCATAGGCTCTTGAGGAAAAGATTCTAGCATTCTCACATTGAGAATATACTAATAACAAATTTGATGCTGGCACCTATAAGAGGGCACAATGACACTGAGTCTCAGACTATGCAAATTAGCTGGAAAGTGAGGCCAGCTATTGCTGCCAGAATGAAGGTCTACTATTGAGGTGATGTTGACAGGAACAGAAAGCAAACAGAAAGGAACACGTCCCTTCTCACTCCTTGAGCCCCCCAGCATACCTTTATTTTCTGTACTGTCAGAATCTATCAAACATCAAGCTGGCAAAATAGAAAATGTAGAGAGCATAGTCCAACCCTACTATCACGAAGCGATGTCTTTAAAAAGATGAATTTGGAGATGTGAGACAGTAACTTAATAACCACCGTACTGTGCAATGAGGTGTTAGATTTTCATGTCATTGTTGCGGCTGGAGTCACTCAGATATGCTTACAGTTTGGATGAAACATTAATTAGAGTGGACTGTTTGCCACAGAGGATTTCATCATTACTGAATCTGTAAGAAGCTGTTATTAAAAGACTTCAACCAGAGCTGCTCAATGTGTTGTGAGGGTGATTTTTGACTCCCCACTCATTAAAACTCCGGTATTCAATACGCATCACCTATTTTTTTTTTCGCTTTGTTCAGACCGAAGTCTATAATCTGAATGCTTCCTTAAATTATTCTAGGTATGTGGTAAGTGGTCAGGTGGTCAGTCTCCAGAGTTCTGGAAACATAAGCTTGAGCTGGGCCATCTGTTGAGTATGTGTAATTTTGTCTTTCACACAAGGAAGTAGTGGGCAAAACCCGGAAGCACATTGAAGCCCTAATGAAAATACAACCAGTAAAATTCTCTTTCTAAATATTCATTTGGCCAGCTGCTGTTATTAATGTCCTTATCATTTGGAAACATTACAGAGTTCTGATGAGAGAGACAGTCTGTGGAATTCTAGTCTAACTTTAAATGAACTTCAGAGGCGAGTAATCATGAGTTTTGATATTTCCTCTTCCCATTCAGAGCCCTGCCCACTTATATCTTCACATCTCCACGGTGAAATTTTTCTAATAGTTTCTTCCTGAAATATTACATCAGCAAGAAGGGTTAGTAGTAGCTACAGAAATGAAAACATAATCTCAGAGTGACTGATCAATGAAATCAGACCATTTCATAAAAGCCGCGCACTCATACTTCTGGCCTGTAAATTGCTCTAGGTGCCAAAGGGAATTGGAAGCTTGGCCTATCTTTTTGAACCAATACTATAATATTAACAACCGGCAACAGACAAGTTTCTGCAGCGTCTCAGCAGGAAACAACTGAAGGGTGATTTTAGGGACTTCTTTTTAAGCGCCAGGCTTTTCTGTGCAAGCAAAACCTTGGTTCTCAGGAAGGCAAGAGTTCCGTCTCCTGCGCAGACACACAGTGATCTCTTCACTGAACTATCACAGAACTTACTCTTGCTACCTAGCCTCACGAAACTGTGTATTTTCTAAAACTATTGTCTGCTTGACCCTCCTTCAGCCAGTCTATCCCCCACAGTGATGAATATGCAGTAGATATTTACTAAGTAGATGTAAAAGTAAAATAGAAACTCAAAAGAGAAAGCAGTAAAGCTTCTATGTTCCTCTCCCTGTTTCTACAAGTGCTGAAAGGGTTAATTTCTTTGACTGCAATGATAAAAACCCAAGATACAACAGACATAAATAGTAAATTGGCAAGTAGCATCATGTAAGTAGCATCATGTACAATATGTTCTTCTTACAATAACAATCGAATTTACAAACAAATTAGCTGTGGAGTCTGAAGGACATTCTGTAGTTTTCACACTGGGCCTTCATCTCCCGCTGATAGATGACTTTGACTGTAAATTGAAAAGTGGAAGTGATTCAACATTCTGTGTTTTCACAAGTGCCATTTCCAAAATTGAGGCTTCAGAAAGGAGATGCCAGAAAGTGTCGACGGAAACTCAGAGCAATTATGCCTGTTATTAAGATGAGGTAGTGGCAATTACACGGCAGACTCATAGAGAATATGTACGTGCTGATTGTTCTTAGGGAGCCTGTATGAACAAACTTTTACAGCACCCGTCAGACTTTGGGTCTCCAGTGGTAGTGTGAATTTTCAAGCTCTCCAACAGTATGCTTTTGGACAGGGATTGTGGACCCAAGAGCCATCTTAGAAGAGATATGTGCTTTTTCTCTTAATGAGCTTAAATGAAACCCCTATATTAAAAGAAGGGCTTCTTTCACTGTTTCTTTCCTCTAGAATAGTCATCCCCCACGATTTTTGGTCTCTGGACTCCTTTGTGGTACTGAAAACTGTTGATATCTTCAAATATATCCTCCCTGAGTCTTAATTGTTTTGTAGATGTATCAGTTGGAACTGGGCTCCACGGGTCTGAATTTTGATGGGTTGAAGTTTTCTGCAATGACCTTTGTGTGTTGCAATGATTCTTTTTTTTATGAGAGAAGAGAACTATACTTATCTGGAGAATAGGAAAAAATATTTAGAATATAGTTAGGTATTATGCTGGTTTAGTAAAGTGGCAGTTGTAGATTCTTATCCAAGATCCATGACTCATAAGTCCTTGATAGTTGACTAGGTTCCAGTACCAGGAATGATTTCCCTCTTATTCAATGGGTCTTGAGCTAATTAGAGAGCAGTTGGTTACTACCAAAGTATGCATGTCACTATTGTACCACTAGGGTTATTGTGTCATACCAGCTATTATAATTCATTGATATCATAGCTGAGTAGAACTGTTAGTTGCTTCATGCTTTAGAAGATTACAAACTATTCTGCTGTGCTAGTTACAGTTCAGTGGCTACAGGCAACAATTAAGCAATCTTACATTTCAAAGGGCTAGAAGACAGGATTTTGAAAGTTTTTAACCATAGAAAAAGAAAAGTTCTGGAGGAGATAAATATATTTAATCTGATTTAAACATTATAGAATATATACATATATCAAAACTTTGCATGGTACTTCACTAATATGAATAATTTTTAGGGCTTTTTTATGTGCCAGTTGAAAGAAACAATTCTAAAACACTGCCCTAATGATATTTCCCACATTTACCAAAGTACTAATTTAGTTTAATTTATAGATTTATATATGCTGTGGGATAATGCTCTTGTACACTGCAAAGATTTGTCACTCATATTTGTTTAATAAAATGCTGATTGGCCAGTAGCCAGGCAGGACGTATACACAGGACAGCAAGACTAAGAGAATTCTGGGAAGAAGAAGGGCAGAGGAAGCAAGATGAGAATGCCTTATTGAGAAAAGGTACCAAGCCGCATGGCTAAACATAGATAAGAATTATGGGTTAATTTAAGTTGTAAGAGCTAGTTAATAATATGCCTGAGAGTTGAGGCAAAACAGTCTATGATTAATACAAGCCTCTCTGTGTTTCTTTGGTACTGAATGGCTGCAGGACCAGGCAGGACAGAAATTTGTCTACAAATTTACCTTAATTTTGTAAAAACAGGGGGTTTATCTAAAAAGGAAACACTAAAACTTTTTTAGGCCAGTATATCTATAATGGTATAATCAGTAGCCCCAGTCAAAATGAAAAGCTAACAACTATATTCATTTTGATTATATTCCATTGAGAGTAAGAGAAACCCTCAATACAACAGAATTGCAACTAAGATAGTGGGCAGAATAGATATATTATTCAGGATTGAGGTGGAAGCTCCACAGATCCACCCAGGATCCAAGCTTCTACATTACTACTTTCTGAGCACATAACTTTCATTTCTAAGCAATGTCATGGTCCAAGATGTCTGGCAAAACCTTCAGCATCAGTGTATCCCAAAGATAGCTAAGACCAAACAAAGCTTCTTTCAGGTCAATTAGCTCTCCATTGAGAAATCTTTAAAACATACACTTGTTAGTCTAGATGATTCCACACTTCCACTTACACAGCTAACTGAAAATAATGTTTTGTTCTAAATAGCAATGTCTATTATATAATAATGGAGGTTGGCCATTAAGGAGGACAAATTGAATGAACTATTGGGTAGGTGTAGAACTTGAAGTTTCTGACACAGGAATATCAATAGGCACATGTTTGAGATTTCATATTGATCTATCTGAGCATCTTCAAATTTATAAGGGGGAGAAATTCCACCTCGATAAATTGTGGTTAGCCCATATTGCAAAGAAAGATAGCACTTAAAAGAATAATGTCCCTAAATGACCTTGCTTATAAAGGTGTAAATTATTTGAAGATGAAATGTCAAGACTACTACTTGGAGATTATTGTTCCATTTGTTCAGGGTATAGGGGGGTATTTTTGTTTTCCTTTGCTTTCTTTCACTCACTTCAATATTAATTTAGGAACATTGAGGTATATACAGTTTAGCCTATGTGCTCTGTAGTAGACTAATTCTAAAGATTAGTATAAATGTAAGTAATGATTAGATTGACACTACCTATTCATTTTCAATGAATACTGCAACTTAAATTTCCAGTTTTCTCATGGGCTTTCATTGGACAACCCAGACCATGGGGGTGCTTTTGAGCAAGGGTTAAGAGATTCCTCAAAGTGTCCAGTCATTATGGCAAGCTACAGAATGTGGATCTGAGATAATGCAAAATAGTTCACTTACTGAAAAGATCACAGAATCTTGATATGTTTCACCTTCTAATAATTTCTACTCTTTAAAAGCAAGATCAGTAAGAAAAGTCACTCTTATAGGTGTCATCGTGATTTCCAAGTGAAAAAAAAAAACTTTCTCCAGGCAACATTTCCCTTCTTCTATAAATTTGAAGATGCTTAGACAGTGTCAGTGTTAAGAAATGAGACTGCCATTTGAAAACTGACAAAAAGTGATTCTAACAATCTGGGGTTGTCAACTTTTAGAAGCATGGGGACATCTAACACACTGCTGGCAGAACACCTGGAACAGAGTATTCAGTCCCATCACTGCATTGTCCCCAGGGCTGGCATACCTCAAAGGAGATAATCATACACTTGCTGAAAAGTCCTACTGAAGAAGCCTTAGAGCTCAAAGTCAAGCAGTCACTTGTTAAATGAGCCACAGAGCTCTGAGTAGACTAAAGGAGGGAGATCAGAAGTTGTGTCTAGGATGGAAGGCAGGGCCTTCTACAGAATGGCTAGGTTTCTCTAACCTTATGGAACTTTGGGGAAAGAACTTCTTAGCAATTGATGGTAATTGTAGAATACTGTAATAATCATGGTTTATCTTTGAGGCATTTCCACCATAGTTAACTTCTTCAAGTGACTGGAGTGGAAAAGGAATAACTGATTGCTCTATGCCAATGGAAACCCCCTGTACTAACAGATAAATAGACCAAATGATGTCAACAAAAGACGATAATCTCCATGAGTGAAGGAACCCACTCTCTTCTTTAGAACTGGTTTCTTAATATGTGGCATAGTGTGAAAGATAGAACTAATAGGCTTTTAATTGACAGAGAAAGGAAATTAATTTAACATGTTCTGTCCTTGATACTGGACCAAAAGTACTGTTATAAATACCAAGGTGGCCCAAGTAATAAACCAAACTATTAGCCAGGGAATTAGTTGAATATTATCCCAAAATAAGTCAAAGATTTCTTGGAGGTTTTATTGTGTAGAAAAATCCCTGAGGAATAGAGCAAATGAGTGAGTGTCTGGTGATATGAAATCTCTGGAATTCTTTAAAGAGTATGACCATGTTCTTAAACTTAAGAGTTCACAGCATGTTCAGGGAGGAGAGCATTGCAATAGTTGGAGAGAGACAAGATTCACAGGCAGGAGTGGGTTTCCCTGACCACTGCACAGCTTGGCCTCAGATCCAGATTAGCTATTCTTTTCCTCTTCCTGTGTATCGGGTACTCTGGTGAAGTACAATGTTTATGTTTTCATTGAATTCTTACAAATTTTGGAAGGTATTATTTGACTTAATTTCTATGGGAGAAGACTGAAATGCTTGTTGATTCGCTGAAGCCGCAGCAGTAGCAAATTCTACCATTTAAAAGTTTGATCCAAAATGTTTCAACAGCAGAGACTGAGCTGCTAATCACTTCACTCCACTACATCTGAGCATATCTTCTATGGAGAAAGTAGATAACTGTTGTAAATTCTCACAAATTCTTCTGCATCTGAAAGAGAAGCAGTATCCCAGACTCCGAGTACCAGGAAGATAGAATCTCCTTATGGTTAGATGGGAGAAGGAATAAATGAATGCATGGAATAATAAATGGGTGGTCTCTGGATTGATTATCCTGTAGCTAGTCTTTTCCCCCAACTGTCCCCCGAACTTCACCCGAAGTAATGTTTCTGTAGTATTAAACTGACCTTGTCAGCTATCGACTTTAAAGATCCTCATTCTCTCTTTGCCATCTACAGCTTAAGGCTAAAAGTCTTAGAAAACATATCCTTCTAAAGCTTAGTCCAATAGTTCTCAACAAAGGATAGTTTTGTTCTTTAGGGAACATACATTTCTGTTATTAATGGAAGTAAAGATGCTGCTGACATATATGGAATAAAGATGCTAAACATTCTCTACAAATGCATGGTGCTGACCCCAGCTTGAAAATGTCTCTCATTAGAAACCTGGACCTATCCCTTCACAAACATTTAGAGTGTCATTTACCAATAATAGCTACCCTGTATTATAGCTGCGAGACCCCAGTCCATAGGCCCCACAGTTCCATATAATTTCATGCTTCTTTATTTTTATTCATCTTTCCTCTGCCGAGATCATTCTTGATCCTTGGTACCTTTGTTCCTTCTTGCAAGTTAATTCTAATTTTCACTTCTAAAAATCTTGCTGGAACTCCCACTTCTGTGGACCCATATCATTCTCAGCATGCATTTAAAATGACATTGACCTGTGCTATACTGAATGATATATTTCTATATCTGCCTTCCATCTCTTAACTATGAACTAAGGAAAGACAGAAACATGGTAAATTGGGAATAGAAATTATTGTTCTCAGATAATTATATTCTAAAGTATATAAAGTGCTAATCCATACTAAGTACCTGATACCGATGAAAGAGTCAATAAATAATACTTCTATTAATGACACAGGCTAAAGCTTCTCTGGTTTTGTGAATGCTATAGACCGATTCAAAGAAATGGGCAGAACTACACATTCCTACTTAAGAAATGGGTCAACTTAAAGAAAAATATTAGGTCTACTCCAGTATAGTTGGCACAGAGCTGAATCAAAATTCATGAAAAATCTTACATAGAAAACTGAAGTTTAAAAAAGTGTTTAAAGGAAGCTACATGAAATCATTTTAATACCACCTAGTACCCTCTACCATGTGCCAGGCACCAGGATAAGCACCATGCATTACCACATATCATTTAATCTATATAAGTAAGAAAATAAATATTTTATGTATATGCACATTCAAACATATAAACATGTGATCATTAACCTATTTTCCTTGATGGAGATGAAAATATCGAAGCTGCATAAAAGATACCATAGTTTTCCTACTATTACACAGAACCCTGTGTGGGAACCCTGAGTCCGACTGTTAGAGGGAAGCCAAGTATTTAACCAATGCTCTATGTCTTCTTCATTGCACAGTTAGGTCTGCAACTGAAGGCATTTTTGAACTTTGTATAATCAAAGGGCTCATGTCTAGAATTTGCTTTTACACACAGGTTTTTCTCTATAGGATCCTGCTGTCTTCTACACTGATAGTGAGGTCAAAATTAGCTAGAACTTTAAGTCAGTCACAGGACTGGTTGACCTGAGAGTCAATTCCCTTCAAGGCAAGTTTTCAATTAGCAGAGGAAGACAGCACTGTCGAGTGCTGACATTCCCAACCAAGAGCTCTTTTCTGCTCAGGGTTATTTCTCAGGGAAGGTTGTTGAGGGATGGGTACATTCTTCCGAAGCTAGAGGCTATGCCAGTGACCTTTAATGCTAGTTTAGCTTAAACACATTTTGACATTTTGAAAAAATTAGTATATTTTTACAAGGTGGGGCAAGCACCACAAATTAGACCTAATGGTTTGCCTGTAGGCTGGATCAGCAGAGTCGACAGATCCTTCGCTGCTGCTCTTGGGGCTCTTCTGAGTCCCACTCTAAAAGAAAATGTTTTCGACTACCGCATGCAACCCCCCACTTTAAAAAAAATCACAGTTGTATAAATGGCAGCAGCTTCTGGAAGTTAACCTTAGATCCATCTCAGTAGCACAGAGTTGTGGGCTCTCTCCACAATTAATAGATGCTTGTTCCACCAGCCAGAATCAGCTAAAAAAAAAATCACTACATATGTTGGGTGGAGTGGAGAGGCTCTGTTTTTACTGTGTGGGTGTAAAGCACTAGTTCCTTGAAAAATTACCTGGAAATGGACATATTTAACATAAGAATGGCATAAAAGGAACTGACAACCTAAAAGCAGTGAAAAGACCCGTCCTCTAAAACAATGGCCCCTCGACTACTAAGCAGGCACACATCTTTCATCTGAGCAGATCTCATAGACAAGCTGCCCCACCGAATCAAATGGGAATTAAAGGGATTCTATGTAGCTGGCATAGAAAGTGTCTCAAAAGCACAAAGGCCACTTTAGTCACAGAAAACTGCCAGAGGGTAGCTCATTTGATGGAAAAGAAAACAAACAGACACAATGTCTGGTGTATTTTTGAGGCAATATTAAATCTAATAAACATGACACCAATAGTATCGGCTTAAATCGGGTTGAGAGAGTTGGAGAATTTCACAGCTTGTTTCCTCACTGCCAGCCTTTATCTCAGAGGCAGCCTTGATAGCTGAGAACAGAGTCTAAAATATGTTCTTTCCCTAGCTTCTGCCAGGTGTGTGCCATTCCCGGGCCTCTGCCCTGGCTCTGGCTCCCTGAGTGGGGATAATTAGAACGTCATTTCAGCCAGCTTTGTTTTTTCTGGGTCACCGACTTCAGACTCGATCAAAATAGGAGTGTTGTACTGAAATAAATTCATTTCCTCTTCCTCAGCCAGCCCTGACTTATTTCCTAGGGGACCGTGTTCCATAGGACTAGAGCACAGAGACAGCTTCTGTCCAAGTTTGATAGTGTATATAGAGGTCCAAGGTGGGGGCACAGGGTGAACGAAGAGTCAGCCCTCCACAGTAGCAGCAGCAGCAACAGCAGTGGCAGCAGGCACTCACTCTGTCTCTCTGTGGCAGCACACTGACACGCAAAGGCCTCAGATAGACATGCTGAGGAACACATCACCACAAACTGTTCTGGGAGCTGTGGCTGCCGCTGTTTAATGTTTATCCAATGGCCTCAGTCCGAAAGGCTTTGTAGAACATGCATAATACAAGCTGAGCTTTATACCCCATTAGCACGCAAATTCCTAGCTGCCCAGAGGCATATGGTACTGACCAGAGAAGGGCAGCATTTGTAGAGGTGGAAGTAGAGGGCACAGAAGAATGTGGGGACACAGGGAGGTTGCTGGGCATTTGGGGGACACTCAGACATGGGGGCAAAGGGCCTCGTGTGGTGAAACAAGGAGAAGCCAAAGGCAACCTTTGCTTTTCTCATAGCACCAGTTGCCTGCCCTGAGAGGGCAGAAGTAAAAAAATAAGTTCTTATCTCAGACATCAGATCAGGCCTTTTCCCACTTTATTAATCGCTGTTCATAAGGTCTCTTTCAGCTGAGGAAGTTCTGGGCCTCAAAATGCAGTGAAAGTCCATATCTACTTTCCAAACATTCCGAATCCGTGAGAAAAACAAAGACTTCCATCGGCTTTTTGGCAAAGTTGAAAAGCGTAGTTACATTACTTTCACTATTTTAGTCCTGAATAAGATTTTTTTCTGCCTTCGTCTAGCCTGAAAGGAGAGAAATGGATGGTAATGAGTGCTGATGTGGGGAGTGCAAGATGGAACAGAGTTCTCCTTGAAGTGCCTAGGGATAAGCAGTCACCATCGGGAAATGTCAGGGCAGGCACTGAGCCAACTCATGTCCAGAAAAAAACTACAGTGAAATCATGTTTAGTTTGTTTATCCTCAGCATCTAGCACAGCCCTTGGACAGGGCACACTAGACACATACATGTACACACGCATGTGCATGCACACACACACACACACACACTGTTTACTCCTCTCAAACATCTCAAGTCTCTGTACTCTAAATACCCTACATTGCCTTCCTAATTTATATAGCATTAATTCCTATACCTAGCCTAATGCAGAAGCCACCAAACTGGCTGGTCTCACCTCTGCCTCCCACATTGTCTCTAGAGCAGCCAGGAAGATCCATCTGAAACCCAAATATGACTGTGCTATCCTCCGACTTAAAGTCCTTCAGTGACTACTCCAGTCACAAGAACAAAACTGATATGTGCTTCCTTTCATTACCTGGTATATTTATTTAGCAGAGATGCTATAACAAAATAGCAAAGTTCAGGGGTCTTCAATACCAAAATTTATTTTCTCAAATCTTTGGCCACTGGAAACCAAAGACACAGACGTTGACTTCTTGTAAGGCCTCTCTTTTTTACATTCAGATGGCCATCTTCTTGCTATATCCACATATTGACAACCTCTAAGTGTGTGCAGTCTCCATTTTCATAATCACACTTACAGTTTGGAGAGGTCTCCACTCTTACCAACTTAACTATCCAAATTTCTTCTTTAGATACCCAGCTCCAAACACAGTCACACTGAAGGTTAGTACCATGAGACCTAACTTTGAAAAGGACAGGATTTACCCTCAACATCTAGTCACTCACTACCTCCTGATTGGCATCCCTTTATTATTTCCACGCACTGAAACTATCTTCACCTTACTGAAATATTAATTGTACCCAAGATGAGTCATGCCGTCTCTGATGTTTAGGCTTTTACCCTTGCTATTTGCTCTACCCAAATGGTCCTTGCCCTTAGGCTGCTCTTCTGCTACTAGTGTCTTCACCCTTGGCTTGCACACCCCCCTATCTATTAATATCCCGCCTCCACATCTATGTCAAGTCCTCTCATGCCCTTTCTATTGCTTCCTTCTCACAATATGGAGAGTGATCCCTAATAGTGCTTTCAAGGGCCCTACCAGACCAAACAGTCCCTTAAGGGCATAGGTTTATGTCTCGGAAAACTATATTTTAATCCCTAAAGCGTAGCACAAGGCTTAGTACAGAGAAAGTTCTCATCAAACATTCGGGGAAATCAGAAACCAACCTGTTTCTTCGCCAAGTTTGAGGACCCAAGAAGTAAACGAGACCCAGCTAAGTGAGAAGTGTGTTCCCACCTAGGACTCCAGATCAATAGCTAGCAGACTATGCCTGCATAATATACAAGATGGATATTAGGCCTATGCTAATGGCAGGCCCTGATCAACAGGCTGTTGATTGGGTAAAAAGCTGGTTTCCCCAGGACTTCATTGTCCCAAAATCTTTATGACTTTGCTTTTCTAAGCATATACAAGACAATAAAAGAATTGTGTGTGTGTGTGTGTGTGTGTGTGTGTGTGTGTGTGTGCGTGTGCGCGTGCGTGTTGATCCAGAGGTCCTACAGCAATAACCTTCAAAATCATCTAAAGATTTGTAAAAAACACAGATGATTGGGTCCCTGTTCTCAGGGATTATGATACAATATGCCTAGGATAGAGTCTCAAAATTTGCATTTCTAATCATTTCTCAAGTGATGCTATGGTTGTCAGTTCCAGAGACCACACTGTGAATTCCACTTATCTAGAAGATACTTCGGGATTATGGAAAACAATTTATATTGTGTTGGAAATAGCATAAATGATAAATATGTTTAACAGGCTGTGTGATTATCTGTCCATCCCTCATTATCAGACAGCATCAATGTTGCTGAAATCAGTAATAGTATAGAAACGATAAGCTATTTATTACTCTTAAGGTAAAATTGTCTCTGGAGCGATGTGGTAACTTGGTGGTATGTGTTCTGTTTGTTCTTTTTGTAGGTGCGATTAGAGTGGCCCACCGACCTTACAGTCAATCCCATGGACAACTCATTGTATGTCCTGGATAACAACATCGTGCTGCAGATTTCTGAGAACAGGCGTGTGCGGATCATTGCAGGGCGTCCCATTCACTGCCAGGTGCCCGGCATCGATCATTTCTTGGTCAGCAAAGTAGCAATTCACTCCACTCTGGAGTCAGCTAGGGCCATCAGCGTCTCCCACAGCGGGTTGCTCTTCATCGCTGAAACAGACGAGAGGAAAGTGAACCGCATTCAGCAAGTGACCACCAATGGGGAGATCTCCATCATAGCCGGCGCCCCCACTGACTGCGACTGCAAAATTGATCCCAACTGTGACTGTTTTTCAGGTATGACCTTTTTAGCAATTCACCAGCTCCCCCTCTCTGTTTTCAAAAGCAAAACCTGCATCAGAAAAGCCTAAAGCAAAACAAAAAGGAATGTGTATAAACAATTGTGTGGGCTCAGGGAGAAAGCGAGGTATTGGGAGTTAGCGCTGACAGCTGACTGAGTGACCCAGAAAAGCCATAAAACCTTTTCACAATTCATCTGCCTTACTTGTTACATAGAGATAAGTATATTTCTCCATCATGTCACCTTGCTGGTCTTGGGATAAACAGACGTAATCACTTTCCAGATTCTCAAAAAAGTTAACATCATACAAATTTAAGATCGTGCCATTATTTGTGCTTTAGAGAAGGGAAAATTAGTTGAAAACCATATTTACTGATTTTATTAAACAACTTGCCCCAAGTGACTGCCTTCCAGGTGGAAAGTATGCTCTTTTAGACGGTTGAAAGCACCCCAAGCAGACTGCTGTGAGCATGTACGGGCAAAATTAAATCCCCCAATTGTAAATTCTTATGGCATCAGTCTCCTGTGTTACTTGATGTTAAAAGTTCTGAAATTCCATAAACAACGGTGCCCTTTCAGCTGAAATGGGAGAGGAAAAGACGAGCCTTTTCCACAAACATGGATAGTTATTTCGGATAGCAAACAGAACTCTAAATGTCAACAGTTCTGTTCATGTCTGAGGAGTGGAAGTCCCTCCCTGCTACATGCAAACCTATTAAGCTACTCACCCAGGACTGAACAGCCCTCATAAGTTTTGTGTTTCCTTGAGAAGAATCCAGAATCAGTAAGTTGTTCAATATGACTTTGTTCAATATTTCCTGTATTTTCCTGGACAATGAGATCTATAGATGTTTTAGTAATTTATATATTTTATTCAAGGTGTATCTACTATTTATGTCAGTTACCTGCTTTGGTATTTGGAATTATTGTTATACTTACAGACTTAGCATATTTTGACAGTGGAACAAAGGAAATTAACGCAGGAAATGACTTCTAAGCATAGTAGGACCTGAAGATTCTAAAACAAATCCTGCAAATAGCAACAGGAAAGAAACTTACCAACTGGCAGGCTAATTTTGTGTGGCTATCGTTATTTGCTGTTCTTGTACCTTGCAATACAATAGATTCTGAACAGCAGGGTTTAGGAATTCACAGAATTGGTGTAACTGAGATAATTATATCTTACTGTTCATCTTTAGTGCTACTGACTCAAGAATCACAATCTTTTGAGTAAATGGGTTTCACAATCGTCAGGGGGCATGCGAAGAATGATGGTTCCCTGATTGTATTTTTTTTCTTTAAAATGATTTTTGATGTGTGTTGCTTTAAATCTCAGGTATGCTCACTCAAATTCTTTGGGTGCCAATTATTAAAATTGGATCTTCCCCCCCCCCCATAGGTGATGGTGGCTATGCCAAAGACGCAAAGATGAAAGCCCCTTCCTCCTTGGCAGTGTCACCTGATGGTACCCTCTATGTAGCAGACCTTGGCAATGTTCGAATTCGTACCATCAGCAGGAACCAAGCCCACCTGAATGATATGAACCTTTACGAGATTGCCTCGCCTGCTGACCAAGAACTCTACCAGTTCACTGTCAATGGAACCCATCTACATACCATGAACTTGATAACAAGAGACTATGTATATAACTTCACCTACAATGCTGAAGGTGATCTGGGTGCAATCACTAGCAGCAATGGCAATTCTGTGCATATTCGCCGGGATGCAGGTGGCATGCCTCTATGGCTTGTGGTACCTGGCGGGCAAGTCTACTGGCTGACCATAAGCAGCAACGGAGTGCTGAAAAGAGTGTCAGCCCAGGGTTACAATTTGGCCTTGATGACCTACCCAGGAAACACAGGACTTCTAGCAACAAAAAGTAATGAAAATGGATGGACCACTGTTTATGAGTAAGTTCTAATTTCCAACCTCACCTTTGTTAGGTTTTTATTTAAAAGAGAATTACGGTAAGAACATAGTTTAGTAATTGATGGCTGTTGCATACTATTTTCTCCTAACAATCACGGATAAAAAAAAATAAAAAGTAAGTAGTCAAGAAGAAAATTTTACCCAGCTCCTAGGGTGGGACCCATTTTGCCTAAGCAATTTGTAGAGCATAATACTTAAAGTATAGCGTGGCGCTGCAGGAGACAGGAAAGAGGTATAAGTCCAAACACACAAAAAATCCACAGCATCCCTGGGAAGACAAGCTACAGTTGTATCTAAATAACAAAACGAAAGGATGCTGCTAAAGCAGTAAAGAAGCAGTGTGATTTAACAAGTATTTACTGATCTCTGTGGGGTTTAATGGATGAATAAACAAGTCTGTGCCCAGCCCAACTCAGTATTCGTTGCTGTGGGAGATAACGGTGAAGCTGGAATGGAAGAAGTGGACCTTGAAAGGCAAATGTAAAATTCCGCGGAGCACATGCTGACTAGCAGCTCTGAGACCCTGACTGCTATTGCGAAATATGGAGCCGCGTGCTTCAGTGCAACCCCAGGCTTCCTTGGTGCCCCTGCACAAGTGGAACCTAGCATGCAGTGGCAGTTACAGACTAGGTAATTCTGTTATAACTTCATTTCACTGGGAACTAACACAAAGTACGGCTGACAGCAAGCTACTAGGAATTACCATGGCATGGAAATAAAGACCATTGCCCTTACCTGGTTTCCGAGTCAATCGGCTCAGCAAGCCAGACTGGCAGCCCTCGGGAAGCACTTTCCCCACAAAGGAAGCTGCCTAGTTTCTAACAGTATACCGAGGGAGAATAATCTCTAGAGTCAGAACTCAGAACCTGGGATGACAGTCAACTTGAAGGCTTTAAACCATGAGGAAGTGGAGATACTAAGTTTGATGAGTTTCACATGTGACTATTCTTGTGCGGCTGTAGAAAAATATGAAGAGAATATGTCCAGGCCCACAAAAGCCTCCTGAGGAAAAGAACAAAGCAACTGTCCTTCAAAATTTTGGAGCATTTCCCAAAGAAATGTCATTTATACAAAAGACCTGAACAGCTACTCCAGTTTCTCTTGGAGAAATGTGCTCAGTAGTTTCTGTTGCAGGACTTCCTCTATTTGAGGGATGGGTTGTTTGTTTAAGTCTTCTTATATCTTAATAAAAGCAACAAAAGCTGCTAGTCTCTAAGGATCTACTTACTGCTAGATGTTACGTTAGGTAATTATTATACATCATTTTATTTGGCTTTCTTTGTAACAATGTAGAATAGGTTCTCCTAGCACTCTTATTTTATAGATAAATAACTAAGCCACAAATATAGTTCACTGGTCCTGATTCACCCAGCTATCCAGAACTTAAATGCCAATAATCTAAGTCAAGAAGTCTTACTTTAAAATAGTCTTCCTTTAGGAAAATTAATTTCTAATGAGACACTTTTAGTGTCTTATAAAACAAGTCTCACCCCGGATCACAATGCAGTTTAAATTAGGCAAGAAAATCTTGAAACCTGCCTACTGAATTCAGTCCTCCCAAAATAAATAGTTGACGAGTTAACTAGTTTTCAAAACAACCAGGTAATCTGTTACCTTTTCATTTGTTTGATTAACATTTGTTGAGTATTTGCTATGTACTACAAAATGTTTCAGGCATGCCTAACCTTTAACACTGAGGCAGAATGGTGTCATCTACTAAGTTCATACAAGAACTATGGCATCAACTTAGAAAAAAAAATTCATAATGTTTTAAGTAAGTTCATGATTTTGTATTGACCTTCACTCACAACTATCCTGAGGTGCATGCAGCCTGTAGGCCACAGGCTGAACATGCCTGCTAGGTGTGGCAATATAACCAATAACAGAAAGATAAAGTTTCATATATTCATGGAGCTTACATTGTACTGGAGGACAATAAGTTGTATAGAATTTCAGATAGCAATGCTGTATGAAGAAGTTATATATGTATACATATATATGTAAATATGGTATATGATGTATTAATAATCTTGAGCTAGTAAGATGACTCAGCAGGTAACAGTGCTTGCCTCCAAGTATCATAACCTAAGTTTGATCTTAGGGACCCACATGGTAGAAGGAGAGAACTGACTCCCATAAGTTGCATGAGTTGTTCCATGACTTCCCCCTTTGTCCCATAGCACATTAAAATAGATAGTAGATAGAGAGATAGATATACAGACTTATAGATACATAGAAAGATAGATAATAGATAGATAAAGATTTATGAAAAACTGTATATATTTTGAAAATAAGCATGATCAATACTTAATGACAAAGTAGATGTAGTATTTGTGGGAAAGCTGGGTCAAAACCAATTTCAAAGTTTTTGGCCTACGTAACAGAATATAGGGATTTCTATTCTTAGAAAGAAACATTATGCAAGAAGTATTGTAAGGTAAGAGACGAGAAATTCGATTTCTGACAATCAGTTAAACATTTAAATGGATGAGTCTGAAATTCAAAAGAAGTTAGAGATCTACATTTGGAGTCAAGCAATATTTAAAATGTATTTAAATCCATGAAACAGATGAGATCTCCAGAATAGTGAGTAAAGACTAAGAAAACATAGCAACAGAATGATTCTGAAGACCTTCATAGCTTAGCTTAAGAAAGAATGGCAAAAGAGACTGGGAAAGGAGGGCCATTGACCGAGGGAAGCAGCATGTCCAGGAAGTCAATTGTCTTAGTCCAACCCATTTGTACTCTTAACCAAACTGTCTTAGATCAGGTTATTCATAAACAATAGGAATCCACTGTGAGTGTGTGTGCATACGTGTGCGCAAATGTGCTCACACAGTGACATGCATGCCAGAGGACAACTTTGTAGAGTTAATACTCTCCTTCCACCTTTACAGGGATCCAAGGGATCAAACTCGGGCCATCAGGCCTGTGCAGCAAGTGCTTCTACTCACTAAGACACCTTGCCAGGAGATATAAAGTCTAAACTCCAGGTGCCAGCAGAATCAGTGTGTGGCATGGGGTACTCTCTGCTTGCATGATGGTACCTCTTTCTGTGTGTCTTCACATGGCAGAAGTAGGAAAGAAAAGAGGTAGACTCTTCCCCCATAACTCTTTTGTAAAATCACAAATATCATTATGGAGACACAACCCTCATGACCTAATCATCTCCTAAAGACCCCTTGGAGTTGGAGAGATAGTTCAATGGCTAAAATCACTGGCTGCACATTCAGAGAACCTGAGCTCAACTCCCAACACTGCACAGCAACTCACAACCATTCTTAACTTCAGTTCCAAGGTACCTAGACATATCAGGCATGCAAGTAGTACACAGACATGTAGGATTAAAAAAGACACATGTACACATAAAATTTTAAAACATTACAATAAAAGTTAAAAATCAAAGCCGACTTAAAATATTTCAATTTACAAAATTGGGGGAAGCACTCCTGCTCCATCACTATGTAAATCAGGTGACTCAAAACGGACAAAGGGGCTAAGTAGCAGTTCAATGGTAGATGACCTGTTTCACACACATATGACCCTGGGGAAAACGTCTGGCATCCCCAGAAAAAAAAAATGAAGTGATCAGATATTAATAAGTAAATTCGTCCTGAGAGTTGATCATTCTATTTTGAATTGTGAAGATCATTATTTACCTGAAAGGGGGAAGATTCTGAAACACAGTGAAAGACTCAAGCCTGAATAGAACAGATTGAAGAAAGACTGCACAGATGCATAAATGTCCATGACTCCACGGTTGGTAATAACCAAGAAATGTCCATCAAGTGATGAGTGAACTGCATAATGCAATCTACAGATATCATGAAATAATACTCAAAGTAGAAATGAAGTTTTGATAAATGCTAAACCATGGATCAACCTTACAGCATTAAGTGAAAGACACCAAACACAAGAGGAAAAGTATCACATGGTGACACTTACAGAAATTCCCAAAGGAGGCAAATCTGGATAAATATAACATAGATTAGCAGTCATCCAGAGCTGATGAAAGGAATGACCTGGGGGTGTGGGCAGGGATAATGAATACAGGGCTTGTTTGGAGAACGGTAGGAATATCCTAGAAGTAGTGGCAATGGTTATATAACATGACCAGTGTACTGAAATATTAGAAACTTGTACCCTTTAAAATGCTAGATTTCATGGCATGTGAATTCTCTCTAGATAACAATAAAAAGGAAATAGGAGAAAGACTGGACACAGTGGATGAAGAATTACTTTGAGGACCTTTGCTATAAGGAGTAGAGAAATTAGAACGCATGGTGGGAGTGAGGAATGAAGTCAACAGAAGGAATTTTTGTTATTGTTCATTTTTGCTTGATTTGGGTTTGGGTTTGGGTTTGAAGCAGGGTTTCACTATGTAGCCTTGGCTAGCCTGAAACTCACTATGTAGACTAGGCTAGCCTCAAACTTACAGAAGGTTTTAGTGAAATATATTTGCTTGCTAATATAAAATGTGCAGCATTGAGATTAAAAAAAATTATGATGCCCAGGAGAGAGGAGAGTGCTAATGAAAGATCAGTTTGTGTGCCAACTTTCTGCTCTTGGTACTTTGAAGCAGGGACAATATGATAAGCAGTATCCCCCAAACCTGCAAACCTGTCACCAAGATTCAGCCCACAATCAGTATAAGAAAAACTACTAACATCATCATAGCATAATCAGTATTGAGACTCTAAGGAATAGGAAACACAGGCATCCACAGGGGAGTAATCTTGAAATGTTAAGGCCACAAAAAAAATTAGAAATCATTTTATAAACGAGGGAACAGAGTCCCAGAGCAAGGAAGTAACCTGCCCATTCAGATCTAGAGTTAGACTTATTCTCTCTGTTCTACCACTACCACACTGTATTCTGCTAAAGTGTAGACATTTGAGATCACAAGAATGACAATGCAGAATATGGAGATCTAGAGAAGGAAATGAATATGAGAACACCATTAGATAATGAAGAAGGCTGTTCTTTCCCCGCATCCTTAACTCCAGAAAAAAAAATGCTGAAATGATCACAAACAAATTAGATGTGTTGAGAGAATATACCTCTTCCCTTTGAAGCTATCTGTTCTCGGGCTGAACACCAGTCCCTAACAAACCACAGCCCCTATCCTATCTTGCCTGGCCATGTAAGAATACATGGCTTTCTGTCCCTGAAAATGGGCTTAAATCGCCTACCTTCGGCATGTGTCTTGTTTCACTTATATTCTCCTTACTTTAGCCCAGGCCTGATATCCCCACAAAATGTCCTTGTCTTCCTGAAGTTGGGGAACACACAATTGAACCTACTGTCTCAATTAAGGTCAGAACGGTGCTAAGTATGGAAGAAAATGAAAGGCTCCCCCGAAACTTCAAATGTTTTTCTAAAGTGAGAGAGTGTCTTCTTTGGCTAAAGGGAACAAATTGTCTTCCAAGTTAAAAACAGAAATTCTGTTGTGGGATAAGAAGCAAAGTTTGGCAGGATGGATATTTGATGTGTAGAAAGACCCATGCAAGTAATCTGTTCAGCTTCCGGTTATCTGCAGCTATTGAGAGGAAAAATGACACGAATGACCCCGAGCAGTGGGGAATGCGAACAGGACTGAAAAGAGCCTCTTGTGCAGTAGTACTGCAGGGGCTTTTATTCTTTGATGGGATATTGTTTAAATAGATCATTGATTTTCATAATTCTGTTTGATTTGGACCAAGATCAAAATTACACACCCCAAGTATTAGTACTTGAAGCCTCACTGCCCATAAGCATCCTGAGTGTCAGGGGGCAGGAGTGAGAAGCTGACCACGGAGAAATGGCTAACAAGGAGGTGACTGTCAACACAAGAGTACTGGAACAATGCGAAATGCATTCTGCCCTGACAAGCTAATGGGCTCCTAATTGTAATGACCCTGCCAGTGGATATCCAAGGGAAAAATCTTTGTACTTCACATAACAAGCTCACCCTCAGAACTGAAATCGTAACCATGATGCTTTTGCTTATTGTTCTGGTATTTTCCTGACAAAAACAAAATCTTCTGCTACATCAAATGGGAAAGGCGCCAGGCTAAGGCCAGATCATCAGTTGTGTCTGCTGTCAGGTTAGGCCAAGTTAACAGCTCCTCAGTCCCTTTGCCCTTTGTAGGAAGTCCTTGCACTTGCGAGGACCTCTGTATTTCCATGCGTTATTGATCTTTCGGTCCTCTGCATTCTGTTTCTAGACTCTTGTTAGTGTGTTTCTTTCCACACACACAAAAAGCCACTTACTGACAAGTGAGAAAAGCTTTCTTGTTTCTCGATGCCTTATAGACTATTTCTTTAAATGCTGAGTTTTCTCAAGAGTGACTAATGAGGGATCTCCCTCCCTCCAAGATTAGATTAGAATGGGGCCAGGTATATAAACCATGTCTCCATGCAGAAAGTTTTACATGATAGTCACTCCTTCAAACACTTGAAATGGAGCTGGAGAGATGGCTCCTCCATTGACAGTTAAGGCTTCTAACCAAACATGAAAAATTCTAGTGTCTTATAGAGCCATGGGACAGAAAAAAACCTAAGATGTTATAGGTGTAGCCCTTGCCTCCAAGTAGATAAATGACTACAACTCATTAAAAAAAAAGAAAGAAAGAAAGGAAGAAAGAAAGGAAGAAAGAAAGGAAATAGGAGGTGAGGATGTAGTTCAATTGGTAGGGTGCTTATTCCAGGCATATAAAACCAGGCGTTCTGTCTACAGCCCCCACCAAACCATCCTCTCAGTTACCTAAAAGGTTCTAATCCATCCTTGAATACATGAGACTCTCTCTCAAAAACAAAAGTAAAATCACCACACATGTAAACAAGAATATAATAATATGGATTGTCCCTTCAGGTACAAAAGATAGACTCAACATCTTTGTTCAAATACCTTTCTTTGTACCAAGCTTAGCTATGGTTCAACAATCAAACAAGCAGAATTATGGTGATGCTACAGAGAAGCCAAATAAAGATTGGGAGCACACAGAGGCAAGAAAAGGTTTTCAGAGGCTGACAAGGAGTTTAGCTGCATTTTCACAGGATATCTATGTAAACTGTTAGTCTTCCTATTCTAGTTTGCTTTCTGTTGCTGAGCTAAAACACCAAATAAAAGAAACTTCGGGAGGGAAGGGTTTGTTTTGTCTTCAAGATTATAGTCCATCATTGAGAGAAATCAGAAGAGGAACTCAAAGCAAGAACCCAGAGATAGGAACTAAAGCAGATACCATGCTGCTTACTGGCCTGTTCCTCAGGCCTTCCTCAACCTGCTTTCTTAGAGTACTTAGGCCCACCTACCCAGGGATGGTACCATTCACACTGAGCTGAACTCTCCCACATCAAGCATCAATCAAGAAAATGTACCACAGACTTGCCCACAGGTCAATCTGATGGAAGAATTTTCTCAACTGAGGTTCCTCTTCCCAGATAACTCGAGCCTGTGTCAAGCTGACAAAAGTAACCATCACACCTCCCAACACTACTGTAGATGATCCTGTCTTCTCTCTAACCCCACTGACGCTCATACCCAGCTCTCCTTTCCAGTTTCACTGGCAATATCCAATGACCACTCCTCTGGTAAGGCAGATATCGTGAGAATCCTACTCTCGGCCAGACTGAGAATGCAGAGATGATTCAGAGGTCAAAAGACGTGAGCTTATAGTCGAGTGAGGGAAACAAGTCCCAAGGACAAGTGATCATGGTACATTTGATGGAAGCAAGAGCTCACCGTCTTCCCTGACAGGAACTGAGACAAAAGCTTCCTTATAGTTCCTACTGCTCCCAGTCTCCACATCCATGACTCATTATCATCATAGCATTGATCAGATCACACTATCCCACCTCCAAAAAATATCTTTCCATGTCTCTATGTTTCCTATTCACTTTCTATTTACCCCAGAGCCTGGCCTACCTCCCTACGCACTACTCAGGTCCAAGCTCAATTCTCCAGCCTTCTCTCCCACTTCCTTCCTAAAGAAATCTTGTGCTCCAATGGCATTTTCCCAATGTACATCTCACATACGTCTGTGCAGGCCTCCATGATCCTGACTCATTTGAAATGGCTTCTTTCCCTCCCCAGGCTCTACACACCTTCCAGGACTAAAGCGCCGCCACACCATGATCTGATCTTCCTCCCACTCTTAAACTCAGATCAGGAGGAACTGACCACTGCCTTCATTGAGCTTCTATGGTTCTGTTTTTGCATATGCACTGGCAGTATCCTGGAACCAGAATGAGTTTTGTGCATGTTTTATCTGCCCTAGTAGAGACTGAGGGTTTTGCTCACCATGATTTCCCAAGGACCTAGCGCATGACTCTTATTAGCTGAATGAAAGTCAGATGGGAGCAGAAGAGCATTGTGGACTTGGAAGGGCATCACAAAAAGTAAAGTACTATTGCTGATGAGAAAGAAGGGGCCCACTATTTCCTAAAAAATGCTTATTCGATTGGTCAGTTCTGACCTGAGGTAGTAAAAAGGTCTAACTCATTTGTCCTTCCTTTTAAAAATATAAATAATGAATCACACATTTATTAATCTGAGCATTTCATTGTAAGCAAGGGTAGGGAAGCTTCTAGCTTCAATTCAGTGTAGTTTAGATCTGTTTTAAATGCTCCTCAGGGGAAAGATCACACTATCTTTTATGAGAAAAGATTAGACCAAATATATTTTTAATAATGTATAAATATAACTTCCCTCAACTAAAGTATATTCCCCTCAAAGATAATGAATTCTAGGGTCTGAAGAGATGGCTCAGTGGTTAAGAGCACTGACTGATCTTCTAGACGATCCAGGTTCAATTTCCTGCGCATATAGACTCAAAACTGCTTGTTACTCCATTTCCAGGGAATCTGATACCATCTTCTGGCCTCCATAGGCACAACTGGTACACAGACATACATACTGGGGAAACACCCATGCACATAAAATTTCAATTTAAAAAAAGCATTACTTCCCTTTACATGCTACACCAGAGCACACACATGTGCACCTGAGCACACACACACATGCAAATGCTAGTACCTACAGCCTAGCACAATGCTGAAGTAAAGGGTTAAGTGTTCAATACCAGTGTATGCCCTCCCTGTGAGAACACTGAAAAATCAGTCTAGGAGTGAATCAGTCTAGGAGTTGATGTCAACTCTCCTCTCACCAAACCCACTTCAAATGACCAGGAAGGCAATACTCATTGCCTAATGGCACAGTTCCCTTGGCAGAAGTCTTGTGCCTGGTTTAAATAAGTTCTCTATACTGCCTGGAGAAAGGAGGGTGTTGTTCTCATGTTGTGGCCTGGGGGATCAGGTGAAGCATATTGGCTTGTATTCTCTGCACCAAAGGATGCAAGCTCCAAAGGGGGGAAAAAACACAACATGAGAGATTTTGATTAAACTTGTTTCTTTGACATTCAGCCTGGACAGATGCATTCCCTGGTGATGGGAGTTGAGGGGGGGGGGGGAGAACGGGACTCAAGCAAGCCCTGGGAAATCAAAGACTCTCTTTCTTTCTTGTCCACTTTGAGCAATCTTTCCAAACTTGAGGGAATTACCCACTGATGTTTACATCTGCCTGTAGCTCTTCCTTTGGTAATGACCCCGCAGAAGAGACATGGGCCTCTTATGTTTTGATCCAGAGCCATATAAATGATTGAGCGCATGAGAGACACCACACTACAAACACTACCAAATGTAACTGCTCTGGCTGGGATGAGCAGAATGTGGCTGTGTAAGCGTGCTGGGTGGAGGCTGGTGTCCTTTGTTTGTGATGGAGCTACATACAAATGCACACTTTGAAATAAGAATTCCTGTCCAGCCACAGAAAGGAAATGAGACACAATTGCTTTTTAGCTACTCACAGACTAGACAAGCCTGTGGAAAATGTTACTTTATTCCCTAAAATATTGTCTTCCTCATGCGAAAAGGACCAAACAGCCGCCTCCAACCTAAATCTGTCTGGGTAATTCTAGTCTTATCCAGAACTAGCTCCTCTTTCCCAGTGTACTTCTGTAGCCCTGGAAGCAGTGGCAGAAGCAGAGCATGGAAGACTGTCCTTATGATGTTGAGAATAAACATTAAAATGCATCTTGGGCAAAAAGCGTGTTACTTCGTTTCAAAAGTATTAAGTAGGTTGATTAGCAAGCCAAATTTATCTACAAGTCTTTACTGTGGTTTACCAGAACTTTGGACTCCAGCATCCATGTGCACAGATGGCTCTCAATTGCATCTGAACTTGTCTTTCTCTCACAAATGGACACATAGCTCAGATGTAGAGCTCCTGCTTCAGGTCCAGGTCCAAGCAGAGAACATAAAATACAACAAAGGTCTGTGTGACTGTGGAGGTAAATGTAGTTGCCCACACAGTGAGGGAAAAAAAGCTGACAACCTGTACCTACAACATCTCAGGGCCGATTTCCTGCAAGAATATGGCACTGACCAAGATCTGAGGCAAGCCCCTAGAATCCAGGAACGGGAAAACAATGAGGCAGTTGCCCATGCTAAGTGGAGACCAGAAAGGAACTGCTGTATAACTCAAACTGCTGGACTGGCACACTCTCTACTGAGGAAAGTTTGCAACAGCTGGCTCTGTCTGCGAGATAGAAACTTCTCTTATGGGGAGTAGCAGGTTGATTCCTTTTGATGATAAAACCTGGACATTGTTTTCTTCCTTTGGAAGGACCACCTGGCAGACAAAGGTTGGGACTGTACCTACTCTTACCCCTATACTTAATCCTACCCCTACCCACAACCCTACCTAGCATAGCCTTTCTATGCTGCTTTCTGACCCAAAGCCTGCAGCTTACAGGTGCAGAGCCCAGAGCAGGCTGAGTAAACAGGCTGGGCAATGGAAAGATTTGGCCATTAACCCCGGGCACAAATAGCAGCTCTGTTTGGCCTTGACAATGAGTCCTTTGCTGATAGTAACAACACACCACGCTTGTTTTAGTGAAGTCCACTTTAAAGGAGGGGGGCAATTAAGCAACATAACAGAGTGTCTGTGATGTCAAAGGGCCAGTTTGATTCTCTGCATACACATAACTGTTTGCACTGATAATCTATGTGTGCACATAGACATAGCATGTACATCGGAAATGGAACGTGACAGGGCATTGTGTATGCCTCAAGTGCAGCTCTATCCTCTGAAACACAGCCAAGTCAAAAGTTGGTCTAGATTTTCAAATTTCAGCAGCTACCTAAGTTCCTTACAATCTTGTAGATTCACCCTGAACTACTATGCCCATTTCACAGAATTGTTAGAGGAGAATGAGGAAGAGCCAGACTCACCACCGTGTCTTTGCTGCATTCTGTTCACTCGGGGTAAAATAAAATATAATTGTTTAACATTTTAAAAGCAAATAAAAGTGCTTAAATATTTTGCAATTTGCAACTTGAAAAGAAAACAGTAATGGGTTTCCAAGTGTGTGTCTTTACTTTTAATGAACTGTTTATTTTTCATGGTTCCATTGGCAATAAAAGACCAGCTCCACATCAAAAGCCTTCAGGGAGTCATTTTCCATTTGGAGGACAGTGAGATTGCCAATAATTTTGATTTTTTTTAAAAAAAGTAAACTCACTAGACTATATTTTCAGATATAGGTTGTTGCCTATTGTCCCAGGTAATTATTATTTTTGTGAGCGTCTTCTTCATATAGGCAAATTACAAAACATTTATTCACTAAACTCCAGAAAGAATTGAAGTGATTCGAAGATCAGGAGCCTCCAGAATGTTTTAATGAACATGTTTCCATTATCCTCTGTGCTTGTTCATTTTGTTGGAAGAATGATTCATTCATTTCAAAATTGGCAACTTAAACAGCAGCAAATTCTAATTTTCTCATCACAATGCAGAGTCAGTTTGTTGGCCTTCTTGGGCTTTGAGAGCCCTTTTGTGGCTCCTTTTCCTTTGACAATAGCACCCTCTGCCGGCTTCTATAATTCATCACCAGTAATGGGCTCGACCCAAATTGCAGAGGCCTCCCTGCAACATTGCACCCAGCAGGACATGATTCATAAATCAGTTTTCCATCCTGGTGATTCATTACCAGATATATTTTTTTTCTGTGAAACATCCCAGCTCAAGGAAGTCATAAGGAATTCCGAAACTTCAAAAACTATCTTCTTTTGATTAATCATCTCTTTGACCTTTTTCTTCTTATTGAACAAGGTTAATGATATTTGTTGTCACTAAAAGTTAAACTGTATTAGCTTCCGATTGATTTTTAGTTTGCAAGGACCAGTCATCATTGCCAAGAGGCTTCAGAGTTGATATCTGTTATGTTCCTTAGGTATGACCCTGAGGGACATCTGACCAACGCAACGTTTCCTACTGGAGAGGTCAGCAGCTTCCACAGTGACCTGGAGAAGCTGACAAAAGTGGAGCTCGACACTTCCAACCGTGAAAATGTCCTCATGTCGACCAACCTGACAGCAACTAGTACTATATACATTTTAAAACAAGGTAAATGATCTTTCCAATTCCACCTGCTTTACTGTCTCCAACCAAGTCTGGGCTCTCTCTTATTAGGGAACTGAAATCTCTCTCTGATTGAGAAGATGGGTTCTTCATCCCATTTTCCAGTGGAAACAGACAAATGCAGACTTTTTACAAGTTCACGTCTCCACTTTGGGCCACAATCTCTGTGGGAGTAATGAGGTTACATCCTGCCAAGTCTGATCTCCCATCAAGTCGTTTCCCAACAGCCAGGCATTTGGAAAGTTCTTTTAGGGTTTCCTAGGTTGGAGGACAATAATAAAGCCTCTGCCCCGTCTGAGCTTAGCGTTTTAGATCAGCTCTGACACGGATGAGTAAAAGGGCAAATTAAGCAGTGCAAGGAAGAATACAAGTGGCGTGGGAGAATTAAAAGCACACTCCACACGGAGAGGAAAGTATAAAGAATTGAAGAAAAAAATATTATTTTGAAAGAATGTATTAGGGGCTATAGGGGAAGGAGACAAAGAAATAGCTTTCACTGCCTTGTAATTAGGACTCACTCTGTTGCTAGGCTGTGAGGCACTTCACTCCAAAAGAAACAACGCCAACTTCTTTCTATTTTGTGGGCTAAAGGTGGCTATGATGCCATCCCCATGTGGCAAGATGCTGAGCTGAATTTCCTACTCTTCTCATTCTAGCTCCCAGCATACAACACTAAGAGAGCAAATACAAGTCAGAGAGGGAGTCTGTGAGGGAGTGCTTTTCAAAGGAGACAGCCAACAAAACAGAAGCAACCAGCCTACAGAGTGAGACAGCACCTTTCATCCTGCTCACAAGATATACCCCAGTCGTGAAAACAGCAAGACCCAAATTGGGAGAGAATGTATTCAACTGTCAGAGTGGTGGTCCAGCCCAGAGTGTAGTTAGGCCCCCAGTGCCCCATCTGCTCAGCCCTTCCCAAGTGTATCTTCTGAAACTAAACTTCTCTTCTCTTCCTGCTGCCCCCCTCCCCTCTCATTTGCTCCTCTGTCTACAGAAAATACTCAGAGTACCTATCGGGTGAGTCCAGATGGTTCTCTTCGTGCCACCTTTGCCAGTGGGATGGAGATCAGCCTCAGCTCAGAGCCCCACATTCTGGCAGGGGCTGTCAACCCCACTCTGGGCAAATGCAACATTTCCTTACCTGGAGAGCACAATGCAAACCTCATTGAGTGGAGGCAGAGAAAAGAACAAAACAAAGGCAACGTTTCAGCTTTTGAGAGAAGACTGAGGGTAAGGCCTTCCCTTTTTAGCCAAGGGCAAAAGTTCATGGGTTCCCTCAGAAAGTGAAGAGCCTCCTGAAACTGAAGTCTCACTTCTCCAAAGCTTTTCTGGGTGACTGGCTAGCTTATATGATATACTAATTCAAGAGAGAATGCTAATGGCTGATAATGGTTCAGTATCCTTAAATGTGCATTCTAATAGCAGATTTCTTTGTCATTAGCCAGCTAAAGTGCTCTAATAGTAGCAATTTCAGGCACCAAAAAAGTCTGGCTGAAGAAATATGGTAAGTCAAGAAGCCCTTCGGTACCCATCACAGCCTGCCCTGGAGATGCTCATTAGAATCCTCAAGTTGAGCCAGATTTCCAATTTTGGGTAGAGAGAGAGAAAGATGTGAGACATAAGGTACCATTTAGACATAGGCAAGATGGGAGGGCAAAGTCAATGAACTATTTCGCTGTCATAAATACATCATTAGAGCCATAGGAGTAAAGAACTGAAAGTGAGACTGAGCTGGAGGACTCAGACTGAGTCCTTGTCTGAGGGAACTGAAAGCTTTGGGGATTTTCCAGTCTTTACCAAACACACAGTTCCCTACAGTTAAACCGAGACCTCTACCAAAAGCACTGTCAGGAAGCATAGGAAGACTGCAAACGCCATAGCAGCCTCTCTACCTCTCCTTTCTTGAACGTTAACCAATGTTAAAATGATGTGACCAGATTTCCAAAGACAGTAGCCTTCAGTGTCAGCATCAGGACAACTGCCAATCGGCAGGAAGTATTCGTTATTAAGGTCAAGCCTCCGAGCAATCGTACCCCACCCAGGGTACAGAGAATGCCTGCATTCTCTTCAGCCACTGTAAAAGAACTCTGGCAAATTGAATGCTGTAGAAACACAACCACCAACCATCAAGCTGCAGAGTGAAGCTTGATGCTGCAGGCAAACCAACCAGTCATATGGCTTGATGCAGGAAAGAAAATCTCCAAGTGTGGTTGCTTTTTAATCAGCTCTGCTGGTGGCACGTAGAAACAGTCCTTAGCAGTTTGGGTTTTTGTTGTTGTTGTTGTTTTTGTCTTCTTAATAATAGCTACTGAAGCTCTTTAGATGAACAAGTCAATTTGTATGTTTCAATTCTATTGATCAGCCTGTAAAAGAACATTTGCCAGCTAAGCCACTGAATTGATAAGTGAATCCAGTCTAAATACTCAAAGTTCTAGATCTGTATAAAAGTCAGCATTTATGTCTGAGTTATTCAAGAAATGGGGCAATCGGAAGACTTGCCTTGATACCCAGGTTTTTTTTTCTTTTCAATTTTTTTATTTTAAATTTTGTTTTCATTTTACAGACCAACCATAGTTCCCCCTCCCTCCCCTCCTCCAGTTGCTCCCACCTCTCCCCAACCCATCCCCCATCCACTCTGTAAAAAGGGTAAGGCCTCCTGTGGGGAGTCAGCAAAACCAGGCATATTAAGTTGAGGCAGAACCAAGCCCTTCTCCCCTGCATCAAGGCTGAGCAAGGCATCCTACCATAGGGAATGGGGTTCAAAAATTCAACTCGTGTATCAGGATAGATCCTGGTCCAACGGACCAAGCTACACAACTATCCCACATGCAGAGGGCCTAGTTTGGTCCCAGGCAGGCTCCCTAGCTGTTGGTCTAGAGTTCATGAGCTCCCAGGAGCTCAGTTCCCCCTTGCTCATATAATCTCTCCTTCCTCCCTCTCTTTAACTGGACTCCCAGAGCTCAGCCTGGTGTTTGGCTGTGGAACTTTGCATCTGCTTCCATCAACTGGATGAAGGTTCTCTGATGACAGTTAGGGTATCCTTTATACAATGGAGTACTACTTGGCTGTAAAAAGCAGTGACATCATGAAATTTGCAAGCAAATGAATGGAACTAGAAAAAAAAATCATGCTGAGTGAGGTAACCCAGACCCAGAAAGACAAACACAGTATGTACTCATTCATAAGTGGATATTAGATGTAAAGCAAAGGATAACCAGACTATAACCCACAGCTCCAGAGAAGCTAGGCAATAAGGAGGACCCTAAGAGAGGCACATGGATTGCCCTGGGAAGAAATAGATGAGATCTCCTAAGTAAACTGGGATTGTGGGGGGGGGGGCAGTAGTGGCAAAGGGAAGGGGATAGGAGAGGGGAACAGAAGGAAACTGGGTGGTTGAGTTGAGGCAGGGACAGAGTAGAAGGGACAATGAAAGATATCTTGATAGAGGGAACAATTATGGGATTAGAAAGAAACTTGGTGCTAGGGAAATTCCCAGGAATCCACAAGGTTGAGCCCAACTAAGCCTCCTAACTGTAGTGAAGAGTGTGCCTGAACTGGTCACCTCCTGTAATCAGATTGGTGGATAGCCAATTTGATGACTTGTTTAAAAATGTTGTTAAATTGCAGCAGCAGTGGCAATGATGGTGGTGGTTTGGTGTTTGTTTTTGAGACAGGGTCCCTTCCTATATCCCCTACCTCAATCTGAGTACTGTAATTAAAGGCATGGGCTACCCGTCAACTTATTTTTATGATGTAAAATGAAATGTAGTGCTATGATAAGGTAAGAATTCTCTACAAATGGCTTATCATATTAATGATTGATCGTAGAAAAATTGAGCTTTTAGTTCCTCTCCCAACTTATGGGTTCAATAAAATATTATGAACCAAATCAGAGAAAGTGTAATTTCAAGATTTTTTTATTCTTTAGGATAACCTATTCTCTACTATGTGACCTTGGGATTTTCTAAGATGACCCACTCTTTGTTCTCTCCACCACATTCAGTTAATAGAAAAAAAACTGTAATGTATAGCTTATACCCCAATATTTTTTTTTTACTTTTGAAAAGCTTATATTATATTCACTTAAGGTTCAGTGAATGCTAATCATAAATTGAGCCACATTCTATCCTGTGGTAGAGTTAAATAGACTTGAAGACTAGATTGGGAGTCCAACCAATTCCAGGCCTTTTTCCCTATGTAACTTCTAATGTACTCCCTGAGGTCTTGGAATTGAAGAATTGGGCCCTTGTTGGCTAGGTGGTGTGACTGTGCAGGTCCCTAGAAATCTAATAACAGTCTTTTACATAGATTTAGTGCCTCACAGTTAACAAAATGCTTTCACAGCCAGAGTTTTATTTGACCACCACAGCCATCAATTGCAGTTATTCCCAATTTACAGATAAAGACACCAAGGCCCAAAGAGGTCAAGTGATTTGCCCAAAGTCAAATAGCTATTAAGGCTCAGATCCAGAGCTAAAACGCAGGTCTTCCCCTAGTATGGCACTATTTCCACTGCATCAGGCCATGCTGCCTTGTTCCTTAAAATAATTAATCTATAAATCATCGCCCCACTCAGTCCAGCCACCTTGGCAGAGCCTGACTCCTCATTTCAATGCTGACAAAAAGAGACAAATAATCGACTCTAATGTACTGGCAAGTGTGGGTGGTTCAGGACAACTGGCTGGCCTCCAGGCAAAGAGAGCATGAAGGAGACAAAAGAAGGTGGAAAGCTGTTTATCTGGTTAATCCTGCCTTCCCCATTCACAGGACCTGGTGCAATTCTTCCTTGGTATGCCCAGGTCAAACATGGAATGGAATGCCTAGTAGGATGAACGCCTTCCCAAAAGACAGGTGTAGAAGCACACACTCTTTGCCCACTGATATTCTTCTATTTTGTTTTGTCTTTTGAGACAGGGTTTCTCAGTAGCTATGGAGCCTGTCCTGGAACTCCTCTATAGAACAGGCTGACCGCGAACTCACAGAGATCCGCCTGCCTTTGCCTCCCAAGTGCTAGGATTAATGGCATGCGCCACCAGTGCCCGGCACCCGCTGATATTTAGTTCAGTGATAGTAACCCTTCACTTCCGGTAAGTTTGCAAGGGGCCAGCTGATGACAACGTCTTCTTTTTCTAACTAAATCTGTAGTGACCCATTTGTAAGTAAACCTGTAAAGAACAGGGGTCCCTGGTGCTCTCTGGTACCAGAATGTCACAACTGAAGCATTTGTTTCTCCAGCTGAAGCTGCTGCTCCAGAACATGAACAAGAGAGGTGAAGATTGCATTTCACAAAGTCACAGGACATAGAAACCCTTCATGCTGTGAGCAATGGGACACCTCTGAAAAGTCACTCTCAGAATTTGTAAATGTGCTTGGGTAGCAGCTCATAAAACACTAATTGCCCAGGCACAAAGTGACAACTTCATTTAAAGTTTCATTTGGTAAAATGATGGACATCACATGTTCCAAACCCTACCTATCATAGTCCCAGATTTTCTAGCTGGAAAGAAAATCAGGAGAAACACACCCTTTTTTAAAGATGAAAACAAGAATTCTTTTCCTCCAATGATCAGTGGGGATTTTTTTTCCCATGCACACAAAGTCAAGCTGAGGGAAACAAAGTGTTGGGAAACATGATATCATGTGCAGCCTGCACAGGCCAGGGATCTGTTAGTGCTGCCATCCTTCACAGGTACCACTAAGGGAACTAAATCGCATTAATATCCTGAAATTTCATGTATTTAAAAAAGTCTATTTCCCCGAACATGAGTTGTGTCTGAATCATCTTCCTCATAAAGTGCTTTTGCATCCAACCCATGTATCTTCTCATCTGCTGTATCAATCTGTCCCCAGAAATACATTTCCCTGGACAATAGAGGAATTAGAGTACAGATAACAATGGAGCCAATTGTCAACGAATTGAACATTCACCAAAGCAAACTGCTTTAGGAGCTACAACCAGATTGCACCTAGCTGTGTCTGTGAATAATCATGTCATATGAGACTTCTCCCAGCATTGGATCCAAGGGTTCTTTTTAAGATTCCATAGAGTGAGCAGCAAAGTCCTGGAACTACAGCCTCCTTTATTTTCTTTCTTTATTTTCTGAAAACAGGATTTAAAACCAAACTTATAAAATCCGATCGAATGATTATATATTGACAAGCAAAATGAAGCGAAGCCTAACACCCTCACAGGAAATTTTTCCTCTATTTAAAGATAACTGAAAAGGGCAGGTGTGTGTGTGTGTGTGTGTGTGTGTGTGTGTGTGTGTGTGTGTGTGTGTGTGTTGTGTATTGTGTGTGTGTATGTGTATGTGTATGTGGAGATGAGAGATCAACAGATCAGCCTCTGGTGTTATTCTCAGAAGTCATCTACCTTGGTTTTTGAGACAGTCTCTCAAAGGAACCCAGAGCTCACCAGTTTGGTTAGGCTTGCTAGATAGCCAGCAGAAGGGAACTTCTTGTCTCCGTTTCCCCAGCCCTAAGATTGTAAGTGCACACTGCTTTTCCATGTGTGCTAGGGATCAAACTTAGGTCCTCATTCTTTTGCAGTAGGCAATTTACGACCCTGTAGCCTCCAAAATGTGTTTTTTTATTCAGCATGTGAATATTCATATGTGGTCTAAAATTTGAAAGTGGAGAAAACTCTTGCTGAAACACTGATTTCCAAGCAGGCAAATAGTAGAGAATTGGAGACTAAGCCAAAAGCCTTGTAGAATTTATTTCTGTCATCAGAAACGGCCTGACAGAGCCATAGCTGTAGGGTTGGAGTTCTCATTTCTCACTGTTTTAACTTCCTTCTCACCAGGTTTGGTGAAGACATTCATTTTGTGAAAAGTTATGTAAGGAGCTGCTTAGAGATATATTAACCCACTTTAAAAATGTACCTGCAGTCTTCCGTGTTTCTGTCCCCCAGCTCCAAAGAGTAACCTGAAGACAGGAAATTTCAGGCACCAAGGCTGATGGATGGCATTGTGTTTGGGAATGAGGACTTTCTTGGAATCTTCAAATCATAAAAACTACTGCTCCTTGGTCTTAAAAATTGCTGTACTAAAATAATTAGGATGAAAGTATTGTTTCATATATGACTTCACCTATGCATAAGCATTAATGAGTTGCTTTAATTTTTAAAATGTGTTAGACTACACACATGAACTAATCAACAAGAAAGTTCTTAAATAAGAATGAGTTAATATAGAGCACAAGGCTAAACTATATGATTAAGTTCAGGTGAGAAGAATAAGGAAGATTGTGAGAAAGAACTGGCATGCTGTGATCTGGCCATTTCCTATCCCCAAATGAGGAATATGCACTGTGCATTCTCTTTTCATAGTAGTAATATTACCATTAACTATAATGACAACAGCATTTGTGCGGGCCTCTCTAGGTATATCACCATATATTAACTAATTCACCACTCATAAAGTTTCATCAGGTGGGGTTTTAGTTATTTCCATTTTACAGATAGGAAACAGAGGTTGCATGGTTACTAAATGGTGGTGTCAGGATTTGAAGCCAGAAAGGATCACTCCATACATCTGAGCATCTCCTAAGTTCTCTTCTAGCACTAAGACTTTGTGGAATGACAAGACATAGACCGTATTTTGGGAATAAAAATGAAAAAAAAGGGAAAAAGAAAAGGGGAAATGTAAATGGCTATCCCAGGCTAGTGCTAATGCTGAAAATGTGCTGTTTCATTTATAGGCAACTCTAAAATGAAAGCAGAGCTGAGCAACCTTTTGATTGTTAAACTGGAGATATCAGTAGAACATAAAATCTGTTGAATTAATGCACTGATTGATCTTTAAAAGTCCAATACTAATTACCTTAAAACTAGTGAGAGTAGAATAGTGTGTGCTACTTTAAAATCAGCTGTGAATTTTCTGCGCATTCCTGTGACTTCATAAAAATGCAATGCGGTACACCTTCCAAGCGTCGATGCTGTTTGGCCTGTCTCTTATTCACCTTCTGTCTTCAGCAAAATTTAACAGGTAATTAGGTTGTATTATGACCTGAAATGTTAGTCTCCTTGACAGTCTTCTCTTCCTTGTAGAGGAAAGAAAAATAAACTGTCGTAATTGTAGCTCTGCTGTGTGTGTGTGTGTGTGTGTGTGTGTGTGTGTGTGTGTGTGATGAGATAAAGCATAGATTTCCTTTTGTGTAGAGCACAGCTATTAAATATCTCTAGTTGTCCACAGAACAATCTAATATAGCATTATCCTACTATCTGAAACAGTTACATATGAAGGATGGAGGGAAGGTTATCTCTTAACTAATTAAAACCCAAACTTTAAGAAAAGTCAGGAAGTAGAGATAAACAGTTGCCTCTGGCGTCCCCTCTTCCTGCCATTCAACACACCCATACCCTTCCTAGGCACTTTTGGTTCTGCTGGCAATGCTACACCCTGCTCGCCAGAGTGCATTCTCCCTTATTTCCTCTCTGGCTCAACTGAAAACAAAAAGCAAGCTCCTCTCCTTAGTACAGTTGGGAAAAGAAAGCCTGTATGGAAACCAGAGGGTGTGTACAGCATATGCACATCTTTCTCTATTTAAAAAAAAATCAACATGCCCATCTTTCTTCTGCAAAATACTGTGCAACAGTGACCAAATTCAAAGGTCTCTCCCAGGGTACAGCTGTCCAAAAGGTGTCCTTTATAACTTGGGACTATTCTCACACCCTCTTTTCCAAGAGAGGGATCAGTATAGATTGTTTGGAAATACAATAAAAATAAGAATTGTTGGCCCACGCTTGGCTCAAGAGCTGTTGTCATAGAGAAGAGCAAGCATGTGTATGAATATGGATTGTTCCAACCTTACCCATGACCCGAGCAGAGCATTCATCCTAGTTCTGATGCCCACTTTAGAGGCCAGTAGCACATGGGTACCCTGGCCAGAGGTTAAAGAAGTCTCACCTGAAAGCAATTACCTTGCAGCTCTCTTCTGTGTGCTTTCCACAGAGAATGAGTAGGGAAACCTATGGCACATTTGATTCCTTCATCCCTTTCAGCCCCTGCTGAATTTTATTTTAACTTCCAAGCCCAACTTTGAAACTAGAATTTCAGGAGCATTGCTATTGCAGCACTGGAATATCAGGGTACATTATTCTGAAACAGAGCAACACTGCTACAGAAATACTGGCAGGCAGAGAAAAAGCATTAAACAGAGTCCTCCTCTGATTGACTTCATAGTGTATTTTCAACACAGGTCATTACTCGTGGCATCATAATGACTTGATTAAGAAATGTATTCTTGAGTAGTAAGCTTCATCTCTCAAACAAATAAAACCACAAATTTGGCTGAACTGAAAATCGCTTGCTACTTTGGCTCTTTACCTATCATTATAACATAAATTGTAATAGTTATGACTATCTCTGAGAGTCCGTGGGGATTTTGCAGCTGTTGTAAATAAATGGTATTACAGTTGAAGATATGTGACTATAAAACCACAGGAAAGGTAGTTGAAAAAAGAACACCTGGTTTCCTACAAGCTTCCAAGCCCTGAGTATCACAAGACAGGAACTATGTGCTTTTAGATGAACCCAGCAGGCTAGTGTATATTTTTGCAATACAACACAGTGCATATTTACTACAGACAGTTTAAAAAACTCTTAAGTCCCAAATCTGTCCCTATGGTAGTTGAGTTATACCTAATCTCAAAAACAAAGAGCACTTTTACAAAATAATTTAAGTATTACAAAATAATTTGGTCTTCTGATAGAATTCATAGCATGTAATGTTTGGATCCTTTTTGCAAAAGTTCAAAATTAAGGGCAAATATTATTAGCCTTGACCAAAAGATTATGAAACTGAGAACAAAGCATGTTTTCAAAGACCAACTTCCACATTCTGGTAGAAAATTTGGCAAATATGAACAGATGATCCATGGAAGACACACAAGTGGTCAATAATCTTTTTAAAAATTTCAACCTCATGCTCATTACCAATTGAATAAATGCAATTTTGACAATAAAGTACTATTATCTTACTCTCTTGTTTGGAAAATTTCACTACCAATGTTCCTAAAGACAGGATGAGATTGGCTCTATTAACCAAGTGGGATATAAATCTTGTGCCATCTTATGCATAATTCAGTAATCTCTCAAATCACACCTGGAGTATTTTATCTGGAGTCACTCATTACAAAAATGTTCCTTATAAAGATATATATGTTGTAGAAATATTTATTTACAAAAATGTTCAGCAAATCATAAGGTACAAGAGAAAATGAAAACAAGAACGCTAATTTCCAACTATGGGAGAATGAAAACAAACATTTATTATATAGTAAAATATTATATAACCATTAAAAACCATATTCCAAAAATACATATTAATATTGGAATGATAGAAATAAAATATTAGATGAAAAAGGAGAACACAATGCTGTCATGCTGTGTATGTATTTAAATGTATGAAAAATTGTACCCCCAGAGAAAGATAATGGGAGGAAACAAGGTAAAGTATTAATAGAAATTGTCAAATCATGATTTTCCCTACACATTTCTATATTTTCCAACATAGAATTGGAAACTCTATTGTAGGAAATCTTTGAAAATAAATTATCCCTTTATACTCAGAAAATATGGATGGAGCTGATAATTTTTGAGAAACAAAGTCTATCAAGTTACTTAGAAAGGAAAGACACAATTCTGATATAAGAGTAGGCACTTGGTAGTCATTCAGGCCACTGAGATAAAAACTCTATCTGAAGTTGAAACTTTTATTCTTGAGAACCCTTAAAAGTTTCATTTTCGGGTTTCAAGGGGGTGTGGTAACCAACTAAGATTATATCCCAGTGTTTATGTATCTGTTAATAAAAGTTTTGTAAGGGCACAGTTCATCAATTTCAGGTAAAGGAATTCTTGACCAAAGTTAAATGTTAACATAGGGCTGGAGAGATGGCTCAAAGGTTAAGAAAATTTATTCCTCTAGCAGAGAACCTGAGATCAATTCTCAGCACTCATACGGTGGCTCACAACCATTCAGAACTCTCAGGCACTCATGTAGTTCACATTCATTCACATAAAGTAAATAAATCTAAACAAAAGATTTTAAAATTTATCATAGTTTAGTTGAATGAACTAATGGATTAGTTTAGTGCGATTGTATTTAATAGAATCGAACTCTAATGTAGATTTTTGTTGTTTTACTTTTATTTTTTGCTCATATCTCATTAACCAGAAATTTAACATTCTGTATTGGGATCATGCTGACAATTCTTGCCCATATAAATGTTTTACGCCAAACTGAAACTACCTTGTCATTTGATACATGAGCCTATTCACAGGCCTAATTAGAGTAAGAAAAGTGATCATTGTATTATGTATTTTTAAAATAGTGATTACTGTTGTTCTACAGTTTCCTAAGAGCCTGTATATGTGAAGTCACCTATATTTTTAGGAAAACTCTGGTATATAAAGTGGTAATATTCCTCCCATTTCACAGATACTAAAATTAAGAATCAGGTGGGAAACAACGCCTGGTATGCAGACCAGTAACTAATTCATTCTCCGTGCTCACATTCATTCTTTTCAATACTTCTCAAACTCTTTCCTTTCTTGTTCTTGCCTTCAATTCTTCTAGACACACTAGGACCTTCTCTACCCAAATCACAGCATTAGCTATGAAAGTTGGGTGACGAGTATATATGGCTCAACCATTTTTCAATTTCATGTGTTAAATTAGTTCAAAATAAAGTTATCTTTATGAGGCAAAAAAGACCTACAAAAACTCAAAGTTAATCACACAAACTAACTAAAATTAAGTCTTTTTTTTTTTAAAGTTCTTTCCCCAAGTTCTACCCACCCTTCTTTGAGAGTTCTGTTTTCTTCATGAACTCAATTCTCTTAATGATTAAAACCAAGAACACTTTCTCCGGGAACACACACACAAAAAGTTTCAGTGCAGTGCTTTCTGAATGATTGTGCCACAATCAGGAAGTCATAGCAGAAGTTAAGATGAGTCTTCAAAGCACTGACATTCTTAGATGAAAACTGGAAATGTGGGTCACTCGTCTAGTTACTTTGAAAAGCCACCAAGTCGTTTTGCTTAACTTTAATTGTTTTAGTAAGCCATTTCATTGCCTGGATCACTCAGTTGGACCTAGCTGGATTTCATCAAAGCCAGGCATCACTGAGTGTTGTCATTGATAAACTCGTAGTCAGGGTCCCTTGAACGAAGTTCACTCTAGTCAACTGTAAGGTTTCAAGATGTTTTCAGAGAATACTAGCAATAGTCTGTGGTCCGAACTAAGGCAAACTGAAGTTGTTTCTGAACTTGAAGTCAAATTTATCTTCTTTCTTTAACCAGAAAGTGGCATTACACTTGCTATCAATGCCACCATATTTGCCTGCCTGCCTCACTTGAAAATGTGGTTGTGTGTGATTCCCTCACTAGATACTCTGAGTTCCATTATGATGTAAAGTTCACTGAGTCCTAGTATACATGAAAATCTAAAGCAGCAAATCCTTCCTAAATCGAATGGACCTCACTGTATTCTTTTTTGTTGAATTGTAACTCCAGACTTTCAAGTCACTGAATTAGTTACAAAGTAACCAAGCCAGGAAACCCCATTCTAACTCATATCTAACTCACAGAAAATAAGTTCGTGTCGTTATTGGAAACTGAGGTGGCT
Source organism: Myodes glareolus (assembly GCF_982192425.1). NCBI lineage: Eukaryota > Metazoa > Chordata > Mammalia > Rodentia > Cricetidae > Myodes > Myodes glareolus. The sequence goes on along the minus strand of NC_142053.1, from coordinate 33,854,531 downwards.
CACTTGAGTCTTTAGTTGGAGAAAGACAATCCTCGGCCATATGAGGAAGGTCAAGATTTTATCAGGCACTTTGCCAGGAGATAAAGCATAGCGCTGTCCTTCCAAAGCTGGTACATGCTGGTGAGAAAATAAAGATAACAGGGAGATGAAGACTATGAAACAATGAGGAGTCGGAGGTGAGGGGGTCTCCATCACCAGAGAATGCAGAAAAGCTTCATGATTCTCAATGCACTAGATTAAGCATCAAGGCAGTACGTAAACTGTATTTCATCTCTTTTTTGTAGGCCCATAACAGAAACCTACTCTCCATAGATTTTGATCATATGACCCGCACGGGAAAGATCTATGACGACCATCGAAAATTTACCCTTCGAATTCTTTACGACCAAACTGGTAGACCTATTCTGTGGTCTCCTGTAAGCAGATACAATGAAGTGAACATCACATATTCACCTTCGGGATTGGTCACATTTATTCAAAGAGGAAGCTGGAATGAAAAGATGGAATATGACCAGAGCGGAAAGATAATCTCAAGAACTTGGGCTGATGGGAAAATTTGGAGCTATACCTACTTAGAAAAAGTAAGTATGTGGAAGGGGAAATGAATAAGAATATTGAAGGCAGCCCTAAGTACCCAATTTTATGAAAACCTTTTCAGGAGAAAAGTCTGTGTTCGCATTGTATAAATATCAAAAAATCCACTGTGAGCCTGTAAGGATGGGCTGTTTTTCAACTGAAAACATCCCCATCCCCACCCTCTGCCAAGTACTTTTTCAAACTGACGTCAGGATAATGGCTTAGCTTTCTACTCATTTGAACATATTTGTTCATTCCCTTGAAAAGGTATCTGTATTATTATGAAAGCTCATACTGAGAGAAAATAGCTAGTAAATTCCAGCTCTCTGTGTTAATGTATCCCTGCTCTGGTAAAAAGGCCTCTTACCCAACAAATAAGGAATTCCTTTTGTGTGTGTGTGTAGCCAGTGAAATTTTTGTTGTACACATTTGAGGACTAATTCTCAAAAGTAATTAGCCTGAGGGAGCAGTGGCAGAGAGTACTAATTGGTAATCGTCTTTTGTGTGCTAAGCCTTCAACAACACCCATAATGGGAGCTTGTGCCCTCTGTCTGGAATAAAAGGATTATAATCCCACCACATGAAACATTGGTGAAACACTAGCCTCTACACAGCAGAATAGTTTCTCCTCAGATCATTACCCGTAGACAATAAGAACAATTAACCTTGATCTGCCATTGCTATATCTGATCTCCTCCTGAGATATGAAGTCTTTTCCTCTGGATTCAGTCATTTCAACTGAACTTGTCATTCCTGAATTCATTCCTAGGAAAAGTAAAGGCTATTTTCCCCAGAAAAATTCAAAGGCAATCAATTGCAAGATTACCCACAGGATCTCTTAGAGGCATCATGAGAGCCTATGGCACACGTGGCAGAAAGAGGACAATCTGTGAGCTTCTGATACAACCCCCAAAGTTTGATTCTCAAAAGGCGCTGTGCCTGTGGCTCCATGTCATCGTCCAGTTAGTGTACTACTTCCCAGAGTCAGTTGATGAAGAACTCCCCATACCAGGACAAACCAAAGTTTGCTTAGGAGCAAAAGTAAGAGGTGATCGTCCTCTGCCTTATCTATACTCCATGGGACCTTCCCATCTGGGAAAACTTTCGGGATGTGTGATCCGTATCCTACACAGGGGAAATCTGTGTCTCACAGAGAAAGTCTTTCTTCTTTTGAGTTTCAACAAAGAATGACTTGGAAAATCCTGTGGCTAAAGTCTACAGAGTGTCTAAAGCATTCAAATATTTGGCAGCATCTATACATAGTCAAAACATTTGATAGGGCATTTATTGGTAACTTTGCTACATTTGTACATTTTAAGAGATATGTATTTTAAGAACTGCATACTAAAATATGATGCCACTGACTCAGCAGTTCTCCTTGCACAGCTCCTCCATGTGACGAGAAGTAGCCAGCAGTCCTTAGGGGCATCCAGGGGGTTATTGCCTCAAGAGCGCCAGAATGTGACTATCTGAGCAAATTGCCTGAAGACAGTAACATCTAGGCCTCCTAAGACTCTTCCTGTGGTGCTGTCTATACAATAAGAAAAACATCTATTGAAAACTTAGAATTCTGTCCCATGTGCAGTTTTCTCTGATAGCAGTGAGGAGATATGGTCTCTCTTTCTCAAAGTAACTGTTTATTTCATCCAATTTCCTTCTAGAATAACACAAAACAAACTTCATTTCAGTTCTCTTTCTATAAGATAAAATATTTAGTGGGCAACAGTTCCTTCAAACGAAACAACAGAAAAGCTCAGCCCTAACGAGGTAGAGCCCAAGGGCTTCACAAATTCAAAGACCCTGTGTGACCCTTTCTCAGAAGCATGCAAAAAGGGAGTAGAAAACCCCGGATGTATTCCTCATCTAGAATAATGTTAAGAGAAACTTCAATGATTTCCAATTGTTTACTGACCAGTGAAACAAGTCAAGTCATTTGGCCTTTTAGTTATTGTGCCTTTATTTCATGTGTAATTTATTCTTTAAATAGAAGGCTCACCACTTGTTTAATCAATTATATTGTACAAAAGTCTAAACCTGCAAAATACATAATTATAAAATGCTTTCTTACTTACAAAATGGTTGCAGTCATAAGATTTCTAATACCATCCATATTCTTGTCTTAATTTCCTAATTCATACTGAAATTGACTTTAGTATATTATTATCACCAGTGATAAGCAACTAATTCACTGAATAAATGCACAACTTAAGTGAAATAATGTAATACAAAACACAAAGATCGATAATTGAAAATAACTAGGGCTTGCTTCAACTTGATGGTAAATCAAAATCGAAACAAACAAAAGGAAAAGAGGAAAGGAAGAAAATAAAAGAATCTGAAATTTTTTTATTCAAAGAAAACTAGAGAAAGATGGTTGGATTTTCTGTACTTTTTCAGGAGCTTTCTGTTCTGGGGCTCCTTTTTGTCTTTCTAATCCTGTAGTTTAACATGGACTTTGCTATCCCATTCGTTCAAGGAGACAGGAGAAGGACAGGGATGAAGGTATTACTTCTTGTAGTACATAGTAAGAATGATCAAAATTTAAAATCTCTTTTTCTTTACTCCCAAATACTCTGGCATTATGTCTGCAAGGTCTCTTGCCATTATTAAGAATCAGCATCATACTTTTTTACCTTAGAATGAAATAATGTTGTAAAAAATCATTTGACTTTCTCTAGAGTAGGTGAAAGTTAAACATTATTTTGTGAACAATACTTTGTACTCATTAGGAGAAAAATAATTATTTGGCTAATGGTTGTGGTTGTTTAAAAAGTCTCTTCTCTATTAAGAAAATCAATTATTATTTCTTAGTTTTTCTGCATGTAGTCATTAATTTTCTGCCTAGATTTATGACACTTCTCTAAGTTAATTATATTTTGAAGACCGATGCAGCTAAATTTGTATTATATCTAATGTAAATCTTTCAATTTCCTAAAAATCATTCTTACAACCTCCATTTTTAAAATGCACTTAAATATATTTTATAATCATTTAATAAGATGGTTTAGTTTTGCACATTTACACAAAATTGCCTATTCGGGGTTGTTTTCAACGACTCACTGCAGAGACAGAGCAGTCTTGGGCTTGCCTTCCCAGGTAGCCCCACACTGCCATCTGGTGGTTTTGTGAGTACTATACCTTTTCAAATTTCTACTTTCATTTCTAGTCTTTTTCAAATAAGTTTACAGTCATGATCGTCCTCCTTTATTTTCCTTCACAAAGGTTTCTTTTACAGTATAATAATCTATTAAAAAGCACAAACCTCCCACTCTATTATTCGGACTAATAAGAAATAGCTTTTTATCCGGCAGTAGCGCAGTGGACATTGGATAGACTCATAAGCATTGTTTTGGAACAAACTGATAATAATACCAATCCAAAGTGGAAAAAGCAGCCAAATAGAGCTAAACGGTATTGTGACAACAAGACAATTGCATTCAGGGGATTGCTAATCATGTCTTCCATGTTCGTCATTAGCAGGAAGTTTTAAAGCAGACTTTGGAGGGTGGGGGACTTTGGAGGCAACTCAGAGTCAGTAGCATAGAGGTCAGAGCTCAGACACTGGTTTGCTATAGACTAGAGGAAACAAACAGGGAAAAGCGTACAATAACAACACAGTGTAAATGTTTGGCAAAGCTAGCACGATGGCTGGACCAGGCAGGATGGTACAGGATAATGTGTGGCAGCCATATGGTGATTGTCCCTGGCCCACACCACAAGTGACAGATGTCATCTGTTCTTGGAAAACTGACAAAAGAGAGTGGAATGGAGCTGGAAAATCAGACTTTCGGAGTGGAAATAATACAAAGGTACTTTCACCAATTACTGCATCTACCCACCCACATCAATGTTCTACCACCTGCTGTTCCATTCATAGGAACAATTCCTCCTCGTTCTATGGAGTTTGCATTGATGGGAGAGAGCAGGCCTCTCTTCACATCCTCGGGCCTGCCCAGGATCATGCCTTTTATTCAGGAGGGTTCGCAGATCACAATGGTAGAGCTACAAGTTGTGGCAAGCTGCAAGGGCTCCATTCGACAGCGTTTGTGCATCTATTTCTGAATCTCCAGGCATAACGTTGGTAGAAAAGAAATAATGACTAAATGAACAAATAAGCGCTGACTTCATGGCATTGACACGCAACTGAAAAATCAATAATTTTCAGAAGTATGGGAGGGATGTGCCATTGCGTAACACACATATAATATTGCATCATGATTCTGCCACTTTTAAAATTCAAGTTGCCTATGCTTACGTAATTAATATTCAGAATTATTCGTGTGATATTCATGTAGAAAATGAAAAAATGCCTATTGTTTTCATAACATCAAGTTCAGAAGTTGAACTTAATATTTTGTTTGGTAAGGTAATTCTCAAAAGAGTTAAGCTCCCTTAAAGAGTTATATTAGAGTGCCTGGGGTGGATAAATTTTATTTTCATCACAAGACAAAAGTTAAAGCACTGAGGATGCAGCACAGTATATAAAAGTGTTTGCTACACAGGCATAAGGATTTGAGCTCAAATCCCTAGCAGACACATAAAGAGCTAGGCATGCATAGCTTCACATTTGCCTAGACTTCCAATGCTGCAGGGAACAGAGACAGGAGAGTTGTTGGAGCTTACTGACCATCAGGATAGCTCCAGATTCACTGAAAGACAATTTCTCGGAAGAATAAAACAGAACGTTAGAGAACAGGATACTCAACATTCTTCTCTGGCCCGTACAAGTGCATATACAGATGTATATGCCCACATACATACATGCACACACACCACACATATGCAAATGAAGTAAATTCTTTTTAAAATGAATTTTAACTGGCAGTGAATTCGAATCTTCCCTAAAATAGTGCTTTTGTGTATGTGTGTGTGTGTGTGTGTGTTTATAAACTGATACTGATTTTCTTATTCTCTGGTCCTGGGGACTCAATTTACAATCTCATACATGCTAGGCATGTATCAGTGAACTATATTCTCAAGCTTTTCAAATGCACTTATTTTGAGACAGTCTTTCTAAGTAGCTTAGGCTGGCCTTAAACTCACTCTGTATCCCAGGGAAATCTTGACTTTGTGACCTTTCTGCCTTCTGCCTTTCGAGTAACCTGGATTACAGGCCTGTGCCATCAGGCCTGGCTTATGTTTCTATTTAAAAATTACAAAAATACCAACCAATATTTATTAATATTTATATTCATTATATTTAAAGTATTATACTATGACAAATAAGTGATCATAAATTACAAATTTATTGGGTGTTGGAGAGATATAACCAGAGAATTCTTCACTTTCAGTGCATCACTCCCTTAATATTAAAACATGAATCAGATTGAAACATGAAGAATTAAATTATATATTTAAAAACATGTGTAAGAATATTCAATGTGCATTTTTTTTCAGGAAGACATGGACTATACAAAATCAACACATTTAGGTGGCTCAAAGTTAATACCTGATACACCCTATCCATGCTTTACCTCCCCCCAATCCATCTCTACATGGAAGTAGCAGTGATCTTTCTCAAATATCAACCTGACTGTTTCTCCCACCTCCTCAAGTGTGTGCTTCCGCTTGCTTCAAGCTTTACAGTGGCTCCCCTATTGCAAACAGGCTTAAGTACAAATGCCTTAAAACCTCACAGCGTATTCTAGATTCAGCTTCATTTTTACCATTCGCTGCCACTGCCCCCAAACCACACATGTTCTAGCCACACAAAATTCCTCTCATTCTATAGGAAAAATGACCATTTTTATAGGCTTCCTTAATCCTCAGCCCCCTCCTAACAAAAGAGGGGTTTTGCCAGAAGTCCTCTGTCCTTCCACATGATACACCCCCTGTCTTTGCCTGGCTAGGCTCTAGTCATCACTTATGTCTCATTTTGACTGCTCTGTCCCCAGAAAGTTTACTTTGGCCTCTTAAGTCTGGGATAATTCTTCCACCTCTACTTTCCAGAAGTACTTTGTATATCCTCTGTCTTAACTCATGTTGTACTATAATTGCTTGGGTACGGCCCAATTGCCCATGAAAGGCAATACCATTTTTGTGTACTACTGAATCCACCAGGATCTGCCACAATCCCTGGTACACAGTAATTGCTTGATAAATTCATGTTAAATGGATGAGCATGTGTTTCTTTTAATCTCTTCAACATTAGTTTTATAAATGATAGTATTTTGGTTTTGTCTCGTTTCAGTCTGTGATGCTTCTCTTACACAGTCAGCGGCGTTACATCTTTGAGTATGACCAATCAGATTGCCTACTGTCGGTCACCATGCCTAGCATGGTGCGCCACAGCTTACAAACCATGCTATCAGTGGGCTACTACCGTAACATCTACACTCCGCCAGACAGCAGCACTTCTTTCATCCAAGACTACAGTCGAGATGGCCGACTGCTCCAGACTCTGCATCTAGGGACTGGGCGCAGAGTTTTGTACAAGTACACAAAGCAAGCAAGACTGTCTGAGATTCTCTATGACACCACTCAGGTCACACTGACGTATGAAGAGTCTTCTGGAGTGATTAAGACAATACACCTGATGCATGATGGGTTCATCTGCACAATCAGATACAGGCAAACAGGTTTGTTATGAAAGGGGGTGGCATTATATACTGCCATTCATATTCTTTTATAATTTTTATGATCACATTCATAAAAAGAAATGTTAACCTCTGTGTTTGACTGGAACAAGTTTCTGCTTACTTCTCATACTGTCTTCCACTCTAAATTTAAAGCGCGTTACAGCTACCTGAAAGCTGACTCGTTAATAGCATATAGTGTATTTCTGTCTCTCTCAGTTTTCAAAATAATTGCAACTTCAGTACTTATCTTAACCCTGTACTTGTTCATATCCACCCCTGCATCTTCCCAAAGATCTATGTACAAGACATTAAGCTCAGAAACCAGCTCGAGCCCGGGGTAACCTCTATAAGCCTCAGTTGATGACAAAAGTCAGAATTCTAGGATTTATTTCAGCCTTTGGATTCATAACATGCCCAAAGCCAGACAGTAACCTGAAAACCTGACCAGTTGACTTTGTAGCAAAGGTTAAATAAAACAAACACATTTTTCCAATGATGATAGCAAGAAAGCATTACATAATATCAGTTTTTCCCTCTGGGCTACTGGATGGGTTATTACTTCAATAGTCCCTATAATTAAATTGTTCTGTAATTATGTTATACAATATTTTCAATGTCTAGTGACTAATATAAATGCGCACATAAATACACACACACACACACACACACACACACATGCCCAGGCATCAGACATCAGAGACAAATTTATAAAAGGATATAATTTTGAATATAAAATATCAGTACTTAATCAAAAAAATCTGTGATTGCTCCTGTTTATCAGATGTCTCCTTTCTCATTTTTATTTTGGTTCTTACAGGACCTCTTATTGGACGTCAGATTTTCCGATTCAGTGAAGAAGGTCTTGTGAATGCACGATTTGACTACAGTTACAACAACTTCCGTGTCACCAGCATGCAAGCTGTGATCAATGAGACCCCTTTGCCCATAGATCTATACCGCTATGTTGATGTTTCTGGTAGAACAGAACAGTTTGGAAAATTCAGTGTAATTAATTATGATTTAAATCAGGTTATAACTACTACAGTAATGAAGCACACCAAGATCTTCAGTGCCAATGGACAAGTCATTGAAGTCCAATACGAGATTTTAAAGGCAATTGCCTACTGGATGACTATTCAGTATGATACTATGGGCCGGATGGTCATATGTGATATAAGGGTAGGAGTAGATGCCAATATCACAAGGTACTTCTATGAATATGATGCTGACGGGCAACTTCAAACTGTTTCTGTGAATGACAGAACCCAGTGGCGTTATAGTTATGATCTGAATGGAAACATCAATCTCTTGAGCCATGGGAATAGTGCTCGTCTTACACCTCTCCGATATGACCTCCGAGACCGCATTACTAGACTAGGAGAAATTCAGTATAAAATGGATGAAGATGGTTTTCTGAGACAGAGAGGAAATGATATATTTGAGTATAATTCTAATGGTCTGCTGCAGAAAGCCTACAATAAGGTTTCGGGCTGGACTGTACAGTATTACTATGATGGGCTTGGGCGACGTGTTGCCAGTAAGTCGAGCCTAGGAGAGCATCTCCAATTCTTTTATGCAGACCTTGCCAACCCTATAAGAGTCACTCATCTGTACAACCACACGAGCTCAGAAATTACATCTCTTTATTATGATCTCCAAGGTCACCTTATTGCCATGGAGTTAAGTAGTGGGGAAGAATATTATGTAGCCTGTGATAATACAGGCACACCACTAGCTGTGTTCAGCAGTCGGGGTCAGGTCATAAAGGAGATTTTGTATACACCTTATGGTGACATCTACCACGATACTTACCCTGACTTTCAGGTCATAATTGGTTTTCATGGAGGACTCTATGATTTTCTTACGAAATTAGTGCATCTAGGGCAAAGGGATTATGATGTCGTTGCTGGCAGATGGACCACACCTAACCATCACGTATGGAAGCAGTTGAACCTTCTTCCCAAACCATTCAACCTCTACTCCTTTGAGAATAACTATCCAGTTGGCAAAATTCAAGATGTCGCAAAGTATACCACAGGTATTAAATAAAATACAATTAAGCTGAACTTGAACTAACTTAATGCTGGCCATCTTATTACATAACCTTGATGCCTTTGTAGAGATGCTCCTTCTTCACGCCACCTTTTTCAGAGTAAGAAAGGCATGTCACTTTTCATCAGATACAGTGCTTTTGCATCCTACTTTATTATTCTTTCCCTTTAAGCTGTTTCTATGTTTTATCCTTAAAAGCTTGCCAATGTACTCTCATAAAACAATCAGGATTAAATTAATCAGAAATAAATCCAGTGTCACAATCCATGTGGTCTTAAAACCAGTACCATATTATGAGTCTCACTACAATGAACTGAGCCAATTCCTGGGATTGCCCACAGGCCAACAGATTTCCCTACAAAGGGAAAAGGATATTGTTTTTGAGTGAATCAAATTAGGGTGAACAGTTACTTGACCGTCCACTGTCTAAACATTTACAGTAGAAGCATATCTTTCAAGTTTGAAAATGGTTTTGAATGCCTTTTTCTTTTAAATTTTGTATCTCATAGATATTGGCAGTTGGTTGGAGCTATTTGGTTTCCAGCTACATAATGTACTACCTGGATTTCCCAAACCAGAACTAGAAAACTTGGAATTAACTTACGAGCTTCTTCAACTTCAGACCAAAACTCAAGAGTGGGACCCTGGAAAGGTTAGTACAAATTTTAGCTAAGAAAAATAAACAGAAGAGCATCTAATAAAAATTATATTCTATACTTTGATTATTTCTTTGAGGGGCTTTTTTAAAACAACTTATGAGGAGGCTTCCATAAGAAAAAGATGAGAAAAGTGGAGCTTTGAGAAGGGAAAAAACTAGGAGATACTTGATGACTGCTGCAATAAATACATAAGAGGAAAGAGGATTTCAACTTCTTAAATTCTGAAATCAGCTAGCAACGGCAATAATGGATTCTATACAGAGAAAAACTACATGCTAAGACATGGAAGTGTTAGATTTCAAACTGTCCAATCATTTCAAGGATGATGCCTTACGAACATGAAAATAAAACTGTTTTGGTAAAGAAAACCATACACAGACATAATAAAGAAAAATATTACATTTCATGGGGAGAAAGTCTTGAAAAACTATGAATGCTAAAATAACCATGTGTAGGCCAATGATTTCATGAAGGCTGGTGGAGATGAACAGAAAGGAAAAGAAAGTAAAAAAGAAAATAGAAATTCAGGTGGTAAAACTTGATATTTAGGTCAAAAATTATAAGGGAAAGAAAGTTCTAAGTAGATATATATTGTAGAGTTATGTCTTTTATAAACATATATTGACTGAGTTTTCTGTCCTGCCCAGTTCCCGCAGTTATTAAGTCCCAAAGAAATCACACAGAGTTCTACATTAGTTATAAAAAGATTGGCCCATTAGTTCAGGCTTCTTGTTAACTCTTATAACTTTTATTAGCCCATTATTCTTGCCTGTTAGCCACAGGGCTCAGTATCTTATTCGGAGGGGCAGTCACATCTTGCTTCTTCTGTGGCTGGGTGAGGACTGCAGACTAGGACTTCCTTCTTCCCAGAATTCTCCTGTTCTCATTGACCCACCTCTACTTCTTGTCTGGTTGTCCCACCTATACGTCCTGCCTGGCTACTGGCCAATCAGCATTTATTTAAAATATAACTGATGGAATACAGACCATTGTCCCACACCAAACATATGTAATATTTGTGGTGTTTATAACTAAAAAAGAGGGTTATTGGTCTTTTCTCTTTTTATAGCAAGTTTGAAATATGCACAAGTAAGAAAAAATATAAAAAGATCAGCATGTCTTTCATATTTTTATAGTTTTTTCTGTTATTTATAAGGCCGTGGGTGACTGAAGGTAGGAACTATGCTTTACACACTTTTTCCAATCTCACTATGCACAATGTATCCCTCTGCATCCAGTAATAGCACCTAGATAGTGTCAGTTAGATAGCTGAATGTAAGATCTGTGTTTAGAGCGAGTTAACCTGCTTAAAGTTCCTTCTATGCCCCTCCCTCTAAGACACATGGAACATCACAGAGGAAGGGGCATGAAGATCCTAAGAAGCAGAGGTTGGAGGAAATGCTGCAAAAACAGCTTATTGGAGGCCTGACAAGCAGTTACATTCAGAAACTCTCAACAGCTCTGGTTGTCTACACCAGACCAATGCTAGATCAATCTAATCAGTATTCCATCATTGGGGTGGGGATACAAGGTCTCACTACTAGTTGAGAAGTTACAGGCACTCAATGACTACCAGGGCAAAGTGTGGGGTCTTCAAGTGTCCATGGGGTTTGTGATGGGTTGCACACACTACAGTAGATAGCCCTATGCCTTCATGCACGTGGACAACACTAACTGGACTAATTGGACTTGGTAAGATGTACAAATATAAAAGAATAGATGTGGGGAGTGTGCTGTGGAGTCAAATACCTGGAAGAAGCTCGAAGTAAGGAGTAAGGAATGGATTTGACCAAAACAAAATATATTCATGATGAATAGGAAATTTTGGGAAACCGGTAGCCACAAGTACATGCTAAAAATAGAAAAACCAAAACAGAAAGTTTCTTGTAGCTCTGAGGTTGTGGGCTACCATGTTTGAACATATTTTCTTACACTCAACTAAAGCAAGCTGTAAGACAACTGAGGAATCAGTACCTGTCTGCCTTCTGTTTTCCCAATCTTTGATATAGATATTCCAGCATGGGCTTTTTTTTTAAAATAATGACTAAGTGAAAACTTAGAGGAAAAAAAATCACCCTTGCCAGCCTTTGCTTCCCAATAATCAGCAGGCTTCCCGCTGGTATCTAACCATGTCCTTCATTTGCCCTGTGCCTTCTTTCCTAGGTGATCCTGGGCATTCAGTGTGAGCTCCAGAAACAGCTCAGGAATTTCATTTCCTTGGATCAGCTTCCCATGACTCCTCAGTACAGTGAGGGGCGGTGCCTTGAAGGAGGGAAAACACCAAGGTTTTCTGCCGTCCCCTCTGTCTTTGGCAAAGGTATAAAGTTTGCCATCAAGGAGGGCATAGTGACGGCTGATATTATAGGCGTAGCCAATGAAGATAGCAGGCGTCTTGCTGCCATTCTCAACAATGCCCATTACCTGGAAAACCTGCATTTTACCATAGAAGGGAGGGACACTCACTACTTCATTAAGCTCGGGTCTCTGGAGGAGGATCTTGTGCTCATTGGTAACACTGGGGGGAGGCGGATTCTGGAGAATGGTGTCAATGTCACTGTGTCTCAGATGACTTCAGTGTTGAATGGAAGGACTAGACGTTTTGCAGATATTCAACTGCAGCACGGAGCTCTGTGCTTCAATATCCGGTACGGAACGACTGTTGAAGAGGAGAAGAACCACGTGTTGGAGATGGCCAGACAGCGTGCGGTGGCCCAGGCCTGGACTCAGGAGCAGAGGAGACTACAGGAAGGGGAAGAAGGGATTCGGGCATGGACAGAGGGGGAAAAACAGCAGCTTTTGAGCACTGGGAGGGTGCAAGGGTACGATGGGTATTTTGTCTTGTCTGTTGAGCAGTATTTAGAACTTTCAGACAGTGCCAATAATATTCACTTTATGAGACAGAGCGAAATAGGCAGGAGGTAACAAAAGAAATCTCTGCCTTTGCGTCACCAAAGACTGCCTGTTTTTAAAACAAAAAAAAATGGTTTATTGTATTGGTTTTCTAGATCAGAACTCTGTATATGTAAATATGGAGGAAAAACATATCCAACTGCCTTTCAATGTGACAGAAGATGGTATTTTAATATTGTTTGTTTAAACTCTTTAAGAAATGACAGAGATTTTTAGTTCTTGTGTGGCAGTATTCAAAAGAACACAAGCTGAACTCAAACAGCTAACACAAATGTTTTCAGAAAGCACCACTTTCAATTTGTTGAGCCATGCATATGTTCAACTACGTGAAAAGAACCCAAGGCTCTCGATTTCTATTGTGACACCAAGTTTCACATCTAACTGTTGGCAGGACTTCCAGGCTACTTGAAAGTGTGGTGCAACAGTAGCTGAACCTTTGATCTCATAAGACTGCCAGCCCCTTCGCATTGTCCAGATCTGTTAGAGGAAACTTAAAAGGAAATCTAAAATGTCTTCAAGCACCATCTCCTGGAGTCGGAAGCTGTTTTCCCTCCTTCCCTGGTTTTTCCTCCTTGCTTGTTAAAAAGTAAATGCCATGTTGTTGTGCTGTGTTTTGGCGTGTGGTGGCTGGCTTCGGTCAACTGTGCCTTGCTGTGGGTGCGGTAAGCAGGCTGAAGAGCCACTGTTTTGCTTGTGTGTACATGATACCAAAGCAGCTGGTCGATGTGACCTCTCTCATATAATCTGTTTTGACTCAATTTTTTATCCATTTGCCCAGCTGTATTGGCGTCATGTAAACATAGCTTTTATTAACCTGGATAGGAATTTCTCATTTATATATAGGGTGTGCTTTGGTCATAGTTTCACATTAGTAATCCAGTATTTATACACTAATCCAATGGTTTGTGCACATGAAAGGTAATATACTAAAATGTATCTGGTACAATAGAAGAGGTTTTAACAGGTGTACGGGACTGTGTTGCTGATAAACATATTTAACTACTGCAGAAATTCCCAAGAGCCAAAATCTTAGAAACAATAGATCTTGTATTAAAGTGAAAAAGAGACGAAAGCCAACATAATAAGAGTTGCTGCCTCATCATTTCTTCCCACTTAGATTCATCTTTCAAATGGACAATTTTGTATAGAATCTCTCCCAGCCATGTGTAGAAAATTGAATTAAGTGAATCCTTTCCAACTTAAAGCATTTCAACTAATTACAGAAGGGCAGACTAGTTTTTTTTTTAACCAACATAATTTATGTGGCTATTTTAGTTCTCTGTCTTTAATCCATTTATTTTTATTTAATCATCTATTCCACCTAGGAAAATGACTATTTTCAAGAGGGGTCGCTTGTTCCATAATCGCTCAAAATATAGAGAAAGGTCAGAGTTGAAGTCAATGTCTGCTGCAGTTTCTCAATGTCTTAAGAATCCTGCAGCTAAAGAAGCCACTTGGTGAGCTTAGAGATTTGTGCCCATTGACAAAGAGGCAGTTTATAAAATGCTATGGAATTGCAAGTTGCCACAAATGAAAATTCATGACAGCACAATGTACCCGGTAGAAAATTCCCGTGAGACAGCATCTACCCTCGCATCACCAGGCGAACATTTGCTATGTCTGGAGGAGAATTTATGATGGACTGTTCATTTAGATTCTTTCCAGTTACTACCTAAATGCAATATGGGCTTTATGATGACAGTTTCATTGGAAATATGCAAAGTCAAAATCCTGGCTCATGTTAATATTTTTTTTAAAAAGAATATGACTCTCATTATACAAAGAAGAAGGAGGGAGAGGAAAAGGACCCCAGCAAATAGTAGGGGAAGGTGTATTAAAATATTTCATTGTTAAAACCTTCAGGTTCAAATCATTACATATTATACATGCACTGAGGATGGGGGAAGGAAGAAAGAGAGAATTCATGATGAACTCATCATTTATCTTTGTAATTGGAAACACATCAGCTCAAGATATTGTTAATCCAGACTAAAATCCCAGTGTAGGGTTTTGTCCTGAATAAGGCTTGTGTCATCAATACAGCATTTATTCACAATGAAATTCTGAACAGTTCCACAAACTTGTTGAAAATTTGAATACCTCCACACCAACTTAAAATAAACCTTAAGTTTCTAGAACCTCTGACATTCTTTTAAGTCAATGGGAAAATAGTTTGTTAACTGTATATAAAAGTGCATTCTTAAATGTGGTGTATTTTTATCACTGACCCAGTGTGTCAATATTGGAGTCTATTTTCCTTCTATTTTAAGTGATTGCACTCTTTTGCAACTCACTAATGATGGGTCATTTTCAAACTGCTTTAAATGTCCATTAGACACAAATATTTGGAGCTATCCCTTCCTAGTAATTACCTTGAACTGTGCGATTCTAGTTTGTAATACGTATTTAGTTAGTTTGTGCCTTTGGTTACCTAAAGTTATATTTGTATTATATTCAGGAAATGCACTTTTTATCACTTACAGCTGTGGTTTTACTACTGCCTTGAACTATTATTGTTCTCTTTACAACTCCTAAAGTTTTGAGGAGGAAAAGAAAAACCAAAAGGTTAACACTACAAGTCGCAAATCTAAGAGAAACATTTTGGCATTTCTTGATAAGAATATGGAGATATTAAGTATAGTGCTTCCTGTTAGCAGGATAGGAAGGATGCTTTCACTGAGTTTTAGTTTTGAAATTTAAACAAAAGAACAACTTATTTGTGTTTCCTGATAACAGTGCAGTTTTGCAGAGAAAACACATGCAATTTCTCACACACAAGAGACTTATACAACACAGCTACATATACCACTCAAGTAGGTTAAAGTGAGAAAAATAGTATTTGGATGTTCCTGTGAGGAACATTCTGGGAGAGATGCAGGAAATACTGTGACTGCTTCTTTTCCTTAGGCCCATTTCATTTGTGCTTTTAAGTTTTAATTTGTTTTACTGTTGCATACAGTCTAGAGATCCAAATGAGTTGAAAAGTTCTAAATTTAAGAGATTTTTAAATCATCTCCTTTTTAGTTGTCATTCTAATCATTATTGATTGGAAGCATGATTCTGGAAGGAAAGAAAAACAAAGCTCAATTCATTCTTTCAGCAAAACTCTTGCCATAGAAATAAGTATATGTTTTATTTTTAACCCAACAAAAGAATGTATAAAATAAGTGTGTCATTTATTGTCAATTCACCTAGGAGATCTATAATAAATAGACTTCATCTATAAATTGCAATATATAAAACATAGCCAAATATATGAAAACTTGATGATGTATAATTTGGAATTCATATGCTACATACATAGCAAGGTTATAATATATATAATTCCATTATAACTTTAATTAGATTTTTAGTTTTCATTACTGATGACAGTTTCAGGCATCCCATCACTTATTTCTACATTTTCTTTTTTTCTTTCCCACTAGACCTGTTCCCACAGTAACTTTACCTGAGAGTTCAGGCAAAGTTTTCACATTTCTGCAGATTTGTTTGTGTTAAGAGCAATGAAAGCAAAAGTACAATAATCAAGTACTTAAAGAAAAAGTGAAGGGAATGGAGTGTCTTCTAGCTTGTAGGGAAACATATGCCTACAGATTGGATGCCACATTCTTGTTTTCTTGGAGGAACTCACATATACATAGCTGACCTGGCAAATATTTCAGATCTCAGACTGCTGTTCTGCAGTCTTCTGTAAGGTCTTTATACTGAAAAGAAAACAAAAACCAAAAAAAAGAGCAAAAGAACAAACAAAAAAACAAACAAAAAAAACAAAGCAAAACAAAACAAAAAAAAACAGAAACAATTCAACAACAAAACCGTGACTTATTTCAGTGTGTCCTTCATGTGAAAGCTGTTAAGGACCAATTATACTACTGTGTGTAAGAAGAAATTGCTTCCTAAACAGTAATTGAACATACTTAGAGTTAAACTTGCTGTGGATTTTGTCTTGGCAGTTGTCATCTTACATTATTTGTCAAAGGAAATGTGTTTGGCAGTTAAAAATCTTTCCTTAGATTTAGTGGTGGACTTTAACCTCTTAAATAAATGTTAGTATATCAGATTGTGTCCTTGAAAAATATTTTACGTGTATGAATCATGACAGTGTCTAAATCTTTACTGTTCTTCTGGCAAAAGCATCAGTAAGAAGAAAGGTGAAAAGGAGAAGTACAGCCTTTATGTTAGAAAAGTACTCTTTTTAGCTGCTTACTTTCTCATGAAAAGTAAAGATGTTTACAGTGTATGCCAAGATTTTCAGTTTCTATGTAACAACAGTTAGAGGTTCTAATCATACTGAAAATTGTGTTATAATGGCCTGAGCCATGTTGCTAGGAAACAATAGGTTCCAGTTTTGTATTCCTGCTCTCCTGTGCTGAAAAGTGACTGGATACTGTACAGGTTCATGTTCTCTGGCTGCAGTTCAATGGTCTTTTGCATTTTGCTCTGGCTTTCATGCCAGAAGCATGCATTTTTCTACAAGAGCATCACAACAACATGCTGTAAATATTTGAAGTTAAACGTTACGTGTCGATATTTGAAAGAAAAGTACTTTGAATATTTCATTTTTAAAAAATAAAATGGCAAATGAATGTTGTGTCCCATTTTCTTCATGCGCCAAACTGCGTCCCCACACCAGGCTGGACAACTGTGTCCCCAAGTAATGCTGGCAAAACTGCGTCCCTCAGTCATGTTGGCTCACTGTGTCCCCAAATCAGGCTAACCCACTGCATCTCCACGTCAGGCTGGACAACTGTGTTCCCAAGTCAGTCTGGTCAACTGTGTTCCCGAGTTGGGCTGGCCCACTGCTCCCCCAAGTCAGGCTGGCAAAACTGCATCCCCAAGTCAGGCTGGCCCACTGCTCCCCCAAGTCAGGCTGGCCAACTGCATCCCCAAGTTAGGCTGGTCAACTGCATCTCCAAGTCAGGCTGGCCAACTGAGATCAGAAAATTGGCTCCTTGGCAGGAAACAATAAGGACCAACACATTATTTTGAAAATGTCGGTGGGTGCAAAAATCAAAAAGGCACTAATCTTAGACAGAAGTCTCTTCATTTTTATTTTTATACAAATAGGATCTGTGACACAAATGACTATCTAATAAACAAAGAAGAGTGACTTCAGTGAATTTTAATGCCTCCAGGTTATGACTTCTTTTACTGTTTTGTTTTGTTTTTCAAGACAGGTTATGACTTCTTAAAAGACTTTCTCTGTCTTTTTGGTGCCTTCCCAGCAATAAAGAAAAATTAAATTGGAAAAAAAATACCTGATAACAGAGAGCTAGAAGACCAGGGTGTCTAAATGCGTTGCCAAAAAAGGATGTTTGGACACAGGAGTGGCGATCATGACAGACTATTAAAAAAAAAAAAACAGCTCCACATAGGTCCTATACCTCAGAATACAACAATTGACATTTGTCATTTATTTCTAACAAAACATTTTTAGATGAGACTACAAAATTTGGTCAATAGGTCTGTTGAAGTAGGGCCACTAGTTTGTTCCTGGCTACTTAGCCCTGAAATAATCACACAGAAACTGTATTAATTAAATCACTGCTTGGCCCATTAGCTCTAGCTTCTTATTGGCTAACTCTTACATATTAATTTAACCCATTTCTATTAATCTGTGTATCGCTGCAATGCTATGGCTTACCAGGTAAAGTTCCCAGCATCTGTCTCCAGCGGGCTACATGGCTTCTCTCTGACTCTGCCTTTCTTTTTCCCAGCATTCAGTCCAGTCCTCCCCACCTATCTCTGCTCTGGCCCGCCCTGTTCTGCTATGGGCTCAAAGCAGTTCTTTATTCATTAATGGTAATTACAGCATACAGAGGAAAATCCCACAACATAGGTCTTCAAAAGTTTGAATTGATACTAATAGCTTCCATCTACTGCATAACACTTGTAACTGAAATTTGACATTTATAGTACTTTACAATGACCTGCTGCTTTTTCCACTGATTGGTTATATATGATTTATCACTAGCATATATGACATTATATTTGTATGTAAAAGTATGAGAATAAATAGATATCTTTTATATACATGTACAGGACATCATATATACAATATATGCTATAAGTGAAACCACCAAACTGGAGCACTCCATAGGTGGAAAAGAAAGGTTTATTTGGGAAAATTCAAAGCTGCCATAGCTGTCAGGGAGAATAGCAAAGGGCAGAGAAAGCATTCCCAGTGTTAAAGAGATGGGTGTTGTAGCAAGAGGAAGCCTGTAAACCAGAAAAGCCTAGAAGTTGAAGTAGTGGTTGGGGATATTTTTGGACCAGAAGAGCAGGGTTGGGGGGGGGCTAGCATGGAAGCCTCATTGCTAGAAGCAGTCAACTATAAGGGCAAAAAGGGGAAGGAGTGACTCTTTCAGACAAACAGAAACCCATTTCACTGGTTTCTGAGGAATGCTGACTTTTGGCTTTTGTTTCTCTACCGTCAGTCCTTCTATTTACACAGTCAGAGTCCAGTCTGAGCTGAACCCAGACTGTAATTTAAACATTGTCAATGGCACTGCCATTTTGTGACCACTTTTATAAGCAGAAGATACCCTAGTCTCAACACAAAGCATTAATACAAAGGAGGGAAATTTTTAGTTTCACCTGAGGATTATTTTAATTGTGCATGCTACCTGACTTTCGTATTTTAAGAACATGTCAGGAGCCTCTACTTTAACAGAAGCGTTACAGGAAATAAGAATTTGTCCATATTCCTTCACTGTTCACCTTTAGTTTTAATGTTTGAATATGTACGTAAATATTTTGTACTATTGCTACCTTAAACTCATGTAATTCTAGTGCTTCCATAATCCAGTAAGATGAATAAGATTTAACTATTCCTACTAGATAAATGCTATAAAGGTACCAGATTGACTTAGCTAAGGTCATATGAACCACGAGTGGCAGAGGAAAAGAAAATACAGGTCTCATGCATTCCTACTTTCACTCCAACACCAAATGTGGCATCACCACCTATCTTCTTGTGAGAAGGCAAATGAATTTCAGGGATTGGGGAGGGCTATCAAGGTGTGTGCGCATGTGCATGCGTGTGTGTGTTCTGTGTGTTATGCTGATGGGTTCTCTCCATCTAATTTGTTACATCAAAACATGTTCTTTTAAAAACCAAACGCGGAGAAAATGAGGGGCCAGAACAACATCCAGTCACTAAATGTTGGCTGCACAAGCCTGAGGCTCTGGATTCAAGCCTTACAACACACACTGGACTAGATGCATAAATAAAAAAGATGACAGAAATCTCAAAGGTGGATAGGAAGGAGGGAATGGGAGAGTGGAAAGGGGGGATATGGTAGGGAGAATGCATATGTTCAAAATACATTAAATGAAATTCTTAACGAATTAATAAAAATACTGGGGAGTTTGTTTTATTTTGTACGTTTTGTTTAAAACCCAGTGTGGGAGCAAATACTTACAATCCCAGCATTGGAGAAGTGAAGACAAGCAAATTCCTGGGGCTTCCTGGCCAGGCAGCGTAGCCCATTTGATGAGAGACAGCCTAAAAAGGGAACCTGCCTCCAGAAAAAAATAGGTGGACAGATCCTAAGGAATGATACTTGAGGTTGTCATGTGGCATTCACAACCAAGCACACAAGAACAGGAGCACATGTTCATGCACACACACACAACTCAAATGACCTACTAATAATTTGGCCTTTTACTAGAAATTTGGCCAGTGACCCCAAAGTATGAAACTCTCCAAACTAGGATACTTTAACTTCACCCCTAGCTGCAAACTGAAAAATAATAAGATCCCATTTCCTACAAGGGCAAACACAGGTGACACAGTTGAATTTATAGCACCCTAACAAGAAAACCACTTTTCATGTAACCTTGAAACACTCAAGGGCAAATCTGGGTTTTATTATTAATAGACTTGGGATTCTGAGCCCAATAAAGTGAATCAAATAAAACATAGTCTAATGTCATAACATTCATAACAGATTTTAAAATGTTTCTTACATTTTCAAATTATCTGTTCCATCTAAAGAAAGAATATCTTCCATCCAACCCTTTATTTATACCTGGTGGCTTCATCGGACATATTCTTTGTAGATTTATTCTACCTGTGAACTGCCACAAGACTCCTTGCCTGTCACAGTCAAACAGAAAATTATCTAAGCTTGTCTTCCTACTGACCTTATGCTTCTAAGAACAAATTTCTGAAGAAATTGACTAGTATTTGATATACTGTCACAAGTATTGTGGGCTTGCTGGCACACTTTTCAAAAGAAATATATTCTTGGAAATACGTGTGTCAGGTTCCAAAGAAACTGAAGACAAGTCTCACTTAGTGCCTATGGCTCATCCCAGGACTTCTCACCCAGCCTCCACCCACGGGCTGCGTAGCTTCCCTTCCCCCAGCTTCTCTTTCCTATATAACCTCAGGCATTTTAGCCATGAGTACTCTTGGTTCTTCTCTCTTGGTCTCTTGGCACCTAGCTGGCTTGATCTTGACCACTTTGCCCTCTTGGCGCTCTCTCTCTCTCTCTCTTTCTCTCTTCCTCTCTCTCTGTGTTTCTCTCTCTCTCTTCCTCTCTCTCTGTGTTTGTCTCTCTCTCTCTGTCTCTGTCTCTGTCTCTTTCTCTCTCCCTGCCCTCCCATGGCCGTGTCAGCCCGGACCCTTCCAGATGCCTCTGACTGAACTCTCTCTCATATCTACAATAAAACTCTTCTCCTCAACCATACCTAGGATGGGTCATGTGCTCATTTTCACTCAGCCTGTACTTTGTTTTCTATCTTGGCATCTTATAGGTATATCTGACTAGCACAGTATTTTAGATGAAACAAGAGTATTATCTTTATGTAAAAAGTGTACCTGTTATTCACTGAATAATAACAAAGTTACTCATATTAGGAAAGAAAAGAAATGGAATCAACCTGATGAGTAAAGTCCAGCCAGAGATGAACAGGAGCTCATGGGCTGGAAAGTTTGACAATAGTAAAATCAGAAAAGTTCTTAACTTTCCCAGGAAATCATTTCAATACAGTAAAGTAATCTTCATCAATACTTTAGTTTATTAACAGCATCTGTCTCTATATTTTATTTATTTGCTTATTTGTTTGTTTTTGAGACAGGGGCAGGGTTTCTTCATGTAACCTTGGCTGACCTGGAACTTGCTATATAGACCAAACTGTCTCTGTATTTTAAATGAATTCAGTAAATTCAAATTTACCTAAAGCAAATTAGGTAAATAAAAGTTTCAACTACTTTATTAAAAGGTGAAAGACCACTAATGATTTTAGAAGGCATCTTTCAATACAGACTCTTATAAAGAAACATGCAGGTATCATTCACATGTTTAGTTACTCCATTATGGACAGAGTTCAAAGCATGCATTGGAAGTAAAAATGAAAGGACTGAAGGGTATGCTGTGTGACACACTGGACTACACTATAGCTTCCACAACGACATTCCGCTCCTGTTTTTGTTTGTTTGTTTGGGTGGTTAATTGACTGGTTGATTGGTTGGTTTTGGGTTTGTTCTATTTTGCTTTTGTTGTTGTTGTTTGCTTCATGTGGTTTTTGGTTTTTCTTTTAGATTTTGTTTTGTTTTGGGAGGGAGGTTTCAAGGGAGGAGGGGTGATTCGGTGGGGGCATGGAAATGGGTGGGGACTGGGATACATGATGTGAAATCCACAAAGAATCAACAAAATTTTGAAGAATAAAAAATGCATTAAAATCGAAATTCAAACTAAAATACTTTTTAAAAATATTTTTAGGGACTTAGGATGCAGTTTAGTTGGTACAGTGCTTATCTAGTACACACAAACCCCTGGGTGAAAGCCAGGGTGCTGCTTGAGTCAGACTGGTGGCACATGCCCCTAATGTAAGCATTCAAGAGGTGGAGACAGAAGACCAGCACTTCAAGGTCGGGCATCCTCAGCTACACAAGTTGGAGATCAGTCTGGACTACATGACACCCTGTTTTTAAAAAAGTATTTAAACATATGTATTTTGTTTTATGAAAGTAGACTTTTTAATTTACTTACAAGTTAGTGATGCTGTTATTTCAACAAATACCGAGCTGCCCACAGTGCACCACTGTCCCCACACCCCATCTTTGCACACTCAAAGCATACATGTTAAGTGCTCAGTATGCACAAGGTAGCTCTGTCTATCAACAGTTCACTTATACTTAACCAAGCTCACAACATTCGGGGAAACCCTGACATCTAATGTATTCATTTTCCTGCGGATTATGGGCCAGAGCATTTGTGCTGATTCATCATCCCACCAAATACAAATCTACCTACGCATTGGGAACTTTACTTATGCATTTACCGACTTTTGTTGTCATCGTCCCTAAAACTTTCTTTCTATTGTTTTTACTGTTACTGTTTTCCCGTCCAAATGGACACTGAACTGCCCGAAGACAAGAAACAGGTGTTTTTACTTTTCTGCCCTGTTATGTTCGTTGAGTAAATGAATTCTGTGAGCCCTGAAGCAACTTGGCACACTATCAATCACAAAAGCCATGAAAATACAAATGTGAGAAGAAAACACTGCATAAAATCCAACTCTTACTTAGGTTTCAATGACTCAGAATTGCTGAAAATTAATGAAACCACAAGTCTTTATAGGGTTGCCCAATAACAAATCAGTTGATCATGAGATGCAGTCACTAAAGGGTCCCTTCCAAATAAATTTCCACTTACAGTTAAAACAGCTAGGACAGAGATACGTGAAAAGAAAAATCTATCTCATTTCATCATTTCATCTGATCTCTAGCATAACCCCAAAACTTGTAGCATCAAATACAATAAACATTTAGAGCCTATTTGAAATCATAGGCTTGTAAACTGGTTTGGTCTGTGGGTTTTGTTTGGATTTTGAAGCACTGTGTCCTGTAGCCAAATGATATTAAACTCTTGATCACCCTGCCTCCACCTCTCAAGTGTTAGAATGAAAAGTATGCATTACCACACCCCACTGGTCCAAAGATTTAACTGTCTTAACGGAAGAACTCTGGGTAAGAAGCTCGATTTCAAATTTAAACAAATACTCTTTTCTCTTTATCTAATACTTCTGGTCATACACAACTTCATAAATCCCAAAGAAGCCTAAGGCACCACAATTACTTGAGATCTGCACACCAAACACCTTCCTACCATGAAATCAAGAACCTTGAAAATCAGCAACCATCAAACACTTCACAGAAATGCTGTTTCAAAAAAAAATGAAGATTATTTTTATTTACATGAGGCAAGAATTGACATTAATCTTTTGTAAAGTTTTCATTGTGCTTTAAACTGCTTCTCGTTCGTAAATACAGGAACTGAAAATACTCTCAGGGATTCTGTTTCCCGGTACTCAATTTAAAACACTTGCTATCTACAACATCCACTTTCAGCTTTGACATGGGCGAGATGCTCCTATTACAGGACTAGAGTGCTGTTTAAAAGGCATTTACAGTTCACTGAACTGTAGTATCTACAATTTACAAGACTTGGCATATACTTAAATTATTGAAAATAAAGGACAGGGTGTGTTAGTCTTCATGGTGCTTTCAGGCAGACATCAGAATCACTTCTCCCTAAAGAAAAAGATTAGAAAAAGTCAAGAGAAATTTGTACAGTATTAAAATGATAGTTTAACGCAAATTTGTAATATGTAACCCAATGCTATGCCTCGAGCAGCTATTATTTAAAACGCCACCATAAAGAATAGATCATTGGACAGGAAGGAAAGTTACATGCTTTCTAAACTGGAGTTCTATTTCCATTTCTATGTCAAAGGGTAACTATGCGTCAATTTAAATCACATTTGAGTCTATTTATCAATTTATGTCTGAGCCTGGTTCCCTGTTTCTCAAATTATAAAAACTCATTTTATCATAAATACTAACTGTATCAGTCAAGACACACCTTCTCACTCAAAACAGAGTATTAACCTGTTCTCATAAAAGAAAAACAGAGTCATCAATTGGCTAGTATTCATTCTTTACCTCAATACATTCACTAATAATAGCTTTGCTCAAGAGAATTGTGAATGCCAGTAAAGCAACCAAGAGTGCTAATTTGATTTCCTTTGCTACTGTAAAATGGCATTCATTCAAACACCATCAGTTCAGAAACCAGAATCACAGGAACGAGGCTACCATTCGCCTTTCTGTGCCAGAAGGGCAAAGGAGGTTTTCTATTAAGCAATAGGGAACATACAACCCACGTACTCACTGAACTGTCTCATCTTTCAAAATCATATGTGCATAGATTACTGAAATAAAATGGTACTTACTATCTACAAAAAGGACTAAGAAAAATAAGATAGAAATAAAGAGATTAAAATATCTTGACTTCATAGACTTTCTATAGTTTTACAATTTTAGTAAAAGTGTATATTAGAGCATATTATGGCCCCTCTGCATAGCTACCTCTCACCTGATTTGCTGACTACAACTACTTCCTTGTTGAATTTTGCTTCTGAGTCCTCCTGCTTGTTATGTGGTTATGAACAGGTTGACCCCAACTCTAAACTTCCCAACTGTTTCAAAACTGAGCAGGAAGCCACACTTGCGGTACCTTGTGTACTCCTAGCTGAGGACTTCTCAACTGGATACTGCAGAGGTATTACAATGCCTTGATCTGGCTTCTGAAATGCTGAAATGAGATTTTTTATTTTCCGGAAAAATCTTTTATGCACCCCAGGTGCTGTCTGGAAAAGAAAAGACCAAAACATTTATTTATTTGCCTCATAATGCTTTAAAAAAAGACCTGTAAGATGTGAGGGGGATGCTTAGAGAAGTAACATTTGTGTAACTTGCTCCAATATTTGAAAACATAAGGAAGAAAGGAAAACAACATCCAGAAGAGCTTACTTTGCTTGGCTGAATTTCCCTGCAAGAGGAGCTAATGAGCTGTCATTGCAGTTCTCCCAAGGGTAGGACTAGTTTGTACAAGCTCTCAGAGCCCTGCCCTTGCTGACTGCTACCCATCATACATCCCGAACCTCTAAGGGTGCACAGGCCATTACCCACAATGAATTCAGCAACAGAGGGGATGCAGTTAAACATAAAAAAAAAGTACAGATCCTACAGGTCATTAATAAAAAGCCCGAGGAACCAAACCAACAACCCGTTCCCCTGCCATCATTTTACAATAGAAAATACTACTCGGAAAATTAAAAAGTGAGTGCTATGATACATACAGCTGCATGGCTGGCTAATGCTCATGCGCTTTTACCTCGTAATACATACTGACTCACTCTTCATGTTAATTTTGTGTTCTTTTCTCAGATTGCTCTCACAGTTGGCACTGTACCATGCCAAGGTTTTCTATATGACATGAAAATGAAAGACTGTAGAAGGTTCTCTTTATTTATATATTTGTTAGTTTTTAAAAAGATTGCATTTGCAGGTGGCTGCTAAGAATGTATTCTTTCCCTGACATCTGTGCTCTCACAAAGACACTGCCTGAAATCAACATTCCCCACAAAGCTTATGAGCCTTGCTTTAGGCACCATCTCAAAACTGTCATAAAATAAAATAGTATCACTACAAGCAATTGAACAATGACTAGTTTTGTTTCTTTCTTTCTTTTTCTTTTTAGAAAGTTGTTTTTCAGCTAATCCATCTGGAAGATTTTTTGAGATGGGAACTGCTTGATTTTTAGCATTTAATGAGAAAACACGAAGGCTGGCACACAGACTTCTGTCAACTAGATGTTAAACTCAAGATAACAGACTATCCAAAGTCATTCTCAGTCATTGCCTACGTTGGAGTAGGTAGTTTTCCAGTACAAACGCTGCAGATGTTCTCTTTAGCTGTAAATTGGTGTCAGCCTGTACAGTTTCAACAGACAGAGAACGGTAACCCGCCCATCTCTATCCTTCTGATCAGAAGACCTTCCTAAATTTCTGCTGAGGCCTCATCTAGAAATAATATGACCATTCCCACAGAGACCCCAATAGCTCTATAGCTCCAGACAGGCGCTGCAAGTTACGAAGCCACACAATGTGTACAAAATACCACCTTAGTTCTTTCTGAGGGCATTTTTTGCTTGTCAATACACTTTCCCATCTCTTGCCTTCACTGTTTTCTCATGGATTGATAGATATTGATTCTTTCAGTTATTCTCATTTCACAGGCACAAACATTCAACCTAATCATCTTGCATAAAGGAAAATAATAAGCAGGTGTTGTAACATGAAGGCCGGCTTGTTGGAGCATCTGTTCCCTTCCAGTACCCCACAACCGGCAACTCCCAAGGAAAATCACACACAAGACTCCATAAGATTATAAACTGATTGGCCCATTAGGTCAGGCTTCTTATTAGCCCTTGTAACTTATATTAACCCATTATTCTGATCTGTGTTAGCCATATGGCTTGGTACCTTTTCCAGCTGTCAGCTTCACATGCTGCCTCTTTGGTGGTCTGAGCAGGAATGCAGAGAGCTTCCTGATTCTCAGAATACTCCCAGTCTCTTTTCTCCACCCCTACTTCCTGTCTGGCTTTCCCGTCTATACTGCCTGCCTGGCCAATCAGCATTTTATTAAAATATGATTGACAGAATACAGACAATTCTGCCACACCAAGGTGTGAAGTCACACATACAATCAGAAGCAGCAAAATTTTCTCTTCATTCCTTTCAGATTAGGACTAGACCAGGAAGTTTGAGTGAAGCTGAAGACACCAGCCAGAGGAGAAACTGCATATTTCCCCAGAGGGGAATCATTTCAAACCACACTTAATTTAGGCTATTTCTTGTGGCTTATGAAAGCATTTTCAACAGAGGCATCATTTATATGAGGACTGATAGTTAACACTTCATTATCCATGCTGACAGAGAAAAGCAATTTGAACTTGAGATGCAGCATTTCTTTAACAAATGACTGACCTAATTTATGATGATTTGCTTAGGTTAATAAGTAATTTGCTTACTAACTAAGGATCTCCTGGTGACCAACTACCCAAAAATGGCCAAAGGCACAGAAATTGGCAGAGAGAGCAGTCCACTTTTGACAATGCACTGCTGACAATCTATACATTAATAAATGATAATCAACTCATCATAAATTTAGCCTCCAAGGGCTAAGTTAATATCCTTAGCAGTGTTCTATCTAAGAAGAAATAGATGCATATTTGTCTTTCATAATTCAATAGATTCAAGGTTTAATTTAATAACACATCTTAAAACATATCCTAAGCTTACATAGGGACAGAGGGTAGAATATTCCTGATGTGACCTTTTCCTATGATGTGGCAAACTAAAATGATTTTCCAGAAAGTAGTACAAATGCCACTTATCCCATTTTTGGAAAGACATTTCACACACACATACACACACAGCTTCACTGCCACTATCCTGTCAGTGAATTCAGTTCTTGTTCAAATTTGGATATTTCCCATACTGCTATCACCTAGTTATCCATGGAAATATGCTTTGAATCGCAGCTGGTCTTCAATACACTCTGGAGAAACTTCTTCCAGCCAGGTGGCATGAGCTCTGAGAATTATGCACTAGTTTAATATTCACCTTAACAAGAAGGCAAATTTTATAGACAGGAAACTGCAATATGCATTTCATGAAAACAAGACGTTTTTACCTCTTTCCCATTTGGGGATAATCCATGCCAATCTTCGGCTCTCACGGTGCAAATAATTTCAATATTATTATATAAAGAGGGTCAAATCAGACACAGGATAAGGGATCTTTACACTCAATAAACCCTTTCCTTCTGAAAATGATTACAAATATGCAATGACATGATATGAAGTCGCATGTGAAATAGAAAAGAAAAATTATAAAATGTGTCTAAGAATCTATATCACAACCCTTCCTCCCAAAGCTTAGGAATTGTTGAGGAAGAGAGGTGAAAAGAGAGTAAAGACAAGGAAACCATGTCTTCCAGACCCAGCAGGACAGGTTCACATATGAACTCACAGTGGTTATGACGACATGCACAGGACCTGTGCAAGCCTAACCCAGATCAAATGCCAGCATGAAGAGAGGAGGTATACACAAAGTCTCACTCCTAGTCAAGGAGCTATTGGCAATTGATAGCTACCAGGAGAAGAAGAGCCAGCTTTCTTTAGAAGAAAAGCCCCTGGTAAATCAATCATGCTTCCGTGGAAGGCCACACATCCAAGAATATTTAGGCAGCACAAATTGAGTTGACAGATTTAGCAAAACAAAGAGTACACAAAATTTTGTAGATAGAGAGAGAGAGCAATGGATCTAGGAGGAACTGGAGGACAATGGCAAATATGATCAAAACATACAAAATTGTTAAAGAACTAATTTTTAAATCACAAAAATAGCAAAGATTCTTTCCATAAGATATTTTTATTGCTCAGCTGAAGTATTTCTTGAAGGAAAAGGATTATTTGTGGCAACCCATATACAAATTCACATATACCAGCTACACATGACTATTCCTCATGATAAATCAAATTGCTTACTTATTTGCAGTGATGGACTTTTTTAAAAGGAAGTATAGTTTTGACTAGAAATGATACTGATTTTTCCTTACATAGTATCACAGAATTATCCTGGCACAAAATAGCAGTGTGTCCAGGGAGTGATATAGTATTATATGAAGCAACAGAATCAAAGAATGTTATGCACTCGTCTTATGAAACACATTACTATGTACAGTGAATATATAGCAATTAAATAAACAAAATTAATTAATTGCTCAGTGGTATCACACTTGCCTGGTATGCATGAGACCCGGGGTTTCATTCCTAATCCTATTTTTTAAAAAACTAAAATCCCTAAAAGTTAAAGACAAAACCTAAAATATGAAATTAACCAATAAATAACAATGCACTTGAATCTACTCTCATTCATTTTCACAATTTAAATGTTTATAATTTGTACTTTGCTTTTTACTGATTAATTTGTAAGACATTTTAAATTTTTGTCAAAACTTTATAATGTCTTGAATGCACAGATTAACATCTATGTTTTCCAAAGATCATAGTGAAGTACTTCAGCTATCTGGATGGACTATTATAAACCAACTAAAGCATGAGTTCAGAAACCACAGTTTGGGACTCATTCAGTAGTTTGTAAGATGGGCTATTCTTTGCTACTTTCTACTATGCTATGTAGAAAGAATTCACTCAGTTCTTGGACTGACATAGTGGCTCTCAAATATTTTCAGTCACAAGAAACCTTCTTTCTGAACAAATCTTATTCAAATTTCCAGTTCATAAGGAAAGCTAAAGAGAACTTCACATTGAAGTCAGATAAGTACCCAGAAGTACACCCACTCACCTCTCCCTCTCCTGCCAGGGAGTCCTAAGATAGAGGAGAACTGTGATTCAGAAAAACATGACTTTAAAACCCTGCAATAGCAGGTAGGAATTTGTTGTGCACATATGTATGAAATTCTCAAAGAATATTTTTATTAAATAAAAACTGCAGTTTTACCTCTTCTCTATCCCTCCTACCCAGAGGCCTCCAACATGGCTCTTGTAAGAGTCTTGCTGACGCACGCAGAGCAGCACCGATTATCTGGGTACTTTGAACTGCCTCTATCTCGGAACTCTTGTGCTTGGTAAATTAGCCCTGGACTATACACAATCATGTTGAGCAGCTTTCAGTAGTTCACATTTTTGGATGTTCACTATATGCTAGACTCTGCAGCTACGAGCTTCTTTACTTGCATTATCTTACACTCCTTGAATTGACTCCTCTCATTTTACAAATTGCTTCAATCAAAAGTAACTATAGGAAGAATCACATGGAGCCTGGATACACTGGACATGGCCCAGGCCCTCACACTGCAGTTTAATTCCTTGTTATATCTCCTAAGGCTATTAGTGACTAATAGAAAAGAGAAATTCCAGTTTACCTGTTTTTATCCACAACAGCACTGATGTAGACATCAGTATTATTCAGTATATGCATTCTAAAAGTTTGTATAAGTGCTGTACGTAAGTTAGACATGATCCATCAAAGTTCTTCATTCTCCAAAGTGATCCCACTCCACACAAGTCTGGAACCAAAATGTTCTAAAGGCTTCTAAATGAACCACCAACGACTATGGAATTGAGTGTTCATGATTTAAATATGATTAATACTTTGGTAATTTACGATGTAACTTCTGTTTTATAAACAAATCTGAATTTTAAGCACTTTTCTGATACCCAAAGAAGCAAAAATAAATAAAAGAACTGTACCTCAGCACTCCAAGAACCTGTTTCTGTCTGTGACACTCGATATGTATAGATGTAACCTTGATACCTGTGAAAGAATGCATTTCCATTACTAAGTTTCCAGAAGAACAATGGATGCTCTAAGCTTGAACTTACTTTTATCAATAAAAGCTACATATACTGGATGTAAATGGACAGTTTCTTGGCAGTCACAGGAAGCAAATCCATTGGATTTAATTTGCTTGCATTTTATTTCAGCCTAATCACAGTTCCCCACGATTTTTTTCTTAACTGTGTGGTTTAATACACCTAAGGATTTGTGTGATAGAGAGACTGGACAAAAAGAAATTATAGACCTGCTGGCACTGACAGAAAAATCATAATTATGAAACACCTTTATCAGAGTCTTACTGTTTTTAAATTGTACATAGTCTTAAGCTAAAAATGGTTGACTGAATAAGACCCAATTAAATTAACTGATAGTATTAATTATCAAAGTAATGTGAGTATATTATGCTATGAAATATAATTAGTCTTATAATATTACTATTATAATAAATAGTAATATTCTATTACTTTATAACATTGTAATTTAGTAGTAATAGTAATTGAATTTTTAAAAGGAGTACTGTACCATGGAATGTTATGCATTCTTTGAAATAATTAAATTCTGCTATTTTCAGCAATATGAATAAAACTGGAGGGTAGGAGGTTAAATAATTAAAGCACAGAAAAACAAAAAGTATATAGCTTCCTTTAAATGAAGAAGGCAAAATATTGACCTCGAAGAAGTACAGAATAAAATGGTGGTTATTATAAAGCTAGAGAGATGGGTGAAAAGTTAAAACACTTGCTTATTGTAGAATATTAGTGAAAGATGTGTTACATTTGTTTATGCTGTGGAACATTTGTTTAATGATACAAAGATGTGTTGCATTCTTTAATGTTGCATTTGTTTAACTCTGTGAGGCAGTGTTACTTTGTCTGTCTAAAATATCGGATTGGTCTAATAAACAGCTAAATGTCCAATAACTAGTCTTGAAAAAGGATAGGCGGAGATGGCAGGCAGAGAGAATAAATAGGAGAAATCTGGGAAGAAAAGATTGGTAAGTGAAAGGAGAAGGAGATGACACCAGAAACCAACCACCAAGCTACACAACAAGCTGTGTAGTAAGAAGTAAAGAAGGTTATATATAATAGAGAAAGATAAAAGCCCAGAGCAAAAGATAAATGGGATAATTTAAGTTAAAAATAAAGTTGGCTAGAAACAAGCCAAGCTAAGGTCAGGCATTCATAAGAAAGAATAAGCCTCTATGTGATTTATTTGGGAACTGAATGGCAGGCTCCCTGAATAGTAAAGAGCCAAAAACACAAAAAAGAAAAAGAAAAAACATTTTGTCACCCAATATGGGGCTCTCAACTATCCCTAGGACCTGAGAAAGCTGAAAAAAAAAAACAATAGATATGGCTCCTTTAAGAAACTCTGCCTTACAACAAAGCATTTAAACAGCACTTTTCACCCTAAATAAAAACAAAAAATAAGAAAAAAAAAAAAACACCCGCCATAGTGCAGGGAACTGGCATTTAATAGTTAGGAGGTTGAATGCAGTTCCTGGGCAAACACACCTCCAACTGGGTCATGAACTTTAGGCTTGTCTCTCATGAACCTAGAAATGGATGGAGCCAGCCAATAGAGTCTCTCAGAAGACCCAGCTATAGCGTAATAGTTTAACATTTGCTCACAAAAAGACTAGAGATACACGGTAAAAGAGGTACATATGGAAAAAAAACTAAACACATTCCAATGTGTTGAACAATGGCATGGGCTTAAGAAAGAAAAGAAAATAGGTATAGACAACCATAGAAATAAAGAAATAGTTTAAAGTATTTAGTTCTTAAAGAGAGAGTAAAAGTAATATAAAAGAAAAGCCACATACGATGGTAAATACACAGGGAGTCTGGATACAATATGGTATTGTGGTGATTTTGAATTTTTTTTGATTGCTAATAAGCAAAGGAGAGCTGTTAAGATACCTGGCAATGAAAGAGGGACTGTAGAAATAAACCAGTCTATATACTTTAGGAATGCCTACACTTTAAAATGGAAGTCAAACAATGTATTTGTAAAATGGAACTTAAAAGTTTTATTGCTTTGGAGAAGAGATTTTGCTTTTGTTCCCACTGGAGATGAGAAGCTGTGAATTCCTTCAGGATTAATATCAATCAGGTTTGATCAGGGGCAACCTCCTGAACCTTGACAGGTGATATCTATCAACAAAGGTGACAGCTGGTCTTCCCAGGACTTGACCATTATCTCAAATTTCTCAGGTACCCCTAAAGATGCTTTTGCCACAGACAACAGGAATCAGTCAAGAGCAAACAATGTCCACATTCGCAAGATTTTGGGGAGTGGTATTTTGTTAATGGATGTTTGCTATCATTTAGGGGAATATAAAAATATAGGATAAAAATACAAGTATGAATCTCATATATTTTACATTGGCATGGATTTTGGTATATTGATAAAATTTAAAGTTATTTTTGTTTATATATATATATGTGTGTGTGTGTGTGTGTGTGTGTGTGTGTGTGTGTCTGTGTGTGTGTGTTTCTACTCTTGTTTGGGGTATTGTGCTTGTGCAGCTCATTTAAAAATGCAATATATAATTAGAAAATTAGGTTAGTAGTTAGTCTATAATATTTACACTTGTAGTCACATTAGGTATGTTTTCAAAGTTAAATAGATACATTTGGGTAGATAAATGATCTTCACTTAATTTAAATACCCATAAAATATGATATTTAAAATGTTTTGTTAACTTAGAGCTTCTCATGGCAATGAGATACATCTGCTCCTGGTAGTACCAATTTACTTCAGAGAATATGATGGGCATTGAAGAATCTCCACATCAGTTGTTTTCAATACGGCAAGGCTAGCCATTTGGGCAAGAAACTGCTTTGCCTTGACTGCTGACATTATGCTGTATAAACTGGACATGCAAAAGCCACTGGAAAGTGACTGCTGAACTTGTCAAAACAAGATGGGACCGTTCTTCAGGATTCCTGCTTCATGAAAGAGTCTGCCAGAAATAGAAAACGCTTTACTGAGTGAGGTAAGCCAGACCCAAAAAGAGGAACACGATATGTATTCACTCATAAGTGGATTCTAACCATAATTAAAGGTCTTTGAGCCTATTATTCGTGATCCTAGAGAAGCTAAATAAGAAGATGAACCTGATGAAGATTATTTAGCTATCCACCAGGAGGTAGGAAATAGACAAGAGTCCCAGGTAACCTCGGGTGCATGGGGGGGAGGGAGGGTCGATGGAAGGGGAGAAGGTTAGAGAGAAGGGAGTAGGGGAAGAAAGGGGAAAGCTTGGTGGCCTGGGATGGGGGGGGAGGGAGGAAGGATGAACAAGGGATCAGGGAAGATTATATTTCAACTAAGGGACCCATTTTAGGGTTTACAGGAGACTTGAGTATATACGGGATCCCAGGTCCAAGGAGAGATCCCCCAGATTGCTCTCTGGACAGAGGAGTGGGTGCCTGAATCGGCCGTGGCCCATGTCCATACTGATGTATATTTTGCTTATCACCATAGATCCTGCATCTGACGAAGGATGGCGATACAGTCGGAAACCCACATTGCAGCACGGGACTGAGCCCCCCGAGGTCCAAATGAGGAGCAGAAGGAGGAAGAACATGAAAAACGAAGTCAGTACTGCGAGGGATGCCATCACCCACTGATACAAGGGAACGGATCTGATGAGAGTTTACCAAGGCCAGTTGGACTGGGACTGAAAGAGGACGTGATCTAACCAGACTCTCCGAATTTGGCCGGATTCTCTGACTGTGGCTGACCCGAAGTCTTTCTGAAAAGCCATTGACTATGACACTGGGACCTGTTTCCTCTACATATAATGGATTTTGGGGATCCAGTCTGTTTGGACACTCACCTTCCTGGACCTGGAGGGAGGGGGAAGGAACTGGAACTTCCCACAGGGCAGGAAACCCTGACCGCCCTGGGGGACGAAGAGGGAGGAGGAGGGGGAGTAGGGGGAGTGGGAGGGTGTTGGGAGGGGGGGGTGGAAATGGAAACTTTTATAATTTAATAAAATTTACTAAAAAAAAAAAAAAAAAAAAAAAAAAAAAAAAAAAAAAAGAGTCTGCCAGACATTCTGCAGGACACAGAAGAAAACGACTGACAAAGTGCTAATACAGGCAAAATGGTCTTTCAAATTTCCTAATTTATGGAAACGTCTGCCAGATACTATGGGCCTGTAGGCTGAAGATGGATGCCCTAATGTTGCAGAGGAACTTTGGGTGACTGTAAAGGCAAATGTCTCTGTTGTTAAGTAATATTAATTCCTTCTGGTGTCCTCAATGGAGTTAAAAGACTAAGTAATTAGAATTTCAGCTTTTTCGTTATGATAGAATGTAAATTAGGTATAAAACATTTCACCTCACTAAGATAATGTAGTGTTTTCTCTGAATTTGCTAAATACAAATGGATTAAATATTATAAATATAATTCTTATTTGATAACTTTTTGTTGTGTATAGTTTTACTATGTTAAAGTTAAAACCTTTCATTTTTATTTAGACAAAAAGGGGAACTTGTTAATCTCACAGAGGACTTAGTACCTACACAGAAGTTCACAACCATCTGTAACTCCATTTCCAGGATATCAGATGCCCTTTTGTTCTTACCAAGAATTCCAAGCAAGCACATGGTGTACATACATACATGCAGGCAAAATACTCACACATAAAATAAGATGAATAATCTAATAAAAAATCAAAAGAATGGTGGTTAGCAGATTCTTGGAAGTATAGAGGATTAGAATAGTTAATTGAAATCGGATGCTGATGGACAGAGGGAGTCAACTGTAATGTTCTACATGACAATGCGATAACTATGGCTAACAACAACTATAATTGTCTCTTTCAAAATTGCTACTAAGGAGGATTCAGAGCATTACCAGCACAAAGGAGTGATAAATGTATGAGGCGATTAAAATGGCAATTACCCTAATCTGATCATTAAACATTGTATACACTGCTGAAATATCACATTGTATGCCATCACTATGGACAATTATATGTAAATTAAAATTATAAAATTAATGAGAAAAAATAGCTAATACTTCAAAGCAGTTTATCCTTTCAAACATGGTAAATACTGTCCCCATTACTTGAATCATAGGTATTGTTTAGATGAATTCTACTCTATAACAAGGCTTTTAAATGTGAGATTTTTCTGTTCGGTTGCCATAAACAATACCATAGACTGAATATCTTAAATGAGAAAGAGGATATTTCTCATATTTCTGAACTCTAACTCCAAGGGCAAAGTATAAGCAAGGAAGGTTTCATTCTTAGGACTTAACTCACGGAGACCAGAAAATGTTCCCTCCTGCATTGCTGTTAAGCCACCAATCATATTAGATTTGGCTTTACTTATTTTTATTTACTTATTTATTTGAGACAAGCCATATGGAACTCTGGGCTAGTTTGGAACCTGTGATTATGCTGCCTCAAATTCTGAGGTTCAGGATTACAGGTATACATCACCACACGTGAATGCAGACCTCTTTTTTACAACATAATTTAACCTTACTTATGCTCTAGAGATCTTATATGCAACTATAATTATATTGGGAATAAGGTTTAAATTTATTTGGGGGGCACACAGTTCAAACAACAGCATTATATACTGGCCTCTAACATTTTTGCATTATAGGTAAGCTGAAATTTTCTACATTTTTAAATTATTCTTCATTCAAATCATTTCTCTCTTTTTGTGTTTTACTATAAGCAATGTTGAATAACCAAGCCATTTCTTAACACTTTAGCTTAGAAATCTCCACTGCTGGTTTAGAAGTGGATATACAGCTTTGTGGCAGATTTCTTGCCTAGCAAGGGTCAAGTCATCAACATTGCAACAGAAAAAAGAAAAAAAAAGGAATATAAAGTTACTTGTATGTATATGTTTTCAGGGCTGATCAACTGGCACTGGATAACTAACTGTTGTGCTCTTCCCTAGGGAAGATAATTT
Source organism: Myodes glareolus (assembly GCF_982192425.1). Taxonomy (NCBI): domain Eukaryota; kingdom Metazoa; phylum Chordata; class Mammalia; order Rodentia; family Cricetidae; genus Myodes; species Myodes glareolus. The sequence continues at coordinate 33,817,586 of NC_142053.1, read as the reverse complement.
TCCTACTCATTATACAGAATGAGCAAGTTGTATTTATGCATTTAGGAATATATATGTATATATTTATATATTTATGTGTACATATGTAACAACAATTCATGTGAAAAGGCTATGAATTTGAAAGAGAGCAAAGAGGAGCATATGAGAAGGTTTGGAAGGAGAGGGGAATGGTATATTATTATATAATTTGTAAAAATAAAAAAAATTTATTTTTAAGAGATGTAAGCTAGGTAACCACTGTAATTGTTCTGATTCTTTCTTCCAGAACAAAAAGATTCTTTGCTGCTTTAGAACAATGATCATATTTCTTCCATTTTCCAACCATTTTGCATCTGAGATGGTCATGAGAATAACATTTAACGCCCATATTTTCTATTTTATTTTTGATTATAATATATCATTTATCACCATCCCTATACCCTTCCATCCCATATACCCATCCTTACTCTCTCTTTCAGATTCATGGCCTCTTCTTCCATTAATTGTTATTCACACACACACACACACACACGTACATGAACTCTATTGTATTATTTTTATATGATAAAATAAATTTTATAAACGAGGAAACTAAAATGTTGATAAATAAAATAACTAAAACAGATCAGAGATCAAGAAGTAAAAATGTTATTTGGACCAAGCTCTTTTGATTCTCACACTATAATGGATATGGATTTATTATATTTCAGTGTTCATAATAATAATACTTAATTTGGTTAATAAACTTTTAAAATATACTATCAACTAGATTTATTTAGCTTGTATACAAAAATGAAGTAATACATATTCAGTTATTTTGGTGTTTTAATTCATGTATATATTGTATAATATTTAAATTAGGACAAATATATTTATTCAAACATTTGTCATTTCCTTGAAATGTAAACATAGAATCCTGCTTAGTTTTTTAAATGTACAATCCATTATTATTATTATTATTATTATCATTGTCTATCATTATCCCACTATACATAAGCAAATCAGAAATTCTTGTTCCTACTTTACTATGCTGGTTAATTTTTTGTAAATTTGATACAAGCTCGAGTCATGACTATCAGCCTGGCCTGCAGTCAAGTCTGTGTGGGCATTTTCTTGATAAATGATTGATGTGGGAGGGCCACAGCAGGTGCTGCTGCTCCTGTATAGGTTAGAAAAGAAAGCAAACAGCGCAAGTCATGGGGAACAAGCCAGTAAGCAACATCCCTGCATGGTTTCTGCTTCAATTCCTGATTCCTTCTGCCCCGATCTCTTGTCCTGACTTCCCTCAGTGTTGAACTTTAAGCTGGAAGATGAAATATAATTGTTCCTCCACAAACTGCTTTTGATGATTGGGTTTATCACAGCAATAGAAAGCAAACTAGAACAATTGGTGCATACTGATCTTTCATTCCCTATCCTACACTCCTTCTACTTTCCCCAGTCTAGCACTATTAATAAAAATCGAGAGACAGAAATTCGAATTTAACCTGAAGATTAGAAAAGCAAAGTGGCCAGCCACTGGTTCCAAACTCCACTTCAGACCAAAACGGCAATCCTGCCTCCGGGAATCCTCAGAATGAGACTGAGCCGAGAACTGTCTCCTCCTCTTATATTCCTCCCTAGGGCTGGGATTAAAGGCATGCTTCTATGGCTACTGTAGCTACTGGGATTAAAGGTGTGTGTTACCACTGTCTGATCTGTATGGCTAGCCAGTGAGGCTGTTTTGCTCTCTGATCTTCAGGAAAGCTTTATTTATTAAAATACAAATGAAATATCACTACACCCCTGTCACAGATAACTCCCATATTACTCTCAACCTTCATGGGAACAATTGTTTATATTCCACATATGAATGAAAACATGTAGCATACGTATTTCTGTGTCTATCTTATTTCATTTAGTATAATGATTTCTAGTTATATATACATTTTGCAAAGGACAGAATCTCATTCCCTTTATGATTTAACACAATTGATTTAACACAATATGATTTAACACAATTCCATTTTGTGTATGTCTCCATTTGTTTTATTTGTTCCTCAATGGATAGATTCTCATGCTATTTCCATTTCTTGGCTACGGTAAGCAGTGAATCTGACAATGAATCTGAGAGTTCATATATCTCTTTGATATCCTGATTTCATTTTCTTTGAATATATACTCAGGAATCGATAACTGTGGTAATTCTAGTATCTTGAGGATCTTCTATACTGTTTTCCATAACAATTATATGTGTGGAATATTTCCCCTTACCCACAACCTAATTTGCACTGTTTTCTTTGCTTTCTTTGAAAATAGCTTTATTTGTTTGTTTATTTATTTATTTACTTACTTATTTTTATTGGACTGATGGAATAATTGTGTGATTTTTAAATTTCACTTCCCGGGTGATCAGTGTACTAAGCATTTTTCACAACTTTCTTTTTCATAAAGATTTTTTATTTTATGTGTTTGATTAGTGTGCATGCACGTATGCCTGTGAACTATGTAAGTGAAGTGCCCATCGAGGCCAGAAGAGAGCATAGGCTCCAATGGAACTGTAGTTACAGACAGTTGTGAGTCACCATGTGGGTGCTGGGAACCAAGCCCAGTTCCTCTACAAGAACTCTTAACCACTGATCCTTCTCTCCAACTTCTCATATTTTGTTAACAAATATTTCCTTAATAGAAAAAGTAACTTTTTGCTAAATTTTCAAACAAATTTTGAATTTGGATATAAATAAATTAGCATGGTCTCATTTACTATATTTATCGTTGCTGTTCTTAGGCACAGAATTGGATCAATAGGAATCCTTGATTAGGAAACATACTAAAGTCTGTTTAAGTCACTGTGTTTAAACTTAAAAGAGCAGATGATACTAAATTCTTACAAAAGGAGGGTTATGCTTAGTTCATTGTCCACATTTGGCATTAAATCCCTTTAGAATTAAAAAGTCTTTAAATATTTGAATTAAATTGTTACACCTTTAATCAATATCCATCAGTACTAATTATCTAATGAACTACAAAAGACATTTAAACACTCTAATCGGGTCCATTTGACTTGAGAAATTGAACAAAGAGTCAATTTAAATGTTGGGGTGATTGCAAAACAAATGTTTTATTTTTGTAATGTAGCTTTACCAGAATATTTGATTCATATATAAAAGTAGCTTCTTATGTGCTTAGAGATGATAAAAATATAATATATATATATATATATATTTCCCTGTTAAGCTTTTCTTTTTAAGTTATTTAAATCTACTTTAAAGCACACCAATTTCAGTAAGTGCTCTACAGGGAACAAGACAAGAGCTTTGATTTCTGTTATTCACCATGGGCACTTGAAACATAGGCTTTAAGGGACTTTCTTGAAGCCATCCACCAAAATGGAGATGGAAGCAGGACCCTGAGTTCTAGTATTCCCTTTGAAAAGCAATTAATGAGAACGACTCACAGTAAATTTAAGGGTGATGCGGAAATAATAGTGTTTAAAATCTATTTAAAAACAATAGAGCTGGGGGATGACTCGGTTGGTACAGTGCTTGTGTTCAGTCCCATGAATCCATGGCCTGGATGATGGCATGCACTTGTAGCCCCAGCCTCAGAGAGGTTCATTAGTGAACCAGGCATCTCAGGTTGGTGAACACCAGAAGAGGGAGAATTCTCTGTCTCAAAAAGTCAAGATGGACAGTTCCTGAGGAATAGCAACAGCAGCTGTTCTCTGGATTCTACACACATGTGGAAACCTGTAAGCACTTACACACAAACACACATAAAAACAAAAGATCTCAATAATTTAGGCAAAATGGTAAGGTATCTGTTTTCCGGAGTCTAAACAATGTGACTCAAAATATACAGTGGATATAGTCCATACCATCATTCAGCTTCATTTAGTCAAAATAAATGAGTATGTTTTGAAAATAGTTTCCTAACGAATCTGATGTTATCTCACTTTCGGTTAAGCAGCAGGAACCTGAGTACCACTTCAAAAGCTCTTACCTTCTTCGTCTCCAAACAAGCCAGTGTCAATGGCACATCCATTTTCTCATGATTAAGGTATCTAATATTAACAATTTCCCCCACCCCAAGCCCTTGAATTCTGAATGAACAAACTTTTGTCTCTTCTCAAACCAGCAGTGTGTGGCCTCTACTTCTAAGTCATAGAACTTACTAATCAATGGTCCTCTGCAGACAACTCTCATAATAGTATGACATGGGTGGGGAAAAACCTAAAGCGGAACAACTCAAATTGAATTCCTAGGATCACAGCATTTGTTAGCCACCTGATATGGGTGCTGAGAACCAAACGCAGATCTTTTGGAAGAGAGCAACTGATTTTAACTAAATGAATCAACTCCCTAGCCATGGAATAAGCAACACATATGCTCTGTCTGTAGGAAATCATTGTTATAGGAAAAAAGTAATGCGTGATAATAAAAGCTATAACAGTGTTCATATCTTTTACCAAATAACCTTGTTTATGTTTATACGCTCCAGGCAAATAAGTCAAAAGAAAAAGAAAAGCAAGCTTTTAATAGTGGATAAAGTAAAATTAAGCTAACTACCCCAAAAAGTGACAATGACTCAAAATAAGGGAATATTTTATATATATATATGTGTGTGTGTGTGTGTGTGTGTGTGTGTGTGTGTGTGTGTGTATCCTCTAAATTGAATATGATTAAAGTAGAAATAAGCCAGGCAGTGGTGACACTAGCCTTTAAGCCCAGCACTGATGAGATAGAGGCAGGTGGATCTCTGAGTTCAAGGCCAGCCTAGTCTACAGAGTGAGTTCCAGGACAGTCAGGGCTATACAGAGAAATTCTGTCTTGAAAAAAAAAAAACAAGAAAAAGTAAAAATAAAAATTCCAACAAAACAATTCTTCATAGACAGGGAAATAACCGAGTTAGAAGGACAACTGCTAAATGGAAAAAGTATTTGCAAACCTTCAACCTGATAAGGGTTGGTACCCAGAATAACTAAGATTTGGGAAAAAAAACTCAGTAAGAAAATAAATTGCTTGAAAATGGGCAATGGACCTCAACAGATTTTTTTTTACAAAATAATACGTACAAAATGGCCAACAAATGTATGAAAATTTTTTCAACATCATTAATCATTGGAGAAATGAAAATTGAAACCAACTTGTTCAAGTGACTCTTACCAAAAAGATGAAAGGTAAATATTGTGAGGATGTGGAGAAAGAGAACACTTGCATACTGTTGGTGGGCATGTAGAGGGATGGAAAACAGAAAGGGAGTTCCTCAAAAAATAAAAAAGTATTGCATGACTCAGCAACAGAACGATTGTGTGTATATCCAAATGAAACCAGTGTGTCAGAGTCTGCCGTGTTCAATGTAGCACAATCTGTATTATAAAGGATAAGGAATCAACTTTGTGTGCAAGAACAAGAAATGTGATATATATACCCTCATATGCTGTCCCTCATGTGAGGATTTTAAAACAAACATGAAAATAGAAAACAAGCTAGTTGAGGAAAGGAAGAAGACCAAAGGAGAGGAGACAGAAAAGGGAGATGGGGTAAATATGATCAAAATATATTATATATGTAAGAAAATATAATACTGAACCCATTATTTTGCACTAATTATAATATTCAGTAGTCATAAATGATTGAAAAAACAAACTATAATGGAACGCCATCCAACCTTAACAAAAATATTATCATCTATTTTTGACAACAGGGATGAACCTGGAGGACAAACATTATGTTAAGTAAAATAAACCAGGCACAAAAAAAGACAAATATTGCAAGATCTCACTTACGTGTAGAATCTAAAATTATTGAATTCACAGAAGCTGAGAATGCTGTAGCTGTGTAAACCACAAAGAAGAAAGGGAAGAAAGCATAACTCATTTTTAAAAGTTGTTAAACGTTTCTGACTCGCTCTGTGAATATAGACAACTCAAGAAACAGGTAAGTTTTTACTTCTTTCTCCAATTTAGATGCTTTTTGGAACTGATGACAAGCCAAGCATGTCTGTTGAGGGTGTCAGAAGCACTGGAAATGTAGCTACAGACAGGTGTGAGCGGCCATGTGGTTGGAGGGAATTGAACCCACGTCCTCTGGAAGAGCAGCCAGTGCTCTTAACTGCTGAGCCATCTCTCCAGCCCCTGTACCTTAAACCTTTAAAAGGTGTTCAGACTGGTAAAGGGCAAGTGCAAAGCCACTCAGCTTATTTCTTTTTCTTGTCTTGATGGGTATCTCTGGTGGATAGTACTTCCCTTCAAACCAACAAAACCACATTAACTTTCTTTATGCCAATTAAAGGACTTCTCAAAAGAAAATCTGTAAGCACATCTGGCTTCTACAGCACACTGAAAATAACCCAAGCTGGTTCCCATGCTCTCATCTGCACATCATTGCTATATATATATAACATTTAAAACACAACTACTGCAACAGATTTTGAGGGGCTTTGGATATTTTTTTCCAGGCTGATCCAGAACTCACTACACAGGTCAGACTGATCTCAGACTCAGGGTGATCCTCCTGACTCACTTCCCAAGTGCGGGGATTGCAAGCAGGAGTCACCGTGCCTGCTGGAGTTAAATTTTAAATGAATAGGGCTGGAGAGATGGCTCAGTGGTTAAGAGCATTGCCTGCTCTTCCAAAGGTGCTGAGTTCAATTCCCAGCAACCACATGGTGGCTCACAACCATCTGTAATGAGGTGCCTTCTTCTGGCCTACTGAATAGTGTATACATAATAAATAAATAAATATTTTTAAAAAATTAAATGAATATTTTATATCTGTAGCAATTGTACCATGTAAACAAAGATTTCATTATTAAACCTGTATTTTCCCTCAAGAGGTTTCTGAACCTTCTGTTGTCCAAATTTTATTCCTTTGGAGTGGATAGGAATTTCCAGTACAATCTAAAGTCGCTCAGTATCAATACTAATGGGAAAACTATGTAATGGCCCTATTCTTACCGCCACTGCTTGTTAATCCAGGGCAAAAGGAAGTTTCAGACACTTGTCCAATGTAAAATCACTAGATAAGAGGCAGAGTTGACTGTGTACTCAGGCGGTCTTGCGAGAAGATATTGACTCTTAATCCCCACGGTGTGATACACTTCTTAGATTAGTGGAAATGAATTAACAGTTTGGTCTTAAAGCAAATCTCAGAAGTATAATTCTCAGCAAAAATGTTGAGTCTGTTAGAACATAGGCCTAGAACTGTCTGCTCAAGGCTAGAACAGGAGAGATAGCTGAGGAGAGCCCAAGAGGGAGTAAGGAGGGGCATATTTACAGGTTAAGCAGACTTCCTCTATGTTTAAACTAAATGGCAACTTCTGAGTATTCCTGACGCTTCAATTTTACAATATTAACCAGAGTCAGATTTTAACGTATTTGCCTGTGAATTACCCATTTTGTAGCTGATGTGTAACAAATATTACTCAGGTAGCTTTTGGGCTCACTATACTATTAATAAATTCTACACAGAAAATCCAAAAAGATTTTAGTAGCCCAAGTTGTTGGGAAGATATGACATCAATAAACACACCTGATAGAATTTCAAAAGCAGATTATGAATGTAAAGCCTGAGCCCCACATGATGTAAAAGGAGAGACCCAACTTCAGAGAGCTGACCTCTGACTTATGCTATTCATGTACTTACACACAAACATAAAACACATGCAAATAAATAAGAAATCTAAAATTATACAAACTAAAGTATGATTTCTAGTTAAATTTTATAATCTTAAATTTATTGTCATACTTTTCTTTGCCACACTGTTCCCTGCTATTACAACTGATAAGCTGGAATTTTATTGTACTGTATCTCCTCTATTTCTTGAATACGGTTGTGTGGTGGGCACTTTACTTCCACTCCAAAGGATTCCATATCTACTATAGAGAAGTTTGCCCATCCATTTTCATTGCTGCTCTATTCACAATAGCTAGGAAATAGAAAGAACCTAGATGTCCATCAACTGGCAAATGGCTAGTAAAAATGTGGTGTGTTTACCAATGAAATGATATTCAGCTATTAATAAAAGTGAAATTATGAAATTTACAAGCAAACAGATGGAGCTGGACATAGCCATTCTGAGTGAGCTAATCCAGACCCAGAAAGACAAACGTCACAGGTTTTCTCCCATTTGTGAATGTTAGCTTTGAATCTCAAGATAATGTGTGTTTCGTTTGGAATACCCATAGAGGTCAGGAAAGAACTAAGGGGCCCTGGGTGGCAACTTTCAAGGGAGGAGAGACAGAATACACAGGTATATTTAATCAAAAGGCATACTGGAACAGGAAAGGTTAAATTGGGGTAGGGGTAGGAAGGCAGAGTAGAAGACAGGGAGGGATAAATAACACTGAAGACCTCTCCAAAATGTCATGTATAAACCTACTAATGAAGATGCTTCCTAAAATCTATACCTATACACATATATAAAAGGGGTTAAACTGGAGTTAATCTAATAGGGCAACAAGTTGATATCACATATTATACCAAATGAAATGTCTATTATCAGTAATGGATTTGTGCCTTTCGGAGTTGTTGGCCAGTGAGATTCAGTAGACCGCAAAACACTGCAAGTTATTGCCAATGCTCTTGGTTCCCTTCAGAACTTGACAGTAAGACCCTATTGCAGACACCACTACAAAGTTGAGGCACAGCACATGGAAAAGTCAAGCTGGAACAGACCTGGAAGCTTCATCTACATGGGCTAGCTCATAGTGCTGGAAGGTGCTAGCACACTACCAGAGGAGAAAAGTCATCATCTATTTCGCCCCTCAAAAAAGGTCAAAAAAATGACTCTTTTATCCAAAGATATATATAAAAATTGCATCATTATGTGTCTTCAAGACTAAAGAATTATAAATGTGTTTCTTCTTCCAAATCTTTCAGCAGAGAAGTATAAAGTCGGCCTTGTACATAGGGATGTTAATTGTGGAAATATGCTATTTTCAAGCTTATTTTTAAAATGTTTTTAATTAGTTTTCCCAGGGGATGATGAGGCATTACCTAGTAGCTATCTATACTGGAATGAAAAGTGAAAAATTGTGAGGTTATAATATGTAGCTCAATGAAAGAAATTGTATATACCTGTAAAATGAAAAAAGAATAAAATATGATACTATATCTTTGAGAAGAGTCAATTTTTTAAGATGACAATTTTCTCTAATTTTTTATTGACATAGTTTAATTCAATTTAACAGAATTATTTTAGATTTCATCACTAATAATCAGTAGATGAGAATAGATAATAACTTTTTAGTATGTTTGAAAATTATAATACACTGATTTAGTTAAGATAAGTATAAATAGATCAACTGAACCAAATAGTCCAGAAACAACAATAATAACAATTTTATAAATATTGAGTTCTTTTAGTACTTTGTAAAGTAGTCTAACAAATGAAAAACGAAAGTTCATTCTAGTAAACTATGTTGGACAACTGATAAATACCTGGAAACAAACCAAATTAGATCTTTTATGCACATAAAAAGAAATCTCAAATGAAATTAAAGAATAGAACAAAAATTAATAAAACTACATATTTAAAACAAAAGCAGTGAAGTTTTCTGTATCTATGGAAGTGAAACTGGAAAACAAAGGTAGAAATCAAACATGAAGAAACTGAGTGATCCATTTCAGTACTAAAAATATTCAATAACAAACACCAAACAGAGAAAGGATATCTGTACTATAACGAGATATGTCTATTTATTTGTGCATGTGTGTGTGCATGCGCGAGTGTGTGTATGAAAAGCAGTAAGATCCAAATCACGAAGTGATAAAAGTATGCAAATAGCCAGTTCACAAATGGGGAAAAATAGTTTAACAACCACATCAAAAACAGTCAGTGCCATTAACAAAATCTAAAATATAAAAAGTAGAGTGTAAATATGATAAAAAAATATTAGACATCAAACTACAAAGAAAATTGTTTTTAACAAGAATACTCATTTTTAAGAAAAATTACACATATATAAACTAGAATATATATTTATGTATATAAATCATTCAAATGTAGAATTTGTAATTTAAAAGTATTGAATGATTCAAGTGTCCAAAAAGAGGTTGATGTAAATGTATGAAGCTGTCAAAAAACAAAATTTGTCAATAATAAATAAAAGTTTGGTCAAGAATAATATGGCTCATTTACAACTTAGCTAAACTAAAATACGGCCCTTATAAAAGGAATGCCTTTAATTTATTTGTGAAAATATTACATATGGATCAGCTTTTATATCATACTGCATGGAAATTACAGCAAAGTGTAATGAAAAATGTACTTGCTCAAAAATATTCATCTTACTAAAATAAAGAAGAAATTTTACTGAAAACTTAAAAGTAATTGCCTTTAAGTCACAAGATCATAGATGATTTTTCCTTTGATTCCATTACCTATGTTTTCAAATTTTATATCACAAATAAGTGTAAAGACTGTTTTGGCAGGGTGGTGGTGGCGCACGCCTTTAATTCCAGCACTCGGGAGGCAGAGACAGGTGGATCTCTTTGAGTTCGAGGCCAGCCTGGTCTACAAGAGCTAGTTCCAGGGCAGGCTCCAAAGCTACAGAGAAATCCTGTATCAAAAAACCAAAAAAAAAAAAGAGACGATTTTGACAGATTGTTTTAATTCTAATTTTATTTAGAGAAAATAATTGAAAGAAAAACTTCATATTATGAATGAAGAGCAGCAATTGTCTAAGTGGAAAACTTTTACAATGCTGAAACATTCTGTTTTCTAAAACCTAATGGGAGAAAAGTTTCTATCTGAGAGTCACAACTGAAATTTAATCTGAGAAAGGGGAACATCCAGTTTGAAAGAACAACTTGAAGCACACAACAAAAATAGGCTAAATTGAAATTCAAGCAAACTTTCTTCGTTAATGGGAATAAACAAAATATAGAATAAGGTGGCACTGAGTAAAATGCAATTATTTTATGTTTGTTCATGAATGTATGAGTCTATTTCTTTGTATTCTGTATCATATGAATCTGCAGTTTGAATTAAGAGTGCATAGCTTGTCCAAAATAACATTTTGCAAGTACCATGTAGTGCCAGTAAGAGACAATAAATGGTTATGTGTATCAAAAGGGACACTCCAAAATAATTGAAGAACTGATCAAGGCAAAGCATCTTGTTTCCTCCCTCCACAGTGGTGTGGTCATAACTCTGAAAACCCACGTGACAGAAGAAGAATTCTCTACTTATCTATTTTCATAGGAAGAGGTTTCCATGGAGAAATTAGTCAACAACAACTTACATTTATGCAACATTCACCTTCAGTGAAAACTAAAATAATGAGAATTTCCTTACATGGTACTGACCCACCTGCCTAAAAACTAAGGATTCCTCTCTTCATGATTTTACTTAAAGCACTCTTTTGTAACAACAAACAAACCAACAAAACCTGTTTTATGTAACTGGAAGATGAAGTCCCAGGAGAATTTGAGTAACTCCCTAGAGCCCACAGCCTGGCCTCTTGTCAGTCCAAGACTCCTTGTCATAAAGAATACAACATGTCTTCATAGTTCATTCATTTAATTTCAAGTTGTTTGCTGAGTCCCTATTATATACCAGGATGTGTTTCTGGTACTAAAGACAATATTCATTCCTTCATGAAGGTATTTTTGTAGTAGATCCCATATATAATTAAGCAAGCCAATAGAAAGTTTAATGTTCCTTCAATAAAAATAATGGAATAGTAACCCAGAGAGGTCCCTTGCATTTGTTAGAATGGTCAAGGGATGTATATTGCACTGAAGGTGTAAAATCTCAAGTGTGGAGCAGCCATGGTGACCTTCAGGAACGTGGTGCTACATAGAGTAGAATTCTGCTGTCTCCACCTCTCTTCCCTACACAGGCTTCATTTGAACCTTCATTTTCCCCTTAAGGAGCATGCTGCGTAACCCACTGCTAAGCCAAAGCAGCTCCTTTCACTCACCATCCTCCATCTTTTGACAAGAAAAATGCCGAAGAATCCTCATTGACTTTCCTTGCCTTTCTTGGGGTTCCACTTGGGAAACATCAGGGTCCAAGCCCAAGGCTGGAAGTCTAGTACAGTGGAAAAGCAATTTTCGTGCATATATAAAATCCTGGACTCTGTCCCCAACACAGAAAAATTACTTTTCCATATATTTAACTTTAAGCTTTTATGATAAATGTATTTAGCAGGAGCTAAAAACTGCCACAAATAATGCTTGGACATTTTGAAAAATCAGTATACAATGACAAGCCGCTCAAACCACCCACAATTTAATCTTTATCGCCTGACCCAGAAAGCACTTCAAATTTTCATAGTGTATCATCATGTCCACTCACTACAAAGCATTTTTCTTTGTTTTATTTTTATGCAGACAACTACAGTGCTAGAGTGAGGGGTTTGTGAGGTTGTTATAATCCTGCTTACAATAACGTTTGAACTAGGTCCTTCTGTAAAAATGCCTCCATAAGTACTGAAATAAATTGTCCGAAAGGAGAATAATAATAAACTGAAACCCATAGCTTACTGAACGTTTGCTCAATGTCAAGACCAGTGCTCACTTGTTTTTAAAAGCATGGAGGTATTTAATCTTCACCGTCCCATGGAATATGAGTCCCACTTAAGACGTGAGAAAACTCAAGGTCTAAAAGATTGATGTGCTGAGATTACAAGCTTAGAGTCTGATTATGGCAGGTAGGATTCGATCTCACAGCTGCTTTGCCGGAAAGATAGGGAGCCAAAACACAACTGCATCTAGTTCAAAATGGAGCGAAAGGCTGGCAACAGTCTAGACAAAGAGCAAAGCAGGACCATTACAATAGGGTTTTCTTTCTGTACTCTTTAAAACGATTGTCAGTCCCTTTATCAGACATCCGCGTTTTTAAACCCCTGGCCTCTCTTATGAAGGAGGGTAACCCAGCAGCTCCAGAAAATCCTTACTCTAGTACAGTAGAGGCTGCCACAAACACACTGGCGAGACCCAGGAGATGAAATCCCCAGCGAGCACCCTCTACCCAACTACTACTCACAACAGCCCTGAGCTGAGTCTGGGGAAGCCTTTGGGACCAGGCATGAGAGATAAAGAGTTCTCGGGGTTCCTGCTGCTTGTGTCCCTGATTACCTTGACTAAAAGCTGTAACTTTCTGCCCCTCCTTCCAGGACTCCCCAGCAAGGTCAGGACATACGTGACGCCAGGCTGCCACTAGGACAGTGTACTCACAAAACACACAGGCAGTACACGCCAGGAACACTCTCGCTGTCTCTTAGCAGGTAGCTTCCATCCAGGCCCGTGGCGAGCAATAGCTTCTCCCCTGTCTCCCGGCTGATTTTGCCGTGGTACACAGTCACAGCATCCATGCCTGGTGGACTCTTGTGTGGGCCCAGAAGAAAGATGACCGAAAAGTGAAATGGTGCTGCTGCTTTTGCTGCTGCGGTGGCTGCCAGTCACAATCAGCCACCTGACTCCCAGGGCAGCCAGTATGCATGAAAAAAGAGAGAGAGATGAGCGCCCCAACAACAGGATGTTGTCTACCTGCCTTAGAACCTCTTCTCACACTTCAATTAAGGCCAGCTCAGCAGTTTAGCAGCTTCAGACTTGTCATGGGGGTTTGATCACCTGCTCTCCAACAGAGGGTTCCTGGTGGGGGAGGGGGAGCACTGGAAAGGTGAACACTTGTAATTTTTGAACTGTGCCAGCAATGCAGACAGACCTTGCACAGAGATGAGAAATTTGATAATGCTTTTACTCTGTGGAGCCCCTACAGCCTGCAGAGCCATCAGTGATGACTTGGCTTGACTAGTATACAAAAGAATTGGTGATAGAGGCGAGTGGTATCATGAGGGGCAGAAACAGACTGACCAAACGAATACGTAAAAACCACTGGAACTGCAGAACACGGCCAGGAGACTTCCACAGCACCGCCAAGTATTCAAGAACTATGAACTTTGGGACCAGATCTTCCTAAACAAGCTCTCTTTTCTTCAATGCTGATGTTGGCATCCAGGACCTCAGATGAATTCTTCTACGACTAAGCTAGTCCTTGAATAAGCATAGGCTCAAGCAAATATTAGTTTTTAACTTAATATTTTGTTCATGATCCAAAAGTACCAGTTTAGTCCCCCCAAAAAATGCAATTGTGCTTTAAAAACTATTTCAGATTCATCTTGCTGAAAAGTTTAAGAAGAGCACAGCCTTTTATTGGTGACTCAGCTTTTTTTAATTTTGAGATTATTATTTCTTCCTTCCCTTTTCACCCTTGAAACCCTCCAAGATACTGCTCCCTGCTTTCCTACAACATTTTGGTTGCATACATACATGTATAGACCTAGAAATCCTAATTAAAACCTGCTGAATCTGTATAATGCTATTTGTACGTATGTTTTTAGGGCTTGCCATTTGGCAATGGACAACCAATTAGAGTACTCTCCCCTGGGGAGACACTTCCTCCACTCCCAACTTTACTCAGCTGCCTGTAGTTCTTTGTATAGGACTATGGGCTTGTGGCCTCTTTCTGTCCAGCTTGGCGAGCCCATTGGTATTGTATGGGAACTTTTATTTGCCCTTTGGTGTATGGGACTAGGCCAAAATCATTTTGGATCTAAAACTCATTTTATATTATTGTGTTAAGTGTTGATACTGTAACTTTTTTTCTGTTGCTCTAATAAACTTTTTTCTACAACTGATGCTAAACTGTCATTAATTTTTTAAACCCTCTCCACTTTTCATTCTTTGAAATCACGTATTGATTCTATCTCAAAATAAGCTCAGTAATGTTTCCCAAAAGCTTTCCTCCATTCCTCCCAAATAGTACCATTTAATGCCTGAAACTGACCAGTCTCATCCGTATCTTTAGATAATGCATGATACTTTTTGAAATGGAGTGGAAACAGCTAAGCTCTGCTGTCTGTTGTATTTCTTCCATAGCTTTGGCCCTCAGTGCTTTGTGAACCTGGCATGGGTGGGATCTCTTTAAGAAGAATGATATTAGATGCTCAATGAATTAGATGCATAGAGTTATCCTACACCAAAAGGAAAGGTTTGAGATTCCGAATAAAACTCTTTGGCAGCAGCCAGTCACAACCAGTCATCTTTATTGAAAACAGTGCCCAACTTTTGTAGCTAAAATATAAACCTACATTTCCTGCACCCGTTTTTGATAAGAATTTTTTAAGATGGTTTTACTGAAGATGACAACAGAATAGTTCTAGGGACTGGGTCAAGGTCATCTCAACATCTTCCTACCTCATGTGTTTTTACCAGCTCCTTATCTTTTCCCATGGCTTTGCTTAAGAAAGAAATTTAAATTTATCTGATACATGAATGTCTATCTCAATGTTACAGACTTCAGAAGTTGGTCTAAACAGGACTCTGTATTTGGAAAAAACTAATACTTTAGAAATTAATTACAATGATGGCATTTCAAACATGAAAAGGAAGGGCATCCTCTTTCATCGGGTCATAAGGACTGCACACGACCTATCCTGTAATTGCTAGAACATTCAGCAATACGTAGGTTAAAAACAAAACCTAACTTTTTTTTTTTGTCTCTGAACAACTCGGAACAAATCATCTACAAACTTAGGAACAGAGCAACCTGGATGTGACAGCACAAGTGTGCCGTGCGTTCTTTTCTTTCTGTTTTCTTCTGAATTGCTAAAATAGCACGCTTGTCAAAGCAGTCAGGTACAGTGGGGTTCAGCACAACTAGAATTGTATCCAAAAAGAACAGTTAAATTATAAGGTAATAGTACAACTCTCACATCCAGTACCTTATTGTCATCTCACAAGCAAGCTGACAGGTGAGCCAGCCCACCAGTGCAGTGTTGATGAAAAATACTGACATCTTCGCTCGGCTGCTACACAGACACTAAACCTGACTTTGGCAAATTCACACTTCATGCACAGCTTGAAGTGTAAAGAGCAGAGGAACTGAAACGACTTTCTTCCTTCTCTGTCCCTGTGCCCACAATACAGGAAGACAAAGATCATATAGCAGAGCAGGGGAGATAATAGGGGAACCAATAGACAAAGAACTAAGTAATGGGCCCCATTTATGAGCAGAAGAATCTGCTTGTTTATTGCCTGTCTCTTCCACTTAACCATAAAGTTCATAACAACAGGGTTTTATATACTTTATTCATCACTGTACCCTCAGTGACTGGTACACAGTGGATGCTAAATGTGTGTGTGTGTGTGTGTGTGTGTGTGTGTGTGTGTGTTAGTGAATGAATAAATGGCTGGAATTAAAGCTGTCAAGAAAACAATCTGAAATTTTCTGTGTCTCTCTGTGTCTCTGTCTCTGTCTCTCTCTTTCTCTCTCTCACACACACACACATACGCACATGCACAAAATGCTTTTATATACCTTTTGCCCACCTTAGAAACCACAGTGTGAATTGGAAGGAGTGTTAGTACAATAATTATAAGGTCTGAATTGTACTCCATTTTTTACCACTAACTTGCTTCCTTTCTCTAAGCCCAAGGCTTATTTTCTCCATCTGTCAAATGGAATTGAGCCAGGGGACCCCTAAGCAGTCATTTCCAGACTTAACTTTCAGTGTTCTAAACAAAAGTCTAAAATAAAAAAATAAGAGATAGATGACAAACTGACAGATAGGTAGTTTGACAGACAGACAAAAGCTTCTTTGGAGAAAAACAGAGCTTGTTTTTGTGGAAGAAGCAAGACCTTGAAGTCTTGAAAGGAGGGGCTATTTATTCTCATTGTTTTTAAAGCAATCTCCAAAATTAAATTATACTGTAGAAAGAGGGCTTTTATTTTAAAGAAAACTTTTTAAAATATAGATGCCATTTAAACCAAACACAAAACCACTGCGAGCTAGGAAACCTGTCAGCCAAGGTTGAAAGGGTCTTCTTTTCTAAACTTGTCACCTCCTGAGATCTCTGAGAAGTGACAGGATTTTGCACGTGGATGCCCTGTCTGAGGTGCTAATTGTCTGCATTCCAAATGCCCTAGGCTATTCT
The DNA here is from genome assembly GCF_982192425.1 of Myodes glareolus. Lineage (NCBI taxonomy): Eukaryota > Metazoa > Chordata > Mammalia > Rodentia > Cricetidae > Myodes > Myodes glareolus. The sequence goes on along the minus strand of NC_142053.1, from coordinate 33,800,679 downwards.
GGAGCCCAGGTAGATGAAAAGAATGATGCCGGGGGTGGCCAGTTCTACAGAGGAGATGCGACATTTCAGAATCTTTCTCTCTAACCTTTCAAAACTATCTTTGTTCTTCCACTAGCTTATCTAAGAAGTGTGAATTCTCCTGTGACCATGTTATGATGTGGTGAGTTTACACATTCTCTTAGCACTAAAATTTACTTCCTTTACAAAAACAAGAAAAAAAGAAGTCTTTAAAAAAGAGAGAGAGAACACCTCCTTTCACTAACACTGAAGTTTATTTATGAGGCTATTTTTTTCTAAATCCACTTTTCAAGGAGGGAAACAGACCCAAAGTTGCTGTGGGTATTTGTTTAAACCTGCTAAATAGATATATTCTTCTTCTAGCTACTCATGGCCTTCTAGTGTACATCAGGTACAATAGTTGGTATTTTGTCAGAGAGAAGAAAAACAGCACCTGTCCTCAAGTAGCTCACAAAAGGATGCCAACAGACAGTTATATTCAAGCTCCTGTGTTGCTTGGTGCCCATCTGGCGGCACTATTTTGATAGAGGATAGAAATGCTAAGTGGGGGGGGCACTACCTGGAGGAAGTAGGTCACTGGGCATATACTTCTAAAAGTATATCTAAGTTCAAGGTGCATATTCTCCTGTCTCCCTTCCCCTCTCCCTTTCCTCCTCCACCTCTCCATCTTTCTCACCATCTTACTCCCAAATCCCAGTCACCATAAAGTATCGTACTCCTTCACACCCTCTTCTTTTCTATGATGCTGTGCCCCACTGAGTTCTCTGAAACTATAAGACAAATTATTCCTGACTTAAATTGCTTAGGTCAAGTATTTTGTCAAAGCAATATAAAAGTAACTAATTATGATAGAGAGTGTGGAATTCTCACAGCACAGCAATACTACACCTAGCTCAAACTATTCAAAATAGTTTAAATATTTAGACTGTATTCTAATACAAAATAGTCAAAATATTTAGACTGTATTCTAAACAAATACAGCCTACTTGAAGTGACAATGCTTTTACCTTTCTGTCTGCTATGTAGTTACTTCCTCTACTTTGCCTATTTTTGCCTCCTCCATCTTGAATGCAAAGCACCCTGATTCTAGCTGAAATAGCATATTTCTGAGCTTCTAGGCCGTATTCGTCAGTATATCTTGGAAAGCTCTTGCTTGGATGGTCTGCTGTTCAGATTTCCAGGCCCAGAATTTAGATCATCAATTCTCCATTCATTCATCCATCCAAAATAGTAGGACATGGAATGATCTGTTGCTAAAGTGATCTAGTCAGGTTCAATGGCACATATCTGTAGCCCAGCAATTTGCGACAATTTATTGAGCCCAGAAATGTAGATCAGCCTGGGCAACCATAGAAGGAATCTTTAAAACTGGAAAAAAATAATCTAGGTTCTCTTTAAGTCTTACTGCCCAGTTTCCTTTTCTAGATCAAATGAAGGCAGGCCTATGGCACTTTTACTTACCTTTTTCTCAAAGTATAAACAAGATAGCATGTCCAGTTGACCTGGAACCTAACAAATGCTTAAGAGTTTTTTGCTATGATCTTGAAAACCCCTAGGAGACAGGGATGATGCCACATTCCTCTTAGCACACTGAGATTCGAACACAGTACCTGAAGTCTGGTTAACATTCTTCTTTCATTCCCTATAGAGAGAGAATCTTCTACAGAGTGTAGCATCTAATTTGATCCCAAGGGTATGCCAATTTTGTCTTTGACTTCTCTTACACGATCATTTACTTATGCGTATCAAATGGTCTGCCTCATTTTTGTTTGCAGAAATAACTCTTCATGCACCGCTCCTTAGTTACTCATAAATACATCTTCCTATATAGTTTTTTTTGTCTCATTATCCCACTTACTTTCAGATACTAACTAACTGAGTCATCTTTCTGCACCCTTTATTTCCAGGTGTGATATCATTTTTTTTAATTTTTTTAAAAAAAAACCTGTCTTTTCTCATTTTACATATTAATTCCAGTTCCCACTCCTTTCACCTTTCCCCCTCTTCTCCCCCCATCTACTCCTCAGAGAAGGTAAGGCTTCCCATGGGGAGTCAACAAAAGCTAGCACATTGCTTTGAGGCAGAACCAAGGCCCTCCCCACTATATCTACACTGAGCAAGGTATCCCTCCAAAGAGAATGGGCTCCTAAAGGCCAGTACAGCAGTAGGGATAAATCCTGGTGCCACTGCCACTGTCTCCACAGTCTGCCCCAGTCATACAACTGTCACCCACATTCCAAGGGTCTAGTTTGGTCCTATGCTTGTTCCCTCACTGTCAGACTAGAGTCAGTGGGCTCCCATTATTGGGCATATACCAAAGGATACTCAATCATACTACAAGGACATTTGTTCAACTAAGTGCATAGTGGCATTATTTGTAATAGCCAGTATAGTGGCATTTCAATTGTATTTTAATAAATAAAGACTGCCTGACGATTTGAGAGTAAAACAATCCCACTGGTCAGCCTTATAGACAAGGTTATGATAACACACACCTTTAATCTTAGTAGCCATACTAGTTGCCATAGAAATTGGGTTGGGTATGCCTTTAATCCCAGTGGTGCACGCCTTTAATCCCAGACCTAGAGAGAAATATAAGACAGGGCAAGACAGCTCTCAAAGACAGTCTCATTCTGAGATTCCTGGAGGCAGAATATCCATTTCAGACTGAGGTCGAGGTTACAGACAGTGGCTGGCTGTTTTGCTTTCAGATCTTCAGGTGGCACCCCAATTTTTTTCTCTGAGTTTTTATTAATCATGCTTCAAGCCAGAACCTGGAAACAACCTAGATGCCCCTCAACCAAAGAATGGGTAAAGGAAATGTGGTACATCTACACAATGGAGTAGTACTAAGCAGCAAAAAACAATGACATCTTGAAATTTGCAGGCAAATGTATGAAACTAGAAAAAAAACATCCTGAGTGAGGTAACCCAGACCCAGAAAGATGAGTTTGGTATGTACTCACTCATAAGTGGATGCTGGCTGTAAAGCAAAGGATAAAAAGTCCACAATTCCAGAGAAGTTAAGTATCAAGGAGAACCCTAAGAGAAACATATATAGGTTCCCCTGGGAAGGGGAAATAGACAAGATGTCCTGACAAAATTGGAAGCATGGGAGTGGTGGGAGAAGGGATGGTAGAATGGGAAGAGGAGGGGAGAGAGAGATGAGGGAGGAGAACTTGAGAGAACAAGATGATCGAGATGGAAACGAACAGAGGAAGGGCAAGGAAAGAGATATCTTGTCTGAGGGAGTCATTATGGAGCTAGCAAGAAACCTGGCTCTAGAGAAATTCCCAGAAATCCACAAGGATGAACCCAGCTAAGACCCTAAATAATAATGAAGAGGGTGCCTGTAGTCAGATTGATGACTATCTTAAATGTCACCATAGAACCTTCATCCAGCAACTGATGGAAACAGAAGCAGAGATCCACAGCAGAGCACTGGACTGAGCTCCCAAAGTCCAGTCAAAGAGTTGGAGGAGTGAGAATATGAGCAAAGAGGTCAAGACCATGATAGGACTACCCACTGAAACAACTTACATGGTATTATTTTTTTAATGAAACTCTCGCTTCCCATCTGAAAAGTTAATCTCTGTGTGTGTGTCTCTCTTTCCTCTCTCTCTCCTCTCTCTCTCTTCTCTCTCTCTCTCTCTCTCTCTCTCTCTCTATTCCCCCCCTCTCCCCTCTCCCCCTCCCCCCTTTCTCTCCTCAGCTCTACTCCTGGCCTTGCTTCTCTCAGTGTGTTTTCTCTTTATTGTCTATTCCCTGTTATTCTCTTCTCTCACAGATATCCCTAGCCATATCCAGTCTGTTGACCATGTTCAGTCTGCTTTCTTTCTCTGATCTGGAGTCTTCCAGATGCCTCTGGTTATATTTCTTATAGCTACAATAAAAACCTTCCTCTTAACCATATCAAAGAAAAGTCATGTCATCTGTATACACTCTTTTATCAATCAATAATTAAGAAAATGTCCTAGAGGCTAGCCCAAGCTTATCGAGGCATTTTCTTGATTGTGGTTCCCTCATCTCAGATGGTTGTAACCTGTTTCAAATTGACATAAAATTAGCCAGTACATTGGGGATCAGAAAAATTCAGTAATTTTTTTGAGACAATGTGGCTAGAAATAGAGCAAGTATCTCATCTCAGGCCTGATTCCAAAGCCCAAGTTCTTTCCAGAGAAACCTGTTACTGTCTTTTATGTACCTAAAACCAAGAAGAAGGTCATAATTTGAAAGCTTCGGTGGTTCAAGTTGCTTTGAAACTTAGACCTCAAAGACCATATAAATAAATTAAAATATACAAAAAGGTATGTATAGAGTGATTGTTTTCATAGAAATCTAAATGCTTGCTAATGAACAGTAGTGTCTTTTGAAGCCATAAAAAAACAACTATACTGGGATCTAGAAAGACCTAATGATATGTAAAACCATGCTGGTATATTCCCAAGTCTCATTTGTGTCAATATTCCTAAAATTCCAAGGTACTATAAACACAAATGATTTTGATAAAACTTGTCTGTTCTAGTTGCTTTTGAGTGTCAACTTGAAGTCTTCAAGGAAGTACTTCCTCTGTGTCAGCACTCTGAAGCTATAGTCCAAAGAGAGTCAAAACTATACATCAAATCGTCGATAGAGCCTGGCAAATAGTGTGTTAGTTCCCCACATGATACTGATTTTGTAGGCATGAAGGACCTGTGAAGTGCAGTAGAAGTTGGGCACTGTATGTCTCCCTGATAGGATTATGGGTAAGAGACTAGTGACGATTCCTTGAAGATCAGAAAGGCAGTCTCTGGGTTAAGGTTCCTATTGCTTTGAAGAGACACCGTGGCTGTGGCAACTCTTACAAAGGAAAACATTTAATTAAGGTGGCAGCTTACAGTTTCAGAAGTCTAGTCCATTTTCATCATGGTGGGGAGTATTCGGTGGGGAGTCTGGTGGTATGCAGGCAGACACGGTGCTGGAGAGACAGCTGAGAGCCCTACATCTTACACAGGCTACAGGAAGTGGCCTGAGACTCTGGGTGGTATCTTGAGCATATATGAGACCTCAAAACCCACTTCCACGGTGACACGCTTCCTCCAACAAGACCACACCTACTCCAACAAGGCCACACCTCCTAATAGTGCCTCTCTCTTAGGGGCCATTTTCTTTCAATCGACCATAGGCAGAAAGTGAATTTCTGTGTGTGGACTATTAGGGAATCCCAGGGAAATAACAGTACAGAGATTTCTGGGCTGGACTCCCTGCACCTGGGCTCCAACTTAGGCAGAACCACCCACTCCCTCTTTTCACCCTTTGTCCCTTCCACTCCCCCACCCCACCCCCAGAAGCCTCACAGAAGTGCCTCCAATTTTTAGATCTTTACCAGAAGAGGAAGGGTCTCCCAACCATGGATAACATTGACTGTCCTACACCTAAATGGGATGGATGATGATAATTTGAGATGCTACCAACTGAGCCAACCCTTCCCAAAATACAAATCATACAAAAGACATATCCTGAAAGTTCACACTCTTTATTGCTCTTTAGTAGCAGCAGAAGAAAAAGAAAACCTGGGAAGGTAGACTATGGTTAATAGAGTAATTCAAGGAACTAAGTGACCCTGTTAGTTCAACCTGGAGGCAAAGTCAAACTCTCACCCTTGGCTCCTTCCTGGTAGTACCTCACTTGGGATGAGAGCATGTAAAAGAACAATTTGTTTACTCAAATTCACTTATGGAAGTCTCTAAATAACAGTTTCATGAATTACATGAAACATATCAAATTTGTTGTCATATTGAATTTAACATTACAACCTGCAAACCTTTTTTAAGCTAGCCCATCATCCTAGTGAAGAAATAAAACTCTAACAAAACTAGTTTGTTCTTCAGTGTTCCCATAATGTGTGCCAGTAATCTTTTCTTCTCTTACAATTTAACTTTTCTTTGCTTTAGCTAGTGGGGGGGGGGGTCTCACCAAACTATAAAGTCCATGAGAATTAAGATGTTTCATTTGACTCTTGGAAGGTATTATAATGCATCAAGATCAGCTTGCTCGGCAACAAGCAAATTTGTGGAGACATGGTATCTAAACACCACTTTAACCTATGAACTTTTCTAAAAAAGCAAACAAAAGAAAATGTCAGTATTTTCAATAAAAGGTTCTATTTCTAAAATTCAATGCAGATTACAATTTTGAGTGTTCCTAGTCAATGTGTGGTATTTTCAGGAAAAGGGAATTAAGAAGGAAACAGAAACAGAAAAGAAAAACAAAGGCTTCATAGTTTCATCTTCTTTACTTCGTCGATGTCTCATCTTGTCAGGAACAGTCATCAGGAAGTCACCACCTGCAAAATTGCAAAATTGAAATGCTGTTAAAAAGAAATCTTGGCCTTAAGGAATGCAGTATTGAAAAGGAACCCTACTTTGCCCAAATAAATTTAAAAAATAGTACTGATATTCTTAATTTTATAGTTGTTATTTTAAAAATGCAACACCAACCGATATAAAATATTAACTTTCTTTTCCTTACTGAACAGTATAATCAAGATAATTTTTGATGGTAATAAAAAAAATACAGACCAGGCCATGGTGGTACATGCCTTTAAGCCCAGCACTCAGGAGGCAGAGGCAACCTCTGTGAGTTCGAGGCCAGTCTGGTCTACAAAGCAAGTTCCAGGACAGCCAGAGCAACTGTTACACAGAGAAATTCTGTCTAAACAACCAATAAATAAAATATTTTCTATATTTTGTAGAGAACTAACAGGTTAATTTATGTCTGTAAAGCGTGTTGTTTTTGACAGGGAGCAGGGTTGTTAGAAGACAGGTTTCCTTTACCTACCTTCTGCACTTAAAGCAAACTTTGCGCCATGAATAATTCATAGCTTTACACCTTGGGCAGATCCAATTCATCCCAGAGCCTGAGACAGGCTGGGGTTCCGAAGCTGCTTCCACTTGTGGCTTCTTGTCCTTCTTCCGCAGCTCAGGCTGTGGTTTCTTTGGGCTTTCTCTCACAACTTGGCTCCAACTCTCCCACACAGGGGTTGACTGGACCTCTTTTACACCTTCTTTGATTTGATTTTTACTAGAGCCCAAGGGAGCCGGGGCTGATGCCTGGGGACTGTTTTCACTTTGGCTATAGAGCTCACCTTCCTTAGGAAGATGTAGTTGCTGGAGAATCTGCAACGCTTCTACAGTATTATCGTATGTTGCTGCTGCCTCTTCTTCCTTTTCTTTTTCTTCTGCTACTTCTGCGTCTGCGTCTACGTCTGCGTCTGCTTCTGCTTCTGCTTGTGCATCTGCTTCTGCTTCTGCGTCTGCGTCGGCTTCGGCTTCGGCATCTGCTTCAGCGTCTGCTTCTGCATCTGCTTCTGCTTCTGCGTCTGCTTCTGCTTCTGCTTCAGCAGCAGCAGCATCTGCTGTTGATTCAGCTTCTGCTGGTACTGGCGTTGTTGCTTCTTCATATTCCTCCTCTTTATTTTCTTCTTCTTCTTCATTATCATTTTCAATATCCACAAGGGTAGCCTTCTCCTGGGTTCTTCGTGCATCTTGCCCTTCAATGTGCCTTCCATTGTCTCCCATGATATCTGTTTCCTGGGTATTCTCTGGGTCTTCCTCCTGGCTGAAGTTGCTGATGTCCTCTGGAGGAACAGGATGCTGGATGACTGGAGGACCTTCAGGAGGCATGTAACATCTCTGGTTCCATAGACCAGCGGGATCCTGGGAGCATGGGGCAGCATATGGATTTGATGGATACACAGGAGGCGGAGGCATCTGAACTGGAACTACAACACCTCCTTCTGTTTCCATGACTACTGGAGGTGAAAAGGGCATCAAGAATGGAGATCCCACTAGGAATGGTGGATGTGGTGGGAATTGGTATGGCATTGGGACTGGCACAGAGGGTTGCATGGCTGTGGGCCAGGGACTTGTGCTTCCTGGCATATAAAAAACATTTGCTGCAGCTGACACCTGTGCTTCCAAATACTGCCTGTCAGTGTACCCACCCATTGCACCCATAACTCTCGCATGATCTGGATTCATGGGCATCACGGAAGCACCAAGCTGTTGGGTCTGGACTCCAGACACTACATCATGAACCTGCGGAGTCATTTGGCCAAACCTTTCATGGTGCAACTGCCGGCGCAGCACATCACATTCTCTCATCGCCTGCTGTAGGGCAGCTTGAGTGGAAATCAACTGGGTGATGGCCTCCTCTTGTTGTTGACGCAGCTGCCACAGCTCTGAGACTGAGGCCCTGGGAGCCGAGGGGCACTGCCCCAGTGAATCTTGTGGCAACCCTACCATATAAGCCTGCTGTTCACGCTGCCTCGCACCTACTCGTACACTCAGGGCCAAGGCGCTCCAGGTACAGGCCCTTTTGAGAGAACGTGGCACCTGAGGATCAACCAGAATGGTGCAAAGCTGGTCTTCTATTTCATTCCAGGGCCGCATGCGGAAAGCCATGTAGAACTCAGGGCCACCTCCATTCATAAGGATTTCATTGTTTATAAATCTAATCACTTCACTGTGGCTAAAGCCACTGGATTGGTCCCCCAAGTCCACTGCCATGACCAATGAGGCCTAGTCACTCTAGTGCCTGACACACTTCCGTCTCTGCCAAACAATGGTCACAGATACAGGCTGTGTCCCCAATCTGTGCCCCTCTTCCCACTGGCTCAGTCCTAGACTGGTCTTTGCCCAATCTCACAAAAACCAATGTTGATTCTCTCACCACCTCAGCCTGCGGACAACATAGAGGAGGAAAACAACGGCAACCACAGACAGTAATGGCGACGAGATACCAACGGTAACAGAGTAGCGGTGACGTCACAGAATGTCACTCATGTGAGCATCACAAAGAGGGGCAGGCTCCTAAAAGGCGCACCCCTTGGCACAGCGCCACCTACAGGGAGTACAAGTAAGGTGGCAGTGGCGGAGACAGTAATGAGCCACCAGCCAGTGGCTTGCTTAATAGGAACTTGAGAAAGAAAACAGCCAAGATGGTGGAAAGAATTCACACCCAAGGATTAGAGTTGAATATGAGTGCATAAGGGCTGCTCCTTTCTCAGCTCCGACTCTCACCCTGTTTTATTATGGTTTGGGTTTTGCTGTAGTGTGTCCTATAGTAGAGAACTTGCCCTTGATTTGGTAGCCAAAGGCTCTGGGTTCTATCCCCAGTGTAGTAAGAATATTGAAAGCTTTTGGTCCAACACATAGTTGATGCTTGGTGTGTTTTTAAGATGGGTTTAGTGACTGACATCTGCAATCCCAGCGTTCTGGAAGGTTAGGCAAAAAGTACAAAGGGTTCTTAGACTGCTTGAGCTATTTGGAGTGAAACCCTTCATCAAAAACAATTCCCAGCAATAATAGTAGTTAGTGAATGAAGTAAGCCAGTCTCACATAGATACGTTTTGTTATTGCTGTTAATTTTTGAGATTATAATATAATTACATTTTTCCATTCCCTCTCTCCAAAGCCTCCCCTATACTGCCTCAGCCCTACTCTCTTCCAAATTTATGGACTCTTTTTGCATTAGTTGTTATAGCATGCATATCTGTATATGTACATATATATTCCTAAATAAAATCTGCTTGGTCCATATATTGTTACTTATATGCATGTTTTCAGATATGTATTTTTTTACTTTTTTCTAATTTTATTTTAGTAGTAATACTCGTGTGCCTGTAAATGTGATATGTATGAGTGGGCACACGTGGTGGTCAGAAGACATTTTGTGGAGTTGGTTCTCTTCTACCACCTTTACATGGTTTCTCAAGCTCAAATTCAGGTCATAGGTTTGCTTAGTGAGTGCCTTTATTTGGAGAGCCAGCTTTCTAGCTCCATAAGAAATATGTTAATAATAGTTTTCTCTCATTTGTGGATCCTCACTTCTATATATCTATGAGATCACATATGTACAGATGACAAGAAAGTAAAAGTCAAACTGGAGAACAAAGAGAAGTAATAAGAGAGGGGAACTAAAGAGTGTAATCAGGGGTAAAGAAGGAATATGCTCAAAGTACATTTATACTTTCACAACACTGGACTTATGGCAACACTGTATAATATCTTTAATTCACCTCTTAGACTCTGTTAAGTGTGTGTGTGTGTGTGTGTTCAGACACTTGTGGAGGTCAGGGGACAATTTGCTGTAGTCAGTTCTCTTCTACCATGGGAATCCTGAGGGTGGAATTCAGGTCAGCAGTCTTGGCAGCAACAGCTTTACCCCAAGCCAGCACTTCAGCCCCATCTTAGAGTCTTTACTAAGTTACTGCTTCAGTCCTTCCAAAAGGTCAGCCTTGACATCTGCAAATTACCTTCCTCATCCTGAGCAGAGGAGCTCAGACTGTCTTTCACGAAGAAAATCAAGTAACTGAGCCATGAAAGCCTTGAACTCTCGTTTGTTATGCAATGCACTCCCACTAAGCCAAATGTGGTGGTGTACAACTGTAATCCCAACAATCCCAATCCTTCCTGAAGCCTCTCTCATGTGCTTCTGAGAAAAATATTTCTATTTTTGATTAGGCTGATTTTTAAATGGTTATTTTTAAAACTATCAATTTATTATTAACACTTTGATTAATCTTTCTTTGTATCTATAAGAGTGAAATATTAGAGTTTCTATTGTAGAACGGCTTAATATACTTATAGTATATTCGCATACACATGCATACACACACACACATATATGGGAGCTTTCTGTTAAATTAATATATGCTTATAATAATATATATAATATATATGATATGGAGTAATCCTCTTGTACACTGTAAAGATTTGTCACTTAAATTGGTTTAATAAAACAAAGAATGACCAGGAGTCAGGCAGGAAGTATACGTGGGGCCACAAAACTAAGGATGATGGGAAGGAGAATGGCAGAGTAAGGAGATACCAGCCAGACACACAGGAAGCAGGAGATGAATGTGCCATGCTAATAAAGGTACCACCATGTGGCAGAACATAAATAAGGAATATGGGTTAACTTAAAATGTAACAGCTAGTTAACAATAATCCTGAGCTATTGACAGAGCATTTATAATTTATATTAAGTCTCTATGTGGTAATCTGGGAAGCAGCCACCATGTATTTGGGAACACTTGGTCAGGACAGGAAATGTACATTTACATATACATTCTTGATAGTTTATTTTATTTCTCACAGATATTTAATTAATTTTAGTTAACATACAAAATAATGGGGTTCATTATAACATTTCATATGTGACCAGCATTATACTTTGTTTTAGATCCAGCTTCTTAAACAGTGAATTACATGGGATCATGTAATCAAATGTGGGAGAGAAGAAAAATTTGACAAGAGTAAAAATGTTTTGAAAGCAATGACAAAATATTCATTCAAACTTAAACTTTTAAAGAATCCAAAGTGTTTGTGAAGTACTCAACTGTGTTGCATCTAAATACCCAATATGTATGTGCTGTTAGGCCACAGAACACCAGTAACTGCTATCTGAATGACATAGACTCAGGTTTGAGACTACTTTATATTATGCATTTTAGTGCTGTTCTTTTTTTAAAAAATGCAAATTTCCTATTCCTATAAAACATAATGATCTAATTGTGGAAAACTAAGAATTTTAATATTTTCCTTACATCATTGTTCAACATGTATTAATGTAGCATAGAATTATATTGTGTTAGAATGTTTGCTTTGTAAAATTGCTGTTTGAGTTTCTGAGTTTCATAAAAGTAATTACTCTTTGAATTTTGGCTTGGGATTAGTACAGAATTTCCAATAATTTTGAAATTGCCCTAAATATATTTCTGTCAACTTATAGTACATATTTATGTGAATTGGTGGTCTCAGCATTGATGGTTATAAAACTACTGATCAACTCTGAAAATGTTGAAGAAGCTCTATATTCTGCAATATCAACTATTCAATCAAGATTTAACCCTTCATGTAAAAATAAGCAAGTATATCTATCTCATTAATATGTAAATTTGCTTTCATCTTTAATAAATGATCAATCTATATTTCTACCAACAAGGCATTTTGAAATATATTTCTTTATGATTTACTACCAGTAAATTTTGGGTTTTGTATCCCTATTTTACATATCTATCTACCTGGGTTGTGAAATAATTCTTGGGGAAAAATGAGTTTGGTAATGGAAAAAAAATTAAGACATCTTACTCTCCATTAAGCTTTTAAGGACTTCTTTGGCAGTCCTTACCAGTGTGGCTTTGATTGCTGCTGCACACTAGCATCTCTCTGACACTAGTTTTACGTCCTGCCTGCAGTTTTCTTTGGCTGATATTCCACATCCCTGGCATTTATTTTTGAGAAGTCCATTTCAGCTAAAATTTCACTCTCATAGTTACATACGTAATCTCTTGGTAGTCTGCTTGTAAGGACACTTACCTTCGCACATATTGCCTGGCCTCCCAGGAGTTTCTTTTGAGGTGTAGGTAGAAGCACACATGATCCTGTAACACTGAAATTTGCATACTTGCCAAACCAATCCCACATGGATAGGGTCAAGACTTAATCACTAGCCATGGCATCTTTCAACTACAGCTACAATGGCCTCTGAATGTTTATGATGTTGAGCAGGTTGGACCAAATTCAGGTGCAACACCTTCACAGTTAGCCCAGTATAACTTTTTAACTTCATTCTTTATTCTACATCAAGTTTGCCCTGTTTACTTCTATATTTGTAGGCAATATAGTAGTGGTCTTTTTTTATTGTCTCTATACTTGGTATGTTTGCATGCTATTATTTACTCTTCTCTGAGTGGTATTGGGGATTGAGCCCTTGAGAGCAGTGTGCTTATTAAGAAGACTTCCATATAAAACTGAAAGTGAAAGAGATATCTATACTGACAGACACAAATCTTAAACACAAAAGAAGTATAAAAAGCAAAACATATGAATCCTCTTAAGATTCACCAGCCTTAAAAAAGCGAATCCAAACTCTAAAATACCAGACAATAAATTCAAAAAGTTTACATTAAATATTGATCAAAGAGAACCTAGACTCTGAATGACAGAAATCACATGTTCTCACTCATATGCAGATCACAACTTCTAATATTTATTTGTATGCAAATAAGGTAGCATGAAATGGTTATGAAAGTATATAGAAGACTACTGGAGGAAAACCAGAAATGATGAGAAAGTAGAACAAAGACAAAAGACCACCTGAGGCATGGAAGCAGAAAGGAGTCTAGTGAAGTTGGGAAAGAACAGATGAGGAAGGAGGATGAGGAGGAAGAGAAACAACTGAAACAGATTTTATTTGAAAAGTGCAGAATGAAACCTGATTCTATGTAAATATAGTTTCAATTTAAAAATCTTTAAATGAATATGATGAAATAAAGAGGTTAATTCAAGACATAAATTTTTAAAAAACAACTTAGGTAAGATATTCAGCAAGGAGATACAGATTCTAAAGACAATAGAAATCTTTAAAGCTAAAACACAATGAACCAAAAATCTCAGTGGAAATATCACCAACAAAACAGACTAAGCAGAACAAAAATACAAGGGAATGAAAAAAAATGAAGAACAAAGAAAACTGTAGGGAATGAGTAAAGTCCTTAGTGAACATGCAGTGCTTTACAAGGGCTTGGCCATATCAAGAACCAAGGCCTCAGCCCCATGGGAGCAGAAAAGCCTTCCTTGGGTCTGAGTGCAAATGTTGACACTGTGTATAGAAAATTTTTCAACAAAGCTTGCACGTATTCACACGTTTACAACCTAAAGACTGTCCCCTACAGAGACATATCCTACTAAGATTAGCTAAACATGACTCTCTGTATAGCTGTATGTAATCACCTCACCTCCCTGTTCAATTGTCTATAAAAAAAAAAACAGAGTGAGCTGTGATACTGTGGCTTCTCTGTCCAAGAGCCCAGAACACTCAATCCCACTTTTCTGTGTGATGTAGGAGGTCCTTCTATGTGTTACTTTCATTGGTTAATGAATAAACTGCCTTGGCCTGTTGATAAGGCAGAACTTAGGTGGGGAAAACTAAATGACATGCTGGGAGAGGGAAAGAATCAGAGAGACACCATGGAACCACCAGAGATAGACGCTAGGAATTTTCCCTGGTAAGCCACTGCTACATGGCAATACATAGATTAATAGAAATGGGTTAAACTAATATAAGTGTTAGCCAATAAGAAGTTAGAGCTAATGGGACAAGTACTGTTTCAAATAGTATAGCTTCTCTGTGATTATTTCGCAGCTAAGCTAGCCAGGTGACCAGGACAAACAAGCAGCCCTCTCCTTGCAACAATTGGCGCTCCAACATTTGCTAGCTAAATCCATGTAAAAACTTGAGAAAGCTTGAAAAGGAATTCTAAAAAAAATACAGAGTTTAACACAGGTTTTTGCTGTTTGCTGGTGGCATGCAGAAGCTCCTTTAGGAGAGATTTTCCTGACTCAGAAGCAGTAGCAGAGAAAAACCTGTGCTGCTTTGAAATGCCGGATTTCTGGGCCAGGTTGCCAGCATGATCTCTGACTCTTTCAGGCAGGAGGTCTGGCTACAGAGCATTTGAGTTGGAATTTTGAGCAGAGTGCTGCAGTTTGCTTGATGACAACGTGGACTCACTGTGTGCCTGGAAGTGGGGCAGTGCATGCAGCTCAGAGGCGCAAGAGGCTCTGCCATTGCTGGACTGGGCAGGGCAGGCAGGCACTACCATATTTGACCTAGCAATGAAGCAACTTAAGTATTTAAGAAGCACTTAGCATTTTAAAAACACTCCTAGACAGTAAACAATTACAGATTCACAATATAACAGATTCAGACATAAAAGAACTCTAAATGGGTCACAGTGTTGGGTAAATGTAGGCTTAGGAGACAGAAGAAAAAGAGTATAGAGAGTTGGAAAAGAAGTAAAATGTTTAAAATAAAATCTTTAAAGAAACAGAGCACAGATAGTCAGATTAAAAGGAGTAAAGAAAAATAAGCCATGTAAAGATGGAAAATTCACAGAGTTTGTATTATGTGTATTATTGTGTTATCTTTGAATTTTTTGACTGTAAAGGTGCTAAGTACAGAGAGAAATTTCATTGTATGGGCTGCTAAGTTAAACCAGCATATATGTTCTAAAGGTATCATGACTTCCAAATTTGGGTCTAAGAATATGTTGCTTTGGAAAAGAAATTCTTCTTTTGTTTTCACAGAAAATGAGAACCTGTGGATTGCTTCTAGATCAATATTGTTTGATAGACCACACCCTCCTGAAAGGTTGCCATGAACACCCTCAAAAAATTACTTTGCCCATTTGGTGACTGAGATGAGCTTAGCACACAGGATACAACATAAAATACATGAATTAACAGTACCCCCAAACAGCAGAAACCATTATGGACAGAACTATACCCATAGTTCCAAATATTGTTTACATTTAAAGGAGGATATGCTATAGAGATGAATAATTTGCATTGGAATGAATCTTTGCTTATTGATACAAATTTAGGGCCAGTTGTAACATGAATGGGCCTGCTTGTTGGGGTTTCTGTCCTGCCTGGTACCCCACAGCCAGCAAATCCCAAAGAAAATCACAGAGTCTACATTAGGTTATAAACTGATTGGCCCATTAGCTCAGTCTTCTTATTAACTAATTCTTACATCTTACGGTAACCCATAATTCTTGTCTATGTTAGCCATGTGGCTCAGTACTTTTTCCAGCTGGGCAGGTTACATCTTGCTTCTCTGTGGTCTGGGCAGGAATGGAGGAATGGGGTTCCTCCTTCCTAGCCTTCTCCTGTTCTCATCACCTCGCCTCTACTTCCTGTCTGGTTGACCCACCTATACTTCCTGCCTGGCCAATCAGCGTTTTATTAAAATACATGATTGACAGAATACAAATAATTCTCCTGCACCAGTCAGTTTTATTATATGTATATTTCTTCTCTTGATTAAGGTATTATGGTTGTGTAATTCATTTTAAAAATGTAACGTATAATTAAGAAATATAGGTCAGTAATCATCTATAATAGTCAAACTTGTAGTCATTTTAGTTAGATTTTCTAGATGTATAGCGATATATTTCAGTTAGATAGGTATTCTCCAAATCTTTCATAGACTTTCAGAATATGGCATTTAAAATGTTTAAGAACTTAGGATTTTTCACAACAATGAGACATGTCTGCTCCTGGCAGCACCAATTACTTTGAGAGGAAGATGGGAATTAAAGAGGCTCCTTAGTCATTTGGAAAAGAAACTGTTCTTACCTGGACTGCTTAACTGGTCATGCAGGACCCACAGAGAAATAACTACTGAACTTTCCTAAAGGTGAGATGATCCTTCAGGGTTCCTGCTTTATGAAAGAATCTGCAAGACATTCTGCAGGACACAGAAGTGACTGAACTGTCTTTGAAATTTACTGCTTCAAGGAAAAGTCTGCTGGATACTATGGGCCTGTAGTCCGAAGATGGATGCCCCAATGGTACAGAAGAACTTTGGGTGATTGTCTAGGCAGCAAGATGTCTCTGTCATTTCTAGAGTTTTGGAAGTTGCTTACCATGCACTTCTTGTTTATGTAGGTAATATTATATCCTTCTGAAGTCTTTGATGTAGTTGAAGAATTTAGTTATAGTTTTCCTTAGTTATCATAAAAATAAAGTAGATATAAATATTGTAACTGTAGTTCTTACTTGATACCTGTTTTGTTATATGTAGTTTTGCTATGTTAAAGTTAAAGCCTTCCTTTTTGTTTAAACAGGAAAGGGGAACTGGTGTAGGAGGTCCTTCTGTCTATGTGTTGCTTTCATTGGTTAATGAATAAAGAAACTGCCTTGGCCTGTTGATAGGGCAGAACTTAGGTAGACTGGGAAAAACTAAATGGAATACTAGAAGGAAAGAGTCAGAAAGACGCCATAGATCCGCCGGAGATAGATGCTAGGAATTTTCCCTCATAAGCCTAATGGATTAAATTAATATAAGAGTTAGCCAATAAGAAGTTAAAGTTAATGGGCCAGGCAGTGTTTTAAATAATAGTTTCTGTGTGGTTATTTATGTGTTTCTGTTGTTTTATTGGAGTCTGTCATTTTTTTGTTTCTTTAACCACCCCTACTCATGGCAATAGGATGCAACCCATGCAAGGATTTGGCAATAAATAAAAAGGAAAAAGAAATTTTAAGTGGAGGACCATCTATAAAGGCATGAACTCAATCTGGCTTTCACGTGTATACATGCACAAATAGGCACATACACTATATATACATATGCACATATATAGATGAAAAAAGTAAAAGAAGATCATGAAAATGGGATGGCACCAGGTATTTATGCATTGGAAGACAATGGGAATATTACAGATTCAAGACAATCCCTAATAAAATCTTAGCAGCCTTTTGTTTGGAAAAAGTATGGAAAATGATAGCATAGATTATAAAGTGCTCAAAATCAACACAGTTGGATAATTCACTTTTCCCATTTTTGGTTTTAATTATTGCTACACTAGAACTTCCAAAAGTGATACCGGCCTAAGAACAAACACAGACCAATAAGATAGAATTTAAGGTCCCAAAATGAACTATTCTTCTGTAATGAGTTTATTTTTTTAACAAGAGTCCAAAGAGAAATTTTTAAAAAGAAATGATATTTGGTTATAAAATAATGGTTTCCACATGTGAATAAAAGAGGGTTCACTGCTGTGCAAATTCTAGTTGGTCTTAATAACAACAACCTGGAGTCATATATTAGGGGGTGAAAGCTGAAATACCAGAAAAGCAGAGCAGCCAGTCACTATTTCTTACCTCTACGAAATCCTCAGACCAAATGGGGTATCTTGTCTCTATAAATCCTCAGACTAAATGCTGTCTGTAGGAAACCTCAGATTAATCCTGAGCTCCTGTCTCCTCCTGCCTTATATTCCTCTCTTCACCCAGCCATGTCATTTCCCATCTCCACCTCCCTGGTGCTGGGATTAAAGTTGTGAGTCACCACTACTTGGCTCTGTTTCTTTTAGACTAAGTCAATCTCATGCCATCCAGAGTGGCCTTGAACTCACAGAGATCCATCTGCATTTGTCTCCTAAATACTGGGATTAAAGGCTCCACATTCTGATCTTTAGGCAAGCTTTATCCATTAAAGCATAAACAAAATATCACCATAGTTCACCACCAACTTCATCCCATATACAAAAAATTCACATTTGTTTGTTTTGTTATTGCTACTACTCACTAGGGGCTATTATTTCAGTTATTTTCTAAGTAATTCTGGTTCTGGTTCTGTTTGTTTTATATGGACACTGAGATATGTTCCATTAGCAAGTGTATATTGACAAAAATTATCATAAACATGAGAATCCCGGAAAGAATTTTTTTGTTTTTTTTATTGTTTTCATTGAGCTATACATTTTTGTCTGCTCCCCTCACTTTCTCCCCTCTCCTCATTTTACCTGCTCCCATGACCCCCACACTCCCAATTTACTCAGATCTTGTCTTTTTCAACTTTCTAAGTAGATCCATGTATATCTCTCTTACAGTTTTCTTTGTTGTCTAGGGGCTGTGGACTGTAGGGTGACTTTTCTTGGCTTTATGTCTAAAAGTCACTTATGAGTGAGTTCATATTATATTTGTCTCTCTGGGTCTGGGTTACCTAGATCCATCCATTTGTCTGCAAATTACAAGACATCATTGTTTTTTATCACTTAGTAGTACTCCATTGTGTAAATATACCACATTTTCTGTATCCACTCTTTGGTTGTGGAGCATTAACATTGTTTCCAGGTTCTGGATATTATGAATAATGCTGCTATGAACATAGTTAAACACATGTTCTTGTGGTATGATTGAACATTCTTTGGGCATATGCCCAAAAGTGATTTTGCTGGGTCTTGAAGAAGGTTGTTTCCTAATTTTCTGAGAAATCATCACTGATACCCAAAGGGGTTGTACAAGCTTGTACTCCCAACAGCAATGCAGGAGTGTTCCCCTTATCCCACATCCTCTCCAGCATAAGTTGTCATCAATGTTTTTGATCTTGGCCATTCTTACAGATGTAAGATGGAATCTCAGAGTTGTTTTGATTTCTATTTCTCTGTTGGCTAAGGATATTGAACATTTCCTTAAGTATCTTTCAGCCATTTGAGGTTCAGCTGTTGAGAGTTCTCTGTTTAGATCTGTACTGCATTTTTTATTAGATTATTTGTTCTTTTGTTTTCAAGTTTCTTCAGTTCTTTGAATATTTTGGAGATCAGTCCTGTGTCCGATGTGGGTTGGTGAAGATCTTTTCGCATTTTGTCTTGTTGACTGTGTTCTTTGCTTTACAAAAGCCTTTCAGTTTCAGGAGGTCCCATTTATTTACTGTCTCTTTCAGTATCTGTGCTGCTGGGGTTATATTTAGAAAGTGGTCTCCTGTGCCAATGAATCCAAGTATACTGCCCATTTTCTCTTCTATGAGGTTCAGTGTGGTTGGCTTTGTGTTGAGGTCTTTGATCCATTTGGACTTTAGTTTTGTGCATGGTGATAGACATGGATCTATTTTCATTCTTCTACATGTTGATAACCAATTATGCCAGCACCATTTATTGAATATGCTTTCTTTTTTTCATTTTATATTTTTAGCTTCTTTGTCAAAAATCAAGTGTTCGTAAGTGTGTGGATTAATATTAAAATTGGACTTGCCATTTCAAGGGGTTAGAGTCAGTCCATGATAATAAATCAAAGACATGGTAGCAGGAACAACTGGGAGCTCACATCTTGATCCACCACCATTCTGCAGGGAGAGGAACAATGAAAATGGCAAGAATCTTTTAAAACCTCATGGTACTCTCAGTGACACACCTCCTCCCAATCTTTTCCAAACAGTTCCTCGAACTAAGTATTCAAACATATGAGCCTATGAGAGCCATTCTTATTCAAACCACCACACCTGTATCATTAATCATACATTATTCACTTGTACTTCCTGCTTCTTGGAACATGAGTAGCTTAGCTTAGGCTTTTCCTGAGCATGCATACAGTATAGAGCATGTGTGTGGCTTTTTCAACTATGAGCTTTATGCATGGGCTTTTTAAAGCCTAGCTTCTGTAGGATGGTCCCTCAACCCTGAGAATGCTCTGAGTTGAACAGGAAAAGTAAAGACAATTTAAAAAAAAAATCTTCTAGGGACCTACCATGCAGACATAACAAATAACTTTGATTCTCTGAAGCTAAGATCCATATTACTCCCTCTATCACTTGGCAACTTATTCCAGGAGCACAGGCTGCTGTCATCATAGATACTGCCCATTTAGTGTTTGTAGCACGATTTCTTTTTTTAACTTTATTTATTTATTTATTTATTAAAAATTTCCACCTTCTCCCCGCCTCCCTTTTCCCTCCCCCTTCCCACCTCCCCCTCCCTCTCTAGTCCTAAGTGCAGTCAGGGTTCCCTGCCCCGTGGGAAGTCCAAGGTCCTCCCCACTCCATCCAGGTCTATAAAGGTGAGCATCCAAACAAACCAGGCTCCCACAAAGTCAGTCCATGCAGTAGAATCAAAACCCAGTGCCATTGCCCTTGGCTTCTCAGTCAGCCTTCATTGCCAGCCACTTTCAGAGTGTCCAGTTTGATCACATGCTCCATCAGTCCCAGTCCATTTGGCCTTGGTGAGCTCCCATTAGATCAGTCCCACCGTCTCAGTGGGTGGACGCACCCCTCGTGGTCCTGACTTCCTTGCTCATGTTCTCCCTCCTTCTGTAGCATGATTTCTAATTGGTCTTAGTAATAAAAACCTAGAGTCAGATATTAGGGGGTGAAAGTTGAAAGATCAGAGAAGCAGAACAGCCAGCCACTAGTTCTTAGTTCTACAAAATCCTTAGGTCAAATGGGGTATTCTGTCTTCTACAATTCCTCAGACTGAATGATGTGAGCTCCTGTTTCCTCCCAATTTATATTCCTCATCCACACAGCCATATCCCTTTCTGTCTCCACCTCCCTTGTCCTGGGATTAAAGGCATGTGACTCCCAAATACTGGGATTAATTGTATGAGCCACCACTGCCTGGCTCTGATTCTCTTTTAGACTGATCCTGTGCAGCCCAGGATGACCTTGAACTCACAGAGATCCCTCTGCCTCTACCCCCAAGTGCCAGGATAAGGTGTATACCATCACTGCCTGGCCTCTTTGACTAACTAGTGGCTCATTCTGTATGCTGATCTTCAGACAAGCTTTGTTTGCTAGATCACAAACAATTTATCTCTGTAGGTGTTGGTAAAGAGGAGTATACACAAACAATTTAAAACACCAGAGAGATCATTTCCTGCATTGCAGCCATTTCTTTCCTCTTTATTCACCATCCATCCCCAATTGAGGAGTTTATATGCTTTCAGGATTATACAAAGACCACTTCTACCCATTCTGGAGTTTCCTATCCTGCCAATTTTTATATGAAGGGAGATATCATACTATCAATCATTAATATCACAAATAAACCTAGTTTCATCTCTTTTTCAGCTATTGTTTGTCCTATCTCAACCACTATCTCATCTAGAAGTCTTTCATGACCATTATGCCACCAATAATGTAATTAGTAATTAGTTTTATTTTATATATACATAAATGGGATTATATACCAATGGGTGTGTGGATATATATGCACATGTCTGTACATGCGTATGGAGGCCAGAAGACGACATCAAGTGTCTTGTTCAATTACTGCCGAACTTATTTTTAGAGACAAGGTTTCTTACTGAACCTGGAGCTCACTGATGTGGCTAAACTGTCTGGTCAGTGAGACCAAAAAGTCATTCTGTCTCTGCACTTTCACAAGTACTAAAGTTACAAATTGGTTACATATCCAGACCATATGGGGACTAGGAGTTCAAACTTAGGTATTTATGTATGCATAGTGGGCACTTTGGCTACTGAGTCATCTCTCCAGACATATAATTGGTTTTTTCTATCTCATCAATTAATCTTAATCCTTTGAGACTAGAAATTGGTATTGTTTCATCTTTTTATTCTTATCACCTAACAAGACTCCAGTTCCATCAGTGTTTACAAATGCCAAAGAGGTCAACATAAAAGTAAAACAGAAGTTAGTAAATAGAAAGAAAGGACATGGAACAAAGACTATTTCATGATAACTATAATCCTGGTTAAAAATCATACCTAAATGTAAAGGTAAATCCATATCATAGCTTCAATCCAGATAAAAATAATTTTAGAAGATATGCATTTTTTAAAAAGCAAACAAAAACACCAATAACAAAAAAAACCCTACCTAATCATATCCAAACTAGTGAAACTTTCTTTAAAGAAAGTAATTTCATATATTGTTAAGCTTTATAACAACTTCAAACTGTTTACAAATTAAAATTACAATGTTTCACATAAATGTCAAAGAGCTTTATATTTTTTAAGCTTCAAAAATAGGGTCTTGTTGCTGAAGATACCATGCACCATCTTCTCAAGATGTAGAGGAATCAAGTTAGAACTGAGCTGGACACTTCCACCCTACAAGTTAGCATTCATAGTCCCAGAAGGTGCTCTGCATGCTGCTAGGGGAGATAGGGTAGCAAATGGTCTTAGCCATCTGGGAACACATGAACTTCATACTAACCTGCTAGGCATGATGTGCCAACTGATGGGCTGGACAGATGGCTTAGCGGTTAAGAACGGGTACTGCTCTTGTAGAGGACAGGATTTCTGTTCACAGCAGTTGCATCAAGTTGGTCACAGCTTCCTGTAACCCCACTTCCAGGGATCCTCCATGAGCACCTGCCCTATTTTTGTATACCCACACAGAGGCACACAAATACATAAGTGAAAATAAAACTACACAAAGTTAGAAAGGGACAGTGTACAACTTGTACAATAATGGCATGACTTATGGGGAAAAACAAATGCTTTCCACATGAATTCAAGGCTCCCTCCATATGGTATTCATGACTGATATGGCAAACTCAATGGCTAAAGATGTCCTTAGGGAGGAGCTTCCTACTCTTGTTTGGGTGAAATGTCATGTATCGAACTGCTCTTTGATATTTAAGTTTACACCCATACATAAACACCACTCTCAGCCTTACTCAGAGAAGCCTCTTTGCAGTGAATGATGATGAATACAGAGCCTCACAGCTGCTCAAGGTGCTGAAAGTAAGTGGCTGTTGAACACTGGGCCTGAAACAGGGGAGTCAAACCGCCTTCCTGGAAGACTCAGGAAATACAATGAAAAGGGAGTTTTAAAAAAAATGAAAAACCAGCAGCTATGGAGAAGGGCTGTGAAATGCTCTACTCTGAGCATGACACAGCCATTGGAATCAGCATCTCACAGCAGCCGTGCTTGCCTCTACCTGGTCAGTAGAGTGCTGGGACCATCATCAGGAAAACTTGAACCAGGAAGGGGCTCATGGGTCCCTACCCCTCCCTAACTGTTAGCTATTGGTGTATTATGGGGCAGAAACAGTCATTGTCATCAGATGTGTTCCCACAGGTGAGGGCATCAGGCTCCTATGGACAGTTCCAAATCATAGTAACTCAGTCCTGGCTAAATCCAATGGATAAGAAAACAAAAGACATAAGTGTGAGAAAGGAAGGGATCTAGAGGGAAATTGAAAAAGAGTAACTAGAATCCATTATGTATGTGTGTAAAAATGTCTAGCGAATTTAGTTTAAAATATTTACATAGAATTTGAATTTTAAATTATTAAGATTTAAAAAACAAGATCTACTGAGTAAAATGGGAGTGTGGGGCAAGGGGGGGTGGGAGAGGAGTGGGGAGGGGAAAAGGGAGAAGGGGGAAAGAGAAAGTCGAGTTGGGGAAAAGACATAGGAGAGCAAGGAAAGAAATTTCTTGTTAGAAGGAGCCATTATGAAATCCACAAGGATGACCCCAGCTAAGACTCCTAGCAATAGTGGAGAGGGAGTCTGAACTAGCCTTACCTTGTAATCAGATTGATGACCACCCTAGTTGTCATCATAGAACCTTCATCCAGCAAATGATGGAAGCAGATGCAGAGATCAACAGCTAAGCACTGGGCTGAGCTCCTGGAGTCCAGTTGCAGAGAAGGAGGAATGATAAAATGAGCAAACGGGTCAAGGCCATGATTGGGAAACCCACAGAAACATCTGACCTGAGCTAGTGGGGGCTCACTGACTCTGGAATGACAGCTAGGGAACCTGCATAGGACTGAACTGGGCCCCCTGAATGTTGGTGTCAGTTGTGTGCCTTGGGCAGTTTGTAGGGTCACTGGCTACGAAACCAGCATTTATTCCTAATGCAGGAACTGGCTTTTTGGAGCCCATTCCCTATGGAGAGATACCTTGCTCAATCTATATATAGGGAAGAGGTCCTTGGTCCTGCCTCAAGTGATATGTTGACTCCCCATTGGAGGCCTTACCCTCTCTGAGAAATAGATGAGGGTGGGGTGGGGGAAGGTAGGAAGAGCAGAAGGAGGGGAGGGAGAGGGAAATGAGATTGGTATGTAAAACAAAAAAAATTGTTTAAAAAAATAAAAGAAAAAAGACGTAAATATTTTTGGCCTTTGAGATCCTTGTGGAACAAGTAGAACAATCCAATTGCATAAATTAATCAATCTGAGAAACCACATTAAAAACGTAACTTATTTGTACATGATTTTCAGTAAGTTCATATACTTTCAATTTTACTAAAACCTCTGTCACCAGGCCTTCATAACAACTTCAAATGATAATCATTGGTGATAAAGAAAGGAAAATAACATTTTAAAGTTCATCATATTAGTATGTAGTTACACTTGTGCAGATTTAATCTCCCAGCAATCAAAGGTGATAAACTGAATCAAGAAAAGACATATATAGTAAATATAAGCTACATATGCTGAGTTCGGAGGAACAAGTTCCATGCTGCTTTGGGGAAATTCACTCCTTTTACTACATATGCTTTCTTTTCCCGTACTATGCACCCACAGTGACCTTTTCAATACAGCAGACCCAAGCAATGCCAATGATGGAGAGAGAGCTTAGCAGTTCTCAGAAATACCAGAATGATGCTCCCTGAATTTTTTTTCCATGAAAGCAGAATGCATGGCTAGAAACTTATGATAGTGGCATAATGTCACATTATAAGCCAAGAAAAAATTTACAATCAATTTCATTTGGCCACGTTGATAGCATAGTTATTATTATGATTGCAATAAAAAAAACTTAGCTGTAGAGAATAAAACAAACAAATTCATTTCATCCTTGCTGTTTTTCATTCCCTCTCTCCTTATTAGATATTCAATATTTCCGTAACATCACTCAAACATTTTCATTGAATCCGCTCGTGAATTTCAGCCTTCTTACTTCAACTGCTACCAGAAACATGTTTTTGCATTCAGTGTCGCATGTCTGTTCACATTCCAAGATGTCCTAGAGGACTTAAGGAAACAGATTCTAGAACATTGAGTTCTAGCCAACTGATTGTGGTGCCACCTCATTTTCTTAAAAGTTAGGACTGACTAAAGCTTTGATGAATGCAGACAGCACAGTGCCTTGTTCCAGGCAAGTGAACTCTTTACGCATCACCCCAATAAACATAAGTTCACATATGCCCTGCAGAGCAGACAGATCTCACTCTTAAAAGGGCAGCACAATAGAAAAGCAACTTTCAGTTCTGCTTTCTCTGCCCAAAGGTATACTCAGAATCCCGTACCCTCACCAGAGGGCTTTCTGCTCTGAAATGCCAGATGGCATCTCTTTCTGGAATGTACCTTTTCTCATTTGAACTTACTTGGCTACAACTGAATAAATATTTTGGGTATTTTTCTCACTTGTCATAACAAATAGGATTTAGGGGCAGCTTACTAAGTGGTTACTATGCAAAAAGGACATATCATTTGATCATAAAAACAACTCAGTGAACTAAAGTTACACTTATTTTATAGATGGAGATACTGGGGGCTCGTAAAATTTAAATAACTTGCTCAACATCATAAAGCTAGGTGTGTTAAGCTGGATATTGTAAATGTTTTTGATCCTTTTCTTTATAAACTATTTAGTGTTGATAATACGACTAAAGTCACCTTTTAACTTTCCTTCCTTCTACAAATGTACCACAAGCTGGGACTTACCTTCTCATATATATTTTCATACATAAGAGTTTGTCTCTAAGCTTTATGTAATATTAGTACCATAATGAATAGTAACACTTCTCACTTCACATAGATCTTCCTACATAAAATCCTTTGAGTTATTTTACTCTTTTTTCTTTTTTAAATTATTTTTTAATTTACATACAATCTATCTTGATCATATTATTTCCCCTCCCCTAATTCTTCCCCACCTCCCTACCTACCCATGCCACTTCATGTCCTATCAAGACATAAAACAAACAAATAAAAAACAAGACAAAAAAAATCCAAAACAAATTTGGTTTTCTCCAATGGAGCAATACTGGGTATATGAACCATTCTCCAGGGCAAACCCCATGCCCAAGAGTAATTGGCCAATATGAAAGAGATAGCATGTTTCATTCATTTTAACTACTGTTTAAGACCTTACTCTTTAAATACTCATTTAGACTATTAACCAATTTTTTTATATTAACCACAGTTGCAATTAATAATACTTTATATTTCTATGTTATGCATGTAATTAAAAGTAGATTTCCACATCTATGTTAATAGTTATAAATTTGCAATGTATAAATTACTAAATAGTTTTGCACAGCAGTCTTGCAAGGTTACACTTCAGTTTCTTTACCAAAATAATTTCTGTGCCCTAGAAAGGTACTGAAGGTAGCCATATTCAAAATCACAGAACATTTAAGACAATTGACGCTTAAGAAAGATAACAGGAGATGATGGTTCTTGCCAGATGAAGTAGCTTATACCTGCAATTGGAGGAAATTGGTGAGTTTGAGGTGAGACTTCCTAAAATTAAAAAAAAAAGGAGAATAGCTCCCAGTCCCCATAGGATCATTGGTGTAGGAGGTCCTTCTGTTTATGTGTTGCTTTCATTGGTTGAATAAAGAAATTGCCTTGGTCTTTTGATATGGCAGAACTTAGGTAGGCAGTGGAGTAGGCAGAACTAAATGCTGGGAAGAAGAGCAGAGTCAGGCAGAAGCCATGGATCTCCTGCCTGGGATAGACGCTGGTTAGAATCTTTCCAGTAAGCCACAGTCAGGTGACAATACACAGATTAATGGAAATGGGTTAAATTAAGATGTAAGAATTAGCCAGTAAGAAGTTAGAGCTAATGGGCCAGGCAGTGTATAAATGAATATAGTTTCTGTGTGATTATTTCAGGTGTAAGCTAGCCGGGACAAAAAGCAGGCCCTCTCTCCTTGCAACAGATTATATATTTAAATGCTTGATCCCCAAATTGGTGGAACTATTTGTAAAGGATTAGGAGGGGTGGCCTTGTTGGAGGAGGTGTATCACTCCAAGCAGGCTTTGAGGTTTCAAAAGCGAGGCTATTCCCAGTTAGTTCTCTAGGCCTCATACTTGAGGATAAGAATTTAAGATAAGCTTTTCAGCTATTGTTTCAGTGTCATGGTCACCTGCCTGCTACCATGCTCCACACCATGATGACCATGGACTCTAACCCTCTGGAACCATGAGCTCCAAATCAAATCTTTCATCTGTAAGTTGCCTTGGTCATAGAGTTTTGTTACAGCAATAGAAAAGTAACCAAGATAATAGTGGTTCCTAAGCCTAAATGTGCATTAGAATCACCCTGTGACCTAATAGACTACAGCTTTCTCAGGGTCAGTGTCAGCTCTACTCAGTAAGACCCTCTAATAATGACATCACAAAAGGTTCACTCAGTGCAATTGATCTTGAAAGCAACATGTATAAAGTACTATTCTGAACTATATTCTGACCATATACTATTCTGAACTATATTCTGACCATATACTATGCTAGGTTGGTCTCAGCTCTACCTGCCATTAGACTAGTAGAAAGAACACATGTGGGAAACTTCCTGACAGATATACCAACCAAGAGCCTCTCTTCCAGTAATGTTTAGTCACTCATATATCCTTGGACAGAATAAAGCCCTGTAAGTTTAGTAATGAGAAAATGATGTTGGTTTAGGCTACTAAATGAAGTGAGTGGCGATTTCTTATAGCACCAGTGAAATACAAATGAACTGGGTGATTACTGCAAAGAAACTGATCTCAGTGCATCTTGTCACCATTTTGTGACCTGAAATTTCGGTTCACACCTCACTACTTCCTCGAGACTTAAGTGGTTCTAGATGATGCAAGGTCAAGATATGTATTTTGTATACAACCTCAAACAAAGAGCACAGTCTAGGACTGGCTACAAGAGTGTAAACAAATATAGCCATACTCAGTTTTCTATTCTACTGCTACATCTTTGAACTTTAATAATTCAATAAAGGGGGCCTATTTTCACTAGATGCTACAAATTGTATCATACGTACCACCATCATGTTTCTTTCTCTTAACTGAGAACCAGTCTACCTAACAAAACTTCCTTTTTTTGAGGTAGAAGGACAGATATTGAGACAAGCTTAAACTGGCCTCAAATTCTCTTTGTAGCTGAGGCTTGACTTGAAATAGTGGTTCTTCTGCCTCAATTTCTTAAGCACCAGGATTAGAGGAGCCCACCACTACTCCTAGAATCTTACAGTTGATAATTTCATATGCTTTATTGCTGTTTTCTGACACTAGCCTATTCTACCTTGAACAATTCCCCTAAATTTCATATGCTTTATTGCTGTTTTCTGACACTAGCCTATCCTACCTTGAACAATTCCCCTAATTCAAAATCTTAGGACCAAGAAAATAGAAGTCCTTTCCATGGCCTCCTACAGTGAGTGGCTTATTCTTTCTTCAAATTTCTGCATATCTGATTGGTGACATCTGAATAAATGAGACTGCTTCTCAAAGATTGCTCCATGATGCCCTTCTAATTCTTGTCTTTACAAAGATAACTGGCAGCTCCTTTCACTGAAGACAGGAAAAATAATTATCTCTGATAGGTCCGCCTACTGAACACAGAACACTAGTACCTGAGAACATTCAGAAGTTTAGAAGAAAAAAGGGAGTCATGTAGTCAAGGAATTTTGTCAAACTAACTGGCTTTTTAAAAAAAAAATCTCTCTCTCCCTCCCCCCCTCCCTCTGTGTGTGTGTGTGTGTATGTATGTATGTACATTTGTGTAATTAAGGCTCACATGCGCCATATTGTGGGTGTGTCAGAGACTGTATCTTTAATCCCATTTTTAGAGAGGGTCTCTTTGTTATTCACTGTTGCATGTGGCAGGCTAGCTGGTCCACTGGTTTCCAAGGACTCTCATGTCTCTGCCTCATATATCACTATAGAAATGTTGCATACTATCATATCCAACCTTGAGTATGTGTTCTAGGAATTCAAACTCATGTCGCCAACATGTTTACATGGCAAGAACTTTGCTCACAGAGTCATCACTCCAGCCCAAAACTGATATTTAAAAGTTAAATTACTTTATATTTGAGTACTACTCTGTTGTAAAAGGAGTGACAGGCCACTTCCTGCAGCCTGGCTTCCAGCCAGCTGGCTAGCTAGCTTATACCCCGAAATAACAACACACAAATTGTATTCATTGAAACAGTGCCTGGCCCATTATATCTAACCTCTTCTTGGCTAACTCTCACATCTTGCTTTAACCCATATCTAGTAATCTGTGTATCACCACAGGGTCATGGCTTACCGGGAAGATTCTAACCTACATCCATCTCGGACTGGAGCTTCATGGCATCTGCCTGACTCTGCTTTCTTTCTCCCAGCATTCTGTTCGGTCTATTCCACCTATCTAAATTCTACCCTATCAAAAAGCCAAGGCAGTTTCTTTATTTGAACAATAAAAGCAATACATAGAAAGAAGACCTTCCTACACCACTACTCACCTTGTTTAATGTAATATTGTAGGAGCACTTCATAAACCTCATAAACTTATTTGACAAAAATAACTGTCCCTGCTTTATCTAGTGACCTACAGTAATATTCCACCAAAAAAAAGTTGAAGGAATGTCATCCTAAATGAACTAAATCCTTATCAAACTGTGATTTTAACTCATCTCCTTTTACACTAAAATTTAAAAATCATGAAAGACTGCAAACACCCAGGTGTATATGTATATATTATATGTAGAACAGCCACTTTGGATAGAAATTCAGGTTTACATTTACTGGGTGGGATAATGTAATGATAGCTAACATTTATCGAGTACTATGAGCCAAAAAGGATTTAGCATTTTGTTTAATAATACAATATATAGAGTAATCTGCATTTGTAATTCAAGGAACACATTCAATTTATGGCTGGCAAATCCTCTTGAGAAAAGGATTTCTCAACAAGTTGACAACAAACTCAGTATCTTTTCTTTGTCATGTGGTAATAGCATTTCTAGTGGCACATTTGCACCCAAAGAATTATAGAATTACTTTTCTGTGCATAAAACAAACATGCAAACAAATTTATTTTCCTAAATCAATACCAAACTACTGATAGTGTAATTGTAAACTTGTAGAAGATAAACTGAAACATTTGGCCCTTTTTAAATTCAAATGGGTCAAAGAATGACCACTGATACTGCTGTAAAAGAAACTAAAATTTGTTCTGCAAGCTGGGCACTAATTATTCAAGTAATCTCCAAAGTAAATACTGAAGTATTATGTCAGTCATTGAAATTATTCTTAGATCATGAAATATTTATTTAAATGCATATAGAGGATCTTTAAGAGACTATTAGCAATTCAAAGGAGAACTTGGCTTTTTGCCTCTTTTATATAAAAAAGTAATAACCCAGCATTCAAGAGGCAGAAAGTACCAGGATCTCAAGTTTGAAGGTAGGTTCATAGGTTACAAAGTAAATTCAAATTCAGCCTGAGCTACACAGAGACCAGTCATCCCTCTCAAATAATAAAACTATGTGACAGCTTTCATTCCCACAGTATCTTTCATAAACCAAAGCACTCTAAACTTCTTCAGCATATTGATACTGTAGACTTTTATTAGAGATAATTGTCAAGTTTTCCAGTCTTTGCATTCAGTACACCAATGCTCTAGTGTCTCCAATTAGAAACCCTATTAAGAGTTTCTAGGCATTCCTAGAGAGTGACTATTTCCTCTGATTACAAACTGAACTAATCAGTTATTCAAGTCACTGCCCTGTGGTTTATGGTGTTTCTTTCTTCTTCTTTCACTGCCCCACTTCACTTTCTGTAATTTTGTTTTAAACATTTTATTTGCTTTTATTTTTTCATACAATGTAATTTGATCATCCCTCCAGCCCCAGATTCTTCCCATCTCTTTACCTACTGTGCTGGCTAGTTTTTTGTCAACCTGACACAAATGAATGCCCTTTGAAAGGAGGGGACCTCAGTTAAGAAAATTAGATGGCATAGTGGTGCAGGCCTTTTATCCCAGCACTAAGGAGACAAAGGCAGGTGGTTCTCTCTGAGTTTGAGGTCAGCCTGGTCTACAAAGTGAGATCCAGAAAAGCTAGAGCTCTTATACAAAAAGAAAGGAAGGAAGGAAGGAAGTAAAAAGGTAGGAAGGAAGGAAGACACAGACAGGAAAGAAAAAGGAAAGAAAAGGAGATGAGGCTGTAGGCAAGCCTGTAGGGCATTTTTCTTAATTAGTGACTAATGAGAGAAAGCCTAGTTCAACCCAGGGCAGGTGGTCCTTCATTCTATAAGAAATCAGGCTGAGCAAAATGTGATGAACTAGTCAGTAAGCAACACTCCTTCGCAGCCTCTGCATCAGCTCCTACTTCCAGGTTCCTGTACTATTTGAGTTCCTGTCCTGACTTCCTTTAATAATGGACTATTATGTGGAAGCCAAATAAACTCTTTCTTCCCCAACTTGATTTCGGTCATGTTGTTTCTTTACAGTAAAAGTAACCCTAATAGGAGACCTACCCAATTTATGCTCTTTCTCTAGGAGAGAGAGAGAGAGAGAGAGAGAGAGAGAGAGAGAGAGAGAGAGAGAGGAAAGAGAGAGAGAGAGAGAGAGAGAAGAAAGAAAGAGAGAGAGAGAGAAAGAAAGAAAGAAAGGAAGGAAGGAAGGAGAGAGGGAGGGAGGGGAGGAGGGAAGGAAGGAGGAAGAGAGGAAGGGAGGGGAGGAGGGAAGGAAGGAAAGAAGAAAAGAAACAACAAAACAAAGCAAAAACCCAAAGACAAGAACTACCAAAACAAAATGTACACACACAAAAAAAAAAAAAAGAAACAAAAAAACATGTAGTCCACTGTGTGTTAGACAACTATTCCTAAGCATAAGATCTGCCCTGGAGTGTGGTTGATATATCCAGTGATACACCATTAGAGAAAACCGATTTTCCTTCTCCCAGTATTGTATCAATTAAAGCAGCTTATTTGTCTGGAGTGGTACTTTGTACCCACTCCCCCCTTCTCCATGTTGGGATTTTTGTAGGTCCTGAACTTGTGCAAGTCATGGGCACACTGTCACAGTCTCTGTAAGTTAATCAGCCCTGTTGTGTTTGGAAGATGCTGCTTCCTTGGAGTCATCCATTACCTCTCACTCTTACAATCTTTCTCCTCTTCTGCATAAATTTTTGAGCCTAAAGTAAATCCTCCGGGGCCAGGAATGGGTTATATCTTGCTAAGTTACTGGTCAAAGGGGTCCCATAGATCCCCCAAACACTACAAGCTATTGCCAAGACTTACCTGACAATAATGCCTTATTGCTGAAAACACCTTACATAGGTCATCAAACATGGAAATATTAATCTGGTACACAACTAAAAGATTCACCTCTACTGATGTGGTATCCATGGTGCTTGAAGATACTATGCATGCTACCAGGGGGAAAAAGTAACCACCAATTTTACCTACCTATGAACCCTATGGCCTACAGCAGTCACTTGCCTGCAAGATACACTATTGTTCAATGTTTAACTCTTTTGGCTTTTGGAAGTGACCTATCACCCAGCTCCCAAATAAACACACACGGAGACTTATTCTTAATTATGATTGCTCGGCTTTAGTGTGCCTTGTTTCTTGCCCATTTTTCTTTGATTATCTCATCTACCTTTTACTTCTGGGCTTTTATCTTTCTAACTTTTGTATATCTTTCTTTCCTTCTTACTCCATGGCTGGCTGGGTAGCTGGGTGGCTGGGTGGCTGGCTGGCTGGCTGGCCCCTGACGTCCTCCTTTTCTTGTTCTCTTGCTGCTGCCCTTCTTCCTTGTTTCTCCTTCTATTTATACTCTCTGTTGCCAGCACCGCCTACCCTTGCTCCTGCTTTGCTATTGACCATTCAGCTATTTATTAGACCATCAGGTGTTTTAGACCAGCAAAGAATTACAACTTCACAGAGTTAAACAAATCCAGCATAAACATAAGTGACACACCTTAAAATAATATTTCCCAACAATACACTGGTGCAATAGTATCACAAGTATTATGGGAATAACCAGCCATTTTTTAAATTCATGCCCAATCCATTGTAGGCAGAGACTTCTCTTTCATTCTCAGCCACCTAGATCCAAATAATCACACAGAAACTATATTAATTACAAAACTCCTTGGTCTATAGCTTAGGTGTATTCCTAGCTACCTCTTACATCTTTAATCAACTCATTTTCATTAATCTGTGCATCACCATGAGGCTGTGGCCTATCAGTAAGGGTTCCAAAGTCTGTCTCCTTCACAGCTACATGGCGTCTCTTTGACTCTGCCAACTCTCTCTATCTTTGTTCTGATTTTCTGCCTGCCTTTACTCTGCTAAGCCATTGGCCCAATAGCTTTATTCATCAACCAATAACAGCAACACATATATAGAAGAACATCACACATTACTCCATGAAATAGAATCCATACTTGACACTGCTAAAGTGGTCAAGAACCTGAGACTAGACAGGCCATGGACCCTAGGGGAAAACCTACTACTATTATGCTGCTAAAGTAACATAGCAATAAAAAGACTCTAAATAATATTTAGATAAATGCCTCAGGCAACCCTCATTAAAAAGCTTCCTCTTCCAGTAAATGATAATTAACAAAGAGACCTATTACTGGACAAAGTGCAAAGAGTAAGAAACTTTGGAGTACTCAGCCCTAAGTGGGATGTCTTTATCAAACTTATCCACTTTCTTAACTAGATAACACGATATCAGCCAAGTACCATTGCCCCCTACTTGAGCATCCCGATAGCTCACATGGAGCATTCAGACTATCTCCCTCACTATTAAGCACTGACATCTAGCAATGTCAAATCTGCCTTGTGCTGCACTGAACAGTGAAAGACAATACCCCTTATCCTTCAGAATCTCTTTCCCTAAAAGAATGAAAAATAATGTGTAAACGTAAGTCAAAGCCTCAAATTGCGAACATGAAGGGATCACTTTTCCTCATAAGCTACTTGGTCTCACATATAAATGACCAAGGAGATAAATTTCAATGATTATATTTTCCTTAAATAGGATGTTCTGACCTTTTTGTGTGCCATGTATTCTTGTGACAATCAGTAAAACTTATATCCCAATCAGTAAAACTTATATTAGAATAATGTTCTTGAACAAAATGAATAATACTGCAAAGGGAGTCAATTATATTCAATATAGTAAACAATCTACTCTTAAACCAAATTTTATAAGATAATGCAAGTGTTTCTTATTAACACATTAAGCAATCAATTATCATATCTAACATGACAATTTAATAGTACCTGAATAAACAATATTGGAGACAACTAAATATATTATAATGGGATATGCAAATACCTAAGGTTTCTACCTATGATAGAGTCAGAAATATGCTAGCATTATTGTGATGTATTGCCTATGTTCATAGTTGGAGTAAATGCTAAGCTTCAAAATGTTCATGGTCCTGATGAATTTTGTTCATGACCCTTGGGTTAAGAAACCCTATTTTCTGATAACTTCTCTTTGGAGAATCCTTACAGGGTCGGGGTTAGAAGACTTATACCTGAGTAAACAGTTCATTACCATAAGTCTAGTAAACCCAAATCCAAGCCAGGGATCAGATGGGGAATTCTTCTATATTTGGCTAAAATGTTCTTAAAAGTTAATTAGTTTCTTATTATAATAGAATTTTAAGAGATAATCAAGAGCACTCCTTGACTGGGTCTGTTGCATAATATTATTTTAAGACGTATTACATTTGTTTCTGCTGCAGAACATTTGTTTAATGATGCAAAGATGTGCTGCATTCTTTAATGTTGCATTTGTTCAACTCTGTGAAGCTGTATTACTTTGACTCTCTAAAACACCTGATGGGTCTAATAAAGAGCTGAATAGCCAATAACGAGGCAGGAGAACGGATTGGAGGGGCTGCCAGACAGAAAGAATAGATAGGAGGAGGAACGAGAAAATGGGGAAATTGAAGATTGAGAAAGAGGAGGAGAGGAAGACCCAGCCACACAGCCAGCTACGGAGAAAGAAGTAAAGAAAGGGCTACAGAAATAGAGAAAGATAAAGGACCAGAGGCAAAGGATAAACGGGATAATTGTTAAGAAAAGCTCGCTAGAAACAAGCCAAGGTAAGACTAGCGTTCATAAAAAAGAATAAGCCTCCGTGTATTTATCTGGAAGCTGGGTGGTGGACCCCCAAAGAACCAAGGTTAAAAAAACAATCAACAACAGGGTCAGTCTTAACCCGGCATTACTTACGGGTCACCACAAATTTCACGTCTACCCAGCACATTGTGATGCAGTGCTTTTTGGTAGTGGTTGAGGGATAAAAGCTTGTGTTTGATGGAGGAAGGGAATATTATTACCTTTTCTTTCTTTTTTTCTTCTTTTGCT
Source organism: Myodes glareolus (assembly GCF_982192425.1). NCBI lineage: Eukaryota > Metazoa > Chordata > Mammalia > Rodentia > Cricetidae > Myodes > Myodes glareolus. Next base: position 33,765,023 of record NC_142053.1, on the reverse strand, counting down.
TTTGTTTCAGATACAATTTCACAGTGTAGCAGCCCTGGCTGTCCTGGAACTCACTCTGTAAGCCCAGGGTGGTTTCGAACTCGGTGACCCACCTGCCTCTGCATCCCGAGTGCTGGAATTAAAGGTGTGTACCACCATTGCCTGGCAAGGGAGGGACTATTCTTATTCAACACGTTAAAAAAAAAATATAGTCTCTCATTGTAGGTTACGCAAGCCTTGAATCTATCATTTACTTTTCTGAGATTCCAGAAAACAGCGATCATTTTAAAAGTAATTAAGACCCTGCATTAAACATTTGGCCTTTAAGTCATTTTCAAGGAAAGTCTTTTTCTAAGTAGGATCCTAAATGCATCTCATCTCCTTTCCCACCAAAAACTGGTTAATAACAATTGAGACATGCCATTCCCCATGTAATCTCAGATCTTTGTGTAAGCTATTCCCCTCTCACTGTACAGGCCTGGCACCTCATCTTTCCTAAGCAAAAGCCTTGCTCTATGGTACCATTCAGTGAACCTTGACTATTCATATAGTATGGCTTTATATAGACTAGTTTATTGAATGAACTAGACATAGCAGGGTACAAAGCAAAATCTAATCCAATTCTTTCACACTGCCATTCCACACAATAAGTTCAATGGAAATCATTTTTCCCCACCTCTTCATGAAATTTTGGACAGCTCTCATACCTTGTTCAGTCATTCTTAGATATTGCAAAACCAGTCTTTATTTTTATTTTTTTGGCATTAAATTTCCAATCCAGTCTAAATACTTCAGCCTGATGCCCATTTTTCAAACTTCACTCATTGCCTGTTCATGTATGACTCAACAAGGAAATGGTGAGTCAAATCAGAGAGAGAGAAAGAGAGAGAGAGAGAGAGCTGTCTCCAGTTGTTCCACTGAAGTTTGAACATTGAGGAGGGCTCTAAATTAAGAAACGATAACACTGATTCAAGTATAATCTGACATTGATTAAATAGTGTAGAATATTTCCAAAACTGATATTTGTTTTCTAGAGAGTTGTTTGGCAGTCCCCTGTCATCTCTCATTTGTAGTATCCTTGTCCTGAGCACCACTGCCCATGCAGAACCTGTTTCAGTTACTTTGTCCTGGATTTGTTTCAATCAATTCCTGTGTTAGGGTCACTTCACACCTCTGAGCAATCTTCCTAGGAGAATTCTACTTTAAAGTGACCTTTGGTAGTGGTAACCATGTAGTAACCTTCCACTTATATAAGGTTAATTACTTTTGTTCTTCCAGGAAGAGAAACTATATCAATCCCGTACTTCTCTTCAAGGTCAACTACTCTACCATTTTCTTCTCAAACAATCACCATTTTCTCACATATACCTTCAAGGTGGGTGATAGATGAAGAGGTACAGAGTAGGTTTTTAAAGCCATACTTTTCTTCGTAACTGATGCATCCCTGGAATGATTCCTAGCACTTCTTATTCTCTAGTTCAAGAAGGTGAGAACATAAATGCACCTCTCCCAATCTCTCCTGGATCCCATTCAAATAAATGCAGAATGGCAAGTACAAGTACAAAGGAATAAACCTCTAAGAGGCAAAAGAATGAGCTGGAAGTTGCCAACAAAAGGGATCCCAGTACATTTCTTCAAGGAAAGTGGATATGAACAAGTTGGCAGTGAAACAGATGTCAAAACACAGACTAGAATATATTAAGAGGAAACTGAGAAAGACGTGGGGCCCAGCCTTACTGAAAGAACCCTTGAGATACTCTGGGCTCTGGCTCAGTGAGCACAGAAGGGAAGAAGAAAGGAAAAATGGGGATTTAATCTAGGGAACTAATTGAAGCTTTGTAAACAAAACAGCTGTATTAATCCACCAACATATTTCTCACAAATCCCTTTGCCCAGAAAAGCATTTGTTGGCCTTCTCCAACAACCAAAAATCAAAATATGACTAGCAGACTTTTATTTTTTTTTAAAAAAAATCATGCTATGGAAAGAGCAAAGACTTCCACTTTTACATATTAGCTTCCCAAAGGAATGCCCATCTTCAGTATTTCAGGGCTTAGTGCCAGACAGTCCATTCCCATTTTACCACAATAGAAAACTTTGTAACTAATGCTCCCTGCTGACCCTAGAATAAAGCTTTACTCATTAGAAATCACAGCCATCAGAAGAGAGAAAACTTGCCTGGAACACCTGTTTTGCACAGTAGCAAAGAAGAAATCCACACCATCTCTCCAGTAACTTTCTTCAAAAGCCCATGGACAAGGTAATATCACTAAAACTGTCAGAGGAAATTCCAGTCATCCAACTTTCCATAAAGTGTGAATTGTAAGCTCAAAAAGGCCAGGTATGATAGCGTATGTCTTTAAACCCAGCACCCAGGAGAGAGAGACGGGTGGATCTCTGAGTTCTGATTTGTTCTAGAGCATCCAGAAGCTCCATAATGCAACCTTGTTTCCAAAAATAACAAACTGGAAGAAAATCTCTCAGTCTGTGTTAGCAGACTCTAGAATCTTCTCAAAGGTTTACAACAGCCATGAGTGGTGTGAGAAAGAAGCAAATGACTAAAATGTGGTAAGAAAGGGATAATCATCTGCCTACTATCATTTCCCCAATCGGCTTGTCAAAGATCTAACGCTAACAGCTTGAACTTCTGCTATTTGTTTTCAGTACCAAGCAGAGAAGTCCAGAACTTCTACTCACAAAATTATGGCTGCTTATTTCAACCTTATAATAGTCAACTCTTCATCACAAAATACCCAAGAAAATCAGCATAGAGGAGAAAATATTCACGTGGCTGACAGTTGTAGACATCTTCATTGATGATTTCTTGGTCCTGTTGTTTGGAAGCCTGAAAAATGGTACATACAGAAAGAAACAAGTTTAGTGGAGAATATCATCTTTAGATTCATACTGATCTTGTAGATCAGTACAAGAGTACTCTGCTTGACATGTACAGTTTTCCTTACATAGTAAATAAGCAGGAACCAGAGGCCAGTCCTTCAATTTGAAATATCATGATTCTCAGTTCAGTTTCCAGACCTGAGACAACTTTCAATCCACAATCCACTGAGTAAAAATATGGTTCCTGTCTTAGTTACAGTTTTTATTGCTGTGAAGAGACACCATGACCCCAGGAACTCTTACAAAGGGAAACATTTAATTGGGTTGGCATACATATTCAGAGGTTTAGTCCACTATCATCATGGCGGAACATGGCAGCATGCAGGCAAACATAGTACTGGAGAGGAAGCTGATACATGTTGATATGCAGGCAACAGGAAGTGGTCTGTCTCACTGGGCATGCCTAAACATATATGAGACTTCGAAACGTGCCTCCACAGTGACATACTTCCTCCAATGAGACCACACCTACTCCAACAAGGCCACACCTCTTAGCAGTTCCACTCTGTTTAGGAGGCCATGTTCTTTCAAATCACCACAGCCCCCAAGGGAAGAATCCTGAAATATCCTTAGTCCTGACCAATAATGGAATTCATAGTCATGTACCTAATTTAACATGCTGTATTATCACTATTCCATTACTGTAACAAAATACCTAAGGTAATAACTTATAAGGAAAAAAGAAATATTTGACTTATACTTTCAGAAGTCTCCATATACAGTCAGCCAAAAGCAAAGTGCCAGAGGTCAAACCACGCCCTCCAAAGGTCATAACCCCATTATCTCTTTCTTCCAACTAGGCCTTATCTCTTAAAATTTATATCACATAACAATAGCCCATTGAGCTATGAATCTGTCAATAAACGAATCCATTGATAAGGTCAGAGTTATCATGATCCAATCACCTCCCAAAGACCTGACCTCTCAACACTGCTACAGTAGAAATGATACTGTCAACACATGATACCTGGGGGACATTTTAGAATCAAACAATCAAATACAAGAACTTGTTTCTATAGAACATGACTCAATGCATTTTTATTACTGGAAATATCTTGGGCAGCATTTGTCAAAATGATTTAAACACAAAGGAATTGACTATAAAAAAAACTGTGGCAAGACTCAAAAGTGGAAACAAGCAAGAGATAGACCAAGAAGCATGGGAAGGAAGAGCTCTGTGGGCATAAAGGCCTTTAAAAGTAATCATCAATATGCAGAGTTGTAGAATGCAGTCCCAGTGGATACATCTACACAAAACTCTTGCACACAAAACTCAGGAACATTTCAGAAGAAGGAGTGGAAAGATTGCAAGAACCAGGAGGTCAGAGAGTTGGATTGAGATTGTGTCTCCTAGTAACATCAGAAGTTACACCCATAAAGTTTCACCAACATGGCTGCCCAAACATAATCTGAACAAGGAAGATATCAACAAGCCTACACAAAGAACTATAGGCAACTGAGTAAAGCTGGGAGCAGAAGAGGTGGCCCTCCCCAGGGAAGAGCACACCAATTGGTTGTCCCGTGCCAAACTCTCAGCCCTGAAAACATACATACAAGTAACATTATATGGACTCTACAGGTTGTATTTAAGAAAATTTATGTGTATACAGGTACATGTATGCATGCTATAAGAGTTGATGAAAAAGGAGAGAGAGCAGGAATGAGTGTATGGAAGGGTTCGGAGGAAGCAAAGAGAAGGGGAAAATTTAATTAAAACACAATCTCAAAAATAAACAAAAACAAAACAAGCAGGCAGATAGACTAGGGAACTGAGAAAACCAAAACTGAATTTGTGTATAGAAATTATTAACCTTCTCTTATGGGTGAGCTTCTCATGCATGAAGTGAAGGTTGAGGCAGAATTTTGAACAATGTAACTAGCTTTGAAATAACTCCCAAAACAAAGGCAATGTATAAAATCAGATTTTTCTTTCTCTGTTCCAAAGCATTTCAAGGAAGTCTATCAAAATATTAGCTTCAACTAACTCAAGGGACCACCTTCAATAACTATATACACAAAAAGAAAAAAATTAAATGTTATTTGGAGAGAGCATTAAATAACTCCAACTAAAATAAATAGCAAAAAAATCAATGAAAAGGATGAGAATCTGAACCCTAGAATTACCACAATGAAATACTTTATGTGCATATTTTCAACAAAAATTGTAAGAAATGCAAAGAGACAAGAAAATATAGCCAGTTGTTGGGATAATAAGAAATCAGTCAAAACTATTTCTGAAGAATTATCAGACAATAGACTAGTCAAAGACTTTAAATTCCTTAAACATACTTAGTGAGCTAAAGACAATCATGGACAAATTGGTAAAGGAAATCAGGAGGATGTCATGTCATCGAACACACAATAACCAATAAGGCAATAACAAATGAGAAAGAACCTATTAGAGATTCCAGAGCCAAAAAAGTAACTGAAAAAAAATTTCACTAGAGAAATTTAGCAGCAGATTTTACTAGGCACACGAATCAATGAGAGAACAACAAAAAATAAATAATTTAAGTGACCCAATATGAACACCCGAAAGAAAAAAATTAATTTTGTCTAAGGGATATATGTGAGAGTGTGTGTGTGTGTGTGTGTGTGTGCACGCACGTGCGTGTGCGTGTGTATAAAACAACATAAAAATAAGAACATAAGTACAGTAGTATAAAACAGAGATTAATGAAGTGAACATAATGAAATAAGCAAAGTGACAATGTGAGCAAATAACAGTCAGATATTCCCATTGAGGTGTGCTTGCAATCACAAACTCTGGAAGCTGAGGCAGATTTTTACAAGATTAACATAAAATACATGGACCTAAGCATTGAAGAAACTCAACAAATATCAACTAGACTAAATTCATGGAAACCTTTACCCTAAAACTGTATAATTATTTATAGTGAAAGGATTTTGGAATAAGGAAGAGAGAAGTAACTTATCATATAAGTGATCTTCAAGAGGGGCAACTGACAAATTATCTTCAGAAACCTTGAATTTCACAAAGCAATACAACAAAATGTATAGTAAAATGTTTAGTAATGTATCAAAGCAAAATATTCTGTTAACCAAAAATTCTATTTAGTGAAGCTGTCCTTCCAAAATTAAGACATTTTCAGATAAACCAAAGCTGTGGGATCTTAATTTCAAGTTACATATACCCTATAAAAAATTAAATGGGTCCTTTAGCATGAAATCAAAGCATTTAAGATAGTCAGTAATTTGACGTTCAATGAAAAAAATAAGAATTTGAAATGCTGCAATACAAACATAAATATACTTATCAAAAATTCATATGGAAAACCTTAAATATAAATAATGTTATTTTCAGTAATAAATAAATTTTTAAATATTGAAACCATTCAAAGTATCTAGGTCCAAAATAATGGAACTTGAAATCAGTTATATAATAAAAATAGGGAAATGCATAAATATATTAAGATTCAACAACCCATTACACATGATAAACTTGTCTTGACAGACTAAGAAAATAGAATATATAAATTACTAAGATCAGAAATGAAAGGAACATGATTGCCAATCATAAAGAAAAGATGTTCAATTGCCACGCCCGCCTCGACCAGCAAGGAAGACGCAACACAGACTCTTCTTACTGCAGTTTATTCAGGAACCTTGAACAATCTTCTGACTCTGGGGGAAGCCAGCCCACAGCTTAAACAGCCTCTGAGTAGCCAACCCCAGCATGCCACATGGGAAATGCAGATAGGTTCAGAAACGCAGAAGCAAGCCAGATCCTTAGCCTTGGCCATATATGGAGTTGTTTACGACCGAGAGCACTCACCATCAGGGAGGTGGAAGGCGGAAACCAGCGCCATCTTTAAGGCGCAACACTATGCAGCTCTCTACATTCAATGTAATCAGTTACTCAAGAAACACAAATCAAAACCCATAATGAAATACCACTTCACACCTACCCACTGGGTGACTACAAAAGGAAGCAAGAAAGAGAGAAAAGAAGACAGGGAAAAAACAGCTTAAAAGGACATGGAAAAGTTAGTAACCTTATACATTCCCAATTACAATGAAAACACAAAAATAAATAAATAAAATGAAGCTACTATAGAAGATAGGTGTTTTCCCCATCTACAATTCACAATCCCAGAGAACTTAGACAACAATGAGGAGGACCCTAAGAGAGAAACACATGGATCTAATCTACATGGGAAGTAGAAAAAGACAAGATCTCCCGAGTAAACTGGGAGCATGGGGACCATGGGAGAGGGTTGAAGGGAAGGGGAGAGGCAGGGAGGGGAGAGGCAGGGAGGAGAGAGGCAGGGAGGAGAGAGGCAGGGAGGGGAGCAGAAAAAAATGTATAGCTCAATAAAATCATGTTTAAAAGATTTAAAAGAAAAAAAGAAGAAAGGTATTTTCTCAGTAACATTCCCATAGAGTTACCACACGACCCAGTACTTCCCCTGGCAGGTACGTGTGCACTCAAGAGAAGTTAAAATATGCTCACACAAAAACTTGTAACCAATCTTCATTGCAGAAATTTCCATAATAGCCTGAAAGTTTAAACCATTCAAATAGCCATCATCTGATGAATGAATAAGATACAGGTAAGGATAAAAAACTAATGAACCACTGATAAACTTCAAAATAATCCACTGGGAGAACAAAGACAGAAACATGAGGCCATGTATTCTATCATTTCATTTATATGAACTTTCAAACTAGGCAAATCCATGAGACAGAGAACAGGTTAATGATTGGTTGTGTGATGCAAAGGAGAGAGACGAATTGATTGTGACTGCATAATGTAGAGGTGATTTAACTACCCTGGAACTAGACGTGAATGATAATCGCACAGCATTGTGAATTTTATGATCACTGAGTTATATACTCAAGTAAAATTTTTTTATATCTATTTTAACATAATAAGAAACATGTGAATGGCTTCGTCAAATATAGCATTACCAATAACAGGCGACAATAAGTTTGTGTCTGTTGCATGCATGTCTAGAAGGGCAGTATTTGGGAAGATGAAGGGAACCAGGAAAAACAGGCAAAGATAATGTTAAGGTGAATATAGGCACGATATAATATATGAAGGCATCGTAACAAAACTCATTATTTTATATGCAGATTTTAAATTAGAAATTAAATTTAAGAAAAATGGTAAAAACAAATCTCTTAGTGTTTATAATGGTGTCTTCATTCCAGCACTTGGAAGGTAGAGAAAGGAGGACCAGTTCAGTATCATCCTTAGCTACACAATGAGTTCAAAGCAAGCAAACTTCCAATTTAAAGAAAAAAGGTAACTTCAATATATGCATACAAGAAAGATGATTATATGGGTTTCATTTATTTTGATTTATGTAAATTAGGGAACTTGAAAACTAGTTTTCTAAACTTTTAATTTCAATTTACTAATGTTATTTTGGTTATAATCAGTCCAATTTATAAATAAAATTCCCTCAGCCATTTTAAATCTGTAAATATATTTTATTTTCTTTTTAAATACTGTAAATGCCTTTAGCACTCACTGAACAATTAAACAATCTAATTAAATAAGTACTTAACAATTCTAGTAAATACAGTAAATGAAATGTATAAATACTGGTGAATCTAATCTGTGCAAATATCCAAATGCTGCTTACGATCTCATTTTTTTTTCTTATTTTCGAGCCAAAAACATCAGACTCAGTCATAAAGCTAATCTGTACTTTTGCATGTCAAATTCTTCAAAACATTACAAATATTTTAAATAGTGTTCACATAATACAAGTCACCAACCATTTGAAAACATATTTTCCTCTGGTTTTATAAATTTAAAATTCATGTTTATTTATTTATTCATTTATATATATGAATCTATATAGTCATACATTTATTCATATATATGTATATAGAGAGAAACTGTGTGTGTGTGTGTGTGTGTATGTGTGTGTGAATGCACATGTGTATGTACATGCACACATGCCCTGGTTCAGACATGGAGGTCAGAAGAGAACTTTTCAGGTTTTCTTCCCACCTTGAGTCCTGGGGATTACAGAGGTTGTCAAATTGGCAGCAAATGCTTTTACCCACTGAGTCATCTTTATGACCCTCTTTTGTCTTTCATAAGAAATAAGGAAGGCACTATCAGACATTTAAGTTTCATTTCTACTTTTTTAAACATAATACAATATTTGTTAATAGTAATAATAATGCTTTGAGGGGCTGGAGAGTTGTCTCTGTGGGTAAGATCACTTGCTACCCAAACATAATCACCCGAGTTTGGATCCCAGTACCATGCTAAAACAAAAGCGGGGTATGGCCACGCATATGCACCTACTAGTCCAGCACTATGGGGGGAGGCCTTTGTGACTTTCTGGCTAGCAGCCTAGCTCCAAGTTCATTAGAATTCTTGTGTCAAAGCGATAAGACAGAGTAACAGAGGATGCTCCATATGCTCCTCTGGCCTTCACTAGTGCCTTCAAGCACAGCTGCACATACAAAGATGTGCATATACTCACAAAAAAGAATAAAGAATGCTTATGCTTTATGTTTTGAAAAGGAAAGAAGGATTTATAATTTGAATGCCAGATGTGAGGGTCTGCATCTTTACTTCCAGCACTCAGGAGATAGAAGTACAAGAATCAGGAGTTAAAGGTGCATCCTTGGCTGCACGGTAAGTTCAAGGCTAAACTGAGCTATATGAGACCCCATTTCAAAATAAATAAAACAAATTTTACAAACGTTCCTTGAGAAACCTAACAAGAGCAAGCTACTAGAATTCTTAAATGATATATATGAACGTTGTGTCACCCCGAAAAAGCAATTCCATCAATAGTCTCGCCCCAGCACAAATGCTGACGTCGCCATAGCTGTGTAGATGGGAGTCCTCCCCTTCAGTTAACTTTCCACAGCCTGTCTTCTAGAGCACCTCCCAAGACCACGAGGCCATGGGCACTCAGGGCAGAATTGTATACAGCTGACAGGGGCATGGGGGTAGTGGCTGGCTGAGATCTCAGGTGTGGGTCACCACCCACTCTCACCAATGGCAAAAGAAAGGGAAGGACAAGGCAAAAAAAAATGGAGGAACTGTAATAAACACAATTTTTAAAAAACTTTTGAGAATGTAGGAAACCTGTGTTCCAAACATCAGCAAACTGAAATAGATTTTAGTCAGCTGATGGATTATAGGAAAATGCCATGAAATAGTCACAGAGAGAAAATCCATTTTGCTTTAGGACTAGGAGCTATTAGAGGAGGTGAAGTAATTTTAGCACATTTACTGGCTTGGCATTTCTTGGCAAATTATATGACTCAACAGTGAACAGTGATTATGCTATCATATATATGGTGTTTTATGTACTTTTTCTAATTTTGAAGTCAGCCTACGGACAAGGTATGAAAGCTTTGGTTGTATTTGTAGGGTTGTATTAGTCAAGAGTCAGCCAGGAAAACTGAATCATTATCAGTATTATAGAATAAGGCTTTAGTTCTGGGACTGAAACTGCAAAATTGTCGGAGAGATTGGCAAAGAAAGAATCACAAAAAGTTTGAAGATCAGCAGTAAGCCACTAACCAGTTCCACATATCCAGTTGCTAGAATGGGGGAGGTGCAGATTTCTGATGGAGAAGTCTGCAGACAGCTTTCCTTTGCAATTTCCTTTGGTATTATGTTTGAGATAGGACTGACAGATTTGACCTAGCTCATTTACGCATAAACATACACACCCACAAACATACGAACACACCTTTCTGTATATGTACACTGATTCAAAGTAAATTTATAACACACATATAAAACAAACACATACATTTATGTGAAATATCTGAAAGTCAAATTTAACTGAATATCCTTCATTCCACTTCAAAACCTCTCACTACCTAGGATCACTGGTTCTCAGTCAGCAAGGCTAGCAATTCAGAGGACTCAGAGTCAGAGTGCACAGACACTCGCATGAATTGGAGCCCACAGGAAGTTGCATCTGGCTTTAACTGAGTGCTGCAATAACATGCAGTGGTAAAATAGCTGCTTTAGCTCTGCTTTCTAAGTCTTGTACACGTGCCTTTTTTCATAGCCTCGTGTCATAGAATGAAAAGGGACCTTGAAATTATAACTCAAGTTTTGCTCAACTGATTTTTAATTATGAAGCCTTGAAGCCCATTTTAGCATTTAAATCCTATGACTTGTATCACCTGATAACCCAATACTAATCTGGTCTTTATGAAACCATAGCAATGAAACAATTGAAAAAAACATGGGACTTGCCAAGCAATGGTGGCACACACATTTAATCCCAGCACTTGAGAGGCAAAGATGGGCAGATCTCTGGGTTTGAGGTCAGCCTGGTATACAAAGTTGAGTTTCAGGACAACCAGGGATACACAGAGAAACCCTGTCTTGAAAAACAACAATGAACAACAACAACAACAAAAAAAACATGGGATTTAGACAGCACCATTGTGCAACTTCTGCTACTCAACAAATACAGGTATGTTGCATGTGTACAAAGTTTTGCTTCCCACTACATAGGGCAATGACTAAAGTACACAATTTCACAACGTCCAATTTTGTGAACCAATTAGCATCAGGCTTACTTACAGGAGTTTGAATTGACCCCAGAGCAACTATTCCATCAGCTGTCTCACCACAGTCCGAATGTTGACTTCAGCATAGCTGTGTAGATGAAGTCCTCCCACAGTCTGTATCCTCCATTACCTACCCAGATGGATACTGAGGGCAGAATTATACACAACTGGTGGGGGTGGAAGTGACTGAGACCTCACGCAAGGGCTCTCACCCACTCTTTCTTGGAGGGAATCTCAATTGGCCCAATCTTAAGAGTCGCTGATGAGAAGCCACAGCTGCTTCTAATAAAGAGGATAGCTGTTGTGCTAAGGCAGCATTCTACAAGAAGACAGTCAAGTATCCATAAGAAAGAAAGCTAACTGAATTATCTTGTCAACTTCCACCTATATTTTTTCTAAAGGAACAAACCCAGAATTTGATCCAGTCTGTGGATGCACTGGCCAATTTTCCAGAAGTACAGAGGACAGAAAAATATATTTGACCCCACCACAAACGTAAAAATCCTTAAATCCCAGACAGTGAGAAACTATAGATTTCTTCTCTGGTTTCATCAAGAGTTAAATGTTAAACAGATAAAATGTGTACCTACCGATACTGTGTATATTTTAATGGTAAAAATGTCTTTTAAAACGTAACAAAACAATTATACTAGGACTCGGTATGTTGGTAACTAATGTTAAGGGGGCAGTTATGGTAAGGTGAGAAATGTAAAATGTCCTCAAGTGTTTGGTCAAGTACTGTTTCACGATCTAGGTGAAAAAAATGTTCCCTTCGCAGTACATTAATCTATGCACACTTGTTCTTTTCATTTTCTGCATCTGTTTCTTTTTTACCAAAAACAAACAAACAAAAACCTTCAAAAATGATGGGGAGAAAACAGAGGACATTCGAAAAAGATATTTTCAATATAATTAGTGCCTTTGTTTTGTTTTTCCTGTCTCACAAATATCATTACTATCTTGATAGAGTTAGGAAAGGAGAGGTTGTTTGTCTATGGCAATTGAGTTCTGTTCATAGCATAGCATAAATTAGACATGGTTGCACACACCTGTAACCTGAAGTTGGAGGCAAGCTGATCACAAGTCCAAGGTCGTTCTTGTCCACACTGTAAGCTGGGACTCCATGAAACCCCGTCTTAAACATATATTCATGGTTCTATGAAATTAAGGAATGAGCTTTTACAAATTAAAAGCTGAATAGCAAGAATAAAGTGCATACCTATATGCAGAAAAAAACAAATCTGGAAAATAATTTTGAAGACATTAAAACAATAAGAGAAAAACTGAATTCTGGCCAATGATCGAAGAGTGAATTCTATCTCCTGAGAAGGGATTTGGCTCTCCATTTCTCTTTCCCATGGCTGGAAAGAAGTAGTTGTGACTATCCATTCTAGAAATAGCAGCACCCAAAAGTAAGGGTCACAAAGCTTTTTTGAAAGACCAGAAAAATCTTTTGACCTGTATGGATAATAAAGCCTTTGTCACAAGTACTTAATGCTGCTTCTGTAGTTCAAAAGTAGCCTGAGATAATATGGAAACAAAAAGTATGTCAGTATTCCAAGCAACTTTTATTTTTTTTTCATGTGACATGAAACAGTCTCCCTTTTTGGTTATTTAAAATATAACAACCAGTCTTAGCTTATGGTCTTATAAATCAAGGGGTGGCCAATATTTGGCCTAAGTACTGTTATTTTCAGAATAGTGCCATTATGTAATTGTTTCTCAACAGGTGGGTCTCAACCCCCAAAGACCATCAGAAAACACAGATGCTTACAATACAATTCATAAACAGTAGCAAAATTACAGTTCAGAAGTAGCAACAAAAATAATTTTATGGTTTGTGGTCATCATAGCATGAGGAACTAGATTAAAGGATCCAAACATCAGAAAGGTTCAGAACCACTGCCCTAAGGGATGTCAGAGAAATCAAACGTAATATGGTTTTCTGGAGCAGAGTCATGTACCTGAACTGGACTCTCAACTGCTATGAGAGAGAAGTACACTTGTAGATTGTTTAGCCCAGGGAATTTTGTCTCTTTATTATATTGACTTAGTCTAGCACCTATTGCAATGAACTGCTAAAAACTCTCAGATAAAATGACATTGCAAATTTTTAGTGCATTTAGGTTCACTGGAGGAAGAGAGAACACATATTCTATCTACAATTTGTTAAGAATTCTAGAGATTCTCTTCTATGTGTATGTCCATAAAGAGACCATAAGAATGCTCACTAATGAATTTATTATATTAACAAAGTTTGGAAGCACTAAGTGCTGATCTAGCACTACGTGGTAGGTGAATTAATGGTGACAGACTCATTCGATCCAAGAAGTAAAATAAACTAGAGCAATGTCAACATAGAAACTTTTACAAATAGAGAGTTGCAAAAAGAAAAGTTACAAAACAAAAAAGTCCAAGATGATGCCACTTATGTGAAGTTTTAAGTCAGAAAAGCAACATGAGATACCATTTATTGGCATACATACATTAAAGGAATCCATATGTCCATGAAAATATTCAAAATCAAATTCAGGATAGTAGTTTGCTTTTTGGTTTTTTGGGGGGGGTTGGTGGAGTTTGGGGGGGTTTCAAGACAGGTTTTTCTTTGTGTGATAGCCCTGAATGTTCCAGAACTAGTTCTGTAGACTAGGAAGGCCTTGAACTCACAGAGATCCACCTTCTTCTGCCTCCCTCGTGCCAGGAGTAAAGGCGTGTGCCACCACTGCCTGGCTGGGATAGTACTTTTTCAGTGGGAAAAGAAAGAGAAAGGGTGCCTGGAATGGCACAGAAGTTACTTTCAAAATTAAGTGTTTGTTGAATATGCAAATACATGCATAAAATGTCCTAATATTTATGATTTTTATGTTGCATCTTAAGGTTTACATTCATGAAGAATTCCCAGCAAATTATTAGCTAACATAAGCACAGTCATAAAATCACTGATGCTCTCCTTGTTCGTATTTTAAATGAAGTTTCTAGTGTGAATAACTCAGATTGGAACAATTACCCTTTCTCTTACTAGTAAGGCTTCTTAATAGAATGAATGCATTAGCATATATGGCTGGCATCGCACAGCCCTCCACAGGTTATTAGCAGACAATAAGCACTTCCATCAGGAACTGGTACCTCTAGTGAGAGGTAAGAGCGCTGCCTGGACTGCATCTGCTCTAGGTGCCGTGAACTCCAATGGTTTCATCACAGCAACAATAGATGGCAAATGATAATGGTGATTGGGATGCAAGGGAAACAAACACATAACAAAATGAGAGAGAAGAGCAGAATGGCAACTTCCTCTCAAACAAAAGCTAACTGTAATCAAAAGCTGAAAATTCTCAATAATACGCAGGTTTTCTAATTGTACAGTTACCATCGTGGTTTTAATTATCCTCTTGCTAAATTTAAAAAAAAAATCCTATAGGAAACACCCCCAAAACACCCATTAACAAAGGCCTGGATAGAAAATTGCAATATATTTGTAAAATGAAATCCTATATGTCAATAAAAAGAATGTACTGCAGAAATGTGTAAGAAAATGAACGAATTTCAAAAAAACATTATGCTAAATAAAATAAGCCAGACATAGAGGAGTGCACACTGTTTAATTTCACTTACATGAGGTCTATTAAGGGAAAATAAACTATAGTCACATAAATCAGAACACCAGTTTTTAATTCCACTTATATGGAGTCTATTAAAAGAAACTAAGCTATAGTCACATAAATCAGAACAGTGACTGTGAGTACCGAAAGATAGATCAGAAAGGAACAAGAGAATATGATTCATCACGATTGGGGTAGTGACTACCTAGGTGTATGCATTCCTAAAGCAAAATTTTTATTGACTTTTACATTTAAGCTAGATGTATTTTATTGTTTATATTTCACATGCCAATAGTGCTAATTGTTTTAATTCCTACAAGTAAAATAGCATTGCAACTAATAGCAAAAACACACTTTGACCCAGAGATTTCAACCCCAAACTCACAGACCAAAATCAGTGCGCAGGAGTGTGTTTTGTTGGAGTTAGTTGTTTCAAACTGAATTTGTTGTCAAAATTGGAGAGTTGACATTAGTTTTGTAAGTCCAGCCCCTGCTGAAAAAAAAAATACCCTGAGATCTTATAGTGGTAGGCTAACATTTTTGGTGTATATTGCTGTTTCCTAAAACAAAGTATGTACTCTCCATTGTCCTCATTTCCTATCACAGGACATCTCTTTATATGAGACCATCGAATTGCAGCAGAATAAATGGTTATGACTACTAGAAATAGGAAAAATGGAGACAAATAGAAGCAAATTTGTGAATTCAGATGTTCACTTCGTAAATTCGGGGTTTCCGAAGGCTCTCACAACAGAAAGTTCAAAAGCCAGGGAGAAATTCAAAACTGAAGCCCAACTGAAGTAACGCTTGACCATCTAGCATATGATAACCACCTGCTGGCAACTCTCACAATTGGCTTTTGTATATTTCAAGTCAAATAAGTAAATTCAGTTGCTTTAAGAACAGATGATATTAGAAAAAAAACATGAGATAGGAGTATTCAGCAAGGGAAAAGCCAGAAAGGACATTGCTACACAAGAGCAGACACCAAGAGCACAGGTTTAACAGCATTTCTAGTGGTGGTGCTTCTCAACCCTCCTAATGCTGCGCCCTTTAACACCGCTCCTTATGTTGTGGTGACCCCAACCATCAAATTATTTCGTTGCTTCTTCATAACTGTAATTCTGCTACTGTTATAAATTGTAATGTAAATATCGGTGTGTTCTGATGGTCTTATGCAATCCCTGTGAAAGGGTCATTCAATTTCCCTCAAAGGGGCTGCAACCCACAAGTTGAGAAGGAGTGATAGGCAAGAACATAAAAACTAAAAACAGAAGTTGATTTGGAAATGAAAAGGTAACTAGAAAACAAAGACCTGAATAGCTTATGTAAAGCACTGGGAATATAAATGATGTACAAGAGGGACCCTAAAGGGGCACTTAATAAATGAGAAGCTAGTGAGAAAAACTTGATGGAACATAAATGAATACTTCCAATAGATAAAACCTTCACCAAAATTTCCCCATTATGGAAGAGATTCTTTACATGTTCATTTTCTTATATCTATGCTTCAAGAAGTCGAGGATAGGAAGAGAAGTAAACACAAACCCTGTCTCCACCCTTTTAGAGGGGACAGTCAAAGAAAATAGCAGACAATAGTCATTTTGAATGTTGGATAAAACAGAAAGACAAAAGCAGCAGATAACGGAAAGGGGGGGGGCAAGAAATCTAAATAGTAGTTAAAACATTTTAAAGTAAGGATAAAAATGAAAACCTTCCAATGTATTTTTCTGTTACCGTAATCTTCGTTCCAAGCTAACAAAGGGCGTGTGCTCAAGCATCAGAGGAGTTTTAGTTATGAGTGTGGGTGTAAAACTGCCAGAGAACGTCCTAGCAAAATGCATCCAATGTGGCATGAAAAGGAACATGTAAGTGCAGTTCAACATTATGAAAATTATTCATATTATTCATCATAGCATTAGAGCAAAAAAGAAAATGCTGCATTTATAAACACAAATGGAAAATTCTTTTGAACAAATCCCATTTCTCTTAATGAACACAAATAGAAAGATGTATATTAACATAAAAATCTATTTTTTTATCCAAACACCAGTATTCTATTTAAGGGTAAAAGCCTGAAAGCCTATGCACTTTAATGTCAAGGACAAAGCAACAGTGCTCCCTACAATCTACATTATGGACATTTTTAATGCTACTAGTAAAACATGAAAAATGAATTCAAAGCATTGCTAGTTAAAAAGGATTCATAATTATAGTTCTTCAAGATTATATGTTTGCCGTCCTCAAAATACCAGTAGAATCAATCAACTAAACGTCTTAAGAGAATTAGTAAGTGGCAGTGTATAAAATAAGCATACAAATGCAACAGTCTTCCTATATAATAGCAACAAACTGTGAGAAAATGCAACAGGAGAAAATTACTCCATTAGCTTTACTAGTACATAACGTGAAACAAGTAGAAAAACATCTCAGAAATAAGCAGGTCCCATTTGAAGAGAACATGAATTAGCTTAAAGATAATTTTTAAAACACTAGCATAAAAGGAGAGACATATGAAGTACTTGTATAATAAACAAGGCAAATAACAATTAAGATGTCAATTCATCCCTAAAATGATTCAAGTAAAGTAACTCAATCAGTTTCATGAAGGGAAGTTGTTTAACTGTGAGAAAAACAACTTAAAGAGATAGTTCTCCAAAGTTCATGCCAAAATGAATCACAAATGTATTCAACAGCTAATTTAAAATAATAAAATAAAATATGGGCATGAAAGCATGTACCTGTGGGACCAACAACTTGGGAGAGTGAAGCAGGAGGTAATTTGAGCCTAAGAGTTAGATACTATCCATGGCAACATTAAAAGACCCATTTCAAAAAGAGTAAAAAAACCAAACAAGTGGAAACTTGAAATGTCTAGAAGATATAATGTAGATTATAAATGTAAAGTTAAATATCAAGCTTATTTTAGGATAGAAGCAGAGAAACTAGGGAGCAGGGGTACAAAAAGTCTCTTTAAGGTCATTGAAGTCAGTCTGCAAGCAGAAAAAATTTGTAACAAATATGATGGGGTGAAAAATTCATATGCAAAAGGCTCTTAATGAGAAAGAATGAAAAGAAACAATCAGACTAGGGAGATGGTTCAATGGGTAAAGTATTTGCTGAGCGAGCATGAGTGCCAAGGTTTAACCTACAGTAACTATGTAAAAGTCAAGCACTGATTCATTTTCCTGCAAACCCAGAGCTGCAAACGAAGAAACAGGAACCCAGGGACTTGATGGCCACTCAGTCTAGCTGAAATAACAAGCTCCAGATTCAGAGAGAGACCCTGATGCCGACCTCTTTCTTCCACATGCTCAAGTATGAGTGCTCTCTCTCTCTCTCTCTCTCTCTCTCTCTCTCTCTCTCTCTCTCTCTCTCTCTCTCTCTCTCTCTGTCACACACACACCACAAAAACCCACAAATAAGATAAATGTGGGTGACAACTGTGTGGCTGGTGCAAACTGCTGGGCCACTGGCAGTGGGTCCAGTATTTTCCCTGGTGCTTGAACTGGCTTTTTGGAGCCCATTTTCTTTGGAATGGTACCTTGCACAGCCTAGATATAGTGGGGGAGGGCCTTGGTCCTGCCTCAAAATGATGTGCCAGACTTTGATGACTCGCCATGGGAAGCCTTACCCTCTCTGAGGAGTGGATGGGGATGGGGTGGGTGGAAGGTGGAGGGAGCGGGAGGAGGGGAGAAAGAGAGAACTGGGATTGGTATGTAAAATGAGAAAAGATTGTTTTAAACAAATTTTTTTAAATATTTTTTAAAAAAAGATTTATCAATGGCATGTATAATTGTATTATATTAGTCAAGATTGTCTAGAAGAACAGAACTAGTAAAATGAATATACAGAAAATTTGTTAGAATGACTTACAGGTCATGGCCCAGTTATTCCAACAAGGGCTGTGTACCAATGGAAGACTCAAGATCCAATAGTTGTTCGGTTCACATAGCTGGATGTCTCAGCTGGTCGTCAGTATATGCCAGACTCCCAAAGAAGTAAGCCCTTATGTTAGTGAATAAATGAACTTGCCAGCTATAGAAAGAGTAAGAAGGCAAAGAGATCAAACTTCCTTCTCCCTTGTCCTTTATATAGGCTGACACAGGAGACATGGCCCGGATTAAAGGTGGATCTTCCTACCTCAAAGATGCAGATTAAAAGTAGGTCTTCTGCCAGATGGTAGGGGTGCACACCTTTAATTTCAGCACTTGGGAGGCAGATACTGTAGTGGCATTTCAATTGTATTTTAATAAATAAAGCTTGCCTGAAGATCTGAGAGTAAAACAGCCCCACTGGTCAGCCTTACAGACAAACAGTGATAACACACACCTTTAATCCCAGTAGCCACACTAGTTGCCATAGAAACCGAGCAGTGCATGCCTTTAATCCCAGTGGTGCATGCCTTGAATCCCAGCCCTAGAGTGGATTATAAAACAGGAGGAGACAGCTCTCAGACACAGTCTCATTCTGAAATTCCTAAAGGCAGGATCACCATTTTCATGGTGCAGGGGAATTATCTGTATTCTGTCAATCATATTTTAATAAAACGCTGATTGGCCAGGCAGGCAGTATAGGTGGGAAAGCCAGACAGGAAGTAGGGGTGGAGCAAAGAGACTGGGAGTCTTCTGGAAGCAGAAGCTCCCTCAGCCACTCCTGTGCAGACCACCGAAGAGGCAGCATGTAACTTGCCCAGCTGAGAAAGGTATGGAGTCATTATGGCTAACATAGATGAGAATAATGGGTTAATATAAGCTATAAGAGTTAACAAGAAGCCTGACCTAATGGGCCAGTCAGCTTTATAACCTATAGAAATCTCTGTGTGATTGATTGATTTTCTGGGGCTTGCTGGTTATGGGGTACCCGGGCGGGACAGAAACCCCAACAAGCCGGCCCCTCATGTTACATTTTCAGACTGAGTAGAGGTAAGAGCTAGTGGCTGGCTGCTTTGCTTCTCCTGACCTTCATGTTGAAACCCAATTTCTCTCTCTGAGATTTTATCATCCATGCTTCAAGGGACAGGTGGATCTCTTTGAATTCAAGGCCAGCCTGGTTTACAGAGTGAATTCCAAGGACAGCCAGGACTACACAGAGACCTGTCTTGAAAAAAAAAATTGAGTCTTCCCACTTCAAATCATGTAATTAAGAAAAACATCCCTTACCAGTATACTTAGCTACTTAGGTTTTAGTTAACTCCAGATGCAGTCAAGTTGACAACCAAGAATAGCCATCGCAAGTACGTAAATCACTAAAGCAATAAAAATAATATTCAGGCTCACTAATAATTAAAGAGCTACTAATTAGACTGTCGATATGCCTTCTTTTTCTCTAATCAAATTGGCAAGTATTAAAATGAAAAAAAAATGAGAAAAATATGACATTTACTATTCACTGATAGATTTTTTTAATACAATGGACCACTTTGTGCACTGCTGACTGAAGCATAAAATGGCATTAATTTCTGAAAATACAGTGTACTGTGGCGTATCAAGACTCCTAGGATAAGGCTATGTTTCTACTTTTTAAACAAGAACATCTTAAGGACATGTTTCTAATCTTTAAACAAGAACATCTTATCCCCAAAGTATGTCATACAGAAAAGATTAAATAGATGGAAAGATACTTGTTCAAATTAAAATGACCTTATAATTGTCCTCTAAAACAAGCATAAGTTAAATATGTATTCTTAATCATTTTTCTAGGCGATAGCATAGGCAACCTTAGGCAAGCTGGGTTTTATGATTATCTTGGTTACTTTTCTATTGCTGTGGTAAAACACCAAAAATAAGGTTTTAAAATATGTATTATAAATCTATAATCTATAGATTTGTACTTTTATAAATATGGTTTATAAAATATTTTCTTATAAAATACTATTTATGCATATAAATTTATTTTGCAATGTAGATATTATATAAAAACATATAAAAGCTGATTTCTGGATATAATTTTATTCCACCTCATTCTATAAATGGTTGAGGAAGAAGACTTCAGCAAGAAGGGATTTTGAAGCATTTCCCTCTGGAATCCTGTTTTTCCATTATGATCTGCAGAAAGAGTCCTTCAATCTAGAAACAACACCATGATTATTTTATTTGCTTCAGTGGACACTAACTCCATAGAATTGGGTTCACTCTAGGGACTCACAGACAAATTTGGAACTTAGAAAATTATTACATTCCACTTTTCTCTTCCTTCCACACTGATAGTTTTGCCTCCTTCAACTGTGGAAATGCAGTTACCAGTCTATATTCAGTGGCATAATACATCACCACTTCTCAAAGACTTTGAAGCTCATTAAAAAAATATATTGTCCAAATGATTTAGCAGCTGTTTTCATAGACTGTCAAATAAGTGAAATGCATTTTAATAGCATGTCAACAAAGCGCAAGGCTCTCTGAAAGCTATGTAGGGATCATTCAACGTATTCCGTACACTTGTCTGAAGTTTGGGGTTTTGTTTATGTTTTACAACAGTAGGGATGGAAGCCAGCACCTTCCCAGGAAAGCATTTCTACCCTTAGCTGCATCTCTGGGGCTTGAGTGGGGTTTTTAGTCTCATAAGTTAGTTTTGAGTTTATAATTAACTAGCACTTCCAAAAGCTGGTCCTGGTTAATAAAAATACATGACAAGCAGATAGGAAGATACTTCACATATGTGCATTTATTCAATATGTTCAAAAATAGTAAGTTAAAGTATAAATCATAAGGGAATGTATCTCATACAAAAGTCTGATTTACATCAATATCAATTTGAATTTAATCTGGCAGGTATTTTAATCACTCTAATTCTATAGAATTGTTTCTTTTATGCAAAAAAGTCAAAGGTACATGAAGCTTCAAAGGATAATTTTTTCTTTATTAGCTCTTTGAAAATTTTGAACTTATCATATACTATTGTATTCAGCCCCTCCCCTAACTCATCCCAGATCCATATCCCCTTTCCTATTCATCCAACATTATGGCCTATTTTTTAGTCCATTAAGTACAATTATGCTGCCTATATATAAAAATTTCTTTCTAGTATTAGAAAAAATACTTTCTAGTATTATTAATACTTTCAACAATGCTTAAAGTTTTTATACAAAGTGAGAGGAGAGAAAGTCACAGACAGATTTTGTTTATTCTTGGGAGCCATATGTTGATAACTTTAGGAATTTTGCCAGCTGGCTGTTAGCCCTATGGCAACTTGAAATTGGCCATAGTGGGTATATTATACCACACAAATCCCTCAGATTCTCTAAATTGGCATTTTAAATTTCTAGAGAACCAGTTGATAAACTAGTTTATTTCCAAGTAGTTCCTCATATGTAAAAGAAATAAACTTTATCAATACAATCAGAACATCTTGGACCCATATTCTCAATGTCATTTCCTTTTCCTGTCCTCGGAAGAAATCCTACATCATGAACCTGATATGAGCTGTTTTGAAATATCTTCCTTCATTCAATTAACAAAATAGAATTGTGCTTGAGTATGTTTTAAATATGTACATATTAGCATCTTTTTTTCACTGATTTTGTTACATGGTTCTTTTTAGACCATTCCTTTCATGCAGTATATGAGAGGTTATTGTGTGAAATACCTCATTTAATTTATTCATTTTCCAATTGATGGACCACTAGACTGTTGGTGTGGGAGAATTGTCTGTATTCTGTCAATCATATTTTAATAAAACGCTAATTGGCCAGGCAGGCAGGATAGGCGGAAAAGCCAGACAGGAAGTAGGGGTGGAGCAAAGAGACTGGGAGTATTCTGGAAGCAGAAGCTCCCTCCGCCACTCCTGCACAGACCACCCTAGAGGCAGCATGTAACTTGCCCAGCTGAGAAAGGTACGGAGCCATGTGGCTAATGTAGATAAGGATAATGGGGGTAACATAAGTTATAAGAGTTAACAAGAAGCCTGACCTAATGGGCCAATCAGTTTATAACCTTATGGAGTCCTGTGTGTGATTTTCTTTGGGCTTGCCGGCTGTGGGGTACTTGGTGGGACAGAAACCCCAACAAGCCGGCCCTCATGTTACAGACTGTTTTCTATGTTAATCACTAGAATACAAGAACATGAGAAATACTGCCAACATGGAGGGTATTTGCGAGTACAGGTGTACATGCAAAAGTATGTTTAGTTTGCACATTGCCAAATAGCTATTGTCAAATTCCTCTCTCAGCTGTCTAAAGTCAATTTATACCCTTATCCAACAGTGAATAAGTCTCATTAGTCCATGTTCCAGCCAGCATTTGGTAATCAGACTTTCAATTTCTGTCAGTTTACTGGGTATAAAATGACATTTGGTTGTAGGCAATTTGAGATTCCTTAATTAATAGTGAGACCAAATATGTTTTTCATTATTGCCCATTTCTGCTTCTGTTCTTTATGCCCTTCCTTTCCCCACTCTTTTATTGATTTGTCTTTTTCTTCTTGTTTTTTTCTTCTCAATACTGTTTTTAAACTAATGCTTGCTTTTCAACTTAGTTCATGGTAATTTATTTCCTTTGTGTTTGTGTATTGCTGGTGGTGGTGGTGGTGCTAAAAGGGGCTGGTGGTTTGAATTTCTGGGAGCTCTTTGAGGAATTTATAGCCGATGAACTTAAGGGTCAGAAGGTTTGTTTCAGTTGTCGGGTGGCAGCCATCCCAGAAGATGTAGTTTCCAAGTGGGTTCTGACTGGTCTTAGATTTAGAAATTATCAGTGTATTCCCTATGACAGTCAAATGGATTTTTTCAAGAGTTCACTATTGTCCTGCCTACAGAATTTCATCATGGAATTTCCTCTGCCTAGCATAGTCTCCATTACCCTAGAGGTGTCTGTGCCTCCACTAAATCTCGTAATTTTTCCTCTATATTAACACTTAAGTACTTTACATCACAATAACCTGCTATTTCTGGGTCTCTTTCACTATTCAGTTACTGTATAGCAAGCAAAGGGTCCTCCACTATTTGTGTAGTTACAGCACCCAGAGGAGGACTCAAAACATGTTTATTGTATGAGTGAGTGACGGTGGTGAGACAGCAGGCGGCTGTTAAGAGTAAGAGAACATTTCATTTCTTCATCAGAGTGCTCCAAAGAAGCAGAACTGATTGTGTGCGTGCGTGCGTGCGTGCGTACGTGCGTGTGTGGTGTGTATGTGTGTTAAAGGAGGGCTTAGTAGATAGTCTTACAGGCTGTGCTCCCAGTAGTCCAACAATGGCTGCCTCCATAAGAAAGGCCACAATCTGGTAGTATTTCAGCCTATAAATCTGAATGTCTCAGCAATTCCAATCTGGTACTAGAGTCTGAGAGGATTCCTAAAGAGCTTCTGGTATTCAGTCTCTATAGTAATCCTGAAAAAAAAATAGGTTTTAATACCCTTGAAGGAATGCCTCAGCAGCAGGATAGATGAACTTGCCAGCAAGAGTGAGGGCAAGCAAGAAACATCCAAAAGCATCGTCACCTTCCATGTCCTTTTATGTGAGCTGCCACCAGAAAGTGTGACTCAGATTTAGTGTGGGTCTTCCAAACTCAGATGATTCAATCAAGATAATCCCTCACAGGCACGCTCAGCTACCTGGGTTTTCATTGATTGCAGGTGTAGTCTAGTTGACACCCAATATTAGAAATCTCAATGGATAGACAGGAATGGGTAGGTCTGGAAGGAGCTGGGGGATGAGTCTGATCAAAATACATTTTTCAAACTTGTCAAAGAATTAATAAAGTTTGAAAGCTAGAAAGTCAAATGCAGTAGCACCATTTTGGCTCAAGGGCCACATAAGATGGAGTATGCCTCAAGGTATAAAAAAATAGAGACCCTGCCCTCAACAAGGTGGGAATTGAGAACTAATTCACAAAACTTGTCTTCCCACCTCTACACATGCAAGCACTTGTACACAAACACACAATTGGCAGTGTCCAATTGTGTGTTTTACAACAGCTTGAAACAAGAGAGTCATCTGAAAGGAGGGAGCCTCAATTGAGAAAAATGTCTCCGTAAGATCCAGCTCTAAGGAATTTTCTTAGTGATCAATTGGAAAAAGTTCGGTTTCATGTCATCACTGGGCTGGTAGTCCTGGGTTCTAAAAGAAAACAGGCTGAACAAACCATGGGGAGCAAGCCAGTAAGCAGCACCCCTCCTGGCCTCTGCATTAGCTTCTGCCTCTGGGATCCTGATCTCTCCTGACTTCCTTCAATGATTAACGGTGCTGTAGAAGTGTAAGTTGAATAAACCCTTTCCTCCCTAAGGTTTTTTTTTTGTCATGGTGCTTTATCAGACATAGTAAAACTAACATAGATAGATAGATAGATAGATAGATAGATAGATAGATAGATAGATAGATAGATAGACAGAGATTAGAAAGAAAAATCCTCAGATTGATTCCCACAGGCAATGTTGGGGTCTGCTCCTTCATTTTCTGGGACTATAAGTAAATTTTTAAGCAGTTATTTTCCTCATTACTTCAGGTAAGACCAACACCCATGAGTCAGTTCCCAGGGCCAGATCTGAAATCATATCTCAGGGCTCTGTCCCTTGGATAACATATGAAACCAAAGATTATCCACCATCCCCTCCCTACTCACTTTGTTCTACATCCACTCAGTTTAATAATAAAATTTGTTCCATCCTTACCTGTATCGTTGCCCTATCCTCAAACCTGACCTCTCCCCCTGACCTTCTATAGACCAAATAAACATAGTGACCCCACTTCAATCTGTTCTGGTTCAATGCTTCTTTGGGACATGGTATGTACTAGGCCCTGAAAACTGCAAAGTGGGTAGAAGCCATACTTTGAGACCTTCAGCAAGAACTCTCCAAGCAGAGGAAAGTGATAATGGGATATTCATGAAACTGATAGAAATATAGACAAAAACATAGCAAGAAGATAAAGGTGAGAGCTATATGGTCACCAAAATTAAAGCAAAAGAAATTAAGTTTCTACAAGTTAATTATCATTATTATTTCGTAGCATCTGCCCCGTTCTCACTATAAAGTCAGGGTTGAATAAATGTTAGCCCATCCCTTGGAGCAGATCTATGCACAGTCAAGTTTTTCAGGAGAAACCGAGATAAAAATGCTGGGGTCTTATCCGAGGAAACGACTTCATACAGGAAGTGAAGTCTAACTACAAGGCTTGAAGAAGCATCGCTGCGCTGCCCAAATTCCATCACCATTCCTCTCTGGCCCTGGGGAGTTGGCTCTTCCTGAATCTTATTTCAAACCTTTTTTAGTCTCTATCCCTAGAGTAATCAGCAACCAAGAATGAAAGCCCAGAGTGGAGTAAAGAGAGATACATGGATTGAAGCAAGCACAAGTTTTTCTGACTTGCTCTCTGGGACGCAGGCACCTGCACCTGCGTGGGAACACTCTTCACTCCCAGAGCACTAGACAACCCACACAAATCTAGTTAGGAGTCCTTTCAATTCAGCATTACATCATTGACAGGGCACAATAGCCTCCTGGTTCCCTTTGTTATTCCTCAAACATCTGCTTCCTCCTCCCTCCCCTGCCTCTTTCTAGGGTCAAGCGCTCTTTTGTATGTGGCACCCTTCCTTAAAGAAATCAATCATTCTTAATTCTCCTTGAACTAGAAAAGAATTACAGGGTCTGGCCCTCTTCCTCACTGGATCTGCGTCTGAAACTGAAAAGTTACTGGAACCCTGAAGGCTTCTCCTCTCCTCCTGGGGACAAGAAACCCTGTCAGCGCTCCACTCCAGTTTCTGCTGCGCCCATTAAGGCACGTTGTTTCCTTAAACACCACAGTCCTTGCCCAAGGCCTAATTTCTTGCTCTTTAGTCTATTGAATGCTATCAGAGCACGTGTTTCCAGCAACCATGTTTTGCTACTGAGTCTCTACTAAACCAGGTTATGCCTTAAGCTGCCACTCGACAGCGTACCCAGGTTAACTGGCCCCCAAAGCAAACCCCCCTCTCGAAAGGAACAGCTCTTTGAACTGGTGAGCCCTGAGAGAGCTCCTTTTGAAAATAACAAAGTTCACACTATTTACCTGTTATGGCTCAGGTGTAAAATCCTCCCTGACAGGATCCTTACTGGAACAGAGATGATGTGTACTTAGCTGAAGGAAGTGGATCTGGGATGGGAGGGTGGCCTTGAGGGTCATAGCCCAGTCCTGCTTCCTGCCCTACCTGTTTTTCTAGTGCACTGAGAGGTAAGGAGTCTCTTTGCAGCAGCAGGCGTCCACTGCTGTGGAACCACCTATTGTCATGCCTTCCCTCCATTAGGGATTGGGTACCCTCAACTCAGGAGCCAAAATAAACCTTCCTTGTTTCTTGTCACGCATTTACTAACGGAAACAAGACAAGTTGCCAATATGTCCAATGAAATGCGATTTTCAAAGAAAAAGAAAACGATTTGCTGTGGGAGCTCCTTCAGCCAATAGCTTTTAAGAGACCACGCTATTGGCTGAAGAAACTCCCACGGCAAAGATCTTCTCGGCATTCTATTTTAGATCTGCTAAACTATATTTTCATTGGATGATTTTTCAGTTTTTATCATAAATGCTTTATTAATTCCATACATGAATATAATGTTTTTAACCATATCCAACCTACCTACCTCCTGGACCACCTTCCCACATCTTCCTCTCATTAGGTGACTTTTAAAGTCAGTACAGCTCTCTACAACGATGTCTTAATTTAATATGAAGCCAATACATTTCAGTACTAGAGTAAACCAAGAAAAGGGAAGTCTGGGGGGCTGGCAACGGGATCAACTAAGCATTTGCATGTGCTTACATGTATGCAAAATTCTACTTCATCTCTCCCTGCAAGTCCTCATCAGTCTTCCAAGGAGACTGATAACATTAGAATATAGAAAATATCGTTCCATTCCTAAACCAGTAAGTCCCCGTTCACCTCTTTCCTATGTTTATAAAATAATTGTGTCTAATACTCACAAGGAAGATGCACTCCAATGCTTTTCTTCCCATAAAGAACTGTTGAGAAACCCTCTCAAGTCCCAGACACTGGGGCAGTTCTTTAACTAGTCACTTGTCTGTGCCAGCTTCTCTCATGTGATTCTGTGACTCAGGATCATGATCAAGTCAGATTGCCGCCCATCCTCAATGGAAGGCCTACCCTGTGTGCCTCAGTCAGAGGCATGGCTGACTGCTTTTGACATAAACTTAACTAGACATTTTCATGGCCCTAGCATCTGTGAATGTATTATCTCACTAGATTTTAATTTTATTCATTTTTTTTTGAGACAGGATTTTCCTGTGTATCCCTGGTTGTCCTAGAACTCGCTCTGTAGACCAGGCTGGCCTTAAACTCAGAGATCTACCTGCCTCTGACTCCCAAGTGTACCACTATGCCCAGTTTATCTTGCTAGATGTTTAGAGCAACCCTGCAAAGAAGTCATGCTCCAAATGTCTCCAAGGATCACCAAGTATAGCTGGCTAACTGAAGAGAGTGTTGGAAACCAGGATTCTCCTACTTTATGACCTCCCCTGTAGCCCCAGGGAAGGCCTCCACAACTCTTGGCATTCCATGGAATATGAGGCTTTTTATATTTATGGGGTTTTTTTTGTAAAGTAAGCTATTAAATCCACCCAATCCCCCATCTTCTCCCCTCTCTCTCCTGCCACTATTACAGCCCAACTTCATGTGCTATTTTGTTTTAACCTACTGAGTCCTCTTAGTGTTGTGTGATGATGTCTTACCCTTTTGGCTTTTTGAGCGGCCCACCACCCAACTCCCAAATAAATCACACACAGACTTATTCTTAGTTATAGATGCCTGGTCTTGGCTTTTTTCTAGCCAGCTTTTCTTAAATTATCCTGACTACCTTTTGCCTCTCAGCTTTTATCTTTCTCTATTTCTGTATACCTTTCTTTACTTCTTTCTCCATGACTTGCTGGGTTTCTGGGTGGCTGGCCTCTGAAGTCCTCCTCTTCCTCATTTCTCCTTCTATTTATACTCTCTGCCTGCCAGCCCCGCCTACCCTTGCTTCTGCCTTGCTAGTCCTATTTAACTCTGTAGTAGGCCATCAGGTGTTTCAGACAGGTAAAGAATCACAGTTTCACAGAGTTAAACAAATCCACTGTAAACAAAAGTAACACACCTTAAAATAATTTTTCACAGCAACTTAGTGCTTAAATGCCGCTTTTAAAACTGAGCACCCTATTTTCCCTAGTCCACTCTCTTAGCCTTAGGTTGAGCCTCTTTTGAGTTTTTCCAACTTTTAATTTAGTGATTTAAAGTTCATGTAACAAGCTGAACCACCTTACACAGTACATTTCCACAATGGAATAGTATTCAGCCACAAAATGAAAGTGTCATGTGCAAAAATACGGATGCGCATAGAGAACATTACATTAAGTGACATAAGAACTATACGTAAACAAAGTGCATGATCTCACGCATATGTGGAACCTGAAATTGTCAAATTCATAGGAGCAAAGAGTACAATGGTGCTTGCCAGGGGTTAGAGCTAGGATTAGATATGAAAAGGGCAGAACTTGACCTACTGATACAAAGATAGTCACAATGGAGGAATAAGAGCTGGTGTCCTCAGAAATAGAGAAAGTTGAATGCCAAGTAAATATCAAATAAAAATGTCTGTGTGTTATACATGTGCATATACGTTTTCAAGTATGTGAATGCAGTTGTACAGGCATATGTACATGCAGACATGTGGAAGCCAGTACGGTTAATGTCAAATGTCTTCTTCACTGGCTCTCTACCTTGTTTTTTGAGACATGGTCTTTTACTGAACCCAGAGCTCACCAACCTTACTAGGCTGGCCATCCAACAAGCTTTGCTACTCCACCTGTCTCCACCACCCCCTCACCCACACCCAGTGCTAACTACAGATGTGTGCCCATGCACCCAACTTTTACATGAGATCCTGGGATCCAAAGTCAGGTGCTCCTGCTTACACAGCAAAACTTCATGGACTGAGCCATCTCCCAAGGCCTCAAAACTGTTTCAAAGTGAGCATTACAAAGTGAAAAATGCTGCCATTTAGTTACAATGTTGTGCAGCTACCATATTTATGCAATTTCAAAAACATTTCCTTTGAGTCACTCCACAAAGAAACAGTACCCGTTAAGCAGCTTCTTTATCCCTTTTCCCCAGTTTTTTCTAACCTCCAAGCTCCTCTCTTTCTCCATGGGTTTATCCATTCTGAGCAATTCATATAAACAGAATCATACTATATGTGGTCTTTTGCCTCAGACTTCCTGTCTTGGATTGTTTCCAAAGTTCATCTGAATTGCAATATTTATTAATTTATTCCTTCTGATGGATAACTCTTATTTCATTACATGAATCCATCACATTTTATCCCTTTATCTACTGACAGAGCCTTAGGCTAGCCTCTCTTCTTGAAATTTCTCCTCTTTCAGTTATTTTTAGGACTCAAGGTAGTGGGTTTGTGTATCAAGCAGACATAAGTGAATTTTACTTATCAATTTGTTTGAATTAAAAAAACATCCAAGCAGTTAGTGAAGCGTAACTTTGAATACACCTGACTGGTTATTTCCAGGAACATTTTTGTAAAGTAACTGAGAGGATCTGCCCTAAATGTGAGTGCTACCATCCTATGAGTTGAGATCCCAGACTGGATAAAAATCCAAAAGGAGAAAGGTGAACACCAGGCATTCTCCTTACTGGGCTTCCGGGTCCAGTGGCAGGAGAGGAAACAGCTGCTGTGCACTTCCACTACCAGAGTCACCTGCGGCCACGCCTTTCCTCCCATGATATCCCTTCAAACCATGACAAGAAATAAACCTGCCCTCCCTTCATTTGTTTCTGTGTTAGGTATTTGTCCACAGCAGGGCAAGAACTGCCCACCACATTCGTCAGAGTATCTGGATCCCTTCCGCTAATAGGAGTGTCACGCAGCCAAACAATCTGTAAGGGACTAGAGTGGGGTTATGGGGGTTCTGAGCAGAACCACGTACCCTCTTCTAACCCAGAGTTACTTGATCTGGTAATCTAGCTCCCCGCTTCCAAAGACATGGCAATATCTGTGGATATTTTCAATTGTCACAACTGGGAAGGGGTACACAAGAAGTTTCTAGTGCTGAAATGCCTAAAACGTTATTAAATATTTAGTAATACAAAGAAAAAACCCACAGCAAAAACAAGTATCTGATCCAAAATGTCAGTAATAATATGAAAGTTGGGGGGGATGTCAATCCAATCTAAGAGAGCCACTGAGTTGTAAAAGTTATAGGAAAACTTGATTAGATGGGAAACTATTCATATATTTAATTACTTTATCTTGAACCTGTAGCTATACATGCACATTGATAGATTTGACACACATGTATTCAGTACCTATTTATGGGCCAACTCCGGTCTGCCTCAAAGTGTTAACAACTCAAGTGTCACAAAACGAATTCACATATTTAAGTAATATATAGCATGCCTGAGATGTTAGAAAACTAACAAATTTGCTTCTGGGGGGGGTGTGAGGTTTTGCTTTGTTTCGTGACATTAGCACTTTAAACTGTGGAATCACTGAGAAAGTAGTTACTCGATTTACAGTTTATTGTGTTAGTGTCATTTCAACACCATAAGCCACCTTATTTAATTTGGCATCCCTAAATTAACCAGCTCCCATTCTTGTGGCTCAGTGCCCTAGACCTCAACTAGTCAGGTGGAAGAGATTTAGCAGTGAATTCCCTAACCTTCACATCTATCTGTCCATATGGAATATATTATTTCTTTTTAAACACTAGAAAAACCATGGTTGTGGGAGTTTGAGGGGGTGCTTTCTGTTTGTTTGATTTCCGTGTGTGTGTGTGTGTGTGTGTATTGGGTATGTGTGTTTTTTTTCTATGCACTCTTTTCTTCTAATGGCAAAGGGGAAAGGAAAAAGTATTAGACTCAGACACAAACTGTCAGCACAGGAAGTATTAGATTCTGATAGCACGGACTCTGTGGAGACTAACTCTCAGCCTCTGCTGTGTTTGAAGGGCAATCACATAAATAGGTACCCCAGAAATACAAAATATCAACATTTACCTCCCTCTCTTTGCCAGACCAGTGCCACCTCTGTGTCCAAAAGAAATGCTTCTATGTTTAGGCCATACTATACGTATTATTACAAAACAGGCACCTCATTCCATTGAAATATATATCATTTATTTTACTGCTGCCATGGGAGATGAAAAATTAAATCATAATTTTAAGTATTTTCATAAAGGTTAGGTAGGCATGTTTGATTTCTTTATTGCCTCACTGAATGTCAGAGGCTACAATGTTCACGGAGGACTGACAGTGAGGAATGATGGCATTTAGGATACAAATGTCATTAAGTTTACCTTTGAAGAAGATGTATTCTGTACTTCACCTAGAAAATTATGCATGTATTAATTCCTATGCTAACCGTGTTTTTACACAAAGATTGCTGAACTCTGTTATACAAACCATGACAAAACAATACATCCAAAACAATGAGCAAGTCTCATTATAGTGTTTCTTTTGAGCTGGGCACATGTGCAAGCAAGCTTCTGAATCTCAGAAAATTCCAGAAGAATTTTGGCTTGCTCACACTGCTGATATTAAGCAGTATGGCCCCAAAATCCTATGAGGTATTTTTCCTCATGGCCCAATTATCAGGTTTCCATATTTTCCATCTGCTAAGGAAATGTAAATTCAGCTAGTACAGAACCTGGCCCAAATGACAGAGTCAAATTATTCAGCAAGGCTGGTCATATGAGACAAGGACAAGAATCCCAGAAGAGGAAAAGGTGAAGACAACATAAGACAGAAGCAAATTTGCAAGATAGTGTAGGGGCAGGGTG
The DNA here is from genome assembly GCF_982192425.1 of Myodes glareolus. Classification (NCBI taxonomy): domain Eukaryota; kingdom Metazoa; phylum Chordata; class Mammalia; order Rodentia; family Cricetidae; genus Myodes; species Myodes glareolus. Next base: position 33,732,266 of record NC_142053.1, on the reverse strand, counting down.
TCTTTATCACAATGCATCCAGACAACTTCAATATTCTGCTGTGCAATATGGCTCTTCTGAGGGTCTATTCACATCAGTGAGACCCCATATTTCAGTAGTTGGTAAAATATTGCCCTAGGTCTTGTGAAAAAGTTCTTGTATCTTTGATGGCTATTCTTGATAGTCAACTTGACTACATCTGGAGTGAACTACAGTCCAGAAATGGAGGGCACACTTGTGATCCAGATCAGGAAGACAATATATCTTTGATCTGGATCTTGAGGCTGGAAGACACGGGCTTTTGATCATAAGGTGGGATGACACATGACTTTAATCCAGTCCTTGAGTCAGGAAGGCACATCTTCGATCTGGGCCACACCTTCTGCGGAAAGTTATAGAAGGACAATAGAAGAAGAAAGGGTTCCTTAGCTCTTCACCTGTTTACCCTCATCTGGTCAGCACATCCATTTCTTCACTGGCATTAGATCTTACTTCTTCCGGATTCAAGTATATGCATAAGACCAGCTGGGACACCCAGCCTTGTGGGACTGAGAAACTACTAGATTATTGGATTTTCCTTTTATAGCTAGCCATTGTTGGACTGTAGCCTGTAAGTCATTCCAATAAATTCCCATATAGGGAAGTAGAGAGATATAGAGATATAGATAGATAGATAGATAGATAGATAGATAGATAGATAGATAGATAGATAGATAGATAGATAGATTCTGTGGCTCTAGAGAACCCTCACTAACACAATATCCATAGAAATAATACAGATTCATATGAAGTGGGTGAAAACACTATTAGAGAGTTTCAGGACAAAATAAGGGACACTAGGTCTTACAAGATGGGTCAATGGTACAGCACTTGCCACCCAGGACTAACATTCTCCAATTGAAAACTATTTGAAAATAAAAAAATAGTTTTTCCCAAAGGAGTCTCACTGGGGTGACAAGCCACTCATAAGAGAAGGCCCCAAGCTCAGCAGTAGAGAGCAAACACAGAATGAATGCAATGGCATCTCTGGAGATCCTTTGTCCCATAGGTTCTTCACAGATATATTAGGACTTCTGGTTTTCCTGTGTGAACAAACATGGATTTCTTGTGCTTTTTCTTTAGCTCTTTGTCTTCTGGTTTTTTTGTTTGTTTGTTTTTGTTTTTGTTCTATTCTGGTTTGTTTGTTTTGTTTCACCTTACTTTATTTTATTATTATTCTTTAGATACCTGTTTGCATTTTAAGAAATGCATTTTAAGAGACAGAAAGGGTATGGATTTAGATGGGAGGGGAAACAGGGAAAAATCTTGGAGGAGTTGAGGGAGGGAAAACAGTAATTAGAATATTTTGTGTAAAAATAAAAATCTGTTTTCAATACAAGAAAAATAAAGTGGGGAAAGAGACAATGCAAACGAGACTGGTGAAGAGCCATTTAGGAGTTCTTATAAGTGCTTGGCTAAAAAATAAATTAAATTGAAAAGCCAGCTCAAGAGGAAAACAGAAGCTGATCAGCTGATTATTCCTATACTCTTAGATACCTCAAGTTCTACACTCAAAAAACAGTTCCATCTCTTTTCATTATGTCATGAGTCAGAAGAGATGGGTCAGGGAGCTTGGCAGTCTCGGTAGACTCTGTTCAGAGACTGTGCACTCTAGAAAGAAGGCGATTTGTGGGCATATACAACAGCTAAACAAAACCCACACAATTCCTGCCTGCACTGAGGCTACATTCTAAATAGCAAACGAGAGCAGTCCTCTTTGAAGAAGTGGTACATGACGACTAAGAAGTTATAACTGCCAAGGTTCAAGAGAAGAGCATGAACTGCCAGGCAAAGCACAGGTCACAATGCATGTTCTTGGACTTAGTATCAGAACTAGGATGATGGGGACAATCAAAGAGTCCAGCTATTTGCCACACTAGCAGCCCCCACTCCATGCTTCCCCCCAGGGTCTTTTCACGGAACAACAGCAGCTTAAAGGCTGAACTGAGGGAAAATAGACTCGGAAATCAGCAGGCTAAGGGTTGCCATTGCTGCGAGAGAACACATTGAAGCTGTGGCTGGGAAACAGTGTCTTTATGAACATGATTTTTCTGAGGTGCTGGTCTCAAGAAGTTCTCACCTAAAACCTACTGGGGTGTTTCAGATCCTCTTTCCCTGGCTTGTTGCTTGAAAAAAATATTCAGTAATATCCCTTTAGATTCCGGATCACTTGGTTCTGGGTAGGAAAATGAACACAGTTGCCAAATCATTTGGGGAAGTTGCCCTCCCTAGAAAAAGCAGCAACGAGAGGGAGTGTCAGAAAGTATTCTTCGGGTTGTTTTAAGCCCATCTTGATTCGAGAGTATTTTTAAACAGACTTTAAACTGTCTTCCAAATTACCTCTGAGGTGACAGAATGATCAACTGTTTTCTCATAGTTTGGTGTGGTTGCTATGAAGCTGCTAAAAGTAAAGAAGCTGGCCAACCGAAAACCTGAGTGTCAAATACCACAAGAGAGGCAGACTGCATCACACTGGTTGTTTCAGTGTGGTATTTACAAAATGGAACGCAGCAAATATGGGCCAGATATGTAACAGAAGATAAGTGCTTTAGTGCTGTATAAAAAAACTGCATTAAGTGACTTTGGTTTTCAGATAGGAGGAAACGATGTTATTGTCAAAGGGGGATTTTCTAATAGAAAGTTTCAAATGTAAAAGGGTAGATTAAGGACTGTTCGGGAGAGCCTAGTAGGATGATTTCCAAGAATCCACGAACTTGGTGAGGTTCTCATTGTCTGACCCTTGGGGCTGAAGGAACCTTTACTTTCTTTGTCAGTACATCAGAGTAAATCCAAATGCCCACAAGTCTCGCTCTTCATTCAACAGTGTTAAAATCCTTCTATGTGCCAGACTTTGCATTCTGGGCACCAAGATGTAATGGTGAACAATTGATGAGCACGTTTCTATCTTCAGTTCGATTACACATAGATAACCTACATGTCTCTGATTTCACAGGTCTGCGAAATCACACAAATGACCAAATTTAAGCAATCATGCTATTTAGCTGAAAAAAATCTAGTATTTTCCCATTTCTTCTGTCTTATTTATGTATTTATTTATTTTCTCTTTGGAGGCCTGCCACCAAGCTCTGAAATAAATATATGGAGACTTATTCTTACTTATAGATATTTGGCCTTAGCTTGGCTTGTTTCTAGCTAACTTTTCTTAACTAATTATCACATCTACCTTTTGTCTCTGGGCTTCTACCTTTCCCTATTCTCCATGTCTTTCTTTACTTCTTACTCTGTTGCTGGCTGGGTGGCTGGCCTCTGGTTTCTTCTCTCCTCTTTTTCGCACTCCTTCATTTTTCTTCCCCTTCTATTTATGGTCTTCGCCTGTCAGCCCCACCTACCCCTTCCTGCCTGGCTATGGACCATTCCACTCTTTATTAGACCATCCAGGTGTTTTAGGCAGGCAAACTAACACAGCTTCACAAAGTTAAACAAACACAACATAGAAGAATGCAACACATCTTTGCATCATTAAACACATATTTCACAGCATAAACAAATGTAACACTTCTTCAACTGACATTCCACAATATTCTCCTTTTTAAACATTATTTGCCTATAGCAATTATGCATATGGTGCTTCATTATGACATTCTCATATATGTATATAATGAATTTTGATCATATTCATCTCAACACACACACTTGTCCTCTCCTAACTGTCGCTGATCTCTCCCTTACTAGTTCTGCTAGGCAGCTCAGGAAGTTGAATTACGGTTGTTTACAGGAGCGTGGGTGCGGTAGTGTGAACATAACTGGCCCTCATAATCTCATAGGGAGTGGCACTATTGGGAGGTGTGGCTTGGTTGGAGTGGGTATGACCTTGTTGGAAGAAGTACATCACTGTGGGGGTAGGCTTTGAGGTTTCCTATGCTCAGGATATCACCCAGATTCACAGTCGTTTTCCTGTTACCTGCAAGATGTAGGAGTCTCAGCTATTCCTCCAGCACCACATCTGTCTGCATGCCACCATGCTCTCCACCACAATGATAATGGATTGAACTTCTGAAACTGTAGGTGAACCACCTCAATTAGATGTTTTCCTTATAAGAGTTGCCATAGTTGAGCCAAGCAGTATTGGCATATGCCTTTAATCACAGCACACGTGAGGCAGAGGCAGGCAGATTTCTGTGAGTTCGAGACCAGCCTGGTCTACAGAGCAAGTTCAGGCTAGCCAAGCTTAGGCAGCAAAAGACAGGAAGCTGGTGAAGATATAATTGAACAAGGGGGCCCTGTTCCAGCACTAGCAAGCAGCTGAACTTGGCAGCTTTGGCCACGTGCTTCTGATGTTAGCATGCAGGACAGAAGAAAGGAGTTATGGAATAAAGGTACTGAGGCCAGGCGTGTATAGGGTTGACTCTACCAGGAAGCCTAGAGAGGCCATTGTGTGAAGCTATGAAGAGGAAACCTGGACTGCCTTAGAGAAACCAAGATGTTAAGGATACCAGAGTCCTGGGATACCAACTGAGGAAAGCTGCTAACAGGGAGTGAAACCAGCCCAAGGGAGAGATATGTGTTGCAGTCAACAAAGCTGAAAGGAGTTGGAGATCTGCAGAGCATTTTGACATCAGATATGGACATGCAGTGTTTGGAGTTTGCCCAGCTGGTTTCCAGTCTTGCTTTGGTCTGGTATTTCCTCATTATGCTTCCTTCCTAAATTTTAGAATGGTAGTATATATCTTGTATGGAAGTATGTGATCTGGGTTTTTTTCTTTTATAGGAGAATACAGTTGAAAGATTGTATGATCTCAGAAGAGTCTTTGAATTTTAGACATTTAAACATTTTTGAGACCGTGATAGACAATGGGGACTTTTGAAGTTGGACTAAATATATTTTTGCATTATGATATTGTTACAAGTTTATGGGGGCCAGGGGGTAGAATGGGGTAGTTTGGATGTAATTGGCCCCACAATTTCATTGGGAGTGGGACTGTTAGGTGGTGTGACTTTATTGGAGTGGGTACGGCCTTGTTGGAGGAAGCATGTCACTGTGGGGGCAGGCTTTGAAGTTTCCTATGCTCAGGATACCACTCGGTGTCACAGTTGACTTCCTGTTGTCTGCAAGATAAAGGACTCTCAGCTATTCCTCCAGCACCACATTTGCCTGCATGTCACCGTGTTCCCCACCATGGTGATAATGGACTGAACCTATAAAACTATAGGCAAGCCATGCTCAACTAAATGTTTCCTTATAAGAGTTGCCATGGTCAAGGTGTCTCTTCACAGCAATAAAAACTGTAACTAGGACAATGGGTGAGGGATTATTAAGTGCCTATAGAGTCTCATGGAGTCAATATTTTATATATATATATATATATATATATATACATATATATATAGAGAGAGAGAGATTGAATAAGAAGTACCCTGCTTTTTGCAGAATAAATGATTAAAAATAATTAAATGAAATTGTAGTATTTTATCGAATTCCTCTCCCCAAGGATTTTTGAGACTCCTCCCAAAATACTTTTCTATCACTTAGGTCCATCCAAGTTATACAATGAAGTATATACTCATGAAGTGATTAGGGTGTATGAATGCATTTCATAATCCCTTCTGCTCAGATTTACAAAGAACTTTCAGGGTGTCGACATCTTAATTAACCATTTAACTATGTATTTGGCAAAACATGATATTACTGAGAAAAATAACTGAAGAAAAAGACCCTCTCTATGTCCTTGTGTGCACCCAATCGCATTTATAAAAATATAAATATATACATTTGACACTTAAACAAGTATCCAAGATGGATGAGCTATCCTGGAAGAACTCAATGAGGCTTCAGTAGCTAGGGGAAGGTTCACATTTGGGAACAGGAGATCTTAACATAGCAGAGAAGTATGACTGTATTGGCATCATTCTTCTTTTAGTATTGAAGGCAGACATAGTCAAATAGTTCAATGTTATCAATGAAGACCAAAGAAATACAATGATAGGATTTAGTAGATTTTTGTCTTCTCTCTAAAGATATAAAACTTGGTTAAATATATTAAAACAATTCTTTTGATATAAAGTGGGACAAGAAACATCCAGTATACCTTTCAAAAATTAAAATATTTCAGAAGAAAGAGAGTAAGGTGTTTGAAAGTTTTAAGTTTGGGTGTCTTAATTAGAATTTCTACTGCTGTGAAGAGACACCATGACCATGGCAAATCTTATGAAGCAAAAACATTTAATTGATGTGGCTTACATTTTCGGAGTTTTAGTTCATTATCATCATGGCAGGACATGGTGGAGTGCAGGCAGACATGGTGCTGGAAACATAGCTGAGAGACAACAGGAAGTGGTCTGTCTCACTGGGTGTGGCTTGAGCATACATGAGACCTCAAAGCCTGCCTCTACTGTGACACACTTTCTCCAACAAGGCCACACCTATTCCAACAAGGTCACACCTCCTAATAGTGCCACTCCTTTTGGGGGTCATTTTCTTTCAAACCACCACATTCCACTGCCTTGCCCCCAAATGTGTAAAGCCATATCCTAATGCAAAAAAATCCATTCAATCCAACTTCAAAAGTCCCCCATAGTTATAATAGTCTCAAATTTATTTAAAAGTCTAACGTTCAAAGTCTTTTTTGAGATTCATGTATTCTCTTGACTGTAATCCCCTGTAAAATCAAAGGCAAAAACCAAATCACATACTTCCAGCGTATAATAGCACAGGATATACATTGCCATTCCAAAACATAGAGAAGGGAGTTCTGTGAGGAAATACTGGACCAAGCAAGACCAAAAACCAGCTGAGCAAACTCCAAACTCTTCATTTCCATATCTGATGTCAAAATGCTCTTCCAGACTTCAACTCCTTTCAGCTTTGTTGACTACAACACACTTCTTTCCTTGGGCTGGTTTTACTTCCTGTTATCAGCTCTCCTTTGCAATTATGCCATGGCTCTGGCATCTGCAACATCTTGGGGTCTCCAAGGCAATCCAGGCTTCACCTTCACAGCTTCACACAACGGCCTCTCTAGGCCTCCATTCAGGAATACCCCTGACACATGCATGACCTCAAGAACTTTCCTTGGCTTCTGAGGCAAATTCCATAGGCCCTTTCCTCTATCTTTAACTCCAGAACCATGTGACCAAAGCTGCCAAGTTCTGCTGCTTGTTGAGGCTGGACCATGGCCACCTCATTCAATCGCATTTTCCCCAGCTTCTTGTTTTCCATGGTTTCCTTTCCTGCTTAAGCTTGGTTGCCTAGACCTTGCTCTGTAGACCAGGCTGGCTTCAAACTTAGAGATCTACCAGGATCTGCCCTTCAAGTGCTGGATTAAAGGCATGCACCACTACACCCAGCTCTAAGCTTTTCTTTAATTCTTTTTCATAAGTTGGAAATTTAGCTGGGTGGAATCTTGCCCTGAGCTCACCATCCCATTAATAGAATCCTAAGTCAACCTTGCCTAATATGTCTTCCCACTAATTCTAGTCAAGTCAACAAATACTGAGCATCTAGTATATGTGTAGGACTATGTTAGGTACTATGGATATAGAAAAGACATATGGAAAATAATATGGTCAAAGCAAAATATATGCATGTGTGATAATGCCATATTGAAACCCATTATTTTCTATAATTAATATACACTAACATTAAATAAGCCTTGGAACATCAAGAGGCAACAATCTGATGAATGATGCTATTGATATTAAATTGTTATGTTGCAAAATGTAATGTGTTGATTACTTTTTATTATCAACTTGACACAACTTACAATCCTCTGGGAAGAGGGAGCATCAGTCAACGTGCCCAGATCAGACTGGTCTATGTCCAATGTCTATAACAAATGTCCTTTACCGATGAGTGATGTGGGAAGGCCTAGCCCATTATGGGTGGCATCATCCCTAGGTAGCTGTGTCCAGGCTGTATAAGAAAAGCTAGCTGCCTATGAACCCATGAGCAAATTAATAAGTAGCAGCCTCTGCAATTTCTGCTTTGAGTTCTTGCTTAAGTTTCTGCCCTGTTTCCCCTCAATAATGGACTACAACCTGGATGTGTAAGAGAAAACAAACTCATTTCTACCTTAGTTGATTATAATCATGGTATTTATCACAGCAACAAAATCAACAAGAACTCCTTGCTTTCTACAAATTTCATCACTCAATTACCCTGAAAGGTAAAACTGTTTTAATTTTGTGGCAAGAACACACACCAAAAAACCCCTAAGGATCAAAAAAGATTAAATTAATTCAAAAGAACTCAAAAAAAATGTTAAGCTACTTGCTTTTGGGTCACAGTATCAGAAAGCAACCAGAGAAACCAAGATTAACATTTAAGTCTGTTTGATATTTATTATCTATAGCTTACATATCATTATCTACAGCTTACATGCAGAAAAAAATAGGGAACAATACAAGCTACTACTACTCAGCACTTACCATTCCTTGCTATCATTTTGCATGTTTTGTGCAACTGGAAGCAGGTTCGTACTGGAAATGAGATATGTCATAGAACATTACCTTGTGACAACTTTTTGCGGCTTGAAGTCGGAGTGACCAAAGGCAAGAATGCCATATAAGTTAGATAGCTCTCCCCATTCCTTGACTCTTTTCTTCCTCTCAAGCTGTTGACCTACACACATACTATAGAACTTTCCCAAAACAACTTTTTCACCTTGACCCAATTTTAGAAAACTCAGATAGACTTTTATTGATCTATCTTGAGCCAAGATGAGAACTCATAATACCTGTAGAGGATGAGGGGAAGAAAAGAAATAACATACCCTTCATTCAAATATCAGAATGTTTATCTGATATTTTATTTGACATAAAATATCAAATACCCAGACTGTTTATATCAGCCATAGAAAACAATTCAAAGTTATATCCACTAGTGAGTGAGAATAACTAGTCTATTTCAGTGGTCTTTAATTTTTTATGAAGGGCAGCTATCTCCCCAAACTATTTTATTGTATGTGATACAAGGATGCATAAACACATACATTTTTAAGGATAGAGAAAAAAAGTAAATTTTAAGACAAGGCTGTTTTATAATGGGTAAAAAAAAACCTACTTTTTCTCCCTAAAATTTATTATTCAGCAGAATTTATTAAGAAAAATGTGCTTGAACATGGAACCATCGTTTTTTTACATCTCATGATACAATAATTGAGTGACTATGTTCTAAGCTAGGTAATAGTAACACTAGGTTTTAATGAGTATCTTGGTGAATATAAATAGAAAGAACACATCCTTGACACCCAAAGGTCTAGCTCTAGACATGTGGTCTGTAAACTTGCTTTGTTCAGGAGCTTCTTCTGCCTGCAAAGGATTTCTTTCCCTCTTCAATTCCCCACTCTGCCCATTGCCATTCCACAGGCCTAGTTACAGATCATGCTTTGGGAACCATCTTTGCATGATCCAGATAAACAGCTCATGTACTAGTTTAACTATTTCATGGCCTACCTCTAGTCTATGAGTTCAAGGACAGCCTGGTCTACAGAGGGAATTCCATGACAGTCAAAGATACACATAGAACCTGTCTCAAAAGCCAAAAAATAAAAGTAAAAATAAAAAAATAGAGGTTAAAATAAAACCAAGTAAAGTTGAAAAATACATAGAGAATCTTGATACTGTATGCTATTATGCTCTCTTTGAATTGTTTGAATGCTTAGGAAGGAGCAACAGCTGCTAAAAGATACTTGTTTATAAATGCTGCTAAATTAATCCCAGATAGGTATTTTGAAAATAACTTGACTTCAAAACTGAAGTCTAAAGGTATGTTACTTTGGAGAAGAGATTTTGTTTTTGTTTCCACAGGAAATGAGAGGCTGTGGATTCATTCTGAGTTAAGAAAAATCAGGTTTGATCAAGGAAGAGCACCTTAGAAATCTCCAGCAGGAACAGATGGCCTAGATATCAGAGTCCTACATCCAGAAGAGATTCAACATGCTGCCTGAGATGATCAAGCTTCACAGGATACTTCAGTCAGGACTTGATCATAATTCTAAATTTTCTTTAGGTCTCCATAAGATTATCAGCACCCCTAACCAGCCGGAAGTAGCCTGGAATACTATGCCCACATTCCCAAAAAAAAATGGACTATGGCTATTTTCCTTTGTTTAAAAAAAAAAGAGGGGGAAAATGGTATGGGAGAACAATTCTATATCTGTCAATTATGTTTAAAATAAATGCTGAGATTCCTGCTTCCATCCAGAGGGCCTTCCGAGTGGTGAGTTGATTCGGGCCACGGCAGGGGCCCCAGCGAGGGGGAGCTAGGACTTTCCCCGACCCCATAGACTCCCAGGTCAGCCTGCCCTGCTGGCTCCACCCTGCTAGCTTCCCGCCAGGCATCCCAGCTTCCATCCAGAGGGCCTTCCGAGTGGTGAGTTGATTCGGGCCCGCGGCAGCGGCCCCGGCGAGGGGGAGCTAGGACTTTCCCCGACCCCATAGACTCCCAGGTCAGCCTGCAGTGCTGTGTCCACACTGCTAGGCTCTCCCGCCTGCCATCCCAGCTTCCATCCAGGTACAAATTTCTATATTTCTCCCCTCCCACTGAGGCCATAAAATTTCCCCAGTTCAGCTGCCTTGCACACTGGGCCTGCTCTGTAGGGGCATCCCGGAAAGAGGGAGTGCCTGTGCTTCAATACCCTGCCTGGGGAAAGGTAGGCATTCTATCAGTGAACTCCCTGCCCAACAAGGGAACCTGACCCGATACCAGAAGCTCCAATAGAGAGCATTGGATCGAAGAGATGGGCAGACGCCAAGGCAAGACCTCCTCCAACAATCTGAAAAACAACATGAAAATATCAGATCCCAACGACCCTACAACAGAAGGATTTGAACACTCTAACCCAGATGAAGTGGAAAAAAGTGCCATTATGAAAGCAATAGAGTCCCTTAAACAGGATATGAATAACTCCCTTAAGGAACTGGTCGAGAAGTATAACAAAAAGTTTGAAGAAATGAGTATAGAAATGGATGAGAAATATAACAAAAAGTTTGAAGAAATAAGTAAATCCGTGAGTGATACCCTGAGAAACCAAGAAAAAACAATCAAACAAGTAAAGGAAACAGTCCAAGAATTGAAAACTGAAATGGAGGCAATGAAGAAAACACAAAACGAGAACCGGCTGGATATGGAAAACCTAGGTAAACGAACGGAGACTACAGAATCAAGCATAACCAATAGAATACAAGAGATAGAAGAACGAATCTCAGATTCTGAAGATACCATAGAGAAAATAAATGCTCTGGTCAGAGAAAATGGCAAATCCAACAAATTCTCTTCACAAAACATTCAGGAAATCTGGGACACAATAAAAAAACCAAATCTAAGAATAATAGGGATTGAAGAAGGAGAAGAACTGCAGATCAAAGGCCCAGAAAATATATTCAACAAAATTATAGAAGAAAACTTTCCCAACCTAAAGAACGATATTCCTATGAAGGTTCAAGAAGCATACAGAACACCGAATAGATTGGATCAGAAAAAAACATCCCCGCGTCATATAATAATCAAAACACAAAACATAAATATTAAAGAAAAAATTTTAAGAGCTGCAAAGGAAAAAGGTCAAGTAACTTATAAAGGTAAACCTATCAGGCTTACACCGGATTTCTCTATGGAAACCATGAAAGCCAGAAGATCCTGGATAGAGGTACTGCAGAAACTAAGAGACCATGGATGCAAACCCAGACTAATATACCCTGCCAAGCTACTGTTCACTATCAACGGAGAAAACAAAATATTCCAGGATAAAAACAAATTTAAGCAATACGTAGCTACTAATCCAGCCTTACAGAGAATATTAGAAGGAAAATCACTACCGAAGGAATCCAACATTCCCAACACGGCCTACAATAACTCGAACATCTAGCGACCATTCACAAGCACAAATTAAAGAAGAAAAACACATATACTCTACTACCTAACAAAAAAAAAAAAATGACCGGAGTCAACAACCACTGGTCATTAATATCACTTAATATCAATGGACTCAATTCACCTATAAAGAGGCACAGACTTAGAGATTGGATACGAAAACATGATCCAACATTCTGCTGTTTACAAGAAACACACCTCAACCACAAAGACAGACACCTACTCAGAGTAAAGGGTTGGGAAAAGGTTTTCCAAGCAAATGGGCCTAAGAAACAAGCGGGCGTGGCCATTCTAATATCTAACAAAATCGACTTCAAACTAAAATCAATCAGAAGAAATGGAGATGGACATTTCATACTCATAACTGGAACAATTCATCAGGAGGAAGTCTCAATCCTGAATATCTATGCTCCTAATATAAAGGCACCCACATATGTAAAAGAAACTCTTCTAGAACTCAAGGCGGTCATCAAACCACACACACTAATAGTAGGAGACTTCAACACTCCTCTCTCACCAATGGACAGGTCAATCAGACAGAAACCAAACAGAGAATTGAGAGACCTATTGGAGGTATTGAATCAAATGGACTTAACAGACATCTATAGAACACTCCACCCAAATAGGAAAGAATATACCTTTTTCTCTGCAGCTCATGGAACCTTCTCGAAAATTGACCACATACTCGGTAACAAAGTAAACTTCCACAGATACAAAAAAATATTAGTAACTACCTGTGTCTTGTCAGATCACCATGGACTAAAATTAGAATTCAACAACAATGCTCCCCCCAGGAAGCCAACAAACTCATGGAAACTGAACAGTCAACTACTAAATCACCCCTGGGTAAAGGAAGAAATAAAGAAAGAAATTAAACTCTTCCTTGAATTTAATGAAAACAAAGACACAACATACTCAAACCTATGGGACACTATGAAAGCAGTGCTAAGAGGAAAGTTCATAGCACTAAGTGCCCAATTAAAGAAAGCGGAGAAAGCACACATTGGAGAATTAACAGCACAATTGAAAGATCTAGAAAAAAAAGAAGCTGATTCACCCAGGAGGTCTAGAAGACTGGAAATAATCAAACTGAGGGCTGAAATCAACAAAATAGAAACAGAGAAAACAATCCAAAGAATCAATGAATCAAAAAGCTGGTTCTTGGAGAAAATCAACAAGATTGACAAACCCCTAGCCAAGTTAATCAAACGGCAGAGAGAGAACATGCAAATTAATAAGATCAGAAATGAAAAGGGGGACATAACCACAGACACAGTGGAAATTCAGAGAATCATTAGATCTTACTATGAAAGTTTATATGCCACAAAGTTGGAAAATGTAAAAGAAATGGACATTTTTTTAGATAAGTACCATATACCAAAGTTGAACCAAGAACAGGTGAACAACCTAAATAGACCTGTTAGTCGCGAAGAATTAGAAGCTGTTATCAAAAATCTCCCTACCAAAAAAAGCCCAGGACCAGATGGTTTCAATGCAGAATTCTACCAGAACTTCCAGGAAGAGCTAATACCTATACTCCTTAACGTATTCCACAATATAGAAACAGAAGAGTCATTGCCTAACTCCTTTTATGAAGCTACAGTTACCCTAATTCCAAAACCACACAAAGACACAACCAAGAAAGAGAATTACAGGCCAATCTCACTCATGAACATCGACGCGAAAATTCTCAATAAAATACTGGCAAACCGAATCCAAGAGCACATTAGAAAAATTATCCATTATGATCAAGTCGGCTTCATTCCAGAGATGCAGGGCTGGTTCAACATACGCAAATCTATCAATGTAATCCATCATATAAATAAACTGAAAGAAAAAAACCATATGATCATCTCACTAGATGCTGAAAAAGCATTTGACAAAATTCAACACCCATTTATGATAAAGGTGTTGGAGAGACTGGGGATACAAGGATCATACCTAAATATAATAAAAGCAATATACAGCAAGCCGACAGCTAACATCAAACTGAATGGAGAGAAACTCAAAGCCTTTCCACTAAAATCAGGAACGCGACAAGGCTGTCCACTCTCTCCATACCTCTTCAATATAGTGCTTGAAGTTCTAGCAATAGCAATAAGACAACATAAGGAGATCAAGGGGATTCGAATTGGAAAGGATGAAGTTAAACTTTCGTTATTTGCTGACGATATGATAGTTTACATAAGTGACCCCAAAAACTCTACCAAAGAACTCCTACAGCTGATAAACACCTTTAGTAACGTGGCAGGATACAAGATCAACTCCAAAAAATCAGTGGCCCTCCTATACACAAAGGATAAAGAAGCAGAGAGGGAAATCAGAGAAGCATCACCTTTCATGATAGCCACAAATAGCATAAAATATCTTGGGGTTACTCTAACCAAGGAAGTGAAAGACCTATTTGACAAAAACTTTAAGTCTTTGAAGAAAGAAATTGAGGAGGATACCAGAAAATGGAAAGACCTCCCCTGCTCTTGGATTGGGAGAATCAACATAGTAAAAATGGCAATTCTACCAAAAGCAATCTATAGATTCAATGCAATCCCCATCAAAATCCCATCAAACTTCTTCACAGACCTTGAGAGAACAATAATCAAGTTTATATGGCAAAACAAAAAACCCAGGATAGCCAAAACAATCTTATATAATAAAAGAACTTCTGGAGGCATTACCATCCCTGACTTCAAACTCTATTATAGAGCTACAGTATTGAAAACAGCTTGGTATTGGCATAAGAACAGAGAAGTCGACCTATGGAATCGAATAGAAGACCCAGATATTAACCCACAAACTTATGAACACCTAATTTTCGACAAGGGAGCTAAAGGTATACAATGGAAGAAGGACAGCATCTTTAACAAATTTTGCTGGCATAACTGGATGTCAACCTGTAAAAAAATGAAAGTAGATCCATATCTATCACCATGCACAAAAATCAAGTCCAAATGGATTAAAGACATCAACATTAATCCGTCCACTTTGAACCTGATAGAAGAGAAAGTGGGAAATAGTCTACAAGATTTAGGCACAGGAGGCCTCTTCCTAAGCAGGACCCCAGCAGCACAGACAATAAGAGAAACAATGAATAAATGGGATCTACTGAAACTGGGAAGCTTCTGTAAAGCAAAGGACACTGTCAGTAGGACAAAAAGGCTGCCTTCTGACTGGGAGAAGATCTTCACCAACCCCTCATCAGACAAAGGTCTGATCTCCAAAATATACAAAGAACTCAAGAAACTAGGCACTAAAACTCTAATTAATCCAATTAAAAAATGGGGTACTGAACTTAACAGAGAATTCACAACAGATGAACTTCGAATGGCCAGAAGACACTTAAGGTCATGCTCAACCTCCTTAGCGATCAGGGAAATGCAAATCAAAACCACTTTGAGATACCATCTTACACCTGTCAGAATAGCTAAAGTCAAAAACACCAATGATAGCCTATGCTGGAGAGGATGTGGGGTGAGGGGAACACTCATCCATTGTTGGTGGGAATGCAAACTCGTGCAGCCACTGTGGAAATCAGTGTGGCGGTTTCTCAGGAAACTGGGAGTCAACCTCCCTCACGACCCAGCAATTCCACTCTTGGGAATATACCCTAAAGATTCCCGATCATACTACAAAAGCATTTGTTCTACTTTGTTCATAGCAGCACTATTTGTAATAGCCAGAACCTGGAAACAGCCTAGGTGCCCCTCAATAGAAGAATGGTTAAAAAAGGTGTGGAACATATACACATTAGAGTTTTACTCAGCGGTAAAAAACAATGACATCTTGAATTTTGCATGCAAATGGATGGAAATAGAAAACGCTTTACTGAGTGAGGTAAGCCAGACCCAAAAAGAGGAACACGGTATGTATTCACTCATAAGTGGATTCTAACCATAATTAAAGGTCTTTGAGCCTATTATTCGTGATCCTAGAGAAGCTAAATAAGAAGATGAACCTGATGAAGATTATTTAGCTATCCACCAGGAGGTAGGAAATAGACAAGAGTCCCAGATCCTGCATCTGATGAAGGACGGCGATACAGTCGGAAACCCACATTGCAGCACGGGACGGAGCCCCCCGAGGTCCAAATGAGGAGCAGAAGGAGGAAGAACATGAAAAACGAATTCAGTACTGCGAGGGATGCCATCACCCACTGATACAAGGGAACGGATCTGATGAGAGTTTACCAAGGCCAGTTGGACTGGGACTGAAAGAGGACGTGATCTAACCAGACTCTCCGAATTTGGCTGGATTCTCTGACTGTGGCTGACCCGAAGTCTTTCTGAAAAGCCATTGACTTTGACACTGGGACCTGTTTCCTCTACATATAATGGATTTTGGGGATCCAGTCTGTTTGGACACTCACCTTCCTGGACCTGGAGGGAGGGGGAAGGAACTGGAACTTCCCACAGGGCAGGAAACCCTGACTGCCCTGGGGGACGAAGAGGGAGGAGGAGGGGGAGTAGGGGGAGTGGGAGGGTGTTGGGAGGGGGGGTGGAAATGGAAACTATGAATTTAATTATTAATAAAAAAAAAAAGAAAAAAAAACAAAGGAAAAAAAAGAAAAAAAATTGACAAATAAACAAGAAGATTACTATTAAATATATTCATATTTAAAAAAAAAATAAAATAAAATAAAATAAAATAAATGCTGATTGGTCAGTACCCAGGCAGGAAGTATAGGCAGGACAACCAGACAGAAAGTAGAGGCAGGGCAATAAGAACAGGAGAATTCTAGAAAGGAGGAAGCCCATTTCTCTGCAGTCCTGCCCAGATCACAGAAGAAGCAAGATGTGACCTACCCTGCCAAAAAAATGTACTGAGCCACTTGGCTAACATATACTAGAATAATGGGCTGGTATACATTATAAGAGCTAATATGAAGCCTGAGCTAATGAGCCAATCAGTTTATTTCTAATGTAGACTTTTGTGTGATTCTTTGGGGCTAAACGGTTGTGAGAACTGGGCAGGACAGAAACCCTAACAAAGCAAGCCCTCATGTTACATATAATAGCAAGATCATCGGAATAACATCTAGTTCTTAGTGGAAATTTTGAAATCCTGAAGAGTCTAGAGCATTCTAAGTGCTAAAATACCACAACTGCCAAACTAATCTACTGTACCCAGCAAAACTACCTGGCATAGTGGAAGGAGAAAAAGAAATTCCATGATGCTAACAGTCTTTAAAAACTTATTTCCTCCGAAACAACCCTAACAAGAATACTGGGAACAATACTTCAAACTAAAGAAAAAAAAAGAATAAACACAGACAAGGAGAACCTAGTAAGAATACAAATGAAGTTATAATTAATAAAATACTAAGTACAACTAAGATCACAAACAGGCAAAAATGACTATAACCAACACATATTTCAATAATAAATTTTAAATATTAATGGCCTTACATCTCCACTCAAAAGTCTCTAGCTGAATGAACTGAAAATCAAAATCCATCTTTCTGTGGTTTACAAGAAACTCATATTAGCTTTAAAACTGGGCATCACCTTAAAGTGAAAGGATGTAAAAAAATGTATTCCAACAAATGAGATCAGGTAGCAACAAGTGCTACCATCCTAATATCAGACAAAATAAGACTCCAAACCTAAAACAATCAGAAGAGACAAAGAAGGGTGCTGCATTCTTATAAAGGGATGAAGAACACATTACAATACTAAATATATATGCGCCAAACTTTGGTGCACTGATTTTCTAATGAAATTTTATTTATTAGCATACTAATGAAATAAAAACATACACAAACATAAACCCAATAATAGTAAGCAATTTTAACACCCCATCTTCTCTAATTGCCATCTGGACAATAAAATAAACAGAGAAATTTTAGAATTGAATGACATCCTACATCAAATGGACCTAACAGATAACAGGCTATCTAATCCAAACACCAAAGATATACATTCTATTCAACAACTCACAAAAGTTTCTGTAAAATAGACTACAGCCTGGGACACACACACACACACACACACACACAAAATCCTTAACAAACTTAGAAAAATTGAAACAATTCCATGTTGTGTATCCTACAATTATGCAATAAACCCTAAAATCAACAGCAAATAAATCTTTTTTATATGAATAAGCTCAGAGAGATTAAACAGCTCATAACTGAATGATGAATCAGTCAAAAAGAAATAAAGATGATCAGCCAAAAGAAATAAAAAAAATCCTGTAATCAAATAAAAATAAAAACATAACAAAACAGAAACTCTGGGGCATATTAAAAGCAGCTCTAATTGGGAAACTCATAGCCCTAAGTTCCTACATCAAAAAAAAATCAGAAATGGCACAAATAAATAACTTAATAATCCAACTCTAGGATTTGTAAATAATAATAAAAATAATAACAAACCAAACAAAAATTTAGTAGATGGCAAGAAATAATAAAAATCAAAGTGGAAATTAATGAAATAGAAACAAAGAAAAGAATACAAAGAATCATTGAATCTAGGAGCTGTTATTTGAGAAAATAAACAAGGTGAACAGACCCTTGCCCCCACTAACCAAGAGAAAGAAAGAGAATACCCACATTAACAGAATCAGGAATGAATAGGGAAACAACAAACACAAAAGCAACTCTGAATTTTATAAGTGACTACTTTAAAAATCTGTGCTCAATTAAATTGGAATATATAAATAAACGGACAAACTTCTTGTTTCATCCAAACTAAGAAAGTCAAACCAAGGAAAGATCAACAGCATAAATAGACCCATAAAAAATGAAGACATTAAAACAGTAAGGGTTCTGACTACACAACAAGCCCAGGCCCAGATGGAGTGCAGCAGAACTGGACCTGATTTTGGAAGGTCACTGTCAATACTTCTTACTCACTATTACTCTAATACTAAAACAAGATCAAGAGGACCAAGAAGTCTGCTGTGATACTGTATCTCCAAGAAATGGCTACCTTAACAAGACCTGAATGATGACTCTGTGGTTAAGCATGTTAAATCAAAAGAGGAAAAAGCTCACAGGGTCCAACCTGGAGACAAAGAGCCACCAATAACTAGTGACTTCTGGCTGAGAGAGGAGAAATTATCCTCTCCCAAAGATGAACCTCCTAGTTGGTTATCAAATACAAAGTAATCGATCCTGAAAGCAATTACAGGTAAACAACGAAAATGGAATCTACATATTATAATTTTATGTGTACATCTATGTGTGTGTTTATGTAAAAATGATAAATCAAAAGAGGTGATCAATTAATAGTAAGTGGGGGCGACATGGGAGGAGCTGAAGGGAGGAAAAGGAAAGGGGAAGTGATGTAATTTTATTTTAATTAAAAATATATTTTACCCTCTCTGGTGTATAGACATACATGCAGCCAAAGCACTTATACACATAAAATTTAAAAAATAAATATAAAAATGACAACAAAATACATTTAAGAAATACATTTTTATCCATACTTAATTCATCATGATTACATTTTTTCAGTTTCACCTCCAATTATTCAAAAATCTTTTTCATTCAAAAATCTTGAATGTCCTTTGTCACCAAGAAGAAAATTCACCAATCAGCTATGTTTATAAACTAAACCAGGTACCCTCAGATTCTTAACAAATGAGCTCAAAATTTACTACAGTTTTTCACTTAGAAAACTTTAATGAAGTTGGAACTATTTCTTTCAAGTTTTTAACATTATGCAAGCCCCAGAAGCTTTAGGTGACAAAGCAATAAACCACATAAAAGATTAAAAAGCACATACTAGAAAGCATTTTAAATTTTTCTGTAGCCCAAGTTGGCCCTAAAGTTGTAGTCCTCCTGTCTCAGCCTCCTAAGTAACTGGGATTATGGCTGCACATCACTGCACCTCTTTTTTATTTTTAAAATATAATTAATCTAGTCATTTACTTTTCACTCATTGCTAAAATCACTTTGATGGCCTAGGTTAGGTTTTTCTCTTTCATTTTTTTTATTTTTTATTATTTTTTTAACTTATTTTACATACCAACCACAGTTCCCTCTCCCTCTTCTCCTCCCATTCCCTCTCCCTACTTCATTTCTAACCCCTCCCATTCACTCCTCAGAAAGGTTAGGCTTCTGTCACCAAAGCCTGGCATACCAAGCTCCTTTAAGGCAGGACCAAGCTCCTCCCCATCAAGGAAAAGCAAGGCATCCCACCATAGGGAGTAGGGAGTAAGTTCCAAAAAAAAAAAAACCCAGCTCATGCACCAGACAGATCCTGATCCCTGTAGTGATATTTTATTGTTGGGGTTTCTGGTTCGACCTGAAACGACTGGTTCCCACAGTCGTTAAGTCCCAAAGAAATCACACAGAGGTCTACATTAACTATAAACTGATTGGCCCATTAGCTCAGGCTTTTTATTAACTCTTATAACTTATATAAACCCATTATTTTTATCTATGTTAGTCACATGGATCGGTACCTTATTCAGCGAGGCAGTCGCATCTTGCTTCTTCTGTGGTCGGGTCAGGACTGCTGAAAGAGCTTTCTTCTTCCCAAAATAGTCCTGTTCTCCTTGAACCAACTCTACTTCCTGTCTGGTTGTCCTGCCTATACTTCCTGCCTGGCTACTGACCAATCAGCGTGTATTTAAAATATAATTGACAGAATACAGACAATTGTCCCACACCAATAGTTCAATTGTATTTTAATAAATAAAACTTTTCTGAAGACCAGAACACAAAACAGCCACACTAGTCAGCCATACAGGCCAGGCAGTGGTGGCACAACACACCTTTAATCTCAGCAGCCACACTACTTAGCCATAGTGGCTGGATGGTGGTGGTGCACACCTTTAAATCCAGCACTAGAGATGAGACAGGAACTCACTCTCTTTCAGTCTGAAGATTTCACAGAGGTAAGAGCTTACTAGTGGCTTGACTGCTTTGCTTTTCTGATCTTATTAAGGTTGAACCCCAATATCTGTCTCTGGGTTTTTATTAATCATGCTATATTTCCATCCAATGTTTGGGGTATTAATTCATTAAAAAGCCCTTGTTCTGTGGCTTTTTAGCCACCAACACAGGCTGAAGCTGCACATGGGGTTCACATCAGAGCTGCACTTGGGCTTCCAGCCTTACCCAGCTAGGCTTTCTTTTCTTTTTTTTCCCCAAGCCTCTGAGCAAGTTTGGGATGTTCCTGTTGTAGCCTCTCTGAAACAGTCTCCAGCTGCCACCCAAACTTCAGAAGCACCCGGGCTCTGATGCAACAGAACTCATCTGGCCTAGACTGGCTGGTTTCGCCTTCAGGCAGTTCCCCTCTGCACGTTCTTTTTCCTAGCAATCCCCTATGCATTTTTCTGACAACTCTCTCTCTTTCTTTCTTTGTCTCTACCATGGGTTGCAGTTGACCCTGAAACCCCCTTCTCAGCTGCTGCTGAACTAGGTAGCTACCTTGAAATCCAGTCACGTTTTTACTGGTCTATGCCGCAGTAATAAGTGTCACATCTTCATTAACATCAAAACAGATGGAGAAGAACGCTTCATACTCATTATAGGAAAAAAAACATCTAGCTGAAGTCTCAATCCTGAACATCTATGCCCCAAATACAAGAGCACCCACATATGTAAAAGAAACATTGCTAAAGCTTAAATCACACATCAAATCCCACACACTAATAGTAGGAAACTTCAACACCCCACACTTGTCAATGAATAGGTCTGCCAGATAAAAATTTAACAGAGAAATAGGAAAGCGAACAGATGTCATGACTCAAATGGACTTAACAGACATTTATAGAACATTTCACCCAAACACAAAATAATATACCTTCTTCTCAGCACCTCATGGAACCTTCCCTAAAATTGACCGCATATTCGGTAACAAAGTAAACCTCAACAGATACAAAAAAATTGGAATAACCCCCTGTGTCTTATCAGATCACCATGACTTAAAGTTAGAATTCAGCAACATTAATTGCAGAAAGCTTACAAACTCATGAAAATTGAACAATGTTCAACTGAATCACCCCTGGGTCAAGGAAGAAATAAAGAAAGAAATTAAAGACTTCCTAGATGTTATTCCTTTGCAGTGCCTTTAAGGACTAACCACGCCCACTCCCAGCCACTTCTGACGTCCCTCGCCTCCATCTTAACTCTCTCTCTTTGGTCTTTCTCTCTCGACGTGTGCACACGTGTTTGTCTCTATGTTTTTATGTCTTTATGCTTGTCTATCTCTGTCTCTCTGTCTCTCTGTTTCTTTTTAAGTAATAAATGTTTATTTACTTTGTCCTGTGAGCCTTTTATCCACTGTACCCACCCACCTGACTCGTCCGGCCGCATGGCAGGATCAGCCTGCCACCCTGGAGATCTTACAGGGACCCACAGCCATCCTTGTCAGACTAGCAGCTGCTCTGCAAGCCTGCCAGGGAACACACCCGCCTGTTTTTTTTTTTAAAGAACAATACTAGAATTCAACAAAAATAAAGACACAACATACCCAAACTTATAGGGCACTATGAAAGCAGTACTAAGAGGAAAGTACATCACACTAAGTGCCTACATAAAGAAAGTGGAGAAATTTCATATTAGTTACTTAACAGCAAATCTTAAAAGCAAACCTGAACAAAAAGAAACAGACTCACCCAGGAGGACTAGATAACTAGGAATAATTAAATTGTGGGCTGGAATCAATAAAATAGAAACAAAGAAAACAATACAAAGAATCAATGAAACAAAGAGTTGGTCTTTTGAGAAAATCAAAAAGATAGACAAACTCTTA
The DNA here is from genome assembly GCF_982192425.1 of Myodes glareolus. Lineage (NCBI taxonomy): Eukaryota > Metazoa > Chordata > Mammalia > Rodentia > Cricetidae > Myodes > Myodes glareolus. Next base: position 33,709,712 of record NC_142053.1, on the reverse strand, counting down.
TCCAAACTAAACAAAAGACAGAGAAAAAAATATCCAAATTAACAAAAAACAGAAATGAAAAGGGGTATATAACAACAGACACTGAGGAAAATAAAAGAATCATTAGGTCATACTTCAAAAACCTGTACTCCACAAAATTGAAAAATCTAAAAGAAATGGAAAAATTTCTGGATAGGTACCACATCCCAAATTAAATCAAGATCAGATAAAAATTTTAAAAGACCTGTAACCTATAAGGAAATAGAAGCAGTCATCAGAAGTCTCCCTAGCAAAAAAACATCCAGGGCCAGATGGTTTCAGCGCAGAGTTCTACCAGAACTTCAAAGTAGAACTAATACCTATACTTCTCAAATTGTTCCACACAATACTGTTTGAGTTAAGGCTTGACCCCAGTCCCTGGCATCCATATATCATAAGAGTCTGGAATATTTGGGTGGAAATTCCATCTCAAACCCCCTCCTCTGGGAGTTGCCTCAGTCCAGACTCCACCTTGAGGAAAGCCCACCAAATGATGACCCCTCCTCAAAGATGTTCAAGATCATGCCCACAGCATATTTAAACTGCTCCCAGAGAATGAACATGTGGTTTTCTTGGTCTTCTTTCCCCATCTCCTCTCTCTGGGGTGCTGGAAGGTCACCCAGGAGTGTTGGTATCCATTAAACCTGGGCTTTTTCTAATTCAGTTTGATTTGATCTAATTTGGATTATTGTGTTGGGAGAGAGGTTTATCGCAAAAACTTTTCAAATACAATCAGAAAGAATGTTGTCAAGCTCTTTGTATGAGGCCACAGTTACCCTGATACCCAAACCACACAAAGACTCAACTAAGAGAATTACAGATCATCTCCCTCATGAACACTGATGCAAAAATACTCAATAAAATTCTGGCAAACCGAATCCAAGAACACATCAAAAAATCATTAACCATGATTAAGTTAGCTTCAATACAGAAATGCAGGGATGGTTTACCATATAAAAATCTGTCAATGGAATCCATCATATAAATAAACTGAAAGAAAAAAATATGATCATCTCATTGGATGCTGAAAAAGACTTTGTCAAAATCCACAACCCTTCATGATTAAGATTCTGGAGAGAAGAGGGGTACAAAGAATGCATCTAAACAGTAAAAGCAATATACAGCAAGTCAACAGCCAATATAAAATTGAATGGAGAGAAATTTAAAGCAATTCCACTAAAATCAGGAACAAAACATGGCTGTCTACTATCTTCATATCTATTCTATATAATATTTGATGTTCTAAGCAGAGCAATAAGACAACAAAAGGAGATCAAGGGGATACAAATTGGAAACAAAGAAGTCAAACTTTTGCTATTTGCAGATGATATGATAGTATACATACATGACCCAAAAAAATTCTGCCACGGAACTCCTACAGCTGATAAACACCTTCAGTAATGTGGCAGGATACAAGATCAACTCAAAAAAATCAGTAACCCTCCTAAATAAAAACAATAAAAACTTAAGAAAGAAATTTAAAAAATCACAGCCATAAATAATATAAAATATCTTGGGATAACGCTAACCAAAAAAGTAAAAGACCTGTACGAAAAGAACTTTAAGTCTTTAAAGAAAGAAATTGAAGAAGATATCAGAAAATAGAAAGATCTCCCATGCTCTTGGATAGGTAGGATCAACATAATAAAAATGGAAATCTTACCAAAAGTAAACTACAGATTCAATGCAATCCCCATGAAAATTTCAACACAATTCTTCACAGTTCTCAAAAGAACAGTACTCAACTTCATATGAAAAAATAAAAAATCCATGATAGCCAAAACAATCCTATACAAGAAACAAATTTCTGGAAGCATCATTATTCCTAACTTCAAACTCTATTATAGAGTTATTATAATAAAAACAGCTTGGTATGAGCATAAAACAGACAAGTAGACCAAAAGAATCAAATCGAAAACCCTGATACTAATCCACACACCTATGGACACTTAATTTTAACAAAGAAGCTAAAATTTTACAATGGAATAAAGAAAGCATCTTCAGAAATGGTGCTGGCATAACTGGGTGTCAACATGTAGAAGAATGCAAATAGATTCATATCTATCCCCATGCTCAAAACTCAAGTCCTGTCGGGGTCCGATGTACCAACATAAAACTACTTTTCCCTCACTGGACCAGTGCGGAGGTGTGGGAAAAAATGAGATACAGTTCACACAGCAATATAGGAAGGAAATCTCAGGCTTCATTCATTCCTGAAGATCACCCTTTTTTATTATTCAAACACCTTTTATTCCCCCAGGTAAACCAAGGTAGAAGCTCATTAATAATCTCTTTGGGGGGGGGGGGTTAGGAGTACAGTCACACCTGCAACTTGGTAACCAGCTTGAAATCCACACCTGTTCCCAGGCAATCTACATAATAACAAAAGAGAAGGAGCAGTCCATCCTGAGTCTTTTGTTAGGTAGTCACAGGTGGTCTGGCAGGTTGGCAGCTGCCTTGGAAACTAACCATGGCCTGAGAACTTGGCTATCATACCATGTAGAAAAATATGGGTCTACAAAGTCCAAATGGATCAAAGACCTCAACAAAAATCCAGCCACATTGAACCTCATAGAAGAGAACGTGCAAGTAGCTTTGAACACATGGACTCAGGAGACATCTTTCTAATATAACACCAAAAGCACAGACACTAAGAGAAACAATTAATAAATGGAACCTCCTAAAACTGAGACACTTCTGTAAGGCAAAGGGCACAGTCAATAGGACAAAATGGCAGCCTACAGAATGGGAAAGCTCTTCACCAGTCCCGTGTCGGACAGAGGACTTATCTTCAAAATATATAAAGAACTCAAGAAACTAGACTTCAAAATAAGAAATAATCCAATTAAAAAATGGTATTCAGATCTAAACAGAGAATTCTCAACAGAATAATCTCAAATGGTCAGAAGACACTTAAGGAATTGCTGAACAACCTTAGCCATCACTGAAATGCAAATCGAAACAACTCTGAGATACCATCTTATACCAGCCAGAATGGCTAAGACCGAAAACACCAATGATAGCTTATGCTGGAGAGGATGCAGAGTAAGGGAAACACTCCTCCATTGTTAGTGGTAGTGGAAGCTCATACTTTGGAAATTAGTATGGTGGTTTCACAGAAAATTGGGAATCAATCTACCTCAAGACCCAGGAATACAACTCTTGGACATATACCCAAAGGATGCACTCATACCACAAGCACATTTGCTCAACCGTGTTCATAGCAACATTATTCATAATATCCAGAACTTGGAAACAACCTAGATGTCCCTCAACCAAAGAATGGATAAAGAAAATATGGTACTTTTACACAATGGAGTCTTACTCAGCAGGAAAAAAAATAACATCTTGAAATTTGCAGGCTAACAGACAGAACTAGAAAAAGCCATCCTGAGTGAGGTAACCTAGACCCAGAAAGACAAACATGGTATTTACTCACTCATAAGTAGATATTAGACATACAGCAAAGGATAACCAGCCTATAGTCCACGCTCCCGGAGAATCTAGGTAACAAGGAGAACCCTAGGAAGGAGAAATAGACAAGATCTCCTGAGAACATTGGGAGCATGGAGTGGGAAGAAGGGAGGGTAGAAGGGGAGGGGAGGAGAATGGAGAAGGAGAGGAGAAATACTTGAGGGAATGGGAAGGTTGAGATGGGGGAAGGACAGAGAGGGACAGCAAGGAAAGAGATATCTTGATTGAGGGAGCCATTATGGGGCTAGCATGAACCTGGCACCAGGGAAATTTTCAGGAATCCACAAGGATGACCCCAACTAAGACACTAAGCAATGGTGGAGAGGGTGCCTGACGTGGCCTTGCCCTGCAATCAGATTGATGACTACCTTTATTTTCATCATAGAACCTTCATCCAGGAACTGATGCAGAGATCACTCAGATCACATAAAGATCAGCACTGGGCCGAGCTTCCAGAGACCAGTCGAAGAGAGGGAGGAACAATAATGTGAGCAAAGAGGTCAAGACCATGATGGAGATACCCACAGAAAGAGCTGACTTGGGCTAGTGGGAGCTCACTGACTCTGGACTGATAGAAGGGGAGTCTATATAGGACCAAACTAGGCCCTTTGAATGTGGGTGATAGTTGTGTGGTTGGTCAGTCTGTGGGGCCAATGGCAGTGGAACCAGGATTTATTCCTAGTGCTTGAACTAACTTTTTGGAGCCCATTCTTTTTGAAAGTATACCTTGCTCAGCATAGATATAGGGGGGAGGGCCTTGGTCCTACCTCAAGTGATGTGTCAGACTTTGTTGACTCAGTAAGGGAAGCTTTACATTTTCTGAGGAGTGGAGGGGGGTTGGGGGAGAAGGGGGAGTGGGATGAAAGAAGGAGTGGGAACTGAGATAGGTAAGTAAAATGAGAAAAGATTGTTTTTAAAAAATAAGTAAATAAAAGTAAAAATGGGAAAAAATTTATGGAAGGATTTGTGTCTCTGTATGATAATATGCTAGACAGTTTGAAAATGGAACAATTAATTGATAGGATATCTAATTTAGATGAAATTTATGTAATGTCAATTGTAAACATTATCAGCTATATCATTTTTGTCTTATCACTAAAAAAGTTGATTCATTTGAGTGCTAAGATCCAGGCCTCAGAAAAACCTAATAAGACAGATCACAGAGATATTCAAATCCACACAGAGGAATTTAATAGAGAACTAATTTCAATGTTGCACTGTAAAAATAGAGAGGAGCAGCCTAAGGTTTTCAGGCAACCAGCCTTAATATATCCAGTAACCATACAGGAATTGCCAAATGGCAGAGGCTCTGTTACAGATAACTGGACTTCTATGCCAGGGTTAGATTTCAAGAGATCCAAGGAAGCAATAGTCTCATACAGCATGCCTTCACCTTTTATGAAGCAAATAAACTCATGAACAGTTTGTAATAGGATAATCCCTAAAGACTGGATAGAATTGGTTAACAGTGTTTTAGAGCCTGGTCCACAATTATACTGGAGTACCTGGATTAGAGAAGCGGCTAAGATTATTGGACAATGGAATAAAGCTAGAGGTAGGAAAATTTCCCAAAATCAAATTCTTGGAGAAGGAGATTATGTGACTATGAACAAGGCAAGCTATATATAATAGTCATACCCTGGATTTATGCCACACAGCAGCTTTGAATGGTACAATTCTTTGGTACAGAATTGGAGAAATAGGATATAAAATCGAGTCATTTACTAAAGCTACACAGGGTCCAAAGGAAGACTTTACAGATTTCTTACAAAGATTGACATCAGCAATAACTAGAATGATACCAAATTCAGAAGCTAGACAAATAATAATTGAACCTCTGACTTTTAAAAATGGTCAGTTCTCTATGCAAAAGGATAATTAGACCACTAAAGGCAAGACCGTTTAATCTAAACTAACCCATAAAACTAACAAATGCTTTTCATTTGATCAAATATAACCTGCCAAAAGAGAATCTCCCCAAAATTAGGGTTGGGGAAGAGTTTTGTTTCTGTCTTTTCAGGAGAATAAAAGTATCCCTCAAATGACATATCTGAAGAAAAAGGAGAAATCATCCAGAAAAAGTACCCCAAAGAAAGGAGTAAATTGATTTATTGGTATACCACTTTTCCAACAGGATAAAATTTCATAAATCTTCCCAAATGTTTGTTTCTGCGATTCTCTACAGACATATAATGCAAATAATCTTTTTTGTAGTGCCAATCCAATTAAAAATTAAAGTTGACTTTGGTGTTCTACTGTGGCTTTCTCCTCCTCTAAATCCAAGAATGCTTATTAAAGTGAAACCCAAAATCTCTGTCTCATGTTAAAGGAGTCAATTGATAGGGGACAGAAGAAAAACAAATATTTAAGGACTATTTATCTTATTGCCACTAATCTCATAATCCTTTGGTTTTATATTGATTCTTTAACAGCTTTTCTTAAGGTATAAATTCCATAAGATTAATATATATACATATATATGCTAAATTTTTTATCATGATATTAATGGTCATATAGAGTGCTAACTAATTCTAGAAAAAGGTTTCCTCTACCTTCCTGTACATCATGGTTTCAGGTTTGAGTCTCTATCAGTTTTCTGCCGTGAACCATGAGCATGCCTAACAGTAACCTTTGAAGTCTCCAAAATGAGAATGGGGCTCCACAACAACAATTCCTCCAGTACTATGATAACAGCACTAAGCTGAAAAACACCATCTCAAGATCAGTTTTGAACTACAAACTGCTGAGAACAATTTTGAGGTGGCTACCTGAGATATTTCAGCCTAACAAACTTGAAACAAACCATGCACTTTCTCATTATGCAGAAACTGGAAAAATACAGCTACCTCTCCCAGGACTTGACAACTAACCCAAATTTTTCTTTTCAGAATCCCATAAAAATACCATCACCCCCAGACAACAGAAAGTAAATATAAGAATACGATGCCCATATTCCCAAGAGGTGGGGTGGGTGGCTTTTGGTCATTCAATGAGTTAAGGATATTTGTCATTGTTTAGGGGTGTGGTTACCAGTTGTTATTGGTAATGGGCAGGAAAAAAAAACTGAACAAAGGAAATTAGATTTAATGTTCTTGTTTTGAAAAGAAAAAAAAAGGATATACATATGATAGGATTAAAGGGTAGATTACTGAGTCTACTCAAAAGAAAAAAAAGGAGGATATAGATATGATAAGATTAAAAAGATAGATTATTGATACAAATTTGAGGTTAATTTTGTTAGAACATACTGTGCATACATTTTGAAATGGGTTTGCTGCAAGCCGCTGGGGTCCGAAAGCAGCCAGTTCCAAGTAGGGACAGCGTACGAGACCACACGACAGATCTCCAGGTCTCCATGTGATGGTGGCAGGCAAGAGAGATGGATAGGCATACCATGCAGAGTAAAGTTAGACATTTATTAGGTGGATTATGGAGGGAAAGGGAAAAGGGGAGAAGAGGAGAAAGGGAGAAATAGAAAGGGGGGCTGAGGCTGCAAGCAGGAAGGAAGTAGGCATGGCTTGTCTCTTAAAGAGACAGAGCATTACATTCCCATCTATTTTTTATAATAAAGAGTGGGAGATTATGCACCACAGGTTGAAGGAATTGGGTCGACTGATTCTCGAGACTGTTTCCTGCTTATTTGTGGGTGTTGTCTTTGGGGGGGGAACCTGAGAAGGCTGGGTGCTGGCCACATCCTGGCATAGCTGGTCTCTTTGTTTCTGTCTGGTGTTTGTGGTGTGGAAATGTCTGGTATCTCTTACACCTGGTTAAGGTATTGGCAGAACAGATAAAGTTAAATTAAGAAAAAAAAATTAGGACCAGGGAATTGAGGGGGATGTATCTGACCTGTTTAAGGTAGATCCTTCAATTTGGCTCCCTGGAACTTACAAGAATTCTTTGGGTTTGTGAAAATAGAAGTTTTAGACATATGTTAGAATGACTGTGACAGATATTTTTGTACAATGAAAAGCATTTTTAAGACTATGAAAGGCATCATTAGAGAGAAATTTGATCTGAAATTTGTTTGGTGAGGTTGTCCTTTTAAACTGACAAAACCTCTCAGCTGCCAAACTGCATCAGAGATCTTTGAGAAGGATAAAATTTTACTTGAGTTACTGATTAAAATATGACAGAGAACTTACTTGGTTGACACCCAGAGCTACTCTTCAGGGTCCTCCATGGTCACTGAAGGTCGCATTTTCCTTTTGCTGTTTAGCGCAGGGCCTATCAGGCTCCAGAAGATCCTGTGGGCTAAGAAATCTGTAGGAAGACAAGCCTACCTTGATCTGAGCAGTTAGGCTGTCAATTCCAGTGATTCTGTCCATGTCTGGAGATCTTTAGTTTAGATGAATGGCAGTTTTTCCCAGTGGTCAGCGCTTGGCTGTTGAAGCGAACTCAGAATGGACATTGTCCTGTGCCCATTTGTCTTCTGTCTTCTTGGGGGAAGTAGAGTGCTGCTGCTAGGAGTCAAACTGTCTCTTTTTGTTATGAAAAGTTTTTTAATAATTAAATATTTAAATGCCATATTCCCCAGATCTCTGAGCAGTTGAGGGCTGTTTATCAGGTGTAACTACAGTATAGAATCTGCCTGGAGAGCTGGGTCTGAGGTTGACTGCATTGGCTCTCAACTTCACAGGTAAGATTTACATTCATAAAAAGATGGAAAGAAGAAGGAACTGCTTGCAATAGAAGGTTAACAGCAGAACTGACAATAGTAGAGAATATCTTAATATATTTTAAATGAGGGTTGGATTAAATATAAGGTATTTTTGTAAGAGACTTAAAAGTACATACCAGTTTAAAACATGAAACCTATTGTTGTTTTTTTTCCTACTACTCTACGCAGATCTACAATGGGTAGTGGAAGCCAGTGAGTCATTCTGCAGGCTGGCAGAGGGCATTGACAGACGGTATGGAACTACTTGCAGCAGCTGGGAATTGAACTCAGGACCCCTGGCAGAGGGGTCGGGTGCTCTTAACCTCTGAGCCATCTCTCCGGCTAGTGAGACCTATTGTTTTTGTAGTCTGAAATGAGATGTAATGAACAATTATAACATTAAGTAGTAATCATGGGTGCACTTAAGTTACATGTATGAACACACACACACACACAGAGTGAACAGGAATTGGGGAAAGTGGATGCTCTTGGTGGTCCCTACCAAAGACATGCCACTGCGCAAAACACACATGTAACAGAGTCAACAAGAGGAATTTAGAAAAAAAAAAGTATAAGTAAACCAAGAGACAAGGCAGGGTATACTTCAGTAAAGATGGGAGAACTTGGTCATCTGACCTGGCTCTCAGCCAAGATGGGAGCAAGGTCACCCATGCAACAGAGTTAACACTGGGGAACCAGACAGGGAACACCTCAGTAAAGATGGCAGAACTTGGTCACCTGACCTGGCTCTCAGCCAAGATGGCGACGAAGTCACCTGACCCCAGTGAAAATGGCAGCGGTAACATGTTATATGGAAAAGACACAATTTTTGAGCGACAGGGATTTTAAGCTTAATAAGAGAGGCCTAGCAGTGTGATCTGCCATGTGGCTGAGCTGCGATACCCCAAGCCACAGAGGGAAGCAAAAGGCTGGAACTGAAAAAGCTGTACCATGCCACAGTGGGAATTGAAAAAAGCTGGGGAACAGACATGAATGGCTTGCTACCCACAGCTGAAATTGTGAAAACCCGTGAAACACCCCTATATGCCGGGTACAAATCTACGTGAACACCACAGGGACCTGAGACAGGACGTCCCCTGACCCCATGGGATGCTGTGGCCTGGCTAGATCGGGGTGATTCAGAAGCCAGAGAGGCCAGAGGCCGCTCTGAGCAGCCTTTTATGGCAAGGGAAAAAAAAAGGAAAAGAAACGGAAAAAAAAAGAGAAAGAAGAATCTGTTGAATGCACCACACAGAATGTGCAGTGCTAGCGTGGTCTCACTGACCCTGTCTCATTCGAGACATGATTTTAGCTGAGGGAAGCAACCATAGCAGAATGGGGGAGACTCACCAATTGAAGCTGGTGGTGGGAATAGAAAAAAAAACTGGTTCAGGATCCCAATCCCTGGAGAAAAACTGGAGCGGGAGAGCCTATCCGAGTCACAGCAACAATGAAATGGGTTTGCTGCAAGCTGCTGGGGTACCAAAAGCAGCCAGTCCCAAGAAGGGACAGTGCACGAGACCATGTGGCAGGTCTCCAGGTCTCCATGTGATGGTGGTGGGCGAAAGAGACAGGCACACCATGCAGAGAAAAGTTAGACATTTATTAGGTGGATTATGGAGGAAAAGGGAAAAGGGGAGAAGAGGAGAGAGAGGGTCGAGGGGGAGGCTGCCTCTCTGAGAGGGGGACACAGAGAGAGAACAGGGCTGAGGCTGCAAGAAGGAAGGGAGTGGGCGTGGCTTGTCTCTTAAAGAGACAGAGCATTACACATTTCTCCTCTTGTTCAAGGTATTAAAACCTATTCAACTCATTTAACAATGTAATGCAAATTTCTAGTCCTTGAAAATTATATAACCTCAGTAGCACAGACACTGAGAGAAACAATTAATAAATGGGACCTCCTGAAACTGAAAAGCTTCTGTAAAGCAAAGGACATGGTCAACAAGACAAAACAACAGCCTACAGAATGGGAAAAGATCTTTACTAACCCCACATCAGACAGAGGTCTGATCTTCAAAATATACAAAAAATTCAAGAAACTAGCCATCAAAAGAACAAATAATCCAATAAAAAAAAATGGAGTACAGACCCAAACATAGAACTCTCAACAGAGGAATCTAAAATGGCTGAAAGACATTTAAGGAAATGCTCAACATTTTTAATCATCAGAGAAATGCAAATCAAAACAACTCTGAGATTCCATCTTACACCTGAAAGAATGGCCAAGATCAAAACCACTGATGACAACTTATGCTGGAGAGGATATGGGGTAAAGGGATCGGTCCTGCATTGCTGGTGGGAGTGCAAGTTGGTACAGCCTCTTTGAATATCAGTGTGGTAATTTCACAGAAAATTAGGAAACAACCTTCCTCAAGACCCAGTAATACCACTTTTGGGTATATATCCAAAGGATGCTCAATCGTACCACAAGGACCTGTGCTCAACTATGTTTATAGCAGCACTGCTTGTCATAGCCAGAACCTAAATGCCCCTCAACCAAAGAATAAATAAGGAAAATGTGGTACATTTACACAATGGAATACTACACAGCAGAAAAAAATAGCGACATCTTGAAATTTGCAGGCAAATGGATAGAGTTAGAAAACATCATATTGAGTGAGGTAACCCAGACCCAGAAAGACAAGTATCACATGTACTCAATCATAGGTTGTTTTTAAACATAAAGCAAAGAAAACTAGCCTACAAATCACAATTCCAGAGAACCTAGATAACAATGAGGACTCTAAGAGAGACATACATGGATCTAATTTACATGGGAAGTAGAAAAAGACAAGATCTCCTGAGTAAATTGGGAGCATGCAGACCTTGAAAGAACACTGAAGGGAGGAAGAGGCAGGGAGGGGAGCAGGGGAAATTGTAGAGCTCAATAAAAATCAATAAAAAAGAAAGAAATGAAAGGGAGACATAACAACAGACACTGAGGAAATCCAGAGCATCTTTAGGTGGAAACCTTTACTCAACTATCTCGGCCAGCAGGATGCAAATGGTGGTCCCTGATAAACTTAGGGGAGAGGAATGGAGGGCACAAGAGACATGAGAAATGACGGCAAGACAGGGTTTCTGATCAAACCTCCGTTTATTATATCCTCAAAAGCTGTTATATAGCAAAAGGGCAAGAGGGAGGGGAAGTGTATCAGGTCTGCTGGAATTCAGGCCTGGAGACATCCCTAGCTGATAAATAAATAGTGAGGATCTGTGATTGTTGAATAACAAAGGAAATTGCTAATGTTTCCTAAAAGCCTGGTGTTTGCAGGTCTCACTAGGCTAATGTCCTAGCTCGGAACTTGCCTGCAAAGGTGAATATCTTACTTTTGAATTTAAGATGGCTGTAAACAAAATACAGATCTCAAAATACAGGTCTTTGCTTCTGGCACTCAACCTAGATTTTTATCTTTCAAATATCATTTTGGTATCTTACTATTATGAACTAATTTGCAAGAGAGGGTCGGCAATTTTAGAATATTTGCCTTTGTTTAAAACCATAAAGTGTTACTCATTTCTAAGCTCAACAAATTTCAAAGTATTTCCCCAGTGATAACTAGCGAGGCCTCTAGTGTGTCACAAACGCGTCATACAGTCGAATGAGTTCCGCAGTTCATTTCCTTGCAAACTAGTCAAAAGATTCTATTACTAAGATTATACAAGCTATCAGAGGTGTAACCTTCTCCCTACAGATAAATCATAGTATGCTAACAACAAGTGAGTCCTTCGACAAATAGCACTTTCAATTATGAAACGCTTGCTCTTTCAGCAAGGCACGGGCAGACAAATGTGCTGTCTTCAACAAAGAGATATGAGTAAGCAGTGTCAGCCTAAAACTTGATTTAAAAAAAATCAACTATAAATTTTAACTTTGTCCTCACACCCAAATAGTGAGTTAACCTTGCGTATTCCTGGAATCGCTTCTGCTGTAGATTAACAGCAAACCATGAGTTGTGAAACCAAAGAAGTGGGTTAGTGGTAGGCAGCATACCAGTGCAAGAGCATTGAGAAGCCCCCTCTCTGCCTTCAACTCTGGGAAGTCCTTTATTGAGCTGCCTACATGTGGAATGAAGAGGGCTAGAATCAGTGGCTAATCTTAATGCTGGAGGGTGATTAAAAACAGTATTTCAAATTCCACACTTTGAGGCACACTTGAGAAAATAATAGACTTATTTCTGAGAAAAAATGATAAACAGAAATTTCTTATAGAAACTGACACACGTAAGTATAATTATTAATAATTACTAACATTTCTAATGTTCTCTCTGGAACGAAAGCAGTTTCCAGTTTATTAACCTGCTTAATGATCACAAGAAGTCTATGAAGCATACAAAAACATTCTCATTATTATACAAATGAGGAAACTGAGTTCAAGGGAAAAGACTTAACTCACTGAAGATAATACATCTACAAAGTGGTGCTACGGATTCACATCCAAGTGTTCTGGATATGAATATATGATATACTGCTTTTGCTTTCAAGTCCCAAACCAAATGACATACCCTGGTATCTTGACTTGCATGACAGTATTAAATCTTTACTGTCTGCATGCCTCCATCCTCCAAGCACAAGGGCTTTGTATATACCGTACCAAGTGCAACATGGTGATGATTAATAGTGTGGATTTGACAGGTTCTATAATCTCAGAGGAAATGAGCCTCTGAGCATGTCTGTGAAGGAGGTTCTACACTAAGTTGATTGAGATAAGAAGACCCATCCTAAATTTGGGTGACACTATCCCAAGGGCTAGAGCCACAGCCAAAATAATAATAATAATTCGCTATGAGCACCAGCATTGTCTCTGCTTCCTGACTCTGAACACAACGTGTCCTCACACTCCTTTACCACGCCTTCCTAGCCATACACTCCCATACCATGTCTTCCCTGTCACGATAAACTGTAGCCTTTGCTTTTTGTTTGTTTGTTTTGTTTTGTTTTGTTTTGTTTTGTTTTTTGAGACTGGGTTTCTCTGTGAGCAGTCAGTCCTGGCTGTCCTGGAACTCACTTTGCAGGCCTTAAACTCACAGAGATCCCCCTACCTCTGCGTCCCAAGTGATGGGATTAAAGGCGTGTGACACCATTGCTTGGCTGCCTTTGTTAAACTGTAAAACAAAATGTCAGGGATCTGGTCACAGCAATGTTAAAAATAACAATCACGAGCCAGGTGTGGCAGCACCATATGCACCTTTTTTTTCTAGCATTTAGGAGGTAGAAGCAGGTAGTTCTCCAAGTCTGAGGCCATTCCCATTTACAGAGTGAGTTCCAGGACAGTCAGGGCTATGCAGAGAAACCCTGTCTTGAAAAACAAAAATAAAAAACCTGATGCAAGGATGAATTCTTTTCATCTTTAGGGTATGCTTATTTTTAAACATAGTCAAATAAAGGGTAACAATGTAGCTAAAAGTTCAATCAGAGGGGTCATGCAAGGGTCTCCTTAGCTACCACTTGATAGCTACTAGGTCTAACAGGGCAATATTCAGAGGAAGAACTGATCTAAAATTTTATCATCTATGAAATACATGGATAGAATAAAGGAGGAAATACTAAATTCCTTTGGTTTTAGTACTTTGAAATTTAATGTAGCATCCTTCATAGGACTAATTTGCTCTTCAAAGCAGCTTATTAATAGAAAAGAGAAATGAAATATTCCTGAGGGGATAGTTTTATTATAGATGAAGGTGAGGTAGGCTTTCCTTTAAAAACTATTTAATAGCATAGGACTGCACACATTTAGCAAGTTTACCTGTAATTCTTTTTTGATATGTAATATACATATCTGCATATATGTATGCACATATACAAGATAAACATACAAAAAAGCTATAATAATACTATGATCAGAGAAACAATAGAGCTTTAATTAATACTGTGAACCTGGGAAAATTCTTAGTTTCAGTCTTCTAATCTTTAAAACGGCAAAAATAGTCATTTCTCTCCCTATTGCATTATCAAGAGGATCAAATGAATGAATACATATACTTAGCATATTGCGTGGTAGTCAATAAATGTTAGCTTTCTAAGACAATGACTATTAACAATATTATTTATCATTGTTGTACAAGCAAGAGTTCTAAAGACTCCATTCTTCTGAAGTGACTTAAGTGAAGCCTGTAGTATCACTATAGAAAGGGAGAAAAAAAATGACATAAATTATATATTTGTAAGATTTTGGTTTTAGTTTCGTTTTGTTTGAGTTGGCTTGGTTTGGTTTGTTTGTTTTCAGACCGTGTTTCTCTGTCTAACAGCCGTGTCTGTCCTGGAACTCACCCTGAAGACCAGGCTGACCTTGAACTCTCAGAAATCTGCATCTGCAGCCCTCGTGCTGAGATTCAAGGCATGTGATACCACCACCCAGCTTATGTTTAGTTTTTAATTTTTTGTGTATTTGTGTGTCTGTGTGTGGATGTGTGCACAGGAGTACAGGTGCCCATGGAGGCTAGAGGCATCATCTCTCCCCAGTGCTGGCGTTATGGGTGACTGTAAGTCATATGATATGGATGTAAAGAATCCAGCTTAGGTCCTCTGCAGTCCATGCTCTTAACCTCTGAGTCACCTCTCCATCCCCTGTAATAATATTTTATTTTTTAAAAAAAATTCAAAGTTCTTAATCTGCAGAAAGTCTGAGGACTGTGGTCCAGTAATCCATGAAGGAATTTGACAAGAACAACATAGAGAGTTTATTCCCAATGTAAATAAAGTGCTGACCAAGAAGAAATGGCAAATATTAAGTGACAGAGGCGTGGCTAGAAATAAAGTTTCTCAAATTCCGTGGAAAGGGAATGAAGTACTCAGGAAGATGATAGGGGTCCAGGTCTAATCCGTAGGTATAAGTTACATACATTTGTTAAGCAGAATGTAGGTCTCAGGGCCCAATAATTCTATTTATGAATCTCTAATACAAAATATGCCTGCAAGTTATAATGGGAAATTTCTGTTGTCAATCTATAGGAAAATCATACCAGAACCTTTCTTTCTGTGCTTTGACCAAAACCAATTCACACAATCACAAAGGCAACTCTTTGCCCAGTACAATAAAGACCATGTTCCCCCGGTATACCCTCTTAGCTTCATTATCATTTTCACCTCTAAATGTCAGCATCTGAAGAAATTAGCAGGTACAATTAATGCAAATGAGCAAATCCAGTTTCTTCAGGTGACTCAGGCTGAGAAGTAGTCTGTATTTTCCATCCAACAATCAACTCAGAAAAGCCAACACCAACCCACATGAGGTTTTATTGGTTTTCTCTACCGCTAACCAATCTGAAAAATAATTTTCTTTCTTAATACAAAAGGCTCAACTATGGCATTACCAAAATGAGACATACCTATGATCTACATGGGCACTTTAACATCAAAGATATATGGCTTCAGATTTGAAGATCTGTCAAGTCCCGTCTTTGCTGGGCCAATCCTCTTTCACATTCTGAGGGTGTGACAAGCCTCTGTGCACTCACACATTTCACATAGCCAAGACAACCATTTATTAAAATTTTGCCCATCTTCACAGCCCCTTAGAGGACAATAGCCTTCATTTTTAAAAGTAAAGTGAATTTCGTGTATTTTTCCCAGCTATTACATTAGTTTTCCTTGGTTAGACATGAACAAGCAGATACATACCTCAGGCTGGGCCCCAGTGACAGAGCAAAGAAATGACTCAGCTCAAGTATAACTTCTCAAATCAGTGAGTCTCTTCCTGAGACCATAGGTAGCAACAATATGGTTACCTAAACAAGACCAGTGCAAAGCCAACTAGCATGCTAACGTTGGCGTGCTAACGTGGATGATGCGAAATCTCACAGGCCTACTTCTAGATGAAGAGCCATGGGAAATTAGTGACTACTGAGAGGTGGAAAATAAGTCTTTCCCAAAGATAAGGCCCTCTAATGAGTTATCCAATACCAAGTGGTCAGCCCTGAAAACATACACCTACAGTCAGTACTCAATGGAATCAGCAGACTGTATTTATATATTTATACAAGTGTAACACATGTAATTAAAATAGTCACATTTTTTAGGGGGAGCAGGGAAGCATGAGAAGGATAAGAGGGAACAGAGGGAATGGAGCCCATGTAAATATAGTACCACATACATGAAATTAATTTAATACATTTTTTTAAGTGTAAAAAGAGTTTGAGTACAGCTTAGGTTACACAGAAAGATCCTGTGTCCAAAAAAGTGAAAGAAAACAGAACAAGGAAAAAAGAGCAAAGGGTGGGAGGGACAGAAGACAGAAGAAAGGGAGAGAAGAAGGAAAGCAAGCAGTAAGGAAGAGAGGCAGGAAAGGAGGGAGGGAAAAAGGAAGGGAGGGAGGGAGGGAGGGAGGGGAAAGAAGTTTGCTTTTGGATTATTCAGGCCAAGGTTACCCCAAGAGGGCTATCCTCACCCTGCTTTGTTGGCACACGCCTTTAATCTCAGCACTCAGGAGACAGAGGCAGGCAGATCTCTGAGTTCAAGGCTAGCCTAGTCTACAAAGTGAGTTCCAGGACAGCCAGGGCTGTTATATAGAGAAATCCTGCCTCGAAGGAAAAAACAGAGGGCTATCTTCTTATTCTAGTCTTAACAGATCTCTAAGGTCAACCTGTACTCTTGTTAATACTATGGAGGCCTGCCTCCTTGGGGAGTAAACTATGGCATGCATCCATTGTACAAAAGAGGTACAAGTGCAGTCAATACTATCAATTCTTCTGTATCAGACCAGCTCTCTGCAAACAGACTGACTCACAGTGTGTGCACACACACACACACATGAGCTGTAAAAACTCATACCTATCCTGTGAATCCTATCCTGCAAGTTCTGGTAGACTAATCCAGAAAACTATTCTACATCAAGGCTTTATTAGCTGCTTCCATCTTTATGGATTGGTATACCATCATTTCGCCTAGCTCCTTATATTGTGAAGATACATTATTTTGTTTATTTTTTGTTTGGGGGGTTTGTTTGTTTGTTTGTTTCTCTCTAATGGAAAATTCAGGCTTTGGGGCCTGACTATACAGGAAATTCTGGCAAAGGAAGATCCTTTCTCCACACCCTACAAATTACAAGGTTTGGGTGACTGCCTACTCCCTCGACATAAAGCTGGCTCCAGGTCTAAAGAGACTCATATGGTGTCCAGCTGCCTCTCACTTAAGAGTCCAAACCTTGGCCTTCTCCTTGCCTTCTGTAACCTAGATTCCATCACCTCCACACAGATCACTGATGGGAACCATATGTCCAGCATTTACATGCAGTAAATTCATAATGGAAAATTCTAGTCAGACGTCTGCAATAGATATCTGTATTGTCAGTCTTGTAAACTTTCTCTAGACATGGAGCAAAGCCATTTGGCAGTTATCTGTCTCCCCACATCTTATAAAAAGTAAAATTAATGTTTTTGTACTTAGGAAACTTCCTTGGCTGTAGATTCTGAAGACTTTTGTAAATATTCCTGCAAGCATGTGATTTCCTCTTTTCTGTTTAGACTAATATATCACTTTCAGAGATGAAACTTAACTCTAAATTTCTAAATATATTCTGTTTTTTTCCACAAACCAAAGGACATATACTCCAAATCCATTTAGTATATCACTCAGCCATTATTCTAACCTAGACAGATTATCCCTCATTTTGTGATCTGTGTCAATTTATAATTTGCTTAAATAAGGTCTTATATGTTTCTATGTTTCCTACGTACTAAGTCAACCATACCAACAGCATTGTAACAACCTTGAGAGCCTAGTCCTTTATAAAGACTTTATAAAGTCTGCAAAACTTACTGCAGCAGTGAACATACAGGAGATACTCTGGAAAGAGAATGGTGGAATCAAATTCATTTTCTTAATTTATTCCCATAAAATGTTGGGGAGGGCATTTTAACACAAAACCACAGTTTGTTGACTGGGGAGAGCTCATCAGTATTACAGAACAACCAGTGGAATTTTCTGGGGATGAGGAGCTGCTATTTCCTCGTTGGTGTGGTGGTTACACAACTCAATATGTGTCTTAAAACACTCACCAAAGGGCCAGCAAGAGATCTCTGTTAATAAGGGCACTTGCTGCCAACCCTGATGGTCTGAGTTCAGGCCCTAGAACCCGCATGGTAGAAGGAGAGACCTGACTCTCACAGATTTTCTTTTGATACTAAATATGCACACATAGTATACTCACACGCAAATAAAATAAATTGAAAGCATAAACCCCCTCACCAAAAGCAGTTTTACTATGTTAGAGCTTTTAGGATAAAATATTTTTTATGATGAAAATAAAAGCAAAGAAGGGAATAAATTGTAGTTAAAATTAGTTATCTCATTAATCTTAGGATTTAACCTAACCTTGGTTTCTTGTCCTGTACTGACGACAATGCTTCTCTCAAATTACCCTAAATCTCTCAACTTAGAATTATGTTACTAAAATCACCTTATATACCAGGGACAATCTTCACACAAAGTTTCATTGAACACTATATTCCTTAGTAGACTTTCTGTCTTCTGAATTATGCCAAAATTTATCATATCCAAGCAGATTAAAAGAAATAGAATATCAAAAAAGCATATTAGAATGTCAGGACCTGGGGATAAGAATGTTGCTCAGCGGATCTTAACTTATCTAGGGTCATGAGTTCAATCCCTAGCACCACAAGGAAAAATGGAAGAACCTATTCAATACATGGTGATTTTTCACTGTATCACAAAGGCCAAATAATATAGGAGCTTTCTATTTATATTTTTTAAGCTTTCATCATATAACATAGGATTCAAAGTTACACATATATAATGGTTTTATTTTGTAAAATTACATAAGCCAAAAATTAAGATGAGGGTAAGAAAATAAATCAGGACCATGGGGGATGATTAAGGCTTAATATTGAAACCATGGATCCCTACATAGTTAATAAAGTAGGAACTGAAAATTTGGCTCTGAACATCCTGGCAGTGAATGCAATATGATCATGTTTCCACATGATCAGTTGTTACATTTATATTGTCCGTGAGGAAT
Source organism: Myodes glareolus (assembly GCF_982192425.1). Taxonomy (NCBI): domain Eukaryota; kingdom Metazoa; phylum Chordata; class Mammalia; order Rodentia; family Cricetidae; genus Myodes; species Myodes glareolus. Next base: position 33,690,588 of record NC_142053.1, on the reverse strand, counting down.
AAGCATACTATTCACTCAGAATGAACAAAGATTTTCCTGGCACTTCATTCTGAAATGTGTCATGAGGAAATGTCACATAGAGGACACCGAATAACAAAGTGAATAAGGTCTTCAACAACATCGTTACAATGTACTAAACTAGCTCTTTAGGATTCTACAAAACTTTTGTTAAAACCAATATTCCTGAACCAAATATATTATGATTTAGGCAATGTATTACCTTATCTGTATCGGTTCCACAATCTACCAGCAGCGATATTATTTGACTCTGTGACTTCATAAATTTAGTTTTTCTACCAACTCCATTGATTTTTTTTTCAAAATTTTTAATTGAACTATGTAAGTACCTATGCATGCTAGCTATATCTTCAATGAGAGGACTTTCTCTTCTACATCTTCATATGTAGACAACCTCAAGCACAAATTTAGTAACAGACAACTTGTAACCTGATCTAATTATTTAATGAATTTTAAAGGTTTCCTCACAGACCTCACATCACTCTCTAAAGGAAATAAATAAAACCTGCAAATGGGCAGTGAAACCTTCTTGACAGAGAGGCACCGAAATTGTTCCATTCCTAGGCCAAAGGGTAAGAGAGGAATACAAAAACTGTATTGACTACCTGTTCTGTAGTAGATACTTTTATATGAATTAGCCCATTTATTTTTCAGAACATTTCTGAGTCAGGCACCACAGACTCCACTAAGAAAGAAGCTGTGGTTTATACAGTCAGCCTAGCTAAGCTGCAACTGTAATCACAGTTCTCTCCGCTTTTCGTAGTGGTTCAAGTTAACCACAGGTGGCAAGAAAGACTTTGAACTTGACTTAGAATAAAAGATGGATATGAAGCAGCAGGCAGCATCTTATTTATATAGAGAAAATGGGTGTGAGCACCAGCTGTTACTGCATCTCATGCGTGTTTTCCCTTCTTTTCTCGCTCAGTTATGACTGCCCAGACCTACTAAGCCTCTTCCTTCAGTTTCTCTGAATTCCAAGAGAACATGTGCAGGCTACAAGTTTTCTAACACCTCAGAGATGTGTCCTTTCAGCTTCTGTGGCTCGTGGACCAGGTATGGGCTTAGCTCTATAAGGAAATGTAGCTAATTGTTCTGCAGGATATTTCTACCTTTGAAGTTAGAAGCTTGGAGACTGGTGTATTGATAGGGATATCAGTTCTCACATGTTCTAACAGGTACTCATAAGGTCTAGTTTGACCTTGATGTCCCCTAGTTTGCAACCAGCTTTGCTATTTACCCTGCTGACTAAAGCTTAGGCCAGATATAGAACCCGTGTGTGTGTGTGTGTGTGTGTGTGTGTGTGTGTGTGTGTGTGTGTGTGTGTGTTAACTGTTTAACCTACTCCCACCTCTGTGTAAGGTCGGGTCCCTGTAACAAGTCTATTGCATCACAGCACTCCTAATGGATCTGTTTCTGTTACTGAATACTTACTGGCTGACACAAGACTCAATGAAGTGAGATTATTTGCTGAGCATCACATAACTAAGAGGCAGAATTATAAATCAAAATAAGTGTACCTGACTCAAAGTCCATACTTAAATATATATGTAAGCATGTGTGTATGTATCCACATAAGTTCTGATGAGAAGCAGTAGTAACTTTCTCAGGAAGCTGTTTTATGTATAATGTATGTATGTATGTATCCACATAAGTTCTGATGAGACACAGTAGTAATTTTCCTAGGAAGATGTTAAACATTTGTACTAATGCTACCAAGCCTATACCTTGCTTTATTTTCTGCCACAGAATTTATGACCGTTTAACACACAAAATTCATATACCAAACTATTCTATTGTGCTCAGTGCCTAAATACATGATGAAAACGTAAGCCCCATGAGGCACAAGTGTATGCTTATTCGGAACACTGATCCCCAGTGTCTAGGAAAACATTTTACTCCTAACAGATGTTCAATATTTGTTAGTGAATGAGCAGAAATAAATCATGCAGTTAATCACAGAACTTAGAAACACTAAAAGTAGAAACACTAAAGGAATCAAAACTTAATCAAGGACAATTACAAGGAATGTTTTGCCATCTTAAAAAGCTAGTAGAAACCAGGAGAGGCTTAGAAATTGTCAATAACTTAGATCATTGAAATGAAAACTCAATGACAACACAAAAAATGTTTTGTCTCTAACCTGCTATCTGTGACGCTTGTAGAATACTGCTAGTTTGCGAACTATCCTAACTTGTGACACTTGTAAGCTACTGCTATTTTGTAGACTATCCTATCTTGCAAGTTAGACATTGATGACTTCTGGTCTTTATCTCCTTAGGACACAACACTATAAAGACAGGGAGCCGCTCAAACCCTTAGAATCCCAGACTGTCAGAGGCAGAAGAACGTTAAAGATAACCTTTCATTTGATAGGTGAAGACACTGAAGCTCAGAGAAAAGTGAGTTGCCTAAGGTCACACAGTTAGATATGGGTTTCCTGCTACCTAGAAACCAATCTCCACTCTACTGCGACCCTGAGCAAATTACTTAACCTCTCTACACAGTAAGAGGAACAAAACAGTATCTGCTGCAGAGCTGACCTGAGAGTTAAATGCAACAATGCATGAGAAACACTCAGCCCCACGCCTGGTACTAGAGAGCATCAAGAAACACTGGTTATCTGTCCCCGCCAGACACGTTCACAGGGCCACACAGCACAACCCTTGACATACAACTCCTTCTCCCCCACACCCTTATTCACACAGACGTCCAACTCACGCCATCTAAATAAGCACTTATACTTATTTTAAATACTTTTTATGATGACAGTTTCTGAAACCGCTCCGAGAATCCAAGAAACCTTGATAAAAATGCAAACTTCAAAACCAGGGACACTTATTTGCTGAATGAACAGATTCATTGCTGGATTTCTTGAGCTAGCATATTCCTCTGGCACATTTAAAATTGGAATTGTTTACCAGGGGTGCATTTACTCTCTACCATTTCAGAATGAGGAGCAGTGGCAGAATTACAGGCACACCTGCATTCATTTCAAGCCATCTGGAAAAAGTTTCTGACATCCTCATTTTCCCCAGGGTAAGTTTTCTGGTTCCCATGCTGTTGTCTGCCCTCTGAAAGCTGACAGAAAGGAAAGGAAGTCGCCATAAAGGAGATTCTTCTCTAAAAAGACTTGCGTAGAACTCCTAGTAGAATTTTCTGGGATGGACAAAGAAATTGAGAAATAACTGGCCATTGGCTTTGCAGTTGTGCCCTGTCAGTTGCTCTTTCAAATCTCATTCTTCGGATGAGTGCATCTCCCAGCACCTCTTCAATCTAACTCTGTCACAGTTAACTGGAAGATGCTGCTACCGAGCCGAATGGTTTCCACAATCTGTGAATGATCTGTCCTGAGAGTCACAGTGGGACCATATGCCTATTGTATACAGCAAGGGAAAAATTGAACGCATGTTTCCAACTACAGTCATGCATTCATTGCTCGATGACATATTTACACGCTGAGCTGCTGAGGAGATGGCTCTGTGGGTAAGAGCACTAGCTCTGCAAGCTCGAGGACCCAAGTTAGAATATCTAGCATGTGTTGTGCTGGCCTATGACACCAGTACTCAGAAGCAGGGACAAGTAGATCATGGAGCTCACTGGCCAGTCAGCCAGTCTAGCTAAAACAGTGAGTTTCCAGTTCGGTGAGAGACCCTGTCTCAAGGGAATAAAATGGAAAGTTATAAAGATACTTGGCATCCTTCTCTGGCCTCTGCATATACGTGTGGCTCATTGCAGGCATGGACCACACACACACACACACACACACACACACACACACACACACACACACCCCAGCAAAAAATATTTATACACAATAAAAATAGATACAGCCTGAGAAATACATCACTAGACCTACTTGTACAATCACAAAATATACTTACATAAATAAGATAGCTACAATGTTACTGAACTATGTAATCTTATGGAACCACCATCATGTCATTTACTGACATCACCATCTGTCATTTACTGACAAATCATTATGTAGTAGGTTGCCAATTTCCAGTTAACACTATTTGCCTTATTTAAGGGCTGTCTGTTTTTCACTTTTTCAATTCTATCAAACACAGTGCATCTCATAATATATATTCATTCTTAGGGCCTTGCATTAAGAAAAACCTAAAATTCTGAGCAGGCATTGCTGTGCTCTAGATGTAGTAGAAAAGCTGCTTGTTGGTTCCCGACTGCTTAGCCCCAAGATAACCACTCAGATACTGCATTAAGTAAATCACTGCTTGGCCCATTATCTCTAGCTTCTTATTGGCTAACTCTTACATATTAATTTAACCCATTTCTATTAGTCTGTGTATCGCCATGTGGCTGTGGCTTACTAGGTAAAGTTTCCAGTGTCTGTCTCTGGCAGCAGCTCCATGGCTTCTCCCTGACTTTGCCTTACTTCTCCCATGCTATAGGCCAAACCAGTTTCTATATTCATTAACCAATAAAAGCAACACATAGACAGAAGGACCTCCCACATCATCTAGAGATAGGGGAGAAAGGAAAAGAGAGTCGAACTCCATCTCCGGCTCATTCCCAGATCATCCAAGTACTAAAATGACCACTACAACTTTCTAATACTCCCAATATGGAACACCATGGGATCACTATGACATTTGCCATAATGTCTCTTTGAACTTGGTATTTGTTATATAGAAGATTTCTAAGAGGGCCAAGAGCAGGTAGCAAGATTATCTAATTATATTCTTCCCATAACAATTTCATAAGCAGAGTTTCAATAGTTCTTCTCTATGTGTAATGCAATTGTCAGTATTTGTGCGTGTTCTGGTATATGCACAGGCATATGTATGTGCCTCTGTGTGTCTGTGTATGTGGAGGTCAGAGGTTGACATTGTCTTCTACAATCACTCTCTCCCTTATTTTTCTCAATGAGCCCAGAGCTCACACACGGCCTGACTAACGAGCTCTGAAGAGCTACCTGACTCAGCTACTCCCATCCCCTAGCCCCACACCACGTCCTGGCTGCAGTACGAGAGTTACAGACATGTATTACCACAGCAATCTTTTACATGGCACTGGGAATCCAAACTCGAGTCCTCCTGCTTACATTGTAAGCATTTCATCATCTGAATCCTCTACCCAGATGTTCTAGTCACATGACCCAAAAGAACTAGAAAGTAGATATGTTTGATCATAAAGTAAGAGTTAGAGATTTAGATTGGGTTGGGACTCAAGCTTTAGTACTGACAACCTAGATATCTACTACTAAGAAAGCAACTACTTCTCCTTGAATTTCTATTTTATCATCTGTAGCTTGGAAATCATCATAGTACTATTTCATTGGAGTATTGTATTAAATGACATAAAATATGGATTGCAATATCTGGCACCTTCATGATACTTCAGCAGAACTACTGATACCATTTCTATTCCAATGTATTTTTATTTTCTTTTTAGAGGAATTCAGGTACTCTCATTAGGATGCATAGGTAGTAACAGGAGCCAAAAAAGACTATATTGAAGATACATATGATGAATCAGCTGATTCAGATGAGATACTGATGTCAGATACCTGTCTCTCAAGCACAGGATACTACTTCCTCTTTGCTAAATTGTACCGTGAATGTCAAAAGTTGCTTTTATTTCCTGACTTCTTAACTTACATGATAACTGTTTTAAAATGGGCTTTTACTGATTAAAAAATGTCTCAACAACTTTATGTATACTCTTACCGCCCTTGTATAAACAGGGTATACAAATCTAGGGTAACTTGTAGCTTGCCTATACTCTTAGGGAAAGGTGAAGCTAGGCATCTGAAAAGCTCTATTCTATTCACTGGTTTGCTTTTTTCTCAGTACTTTTTAATATTAAATATCTACTACAAAGACTAACAGCATGGCTACCAGGAATGCCATCCTTGAGAACAGACAAGTAGAAAACAACAGAGATCTGTTCTTTATTAAAATGCAACTATTGATCTTGTCTATAGAAATCTGCCAGAAATGGATGGAGATAGAGACAGAGACCCACATTGGAACACCGGACTGAGCCCCCCCAAGGTCCAAATGAGGAGCAGAAGGAGGAAGAACATGAAAAATGAAATCAGCCCGCGAGGGGTGCGATCACCCACTGATACAAGGGGACTGATCTAATGAGAGTTCACCAAGGCCAGTAGGACTGGGACTGAATGAGGAAGTGATCCAACCAGATTCTCTGAATGTGGCCGGATTCTCGGAATGTGGCTGGCCCGGAGTCTTTCTGAAAAGCCATTGACAATGACACTGGGACTTGTTTCCTCTGCATATACTGGATTTTTGGGATCCAGTCTGTTTGGACACTCACCTTCCTGGACCTGGAGGGAGGGGGGAGGAACTTGAACGTCCCACAGGGCAGGAAACCCTGACTGCTCTTTGGGATGGAGAGGAAGGAGGAGAGGGAGTGGGGGGAGTGGGAGGGTGTTGGGAGGAGAAGCGGAAATGGAAACTTTTATAATTTAATAAACTTTGAATAAAAAAAAAAGAAATCTGCCAGAATCAACTCTTGAAGACCTGTCTGGGAAGGGAATGTTGTTGAGTGTTTTTATGGGTTTTGTTTCGTTAGAGACAGAGTAAGTAACATTATGTAGTCTAGACTGCTATCAAACTTGAAGCAATCCTCCTACCTGGGTCTCTTGAGTGTTAAGATTATGACCATGGGCCACTCTATGCAGCTCGAAGAACCCTGAAATTAAAAACACAGAACACCCAATAAGAACAGGGGAAGACTTGAAGAACAAATGTTCTTATGGTAGGAGAGCACAATAGTGCCTTCCGTTGCTCACTGGCTACACCCTGCCCATTAGAGAACTTGTGTTGAACCCATCTTTCACTTGTGTAGCTTCTTCAGCTTCTTCCTCTCAAAGATTCTTAGTTTGTCTATGGTTCCAGGCATTTTCCCTTGTCACGGACTAGGACAGCTAGTACTCATATTCTTATATGCTTTTATTTCAGAAACTGGAATAAAACTGGCAAGTCCCAGAGTTGAAAAAATAAAAGGCAGTTTTTTATTTGTTTCTTTAATTTTTTACATACAATGTATTTTGATCATATCCTTTGCCCTCACCAACTCCACTTAAGTTTCTCCACATCCCTACTGATCCAAATTTATGATTTATATCTGCTTCCCCTATATCTCTCAAAAAATTAAAGAATAATTCAAAACAAACAAAAATAAAAGAGAAAATATCAAAACAAACAAAAAAGAAGCAAACAAAAAATATGGATTCCATTTTGTTCTGGACAACTACTCATTGGCATGGGACCTGCCCTAGAATATGGTTGATACATTTAGTAACATTCCATTAGAAGAAAAACTTGTTTTTCCTTTTCCAGAGGGTACCAATTGCAAATAACCTCTTGGTTTTAGGAGTGATACTTCATATCTACTTTACTCTGTGCTGAGATTTTTGTCTGTTTTAAATTTATGAAGGTCTCGTACATGCTGTTATGGTCTCTTTGAGTTCATATGTATATCAGCCCTGTTTTGTATGGAAGACACTATTTCCTTAGGTTCAATTATAACCTCTGGCTCTTATAATCTTTCTACCTCCTTGTCTATATAGATCCCTGGGCTTTGAGGATATGGTTTGATAAAGATATCCCATCTAGGACTGAGTACCCCAAAGTCTCTCAATCTCTGGACATTGTCCAGTTGTGGATCTCTTTGTCAATTACTATCTACTACAAGTAGAAACTTCTTTGATGAGGGTTGAGTGATTCGCTAATCTATGAGTATGTGAGTCTGTCATTAGGAGTCATTTTATTGCTGTGTTCCTTTAGTAGTAGTAGTAGTAGTAGCAGGAGCAGGAGCAGCAGGAGCATCAGGAGAAGGAGAAATGAGAAGGGAAGGAGGAGGAGAAAAGGAGAAGGTAGTTTTCCCTTAGACTCAGGTTCTTGGCTACTTTAGCACTGTAAAGTATGGGTTCCATCTCATGGAGTGGGCCTTAAATTCAATCAAGAAGTACTTGGTTACTCGCAGAATATTTGTGCTACAGTTGTATCAGTAAATCTTGCAGGCAGTTCTTTTTTTGTAGGTCACAGGATTTGTAGTTGAATGATAATGATTACTTTTTTCCTCAAGTAGTATGCAAAGTACTCTCAAATACCATAAATACTTGTAACATGAGGGCCTGCTTTTTGGGGTTTCTGTCCTGCCTGGTTTCTGTCCTCCCACCAGATCCCACAGCCATTTAGTCCCAAAGAAATCACACAGAGAGTCTACATTAGTTATAAACTGATTGGCCCATTAGCTCAGGCTTCTTATTAACTCTTATAACTTATATTAACCCATTATTCTTATCTATGTTAGCCTTTTTCAGCAGGACAGTCACATCTTGCTTCTTCTGTGGTGGGTCACAACTGCAGAAAGAGGTTCCTTTTTCCCAGAATACTGCTGTTCTCCTTGACCCACCTCTACTTTCTGTCTGGTTGTCCCGCCTATACTTCCTGCCTGGCTACTGGCCAATCAGTGTTTATTTAAGATATAATTGAAAGAATATAGACAATTGTCCCCCAGCAAATACTTGTCAGTAGGGATGAAGCTTCTGGTAGCACAACAGCTCAATTTCCACATGTTTGATTGATGTAGGTGGGCCTTCTCTTATGTGTTATTTTCATTGGTTAATAAAGAGACTACCTTGGCCCTCTGATAGGACAGAAAATTAGGTAGGCTGAGTAAACAGAACAGAATGCTGGGAAGAGGGCAATGAGGCAGACTCCATGGAGCCAGCCACCAGGTCAGACATGCTGAATCTTTTCTGGTAAGCCACCACCTCGTGGTGCTACACAGATTATTAGAAATGGGTTAATCAAGATGTGAGAGTTAGTCGGTAACTAACTCTCTAGAGATAATGGGTCAGACAGTGTTTGAATGAATACAATTTGTGTGTTGTTATTTTCGGGGCTAAGCTAGCCGTTCGGGAGCTGGGCGGGATGAAAAGCAGGCCTGCCTGCAGCTCATCACTACATTTGATGACATAACTCAGTGGTATAATTAATAATAGAACCTTAATTTCAAGTTCTGGAACATATCCAATCACTTTGGAAATAGCTTGTGATGTTTAGGAATTCTATGGGACCCTTTTACCTAATGTCTCAACAACATACAACCTATTCCTAGTACAAGAGGTTTTATTTGGTGTCATAAGATGGTCTTTGACTTGTTTGAGAGAAAATGACAAGGCAGGTCAAGACCCATCCTCCACCCACAGACTGGCAGTAGTCATCTGAACTACAACTTGTACTTTGGCACAGATAGCCAGAGGAGGCAATATGCACCCTATCCTTAAAGAATTGACTCTCAACCTGTTCTGTTATTTTCCTCAAGGAACAGAGCATGTAGTCCCAGTTACATCAGAGAAGATTTTCTTGGTCCCGAGAGTTCAAGGCCAAAATGGACAATATAGGCAAGTTTTACCTAAAACAAAAAGTTCCTATGTCTATTGGGAAATTGGGAAGGCACACACATGCACTGTGAGGGATGCACACTCAAAAAAAAAAAAAAGCTCAAGAAAGGCTATGAGTTGGGACTCAGTGATGTAGAGCACTTGCCCACCATGTACATGACTTTGGGTTCCATACCCAACACTCAAATAAGGAAAAAGGAAAAGGGCCTGGGTATACAAGAGGCATCCAGTTAGGCATAAGTGGAAAAGAAGATGGCAGGCCCTAACACTGACTCCTGAAATATTTGCTGCTGACAGATTCTGGGAGAGAGGAAATCATTGTCTTCAGTTGTGTGCCCACTGACACACACCATACTCTGGTGAATAGTGATGATCCAGTGTTGACGCAGACGCCCCTAGTTAGATGAAATAGATTACAAAACAAGACCAAAAGTCTTAAACCTCACAGGAGAATGGAGAGGTTGATTGATATGGGCAGGAAATAGTAAAGAGTAGGGGAAGAGACTAATCAGAGTTTCTTATATACATGGAGGAAATGTCAAACAAGTCAGTGGTTCTCAACCTATGGGTCAAGACACCTTGGGGATCAAGGAACCCTTTCACAAAGGTCACCTAAGATCATCAAAAAACATGGATATTTACATTATGACTCATAAAAGTAGCAAAATTACAGTTATAAAGTAGAAATGAAAATAATTTTATGGTTGGGGGTCACCAACCACATGGTGAACTGTATTAAAGGGTTGCGGCATTAAGAAGGGTGAGAACCACTGCAATAAATGAAAGAAAGATAGAGAGAGGAAAGAAGAAGAGAAAGGAACTCTAAAAGACTCTACAGTCTAACATTTTAGCAAGCCTTCTGTCCCCATGCGAAAGCTGAGAAAGTTGTAAACAGTGCAGCTAGGTATTGAAGAAGTACCCTAACAGGAAGCCAGTCTGTAGGTCAGGAGGACAGAAGTTATTGTCTCCCTTCTTTTTTATGTTTAGTTCCTTTTTCCCTCTCTCCTTTTTATCTTTGGTTGGTTCCAAGCATTTAAGGTAACTATAAAATTACTAGCTGACCATACATACATTAAGATGCAAATTTGAGGGTCCCATGTGACTAAGAATACAAACTTAATTTTAAAAAGTATAGAAAAGCCACCAAACCAAGAGTAGCAGCCAAAATAAGTAATAATTACCACAATAAGAACTAATAAATTTTGGTTAAGGTGGATACTCCAGTTTCTAGAACCATCAAACTAATATTCAAAATACAAAGAATGTGAAGATTCAATGATGCATGTCTCATCTACAGAGAAAAAATAAATAATTAAATCAGCTATTTGAGATGCTCTGCCATTGGAATTACCAAAGACTTTATATGAACTATTAAATATTCAAATCCAGGACTGGGGGGATGGCTTGGTGGTTGCCTACTCATGTCTTGTCTAGACAATCCAAGTTCAATTCTTAAACTCACATTAGTCAGCTTGCAACTGCCTATAATATCAGCTGATGCCCTCTTCTGCCATCCCTAGGCACTTGAACACACATGGCACATAGACATACACATAAACAAACATAGTAAAAACAAAATTCTAAAAAATATATATATTCAAAAAAACATATTCAAAAACCTAAAGGAAACATGGCAAAATCTAAAAAACTCAGAAAAAATAGTGCCTCAACAGATAAGAATAATTTAAAACATACCAAAATGAAAGATCAAATTTACTAAATGGGCTTAGCAGTTGATTGAGTAAGCAAAATAAAGAATCAGCAGTGTGCAGATATATCACTTGAAATTTTTCAGAGGAGTCAAAAGAAATAAAAATCAAGAAAGCTTAAACATAAGCTGGAGCATGTAAAGCACTAAGATGTCAAGTATACATGTGTATGCACATAAATAAATTCCCCAGAAGAGAGGAGAGAGGGGGGAAAAGAAATGTTAGGGGGAAAAATGACCAAAACTTTACAAATTAGATAAAAGAAACAAACAAACAGGCATGATAAACTCAAGGAAGACACATAATAGCCAAATTATCAAAAAAGACTGTACTGGCTAGTTTTATGTCTACTTGACACAAGACAGAGTCATCAAAGAGGAAATTGTGAAATGTCTCCTTAAGATTTGGCTGTAAGGCATTTTCTTAATTAGAAATTGATGGGAGAAGGCCCAGCTCATTGTGGGTGGTGCCATCCCTAAGACGACTGTCCTACATTCTATAAGAAAGCAGTCTAAGCAAGCCATGGGAAAAGAGCCAATAAGCAGCACTCCTCCATGGCCTCTGCATCAGCTCCTGCCTCTAGGATTCTGCCATGTTTGAGTTTCTGTCCTGACTTCTTTTGGTGATAAACAGCAATATGGAAGTATAAATTGAATAAATTCTTTCTGCCCAACTTGCTATTTAATCATGATGTTTTGTTGCAGCAATAGAAACCCTAACCAAGACAAAGAGAAAATCTCAAGTGAAACGAGAAACAACTCCTCACATGAGGACTCTTTAATGTAATAACCTGCAATTTATTTGCAGAATCCTGGGGGTAATAGTTAAGTTTTTTTAAATATGGCATAAAATGACAGTGTATTAGGGTTTCTATTGTTGTAAAGAGACACCATGACCACAGTAACTCTTATAAAAGAAAAGAATTAATTGGGGTGGCTTACAGTTCAGAGTTCAGTTCATTATCATCCAGGTAGGATATGGCGGCATGCAGGCAGATGTGGTACTGGAGAAGGAGATGAGAATTCTATATCTTGATCTACAGGCAACAGGAAGTGAACTGAAACACTGGGCATAGCGTGAGCATTTGAAGCTTCAAAGCCCACCCCCACAATGGCATGCTTTCTCCAATAAGGCCACACCTACCCTAACAAGGCCACACCTCCTAATAATGCCACTCCCTTTAGGCCATTTTCTTCCAAACCACTGCTTCCATATTTAAGTTTTTTGAAAGTGAAGTGACATAAGCCAAAAATTCTATATACAGAAATGTCTATGTTATAAAAGATGACAGAAAAAATAAGACCCAGATAGAGGCATCAAACAGTCCTCTAGTTTGACTTAAGGCCTCCTCCACAGGAGGAAATTCATACCTGGTACTGTAAACCTAGCTGGCTACCTGTAGTTGGTGAGGTCATGAACACTAGAGGAGAACCTACTACTACTATTTTTCTAAACCAGTAAAATTCTAACTGCATTCTAAATACTCACCCTTATATCTACTAAGTGTAGCTCTCACCTCTCATCAAAGAAGTTACTTTTGCAGAATATGAATAACATAGAAATTCTCAACCAGTCAAAATGCAGAGAAAAACTGACCATCAGGTGTCCAATAGGAACACCTTCAATATAACCCCTGCACCTATGGCTCAGGAAACATCACAGAAGAGAGGGTGGAAAAAGTGTAAGAGCCAAATGATGATGGAGGAGGATTAGCTGTCTATGTGTTACTTTCATTGGTTAATAAAGAAACTGCCTTGGCTTTTGATAGGACAGCAGCATAGATAGGTGGAGTAGACAGAACAGAATGCTGGGAGGAAGAAGGCAATGAGGCAGTCGCCATGACTCTCCTCTCCGAGACAGCTGCAGGTTAGAATCCTCCTGGTAAGCCACCACCTCGTGGTGCTACACAGACTATTAGAAATGGGTTAGATCAATATGTAAGAGTTAGCTAATAAGAGGCTACAGATAATGGGCCAAACAGTGTTTAAAAGAATACAGTTTCCGTGTAATTATTTCAGGGGTAAAGCTAGCTGGGAGGTGGGAGGCGGGCGGCGGGAAGTGGCCCACCACTCCTACTACAAAATGACTAGAACATCTGTTGTGATATAGTAGCATCTAAATATGACAAGGAAGCTACACCCATAAAGTCTCAATAATATGGTCATTTGGACAACAATTAACATTCCAACATGGATAGGGAAAGTCTCAGAAGACCCCACCCTTAGATAAAGAGCTATAGGCAATGGATGACTGCTGAGAGGGAAAGTCAGTCTACTCCACAGACAAATCTCATGATAGATGATCTAATTCCAAGTGGGCGACTCTAAACAAATACACATACAAGCAACACTAAATGGATTCAGCAAGTTATTTACAAATTACTGTAATTATATTTCATTTGTATTTTAATAAAGCTTGTCTGAAGATCACAGAGTAAAACATTTCCCCTTTTTGTCTAAAACAAAAAAAGAAACTCTCTGATCTTCAGGCAAGCTTTGTTTATTAAAATACAAATGAAATATCACTGCATATAACAATAATTAAGAAGAGTTCATAAATTTTCGAGGGAGTCAACCTTCCATTAGGAAATGCTTTCACTTTCCTAAGAATATCCACATAGATGATAAATTATTCTCTTTGCACTATGAGATCAGTATGAAGGCATTATGCGTATTTTGTAGAGGAAGAAAAACAGAGGTACAAAGCAAAGGAAGGAAGGAAGAAAGGGAAGGGAGAGAAGGAGGGAGGGAGGGAGGGAGAGAGCAAGAGGGAGAGAAAGGGAGGGGAGGAGAGAGAGAGAGAGAGAGAGAGAGAGAGAGAGAGAGAGAGAGAGAGAGAGAGAGAGTTAAATAACTTGGCTTTGGCTAAAGATACATACAGACTGAGGTTTTCTAATTCTCTTTAGAAATTAAAGAGAATTAGGTTAAAATAATTAACCTTTTTATTTTGACTCAACACCCGATGATGTAGATTCTGATTCAAATAGGGTCAAAACAAGGAGGGCAGGGGCCTGGAGACATGACTCAGCAGTTAAGTACACTAGTACTTCCAGAGGACCTGAGTTCACTACTTAGCTCCCATATCAGGCAGTTCACAACTGTGAGCTATAATTCCAAGATCAAGGGGTTCAACATCCTCTTAAGGCCTTGCTAATCAACTCTTGTACACATGACATACACTCACATAGACACACAAACATATACACATAAATAGCAATAAAAATAAGCACAGACAATAAGAACCAAACAAAGGTCGAGAGCTGTAGTTCAGTTCATTGAGTGATTATTTAGTATGTACTAAGCCCTGAGCTCAATTTCCATCATCACATAAAGTGGTGTGGCAGTACATAACTATAATCCTATCATTCAGGAGTGGGGATAGAAGGATTAGAAATTCAAGGTCATCTTTGGCTGCATAGAGAATTTAAGGCCAACCCAGGACACTTGAGACACTGCTGAAGGAAGAAAGGAAGGAAGGAAAGAAAAGGGAAGAAGGGAGGGAGGGAGAGAGAGAAAGAAAGAAAAGCGAAAAGGGGGAAAGAAAAAGGAAAGATGGGAGATAAGAAAAAAGGAGAAAGAGAGATGGGAGAAAAAAATGTCACAATAAAATCCATCTCTTTGCATACAAATCCCCCAAATGTAGCAGTGTGGTGAGAATATAGATCATGCAGAGAACAAATAAGATCTATAATGAGAAAACCATGTCATCCCAGAACATCACTCTCTACCCTACCCAAATCCTTTATTTATGGGTTGAACAACCTCAGAACCACAAAAAAGTTGCGAAACAATGGAAACTGAGAGCTTTAGTCTGCTTTATTTGTTAAAAAAAAAACACCTGAGACCAGGTAAATTATGAAGAATAGGAATATATTTGGTCTACACTTCTGGTAGCTAAGAAATCCCAAGGTTATGACATCAGAACCTTATCTGCAATTGCTGAGAACATTCCTGCTGCATACTAGCCTAGCTTGATGACATCAGCAGTAACACTGATGGAGTTGTATAAAGTCACAATTGCCCCACCTTCAGGAATTCATCTAACCCTAGTTGCCCCCCAAAGTCCCACCTCCAAATACAATTAATGTGTGATTTGGGGTATTAAGTTTCAATGCATGAACTTTTCGAACCGCAAGCTCTGAGATGGAAATTCTTCCATCCAAATGAAGTACGTGAAATGCAGTACAAGAGCCCAGCATGGAAGCTACAAACTGGAAGTAACTGGACAGAAATTTAGATTATTTTTCATTTTACTTTTTCGTTTTTTATATTTTTGGTTTTTTGAGACAGGGTCTCTCTGTAACTTTGAAGCCTGTCCTAGAACTAGCTCTTGTAGACCAGGCTGGCCTTGAACTCACAGAGATCCGCCTACCTCTGCCGCCTGGAGTGCTGGGATTAAAGGCACACACCACCACTGCCCAACCTCAGATCAATTCAGCTCCTATAATGCTTTTAGTTTGCATTGCTTAATACTTATTTGGTTGGCAATTGTTGCAAGAAAATTTTTATATTGACTCAACAGACGTTGATAGGAGAAATCAGAAGACAAACAAGAAAAGTAGCCTTCAAAACTCTGCCCTGAGCTGAAGAGATGGCTCAGTGGTTAAGAGTACTGACAGTTATAGAGGTCTTGAGTGTAGTTCCCAACATCCACATGGTGACTCACAACTGTACACATATATATATATATTGTATATTATATGTTATATATAATATATATATAACTAGTCCCATAGAATCCAATGTTCTCTTTTGATATGCAGACAAAATGCCCATATCCATAAACAAATACATCTTTTTAAAAACCTGTGCTCTTAAAAAGTCTAGTCAAGAGAGACAAAATATATGTTTGCAGTCTTAAAACAATAGAAGATATCACAAAAGAACCAGGCGGTGGTTCGTTTTAGTCCCAGCACACAGGAGACAGAGGTGGGGCAGATCTCTGTGAGTTCAAGGCCAGCCTGGTTTACAGAGTGAGTTCCAGGACAGTCATAGCTACACACAGAAATCCTGTCTTAGAAAAAAAAAACATAATTGAGCCATTGAGATGATTCCATGGACAAACACACTTGTTGCCAAGCATGAAAATGTGGTAAACCCACAGTATTATACCTGAGTTTAATTTCTGGAACCAATGGTAGAAGCAGAAACCCAATCCAGGCCACTTGTCCTCTGACCCCTAAAAATGAGTACCCACATGCATAAATTAAAACACAATAAAAATGTAAAGGTGCTAGGATGAAAGAAATTCATTTAATCATGGAAACTTCCTTAGGAAATAGAAGCTAGTATTGTTTACACTTTACAGGTAGGTAAACAAATTCAGAGAGCATATGTATGTTGTCAAGGAAACAGATAGTCAGGTGAGCTCCATGAGGTGCAACAAGATCTGTCTGCATCCAAGAGGACCATATTAACTAGAGAATGATTTCCACAGGAACTAGAACTTGGAAAAGGCCTTACAACAATGAAAAGCCCTGGCATTTCAAGGATCTTGATTGGATTTTGATATGACATGCAGATGTGTCATTTTTGAGGCAGGGTCTTACTGTATAACCTTGGTTGGCCTAGAATTCACTATGTAGACCAGGCTGGTATCACACTTACAGATATCTACCTGCCTCTTCCTCTCATATGCAGGAATTAATGTTGTATATCACCAAGTCCTGTAGTGATATTTTATCTGTGTTTTAACAAATAAAGCTTGCCTGAAGATTAAAGTGCAGAGATAAGGACATTAGAGGCCAGGGAGTGGTAGCACGTACCTTTAATCCCAGGAGTCGGGAGACTGAGGCAGAGGGATCTCTGTAAGTTCAAGGCCACCCTGAGCTAAGCACGACTAAATCTGTCTAAAAGAGAAATAGAGCTCACACAAAGGTGCTCCCAGCACTTGGGATCACATGCCTTTAATCCCAGCACTAGGGAGGTTGAGACAGGAGTGAGTGATATGGCTGGATGGAGAGAGGAATATAAGGGGAGGAGACAGGAACTCAGTGCAGTCTAAAGTTTGGTGGAGACCCAGTGCAGACTGCAGATTGCTCCTGCAGTCTGAGGTTACAATCTGAGGAGACAATCTGACGACAGGATCTACCTTCGGTAGAGGTAAAGGTCTCTCTAGTGGCTGGCCTCCCTGTGTCTCTGATCCTTCAGCCTTCACCCCCTAATATCTGACTTCAGGTTTGATTTATTAAGACGAATTAGAATTTGTGCTACATCTGGTGCCCAATGTGAGGCTCAAACCCACAACCCTGAGATTAAGAGTGCCATGCTCTACCAGCAGAATTATTTATTTTTATGTGTATGTTTATGAGTGTTTTGTTTGTATATATGGTAGTGCACCATGCGCAAGCAATGCAAGCCGTCCCCACAAAGACCAGAAGGTGGCACTGGATCCCTTGTAACAGACAGCATGAGCTGCCATGTGGGTGCTGGGAACTGAACTCCAGTCCTCTGGAAAAGTAACAAGTGCTCTTCACCTCTGAGCTAACTCTCCAGCCCCACTGCTGTATTAGAACTCACCACAGCTGTGTTCACCTGTACACTACTGACCCAAGATTGGACTCACCAACATTTCACCATGAAAGGGTAGAAACTCATGAGATTCCACCCTCCCCAAGGGACTACTGGCAGTTACTGGTTGCTAGGGTAAGAGGAGTCTTTCTCTGCAATGGTGTAGGTCCCTGGTAAGTTACCCATTCATTCAGTTACCTTCAATACATAACCCCACACCCATGTTCATGTAACCAACTCTAATTAAATTCATTGAGTCACCAAAAAAGAAAAAAATAAATGTAGTTAAGGGGAAGAAGAAAGATTTTTGGTAGGAAAAGGAGGGGGAAGAGAGGGGATAATGGGTAGTAAAATGATTAAAAGCAAATATATATATATATATATATATATGTTAAAAAGGTTTTATTTTATATAGCAGATTTTTTTATTATTTTATTTTTTAAAAAGAAAGCAAACTATCATTTTGCATTTTATATACCAATCCCAGATCCCACTCTCTCCCCTCCTCTCATTCCCTCCACCTATCCCCCAACCCCACTCCCCCATCCACTTCTCAGAGAGGGTAAAACACATTGTTTTGGGGAAGGTCCAAGGCCCTGCCTACTATATCCAGGCTGAGCAAGGTATCCATCCAAAGAGAGTAGGTTCCCAAAAAGCCAGTACAAGCAGTAGGGATAAATCCTGGTGCCACTGCCAGTGACCCCTCAGTCTGTCCCAGCCATACAACTGTCACCCACATTCAGAAGGTCTAGTTTAGTCCTATGCTGGTTTCCCCACTGTCAGTCCAGAGTTGGTGAGTTCCCATTAGGTCAGGGAAATTGTTTCACTGGGTGTCCCCATCATGGTCTTGTCCTCTTTGCTCATAGTGGAGCACTGGTCTGTGCTACTAAAGTCCAGTTGAAGAGTGAGAATAAGAGACAAAAAAGTTCTTAAAAACAATGCTCAAAATGGAATATCGAAAGTCGTATCTTAAAATTTTGAAATTTGTCTTCAACAGCTTGTGTGGGACTGTGCTCATCCCACATGTGTCCCAGGCAAGGACTCTGAAAGTAGACAGCTGCTGCCTGGGAAGTTGCTTCCCCAGGCTTGCATCCAAGTCTCCAGTACAGCAGGCTGCTCAGATGTGAAATCTCTGACTGCAACAACAAATGCTTCAAGTGCACATTTTCTGGTCACTGGACAATGTCCCACTGTTGACAGAGGCCAGGGGCATTGCATGAGAAGCCACGACAGAGGTTTCCAGGATGTTCTCTCGTCACTTCCAGACATATATCATCACTGTGTTGAATCTGCATGTATTGCCAAGGATTGTGATCTTCAGGAGATGGCCACTTGTTCTAGTTTGACTTTCTGTTACTGTGAGAGAACACTGCAACTTGGGAAGGAAAGGGTTTATTTCTGCTTGTGCATTCGGGTCACGGTCCATCACTGAAGAAAGTCAGGGCAGGAACTTGATCAAAAACCATGGAGGAATGCTGTTTGCTAGTCACTCACATAGCCATGTTCAACTGGCTCTCTTTCTTTTGCTTTTCCTTTTTGGTTTGTTTAGGGGTTTTTTGTTTGTTTGTTTGTTTGTTTGTTTGTTTGACACAGGGTTTCTCTGCATAACAGCACTGACTGTCTTGGAACTCACTATGTAGACCAGGCTTACCTAAAACTCACAGAGACCTGCCTGCCTCTGACTCCCAAGTGCTGGGATTATGCCAGGTTCAGCTAGATTTCTTATACTTTCCTTAACACCTGCCTAGGGATGAAGTTGTCCAGTGTGGGCTGGGCCTTCTCACATCAATCACCAATCGAGATAATCTCTTGTAGGCACAGCCACAGACTAATCCGATCTAGACAATTCTTCAATTGAGGTTCCCTCTTCCCAGATGACTAGATTGTGTCAAATTGACAGTAAACAGTAGAGATGGTCACCCTGTCAAAGAGTAGGAGACGCCCAAGAGAGCGCTTCACTGTGGCAAACTGAGCTAACTCATAGTATGACTATGATCATGCTAATGAGCCAACGTGCCATTGTTGTGGAACATTTGAACACATTCGAAAAGGCTACTCGAAAGTAAAGCTCTATAGGCCTGGGAAAACAGGTCATGCAGCCAACGATCACAGCGAGACAAATAGCAATGTGCAATTGAGCATATAGTCTCATTCCGTCCTTTCGTTACTTCTCCTTTTTCTAAATCCTCTTCCCTGCGCAAAGGTTAACAGGTAAGTCTACACCCAGAACAGTCAGCTTTATCTGCCATACAGGAAGAAAGAGATGGAAAAATAACATTCAGCCTTTAACCTCAAAAAAAAGTGCTTGATTTGAATGAAACAAAAACCTACCAAAAAGCTACAGTGATAAGCAGAATAACCAGAAAATATTTAAGGCTGAGGTGAGACAGACGCCTCCGCGGGTAGTGGCACTGACATGCGTGCTTGATGTCCCAAGCTTTATCCATAGATCCCACAAGGAAACAGCAGAGAACAGATTCCCAAAGGTTGTTCTCTGACTCCACATGCACTGTAGCACATGAGCGTCTGCATCCACACACGCAAGCACACACAGAACAATAAACAAACAAAAACTCTTCTAAGTTTAAGGCAGAAATTCTAGAAAACTCTACCAGAATGTAAATATGCAGTGTTCCATAGCACCCTGACCCACAGTTGAAGTAGATACAGTGGAGGAGAATAAAATTCCTCAGCTGGGAAATCCTAAGAATAGACTGAGGTGATTTCTATACTGGGGATTTCTATACACAAAACGCCTTGGACTCAGGAAATATGGCGGAACAGAAGCATCAAGGACTCACCTACTCCATGTGCTGAGGTGAGTGGATACAGGAAGGAGAGCACCGGAACTCACCAGGAGAGAGCCTGGAGGTCTGGTGAAACTCAGGACAAGTGTGTGGAAACAGGAATGGAGCATCCCAGCCCCTGTCCAACAGCACCATGGCCAGGGGAAGGAAAGCTGTCCATCTGCAAGGGTAGATAAGCGGTCTTGGCAAGTTGTATTGGTGGGGAAGCTGACAGTTTCTGGGTTCTGCAGA
The DNA here is from genome assembly GCF_982192425.1 of Myodes glareolus. Taxonomy (NCBI): domain Eukaryota; kingdom Metazoa; phylum Chordata; class Mammalia; order Rodentia; family Cricetidae; genus Myodes; species Myodes glareolus. The sequence continues at coordinate 33,669,914 of NC_142053.1, read as the reverse complement.
GTGGGCTGGATTTAGAGGGAGTCTACATTGTCTCCTAATGAACTTTTAGGGTGCTGCATCAGGGAGCCACCTTGACAGCTGTACTGTTGTCTGAATGTGTGCTGCTCAGAATATCAGAAAGCCCTGAATGTTTGCATCTCCAGAGACATCCCGCTGTACTAGCTCTGCAGGCAACTAAAGACAACATTAGCTCATGTAAGAGACTGACTCAAATTACCTAAGGCAGAGGTTCTCAACCTGGGTCATGATCTCTTTGGGGATGAGATATTACAATGCATAAGATTAGTAGAATTGCAGTTATGAAGTAGCAATGGAATAATTTTATGATTAGTGCCACCACAACATGAGGAACAATTAAAGTGTCACATCATCAGGAAGATTGAGAAGCACTGGCCTAAGAAATCTATCCTGTAAAGAACATAGGTTGTGATGCAGGACCGAGCAGAAGGTGCTACCCTTTAGTAAAGGCAGAACAGGAAACACACCAAATCTTGTGTATGTCCTCTTGCCTTGGGTTTACGTAGGTACAGAAACTGAGATGCAAGGATTAGGGGCAGTAGAACATGAGGTTCTCACAGTTCTTGCCCCACTATCACCCGCGAAAAGATATCTGGGAGGAGTACCAGCTTTTGTTGTGCTTCCGAGGCACAGAGCCTGAGAAGCTCCAAAGAGAGTCTTCGTCTGGTGCCCTGTGTATTCCCTGCTAGCTCTTTTCTGACATGCAACTCAATTTCAAATAGCTTCGGTCTAGACATCTTCACTTGATGTCTGTAAGGATGAATGGAAGGGTAAAGAGCCGTTGATCAATACCCTGCGTCACAGTATACCAACTAAAATGACCCAGAAAGCAGCTCTGTTCAGCATAGGCCCAAATCATTACCTATGCTTACTCCTCTGAGGATTGCTTTAGCTGGCAAGAAATTTTCTCTTTCTCTCTCTCTCTCTCTCTCTCCCTCCCTCCCTCCCTCCCTCCCTCCCTCCCTTTTCTCTTTTAAAATGTTTTAGCTATCCTTTGAGAACGTCATACAATATAGTTTTATAATACCCATCCTTCTTCCCCTAACTTTTTCCAGATCCTTCATGACCCCCTACCCATGCATCCAACTCCCCCCCATCTCGCGTTTAAAAAGTTGAGTATAATAGCTCCATACTTTAATTCCAGCATTCAGGAGGCAGAGGCAGTGGATCTCTATGAGTTTGAGTTTAGCTTGCTCTACAGAGTGAATTCCAGGTCTACTAGAACTACATAATGAGATCCTATTTAAAAAAAAAAAAAAAGCAAGAAGGTCAGGCAGTAGTGGTATACAACTTTAATCCCAGCACTCGGGAAGCAGAGGCAGAAAGAAGTCAGTGAGTCCAAGGTCAGCCTGTTCCACAAAGCAAATTCCACGACAGCCAGAGAAATACTATCTCAAAAAAAAATTTAAAAAAAACAATAACAACAAAACAAAAAAAAATGTACCCAGCTTGTGTTGGCCAACTGCTCCTAGGTGTAGAGCCTGTCCTGAAGTGTGGCTGATACACCAGGTGTCACTCCACTGAAGAACATTGACTTGCCCTCTCCTGGCAGTAATCAAATGTCAATAGCTCTTCAACCAGCTGTAGGGCTCTGAGCCTACCTTCCCTCCTTCATGCTGGGATTTTGTCTGGGTTGAACTTAGAGGTTTTGGTGTTGTCTTCTACTGCAAAAAGAAACTATTTGTTGTTTGGGGTTTTGTTTATTCCCTTAGTGTTTCACTATTTTATTTTGGGGTTTGTACAGGGTAACAATACCAGGGCCTTTACAAATGCCTGTGAGCTACACCAGTAGCCTAGCTGAGTGGAACTGTGCCAAACTCCAGCCAAAAATCCAGTCTTACTAGATATAAATAACTTGCTTTGGTATAGGTCTTGGTTTATTGATATAAATTTATGGTCAATTTTGTTATATGTATATTTCTGTTCTTGATTAAGGTATTGTGATTGTGTAGTTCATTTAAAAATGTAATGTATAATTAAGAAATATAGGTTAATAGATAATCCTCTATAATAGTCAAGTTTGTAGTCACGCTAGTTAGATTGTCTAGATGTATAGAGACATATTTCCGTTAGTTAGGTATTCTTCAAATCTTTCAGAAACCTTCAGAATATGGCATTTAAATGTTTTAAAAATTTAGGACTTCTCATGACAGTGAGACACATCTGCTCCTGGAAGCACCAATTACTTTGAGAAGAAGATAGACATCAAAGAGGCTCCTTAGCCATTTGGACAAGAAACTGCATTTGTCTGAACTGCTGAACTGGACATGCAGTGCCAACAGAGAGATGACTGCTGAACTTGCCTAAAGGTGAGATGGTCCTTCGGGGTTCCTACTTCATAAAAGAGTCTGTGAGACATTCTGCAGGACACAGAAGAAAGTGATTGAACTGTTTTTGAAATTTCTTGTTTCATGAAAAAGTCTGCTGGATACTATGGGCTTGTAGGCTGAAGATGGATGCCCCAACAGTACAGAATGTTGGGTGACTGTCCAGACAGCAAGATGTCACTGTCAATTCTAGAATTTTAGAAGTTGCTTACAATGCACTTCCAATTTACATTGTAATATTATATTCTTCTGGAGTCTTTGATGGAGTTGAAGAATTTATAGTTATATAGTTTTCCTTTGTTATGATAAAAGATAAAGTAGATATAAATATTGTAACTGTAATTCTTGCTAGAATTTTAATATGTGAAAGCCTTCCTTTTTGTTTAAACAGAAAAGGGGAAATGGTATAGAAGGTCCTTTTTTCTATGTATTGCTTGTATTGGTTAATGAATAAAGACTGCCTTGGCCTGATAGGGCAGAACTTAGGTAGGTGGGGAAGATGGAACTGAATTCTGGGAGGAAGAAAGCAGAGACAGAGGGATGCCATGGGTCTGTGGGTGGAGGTAGACTTGCTGAAACTTTTCTGGTAGGCCATGACCTCAGGGTGATATACAGATTAATAGAAATGGGTTAAATTAAGATGTAAGAATTAGCCAATAAGAAACTAGAACTAATGGGCCAAGCAGTGATTTAATTAATACAGTTTCTGTGTGGTTATTTCGGGGCTAAGCTAGCCTGGTGGCCGGGATGAACAAGCAGGCCCTCCTCTTACAATTACTCAAACTTTAGCAAGTATTTCAGCTTAAGAAATAGTGGTGACAAGCTTTATGGTACACACCTGTAATCCCAGAAGTTAGGAGGCTATGACAAGAGGGTTCTTAATTCAGGTTCAGTCTGATCCTTTTGCCCCTACTTCCCAGAGGCTGGAACTGAAGGTCAGGGATTGTGTGCATAATATTGTCTTCTCTCATGCCCTCTACTCCCATTAATCCTCTTCCTCTTCCCAACTTGCTCCCCTTCTGTTTCATTGTGTGTGTGTGTGTGTGTGTGTGTGTGTGTGTGTGTGTGTGTGAGAGAGAGAGAGAGAGAGAGAGAGAGAGAGACTAGATGATTCATTAAGATTGTTTACAGAAACATGGGCTCTTTACCAGTGACTACATCACTGAAAAAAATGTCTCTCCCTCCCCAATCACCCATTAACCACGTATAAATCCTCATGGAGGCCAGGATCCCACAACTGTATCCCCCTTCCAGGAAAGGGTATTTTTGGGCCCAACCTAGTACAGATCTTATACAGGGAATCACAGCTACTGTGGAGTTTAAGAGTGCAGTGACCATCCATGTGAAAAAGTCAGAATTTCACAGCATTTTTGAAGTTCTCTTGTTCATTCTGCCTTTTCTTCTGGAACATTTCCTGAGCCTTAGAGAAGGTCATACAGATCTCCTTTTTCTGGGCTGGTAGTCAAGATGGTTAATCTTGGTTGTCAACTTGATTACATCTGGAATTAACTAAAACTCAAACAGCTGGGCACACTTGTGAATTTTCTTGAACAGGTCATTTGAGATTAGAAGACCCACATTAAATTGTGGCCATGCCTTCTGATGGCAGCACACATAGAAGAACATGAGAGGAAGAGGCGTTTGAATTTTTACCTGATTGTCCTCACTCTCACTTGGTGTGGGAGAATTGTCTGTATTCTGTCAATCATGTTTTGAATAAACGTTGATTGGTCAGGCAGGAAGTATAGGCGGGTCAACCAGACAGGAAGTAGAGGCAGAGCGATGAGAACAGCAGAAGGCTAGGAATGAGGAAGCCCATTCCTCCCATTCCTGCCCAGACCACCATTAAGCAAGATGTAACCTGCCCAGTTGTGAAAGGTACCAAGCCATGTGGCTAACATAGATGAGAATAATGGGTTAATATAAGCTACAAGAGATAATAAGAAGACTGAGCTAGTGGGCCAATCAGTTTAAAACCTAATGTAGAGTCTGTGTGATTTTCTTTGGGGTACTGGGTGGGGACAGAAACCCCAACAAGCAGGCCCCTTCATGTTTCACTCCCTGGCAAGTTCATCTGTCATTGTTGCTGAGACATTTATTTGCTAGTATTACAATTTACTTCTTTTGAATTTCAATATAGATTGAAGACCAGCAGCGCTCTAGGACTTCCATGGGACTCAAGCACCTAATTGAAACTGCTACCAGACTGAACAACTACAACTACCAGACTGCTACCAAACTAAACAACTTCTTGGCCTTTGTATTAGTGGACAGACACTGAGGGACCATCCAGACCACAGACTAAAAACCACTCTAATAAATCCCCTTTTAACATACATACACTCATTCATTCTATCAGTTCTGTTCTTTTTGAGAAACCTACCATTTATTCTCATTATTTTAGACAGTTATGAGTCAGCAGGCACTACTACTACTCCAAAAAGAAGCTTCTCTGACGAAAGCTGACAGCAGCACTAATCTATGGATATAAGTATAGTTATTTAGAAGGCAATGTGATATCATGTCCACTTAGTAAAACAATAGTAATAGCCTCTCCAGTCATGTTATTTTGATCACCTATACCAGATGTAAATTCTATACTATGGAATAAGTATCAAATCTAACCATAAAGTGGTTAGTTGTATAAAGCACTCTACCAACTGAGCCGTAGACTCAGCCCTGAATAACACACATTTTCAGTCATAAATGACTGAAATACAGGAGGAATTTTAAAATTCCTTAAATCAAGTAAACCTATAAACACACATAGCAAAATCAGTGAGATAAAGCCAAAAGAGTACTAAGAAGGAAATTCATAGCAAAGAGAAGTTACATCAAAAAAACATTTTTAAGCAATAAACATATCGTAAAGAAATGAAATGGAGTGCCTTAACTATTTCTCTATTGCTATGACAAAACATGACCAAGGCAAGTTATAGAAGGAAATATTTAATTTGGGGTTCATAGTTCCAGAAGGTTAGAGTCCATGACCATCATGGACAGAAGCATGGCAGCAGGCAAGCAGGCATGGCACAGGAGCAGCGCAGACAGTTCATATCCTTATCCAAAAGTAGGAGAAAGCAGAGAAAATTAACTGGGAATGATTAAAAGGCCTTTGGAACAACAAAGCCCACTGCCAGTGATCAGTGATCCACCTCCTCCAACAAGGCCATAGCTCCTAATCCTTCCCAAATGGTACTAACCAATGAGGATCAAGCAGTCAAATATATTATCCCATAGTATCCCTTCTCATTCAACCAATCACATAGAGACTAAAGAATAATTCAAAGAATCAATGACTCAGCATTGGCTCTTTGAAAAAAAGTAAACAAAATTAGCAAATTGTAATAGGCTTTCTCTTAGACTCCAGGCCCCAAGTCATGACACATGAACACTTATTATTAATTATGAATGCTTGGCCTTATCTTATGCTTGTTCCATTAGCTCTTATAACTTAATTTAAACTGTTTTTTCTTTATCTACATTTTGCCTTAGGACTTTTTACCTTTCTTTCATTCTGTATGTCCTATTTTCCCTGCTTCTTCTCTGTCTGGCTGGTGACTGCCTGGCTCCGGGCATCTCCCTTTCTTTCTCCCTCTTTCTCTTTTCTTGAGCCTAGATTCCTCTTCCTACTAGTCTTTGTCTTCTAGCCCTACCTGTCCCTCTACAACCTAGCGATTGGCCATTCATCTTTTTATTAGACCAATCGACTGCCTTATGCAAGCAAAACAACCCATCTTTACATAGTTAAACAAATGCAGCATAAACAAATGCAACACACCTTTACATAGTTAAAATAATAGTCTGCAACGTAAACAAATGTAGCACATCTTTACACGATTAAAGTAATATTCTCCAGCAACAAACCTTTAGCCAGAATGAGAAAGAGAAATTGAAGGTGAGAAAAGATAACTATATAGTAACAAATGGGAAAATCTAGGAGAAATTGATATGTTTCTGAACAAATATGACTTACCAAAACTGTATCGAGAAGAAAGTATCAAAAATTTTATTGATAAAAATACAGTCTCTATAACAAATGGTTCTGGAAAAACTTGATCACCACCTGTAAAAGACTGACATGAGATACCTGTTTCTCATTCTGTACAAAAATCAACTCAAATTGGATCAAAGACCCTAGTTTCTGACCTATAATTCCAAAACTACTAAACTGAAATACAAGAGCAATACTTCAAGATGTTGACCCAGGCAACAATTTTCTTCAAAAAAAACTCAAAGTGTAGGAAATGGAGGCAAAATATGACAAATGAGATTACATCAAGTTAATAATCTTCTGTACAACAAATAAAGCACTCAGGACTAGTAAGAAAGATGAGTGGACAAATATCAGACAACCTGATTTTATACCCAGAACCCATGTGATGGGTGAGAACTCCTGCGAACTGTCCTCTGACATAGCAGGCCCCATTGGCATGTTCATGTACACGCACACAATAAATAAATAAATGTTCAAAACAGAAACAGAGTAAAGACACAGTTCACACAATGGAAAAAATTCTTTGCCAGCTATTTATCTGACAAAAGATTAATATATACAGAATATATATTAAAAAGTAAGAAGTTTTTAAAAAAACTAAACAACAAAAATAATCCAAATTAAAAATGGACAAATGCAGGGTCTGGAGAGATGGCTAGTGGTTAAGAGCATGTGCAGCCTGGTAGAGGACCAGAGTTCAGTTCCCAGCCCCCATGCCAGGCTGTTCTTAACATGTACGTACTCATATACCTACACATAATTTTAAAACTTTTAAAAAATTTTTAATGGGCAAATGCAGACTCAAATATAAATATCACATTTTCTCCCATATGTGAAATCTAGGTACAGACCCACACATATAAAACATGAAAATAGGAGGGAGAAAGGAGATGCATAGCGGAGTAATAGAAAGTGAATATGATAAAACTACATTATTAGGATGTGTGAATATCACAATGAAACCCATCATTTCGTACAATATGCATTAATTTTTCAGGGTTTTTCAAAAGTTCAAAATGAAATGATTTGCATGAAAATGAGCAGAACTGGAGATCATCGTGTTAAGTGAAACAGACCGTTCCCACCGCAAGGATTTTGTTTTCTGTCATAACTGGAACCTAGGAAGATAGAAAAAGGAAGATTGTTAGAAATATATAAAAAAATAGCAAAGAAAGAGGGATGAGAGAAGGCAAACAGGGTGAATAAGATCAATATACATTATATTCGTGTATAGAAATGTCACAAATAAAAACATTACTTTATATATCTAATATATAAAAAATAAAGTATGGATATTAGCATCCATGGAGACAAGAAAAACACGGAAGGGAAGAAAATACTACTGAGAATTCAATTTTTTTTTAGCCCACATGATAAATTATCACTTGAAAACCTAATTCAAGTAATTAAACTGAAATTGCCATTCTTAACCAGTGCACCATTTAATAGAATTTTAGTTACCCAATGTGGCTTTCAGTTCACCTTCAGTCAGGACCCCACATATTACAGGGACTAGATCAAAGTCAAGAGTCATCGTCATCATCAAGAGCTGTAGTTAAATATCCTTAGAGGAAGAAAGAAGGAATGCCATTTTCTCTTCTAAAAAAGTCAAAATATTGCTTGTCAGTTTCTTCAAGTATATAGGATTAGCACCTGCCCCAAATAAACTGAACAACATGAAAAGGTCAGCTGCTTGCAACTTTACTTTCTTGCTCATAAATTAACAGGGGCTTTCCCAGGAAGGTAACACTCTCATTTAAGACATTCTGGAGTCTTTGTTTCCATTTCAAATGGTAGGTAATCTCTGTCTTTGATTAAACAAGTAACTGCAACCCACTGCCATGCCTTTGACACCTGTGAAAATGGTATGTTTCTGAGAAGGAGCCTTGGGGGAAATCCACCAGTACCCAAGCCCTTGCTCCTCCATCCTAGAGCGTGTGCCACTGAGTCACCAGGAAAGAGCATTAGATGCTGTATGTAGTGTGCCATTTAGGAGTCCCGTGAGATCTAGAGGTTCCCAAAAATTTAGGAGCAGTTGGAACTCCCCAAATTAGGTCATATTTGACCCTGGCATAATCTCAGAAAGTATTACTATGTTCCCATGTTTAATACTATGTTCTCTGATGCTTCCCCTGGTAGATAAGGTAATAGTTTCTCCTCCTATTAATCCCTGAAGCATATATAAATGCAACAATATGTGGCAAGAAAGTCTTGATAGCTGTGACTAAATCAGAAATCATTCAGTGGTGATATTAACCTTAACTATCTAGATAGACTGGATATTATCACAAGATTCCCTATGAAAGGGAATCAGCAAGATCAGAGTCAGAAGATGTGACAAAGGCTTGAAAAATTTGAAGATGTGTTGCTGACTTTGAAGATGAAAGGAAGGGCTATGACCTCAAAATGTGGGTGATTTCTTACAGTTGGAAAGAGTAAAGAATGATTGTCCCATGAAGGCTACAGGAAGAATATATCTCTGCTAATACCTTGATTTTAGAACTGTTAAATACAGATCCATGAAACAAATTTGTGCTGTGTTTGTGTTAATTTATTACTGAAGTGTTGGTGGGGAAGAAATAAAAACCCACAGTTCTTACCTCAAAGAAAATAATCATTTATTCTAAAGCCAAACATGAGTGAGCAACGCCCAGGAATACAGATGTAGGTCATGCCTAAGACTATGTTCTAAGTGGTAACAATTTCATGAAGTTTTTATGGTAACAGAACAAAGAAAGTCATAAGTCAGGACTCCTTCCAAATATATTGGTGGAAATATCAGTAGGTAGATTACAGCAATCTGTAATTGATTAAAGAAATCTCTAGGGTCAGCCTCAGATGTCTACATGGTACTTACAACCAGCATGGCTTTCTGTCTTCCTCTTCATCTCCCTCCTCCATGCAGCTTCCACAATTTTACAGCTTGCCTGCCCTGCAGTTTTGTCTTGTTTTGTTTCGTTTTTAGAAACTCTAATTTAAAAAATTCTTCAAATTTTCTTCTGTGTCTGTTCTTAAAATTTTTTACTAAAGAAACTAAAAATTCCAAGAGAGATCCCAATTTCCCTGGTAATGCCATGAACAATAACAGTGTCAGCCATGCATACAAAATGAAGAGGAAACACCACATCTGCATCACATGTACTGAGTTTATCCCACTTCTCCAACGCAAAACAAGCTGTAACATTTCAATTAATGTTCAAATTCTTGTGAATGTGATCCTATATAACTGTATTGACAGGAAATCCACTCTTTCGGTTGAAGTCCTTTAGAAAAGAGTTTCAAACCCATTTCCTGACCCCATTCCACAGCCTATATTGTCAACCACAGGATCTCTGGGGCTCAGTTACTCCAGATAAATGTTTCAAGATAAAGTAGATTGAGACCCTTCCAAATCTTTCATACACGATTCTTTGTTTTGACTTCACACCACTTCCTCCTCCCCAACCTTGCCACACCCCAACCTGATTTGCTGGGTTGAAACAGTGTTTTGTCTAAGCAGCGACAAAGACTTCATAGAAAACTGCCCATACTTCACCTCACAGCCTGCATGACAGAGACAGCCACATTCTCCTGTCTCCTTCTAGCTCAACAATTTTGTCAGCCTGTTCTGACTCCAGAAATTGGCCTGGACAACCTAGTCTATCCAATCTTGTTACAATATATTTGGACCTCAAATATAACTTCAGTCTAAACTTTAATATCTTAATTTCATTCTACTGGTGAATCCCTACTATTCCTTAAGCAAATGCTCCACATTCCTATTCCTGACAATGGCAGGGTCTCCTATTGTGATGAGGATATAGTGCCTTAGATTTAGGTAATGTAAAGATCATTTTGATAACTCGTTCAGAACAAAGAATGAAAGCTTCAAAAGGAAGCAATGGTTTCACAAAAATTTCCAGCAACTTCAAAATGTTTCCTTCCCTGTTTAGGAAATGGTTACAGTCTTGCCCCCCATGGTATTCCTAGGCCATTAGCTTGTTGTCCCTGGCTTAGATAATGAAAAGACATTGTTGACTGAGTTTTCTGTCCTGCCTGGTTCCCGCAGTCGTTAAGTCCCAAAAAAAATCACACAGAGGTCTACATTAACTATAAACTGTTTGGCCCATTAGCTCAGGCTTCTTATTAACTCTTATAACTTATATTAGCCCATTATTCTTGTCTATATTTGCCATGTGGCTCAGTACCTTATTTGGCGAGGCAGTCACATCTTGCTTCTTCTGTGGCTGGGTCAGGACTGAGGACCAAGCTTTCCTTTTCCCAGAATTAACCTGTTCTTGTCGCCGTGCCTCTACTTCCTGCCTGGTTGCCCCACCTATACTTCCTGCCTGGCTACTGGCCAATCAGCATTTATTTAAAATATAATTGACAGAATACAGACCATTGTCCCACACCAAGACATGGGCACCTAAAGAAAAAAAAGAAAGCAGACTTAAAGTTGGTACAAGCAATCCACGTGAACAACTTTGCAATGATTGCAGCCAAGGGGGAATTATGCTTTGAGGTAGCTGAAATGGGCAGAGCCCAATAGATAAGACTGTTGAGGGAGCTTTATCAGGGAACCCACATGCCCTGCTGCGAGAGGGCATCAGCACTTTCTGTTTGCTTAGGATCAGTCTATCAACACACACCTACTTTCCACTGACCCTGTTTACTGAGCTTGCACTGCTGATACAGGCATGAGTGGGAATCTGGAGAACATTTGCTGGGATTTCCAGGCTCTTCTGGTCCAGGACAAACAATTAGATGAGGGCCACATGGAGAGCGGTAGGAATAGAGTTTGTTTATTAAGAGAGCACTTCAGAGGATGGAAGTAGGCCAGAGAGCCGGGAAACATTAGAGGTTCAATGTCACCAGGCCAGTCATGACCCTTTATGGATATTTTACATAGCACCAGGTTTCTTTCATATTTGTGTATGGGGGCTTTTCACCCACATGCTCTGTCCCTTACATGCAGCCCTGCGGGATAGGTTCAGACTTTTTCATCATTGGTGGATGTACTGATATTGGTACCTCTTACTCCATGCGCTACCACTCTGCCATCCTACAACCAGGGTTCCCAAATTGTGGCCCCTAGAGCAACAGAATAGTCCCCTGGAAACTTGTTAGCTATGCAGATCTTCAGCCCCTATCCTGAGTGGCGGAATCCGAAACTCAAGGGCTGGGGGGAGAGGGGGTAGCATCATCAGTCTTAATCACCTCAGGTGATTCTGATTGCATGTTCCACTGTGAGGACCAATGACAGCCTTAGTTCTATTGTAATCGTCGAGTTCCCTGCCGAGTGCCAGAGAAGAGATCAGAGTGGCCAAATAAGATATGAGGCTCAAAATCAGATGTGACAATGTGACAAATGTGACTCCTCTAATCCCAATACTCAGGAGGCCAAGGCAGGAGGACTGCTCACAAGGCTGAGACCAGAAAAGTTTGAGATGTACAAGTTTAAAACTATGAAAAATTTAAAAAGACACAGAACACTTAGCAACATTAATTTCAGCTGAACAACAATTTTATTGCACAGTATGTGCTTATATTAAGAAGCAAACTGCAGGCCTGGTATGGTGAGGCAGAAGGATCGGCACAAGGTCATACTCAGCTACAAAGAGAATTCCAGGCCAACCCTGTCTACTGGGGAGGCTAAGGCAGAAGAACCACAAGTTCAAAGTTCATCTGAAATGCAGAGTAAATCCAAGGCCAGACTGAGTAATTTAGTGAGATCCGGTCTCAAAGTAAAAGAAAAAAAAAAGACCCAAGATATAGTGTACTGGTAGAGTACATACATGCCTGGCATGCAAAGGCTCCGGGTTCAATCCCCAGTATACTCCCCATAAAAAGCAGCTGTTTATATATCCTGAGATACAAGTTTTATTTAGCTATTTCTCACTATGTGGCCCTGGCAAGCTGGACCTATATTCACTGTTCTAACTTAAGGGGCCCCAACTACTATTGTTTCCAGCAGTAATACTTATTTTATTTTTTTCTCTGTGATTAGACTACTGCCCGATCCTTATAAGGCGACTCGTGTGAACTAGATAAAGGCACCTTCCCTTGGGTTGCTGCAGCATTGCACTTGAATGCACAGCCTGAAAGAAGGATCCTAAGCAGCAGTTTAGCCCCCTGCTCACCCCCTCAAACTGCTTGATCCTTTGAGACAGATCAGAGCCCCCTGCCCTTGTGACAGGCCTCCTTACTTCGGGGCTACTTGGACTCATTCTAATTGCTTACACTTGGCTTTGTTTCAGAGTCCATCAGGGTGGGGAGAGCCTGCTCCCCACCACCCAAGACTCGGGTTTTCTAAAACCATGTTTGTCAAAAAGCATCCGTGTGTAGATCCTTTTGTTCATAATGGTGGCATTCAAGTTGAATTGCGCATGAAATCATCTTGCTAAAGAAGCTGCATTCTCTATATAAAAGGGGGCAAGAGAAATGGAAGGATCTGATTAGTTAATAAGAATTCCGAGTAGTGAAATTCCAGATTAGCATAAGACGGTTTCTTTTTCAGAGCACGTGCATCACCAGAGCAAAAGAATTCTTTTCTTTCCCCCTTTCTGTTAAAGCATTTAGTTCTAAAATAGTATAATCACAATAAGACTTTCCAATGTGTGAATTATAGTATATTAAGTCATGACTAATTGCATTGATTTGCATTCAGGGTTTTTTAACATCTGTGTGGTAATTATCCTAATCCAATTTGTTATGCAGAATACAATCAACGTTATATATGTTGGTGTTTAGGGCCTGACACCATTTCTTACTAAAAAGGAGGATGATATATAAAGGTAGCTCAGGTGGAAAGACAAGCACATCTTTTATAGAGAGCAGCTCCCTTTCTTGATCTCCCAAATTAGCTGGGGGAAGGGTGGAAGCAGAGATCAAGCAAATTTCATTAGCATTTTAAAAGGAGGCCCAAGAAAAGAGAGAAAAGGAGCACATCCAACAGGAGCGCTCATGAGAACGAGAGAGCAAGCTGTAGGAAATCCTCGGGCAGATTTTTTTTTCCTAACAGGCTGTGGCTTTCAGAAGCTTCCAGAAATAATATCCTGACCTTGCCTGATAATGAGCCAATAAGACCGTGTTCTGCTGACACTGTGCTATTTCAGTAAGGATTGCATCTTACCTGCGAGGCAGGGTTTAGCTTTGAACCTTTCAGAAAAAAAAGATAGAATACTGACAGATAGCGCTCAGAAAGTCCTGTAAACCGGGGGCACAGCCAAAATATATGGCAAGGGTAAGGAAAAAAGCAAACCATGGCTCCTGCCTCTGCGCCCATCTGAACATCCATGTGACACCTTGCAGCCTTCTCACGAGTGTCTGAAACATCTGATTGTCTATGCTCCAGTCTTCCTTTATCAACAATGCAAACCTTAAATGAGCAATACTTAGCCAGGTTATTTATTTATTGTCTACTCTTTGGAATTTAACCCAGGTCCTAGTGCATGCTAGGCAAACGAGCTTCCACTGCAATATTTCCCCCAGCCCTTAATCAACCTCGTTTTAATTTTTAAAAGTATTTAAATTTTTTTATACAATATATTTTCATCATATGCTTTCACCTCCCCAGTTCAGATCTCTTCCCCACCTCCCTCCCCACCCAACTTTGTCCTTTCCCTTCCTCTCTCCCTCGTTCTGTCAAAAACGAAAAGAACCTGAGAAAACAAAAGAAAATCAGTAAGACAAAAAAATACCCAAACCAAACAGAACAGATACACATACAATAAAACATGAGTCTGTTTTGTGCTGGCTTAACAGTCCAGGACATGGGCCCTGCCCTAGACTGTAGCTGATATGCCCAGTGACACGTCAACCGATTTTCTCTTGCCCAACAGGCATCAGTTGTGAAGCGCTTCCTGGTTAGTGGTGGGACCTTGTGTCCACTCTACATTACAGTGCTGGGATCTTCGTTAACCTCCTCTTTTAAGAGAGCAAACTTTATTTAATTCAGAAGAGAATAGACCAAAAGAGAAGGTTCAGATGTCTCAGGGACAACGGAAACTCCAAAGGGGAGGTTTAAAAAGCCAATGTAGCAGATTTTGCTGTCTTCACTTAATTTGCCATTTTTGTAAGCACACAAACCTTGAGCCCTCCAAATATGGCAGGAGCCTCATGTTGGAGAAAGGGGTCAAAGAATCCCCTCCAACCTTCCCTCCACCTCTTACCTCTCCAACAAGCCAGCACTGCCTTTAGTCAGTAATTCTATGGTCCCCTGCCAAGCTGCAAATAAGAATCACCAGGAAATCTTGTTAAACATATAGTTATCTCATTCCTTCTTCAATGATGAGGGCTTAGGAAGGATCAAGCCTAGAGCTTTAAAAGTTCAGAAGGACTTTAATCAATAGCTCCACCAGGCACCTGCTCTGATTCCCAACCAAACATGCATCCCTATGCGTAAAACAGTAATATAGTGATATTTTATTTACATTTCATAAATAAAGCTTGCCTGAAGACCAGAAGGTTAAACTAAGCCACTAGAGGTCAGGCAGTGGTGGCACACCCCTTTTATCCCAGGATTTGGGAGACAGAGGCACGTGGATCTCTGTGAGTTCAAGGCCGCCCCGGGCTACACACAATCAATGCTGCACAGATCTAGGTGGTGGTGGCTCACACCTTTAATCCCAGCACTAGAGAGGAATATAAGCAGGGATGAGACAGAAACTCATTTTCTTTCCATATGAAGATTTCTTAGAGGTAAGAGTTCTCTAGTGGCTTGGTAGCTTTGCTTTTCTGTTCTTCAGCTTGAACCCCAATATCTGTCTCTGGGTTTGTATTATTTATGCTACAGAGAAATTTACTTTACAGCTAAGCGGCAAACAAGCAGGTTTTATCAACCTTCCTTAGTATATTACAAGGGATTCAGTAAATAAAGCAATAATAAAACTATTCATAAGAACAAACCCTGGCACTTTCCATTTTGGAGCAGTCTACTCTTGGTTTGGTTGGGTCACTATATAAGCTATTTCCTTCCATGCAACTAATGACAGTTCTGATTAACTTTCTCAATCCCCCATCGTTAATTCCTAAGTATTAAAAGATCTTAAAGCGCTGCACTCAACTCTCAATGCAGAGAGAGAGAGAGAGAGAGAGAGAGAGAGAGAGAGGAAGAAGAGGAAGAGGAAGGAGAAGTAGAAGGAGGAGGGGGAAGAAGAAGAAAAAGAAGAA
This sequence comes from Myodes glareolus, assembly GCF_982192425.1. Taxonomy (NCBI): domain Eukaryota; kingdom Metazoa; phylum Chordata; class Mammalia; order Rodentia; family Cricetidae; genus Myodes; species Myodes glareolus. The sequence goes on along the minus strand of NC_142053.1, from coordinate 33,654,419 downwards.
GAAGAAGAAGAAGAGGAGGAGGAGGAGGAGGAGGAGGAGGAGGAAGGCCACATTTACTGAGAATCATAAATCCCCCAGCGCTCAATGTCTCATCAAATTCATATTGGAAATGATCGTCTGCTTGCTATACATCTCCACTTGTCCTCAAACTAGTCCAAGTTGAGTTCAGTCTCCTCCTATACAGCAATCTTGAATCAAATCTTTCTTACTAGCTTGTTTACAAGTGTCAGAATATTTTCTTTTCAATGGACCCCTGGGAGAAGTTACCTCTGCCAGACTAGGGTTTCATTTAGCCAACTTCTGAACTAGTCCAGGTCTGTCCCAGCATACTAACCAGGTTGCTGGTGGCTCCATCCAAGGGCTTAATAAATAAGCGGGAGTCTTTCCTAAGAACTAGCCCTCCTTTTGAGGACTTTGTTCTCAGGAAATTTCTGACAGCAAGATTCTAAAGGTCTCATCACTGAACAAAGCATGAACTCAGTGTTTGCTCTAGGTCTTTCTCTGTGGGAGGAACTGGGAGGGGGTGACCTGCTGCCTCAGGACTCACAGAAAAGCAGACAGACAGTTACAATCGATTTGGGGCTGAGACCAGCTTATTTTAACCATTTGCTGTAAAGGGAAGAAGCATTTATCAATTAATTGGCAGAATAAATATTTCATTGTGACAGATGGCCCTAGAGAGAAGGGGAGGAAAAATAGGATACAGCTACACATATTGGTTAGGGTCCTTTGTGTAACAGCAACGCCACATGTCTCTCCTGCATGCTGCTTTCTGTTCCTCTACATTCCAGCCATGCTTAGGGTCACTGCCCAGAACTTTAAAGCATCCAATTAGCATGGAAGTCACCATGTACAGAAGACAGAAAGGTCAGATTACAAGGTCTGCTTCATTAAAGTCAGGACTCTGCCTTTAAGAAAAATCTTGCACACTCTGTACTAGTACACAATAAATTGATTTCTGCAGAAGAAACTTGGTATCTCATTTCTGTGTTCAGAAAACCTACAACATCCTTGAACCATATCTCTAAGGTGATCCATTCAACTTGGTTACTCTGTGAGCTCTTTCTGCTTCCTACTTACCCTTGGACAACAGCACATCTTCTTCCCAGGGTCTCCTCCTAACCAACCTCCACACCAACCTTTGCATAGTTAAACTCTGCCTAAAAGCTAGTGCCCAGACTTAACCTGCTTCAGGTATGTCATGGTCCTAAAAGGATGACTCTGTCATAAGTATCACCAATCAAGAAGGCTAGCTGGACATCTAGCTCAGGAAGTTAGAACACAGGGCAGTGTAGAACATACCCTTGAATTCTTTGTTAATACTGTCTACATATATGTTCCTTGGTCAGTAACATAAAGAAATGCCAGAGAGCCTTTCTGCTTCCAGAAAAGAGACACTAAACTCAGAAGTGAGTCTTTAAAACAAAAGCAAGACAGAAGCCAAGTAATGTCGACCCTCCATCTGACTTACCTCTAGGAAAGAGCTCATTGTAGCATCTCTGGTGTCTCCCACCTAACAACTGAACATTGCTACCTCCTCCCAAAGGCCAAACAATGGACAAAGAAGATGAACTACTAGAAGCTTCCAAAAGCAGAAGGATAGCCAACTATCTAGGATTCCAGTCAGGTGTCACATGCAACCATGTGCTTATAAAGAAACATCAAGGTCCCTCTCAGCCTCCATCTTTCCACCATTTCAATAGAGATGACTCTGCTGTCCTTCCAACCTCATAGAAATTGGTGGAGACTGAAGTGGGATCCAGGTTTTGAAGATGTTCCCTAAAGCAGTTGCAACTGACCTTTGGGGCAAAAAACAAACAAACAAACAAAAACAAACAAACAAAAAACCACAACCGAATATTACATTTTTGATGGTCCCAGCCAGGCATATTTAAAAAATCTGATAACACATTTGAAGGTGGCAGGTTGCCTCTGAAACTAGGGACAAAAGCAAAGAAACAACATTGACTCTCAAATACATTGTCCAGCTTGTCTCCCACCCAGGGTCTAAATGCTTGGTTGGATAAATATCTTTTGCCAGCACCCTCCATCACTTGGGCAATATGGCAGTCAAACACCACAGAAGACAAGACTTAACTAGGTCAACCACTCAGCTTCTCTTATTATCTTTCTGAAGTCTTGCTTAATATCCTTCTTGAACCCCTCATCCCAATGTGCCTTGAGAAAACTTTATATAAATGGGGCATTATTCTGGATAGAGGATTTTTCAAACCTTCCTTCCTGATTCTCAACCCAAACATGAGGGTACAGACTAAGGTAAAAACTAAGTGAAATGTGTCTGGCCATCTGTATCTTTTCAGCAAACTATGCATCCCTTCATTCAAATATCCCCACTCTGCTTTTCTGATGGACTCTATGGGGAAGATATGGAAACCATGACTCCCTCCTATGGGACAATGGTCTGTATTCTGTCAATCACATTTTTAATAAACGCTGATTGGACAGTAGCCAGGCAGGAAGTATAGGCAGGACAACCAGACAGGAAGTAGAGGTGGGGCAATAAGAATTCTGGGAAGAGGGAAGCTTTTTCTGCAGTCGTTACCCAGACACAGAACAAGCAAGATGTGACTGCCTCGCTTAAAAAGGTACCAAGCCACATGGCTAACATAGACAAGAATACTGGGCTAATATAAGTTATAAGAGTTAATAAGAAGCCTGAGCTAATGGGCCAATCAGTCTATAACTAATGTAGACCTCTGTGTGATTTTTTTGGGACTTAACGATTGCGGGAACCAGGCAGGACAGAAACCTCAGACAACACCTCCCTGGTGTAATTTGTAAGATGAGAAGTAAATAGCATGTCTTCCCTATGAAGGGAAGGAAGCACCACGAACTACTGGGAAAGCCTGGAGGGAAACTTTAAGAGTAGGAACACAAAATTTGGTCAGCTTCCTACAAAAACCCACTCTGTAGCCATGTGCTGAGAAGGATGCCGTTTGTTTGGAGCCTTCTTTGAGAATCTACATCTCTTTTAGTGGTCACTGTCAATCACACGTCCCCTTGCTTCAACCTGAGAGAATTCTGGTAATACCTATAAATCAGTAGTGCAGGAAGGTTGCTGGACACTTCCCATGTGGCACTTATTTGGAAGCTCATTTTTTTTTTTGTTTTCCCTCCCTCTTTGAGCAATATATTGGATTGAGCTAATAAAATCCAGAGTCTGAAAGAAGAAGGAGCAAAAGCTCTTAGTATATTTCCCCTTGCCTGCCATGATTTGAGGCTTCCTGGGGCACCTGTGGACCAGGCACAACGTCCTGAGCAGATGGTCTGTGAGACAGTTCAGCAGAAAAGATTCTCACCACCTAGCCTGATGATCTGAGTTCAATACCCAGGACCCACATAGTGAAAGGAGAGAACCAACTCCTGAAAGTTGTCCTCTGACTTCCACATATATGCTATGGCTTGCACACACACACATACACACACACACACACACATACACACACTCACACACAAAATAAATGTCATTTTTAAAAAATCTTTTAAAATTCTGAGCATAAGCTGTATCTTGTAGACAGGTTTCTGTCCCACCTGGTCCTGCAACAGTTTAGTCCCAAACAAACACACAGAGGCTTATATTAATTACAAAATGTTTGACCTATTACTCAGACTTATTACTATCTAGTTCTTACAACTTAAATTAACACATAATTCTTATCTGTGTTTAGCCAGGTGACTTAGTAAGTTTTCTCAGTATGGCATTCTCATCTTGCTTCCTCTGTGTCTGACTGATGTCTGGCTCTCTCTGCCTTTCCTCTTCCCAGAATTCTCCTCGTCCGGTTGCCCTGCCTATACTTCCTGCCTGGCTACTGAACAATACAAGTGACAATTCTTTACAGTATACAAGAGTTGGAGAAGGAGACTTCTCATTCATTTGCTGGCCACCCAGACATGAACAATCACACAGAAATTATATTAATTACAACACAGTTTGGCCAATGGCTTAGGCATATTCCTAGCTACCTCTTACATCTTAAATTAATCTATGTATCACCACAAGGCTGTGGCTTACCAGAAAGGTTCTGACTGCATTTTTCTCCTTCAGCAGTGACATGATGTCTCTTTAACTCCACCTACTCTCTCTATATATATCTCTGTTTGGATTTCTTGCCTCGCTTTACTCTGCTAAGCCATTGGCTGAAACAGCTTTATTCATTATCCAATAAAAGTAATGCATATACAGAAAGACATTCCACATCAAGAGCACTATCCCAAAGTAGTATCTCTTCAAATCTCTCTTCAAAACCAATGCTGAGGAGGTTGCAAAGATACCTCAGTGGTTCAGAAAACTTGTTCCTAATAGAAGAATGGTTAAAGAAGGTGTGGAACATATACACATTAGAGTTTTACTCAGCGGTGAAAACAATGACATCTTGAATTTTGCATGCAAATGGATGTAAATAGAAAACGTTTTACTGAGTGAGGTAACCCAGACCCAAAAAGAGGAATATGGTATGTACTCACTCATAAGTGGTTTCTAGCCATAGTTAAAGGTCTTTGAGCCTATAATTCGTGATCCTAGAGAAGCTAAATAAGAAGGTGAACCTGAAGAAAATCATATAGTTATCCTCCTGGATATTGGAAGTAGACAAGATTGCCAGGCAAACTTGGGTGCACGGCGGGTGAAGGGGTGGAAGTAAGGGGAGAGGGCTAGAGGGAAGGGAGAGGGGGAGGATTGGGGATAGCTTGGGGGAATGGAATTTGGGGGAATGGGATGGGGGGAGGAAGGATGGTTATGGGAGCAGGGAGGTATATATCTCAACTAAGGGAGCCATTTTAGGGTTTGCATGAGACTTGATTCTGGAGGGGTTCCCAGGCCCAAGGAGAGGTCCCCAGATTGTTCCCTGGACAGCAGAGGAGAGGGTGCCTGAACTGGCCTTGGTCCATAACCATACTGATGAATATTTTGCATATCACCATAGAACCTTCATCTGGCGATGGATGGAGATAGAGACAGAGACACACATTGGAACACTGGACTTAACTCCCTAGGTCCAAATGAGAAGCAGATGGAGGGAGAACGTGAGCAAGGAAGGCAGGATCAGAGGGAACCCTCATCCGACGATGGATGGAGATAGAGACGGAGAACCACATTGGAACACTGGACTGAGCCCCCAAGGTTCAAATGAGGAGCAGAAGGAGGGAGAACATGAAAAAGAAAGTCAGAACCGCGAGGGGTGCGTTCACCCACTGATACATGGGGACTGATCTAATGAGAGCTCACCAAGGCCAGCTGGACTGGGATTGAACGAGCATGTGATCAAACCGGATTCTCTGAATGTGGCTGACATGGGGCTGACTGAGAAGCCATTGTCAATGGCACTGGGTCTTGTTTCGTCTGCATGTACTGGCTTTTTGGGATCCTAGTCTGTTTGGATGCTCACCTTCCTAGACCTGGAGGGAGGTGGGAGGAACTTGAACTTCCCACAGGGCAAGAAACCCTGACTGCTCTTAGGACTGGAGAGGGAGGAGGAGAGGGAGTGGGGGGGAATGGGAGGGTATTGGGAGGAGGGGAGAAAGTGGAAATTTTTATAAAAAGGTAAATTAAAAAAAAATTTAAAAAAAAAGAAAACTTGTTCCTATAGAAGACCTGGTTTTATCCATCCCCATGGGGGCTCACAACCATCTGTAAGCCCAGTTCCAGGGATCTGATGCCCTCTTCTGATCTCCACAGGCACTAGCATATGTGTTGTGCACATACATACATACATGCAGGCAAAATATCAATGTACACATAAAATAAACAAATCTAAAAAATATTTTTAATGACAATGTCGAAGTTTGAGGTCAGAGTGAATGGTGATTGGCAGGATTAGTAATTAAGCTTGGAGTAGATTAATCACTTAGATTTCCTTTTTTATTATCGTGTTTCTTTATTGAAATACAGTTGAATATTTTAATTTCTAGTATACTAACCTACTCCATTTGAAAAATTAACATCCTAGCTGATAAACTGACATTTTACACCACTTATTTCTGATATATAAAAATTTGGATGTCTTACTAGAAATATTCACAAATTAAAGAACTGTATGACTGGATGCAGTGATGCAGGTCTCTAATCTCAGCAATCAGGAGACTGGAGGAATATCATAAATGTGAGAACAGTCTGGGTTACAATATGCATTCAAAGCCAACATGGACTGCAGAAATATTAAATCCTTTTTCAAAAGTTAAAAAAACTGCTGAGTAATGGTGACACACACCTTTAATTCTACCACATGGGAGGAGAGGCAGGCAGATCTCTGAGTCTGAGGCCAGCCTGGTCTACAAAGCGAGTTCTAGAACAGCCAGGGCTACACAGAGAAACCCTGTCTCAAAACAAAAACAAAAACATCCAAAACAAAACAAAAAAAGAATTGCAAATTTATTTTCAGGAAAATGGTCACAGATGTCTTTGCCTAATAAAACATTCAATATTTGGTATAATTTCTCCACAATTGAGTGTATTTGCAAATGATGCTTGTGTGTAAATTTTCAAAGTAAAGATGACATGTTTAGCTTAGCTTAGTTTGAATTTTTACACTTATTTATTTTTTGTGTATGCATACATACAAATACACATATGGCATGGCATGCATGTGGAGGTCAGAGGATACTTTGCCAGAAATGGTTCTTTCCTTCTTTCACATGGGTATGAAAAACTAAACTCAGGTTGTCAGCTTTGGTCACAAGCTTTCTTACCTGTGGTTTGATGTTGCTGTTGTTGTTGTCGTTGTTTTTAAGATTTATTTTTTATTATTTTCTTCATTATGTATATAAATGTGTGGGTATGTGCATATAAGTACAGGTGCCCTCAGAGTTCAAAAGAGGATATCAGATCCAGTGTGGTTATAAACTGCTCAATGTGGATGATGAGAATCGAAATCGGGACCTTGGCAAGAGCAGTTCACTCTTTAAAGGCTAATCTATCTCTCCAGCACCCCCACAACCTAGTTACTAAGAGACCAAAAATGTATCTTGCACATAAATCAAACTCAAAAGGAAATGAACATTCACTCCGGGGAAAAAGAAAGCTAGAAATGAACAAAAGGGCATAGGAGAGTGTACACCTGGGTCTGCGTGTCAACTTGACACAAGCTTGAGTCATCAGAGAGGAAGGAGCTGGCTACAATTTGCAGGGGCCACTTAATTTTTTAAAAGCACAGAAATTGGCCTAGGACTGTACAACAGAGCTCTCTATGATGATGGTCATATTTTACATAGTCATCATCCCACACAGCAGCCACTTCCCACATGTGACATTTGAGCACTTGAAACGTGGCTAGTCTAAACTAGATAGTGCATTTTAATAATGAATTTCATTTCGTTCATAAACACATGTGGTCAGTGCTCAAAAAGCACAGGTCAGGATGTACTGGGCTTTTTCTTTTAGGGAGCCACCACCCAGCTCCCAAATAAAAAAAAAAATGAAGACTTCTTATTCTTTGTTACAAATGCGTGGCTTCGGTTTAGGCCAGCTCATCTTAACTTAAATTCTATCGTTTCTCTTTATTTATGTTTTGCTTTGGGGCTTTTTTCCTTTCTTTCCTTCTTTCTATATGTCCTACTTTCCTGCTTCCTCTGTGGCTGGCTGGGTGGCTGGGTGGCTCAGTGGCTGGTGTCTCCCTCTCTCCTGCTTCTTTGATTCTCCCTCAGCCTAGAGTTCTCCTCCTATTTATTCTCTCCCTGCCAACCCTGCCTATCCTCTCTGGCCAGCCATTGACCAGTCAGCTCTTTATTAGCCCAGTCAGGTTTCTTACACAGACAAGGTGAAACAGCAACACATCTTTACATAATTAAGCAAATGCAGCATAAACAAAAGTAACACCCCTTTACACAGCTAAAGTACTATTCCACAGCATAAACAAATGCAACCCATCTTTGCCCAGTTAAAATAATATTCCACAACACCACAGTTACACTGTACATTAAGATCTCAGCTTCACTTTTTGCTAGGAGTCTTAACCTAGCTGACCTTTCTGTGCCTGTTTATTTATCTGCCAAATGGAAATAGTAGGTCACTCTCCAGACACCAGTGAGGGGTGTGTGTGTGTGTGTGTGTGTGTGTGTGTGTGTGTGTGTGATGATTCAAGGTGTGCTTCTTTCCAGTAGAACAACACTCATTTGCCAAGGAATTGAAGCCCCTCATTCCAGAGACAACAGAAAGAAGTCAAAAGCTCTTCTTAAGCCAGACTTCAGGAGAGATGACATTGAAATCATTGTTCTTTATAGAACTCTCTCGCCCTCTCCTTCCATGTGTGTGTATCCAGAAAGAGGTGCTCAAGTCTCTATTTGCATCTAGCACTTTACTATGAAGATGTGCGTGTGTGTGTGTGTGTGTGTGTGTGTGTGTGTGTGTGTGTGTCACTGTTCATCTTTTTAAATTTACGTGGTTACAGATGAAGGAGAGAATTATGGTAGATAGAATTCATCATCCTTATCAGTGAGGTGCCATGATAATAGCTTACAGTAAACTAACCATGGCGGTCTGGATTTGAATACAAGTCTAACCCATAAGTGAAAGAGCAAGATTGGGCACAGGACTTCTCAGCTCTTGTCCTGTTTCTCCCACTGTAAAGCAATGATATGTAAAATTCTCTCTTTCAAGACTGTTGTGCATAATCAAGAAAATAATAAAAGCCAAGAATTCCACACAGAAGTTGGGGGCTGCTGTTTTTTTATCATCCATATCTGTATGTTGGAAGAAGAACCAATTGTAGGTATGTCAGTGAGTGGATTTCCTTCACAAGCCTTCACCAACAACGATTTAAGCTCAGATGTGAATAAGGAAATCTACTTCCTAATGCCCAGGGAAGGAGAAACTAGCTGTGAAGCCGGAGCTAAAACCAAGGCCTACTGCCTCCTAGCCCTAGGCCAGGCAGTACCATAGGCTCTTTAAAATGGCCTGCAGGTTGCTAGTTTCTGTTGGGATTGTAAAGTATTTTTTCATCAATCACTCTCAATGTAGGAAACAGACGTGCAAGTTACTTCATTAAAAGCACTCACACATAACTGGATACATTTACATATTAATCAGGCAACTGAGACTCTAATCTTTCTGTTTTATGTACAGCTGTAATCATTACTCAGCATCAGAGTGCTTGTTAAATACTCAGGGTACTATAGAGAACTCAGATCTTTACTAAGCAAAGGTGACGACTGAGAAATGCTCCCATTCACTCTCCCTCAACAAGCCTTCAACCCTGGTGACAGTGTACACAGGCATTCTGAAACTCAATCAAGTGAACCTCAACTATACAAAAACTGTGACCATAGCATAGGTTCTCTAGCATATCTAATGAGCTGACTGTCATGCGCAGAAAGCAAGCCTCTGTTATGCATTGTATGGTTGGCTTGCAAGTAGGGTAGAGAAAGGGAAAGAAAAATCCAGAATGCTTAGCAGTTGAGAAAAGCGCCATCTTCAGTTGTACAAAGAAAGGTCACAAATGTGCTTTTACAGGATAAAGCCAAGCAAACTCAAGTCAAAGAAACACTTTACATTCTTCTATCATTAATTTAGCCTCACTATTTGAAAGGCATTTCCAACTCAAAAGTTCAACATCCCAACAATGACATTCTAAAAAAGCTGCAGGTAGAAATCCTTAGTGAATATACAACAGACAACACCCACCCCCGGAAATATTGACAATGTCACATCTAGCAATACATGTAAAAGGACATTATCTCATGGTCAAATATCCTAAGAACACAAGCCTGGCTAAAATTTAAGCATTACTCAGTACAATTTTCCATGTCAACAAACTTTGAAATTAGAAACTATATAGTTGAATCACCAGCAACGATCCGGTCAAGATGGGAAAGCCTGCTGTTATCCACGGTTATCTGGTACAGGACCATACTCCAGTAGGATCACATCACAGCATGCTCTCATAGCCACCGGTGCCCAGAGAGCCTCCAATAGATACAGAATACCCGACAAACATAGGCATACACAAGGTCCCCCCTTGCATCCAAACTCATCCAAATATCTTCGTTTGTGCTCAGAGAATCCAGTTTCCAAATGCCTCGGGAACCTGCAGGAAACTTATGTCTCCAAAGGTCTCAAAGTCACCTAGTGCCCCCAGGAATTCCAATGCAATCAAGTCTCCAAAGTTTTCCCATCCCTATGAGCAAACTATGTCACCAAATACCTCAAAGTCCCCTAGTTCCTACTGGAACCCCAATGCAATCAAGTCTCCAATGGCACCCAGATCCTGAAAGTTACCTAGGTCCCCAAGTGTCCCCAGGACCATCGATGAAAACCAGTCCCTGTAAGTATCCAGGCCTCCTGATGTACCGACCACTGGAGACCCACCCGATTGTTGATGACTATATACCCCCAGACCCTGAATTTTCTATGACCCCTTGCCTGCTGGAGTAAATAACTTGTTTTTCTATGCTTGCAGCTGCTCTGAGCACGAGACCCTCATGAGTTCCTGATGGGCAGGGTGTGGTTTCTGGTGGGCTTGCAGCTGAAAACTCCCGAGAGCTAGAGCGTGGCCATTAGTCAAAGGAGAGCCCTATATATGCTGCCCTGGAACACAATAAAATGGACATTCTTGGGCCATTCTTGCCTCAAGGATGACCCGTGTCTCTGTCTCTGTGTCTGTGAGTGTTTCAATCTCCAGCCCCTTGCCCAGCTTGCAAACAGTAGCGTGTAGTGCAGGCGGTGCGCTACACCCGATCAACCCAAGTACCCAGTTACCCTCACGTTCGCCAGGGAGCTCTGGGCTCAAGGATTCCATAGGCTCTCTGGAGCCCACAAATACATACAATGACCAGGAAACTACCACCAATTCTCCAGAGATACAGAAGAAGATACTCATTGTGTATTCCAAGGAACAAAAGCTCCTGCTTCAAGAATATTTTAACCAGTGCAATTCCCCAAGCTGGGAGAAACACGTGGAGCCTGCACAAAGGATTGGCATTGACAGAGCACCAGATCCAGACCTTGTTTAAGAACCATCGGGCTAAGTACAAACAGAAGAATCTCCAGAATGTTCCAGAAGGAGTCCTAGAGAATTGGAAGCTCTAAAGCTGTTTGTGGGTCAACGGGATCCCATGGTCACTTATTGGCTAATGGAGAGTCCATGTCTCCAGATGCAGCTGCCAATCCTGGCCAACCCAAAGCAAAAGAAACCCCAGCTGACCCAGCAGTAGCAGAAGGTGCATCCTCAGCTGACACTCACTTCCCATGGTAGCTGCAGCCCAAGAACCACAGGGTGCTCAAGACTCAGGTCTATCTTTTGAGGACCTCTGGAAAGGAGTCCTTGAGGACTTGAATGCATTGGAGGACTTGCAGGTTTGGAGTTACATCCCAGGTCCACACAAACCCTTTCACATCTGAACCAAGAACCCTTGACCTAGGCCAGGGAATTGTGATCACAATAAAGAAGTGGCATTTCAGAGAAGAGCCATGCGTTTTTATATGTGTGGTGGTGGGGTAATGGTTGCTTCTGTTTCCTAAGGACTGCACGTCATAGCCTGGGGTTGGTTTGCAGAGTTCAACAGCTCGCTGGAGCAATAGAGTTAGTTCCACTGCCAAGTTAATGTGCTCTGGCTGAGCTTTTATTTCTTTAGTTTTTTTCTTCTTATCAAAAGTGCTGTCCTGAGGCTCCTGGCACTTCTCAGTCCCCTTTCCAGACTGTAGGGGTTACAGGTACTAGCCAGCAGCCCATCTGGATTAGTTTGCTTTCTTGACAGTGCTTACAACTCTGTTGCCAAGATGGCCCAACATTTTTTGTGAACTCTCCTTTGTCTCTTAAATACTAGAAATAGATGTGCTGACTGGAATTTGGGCAGCAATTATCAATTCTTCAGGTACTTCCCCCATTTAGTTGACTAAGTTTTTGTGATATACAAAATAATTATATAAATATATCCCTATATTGACCTATATTTACATATGTAGCCTAGGTAGGCCCTGGGTTCAGGTCAAACTCTGGCTTCCTGAGTGCTATGCTTCTATTTGTGTGCTAAATGCCTATTTTGCTATGAAGTTCTTTTCATAACTAATGTATCATTTATCCGTTTCCTTTAAGTAAAGTGTTTTTGATAAAATTTTTAAAAATATTCATCTCAAAAGGAGCAGAAAATACACTTGACAAAATAAAGATTAATTGGTGCTATTTTTCAAAGACTCTCAAAAAATTAAGAATTGAAGAATTGTCCTCAACTAGACAAAGAACATCTCTGAACACCCACAGTTAATATCACAATTAATGGTAAAAGATTCAAACCTATCTCCTCTAAGGTCAGAGAAAGGACAAGGGTGTCAGATCTTGCCATCTCAATTTTAACATTGTACTGGTAGTTCTAATAGGGGCAAGTAAGCAACAAAAGAAGGGATAAGAGATTTGAATTGATGCAGGAGAAATAAGGTTGTCCTTATTCATAAACATCAAGATCACCTACATAAAATGTCATCAAAGGTATGGTGGAGTGTTTGTCTAGCTTGTGCAATGCTATGGGTTCAGTCCCTAAAACCAAAAGAAAAAAAAATAGCACTACGACTGGCAAATAAGCTAGCAAAGTCATAAGATACAAGGTCAATATACAAATCTTAATTATGTATCAATTAGAAGTTGAAGTCAACAAATGGTATTCTTTTCAATTATATATAATTCAACTGAAATATTTAGCAATAAATCTAACAAAGTATGTTCAAGATGTAAATGCAGAAAACTACAAGGTATTGATAAAATAAAGAAGAGTTAAACAAATGGAGACGAATACTATGTTTATAAATAGTAGTTTCGATGGACTTAAGATGATAATTGTGCCTAATCTAGTCTATAGATTCAACATACTCTCAGTGAAATTGCCAGAGAGCTTTTGTAGAAATTGACTAGTTGTGCTAGGGTCATATCTCAGTGGTAGAGTGCTTACCTAGCATTCTTTGGTCTTGAAGTATGAAAGAAAGAAAAGAAAGAAGGAAGGAAGGAAGAAGGGGAGGGAGGGGGAAAGAAGACAGGGAGGGAGGGGAAAAAAGAAGGAAAAAATGATCCACAGACTGGTGTAAGGGATGTGTATCCAGAACATGTAAAAAACGAACTAGGTCCTTCTGTTTTGTTTTGCTTTTTAGAGACAGGAGTTCTCTGTGTAACAGCCCTGGCTGTCCTGGAATTAGCTTTGTAGACCAGACTAGCCTTGAACTCACAGAGACCCACCAGTCTCTGCCTTCCAAGTGCTGGGATTAAAGGTGTGCACCACCACCACCGGATCTGACTAGGTCCTTTTGTCTTTCCTTTTTACACCATGTGAGAATGTGGTGCAGTGTTAACTCATCGCATACTGAACCTGCTGGCAATCTCCATAACTAAAACATAATTCAAAAAAAGAAAGAAAGAGAGGAAGAAAGAAAGAAAGAAAGAAAGAAAGAAAGAAAGAAAGAAAGAGAAAGGAAGGAAGAACGAACGAACATAGGTTCCTAAGCAAGAAGAGGATCTTCATGCTGCTGCTACCAATGTTGTGTATCCCTTCTGGACCTCCCACCCGTTGGCATCTGTACTGCTTCTCAATCCCACCACCGTTGTATGAAGCTGTATTTTTCCTATATCTCCTCCAGCATTTGTTGTTTTGTGTTTTGTTGCTGGCAGTAATTCTGACTAGGATGGGATGGAAACTTAGTCTAGTTTTGCTTTGCATTTCCCTAATTGCCATAGATGCTAAACATTTTTTCATACACTTTTTGTCCACTTATGTCCCTCTCTGGAAAAGTTGAATGCCTTTGTCCACTAATTGATTGGATTATTGGGTGTTTAATTTTCTTGGTTCTTCATCTATTCTGGATTTTAATTTCTTATTCAATGATCAAGCAGTAAAGTTTTTTTCTCCCTGTCTAGGCTATCTCTTCACCCTGCTGATTGTTCCGTTTGATGTGTTAAAGGTTTTTAGTTATACACAATCTCAGTTGCTATAGCTGGAGTTCTAGGGCAACCCCCCTGGCTTAAGTAGTATTGGTTAGTTTTTCTGTCCACTTAACACACGCCAGAGTCAACTAGGAGGAGGAAACTTTGAGAAAATTTCTACATCAGATTGACTTAAAGGAAGTCTGAGGAGTTTTTCTTGATTAATGATAGATATGGAAGGGCTCCACCCACTGTGGACAATGCCATCCCTGGCCAGGTAGGTGGTCCTGGGGTATATTTACAAAAGCAGGCTGAGCAAGGCAAAAGAAGCGAACCAGTAAATAGCATTCTTCCATGGGCTCTGCTTCAGGTCCTGTCTTCAGTTTTCTGCTTTAGTGCCTGCCTTGACTTCCCTCAACGATGGACTGTCAAGTGGATGTGTAAGTAGAAATAAGCTCTTCCCAAGGTTGCTTTTTAGTCATGGTCACAGCAGTAAAAAACAAACTAAGTAAGCACTCAATTTTTTTGTTGGTGGTTTGGTTTGGTTTTTTGAGACAGAGTTTCTTTGTGTACAGTCTTGACTGTACTCACTTTGTAGACCTCAAAATCACTGAAATCCACCTGCCTCTGCCATGCTGACATTAAAGGCGTGCACCACCATCGCCTGGAAACAATCACATTTTTTTTATTGGGGGGAATGGACCTTCAGGGCAGACCTGGGACCCTCACTGCATGGCTTGTTCATTGGTTCTGCCTCCAGAGGTCCTCACATCTAGAAGTCCCAGGAGGCTGGAGTACCGCGTACCACGCCCCCATGTCTGTGCTCTGTGCACAAGAACCCAGTTTGCAAGCTTTGGGCAAGGGGCTGGAGGTTGAGAATATACACACAGAGACAAACCAACATACACAGACAGACAGACACACGGACCTCAGAAAGCCCCCTTTATTAACGCCATGTAGGCTTAAATACACTGCAGTCAATGGTCAACAGGTGATAATCCCATCCTCTGATCCTCTAAACTAGGCACAGCTTCTAGTAACTTTAATTAGAAGGTTCTAGGAGGAAGGAACAGCTGAAGGTCAGAACTCATTAGTCCCAACATCCAGCTGAAGGCCAGGACTCATTAATCCCAACACTGGAGAAGGCTTCAACATGCATGGCTTCAGAGACATTGTCTGCTCAGAAGAGCAGACCCACTGTGGCACAGGCCTATGGCTGGTGACCCAGTCACAGTGACTCGGAGTTTTTCTACCCTCAAGGATCGATTGGTCGTGCTTTTACAGCTGATGCTCAATGAGCAACAGCTTGAGGATGCCCTTCTTGGCATCTGTGATGATGGTGGTCTTGTGGCATCACATCATGAGACCCACATCCATCCCAGCACCTCCAGAAAGGCATTTTCTGTTCCTATTCCTTAAAATGTTTTCCCCAGAAGTTTTGAGGTTTCAAGTCTTACATTAAGGTCTTTGCTCCAGTATGAGGTGATTTCTTTGTACAAGGTGATATAAAGATCCAGTTTTACTCTTCCAGTGTTCTCAGCACAATTTTCATTTCTCAAAAGCTGTTTCTTCTTTCACATATGGTGTCTAAGTTGTTTTTTTCATTGCTGTAATAAGGCGTCATAACAAAGAGATCATTGGGAGCTTACATTTTAAGAGGGTTAAAGCTCATGACCATTCTGGAGTGGGGCACAGCAGCAGGCAGACAGGAATAGCACTGGAGCAGTAGCTGAGAGCTTATACCCTGAGCCACAAGCAGGAGACAGAGAAAATCACCTGGGAATGGAGAGTCCTTTGAAACCTCAAAGCCAACCATCACCCAGTTACACACCTCCTCCAAGAAGGCCACACCTCCTGATCCTTATTAAATAGTTTAACCAACTGGATTCCCAGCATTCAAATGTATGAGCCTATAGTGGGACATTCTCATTCACACCACCACATATGGCACTATTTCAAAGAATTGGATGGTTGTAGTTGCACAGATTTATTTCTGGGTCCTCTTTTCTATTCCATTGGTCTACATGTGCAATGCCATGCTGTTTTTGTTACTATGGCTTTGCAAGTAGTCTTGCAAATAGTATGCATGTGGGGAGGTTCAGGGAGATGCCTTCCCTCTTTTGCCCATAGCACCATTGTGAGGCATCATCTCATTTCCCTGCTGTGCTATTGGGACTCACTCTTTCTCTTATATTTCTAAAGACCAATGTTTCTGGCTTCCCCATAGTTGTTGACTTTTGCTGCATTCCAATGCATTCCACGGCATCCCTCTTCTTTCTGTGGACATATCCTGCTAATTTGCTTCAGAGTTGCAGGCAGTATTGCCTAGTCAGCCGTCTTCTTCCTGACCCTGTGTTAGTATCTATTAGTATCCTCTTCCTCCGGTACTCTAATAAAACAGCATTTCTCAAGCCGCTCAGTTCCCGTATTTCTAAAACAGCAGCAAAATCGCCCACCCATCTTTGAGATGCTCAAACATGTGAACATTAGTGAGCGTGCCTGGCACACAGCTCCCGCACAGGAGAGGAGAGAAGGGAAGAGACGAGGTAAAGGGAAGTACTTGGTAAGTCATAGCCATTCCGATTCCTGAATCAAAAGGTGAAGGGTGGAAGGAAAGCAGTCTGACTGGTAGGAAGGATGCGTGAGTGCCATTGGCACCTCCCACATGCAACCATTCAACGCTATGCCCCACTTACCGCCTCACCCATTTAGTGGGTGACCTACATGCTGGAACTTCCAGGACAGCCATAATACTAGTCCTTCCTCCCACGGGAATACATGTCAAAGTTGGAGGAAATAGAGGAACCTCAGTCAAAGGACATTTTCCTAACCTTACCCCCTCCATTTCTCTTCTCTCTTTCCCATCAGTGAGGGATTTGTTCAGAGTTCTTTCATACAAAATCAAACAGAACTGGAAGGTAAATCTCCTGGGTGGGGGGAAAAAAAACTCCATGACCTCCATACAATACATTTCAACACCAAATAGAAATGGCTGAGAGATCAAGTCTGTTCTATTTATCTGTGACTTCTAGTGTCTCCCTATCCAGCCCTTCCCTCAACCTCAACCCTCCCCTCCTTTCTCCAGAGGTGGCTGGAAAGGAAGAACATTTGTCTCTCAGCTGAACAACTGGGACTGAGGGGAAGGCAAAAGAATTATTTCAGTTCTGCAGCAAGTGTGAGCATGGGTTTTTCACTGCCTGCCCCCCCCCCTTTTAATTAATGAACAATCTGGCCCATTACTGCTCCCGTAGGTATGCAAAATAGCTTCTTGTTTGAAATCCCTGTTGTTGAATGTACTCTGTGGGGCACATTGCCACCCCCTGTTTTGCATAAGAAACCGCTGTTTCCAAGATAAAAATCTTTTCATTTAGCTGTCATGAGCTCATCCTTTTTCCTGTGCATTGTGGCTCCGACTCCTTTGAGTCAATACCCAAACAATGACTGCCAGCGCTCAGCCACCCTCCTGCCCCCAGTCGCAGGAAGACAGAAGGCTGAGGCCTCCGGAAGCCTGACTAGGAAGGCACCCCGAGTTCTTTTCAGCCCTTAGATGTCAAGAGGGCGAGAAGATCTGAGACCTCTAGAAAATCTTCCACGGGGCTTTCAAACCGACCCTCGGGTGGGGATAGGGGTGGGGGTGGGGGACCTGAATGAAATGGTGTGTGGTAGGGGGTGGACATGCAGTATCCTGGGATCATGAACTTAAACAGCTGGGGAGGGGGGAATCTAAGGGCAGGGAGATAGGAACTCATAAATGTGCACAATGGCTAGACCACTCCTCCTCTGTCCGTGATCAGCAGACTGCATCCTGCCGGTGCCCTTTGGTTTGGAACAATCACGCCCACAGCACAAACCACACAATAACACTCCATCCCAAGTAGAAACTTAAAGGGGAGACTGAGATTCTGTGGAATCAGAACCCTTGCCTCCTCTCGGCAGGTAAATTGAGGCCCAGAGAGGGGAAGCAACTTGCCTAAGAGCACTCACATAGTTAGCTGAAGACATGGGTGTTGAAACTTCTCTTTCAGGCTGTTTATCCGGCCACACATGGCTGCCTCTGGAGGGAATCAATAGCATTTGTGTACAAAGAGCCGAGGAAACGACAAGATAGGAGATTAGACAAGATCATGGTGAACTACAAAGTCTGTACAAACAGTAGGAGGTTTATTGGTGGCCTGCTCGTTTGTAGAAGATATTTTCAAAAGAGCAAAGTTTAACCTTTGCCAGTATGAAAGAATTTTACAGAAGGTAGTGAGTTTCAAGTCAAACGTTCGCAGCCATTTTATCTGGAGAGGGGTTTAACCTGTTTGCAACAACTCAGAACTTGCTCCTTATTTCCCCTTTGGGGGAAAGAAAGAATACAACAAAGGAGCTTTAATTGAACCGTAGATAGCTAATGTGCGGGCAGTAGGAGACAAGGTGCACTAAAAGTCCACAAGAATTGGGATAAACAAAGGCCCCCGCCTTTACAGAGGGCACAAGCCGGCCTGCATCAAGGCCAAGCCTCTGTGTCCCTGGTAGCTTCCAGCATAGCAAAGTGCTCAGGGTAAGTGCCTAGTCTAGCCTTCCTGATTGGCTGCTTAAGCAAGGTCCCGCGCTGCCTCTGAAACGTACCCAGTGCTAATTTTCTTCAATGCTTGGCATCAAAGAAGATTCATTACAGTTTCAAAGAAGCAGTTTCCTCTCCCAGTGCCCCTGAGAAAATTCCAGTGATTCACCGAACGTTTGAATTTCAAGGTTAGGGAGGGAGGCACTGACCTCCCGGGCACAAAAAGTCACGTTTCAATGTCATTAATGAAGCTGATGAGAAAAGCGACAGAAAAATTCGAAGGAAATGTCTCCCTCATTTGCCCATCAGTTCTGGGAAGTCAGAAACCCCATGTCCTATTCCTCCTTAAAGACTATTGGCAATTAGTGGCTGCTAGGGATGGGGTGTTTTCCTCAGGAGCAAAGCCTCTGATAGATGGCTGATGCTGCAATAAATAACTCCTTAGCCATGATCATGCAAGCAACACTAATCTCCGTGTGTCCCAAAAAGAGACATGGGGGGGGCGGCTGTTGAGGAGAAGAAGGGTTCTAGCAGGAAAAGAAAGAGTGGAACGCGGTGTGTGACGATGATCAACATGCATTATGTACAAGTGTGAAATTGTCAAAGACAAAAAATGAATGTAAGAGGAAAATGAACGGAAACCTCATGGCTTCCCTCGACAAACAGAAGCCAGAAACCTGGATGGCCACCCTACCTTGGCTCTTGACTGATTATGAAGTGTTGGCACATGCCTCTACTCTGTCTTCAATTTCCTTGTCTGGAAAATGACTTGGCCAAAGTTGACCAAACTGAGGTTTGGAGTCAAAATGTTTTCAGGTTTAGAGTTAAGGTGTTGGGGAGGGGGGCGGTGATGGAGATACAATAAAAGCAGTAACTGGTAGTGAAAAAACAAGAAGCATTGGGGCTGAGTGAACATTTCTAGTCATATTTCATGCTTCCATGAAATCCAATTTCTGTTCGTGGAATAGGCTTTAAAATGAACCCAGTGTTTGTTATTTAAAACAATTCTGCTTCCACGTTTAGTCTGGTAGATCAAATTCATGGACTTAACTCCTTCCTAAGACATTTCAGAAATGGTAAAGGAATTAAAAGGTCAAATTTTGTAATTACAAAGGAAACAGGAGAGGCTAGTATGGGCAGGGCAAGGCACTAACATTCATACATATTTGTACAAAATATAAAGGCTAGAAAATGGATAAACAAGTAACAGCTGACGATACATCCAAGAAAGCTAAAAAAAAAAAAACCCAAGAATGTTATCGATACTTTGTATCCCAAATAACTTAAGATTTGAAGATCCCATATATCTCTGTAAGTAAGAGTTTGGGCATGGTGTTGAAATCCAAAAGATTTATTGACCATTTTTAGAAGAAGTAGTTAGTTCCCAGATTGCTTCCCCTACCCTAATGGGAGGGGGGGGGGACACTTAAGGCAAGCACAGCTCAGGAACCACTGATGCCATGTTGGAATTGGGTTGTAAGTTGCTGTCATCATTCTGAAGCTTATGACCTCCAGTTCCCTTCCTTGGCTCAGCTCCCCACATACTGGAGCCAGGCTTACCTATACCAAGTAGGAAGTTGGAAGGGCTCTGCTCTGGGAAGATGATGAGACACAGAGAGATAAACCAAAGACCATATCGGAGAAGCAAGCAGGAATCAAATTATGTTCAAGTTTTTAGGCCGTATGAGGAAGTTTTGGATTTGAGCCCCCAGATCAGAAATCACCCAGGGGTTTTAAACAGTAGGACACGACCAAGAGTGCACCCTTAAAATGATTATTGAGCAGAGCTGTGGTTTGGGCGCACACCTTTAATCCCAATACTTGGGAGGCAGAGGCAGGTCACCCTCTGAGTTTGAGGTCAGCTGGGTCTACAAAGCAATTTCCAGGACAGCCGGGGCTACACAGAGAAACCCTGTCTCAAAAAACAAAAATAAAGATTACCAAAAGGAGCTAGTATATCCATGTGTATATTAAAGGAGCTAGCAAATGTATTTGCATAGCATATTCATTTGTATAATTAAAGGAGCTAGTATATCCTTTGTTGAAACAGAAATGACTCTCAATCACATTTGCAGCACGTTTAATCCTATCAAAACACAATAACTCCTGATCTCTTTCTACTTTTCTCTCCAAACATGGAGGAGTCACACAGGGGAGGGCCATATGCGGGCCTATCATTGGTATCCCTGGGAGTAGCAGGGTTTATGGAGTGCTGGGGAGGCAGACAGGCAACCCAGGGCCATGGGCTAGTAATAGGGGGCAAAGGGGAGCCACACAGAGATCAAGTGGAAGTGTGCAGATTTTGGTGCCCAAAGACATAAGGTCCTGAGGCACTGTAGAGTGCCACATGGAAGCAGATTGGCAAGGGCGCCTACTGATAAGAATATAGATCACTGAGGCGGGGTGTGCAGTTCAGTCAATGAGTGTTCCAGTTTTCTGTTGCTATGATAAAACGCGACCAAAAACAACTTGGAGAGGAGAGGCTTTATTTCATTTTACACATTCAGATAACAGTTCTTCATTGAGGGAAGTCAGGGCAGTAACTCAAGGCAGTATGGAACCTGGAAGCCGAAACTGAGGTAAAAACACATTGAGGAATGCTGTTTAGTGATTTGACCCCAGATTCTCAGTTAGCCACTTTTCTTAGAAAGCCCACCTGCCTAGGGAATGGCACCACCCATGGTGTCTGGATCCTCATCCATCAATCAGCGACCAAGAAAATATCCTACAAACATGCCTACAGACCACCCTAACGGAGGAGGGTCCCTTTTCCAGATGTGTCAAAGCTGACAACCAAGCTTAGCCATCACACCAGAGTATTTACCTAACAGCATGATGTCCTGGTTTTGTCACAAGCATCTCATAAACCGAGAGTAGTGGCACATGCCTGCAATTCCAGCATAAGGTAAATGGATCAGGTGTTCAAGACCATTCTTAGCTATGTAGCTAGTCTGAGGCCAGCCTGGGGTACGTGACATAGTGTCTAAACAAAGAAAAAGGAATCTAGGTCAGCAGTGATGGTGTCCAACAGTGGCAGAGGATGAAGACTGGTGTTCAAGGGGAGACTGGCTTCTTAAATTGCGCACAGTGAGGACTACATCAAAACTGATAAATGCCAGGATTCTCGATTTTGAAGAAGATACTAAAAAACAAGGAACAGATGGTAGGAAGTAATCTTATGGTAGAAACAATACTTTATATTACTTTTTACCATCATAAAGAAGAAAACTGTAAACTAAGCCACGGTAAGTCAGAAACTGTCAATACAAAGACTTCCTAGCTCTGTTTGCTAAGAAGACAGACATGAAACAATATTCCACAAAGAACACACCAACTTATTAAATCTTAGTTTCTATTTACCGTTCTCCAATAAAGTAATAGAAAATGTCAAAAGGACACAAAAAAATCCAACTTGAACAAAAGGCCTCCACTGGTAAAATCTGCAACAGTTTTGACATTAAATAAACGATAGTGGTAGAGAATGATCGATTGTGTAACATAGGAATCCATGTGCATATAGTGAGATAAATAAGTAAATGGAACAGAAGGCAGGTTGTGGTCTATAAAGATGTCTACACCAACATATTGTATTGTCAAGGCTGTTTTTACAGTGTGTTGTTAATAATTGTCCCAGTGGGCTCTATTCCCTCCCTCTAAACCTATATTGGTATTTGTGACTCCCTTAGCCAACAGTTACAGCGGAAGAAAAAGCTTTACTTCTGAGGTTATGTCACAAAAGAGCTACTGAACTTCCACTTTGTTCTCTTCTAACGCTGTTGACTCTCAGCCACAACTCTAGGAGGAAATCCAGTGGTCACGTGGAGAAGAGGCTTTATGGAAAGGCTCTGGCTAACAGCCCAAGGTGAGGTCCTAGCCATGAACCAGCATCAGTTAGTTATGTGAGGAAGCCATGTTGAAAGTGTATCTGTCAGTCCAGCTGTCCCAGCTGATATATCACCTTGCTGAAGTCACAGATTTATAAGCTGGTTCACCAATTATTGTTATAAGGCACTAAATGAATGCTGGTTGCCTATATAACAATAAATAGCTGGAACCGAGGATAGTCTTGTCTCTTCTCTACAGTAAGAGATCTCTCTACAGTCATGTAGAAAGGTTGATGGAAAAAAAAAATTTGGCTACCATGACAGAAGCAATTGATTCAGGAAGCTAAGGGTAATAGGTGAGTGGTTGCCAAGGAACAGGATGTTGGCATGATTTGCAAATAAATATCTCCCCCAAATTTTAATCTATTACAAGGAGTGAAATTTGTGTGTTTGTGGTGGAGAAACCTGCAGATAGCAATACAGTAGGCGATGAAAGTTTATATCACTAGTAACAGTACTGGTGGGCATGACATTTAGTCCTCTGACATTTAGCACTGAAAAGAGCACAGCATCATTTCTAGCATTTTCCTTCCAATAAAACATGGTCTGGATCTAGTCAGGAAATATACTGCTCCTTCTACAAAATTTAAACACAGTACCTTTTTATTTAATGTTATTGTATTTGACCATGAGTATGTGAGTATATGTGTATGGAAGCCAGAAGATAATGTCAAGTGTCTTCTATTGCTCTTCACCTTGTTTTAGAGGTGGGATCTCTCATTGAACCCATAGCTCACCAGTTAGCTTAACCTAACTGGCCAGTGAGCTTTGGGGAAATCCTGTCTCCATCTCCCCAGAACTAGGGTTACAGGTGCACAAGAACACTTGGCTTTTACATGGGCACTTGGGATCCAAACTCAGGGTCTCACACTTCCACAGGCTCACGCTTGCATACCAAACATTTTGCTGACTGAATCATCTCCCCGGCCCTTACACATAGTAATTTCTAAAGCGGCTGAGAAAATGAAAGATAATAAAAGGCCACAAAACTATCTTCTAGTGAAGGAGCTTATAGAGTTACTATAGCAGTTAATTGCTGGATGGACCGTGCTAACATTGACTGCTGACAGCTAAATATTCCTGGATGGAATCCTGAACCAAAGGGGAGGTATTATTCAAGAATAGTAACATTGTTAAGAAGTCTGCAGGTTACAAATGGATGGATTTGGAAAACATCATATTGAGTGAGGTAACCCGGACCCAGAAAGACAAATATAATATGTACTTACTCATAAGTGTCTTTTAGAAATAAATCAAAGAAAAACCAGCCTAGAATTCATAATCCCAGAGAACCTAGATACAGTGAGGGCCCTAAGAGAGACATACATGGACCTAATCTACATGGGAAGTAGAAAAAGACAAGCTCTCCTTTTTCTACTTATTAGAGAATTGGGAGTGTGGGGTTCATGGGAGAAGGTAGATGGGGAGGGGGGAGGAAGGAAGAGAAGCAGAGAAAAATATATAGCTCAATAAAAACAATTTTAAAAAAAAGGAAAAATCTAAAATAAAAAAAAAGAAGTCTACAGATTAAATGGTACTATTTTATCATTGCAGAATTCCTGGGCTGCAGAGCTGTATGCTGGTAAGATTGGAGAATGGACATAGCTTGAAGAGACATGCATAAGAACATTTAGTAATGAAGGGACATCATCTCTTCAGCTCCTCTCAATTGGTTCACTGCAAAAGTAGAGACATGATAATGGGATTGTGGACATTGTGTATACTATACTGCCGATTTCTCTGGTGGTTCTAAAGTATTTCAAAACATTCTTTTTAAAAACCACGCAATCACTCATTTTATCAAATCATTTCAGATCAAGTGTTCATTGCTTAATTTTAACCATTCAACCAATTTTCTTCTTCAGAGCAAAGGGGTAAATACGGGTAGGCATAACCCCAAACCACAGATATGCAAATCACATCGCAAACCAGGCTTCAAGTGATACTAATTCATCAACATTTCCATGCCTGCTGCTGCATCAGCACTCTCAACTCCAACCCAACCACTCCAGGTTTTGCTGTGTTCACTTCCAATGAGCTGCAGGTGCTCGTTGCACCAAACAACCCTATGCCTCATATGATATAACAAAAGGTACTCCGTTGCAGTAATAGTCTTTATTTGTCATCTATTGTACTGGCAGAGCTATAACAGATGAGAACTGGAGAGATGGCTCAGCCAGTTAAGAGTGCTACTGGCTGCTGTTTTGGAGGACTAGTGGTTCAATTCCCAGCACCCACATAGTGGTTCACAACCATCTCTAATTCCAGGAAATGTATCATATTCCTTTGGTCTCCAAATGCACAAGGCATGAACGTGGTGAACAGACACACAAGCAGGCCAAACAGTCAAGCACATAAAACAAAATGTTACATTTATAAAAGTATAATGTGTGGAATTCAGTGCTTTTCTATCTTGTCTTCAGTGTTATTCTTCCTTCAGTTGCCTCATTCCCTGCCCCCACATGTCCTGATGGCTCAGGCAGTTATTCTGAGGCTTGCTTTCCCAACTAATAGAGCACATGGAGAGCCTCCCGTGTTTCTTTCAAATTGTTCTAGTCCACAAACGAGTTTGACAACAATGAAATTCAAAGAGTAAGTAACTAAATGGAGGAAATTCAACATTATTAATAAATAAAGAATACAAGCAAAACCACAGTGTAGTAGCCATTTTAATTTTAAATTAGTGCTACCAGTATAGAATGAGAGTCAGGAACATATTTATGAAATGTATCATGTATTTTGATGTAATTATTGTACTTTTGGAACTTTTACCAGAAACATTCACAAGACAGTGTTGATGTAATATTAAAAATACAAATAAAATGTGCAATTTTCATGCGTTCTCTCAACTGGCTCTTGCTGAGAACTTAGTACAAACCATGCATGTGCTAGAATAGAGTTATGTATAAGTCCTGTGAAAAATTGACAACATAATGTTGCACAAGCATTGAAACTCTGAGTAGAAGCACTCCAGAAACTGTTTATATATCAAGTAAAATGTGAACTGTTACAGGCACAATGTAAGACTATGTACAGACTGTAAATTATAACAGTAATATAATAAACAAAATCATATATGGACCATAAAATACAATAAAATTAAAATTTTATAGATACCATGCAACAGTAATGGGCAGGCTCCAAATCAAATCATAACAAAACTCTGCTCAGGGTTTAAGTATCCAATTTAAATGCTCACAGAAATTCAAGTGCTATTGTTCACATGGTACAGATAAGGAAACTGAGGCTCGCGGGGATTATAACACAGCATTAGAGCATTCGTTCCACATGGCAACGTTGTCATGTCTTGCTTGCTACTAGATCTCCAGTGTCTAGAACAGTGCCTCATATAGAGCACTCAATAAATAACTCTTGCCTACAAGAAACGACTGAGTCATGATTTAATTCAGTGTCATTGTTCACAGAAGCTAGGCCTACTGGGACTTCAGGGAACTAATGGCTTTAGAGATGGATTGCAGTACCTACAAGTTCCTTGTTGAGATGCTTGCGTCTCACTTCCTTTCCTATTGTTTTTTTCTCTTTTGTCTGCCCTCTGGTGGAAGTAGTAATAAGCTGCAAGAGCCATCCTGAGCTAAACAGCCTACCTATGTGTTAGTGATAAGTATGAAATCCACATTGAATTTTGCCTGTTTCTCTATGCTGTAGAATTGCTAGATGGATTTCCATCAAATTTGGAAGTTAGGTTTGAGATGATGATCTGACTTAACACATATTAGCTGAATGCCCTTGGAGAACACTTCAAGTGACTTTAATTTTCTTTTCATTTTGGGTTTGGGATCCTAATCTCATTACAGATCTGTATGAGTTAAGAAATTTCTCTGCTCAGTGTTGGAAAGTGTACTTGGGCTTTGCTGAGTACTAGAGAAACACACTACCACTTAACTGCAGCCTAAGACCCCCACCCCAAATATGCCTTTTGATATTTTTCTAAAATGTCACAGACTGAGGCTGGAGAGATGACTCAGAGGTTAAGGGAACTTGCTGTTCTCACAGAGATCCTGAGTTCAATTCCCAGAAACCACATGGTGGCTCACAACCACCTATAAGGAGATCTGGTGCCCTCTTCTGTCATGCAGACAGAACACTGTATACATAATAAATAAATAAATCTTTTTTTAAAAAAGTCACAGACTGAAGAGAACATGCATATTTTTAAAATTCTGTGTATGAGTCTATGTAGTTTTTAAAATTGCATGTATTTAATGCACGCGTGGTTGCAGGTGCCTGCAGAATCCTGGAGAGGGCGCCAGATCCCCTAAAGCTGAAATTATAGGCAGTCTGAGCCACCCAGTGCAGGTACTAAGGACCAAAGATGAGTGCTCTGCAAGAGAAATAGCACTCTTTACTGCCGAGCCATCTCTGCAGCCCGACATTCAGACTTTTCAAAAATGATTGATTTTTTTTTCTTTTTCCTACATAATGAACTTACTAAATGCCACACAATTCACCCCAAGGATGAATAAATCTTGGTTTTAAATCACCAACACATTTTTTTTTCAGTGAGAAATTTAACAGAAAAGGAAACGCAGTTTGAAAAGAACAGGCTCGCAAGGGCTGGTGGGAAAGTCAGTCTCTTTCAAGGGTGAATGATAATGCTATGAAAAGAATGCTTGGTGTAAAAGCATGAGAAAAAACGGTCTTCCACAGGCAGCTGAAACCCAAGTCTGCTTCAAAGAGACATTTGGCTGCTGATCAAGAGATAAGTCACATCTAGACCTAAAATTCTAGATGCTTCTGAGAAAGCTGTGCCTTTAAATTTGAGCTGTAACTCAACCATACCACAGAATTTCCACCACTTCTAGGCGTGGAATCTTCAAAGGGTGCCTAAGAGTTCCAATGGAAAGGTCTAAGCTGCCAAAAATGCTCAGCTCCACTATTCACGGCATGGCACCCACAATCTCAGCAAGTCTGAACTGCTACCAGAGCTTAAGCGGTATATTTCAGTGAAGGGATGTAAAAGGGAACCCAGTAGATTTCTCAAGCTGCCCTTCATCTTTTACATGCCCAAAATACCGAGCGAGCATCTTCTGATCCATCACAGCTATTAATAAATCTCAAGTGTAGATGCCTCAAATAATTGGCACTGGTTTGAGAGATAGCCACTTCTCACATAAGCAACACCATGTAATGTGTTCCCAAGGGGAGAGCAAAAGGGATTTATACAAATGTGCTCCAAAGCACAAGTACAACAGAGTCAAATATACCACAGTTCAGAATTAATATTTCAACTACAGAGGATTACTGCAATAGCAGCATTAGTGTCTTTATTGTCTCTAGGAAGCCTCATCCAATAGCAGATATACATTCTGTGAACCACAGGGAGTTTCCTGGAGTCTCGTCCCTTCCTGGCACCTACAATGAAGGTGTACAGAGTTTACTCCCAATTTCCTCTTATTGACAAGAAACCCAATTAGGCACTTAGTAATACCGAGTGGCTAGCATACTCCTGGGGAAAATGTAAGAATGTTAATACATATTTTCTCAGTGATTTAATGAAAGCTTCATATGACTGAGGTTCTTTGATTGTGACAAACAAAACCCAATTCTCACTCACTAGTGAAAGAAAGGCTACTTTAGATGAAGGGTTTTAGATAAGATGGGCAAGCCCAGTTCCTCAGGAACCAGAGCAGACACCAGAAGTTCCAGAAGGCTTCAAACTAGAGCTTCCTCATGCTCCCTCTGTATCAACTTATCACTCCATTTATGAATCCAATTTGAGAGAAAGTTCTGAAATGACCTCCCCCTAAACTGAAAGAAGACAGGTGTCTTAATTGTTGCTGCCAGGACAGAGAAAGAACTTTGCAAAACCATATTGAGGTGGGTGCCATTGCCAAAGAAGAAGCTAGAATAAATGTAGAAGAAGGAAGAGAAGAAGGGGAACAGAGACTCTTTTTCTAAGGCCTAGACAGCAAAGTGCCTAAAAGGTTCTGGACTGCAAGCGGAGCTCAGTGGAATTGTTACAGTCCATTATCTAGAGAAGTCAGGGCAGAAACTAAAGCAGGAACCTAGCAGTAGGAAGTGAAGTAGAGACCATGGAGGGATACTATTTCCTACTGGCTTGTTCCTCGTGGCTTGCTTATCCTGCTTTTTTATATGATCCACTGTTCAGGAATAGAACCAGTTACAATGGGCTGGACCCTCCCACATCGATCATTCATTAAGAAAATGTCCTACAGACATGACCACAGGTCAATCTATTGGGAGCAGTCCCTCAGCTGAGGTTCCCTTTTCACCAGGAGACTATAATTTGTGCCAAGCTGACAAAAACTGACCAGAATATTTTGCTAGGGATAGAATTGAAACTGTAGACAATTTTCATCAGTAATTGCTTCTTTGACAAACTATGCTTTTACTTCATAAATACAGAATCTTTCTATTTGGTTTTTCAGGTAGCATCTTTAGTCTTCACTATAATTTCTTTTTCTTGATTATTTTCTGAAGCTTTTTAATTATCGTTAATATCTGTATGAGCATATGCTTGTGTGTGTTTGTTCCTTATGGTCACCACATGTGAAATCACATGAACTTTGACTAGAGATAGTTTTGTGGTGTGGGACAATTATATTCTGTCAATTATATTTTAAATAATCACTGATTGGTCAGTAGCCAGGCAGGACATATAGGTGGGACAATCAGACAGGAAGTAGTGGCGGGTCAATGAAAACAGGAGTATTCTGGGAAGAAGGAAGCTCTTTCTGCAGTTGTGGCCCCATCACAGAAGAAGCAAGATGTGACTGTCCTGCTGAATAAGATACTGAGCCACAAGAATAATGGGCTAATAATGGGCTATATAAGTTACAAGAGTTAATAAGAAGCCCAAGCTAATGGGCCAAACAGTTTATAACTAATGTAGACTTCTGTGTGATTTCTTTGGGACTTAACAATTGCAGGAACTGGACAGGACAGAAAACTCAATCAACAGTTTTACTCTTCTTTCTTTCTGATATGACTTTGTTTCTTACCTAATTATCCTGGCTAGAGTGTCCTATAAAATGTTAAATACTATTAACAAAAACAGGCACCATATCTTTCTGAATATTTCTCTCAGCCTTTCATCATTGAATATACTATAATGTTAGCGATGAACTTTTATTTATGCTTTTTGTCTCGCTGTGAAATTCCCTTTCTGGGGATGGAGAGATGGTTCTGCAGTTAAGAGCGCTGAGTGAATTTATGTGTCACAATTGTAAAAAATGAAATTTGCCCATGGTTATATAGTGAGTAGTTTAGGGATTCAATTTAGGTGTTTTAATGCCATAATAAAAGTGGATTCCAAACCAGAAGAAAGCTTGAGACAGCAACGAAATCTGAAAAACATCCAGAAGGTCAGTCACAGCTCATCCAGTCTACCATCTAAGTAAACACAGAGAAGGTTAGGGTCTCTCAAGGAGTTCCTGACATGATCAGGAAGAGACTGTGACAATTTGGCTTTTCTCTGAGATTTCCAGGACTGTCACCTGCCACTTAGATTCCCCCCACCCTCATCAGTTCTACAATGAGAATAGGAAATAGAACACTGTAAATGTTTATGGAGTTAATGACTTTTAAAGACCCCCATGCCACATTTGACAAATGGAAGAAGCAGTGAAAAATTGTCAGTCTGTGAGGAATAACATTGTTTAACTTGAAGAAACTAGAACAGAATCTACCTAGGTCTAATTGAGTTAAAAAAGGGAGATGTATAGGAGTGGCATAGTAAGTGGAAAACTGTAAATGTTTAATAATTAGCTCTTCATAACTAAAATCATATTATGTGTAATGTATAGCATTTGTTAATTTTTTTCAAGACAGGGTTTCTCCATGTAGGGAAAGCATGGCAGTCACAACTCATGGTCAGGTTGACTCTCTTCATTTCTGGATTTTGTTCTGTTTTTGTTTTTGCTTTGAGATGGGGATCTTTATATTTATATATATATATATATATATATATATATATATATATATATATATATATATATATATATATATATATGTAGTCTTGGCTGTCCTGGAACTCAATATGTAGACCAGGCTGGCCTCAAACTCACAGAGATCCACCTGCCTCTGCCTCCAAAGTGCTCAAATGAAAGGTGTGTGCCACCACTTCCCAGGATATTTGTTGATTTTCATCATTTAGATACTCTAACTGTGGCTGGTCACTTTGGTGTGGGAGGTCCTTCTGTCTATGTGTTGCTTTTATTGGTTAATGAGTAAAGAACTGGCTTGGCCTATAGAATAGGAGGAGGAAGGTGGAGTTAGAGAGATGCCATGGAGCTGCCCAAGACAGACATGCCGAGACTTTAACTGGTAAGCCACTGTCATGTGGTGATGCACAGATTAATAGAAATGTGTTAAATTAATATGTAAGAGTTAGCCAATAAGAAGCTAGAGCTAATGGGCCAAGCAGTGATTTAATTAATACAGTTTCTGTGTGATTATTTTGGATCTAAGCTAGCTGGGCAGCCGGGAACCAACAAGAGGCTCTCCTCCAACATCACTTGTTCTCAGTGTAACTGTGTTAAAAAGAATCCTGTCACTATGACCCACTAGCTCAGATAATCAGTTATGAGTAAGCAAAGCTTGCTTTTGACTCATGGGTTATAAACATGATCTCATCAGATCTTCGGAACATCCCTCCTAGATTAGCAGAGCCAGCATTCAAACTCGAAAGGATATTAAACTCTGTTAAAGATAAAACATTTCCAGTGGTTGCCTCTATCTTCTTTTTGCTTAGTTTTTCTACTCTATCATTAAAAAATCTGAGACAACATGTCCCTGCAGATGTACTGACAGGATATGTGATGTTTTTTCTTCTCAGGCTCAGTGGATTTGTTCCTATTGCATCTTCTGAAATTGTTTCAAGAAAAAAAAAACATTTCAGGAACTGGAGAGATATGGCTCTGTGACAAAGTATTTCTCATACAACTATGACAACTTTAGTTCTGATCCCCAGAACCCACATAAATCTGAATGTGTTTGTACATGCCAGTAATGTCAGCACTCCAATAGGATGCTGCAACAGGAAAATCCCTCCACACCAGTATAGAGTAGGTAACAACAAAGAAACTCTGTCCTCAAAACAGCAGTGGAGACAGGAAAGATGGCTCAAGGGTGACCAGTGTGTACTACACTGACCTTGCCGAGGACCCGAGCTCAGTTCCTAGAACCCACATCGGGGCCCACGACTGCCTGTAACTCCAGCTCCAGGAGATCTGATGCCATCTGTGGACATCAGCATTTACGTGTACACACTCACACACAGTCACATGTGCAAACATGTAAAAAGTAGACGTGTATTCTTTTAAAAATAAAATACTAGACAAATTCAAAAAAAGAAGGTGAAGACTGAACTTGACATTGTCCTCTGACCTCCACACATATACCAAGGCACATATGTGCCTACACTTACACACTAAGTTGTTTGTTTTTTGTTTTTTAAGAAAGCCCATTTAAACAAGCTTCTGGTGGCTCAAGCATTTACTTCACTTTCAGAGAACCTGAGTTGGATTCTCAGCACTCACATAGTGACTCACAGTCATCCTTAACTTCAGTTCCCGGGATTTAATGCCTTTATCTGGCTTCTGCGGGCATCAGGCCCACAGGTGGCACATACAAACATGCAGGGAAATCACTCATACATATGAAAGAAAATAAATCTAAATAAAACCAAGCTTCTGAATTCGGGAATGGGGTGAGCTTCTAGGCAGAAATGAATTCCATGGCCGTCATTCAACCAATTCAAATTCAAATTACTACCACATTCCTAAATCTGATCTGAGCTCTCTAGCCCACATCCGGTTAAGCAGAGCATCCCCAGGCAGCATAAACAGCCCTCCCTTTCCTTCACCTGCTCTTAAGCACAACTGCGCACTGTGGCTGTTTGATTGCATCCAGAACCATAGGACAAAGATAGTGACTCACACAGGACCCATGTGTTTGCATCAGTTACTGAGCATCTACTTGTGTGCCATGTTTTAACATACAATGCCTGACCTAAAAGGCTGCTTCAAGTAGATCATAGAGCACAAGGGACAGCTAAGGAAACTGTAAAATATCATCTAAGCTTGAAGGATAAATGGCTCTAAAGTGGAGGAGGAGAAAGGAGTCCAGCAGACTCGGAAACTATTTCTAAATTTTTAAAATTTGAATAATTTAGAAGACTTGATTTATTCTGTCTGTTCAAAATGGCAGAATAATTCATAGCCTGAGAACACAGAAAAACATACTTCACAAACAGCAGTGGGGAGCCAACCCTGTGGAATTTAGCTATTCTTTCTACTGATAGGATGCAAATAATTGAGACTAATTGAACTGTGAGTTATGTTGAAGTTAGTGGAACCTTGCTATGCTACCAGACATAGTGAACAAGCCACTTTTGCCACTTGATACAACCATCTGTCTCGATGGTCGTATTTCCTTGTCTTTTGTGACACTTGTATCAAGCCCACTCAGGTAAATTCAGAACAGTATTCTGTCTCAAGATAAGTCACATCTGGAACCATCCATTTTCCATATAAAGTAATATTCACAGGATTTTGTTTGTTTGTTTGCTTGCTTTTTTGGTGTTTTTGAGACAAGTTTCTTTATGTAGCTCTGGCTGTCCTGGAACTCATTCTGTTGATCAGGCTGGCCTCAGACTCATACATCCAGCCTCTGCCTCATAAGTGCCGGGATTAAAGGTGTGCACCACTGCCTGACAATAGTCACAGGTTTTAGAGTTGTGGATGTACATCTCTTCAGAGAAGCCACTATTCCATTGAGCAGAGACAGTAGAAGAAATATTAATATATGAAACCTTGGAAAGTATCCATACTGAAGACAACAATTTGAGAGCACCTGCAGAGATAGGGTTGAAGAAGATTATAAACTCTTCTAAGTAGGTATTAGATTTGCTTCTAGTTCTGTCTTCCATGTCTCTCACAGTGTCTGGTACATAAGTGTTCATCAAATGTTTGTAGAATGAATGAATGTTAGATGCCAGAGGAGTGTGATATGAGAGTGGATGGAAGAAGGTACAGCTTGACAAGGAAGGAGGAATCTTCCTTCTTTGAATAAAAGATAATGAAGGGTGAAGTGCTTATGTAAAATAATTTAGAAATGGACAAGATCTCACTTTGGGTAATTTGGTATCATCAAAGTGAAAGGTGAAGTTATACTCATTTTTAATTTCAATTTTATTCTTTAAAGATTTATTATTATTTTGTGCGTATGAATGTATATATATATATATATATATACACACATAAACACGCACACATATAATATAATATAAAACATGTGCACCACCTGCATGCAATGCCTGAGAAGACCAGAAGAGGTCATCAGCTTTCATGGAATTGGAGTTAGGAATAATTGTGAATCACCATGTGGGTGTCCAGAACCAGCATGTGGGTGTGGGTGTTCAGCTCCTCTGGAAAAGCAACTCATGCTCTTAACCACTGAGCCATCTCTCTGATCCCCAAACCTTTCTTTCTTCCTTCCTTTTTTCTTTCCTTCCTTCCTTCCGTCCTTCCTTCCTTCCTTCCTTCTTTCCTTCCTTTCTCTTGTTCATTCATTTGTTCTTTTTTTCTTTTATAAGAAACTGAGGCTTAACAAAATGAATAAAAATGCCCAAGTCATGAAGCCAAATAGTTCACTCATGCAACAAATACTTATTGACTGTGGACTATGCCAGTCAGACTCTGAGTGGGATGTTGGGAACACAATGGACAACCAAGGCGGACATAAGCCCTGCCTTTCTTGACATTTTAACATAATGAGAAAGTCACAGAACAAGTTGGGGTGTTTTAAGTGACATGAATGTGGAGGAGGGGCTCAAATTGCTTTGGGAAATATAGAAGACCCAAGAGAGTTAAGAGGAAATGAACAGCCAGACTCTAAGCTGAAATGCCAGCACAGCTGAAGAGAGAAAGTGACTTGGCTGTTAACCCAAACAGCAGCTTCATGACCTAAATGATATTTATAATTCCAAGGAGAAGAAAGGAAGGCAGCTCCCAGGGCCATGACCTTAGTTCCAACATTCCTTTATACTTGGCTCTTTTCTCCACATTCCCAGGCAGAGCAGAAACAGCAGAAGAGAAACACTTCCATGAGCTCACTGACAACTGGCGGATTGAACCCTATAAATTTGAACATGGAAGCACACAGAAAATTGAGGAACTTTCTTCTGTTTTACCAAGGACATCGAGGATTAAAGAAGCTGCCAGAACAGGTTAGCAGCACACTTCCTCAGTGAGGTTTGCTGTGAGTTGAGGCACACAACAGACCAGATTATGAGTATGCACAGCCCACTTTGATCCACTAATGTATCGTCACATCTATCGTAAGCCCAGTTGTGTTAAAAGTCAATAATAATTTGAGCCTATTACATTCAGGAAAAGAACAAATTTGAAATATACAAATATATTAAGTATAATAAATATGCATATAATCTGGCTTGGGGTAAAACAATTACATTTTTATTACATTTCTAATTAACATTTCTCTAGCCCCTCATTTTAGTTTTCATTAGAATATGCTTCTTTTGAGCGTTCCATGAACAAAGAGGTGTACGCTTCCATGGAAAGGCCAGGACTGCAGTCTGTGGCCTTAAGGAGAAAGAAAACACTTGGTTAGTGCTCAGAGAAACTGCATTTTCCTCAGCTGTTGTCACTGTTGCTACAACAACATTGCCAGGAGTCTGGAATCCAGCCCCTTCCCTGATGCTGATGGGTGAGGCTTGCCTGAGCATAACACAAGCATGTCGGGGTGTCAAGGGCGACCATGTAAGGGAAGGCAGGCCACACCATCTGTAACTTCAGCTCAGCAAGCCTGCCAAGGCAGCAGCAGCAGATTTCCATTGGCATCCAGATAGAGAAACCAGACCCACCCGCTGTCTCCTTCCATCTCACCGTCATGTTATTTTCCAAAGACAAAAGTAAGCCTGTGGACGGAGTTTGACAGCATATATAAAATGCAAAGAAGACTGACTTCTTGTGAAAGCCCAAAATGACTTGTGTAGCTTTAGTGTGAGGGATTTAAGGGGAAAAGCTGAGCTTCCCAAATTGTGAGCTTTAGCACAGGGGAGAGAGTCCATGGATTCTAAAGAGGGCAATAATCATCACTTTCCTCAGGGTTTGGCATAGTCAGAGGTCAAGGGACACAGTCTGCATACCAGCTACTACGTGCTGTTTGCAGTCTATTATATATCCGCAGGGGTGATCATGGAGGACACAGTCAGCCATTTTGCCTTCCTTTCTCCATAGTAATACATATCTGAATTCTGCACCATTGGCCCTTACTACCCAACATGCCAATTATGTACAAGGAAATGACCAGAAAGCAGAATATCTACTCTAAGACAAGTAAGGGAAGAGGGAAGAGAGGAACTGCTAATATGCAATCTGGGTACCATCTCCCAATCCGTGTCTTCACACGTGTTATCTATTTCCATCTATTTGCTGCTGATAACAGTATCCAAGCTAGCCACATGGTGGCCTACATGTATGCTTTGCAGATTAATTGTAGCAGCAACAGCAGCAGCAGCATCTTAGAATACTGTGCCCAACATGAAAATTCAGCTGGATTGGAATCCATCTATTTTCTCAAAAGACATTTCATCACAGTACTTATCAATGAAAAACAATGGGGTATTATTAGATATTTTTAAATTATTTTGCGTGTGGTGCTGGAAAGCAAACCCAGGGCTTTGTGCATGTTAGGTAAGTGTTCTAATATGGAGATTCAACTTCAGCCCTATATTCTTTTTTTTAACTTTCCTTTTATTTATTCTTTGTGTTTTTCACATCTTGCATCACAATCCCATTCATTTTCCAGTCCCTTTGTATCCACCCTCAAGAGAAAAAAAAGAAAAAAATTTGTCATGGAAGTTGCAGTGTGACACAAAATCCTTTTGTCCATATATCTTTACTTGTAAAGTGTTCATTGCAGAATCATTAGTCTGGATCGAGGCCTCTGGTTTCTGCTACACTATGGATGCTGGGCCTTCACTGGAACTCACTTGGAGAGCCTGTTGCTATCCTGTGTCATGGAGATCCTGTAGCTTTGGATCTGCAGAACCAGTCCCTTCATGTGCTCCTGCAGATCACAGATAGTATGGATGTTGGGTTGAGCCAACTCATAACCCTGACTCTGGGCCTGGGTAGTTGCAGGGTTGGTCAGCCAGCCAGTTCTCCCTTGTCCTCACCACCAGAGAGAACTCTCCTGCATTGCCTGGGTTAGTTCACCCCTGGCAGCAAGCAAGGGGTGGGGCCAGTTCTGTTTCACACCCTCAGGGTTGGTTCTCCCACACTTGTATGTCAGGGCCAGCTCTATTGTGTTGTCCAGGTAAGGTGCAACTGCCCTACATTCTTTAAACATAATTTTATACTGGGTATATATCTCAATGGTAGAGTATTTGCCTAGGATGAACAAATCCCTGGGTTTGATCCTCAGCACTGCATACATATATAAATACAATTTAAATTGGTATTTATTTTTAAGTAATTATAAAACATGTTTTAAATTTATTTTTATCAACTATTTATGACAAAGATTTTTTTAAAAGATATTTGGTTTTTGTTGCGTTATTTATTTATTTATTATGTATACAATAGTCTGTCTGTGTGTATGTCTGCAGACCAGAAGAGGGCACCAGACCGCATTACAGATGATTGTGAGCCACCATGTGGTTGCCGGGAATTGAACCCAGGACCTTTGGAAGAGCAGACAATGCTCTTAACCACTGAGCCATCTCTCCAACCCAAACGTTTTGTTGTTTTTTTTTTAATAAATAGTGACAACATAACATTCAAAGACCATCACTGCTGTCTTGATGGGGTATAGCATGTAATCATTTCAAGCTCAACAAATGACACAAAAAGCACACTGAAGAAAGCAAGCTCAAGATGCTCAATAAACAAAAGTATTTTACTTATAAACACAATGCAAAATTTTAACAGCTTTTAAAATATTTTTAATTTATTATTAAAAATGCATCTCATCATTAAGTTTAATATATACACCCACAAGTTCCTTCCTTTTTTATTCAATTTTTTCATTCAATGCATTTTGATCACATTCTTCTTTTCCTTCCCCCAACTCTTCCCAACTCCTCCCCACCTCCCTACTCCCTACCACCGAACTTTATGTTCTCTCTCTTTCCCTCCCTCCCTCTCTCCCTGTCCCCCCTCTCTCTTTGTGTGTGTCCAAAAACAAAAATCAAAATAACAAAAAACTAACAGGACAAGAAAATATCAAAACAAAGAAAAACCAAAAGCTCACACAGAAAAAAAAAACATGGTGTCTATTTTATGTTGCCCAGCTACTCCTAGGCATGGGGCTTGCCCTAGAGTATGTTTGATTTACCCAGTGTTGCTCCACTAGAGAAAAATGATTTTCCTTTTCCCAGCAGGTATCAATTGTAAAGAGCTTCTTGGTTAGAGGTGGGAATTTATGTGTCCACGTCCCCTTCTCAGCGCTGGGATTTTGTCCAGTTTGAGCCTGTGCAGGTCTTGTGTGTGCTGTCGCTGTCTTTGTGAGCTCACACAAGTATCAGTTCTGTTGTGCCTGGAAGACACCATTTCCTTGGAGTCATACACCACCTCTGGCTCTTAAATCTTTCTGCCTCCTCTTCCTCAGATCCCTGAACCTCGAGGGGGAGGAGTTTGATGAAGACATAATATTTATGCCTATGTACTCCAAAGTCTCTCACATTCTGCACTGTCCAGTTTTGAGTCTTCATGACAATTTCCTTCTACTGAAAGCAGCAGTTTCTCTGATGAGGGTTGAGTGAGTTAGTCAAGATCCTGGAGGTGGGAACAGAGGTCATGAAGGAGTGCTGCTTACTGGCTTGCTCTTTGTGACTTGCTCAGCCTGCTTTCCTAGTGTGCCAGGATCACCAGCCCAAGGGTGGCACCACCCGCAGTAATCTGTGCTATTGCACATCAACTATCATTCAAGAAAATGTACCACAGGCTTGCCTACTGGTCACCTTCATTTTCTCCATTGAAGTCTGCCCTTCCCAAATGATTCTGGCCTCTGTAAAGTTAACATGAAACTAGCCAGCACAATCTTATTGATTCTGTTTCTGTAGTACATATTACAAGTGAACTGGCCCACAAGCTTTTGGGGCAATTGTCCTATCTCCACCTCACATCTCACTATAGGAGCTGAGATTACAGATGTGTGCCACTACATTTGCCTTTCAACTTGGGTTCCAGAAAGTGTATTCAAGTCATAAGGATTCTGTGGCAAGCACTTTTATCCATAGAGCCAGCTGCCTGGCCCCGCAGGCACATCTTAATGTAATCCAGTTTTCATTCAACAACAACCATCATGCCAAGTATGAGGTAATTATTCAAAATGCATGAGTAAATTAATTTAAGAAAGTATTCTATTTAGAATTTCTTTAGAACTCTAAATTTTCCTTAAACAGTTAATGTTTACTTGATGTAACATGATGGGCTGGCTATTTGGGGTTTTCTGTCCCACCCGGTTCCCAGAGCTGTTTAGCCCCAAAAGAAAATCACACAGAGATCTCTATAAGTTATAAAGCTGATTGGCCCATTAGCTCTAGCTTCTTATTAGCTAAATTTCATATCTTGATTAACTCATTTTTCTGATCTATTTTAGCCATATGGCTCAGTACCTTTTCCAGCTGGCAGATCACATCCTGCTTCTTTGGTGATCTGGGCAGGAGTGGGAGCAATCAGCTTCCTCCTTCCCAGAATTCTCCTGTTCTCATTGAATCACCTCTATTTCCTGTCTGGTTTTCCCGCCTATACTTCCTGCCTGGCCAATCAGCATTTATTTAAAACATGATTGACAGAATACAGACAATTCTCCCGCACCAACTTGAACACGATTTACCAAAGAATTCTGGAACCCTTGCATGGAACCTTGGGTAGGGTCTTAGCGCAAACATTTTGAGCTTTCTCTACACCATACCAATCTCAGTGTTTTAAGGTACAATATACAAACTAATTGATATGACCAGTAGGCCCAGTTCTAAATGGTTTATTGCTAGACACACCCCTTAAATAGAAGATGCCAATGTACAGTAAAGCAGCTGAAAGTGATGAGG
Source organism: Myodes glareolus (assembly GCF_982192425.1). Lineage (NCBI taxonomy): Eukaryota > Metazoa > Chordata > Mammalia > Rodentia > Cricetidae > Myodes > Myodes glareolus. The sequence goes on along the minus strand of NC_142053.1, from coordinate 33,615,074 downwards.
CATCCCGGAAACATCAGGACTCCAAAGGTTGAAGCAGAAAGGGGTATCACAAGTTCAAAGCCAGCCTGGGCTATGAAATGAAGCCTTATGATAGGAGAAAGAAACAGAGACAGGGAATTAATTAGAATAAATCTCAACATCACATTAATTCAAATTATAAATCTTCCCTCAAGGACAAAGTGAGAACAATCTCTTACCCCAGAAGTAAATTTCCTCATTTTCCTTTAGATTCTAAAGTTTAGAAGTTGATGGTGGCATTTTTTTTCTACAAAACTTAACAGCTGGCATGTTTATACCACAAAAATAATAACTGTGGCCTAGAAAAAACAATTATTCTTAAAGAAATATTTTTGTAAAACCAAATCCAGTATTCGACTATGGCAATGCTTTTACCTATGGTCAAACAAACCCACCTCTATAACTGAAGGTAAGACTACATTTCTGTCACTTTCCAGTAAGTCTCAAAACGTTCAATAATCAATGCACAGGCAAACCTCTGCCCTCCATCTCCCTGACAATGATCCTCAATCAGTTCCTAGGGCAGCTGCTGACCAAATGTTAAGCACTAAGCCAAAGAACTTGGAGGTCTTCAAAAGTGATTGCAAACATGGCGCCAATCCTCATGGAAATTATCCTTCATTTGAAAAACAAAAAATTGATATAAAGAAAAACTGCAAAACTTGGGGAATATAGCTCAGTGTGCTATCCTTGCATGCACAAAAGCCCTGGGTTTTGTCTCAAGCCCTGAATATAACCAGGCACAGTGGTCCATGCTTGTAATCCCTGCACTTGGAAGGTAGACACAGGGGGCTTAGAATATCAAAGCTATTATCAGCTATTTACTGCGATCAGGGCCAGCCTGGGCTACATGAGATCCTGTCTCATGTAGATAGATAGATGATAGATAGATAGATAGACAGACAGACAGACAGACAGACAGATAGATAGATAGAAAATTGTAATTACAAATATGAAGAAAAATAAACCTTTGACCTGGGTACAGCAGTATGTGTGGATAGTCCCAATTAAGCAGGATCCATTCGTAACATGATTATTTATTTATTTATGTGGGGCACATGTGACACATCATATGTATGGAGGTCAGAAGACAACTTGCAGAAGTCAGTTATCTCTCACAATCATGTGGGTTTCTGGGGTTAAACTCTGATCATCAGGATCAGTAGTAGTTGCCTTTATTCACCGAGCCATCTCACTGGACCAGCAGGAGATATTTTTAAATGGAAGAATCACTTGATTCCAGGAGTTTAAGGTCAGCCAATGCAACACATGGAAAATCTATTTAAGAGTGAAACAGCTTTGTGACTGAAGAGATGTCTCAGGAGTTAAGAGCACTGCTGCTCTTCCATAGGACCCAGATTTAATTCCAAGAAGCCACATGGTGACTCACAACCATGTGAAACTAGTTTCAGGGGATCTTATACCCTCTTCTGGACTCCGCAGACACCAGGCATGCAAGTGGTGCACAGACACACTGACAAAAAACACCTACACACATAAAATAATTTTAAAAACAAAACAGTCTACAACCAGGTGTGGTTTTTGATGCCTATAATCTCAGCACCCAGGAGGCAGAGGAGGATTGCATGCTCCTGTTCAGTCTGGCCTACATGGTAAATTAAAGGTCAGCCTGTGCAATATAGCAAGACTCTGCTGCCAATGGTAAGTTAAAATAAACAAACTTTAACTACACAGGCAATATCACTAATCCATCAGGTTCAACAGGTCCAACCCCTTCAGTTGTCTGCTCTGCCTGAAGTGTTTATGTACAAATAAGCTGCTTTCCTAGGGTAATCCAAGTAAGAAAACAGTAAGATGATGCAAGTTACACCCCAGAAAAACAGAAAAATTCACCAGCATCAGGACAATTCTGATTCCAGGACCTAGAGGTCTATTCACGCCTTCAATCATTCCTTCACATGCTAAACATTTTAGCATGCCATGAGCTGGGCACTGGACAAAGCAGATAGTCTCCTCCTCATGACGGAGCTCACATTCTAGTGAGAGAGGTGACTCCCACAAGTTTTGTGTCACCATTGCCCTAGCATATTTGGCAAGTAGTATATCATTGTAGATAAGGACTTTGTGGCTGCCTTGATGTTTATTTTTCTCTTTGGACACTCTGCAGAGTACCTTCCTTTAACAAAGATACTGGAGTGAAGGATCTATTTAGGCAGCAGCTCAGCCTCTCTATGTTCAACGGGTTGTATAGCTTATGTCTTCAGCAATGGGGCCTGTATGTCACTTTGGGGAAAGCAATCTATAGTCTTGCCAACATCCTAGGTTGTTTGGGGATTCCTATGGGACCCCTTTAGGCAACAACTCAATTAAATGTCCCAATATCAGAAGCTTAGTTTGGTGACAATAGATGGCCAGATGCAACTCTCTCTCTATTATTTGTTGATTTCATTTAGATTACCTTCACATATGTATATATTTTAGGAGGTTTCTACTGTATTAGGTGTCTATCCTACCCCCTCAAAGGCCCCTTAAATGTAGCTGTCTCTTCAGATATTTCTTCTCACATCGTAAGATAAGAAAAGGTTTATTTTGTCTCACAGTTTTCAAGATTTCAGTCAATCTTCTGGATTTACATAAAGTCAGCACATCATAGTGGTAGTGTGTTGGTTGATGGAGCAAGTGCCCACATCATGACCAGATCAGAAAGGAGAGAAAAGGTACTATATTATCACTAGTTCCTTTGATGTCATGCATCCAAGTGACCTAAAACCTCCACTAATCCCCATCTTTTAAAGATTCCCACTATCTCCTAATAGTGCCAAACTGAAGGCCACATGGGTCTCTGGGGGAACATTCCTGATCCAAATTATAAAACAAATGACAGATTTGGAATTTGGACTTTATCTTTAAGGCAATAAGAGTTTTAAGCAGAGAGGCATCAAACATCAGAGAGTTTGACATTTTAGAGACATGAGTCTAATTTCATGAAGAAAAAGGGATAATCGAAAGGCAAGTGTGAAAGGAAAGGGAACTTAGAGTCCACCATGGCTGATTTAAGCAAGAGGCAATGAGAACTTCAGAGAGGATGCTAGGTGTCCTAAAAGACTGAGTAAATTAGATAAATAGAGGATGTATTTTTTGGAGTGGAATTTTTTAGGACTTGGCCATTGATTACATGAGAAGAGGCCATTGCTTACTTTCAAGTCTCTGGCTTGAACAGTGACTACTAGCACATTATAGTTACCTTTATTCAGGTGGGTTAATTTTTTAATCACATAGAATCTTTCATTTAGTTTTGTTTTGATTTGATTTTTGTATGTGGCATTGAGTATTGAACTCAAGGCCTCGAACATGGTAGGTTCTACCATATGAGCATATAACTCTACCACTGATATACATATGTGTGTGTGTGTGTGTGTGCTCAGATACTGAAATCAGCTATTTAGATAAAACATTAAAAAGGTGTCTATGATAAGCTGTAAAGCCTAAAATATTTAAAATTTTTGTTAATAAAAGTTGAGAAAGATGTGCTTGACAAACTACAAGCACCAAGCTTAGACTGTGGAAATATAACTTGACTTAGTGTCAACTACTCCTCTATGGCAAAAAGCTTTGATTGGGCCCTGAATGGATCTTTCAATTTCATATATGCAAAGCAAATATCTCTCCTTTCTTCTTGATGGAAAGTGAATGAAATGCCTTTAGATTGATGAACTAAGTTCTCTTTTGGTAATATAATTTGTTGCAAAATTCATTTTGCATAGTTCAAATAAAATTGCCTTATGTTTTTGAAGAACTTTTTGCCCTAGGGAACTCTGTCATGTTTTATAACTACTGCTTATTCTTTAGAGAAATGTCTTGCCCAATTTGACTGATCACACAGAGAAAATGATGAATTGAACTAGGAACAGAATGAAGGAATGGTGTTCATGTTAAGCAGTAGAGACTGAATTAAATACAAGCTTCCCGATTCTAGTAACTGAGGGCTAAATTATTCGGACACTCCTATTAAACTAAAAAAAGTTGAATAAAACATAAAAATCACTATCTTTTAAAAAGACTTATTTTTTTAATGAGTATGTCTGTTTTGTGTTTCAGAGTGCTGAGTGTATATGTGTGAACCTTACACCTGTGAAGATGAGAAGAATTAAATGGATCCCATGGAACTGTAGTTATAGGCAGTTATTAGCTAGTATGTGGATGCTGGGAACAGAACTCAGGTATCTTGCAAGAGCAGGAAGTGCTCCTAACCACTGAGCCATCTCTTCTGCCTCCAAAGTCATCCATCATCTTAAAAGAATGAAAGTCCTGACAAGACTTAGTAAGACAATATTACAAGGTAATTTGTGTGTGTGTGTGTGTGTGTGTGTGTGTTTAAGTACATGCTACAATATGTGTGTAGAGATCAGAGGACAATTTTCTGGAGTCCCTTCTTTTTTTCTTTCCATTACGGGATCTGGGGATCCAACTCAGGTTGACAGGTTTGTGTGGCAAGTGCTTTTATCTGCTGAGCCCACAAGATAACTATTTACCAGAAAGCCAAATAGATCTAAATTACCTTTTTGAGGATTTTTAAAAAATAGTTCCTTTTTGAATTTTAATTAAGAATAATTCACAATTGACAAGAGGCTAGAAGTCAAAGCTGGAGTTCTCACTTATAGGAGAGCCTCCCCTGAATAAAATCTCCAAATATTATACCTTCAGGAAAAGGGAGAACCAGAATAGAGAGAGTCATCACATACGGGTAGAGTCTGGGTGGGATTCTTTGGGACATTTGGAAAACTGTAAGCCTTGAGCTGAGAGTAAAGCAATGCCACATCTCTGGTGCCTTTGAGTGTCTAGCATAAACAAGTATATGACCTTTTCAGATGAACATACCTTTATCCTTGACCCCAAAGTGTCCTTCAAAATGTTGTTTGAATATAGTGAGAAACACATGGTCAAAGCTGATTCTAGCACTCAAGGAAACTTGATTCTGAAAGGAAGATGCAGTAGCAATAACCAACAACAAGAAATGACCTTCAGATATTTCAGATACTGGAATTCTTAACTAGATATAGACTATGGACTAGTTATAAATATACTTACTATAACAGAATTTAAAATAAGCATGATGAAATCTGAAGAAAATAGGAAACTGTGAGAAGTGACATAGAAAATGTCAAAAGGACCCAAATCAAATATAGAAATAACAAAATAACTGAAGTTTAAAAACCCAATACTTTTGTGGTCAAATGTTCCTGGAAGGTAAATTGGTAAACCAGAACCAATTTGGATCAGAACCAATTTTCTAATATTGCATAGAAATACAATCAATGAAACCTAAAAATGAGTAACTGTGGACTACAGAAGATAGATGTTCTAGCAGTCAATACTTGCTGTTGGTAAGAGATTTCTACATACGTAAATGGAGACTGCTTGTCATGTAAAAGAATGTTACAGGAGGGCCCAAGGAGATCCTTATTTATATGAACTACAGTTATAAAAATAATGTATTTTTTTTAGCAAATAAAAAATGTGTACTAAAAACATGGTGGTTAGAAAAGATCTTATGTACACAGATCTTTTTGTCCCCGCCCCCCCTCAGAGCTTGTTATTTTGCTTATCACATACAATTATTGGATTGAGGTTCATTATAAAGGACACACTTTGATTGAATTCTATCAAAGTTTTATCCAAGTAAGCAATGCATTTATTTGTTGACAGAGGCGTCTGTCCCACCCAGTCTGGCAGCCATTCAGTCCCAAAGAAACACATAGAGATCTACGTTATTTATAAACTGGTTGGCATATTAGCTCAGGCTTCTTATTAACTCTTATATCTTACATTAACTCATAATTCCTGTCTGTGTTAGCCACATGGCTTGGTACCTTTTATCACTGAGGCATTCTCATCTTGCTTTCTTTACATCTGAGTGATGACTGCAGATTGAGCCTTTCTTCTTCCCAGAATTCTCCTGTTCTGGTTTCCTGCCTCTACTTCCTGCTTGGCTACTGACCAATCAGAGTTTTATTAAACTAATACAAGCGACAAATCTCTACAGGGTACAAGGCTATTGTCCCACAGCTCTTCCATCCATTTTTTTTTCAAAACAGAAACTCTGATTCTAATCTCCTTTATTTAGCTTTTTTTCCTAACCATTATCCATAACAATTTGTAACCAACACCTTAAACAAAGAAAAACATACATAATCCATTTTTAGGGAATGTGGGCATAATTTTGTAGGATATTTCCTGCTGATTAGGGGTGTTGATAATCTTATGGGGACCTAAAGAAAATTTAGGGTTATGGTCAAGTCCTGACTGGAATATTCTGTGGGGCTTGATCATCTCAGGTAACTGCTCTTGATGTTCTTGATCTCAGAGGAAACTCCAACAGAGATCCTCTGAAATGTTGGTTCATCTGGGCCATCCACTCCTATCAGAGATTTTTTTCAGGGTACTTCCTTGATCAAATCTGATTTTTCTTAATGCAGAATGAATCCACACAGTCCCTCATTTCCTGTGGAAACACAAGCAAAACTTCTTCTCCAAAGTAACATATCTTTTGACTTACATTTTGAAGTCAAGGTATTTTCAAAATATATATGTTGGATTAATCCAGCAGCATTTATAATCAAATGTCTTTTAGCAGTTGTTGCTTCTTCAGCTGTCAAACAATTAAAGACAACACAATAACATACAGTATCCATAGTCCCTGTGTATTTTCCATCTTTATGTGGCTTTATTTTAAACTCCATTTATTTTCTTTTATTTTTAATTTTTTGAGACAGGGTTTCTCTGTGTATCTTTGGTTGTCTTGCAACTCACTCTGTAGACTAGGCTGTCCTTGAACTCACAGAGGTCTGCCTACCTCAACCTTCCAAGTGCTGGGATTACAGGTGTGTGTCACCATACCCAACTACTCATTTTCTTTCTTACTTTATTTTAAGGACCTTATCTTTTTCTTTTCTCTCCCAAGCCTACATATGTTTTTAAACACACTGTTAACTGTTTAAAGATTTTTTTGTCCATCTTAATCTATCTTTACTGTATATCTCTCTTTCTGACCACATGAGCATTGACAGTGGTTTCTGCTCCACCAGATCCCACATCTGTCCAGTCCCAAATAAACACACAGATGCCTACATTAATTATAAACTGATTGGCCTATTAGCTCAGGCTTCTTATTAACTCTTATAATTTATGTTAGCCCATAATTCTTGTCTGTGTTAGCCACAAGGCTTGGTAGCTTTTTGGTGAGGCAGTTACATCCTGCATGCTCTGTGTCTGGCTTCCTCTGTGTCTGGGTGATGACTGCAGACTGAATCTTTCCTCTTCCCAGAATTCTTCTGTTCTGATTGCCCTGCTTCTACTTCCTGTCTGGCTACTGGCCAATCAGAGTTTTATTAAACCAATAAAAGCAACAAATCTTTACAAGGTACAAGACCATTGTCCCACAGGATTCATTTCTTCATAATCTTAAAATTTCTTTTCTTATAAATTTCTTTTTATCTTTTGAGATAGGGTCTTACTATGTTGCTATATCTGGCCTGGAACTTGGTATGAATACCAGGCAGGCCTTGAACATGTAGTAATACTTCTTCCTCTGTTTCCTGAGTGTTAGGATTACAGGGTATGTCACCACACTGAGCTCAAAAGTTTACCTCTAGCATATGGTCTCCTAGCTGTAACTACCATCTAATTTTATAAAAACAAAAGCATATAAGCAAATAATAAAGATGTGGTTGGTTGATGCTCAAACCAACAATAAAACTCCACAAATTCGCTGTGTTTCTCCTGAATGTTTTTCTTAGAAGGGAAGGCTTATCTGGATAAGTTTGTAACAATCAATCCCAGAAAACTTCACCTTCAGGTTATTCCCATCCTCTGACACTGTTTTGAGCAGCTGAGAAGAGCAGTGGCTTTGTATATTTTATCCTCACAGAGTTATCCAGCAAGATGGGCTGGGGCCTGGAAATGTAACAGATTAGAGTGGAAACTGTGTGATGTAGTAATATCAGGCCTCTGCATGGTGAACTGTTCATAGTTTCTTGTTTTGTAGCTCATTTTTGTAACCTATTAACTTACAGTGTCACAGGATAGAACTATGACCTATATACTTTACCTGCCTTCACCCAGCCTTTTTCATATAGTAAAACTGATCTCATCACTCTGACATATATTAATGTAAATCCTGATGGCCTCACTGTATCTTATAACAAAACCATGGAACACCATCTACATACCAGACTTTGCTATTTTGTGGGTGGGAGGGTGAGACTACACAGATGACTGACTTTTCTGACAACTGGAGTATTGTGAGGTTCCTATTTTCTTCAGTACATTCTCAATTGCAGAAAGCATATGGTGCATGTGCAAAAGGTATCTGTGGAATAAATTACACAAAAATGACCAGGGACAATGACATTATATATCTCAGTTCACCTACAGGTGCAAGAGGCTCTGAAGATACTGGCCTTATTTAGGTAACTGTTGTACGATTTTCTGGGAAGTGCCTCTTGTACCCCGCCTTCACAAATTAAACTTTTACCTAACCTTTTAACCAAGTTAATCATAACGCCCTGTGTACACAGTTTGTCTAAATTAAACTTACCTTTAGGAAAAACAATGTAATTTATCTTATTATACCTTGGACTCACCTTGTAATCAACTTCTACACACTAAGCTGTATGCACTGCTTAAATCTTAAATTATATTTCCTATATCTCCCTTGTGACCCATCTATCCTCCTGATACAGACTCTGTGTGTGTGTGTGTGTCTGTCTGTCTGTCTGTCTGTCTGTATTTTGTGGTAATTAAATTTAATATCACTGCTGAAAACAACTATGTTGAAAACAATGTGTAACTAACAATAAATGTTGAAAGCAACACAACTTCCTTGTAAAACTCTGGTGAAAGATTAAGACAAAGCCTGGCATTTGTTTCCCAAACCATGGTTCATATGATGGTCAATCCTCATTTAAGAGGTTCAGGCTCATTCATAGTTAAATGACTCTCGAGACTCACAGTATGAGTTTCTTCAAGCAACTTCCTGGCCAATACCCATCTGGTGTGGGATGTCCTTCTGTCTATGTGTTGCTTTTATTGGTTAATGAATAAAGGAACTGCTCTGGGTCTATAGCAGAGCTATAGGGGAACAGAGTTAGGTGGGGAAACCTAAGCTGAATGCTGGGAGAAAGGAGGCAGAGTCAGGGAGAAGTTATGAAGCCACCACCAGAAACAGACATGCTGAAATTTTGTTGGTAAACCACTGCCACATGGAGATACACAGATTAATGGAGATATGTTAAATTAATATGTAAGAGATTAGCCAATAAAAAGCTAGAGCTAATGGGCTAAGCAGTGATATAATTGATACAGTTTCTGTGTGATTATTTCAGGTCTAAGCTAGCCAGGTGGCCGGGAACCAACAACCTCTCACTACACCCATCAGTTGGCATTTTAAGCATTTTCCCAAGAAAATGCACCTAGCATGTGTGATGCCCTGGATTCCACACTCAGTACCATAAAAAAGAAAACAAAAACAAAACAAAATCCTCCTTGTGGGTGTGAATTATCATATTTGAAACTACTCATCTGATCTCAGCATTCTACAGACAGAGGCAGGTGGATCTCTGTGAGTTTAAGGTCAGCCTGGTCTACAAGAGCTAGTTCCAGGACAGGCTAAGAAGCTACAAAGAAACCCTGTCTCGATAAACAAAACAAAACAAAACAAAACAAAACAAACAAACAAAAAGCTACTTTTCTGAGATATGATTAAAACAAAAAGGCTGTATATATTTAGTATATATATCATGATCATTTTGAGATCAGTATATGTCCATGAAAATATCAATATTATCTGCCTTCATACTAGATGAGGTAAAACAAACATAAATATGTAGTTGTGTCATTAATAAAATGGACCTTGGAAGAAAAGATAAATAGTAGGTTTTAAGTATAGAGATGGACTGATAGACTTTAACGCCTTATATTCTGTAGTCCCTTGAAATATTAGTATTCTTTCTCATTGGCCCATCTCCTTAACTCAAGTGAGATCCGAGACCATACTTCTTTTTTGCTGTCCATATACATAGCTGAACCCATGCATGGAGTAAGTAGTCAATATTAGTTAGGAATTTTCAATATCTGATGGATAGAACCTAAGAGCATATTTAGTGTCATATCGTTTGGATATGTAAATTTCACAATCCAATAAAATCTCTTTCTTTTCCCCTAATTATCACCATATTTTGTAATAGATAACTGTGATGATTAATGTGGTGGTTTAAATGGCAATGCCCACCTCACAGGGGCATTTGAATATTTAATATTTGGTCCTCAGTTGTTATTGGTGTTTAGGGAGGCTTAGGAGATCTTGCTGGAGGAAGTATGTCACTAGTTGGGTGGGCTTTGAGGTTTGAAAGTCAAATGACATTCCCAGTTCTCTCTCCCTGCTTTCTGCTTGTGGTTTAAGATGTAAGCTCTTAGTTACTGGCTCTAACCCCCATGCTTCCCTGCTGCCACATTTCCCTGCTCTGATGGTAATAAACTCTCACCCTTATGGAAGCTCAAATAAACTCTTTCTTCTCCAAGTTGCTTTTGGTCATATTGCTTTAGTACAGCTATAGAAACCAAACTAAAACCATTCATTTTAAATGCCAACTTGCGTAGAATCACCTGGAAAGAGTCTCAGTTGAAAAATTATCTAGATCAGGCTGGTCTGTAGGTATGTCTAGGGTGACTGTCTTGATTATTAATTGACTCAGACCACTGAGGGTGGCACCATTCTCTGGGTAGGAGATCCAAGACAGTATAAAGATAGAGAAACCAGTTGAGCATTAACAGTAGCAAGCAAGCAAAGATTCATTTTTTAACTCTTTACTCTTGGCTATAGGATGTAATGTGACTAGCTACTTGAGTTCCTGCCTTGACTTTTCTAAGCTGTTAACTATAATTTAAAATTGCAAGCCAAATAAGGCCATTCTTCTCTATGTTGCTTTCTGTCATTTGTGACAGCAAGAGAAAAGATGCCTTTACGATATCTACATAGTATTTCTTGATTTTCTTAGTTCCACCCTTTTTCCTTTATAGATAAGTGCTACATGTGTACTATGTGACTCTGGCCCTATTTTTGTAGTTGATGGAGAACCTGACTAGACTTTAGCCAATTCAATTTACTACCCTAGAAATTTTTCATTAGGTCATAGAATAAGATAACTGGCCTCTATATTCAAAGAAAAGCAAAGAAAGTCATTACACAGAAAAGGAAATGCAAAGATAACTTTAAAAAGTTAAAAGAGAATGATGCCTCCTAGGTCAGTGGTTTTCAACCTGTGGGTCTCGACCTCTTTGGGGTCATATATCAGATATCTTGTATATCAAATATTTATATTACAATTCATAATAGTAGCAAAATTACACTTACGAAGTAGCAATGAAAGTAACTTTATGTTTGGGGTCACCACAACATGAACTGTATTAAAGGGTCAGAACATTAGCAAGGTTGAGAACCACTGGTTCAAATTCTGTGCTAGCTTTCTGATTCTATTTCAATTTATTCTAAAGTTGAGCTATATTCATCCTTTTAGATACCATGTAACATTTAACAGTTCCTTTTTGTGAACTGGTTTTGTATTGTGGATTTTCTTGTTGTTGCTGTTTGCTTTGTCTTAAGTTTTTCCAGTTACCACTTGCTACTTAAAAGAAGAATCTTACTAATCCACCTCTCACTATACCGAAGTCTACCAAAGAGGAAGTGAGTTAACAAAGCTGACAGGCTGATCCACTGGAAAGTAGTCAAGGTGATGGAATGGTCTATGACTTGTTACATATTAGTAGTAACTCAAACATCAAAGTTGTGATCTAAGGCCCTGTCATCATTTACAGACTCAGAGGAATGAAGGCCATAACCAAAGCATACTTTTTGTATTATACACTTTTTAAAATATAGGCTATGGAAGTAACTTAAGATAGAAAGCTTGAATATTGTTTAATATCCATGATGGCCTTGGTCATCTCGAGCACTTCAAAACAAAAATCCTAAAGTAGATATTAATATTTATACATTGATGTATTTGGAGATCAGTGTACATTCACAAAAGCATCATGATTATCAAGACCATATACATTTCTATCATCTTTTAAAGCGTATTGTCCCTTTTATTATTATGATTCATCTTGGGATATGCATATGTGTATGTGCACATATTAAGAAAAATGATTGAAAAATCTGTAGTTGTTTGAATAAGAAGGACTCCCACACGCATATAGATTTATAAGCTTGGTCACCAGGAAACGGCACTATTTGAAAGGATTAGGAGTTGTGTCACTGGAGGTGGACTTGGAAGTTTCAAAAGCCCATGCCAAGCCGAGTCTCTCTTCTTGCTGCCTGCAGATCTGGATGTAGAGCTCATAGGGCTCGCAGAGACTGAAGTGCAATGAGGAAGCCTGTATGGATCTGAGCTAGGTCCTCCCCATGTATGTTATGGTTGTGTAGCTTGGTGTTGCTGTGGGACTCCTAACAGTGGGAGTGGGGGTGTCTGTGACCCCTTTGCCTGCTCTTGGGACCCTTTCCCTCTTACTGGGCGGCTTCACTCATCCTTGATATGAGGGTTTGTGCCTTGTCTTAGTGTATCTTGCCATACCCATGGTGTCTCTTCATAGCAATAGAATACTAAGGCAAGCTCTATTCTTGGAAATTTTAAATTATATGATACATTGTATATAATAAAGAGAGCTATAACTAAATAGTAAATAAAAAATAAATAATCTTTTATTATACTATAAATACTATATTGTATAGTAGAACTCCAATATTTGTTTATACTGCAAAACTAAATCTCTATACCCTTTAACCTCCTGGTGTTTTACCACCATTCTGTCTAGTTCTCTGAGTTGAATTTTTTTTTTAAAAAAAAAAAACCTCTCACCATATGGATGATATTAAATGTCTGGCTCATTCCGCTTAATGTAATATCTGTCTACATTTATCTGTGTTGCTACCAGTGGTAGAATTTCCTTCCTCCATTGTATATATGCATCATAAATTTTCTTTCCTAGTCGTCATTTAGTATACATTTGTATTCTTCCCATGTCTTGGTTATAATGAGTAATGCTACAATGAATATAAGGCACACATATCTCTTAATGATCCTGGTTCAGGTTTGTCTGGATATATACTGAGACGTGAGTATGGCTGGAACATACGATATTTCTATTTTTAATTTTTGAGTCACCTTTGTGAAGCAAGATTAATAGAAACTTAGAGAGAGAAATAGAGGTTCAACCTTAAGATCTGAAAAGTAAAGCAGCCAGTCATTGGCTCTTACCTCAACCTAAGTCTGAAAATGGCGATCCTACCTCCAGGAATCTCAGAAGGGCTGAGAGCTGTTTCCTCCCATTTTATAACCCTCTCAAGGGCTAGGATTAGGTGTGCACCACTTGGATTAAAGGCATGCAACTAGTATGGTTACTGGGATTAAGGGTGTGCATTACTATTACCTGGTCTATAAAGCTAACCACTGGGGCTATTTTACTCTAAGATCTTCAGGCAAGCTTTATTTATTAAAATACAATTGAAATGCCAATACACCTCTGCAGTGTTTTCTATAATGGCCATACTAATGTATATTTCCTTCAACAATTTACGATACTCTTTCCTCTACATCATCTCCAATGCTTTTTATCTTTTGTCTTATAGATAAGAGCCACCATAGTGAGTGTGAAGAAATACCTTGTGTGTTTTTTTTTTAAATTTGTATTTACCTCATTTAGTGGCGATGTACATTTTTACATAGACTTCTTGGTCATTAGTCTTCTTAGAGTGTCTATTTAATTCCTTTGCCTATATTTAAGTGACATTTGTTTTTTCTATTACTTGATTGTATATGTTCCTTGTTGTAATGGAAAAAATAAGGTATAAGAAGATTGACTGTCAGATACAGCGAGACCAACAGAAGATTTACATAGATTCAGGATTGCAGAGAATACAGTTTATTGGAGACTTACTGACAGAACCACAGTCCAGGATAGCAGCAAGACCATTGGATACTTAAAATTCAGGTCAGAGGAAGTGGGGTTGTATAATGACTTGAACAAAGGTGGTTTGAATTCAACTTGAAAACTTTGGTTTTATGTCAAGTTAACATAAAAGACATAAGACATATCCCTGGTTCTAAGGTCCAATTGTAAAACCCCACACGCTAGTCTAATACTTTTATTTATCTACAGACAGACAAGAATTAAACCAGGGAAAGCATGGCAATCACAACTCATGGTCAAGTTGGCTCTCCACACTTCTATATTTTGGTGTTTTTTTCTGTTTGTTTGTTTGTGATGGGGGTCTTTTTATATATATGTAGCCCTCGCTGGCCTGGAACTCACTATGTAAACCAGGTTGGCCTCGAACTCACAGGAATCTGCCTGCCTCTGTCTCCCCAATGCTGGGATTAAAGGTCTGCACTACCACATCTGGTCACATTTGTATATTTTGGAATATTATTTCAGTCAGTTCTCGGCATCAAAATAAAATACATTAGACTGCATGATTTCTGAACAACAGAAATGTATTTGTCATAGTTCTAGAGCCACTGTTCCAAGATGAAGGAACAGACAGATGTGTTTAGTGAGAGTCTATTTCTCATAGGTGATAGATACTGCATGGGCAAACAAACTCCCATTGGTCCCTTTCATATGGACATTTAATATTTTTCATGATGGCCCTTCCTTCATAAGCTAACCACTTCCTCCAAAACATCTGATCTCATACTATCACCCTGAGGCATATGTTTCAATATAAAACTGGTTGGGGAGGGGAATGTAAGGATTCAGATCATAGCATCCCTTATAAGATATATTGTTTAAGTGTTTGCCCTCTTGTTTTGCAGATTGTTTTTTTTTAAAAATTTTGTTGATTGCTTCCTTTACTGTGCATAAGCTATATATTTGATACAAGAGAACTTGTTTTTGAAGCTATTTAATTTTTAAATGCTGATTTGAAACTATGAAATGTGTCAATGAAGAAATGGCCGCAGTTCATGCTTGTATAGAGAAAGGCACATAAGGTTCATTGTCATTCCTATCAAAGATGGCTGACGTGAACTCCATGTGAACTAAATAAGCAAATGGCTCAAGATTAAAGGATAAGCTGTGCTAGAGAATGAGTTTGTATTTGAACAGTGCTATTTCATTGTAATATGTGTTTGTACTAAGATCATTTTTCAAAATTTAGTATCCTGAAGTGGTTCATTCCACCCTGTTTCTGTGCTTTCGGTTATGCACCATCATCACCCTTTCTGGTGCATGTTTCTAATAGTCCTTGCACACAGTTCATCATTCTCTCTTTTTGGTTCTATCTTGTCCTGAGAACAATGATTCATTACAAATGCTTACTAGTCTACCTTTAAATTCTGGCATTTAAGTTTTCTTCAGTCTGGGTGCTTTTTATTTGGAATGACTTTAGATTTTTAAAAAAACGTAAGATACTATAGAGAATTCTCATATACCTTTGCACAGTTTTGTCCATGGAACTTCTAGTTCCATGGCACATTTGTTAAAACTAAGAAACCAACATTGGTAATATTACTATTAAGGAGAATACTTACTTAAGATTCACCAGTTTTCCCACGAGTGTCTTTTCCTTGTTCTAGAATCTAAACAAGGACATTATATTGGATATAGCTCATCTGGTGGTTTGACCAGAAATGAGAAATGTCCCCCATAGGTAGGCATCTTTGAATACTTGGTCCCCAGGTGGTAGCACTGTTAGGGAAGGTTATGCAGACTTTAGAAGATGGAACATGTCACTGACAGTAGGCTTTGAGAATTTATAACCTCACCCCATTTTCAGTTCACTCTCTGCTTCCTGCATGTGGATAAAGATGCCATCTCCCAGCTTTGCGCTCCAGTCACCTGCTGCCGTGCCTTCCCCACCATTATGTACTTCCCCTCTGGAATCATCAGCCAAAATAAGCTCTTTCTTCCATAAGTCGCTTTTGCTCATGGCATTTTTCCACACCAACTAAAAGGAACTAATAAAGTTAGCCTTCCTTTTAATCTACAACAGACAACCAGATGCATATTTTGTGGAAGTATGGTATAATCTTCAAAGTTGATAATGACAGTTCTGTATTTTTGTATAAGCATAATTATTCAGATATTTAAAAGTCAACTAAGAATTAAGTGGTTAATATAAATATACAGCCCATGTTTAGTGACCAGATAATCAGAACTCTTTGTTAACTGAATTCTTAATTTTGGAAAAAGGATCATGTACTATAGCTTAGACTGTTCTATAATACATAGTTGCCAACCTCCTGGGTGAGATATAGGGATGTCCACCATGTCTGGTGGAGGAAACTATTCTTTTAATTAAACGAAAAATAAAATTAAAAGTTGATAACTTTTTATTATTTTCCTTACAACTGTTTTTACATTTGCATTTGTAAAAATGAATAACCTTTAGTAACTGTGCTTAATTTTTAATTATTTAATTATAACAGTAGGAGTGTTTTAAGGAAAAATGCCTTACTTGGATATCTTTTGTAGCTTATGAAAATGAAATAACATATAAATGTCAACTTTTCTAGTAAAGAATTTCATGAAGAGTAAAAACTCCTAAAGCATCCACAAAAGCCATAATAAATCATGCTCCATCTGAATTTAGTTAACAACAAAGGTAACTGACTATACAAAAGCAAAAAGACAAGCAAGGGAGTCTAAGTTTGTGTGCTTGTCATTTAAATAAACATCAAAACAACAGACTTTATTGATTTGTTTCTAAAGATCTAAACAAAACTTGAAGTGATTCCACAAACAATTGTAAGTAGCTGAAATTGATGGAAGTTTTTATATTTACCAAAACTATGGAATCCAAGTAGAGCTCCTTTTAAAAATTAAATTACTGGAAAATATTGTCTGATTTTTAAATTTTTTCATTACTCATACTATCAGATGTGCTACTTATTTAAAAAATGTGAATTGGACAATTTGACACATAGAAACAACCAGAAAACTTAAAAAATATTACACAGCACAGTGAATCAATGTATTGGTTTTAGTTGCTTACAGTTATCTATTGCTATGTTGAAAAGTACTCTTGAACATAGCAAAGTTGGAAGATTCTTCTGGGTTCTTGTGTGATCCCTCATGTGTCTATATTGAATTATGGGCCATTTAGGCAACTGTGCTTTTAATGATTGACTAAATATATGCATGCAATGAATGTCAAATTACAGTTGGAAATTCACAGATGGCTTTTGTATTTAGGAATCCATTGTCTTTTAAGTGAGTATGGTGTCAAATATCCTTAACCCCAGAACACTGAAGATAAAGACAAGAGGATCAGGAGTTCAAGGCCAGAGGCAGCTACAAAGCCAGTTCAAGGCCAGAGTGGACTATGAGAGGCCAGAGGCCATGCCACAAGAAACAGCAGAGTCTATTACATTTTGAAAAGGTGTCTATCAAATTACTACATTATCACAGCTTCTTTTCTATAGTTTAAAGATAAATTGTTAAAAAACTAAGTTTGTTTCGGTAATGATGTAGAAACCACTACCATGTCTCTCCCACCAAAGGCAACTGTAAGATATAGATACAATGAATGAAATGGATATATGAGGACTCTTTTTTTCTTTGTTCAAAAGTACAAAGTTATGTTGCTTACAAAAAATAGATGTAACTGAAGATAACTGTATTAGTCAAATTAAGCAAATCACAGAAGACAAATCTCAGATGTGCTATCTCAATTATGATTCTCAGATTTTATGTAAATACATAAAATCATATGTGTATATGCACATATGTCATGTCCCCAAAATAGTAATAAAACAGTCTAGGAAGATAAACCAAACAAATAAGAGGGGAGAAGGGCTAGAAAAAGGAGCATTAGGAGTATGAGGGGAGATTTGCTCACAATATAATGTGTGTTTCACACAAGACATATACAAAAGCTTGAAGAAAGTAGATAAAACAGAAATATTTTCAAGTATCACAAAGTTTGGGGTTTTTTTGTTTTTGTTTTTGTTTTTTTGAGACAAGGTTTCTCTGTAGCTTTGGTGCCTGTCCTGGAACTAGCTCTTGTTGACCATGCAGGCCTCGAACTCACAGAGATCTGCCTGCCTCTGCCTCCCGAGTGCTGGGATTAAAGACGTGCGCCACCACTGTCCGGCCAAAATTAGCTTTAATAAACAGTCCTGTACTGACAGATAGAATCTTAAAAGTTCCTCTGAGAGAATTCAAAAATTGTTTTCTTAAAACAGTCCACAAACTTGAGAGAGCTAAGCAGTGTGTGCTCCTGGAAGGCAATGCCGATTAACTAGATTTAACAATTGTACATTACCATTATACACACAGCAAATGACACTGCAAATTAAAATGTGTGATTATCAATTAAACTAACATTCACAAGATTTTAATAAGAAACCTCATTTTTTACAATACATGTTTTTTTTTTCAATAGAAATGTAGATTTATTTTCCTTTCTCAGAAAATCACTAGTAAATAGTGAATTTAGTACTTGGACATTTAATGTCTGGCCTGTAAGTGTTTGCTGTCATTTCTAGTCATTAAAGAAGAGCAGAATCTACAGAAATCTCTTGTTCTTCCGGTAGTCATGCATCTTGGCTCTTCCTAACTTACACCAATGTTTTTACAACTTAATACCACTTTGAAGTACAAAGACGCACACATACAAACACACATGTTTCTGCCGATCTATGAGTAATACCTAACAGAGGGGCTTCAAAACAATCTTTTAAAATTCAAAGTCACAAGACCATGAGAGGGTTCAGTGGGTAAAAGTGCTTGCTGTCAAGACTGACAAGCTAAGTTGGATCCCCAGAACCTACATGATGAAAAACTAACTCCAGTAAGTGCCCTCTGACCTGTACATGCACATGATTATACGTGTGCACCCCTGCACACAAAAGAAGTTTTGATTAAAGTTACCAATCTGTGTACATATTCTCAAGCATCTGTCAAGTTCAGTGGTAACAATCCAATTCAGTAAGTCAATTCATGTGTTTAAAAAGACATAACATTTATACCTAGTTTTTGATTCATGGATAGCTCAGCAGGAAATAGTCATTGTTCAGAGCCCACTTTTCCTGACACTGTATGGCTCAGATTTGGTTACTGCCTTAAAAATTTGCAGAGAAATGCAGCTCATGCACCAGTCTTGACTGATAAGTGTAGCTCTTGCCCTTTACAAAGAAGTATCTTTTTGCAGCAGTGTGGTGGTATTTCATTTGCATTTTAATAAATAAAGCTTGCCTAAAGATCAGAAAAGTAAAATAGCCACACTGGCCAGTCTTACAGACCAGGCAGCAATGACAGTCACCTTTAATCCCAGTAACCACACTAGCTTGTCACAGAAACCAGGCAGTAGTGGTGTATGCCCTTAATCCCAGAATTAGAGAGGATTATAAAACAGGAGGAGACAGCTCTCAGGCTCATTCGGAGGTTTCCTGGAAGTAGTACTGCCATTTTTGGACTGTGGTCAAGGTAAGAGCTAGTGGCTGACTGCTTAGATTTTCTGGTCTTCGGGTTGAACCCAAATATCTGTCTCTGAGTTTTTATTAGTTGTGCTTCACAGCAGAAACCATTGCGGAAATCCCCAACTGGCAAAAATGAGAACAGCTGACTATGGGGTGTTCAGCACTAGATGAGCAATGGCTCAAAGAACACTGAAGAAGGTGGGGTAGAAACATTTTAAAAGCCAGAGGGTCTGCTGTGAGATTGATTGTGTCTTCTATATGACATGGAAGATGCACCCATGAAATCGAAGCAATATGGCTGCCTAAACAAGACCTGTTAATGTCAACACCAGTAGGTGTGTCAACATCAACAGCGAATTCCACAAGACCTAACTTCCAGATGAAGACCTACAGTTAATGGCTGATGAGAGAAGTAAAACCTGCCTTCTCTAGGTATCAGCCCTGATATGTTATCCAATCCCAAGTGGTCCTAAACATTAACTGGACTCAGCAGTTGTGTGTGTGTGTGTGTGTGTGTGTGTGTGTGTGTGTGTGTGTAGTTAAAGAAATTGTGAATTTGAGAAGTGGGGGAGAACACAGGAGGGGTTGGACAGCGAGCAAAGGGTGGAAATGTATTATGTAAATACACTTCTCGTGTATGAAATTCTAAAGAAAAAACTTAGATATATTTTAAAAGTCTACTGGCTTTCACGGTGATCAAAGGCTGCTAGGAAAGAAGCATCATCAGAGAACTTACCAAGCTATGGACCATGCAAGTTAGAATATCAGTCACCAGGTATGTCCACCGCTGCAATAGTGGCATGGCTGTTATGGGGTAATCAACCACTTTCTGACTGGCTTTAAAGCCTGCTCCACAAAATATTCATGCCTAATACTGTAAACCTTGTCAAAAGTCAATGACTGGGACGCTCAGAGTCCCTAGGGTAGAACTTAATATTGAGGTCTTGCTACATGGATAGGTTCTCAAATTGCCTTCAAAATATTATATTTTATACCCATAGATTCATGTTGGTTCCAACTCTGGTCAGAGATGCTTCTTTTTGACATGGTAGCAGTCAATGAAGAGATTCCTAACTGGTCAAAATGCTGAGACTAAGTGACTATTGAGTGATACGGAACAACTATATCACACACAAACACCCAAGACTCAGGAAAGATTTTGGGAGAGGGGTAAATGAACTGATAGTCAGGGAAGTGTGTTATAAGCTGCTGTATTCTGGACATAACATGGTCATTGTATTCACAAGTTCACAGACACAAGAACCATCAGTACTCCTCACCAGATGGTGTATCTGTTGCAATTAGGAACATAGTGCTATGGAACCTTATCACCCAAAGCCTATAATTACATAGAGTCCATTTTGGGGATTGTGTATTCCAAGTCAGTCTTCTGGAGTAAGCCCACTGTAAAAGGGCTACCACATGGTTTCCAACAAATGACCAATGACATGTACCTACCATCAGAATATTATATAAACTAATCTTGCTGCCTTAAATGTCTCAAGTGCTCTCCTTCGTCACTTTCTTCTCCCTATCCCTTGGTATCAAGTCATCCTTCTGTCTTTATAGCTTTGCTTTCTCCCAGAATGTCAAATAGTTGGAAATCGTGCAGCCATCCTTTTGCAATGGACATATTCTGGAAGAGTGACTTTTTTCTCTTATTTATGTGCAATTAAAATTTCTTTGTATCTTTTCATGGTTTTATAGCTCAATTTATTATTGCATCTATTTATTTGTACAATATAATGGATTCCTTTTCAACATTTTCATAGATACATGTAATATATTTTTATCATATTCATGTCCCATTACTTTTACTTTTTGTTTTGGTATGTGTATATGCGGTATGCAACGTAAGTATGCAGGTACAAGCACCTGCACAAGTAGAGACAAGAGGAAGTTGTTTCATTCTTCCTGTACCACTCTCTGCCTCATGTCTTCAAGACAAGATATCTGAACGGAAAGCTGACCATTCAGGCTAAGTTGTCTAGCCAGCTAACTCCTGGAATCCATCCAGAGTTACAGCTTTTTATGTGGTGCTGGGATCAAAACTCGGGGAGGCCCTAATGCTTGCACAAGTGCTATCAGTCACCAAGCCATTTCCCCTGCCATCCATTACTTTCATAGAAGATGCTGACTAATAGAGAAAATGTTCTAATTCATGGACCTCGTCTTCCAACCTTCTATTTGATGTAATCTATTGGAGCTTACTTGACTGTCTGAGTTTTCCATTTCCAAGACTTAAAACTGGTTACTTTGAAAATATGTCCTGTCTTTTTCATTCACACCTTTAGTAAAAGGTCTTCCTCAATTTGCCTATTTCTCTGTATTGTCTTGGAATTAACTGATCATTGAAAGAAAATATTGCTTTGAAATTTACAGGAAGGATTTGAGACAGTCTCAAGTAGCCTAAGTTGGTCCTAAACTCACTATGTGGCAGAAACTGAACTACTAATTCTCCTGATTCCACCTACCTACTGCTGAGAATTTAGTGTGTGCCACCATATCTGAATCTTCTTTTAAAACAGTGCTGGATTCCACTGGAGATGCAGGCAGTTGCAAATGCTAGGAACCAAATTCTAATCCTTTGCAAGAGCAGCAAATGTTTTCAATCGCTGAGCCAATCCTCCAGTCCGATCTTTCAGATTCTTCATCCAAATTTTATGCCTATTATTAATTTTTGTTGTTATTAAACCAAGGCGAATTATAGAAAGAAAGGTTTACTTGGGTATATGGTTCCAGAGGGATAAGAGTATATCATATTAGCTGTAAAGGAAAGGATAATCATGTTACAAACCAGAGATCCAGTGATGCTAAGCAACGAGGAAATGGTGGGATGCATATATCTCCCTGGGTGGGGATGGAAACAGGAGGGATCAGGTTGGGGGGATGGATGGAGACAGTACTGGGAGAGACAACTGGAGCTGAGGGACATTTCAGGGACAAGGCAGAAACCTAGTACAATGGAAACTCCCTGGAATTCACAAGAGTAACCCTAGTGAAGACTTAGTAATGGGAGATTCGGAGCCTGAACTGGCCATCTTCTATAACCAGGCAAGACTTCTAGTGAAGGGACTGGGACATCAACCAAGCCACAAAACCGGTGACCAACAATTTGTTCTGCCTGCAAGATATAGTAGTGATGGAGGAGGGTCTTCTGTCTATGTGTTACTTTCATTGGTTAATAAAGAGACTGCCTTGGCCTTTTTGATAGGCCAGCCCTTAGGTGGATGGAGTAGACAGAACAGAATTATGGGAGAAAGAAAGCAGAGGCAGGCAGACACCATGGCTCTCCTCTCTGAGATGGAGATGGGTTAGAATCTTCCCGGTAAGCCACGACCTCGTGGTGATATACAGATTATTAGAAATGGGTTAATTAATATGTGAGAGTTAGCTAATAAGGGGCTGAAGACAATGGGCCAGGCAGTGTTTAAATGAATACAGTTTCTGTGTAACTATTTCGGGGGTAAAGCTAGCCAGGCGGGCGGTGGGAAGCGGCCTGCTGTTTCTTTTATATAGCAGGGTGAAGGTGGTCAACCAGTGAATGATCCAATTTGAGACACACTCCATAAAGAGAGAGTCCATGCCAGACACTGCCTGGACAGAGACCTAGGATAGAACCACTCACAACTGGCAAAAAAGTCAATGAAATGATTCCCAATGATATGCTACTACACTCATAGTCAGGAGCAGATGCAGAGACCCACAGTCAAACATTAGACAGAGTTTGTGGAGTCCTGCAGAAGAGGGTATGGAAGGATTGTAGGAGCTAGTGGGGTCAAGGACACCACAAGGAAACTGCCCATAGAATCAACTAACCAAAGCTCATGGGGCTCAGAGACTGAAGTAACAATCAGGGAGCCTGTATGGGCCTGACATATGTCCTCCACATTACATTATGGTTGTATAACTTGGTGTTTTGTGGGACTCCTCTACAATGGGAGTGGGGGCTGTCTCTTTTGCCTGCTTTTGGGACCCTTTTCCTCCTACTGGGTTACCTCATGCAGCCTTGATGAGAGTATGTGCTTAGTCTTCTTATAATTTATGACATGTTCAGTTGATATCCCTGGGAGGCCTGCTTTTTTTTTTTTTTTAAGAGAAATGGAAGTGGATCTGGGAGAGGAGGGAGGTATGGGAAGACTGAAAGGAGAAGATGGGGGCAGAGCTGTGGTCGGGATGTAATACATGAAAGAATTTAAAAAAAAACCACCACCACCACCACACACACACACACAAAAAAAAACAGCTCACCATTGTGAGGGAACAGCAAGCATGTTGGCTAGAGCAGCAAACTGAAAGCTCACATTTTCAACTGCAAGCAGGAAGCAGAGTGAACTAGGAATGGTGAGTTTAAATTTTAGAAGTCAACCACCAGTGACATAGTTCCTCCAACACAGCCATACCTAAGACTCCCCCAAATAGAGCCACCAACTAAGGATCAAGAATTTAAGTGTTCAAAAATATAGGGGCATCTCATTCAAACCATTACAATCACCTTCATTACCCTTGAAATTGGTTACTCCATCTTATTAGAGCCTTTGAAAGGACAAGGCTGTAATGACATAATTCCAGTTAGATTTTGTAGTAGTTTTTTGTGTTACTTTGTTTCAACATAGCACATATTGTGCCGAAACAGCCCTACTCTTTTGTAAATCTCTCAAGAGTAGGATTGTTCTAGCAAATAAGGCAACTGAGTTATAGGTAGAGAATATAGTGTATACCCTTTGTGATTAGTCTTGTCAATAACATAAAGGACTTAAGATGAACCTATGATATGACCATTTATAGGTCTGACACCTAGTCTTTTTGTGTTTCTCTACTGTTTCCGTAGAGGTTAATATTCAGAAACAGGCCTTTAGGCTCCTAATAGACATCCTACTTTGATCCTCATCAATTGAAGACTTTTATTTCCCCTACTTCTTTTATAATGGTTTGAGAATTTCATCAAACATATATAATGTATTTTAATAAAATCCACCCCTACTCCCTTGCCTCTAATCCCCACTTCTTACTTTCAATTTCAAGTGTTTCTTTCTTAAGCCACTGAGTCCATTTGGCACCGCCAGTGTGTGCATGGGTGAAAATCTATTGGAACATGGATAACTCTCAAGGGCCTTATCCTTGAAGAAAGTCAATTCTCCATTTGTTTTCCTACTCTTTCAGTTAAAGTGGTACTGCACAAACAGATTTGTGAAACAGAGAAAAAAGTCTGCAAACACAGCAAGTACATAGGGAACATTAGTGAGTAATAAATATGACATTTATGATCAATGGGTAAAGGTGGCCTTTTTAATAGTACAGTGTAGTCATTTGAAAAAAGATGAAATTATACATGTAGATCACACCATACACAAGCATAAATTTCAAATGGAACAGAGACTTGCATCAATCTAAACCACTTAAATCCCGAAAGATGACTCAGAAATTCCTGTGTAACCTAAGAGTAAGAAACTTAAATCATTACTCAAAAACTAGATGTAATTTAAAAGACTGGTATCTCTGACTACACAGAATTTTTCAAAATCTCATTCTTCTACTTTGATGTTTCTCTCCCCAGCACTTCATGTATGTAAGAGAACAAGGGATATTTGAGTGTTTATTGTATTTATTTATTCTGAGTATATGTTGTGTGGACATGAGTGTCACATTGTACACGAGTACCCACTGTCCATGTGGAAGTCACAGGACGGACAATTTGCAAAAATCAGTTCTCTCCTTCTACCCATGTTGGTCCCAGAGTTCAAAAATCTTAAAACCAAGCTTGGCATCTCACCAGCCCAAGAAAAATTTCAAGAAAAAATAATTTAACTGTGATATCAAAAATAATCTTCTGAGACACAATATAAAACATGTAAATTATAACAACCAACAATACAACGGTAGAATAAAACTAGACTCATTTATGTAATCCAAAGTAAACAGTACCAGTCTGTTACACATCTACTTTATGTAGGCCTCATTGTAGCCACAAGACAAAGAGACCACACTTCACAAATATAGTTTATACAAATTGAAGGTCTGTGGCAGTCAGGTTTCAAGTATATCAATCTTGCCATTCTTTCAATGGCTATGATTATTAGTATTTTATCAGTATTTTCAATAATGACGTATCTTTTTAAAGGTGCAAAAAGTGGGCTAGTGAGATGACCCAGTGGGTAAAGTTTTACTGTAAAAGCTGAAATCCTGATTGCATTTGATCAGCTTTGACACATTATGGAGATAATAAACTTCTGTTAATTTTCCTCTAACCTCCTCACATGTACAGACAAAAATCAGCTCTTTAAAAAGGTATAATGCATAGTTTAGACTACAGTAAGAGTGCAGAGGTAACATTAGGTGAACAGGGAAATCAAGTAAGCTATTTGATTTTTTTTTTACTGTGATATTCACTTTATTGCCACAATCAAAGAACCAAACCTTCAAGATAAAACTGCAGTAGATAGCCAAAAGATAAAAAGTAATGAGTCAAAAGATACTAGATAAAAATTCCTTAACAAAAAATTGGTAAGAAAAAAAAGGGATCTACAAAACCATCAGAAAACAAAATGACAGTACTAAGTCCTTACTATCAATAATTACACTGACAGCAAATGGGTTTCATTTTCTAACTAAGACATAGAGAGACTTAATGGGTTTTTAAAAGACCCAATCCATATGCTGCTTGTGTTTTCAATGAGAATGGCTCTCATAGGCTCATTTAGGACTCCCAGTTGGTGGAAATGTTTGGGAAGGATTAGGAAGTATGGCTTTGAGGTTTCAAAAGCCCAAATCATTTCGAGATAGTTCTCACTGCCTCATTCTACTTACCAATCAAGATGTAAGCTCTCAGTTTACGTTCCAATGTCATGCCTATCTGTCTTCCTGCTGTCATGCTCCCCGCCATGATGCTCATGGACTTGTCCTATGAAACTGTAAACCCCTAGAAACTCGCTCTTCTTCATTGCCTTGGTCATGATTATTTTATCACAGCAATAAAAAAGTATATAAGACATTTCCTATAAATGATTCTCTTCACCTATAAAGACATAGACAGATTCAAAGTGAAGGGATGAATCACACATTTCATGCAAG
Organism: Myodes glareolus; assembly: GCF_982192425.1. Classification (NCBI taxonomy): domain Eukaryota; kingdom Metazoa; phylum Chordata; class Mammalia; order Rodentia; family Cricetidae; genus Myodes; species Myodes glareolus. The sequence continues at coordinate 33,588,546 of NC_142053.1, read as the reverse complement.
GGACACCTGAATACTCTTTTATTAGGTAGAATAGGCATTTCATAAAATAAAGAGACAAGAGAAGTTACTATATAAAGAGATCTGGTCATCAAAAGGCTATAACCATTTAAAATATGTATCTGTAGCTCCGTAGTACACCACTTACATACATAGGCTACAGGTTCAATACCCAGCTCTGAAAGCCCTCATTAGCTAAGCCCTAATTACCCAGCCAGAGGGACAGGGTAGGAAGAAAAACAAACAAATAAAAAGTATCTCATTTCCTCCTTCCCCATCTCTCACACACACAAAACCTATATCTCACCCACTAATTAACTTTGAATTAAAAATATAAAGAGCACATTTAACAAAAGAGGTAAATGACCTGTAAACTGAAAACAATGCAAGACAGATGAAAGAAAGTGAAGACATAAGTATAAAGGTATCTTGTGCCCATGGATTTGAAATATTATTATTTAAATGCCCATACTGCCCCAAAGCAACAACATAAACCATATGAAAATGTTCATGACATTTTTCACATAAATGAATGAAAGAACTCTGACATTTGTATAGAATAACAAGAGACTCCAAATAGTCAACGCAATCTTAAGCAAAAAACAGTACACTAGCTGATTAAAAAGCAACAAACCATAGTATTCAAAATAACATAAAACAGGCATGAAAACAATGGAGAGCCTGCCCAGAAATAAATGCACACTTGTAGTTAGCTGCCAAGAACACACACTAGAACAGTCATTGTAGTAAACAATGTTGGAAAGCCTGGATATTCTCTCCTTGAAAATGAAACTAAACCCTTACCTCACACTATATAAAAATAAATGTATGAACTGGCCTAGAGAGATGTCTTGCCCCCTCCCCACAAAAGAGCCTATTCGTTTGGCTTACAAATTCCACAATGTGTGAACACTTCAAACACCAAGATATTATGAAAAGTGACTGACATCCAAATTATTAGATATAGGTTATTCACGAACATAGAGATCAGCCTTTTGTCTCCCAAGTCCTGTGATTAAAAAGCATATGCCACCACATTTGTAAGGATTTGAAAAGTAAAAACGTGTAAGATTCAAGTAAGCAGTTGCTTTTATTTTTAAATATTAGAATTTATTAGCTAGGCAACTCTTTCCCTGTCTCATCCAACCCACTTAGCTGTTACATACAATAGGGCCATTTACACTGTCCTCCTGACCTGAAATTATCAGCCTTAGTTACTTTACTTCCACTGCATCTGGCCCACCTGTCAACTTTCAAGATTCAACTAAAGTAGCAGTGTTTCTTGTTCAAAATTGGCAAAAAGTAGACACAAACAAATGCTAGTGATAAACTGTTCTGTAATGGAATATTACCCAAAAGTAGAATGAACTGTTCACACAAAATGTGCATAAATGAGAACTATTTCAAGCTAATAATTTTATACATAAATACAATACTGGATGACTTCATTTATATGACATTCTATGACAGTCAAATCTAATCTATGATGAAGAAAAAACCTAACAGATACTACCTGTATAAAGGGATGCTTCTGAATTGATAGAGATGCTCAATCTTTAGTGGGGATTTTGCACAAACATGTCAAGCATTTGTCAAAACAGCAAATATGAACCTACTTTGCATATTTACCACATATAATTTTGTGCCAAATAAAAATCAAGTATTAAGTGCTTAAGGACACATAGGCAGCAGTAGTATCTGAGAGGCAGTGTACATGTTTGCCCCTTGCTTTGAAATAGAGACCACTTTTTTGAAGGTGGATCTGTACTAATGCCAAGTACAAAATGTGTTCATCATTAACTTTTTCCAACATTGTTGTATGTTCTAAAGTTTTTATGATAAAATGTTAGATGAAAGTCTTACAAAAAGTCTTCCCGAGCACATTAACAATGAGAGCCTCCAATAACACTCTGCACGATATACTCGATCCACTTTGCAAAAAGCATTACATCTGCATTCTAACTCCTAAGAACTGTAAAAAAAAATTTCAAAACCAATTCTACTTTACTGTCTTATGCTTTAGTGACTCAATTTTGCTGAATCATTACAGTGACCATAATAATCTATCTGAGCAGGTACCCCCTTAAAATTTTTAAATTTATTTACTGTGTTTATACTTGCATGCATTCATATACATATGTGTCAATCAGAGAACACTTGCAGAGTTTATTCTGTCCGTCTACCATGTGGGTTCAGGTCAAACCTACTATCAGGCTTGGCTGCAATGGTCTTCACTCACTAAGCCATCTTGTTGGCTCACCCTATGACTTTTTTTTTTTTTTTTTTACAATTTCCTTTTTGGGAAGACACTAAAGAAATCTGTTAAATTAGCCTTTTTATTCCAGTATCCCAACTATTGTAAGGACTTTTTGAAAGCTCAGTGTTCATGTTTATACTATATCAGTTATGGAAGCCAGCTGAAGAGCACATTAAATAAAGGCAATGTTTGCTCACACTACTCAATTTTATAGAGAAGTAGATTCCTCAAAGAACCACCATGTAGGGCATAATGAATTCTATACCATTTTACCTTTATGTGATTTTGTGTGTGTGTTTTCCAGTTTAAGCCTGAAACCTGCTATGTAGGCCAGGATGTTCTTGAACTTGCAATGACCCTCCTGTCTCAGCAGCTGAAATGCTGGGATTAGAAGCAGGCATTAGCCAGCACACCTGGTTGCACATACTTCAACATCAGAGTTTCACCAGCATGTGAGATAAAACACAGCCTGATCGCCTGGGTCTGAATACCAGCCCCATCACTTACTACCGGCTCATCCTTAGGATTTGCTAACTTTACTGTGACTCATTTTTTTTCCACCTCCTCTTGATCTGTAAAAATAAGGAAGTGGGGGAAAATAACATGTCTCATGTCATGACGGCTTGTGAGTCATTACAAATAAATTCCTTAAAACAATGGTCAGCAATATTACCTACCATTGTCTAAGTTTAGTTAAGCATTGATGATACAAGACTCCTTGTATGATTTACAAATCAATGAAAATGAACAATGTACACTGACAGTAATAACTTTTAAAAGAGTACAATGCAAATTTTTCACAAAGAAGACACAATTTTCAATAATAAATTCTTTTTCAAATGCTGACTTGTACTGCCACATCATGAGCCCATTATCCAAAACAGATTTCTTTAAAACAGGAATCCTTGCTAGATTTTTGTCCTAGCAACTGTTTCAAACTTAATGACTATTTTTTACATTTAACTGTGAGGGGAAAAAACTTTTTCACACATCAGGCACAGTAGGAATTCAAATATATCCTGAATGAACAATGCAAGCATTTCAAAGTCTGTTTAACCTATACCAGATAAAAACAAAAGCAAAGAAAAAAGAAAACGTTTCTATTTCAAACAACCCAACTAGGGATTTAGTCACATTTAAAAACATATGTGATTTATTAAAAATATAATCTGGTGATGTGTTCTATAAATAGCCCCACTCAAACACATCAATGTGTGATAATAGATATAATTTGTAAAGCATTTAGAATTACCCTCCCCTTTTGATTACAAGAGATAAAGCATACAACATACTGTAGGTTTATTTTTATTCAAAAAGTTACTGTCTCAAGACATAAATACAAATCAGAAAACAGTACAATTAGGACAATAGAATGTGGAGGACAACAGGTTAGAGTAATATATAAAACATTTTTAGCTGGTTGAAAACAAAGCTGTAAGAACTGCTTTCACAAAGAAGTATTCCTTTCAAGAGTGAGAACAAAAATCAACTTAGGTTTAAAATCATATATACAGTCCTCTCAGCAGTTCTAGGAAATGCAGTGGTGTGTCAAAGAACATATGCAATACGTCTGCACACAACAATGTTTGTAGATGGAAAATATGTTAGACAAGTCTGGTTTTATTCGTTAACCATGAATTAATAAAATTAAGTGTATTTTGTGGTCTTTCAGCTAACCTATGGTTTTTTGGCTACCACAGCCCAATGTGTGTTGATTTCCTGACTCGAAAAACCAGAAGCCTTTTGGTATTCACACATTTGAAGATATTCTTGTATTGCAAGCATATTAAGGCATGGAATGATTAAAACAATATACCTCAAGAACTGAGAGACGACTGACAAAAGATAGATATACATGTAATATAAGTTAATATTTTGTTTTAAACGATGTCTAGCTGCCTAAGCCTCGCAAAATGAGTTGATATCAAAATGGCAAGTGGCCACTTTCTGTTTTAAACTAATTCATTTGTGAAAGGACATAAAATGAAGTTTAAAGCTTAGCTTTCAAAGAATATTATGGGTTATGAATTCTATTATCCCATCTAATTTACATACAGAGGAAATGTACTGTAACCTGTTAGAAGTATCTTTAACCTGAAGACTGCTTGCAAAGACAGATAGATAAAACAATATAAAATACAAATTTAAAAATCATTTTAAAGCATGAACAGTCATGCTTTTCTATTTTTAAACATTGTTAAACTTTCAATATATTTCTGAAACCTCATAATTTTAAGTTGGAATTTAAAAGTAAGAAAAAACTAAACAAACTGCGCAATTATAAAATCAGCACCAATTTATATATATATATAATTTTATTTAAAATTTAGATCCCTATTCCCACACTCTAATAAGCTGTATAATTTTTGTTTAGAATTTTTCTGCAAACATACTACAATAAGCTTCTTTTATTTGGAGACAAAATACAGTGGCACTACTGGAAGGAATATCACAACATTACATTTTTATCTTAAAGGACAAGCAAACTTTCAGGGCTGATATAGGATAAGCATGTTTGAGACTGGATACCTTCTGGCAGTTCACTGCATCTGGGTATTTCTGAAAAGTATACAGAAGCTCTTGGATTTTAAAAATATCTTAAAATACATTTTAGATGAAAAAATTGTAAAAGTTCTGCTTATAAGTTTAACTTTTTTCCACAATTACAACATTTAAAACAAAGTTTTGTTGATTGATGTTTTAAGCATTTAAATTGTGAATGCTAAAAACAATTCTATCCTACAATTTCGGGGTCAGGGAATAAATCCATCCTTAACTTTTGTTTCATGGATGTAAACAGAAATCCAGCAGAGGTCATCATTATTTAGTACAACCAGTAAATAAATGTGAGAAGATTCTTATCTGTACCAAATACTTCTTCAGATTGTTATATATTTTTTAAAAAAGCATGAAATAATTCATTTAAAAGCCAACTAACAGCGCATAAATAAAATATTTACTTTCTAAGAAAAACTGTAGCTTATCATCAAATTGTTTACTTGTCCTTTACTTTTTTTCAGGCAAACAAAACTGCCCCTCAATGCACTTCATCTTGGTAAGCATAAGCATGTTATATTCTCCTTAGAGAAAAATCTGCACAGAATTTCACTGTATCTACCACACTTTAATAAATTTCCTCTTCCACTTAGAAAATGACTTCACCACAGATTTAAATGTGTACTGGTATTAAAACATTGACACCCCAAGAACCTAATGAGAGAGGGAAAAAAAATTTTCGTTAATATAGTCATTCATCGCTTTAAAAAATCTATAAAAATTATACTTTATAATTGTTATATTAAATAAAATATTAATAAAACAACTCTGAAAATGTCTTTTCAGACACATAATTACAAAAATAAAATTATTATTGATAAATAATAAAATAACACTAGTATTCATTAAGATGTCAATTAACTCATAAACATAACTAAGGAAGAGGAACTCTGGCATGATTGTTATATAATCCCCTGAATTCTGAACTCAAGATTTGTTTAATGAACAAATGAATGTACTTCCATGCATATCCTTCTAGCAAGGGTTCACTGGAAAGAATTTAAGAAAGTCTTAGGAACTTAGCCATTTGCACTCTCAAGTGAGTAGCTTTTGTTTTTCTTAACAGGCATCCATCTGAACATAATGACCCAAAGAAAAATCCAAAAACAATAGGGCTATGTAAAATATGGAAAGCTTTCTTTAGAAAAATCTGTTCTGAATTAGTGACAAGAAGTATAAATTTTAAGAAATCAATTAAGGTAAAATCTGGGAAAGTGAATTATACTGGTGCTTTTTCTTCTTAGGAATTCCAGTTAGAAAAAATAACGATAAGCAAAATCTGATAATAACCAGTCACTAAAATGAAATAACTCTACCCTTTTAGCTAAAATGGCACATAACTTTTACTGTGTATGTATATACATACATACACACATAGTGCAATACATATATGTATATATAATATACAGTATTAGACTACTAAGTAATATACAGTAAACTTTATACTGTAAATTAGCAAGCGACACTGGCTAGCAAACCCAGAAGAAAGTGAGGAGCGAGATCACAAAGGAAGAGTTCAGACTTCTCACTTGAATAGAAGTCAGAACCTTATGATTATTTTCAACTGAAGATGTTGGTTATTTTTAAGCAAAAGGAAATTAATGTCTTCTTGTAGCAAATTATCAAGTAAAGTGTGTGGACTCTCTAGTAATTAAAACAAAAAAGAGTCACACATTTCTTCATTAATCACAAGTACTGCACTTCTCATCCCTTTTCCTTCTTGCTTCTCTAAGAAGTCTCAGGGTTCTCTTCTCTTGTTGGTTAGCCACGAGTTGGGTGGTTAAAATATTTTAATTAAATAGCCCTAGACTTTACACGTTTACAAGTTTCTTAGAGCCAAAATACTCATGACTTTGAGTAAAGAGTTCCAAGTAATGTAAGAAAGGATAAAATAGTTGTTGCTGTGTTTTGCCTACATGTATGTGTACCACATGAATGCCATGTTTGTGAAGACCAGTAGAAGGCTTGAAATTCCCTGAAACCACAGTAATATAGGCAGTTGTAGACCACTATATGTGTGCTGGGAATGGAACCCAGGTGCACTGAAAAAACGGCAAATGCTCTTACCCACTGAGCCCAGTAGTCAGTTTTTAATATAGAGGGTGGTACTAAAATAATCTCATGTATTTTTATAACATAATGGATAATCTGAAATCACACAAACAGCTGACATTCATTTTGGTTTATACACTCTGGCTTACAACAAGATTACCCAACTAGAATATTAAATTAGCTTCATTATATTGAGCTCTCCTTTTCTATTTTTACGCTACAGATAATTCTAGTAAGAGAAGCTTAATACTACTGACATGGTTTTCTGAGTTAAAACATTCTACCTATTTCTGATGTCAGCATTAATAAATACTCAAGCATGTATTTCAAAGTACAAATATTAAACTTTGGAGTGTTATGCAAATACTGGCAGGAAAATGACCATATCACAGGAGATAAACCAATTTTATTTCCGGGTGTAAAATCAACCATATTATTAAATTAGAATCCTATGCGTATGCAACTCCAAAGTGATGTTCTCATAGTCATATCCTACCATTACTAGACTATGTGAAACTCACATCCCAAAGATAATTAGGGTTTGTTTAGAGTAGCCTGCTGTATTTATAAATATTAAGTGCTTTGAGTACATGTCATTTAGAACTATAGAATCTTGGAACCAGGCATTAAGGAATTCAAATTCCAGTTTTACTATTTTGATCACATTTACCATAGGTAAGATTATTCTGTATTTACTATAAGGCAGATTTTATTTTGCATTTAGTATCTTCTATTAATCCTGTTTCTTATGTTATGTTTAAGACACTATTCACTAAAAAGATACTTTTTAAAGTCATGGAAATTTAAAATAAGGAGTCGAAGACTTCTAAAGGTACCCAAACCTTTAAAGATTACTTAGCACTCAGTTATGTGACTGCTGCCATCATGTGGTAATGCTATAAAATTACATATATGTGGGTACACGTGCTCACTTCCTTATTTCATATCACAGGAATCTAAAACATTATAAAATTAACAAAGTCTACTACTTACTTTCAGTATTCAATATATATTAGAATGTGATAATTGTATTAATACAAATATTGTTTCCCCATTTCTTTTTATATCATCAAATTGTACTTTTCTCTGCGTGTTAAATGTCAAAATGGGTACAGTTTCTATGGCTGTTTCATTATTTTAGTACTCTGACAAACATCTTTTTGTATCCATCATGTTATGAAGGAAACAAATGGCACTATATAAATTCATAAAAATTGGAAAGCTCTAGCTTTTGACTATAATTTATCATTTCAACTTCCTAATCACATTTTTTGGTATTTAACACAAATAAGAACTGATTTCAGCTTTAGTTAAGTAGATATGACAGTAATCAGTCAAATTAAAACTGGTGCTTTTAAATACATTTAAATACCACATAATTCAATATACATCTAAAGAATTATGTGTAAGGTTTTCTCTTGCTATAGAATCATGTACTCAAAGAATGGCCAAAGTCCTGAAGCATCAATAGCACTTGTTAAGGATGCATAACATCAGGCCACATTCCAGACCTCCAAAGAAAAATATCTAGTTGTATTTTTAAAAGTTCTCTGGATGACTCAACTGCACATTAGAAATTGAGAATGAATGATTTTAAGAAGGTCTCTCTCAAAGGGCTGAGAATATAGCTCAGTGGCAAGGCACTTGCCTAGCATGTGTGAGGCCCAACTTCAACTCACAGCACCACATACTAAAAATGCATAAGATGTTATGTTCAAAGCTTTCTGTGTAAAGCTTTCATGTCAAATAACCAAATATGAGTATACTACATGACTTGGTTTGTCAAAAAATTTCCAAGATCTGTCTGAGAGCAGATTGTAAGGTCAATCAGGGCAAGAAAATCGGTAAATAAAAGATACTTCCTCAGAGAATAGAACAATAGTTACCCAAGTTAGGAATAGGGAGGAAGTAGCATGAATGAGATATGCAGATATGCAAATTTTTTGACAAAACTAAATAATTATGTTAGGCAGAATTCAAAACGAAGAGAATTGCCACTGCATCAAAGACTGCAGTTTATTAAAGCCAGAACATATACTAACCTATCTTACTATTCCAGTGTGGTAATTATCTCAATGAAAGTAAGAATGAAGTATTAAAGGAACAGAGAATAAAATACTTATCTGGTGACATCATATCGTAGATAGATCAATATCACTTTTCATTATCAAAACTCTTGTTTGGGTATTTATTTTTTCTTTTTGAAACAATGTGGTCAACATTGGCCTTGATCTCATGATCCTCTTTTATAGTATAAGGGCATGGTGAAAACTGTCCACATGGTGTCCAGTGCAGCAGTAACAGGTGTGTGCTACTAGTCTCAGTTATAAGCCATCAGTTTTCACCATGCCTTTATACTATAATTATTCCCCTATTCTGTCCACTCATAAATACCAAAGAATTCTTGAGATACAATTCTGATTTATAGCATCCAATCATTTGAAAACCTTCAACAGGCAACCCAAACCTACAAGAAAGGTCTAAAGGCAACATTCAAATCCCATTGGTCAAGAATTCCAAAACTACTTTTAACCTTTTATCACTACTGCACATCAGGTCATTGCCTAAAGTTTTGATTTAAAAATCCTGGGATATATTTAAATTAAACCTACTGATTCATCCATAATTGAGGCTGGATCAAAGAAATCAGGCTTCAGTTCTGTTCTCTCTCGTCTATTCTTTGATGGTGGCTAAGGAAAGAAAAGAGAAAGTTGATGCTTCTCTATACCTATATACCAGATAGTAAATGAAAATATCCATACATATTAATGTCATTAGTTCTCTGGTCTATGTGATTTTCAGATGTACCTCAAAATAATTCAATCATTGCTTGCCAACCTCCCATGCCCCCTAAAACAAGAATGGTTATAAGTACAAAGAACTTCATTAGAAAAATAGTCTTAAAGTAAAAACAAACATATTTTTCACTTTACTCTTAAAAATAATCAGCCAGTCATGGTGAAGCATGTTTTTAATCCCAGCACTCGAGAGGCAGAGGTAGGCAGATTTCTGTGAGTTCAAGACCAACTTGGTCTACAAAGCAAGTTCCATGACAGCGCGAGCTGTTACACAGAGAAGTTCTGTTTCCCCAAAAAACAAAACAAAACAAAAAAAAAACCACATACATACACAATCACCCTTATAATGTCATTTTCCTTGAAAGACACCATATAACATTCCTCTAAAGTGATATAGTATTTTTTTTCAAGGAGAATACTCAGTAGTACATTAAATACCAGGACCACAGAAACTTGGTTTGTTATAAATTCAGCTTTACCAATTATAGATCTCTTCTCCTTGGGTAAGTTAACTTTTTTATACTTTAATGTCTTTTATCATCTCAGTCTATCTCACAAAGCTGAATGAGAATCTTGTCAAAATGTATAAGCATACTACATACACTTTAACCATATGTAACTTACTTTTTAAAAATCTTTATGTATTTACCGTCTTGTGTTTCCAGTAATTTAACTTTACTTTTAACATGAGTCTGCCTCAGCAAAAGGTTTCTACCAAGATTGTAATATACTACATTTGAAGTATATTATTTCTAATATACTATATTAGAAAGTGATGATACTTAACATACTCATAATACTTTTTAAAACTTAGTATGTAAACATTAAGCATTATTTGATTTTTGTAGTGAAAATAAACAAAAGAAAGTCCTTTGTTATCCTATACATTATTAAATTAATTTCTAATATAAAAGCACTAATTTTATTATTTCAAAATGTGAGAATATTTTAAAAAATACTTCTTGCCTTCAGAAACTTAAACTTTTGATCAACTTTGCAACCAAGTTAATAATATGCCTTAAGACAATTCAAAATAAATATATTTTTCTTTGTTTTCTCTCTGTAGCCCTGGCTGAACTGGAACTTGCTCTGCAGACCAGGCTGGCCTTGAACTCCAAGGTCTTCCTTCCTCTGTCTCCTAAGTACTGGGACTAAAAGCTATGTTTCACCACTATCCAGCTCAATTGTTCCCCTACTGTGTATTCAGCCTGTTTAACACACATGCTTCAATCCCATCTCATATACTTAAATCCCTGAACATATTTGTAGAACTTATTCTTTTAATCTTTCTCTAAGAAATATCAACTTTATTTTCAAAGGATTTAAATCGGAAAACAAATTCTTATTTCTAGATGTTTCTTACCAAGTCTATATCCATGGTGTCAAAGTCCATTCCCTCATTAAGATCTTCAATCCTTCCTTCTGAGGACATCATAACATCTTCAACAATTGGCTCTTCATCATCTTCCATTAGGCTTGTACCACGCCGACTAGGGAAATATAAAACAAGGTAAAGATCTGAACCAATATCATGACAACTGACATATGGGTGGCAAGTATGTAGCTTTCTATATTCGAGTATAATGGAAAATGATGGAATTAAAGGTCAGGGAGAATGGTTAGACATTGCTCATGTCATCAATGGTGTCAAAATTCCAATGTTCACTTGTTTAAAAATACTAAGAATCTGTTTATTCTACATTACTTCAATACAGTTAGTTTGTTACTTCTGATATGCCATATACAATATTCAATGAGAAATTTCCACATGTGAACATAGCAGATACCTCAAATCCTTTTTGAAAGTAGGCAGGACACAAATTAATAAAGAAACATAAAACAGACCAAAGAAATGACATTTTTAGAATGCATATATTCTGATTATACATAGCGCTGATGTTAATCATTAGGTACTCATTCATTCAATGCCAAATGTGTACACCAGTCACACATTCACTCACACATCACATGATGCCTACTCCATGACAGGCTTCCATTGTATCCTAAGGATGAAAAAAAAGTGAGTAAAACAACAATCCTGCCCTCAAGGAGCTTACAATATACTAAGGGAAAACAGACAAACTGGACAACTTGATACACATTACAATATATGCATCAAATGCTTTAAGGGTACACTAAGAAAATTAAATCTGCCTCATATAAAAATGAACACTTAATGCTCAAAGCTGATTTCCTCCATTGTAAAATTCAGTCAAGAACTTATATAAAAATGAAAAATCACATCACGATCAAAAGCTGTTTTTTTCACATAATCACAGGTAAAATAAACTAAGTTCACAAATTAGCAAAGATCAGCATAAAGTAGGTAGACCAGTGGTGAATTTGCATGTCACTTCTTGCTTTCCAGTTTGGTTGACATTACTGTCTTTTCGTTTCCAAAGATCCCTCAGATCCCCAAAACAACTCACCAAAGCCTAAATTATTTAATTAGGTAGTTTCAATGTACACAATACTACAGTGGATCACAATATCTGATTCAGGCTTTATGAACAAATATGATATGTCAGGCATAATAATTCTGGATAATAAAAGACAATTTTATTATTCTTTTGTGAAAATAAAGGCAAAGGCAATCTTTCTGTTTTGCATATCATATAATCAAAAACCAGAAATCCATTTTGTATTCCCTTTACAGTATACACTGAAGGTATATACGATATAGACTATGGAGTAAAATAAAATTCAGAAATTATTTTAGTTACAGGATAGGTATCATTAATGAAAGAAAAATCATTGTAAAGCAAAAGCACTTTAATGTTTCCGGCAATCAACCATTTAGTACAACCACCAAAAGAATCCTCTGGTGATAGCTGTTCAACTCAGATAATCCCTTTTAGCTTTCTAGCGATTGCCTACAATCAAGAACCAAACCACATTGAAAACAAAAAGAATAATGAACATGGTACTGAAATAAATAATGAGATATTCTAGACCGCAAAGGTCCTGGTGACTGGTACCAAGTTTGTAGAGGACAAATATAAACCAAACAATTATATGGCAGAACTCTGAACTGTTTGGATGGTCTTTAGAAGCTAAAGAATTGGTTGTAGAATCAATCAAGCATAAGTATAATACAAAATAAGAACAATATAGCAAGAGAAACAGGACAAACCAAGTGCTAGTGCAGACAATGAGCACAGGGGACAAGCCATAATGGTGCATATTTAGTGCATCCATAGAGGTTCTTAAAACCACTACAGAGATAAGGTGAATATTTACATGCCACCATTTGTGTGGTGAATTCTTAAAGTCCACAAAATAAAACAAAATATAAACTTTAAAAGCGTAACAACCACTATCTCTCAAGTTTAAAAAAATACATTATGTTACAATGCTTTCAAACTTAAAATAATTAGAATAACATTTTTGCCATGTATATAAAGCATGATCTCAAGTCTACTCATCAGCAATTTCATGAAAATTTCTAATCAAAATTTCTGAAGTATTAATCAAGTTCCCATACAGAATCCAGTAAAAACAAAGCAATAACAATTTTTAACAATGAACATTTACTTATTCCACGAACATTTGCTTAATGTTTTCTATGTGTCAAGTTCTAACAAGCAATAAATGAGGTCCTTGCTCTTGAGGAGCTCACAGTCTAGAGAAATGGACAAAATTGCAATACATAAATAATTACAACACATTATGGCAAATGCTGTAGGAAATACAAATATAACAGTTATGGGATCATAGATGACTACAGTTTCACTTAAGGTGACACTTAAGCCTGTTTTCACTATGTTCTATCAGTTTCAAGGTAATGAGATGTGGTACACTAAAATGGAGGCAGGAGGCAAATTTTGAAAGATCTTGCATGCCATGAACTAAGTAAAGAAATTGAACTTTATCCAGCAGGCAATGGGAAGCCATGGAAAAGTTCTAAGTAAGAAAGTTACATGGTAAGGTTTTATTCTAAAATTATAATTCTGGATGGTAGTGTGAATGATGGAGTGGTGGAAAGTGTGAAGGGAGAGGTTTGGTGAGCGGATAAATGGGGGTTTAAAGGAAGAAAACCAGTTAGAAAGCTAATTATAATAGTTCAGGTGAAAGATGAGGACCTGAACTAAGATGGGAATATAATTAAGATGCAACACAAATGTACTTTTAATTCTGTGTACCAAAATAAACAAGGATTCATATTTATATTTTTCCAACAGATCAGTCTAGGTATGATTGGTCCTTTGGCTAACTAGTTAGTATTTGACTTGAAACATTTTATTTTTCTGTTGGAAAGACCAAAATCTAGTTCCTTGATTATTTCAGCATAGTTACTCTAGAGAGTTTGCTGAAATTGTAGATACGGCACACATTAAAGTATGTTAAAATGAATTAGTGAACTTCCTAGACTCAGACAATAAGGCACTCTCACTTACATGGCATGCTGAAGATTAGTTCGCAGTTTAACATAGCTCATTGCTGCTCTCTCCTGCTGCTGCCTTGCTTCCTCTTGTTGTCTTTGAGCTAACATCCATGTTACCTGCGTGCTTCAAGGAGAATTTTATTCTTCTTTTAACTTAACTTTTTCTATGTAATTAATAAAGTTCTAGTAAAGAAATTGATCAAATATACTTACTTATAATCAAGAGGAGTTTGATGGTGTTCTGTCTGCATTGGATAGACACTCATGAAGCTATCCTCAGGCCGTAATCTTTTAGGTTCTCTCATAATAGTAGAGGTGAGCTGTGGTGTCTGCATCATAACAGGGGTATGCAGTGTTTGCTCTCTGCTTAACCACATACTGTCACTACTACTGCTTTCTTCAGCTGAAAGAGAACATTTACAACAATGAAGTTTGGCTACTAATTGTAACTTATCTGGAGTCTAATATAGCTCATTTAAAACAACAAACATCTGGGTTTTCCATATACTAGAGTATACTGGATCACACAAAGGTCTATGTTTCTCCCTGGCCGTACAGTCTGCTTGTGAAGAAAGAACAGGCAAGCAAATTACAACACAGTATTGTAAGTGCTACAAGAAAAGCAAGACAGAGGGCATAGGAGTAGTGATAGATTAGAGACAGCTACACAGAAGTAATAGTAAGAGCAGGTAGCATCTGCACTAGGAAAGAGTTTCTATATTGATCATAAGAGCAATGAAGCACAAAACAGCAATGACCAAATCATATTAATGTGTTGATATCTGACCTACAAAAATGCTAATTTCAGATGGTTAAACCCAAAACCTTGCTACTATAGGAATGTGAAGATTAAAACAGCAAGAAAAGATGAGACTGAATAAAGAAGCAGAATTCAGTATGTAGTCAAGTACATGGTAGGTAAGGTGCAATATTCAGGATGAGGTGGAAAGAGTAGTTCACAGTGAGAGTCTGTCTTAAAAACCAATGTAATCAAAAAAAAAAAAAAGAATTAATTTGTGGAACATATTGTGATCTCAGTTAAGGTGACAAGAAACTGCTCCTAACAGTTTGAAGAAAGAGAATTAACTTGGTAAGTTACATGCTTTAGTCAATGTGGTAGTAGTATGGACGGTGGGCTTAATAGGAAGGTTAATGAGTAACAGGCCAAACAGAGTTAAGTACGTGGCTCAGGGAAGTCAAACTTAGTACTAGCGATGGGGATTAGTATGAAGGGTGATTTTCAGTCTACAGGCTGTGGGTGGGTGAACCTTAAAGTCTTACCTTAAAGTCAAAGAAAATACAAGTCTATATGTACATTAAGTAGTGGACTATTAAAAAGTTACATCTGCAAAATCTATCTCCCCAAACATATATAGGTGTCCCCATGAATACAAATGACAATGTCACATGTCACTGAGTTAATAGTAAGGTAAAACTAGTTACTGTGAGGTATTTTACTACAAGACTAAGAGTGGGCACATACGCACTTTGTGTACATGTACACTGTTTTAAAGAAAAGAGTTTTGAGGATAAATGTACTAATGTCCAAGTACTCAAGGGATTAGACAAAACTTCACATTATATAATATAGTTAAGATTATTTTGAGTTCTATTATGCTCAAGATCATTTTCCATTGATCTGGAATTTATCTTTCCTTCTACTAATTTATTTATTCACTCTCTGTTCTGCTTTTTGAGCCAGGATTTCTCTGTGTAAACACGTTGACTGTCCTGGAACTAGCATTGTAGACCAGGCTGATCTCAATCACTGTCCAGCTCTTTCATGCATTGATTAATGGCAATTTATATACAGCTATCCAAATACCTAAAAAGGTCACTTATATTGTTTGCAAAAATTTCATCTAATTTAATAATCTACTTGTCAGATAAAGGAGTAACTTGGTGACTCATTATTATTAGCTACTCAAAGAAAAGCTTAAGATTTATAATCATATTGAAGAAACATCCTTTTAATTTGCTGACTTATCTATTAAAATGATGCTTCTTATAAAGCATCACATTTCAATTTCAGGGTACTATCCTTAGTTGCAGTGATGTTGGGCCTTTACAGCCAAGTCTAAAATTGGACACGTCTCTAGTCCCATAGCTTAGAAAAGTGGACAAGAGATTCATGAGTTCAAGACCAGCTTGGGATATATCACAAGGCTCTGTCTCATGAAAACCAAACAAACCATGAGTTGAGGAAGCACACCCTCTACTGATTTCCTGGCCAACAGAATACTAAAGAAGTTTCCAGGCTGAGGCCTTACACTGGTAGCTTCCACATCCTCTTTTAGAATAATATTCTTGGACCTTCGTGAGATGCTGATATGGAGACATTATAAAAGGGTTTTTGAGAGACAACTCAGGTGATGTAGGATATGTAGGTGAAGATGCTTCCATATAAATGCAGCCACCAGTCTTTAGGCCTTTCTAGCTTAGGCACCACACCTTACTACATCAAGTCTTAAGATAATTTCTTTCTCAGCAACGATAACTACAACAGATCTTGACAATTGCACTAAATTGTTTAAGAGCAACTGAGAAAAGAGGAAAAATTTCCCTAGGCCCATACTGAGCCACTTTTGGGATGCTAGATCAAAACCATAAAGCATAATGCATTCCTGCCTATGACAAACATCACTTTTAATTTCTATTATGTTCTTCACAATTATTTATTTCTGAATAGAAATTCAGAGGTTATACATTAATGCTTTTTAAAACATGTTTTGCTGCAACAAAATGGTCTTATCTCATATTGGAACCATTTTCATATAGAGTACAGAATAGTGATTAAAAAGTAACAATCTGTCTCTATTACTTCTCATATAAAAGGGAGAATATGCCTCAAAGAGTTGACAGACTGACTGCCATGTATGTAAAATGGTTAAAACAGCACACTCATGCATAACTGATACATTGTACAAGCTACAACTGAGTATCATATATCACATGAAAAGCAAGGAGACTCTTAATGACAATTCAGTTGGTCAACAGTAAGAATAAATGTCAACAACATTAACTATGTCCTTACGGAGTGCAAGTTGCATGCCTTCAACCACTTTCCGTTTTCCTGTAGATGGTTTTGACTTTTTACTCCGTACAGTTGACCCCCGACTGCTCATTCCACTAATGACTGACATGGTATCATCATCACCACCAGCTAGCAAAGAATTTCGGTAAGACATCAGAGGAAGCCATACATCTTCTCTTCGGAGTGACATCTGGAAGGTCATGAACTTTTCCAAATAAACATACCTTTAAAAAGAAGTAGAAATTATTAAGCTGGATGCAGAGCTACTAGTTCAAAACAACCCTTCCTTGTAAGAACCCGAATCTAGAACTTCATTACTTAATCTCAACTCCAGCAGCACAATGAAGAGAAAATGTCTATCAGAAACCTCAAATTAAATGAAATATTTGAGAGTATTCCATGGTGTGGGAGGTTCTTCTGTCTATGTGTTGTTTTTATTGGTTAATGAAGAAAGAAACTGGCTTGGTCTGATAGGATAGAACAGAGCTAGGTGGGAAAAACTAAACTGAATGCTGGGAGAAATAAGGGAGAAGTTAGAGAGAAGTCATGGAGCCGAGGCCAGGAACTGACATGCTGAAACTTTGATGGTAGGCCACGACCTCGTGGTGATGCAGAGATTAATAGAGATGGGTTAAACTAAGATGTAAGAGTTAGCAAATAAGAAGCTAGAACTAATGGGCCAAACAGTGATTTAAATAATATAGTTTCTGTGTGATTATTTCAGGTGTCTGGGCAGTTGGAAAACAAAACAGCGGCTTCCTTACAACAATTCCAGCTTAACATTTGTTGAACATCTACTATATACTTGGTACTAAATAAGTATATACATCTCTTATCTTCAAAACTTCAGTTTGGTGGAAAACATGCATCTACACAAGAATCCAAATTATCATAAAGTTTTTATATACAATTCTGACATCAAAATTTAATATTCACATGATGACTAGGTGCCAAGCATTTTTCTTAAATTTCTTACAATTTTGTAAAGAAAACATTCTCTCCATTTTAGATGAAGAAATAAAGACATAAAATAATGTGATTATAATCATGAAACGGACAATGTCATGACTCATTTGGATCTCAGGGTATGTATGCAACAAAATTTAAAAAATCTACATACATTATGCTTAAACTGATCAACTATATTGTAAAATTAAAATATTTGAAGTACTTGAAATAAATAATTCCAATCAATTCAGATTTATCAGCATAAGAAAAATCAGGGGGGGAAATCATACTGCTTTGTAGTAACCATTAAAGATATCTTTCTGGTTAAAACATACTTCAGCCATACTACAGTATACTTCACACTAGCCTATGAACTGGCTGCCAGTCTGGAAATCAATACCAGTCTGAGACAAGACTCAAAATTTGAGCCAAAATAAACTACTTGGTAGAAAAATTAGAGCTCCATGCCCACTATATCCCTAACAGAATATTAACAATAAGGAGAATCCAGGCAAGGGACATGGCTCAGTAGGTAATAGTACTTGGCCAGCAATCATGTGGAGCTGAGTTCAAATGCCCAGAACTCACTTACATATAAAGCTGGGCATTGTTGCAAATGCCATAACTCCAGCACTATGGAGTAGAAACACGTGGATTTTTAGAGACTGGTGGACAACGGGGCTGAGAAACTTTGTCTCAGGGAAGAAAGAAAGAGAAACAAATAAGTAGCCTTTGTGGAAGCCATTCCTGTTTCTTTGCTTCTCTGTCACTGGGTTTCTACTAAGCTTACTATTTTATATATAAACCCCATGTACACATTTTGTGAATACATATACTGGTCTGTAAGTTTTTTTGTTTGTACTCAATATTATATTTTTTAAATCAATTTTGACTATATTTCATAACCTGAACCATATTGGTACATATTCTAGGTAAAGGAGAAGTTATTTTGACATTTTCCACATTCAAACAATATAACATTCACGGTTTCTTAATAGTTCTTATTATATTCACAGTTCAAAGATTTTGTAGAGTATTACATATAAATGAACTGACTAGGCCTGGAGATTGATGGAAAGAAACCTAAACTTTACTAAATAATGTCAGATCATTCCAAAACTAATCATGTATCAATTTAGGTCACAAATAATGTATAAACAGTTCTACTGCTCTACATCCTTAAAAATATAACATTACCAGAGCTATTTATTCTTGTTCATCTGCTACATAAGAAATGCCATTGTTCAATCAGCATTTCTCTAATTCATGGTCTAAGAATTTGGTTTATAGATCAAAGTCTAGGGTGGTGACATAGACCATCAGGTAAAGAAACTTGTTGCCAAGGCTGAGATGATCTGAGTTCAATGATAGTGGACAGGAGAGTAAAAAAAAAAAAAAAGATCATTCACAAGTTGTATTATGACCTCCACATGTGTTCTGTGGCCCACATGCATGTGTATACACATACAATAAATAAATCTATTTTTTAAAACGTTTATAAAAGTGGAGAGATACTCTCACTGTGTTGCTTAGGCCGCCCTTGAATCTTTCTGTCTGTGTCCCAAAGAGCTAGAACAACAGGTACATAGGACTTTGTCCAAGCACTGCAAAATTTGCTACAATAAATTCATATACAATAAAGTACACAGAAACCAATTATACACTTGGATCTCTATTACAAATGAATGTACTCATGGAATCTATGTAGTCAACAATACAAAATATCCCAATAGCCCTTGGAAGAAACTTAGTGTTTCTCTTCCCATTCAATAAATCCAAGTCTCTAAGTAAACATTTAGTTTTGTCTTCTTTAGAATTTTGAAAAAATCAGTGAGTTTTCAGAAGACATTCAACTATGTAGTATTTCTAATTTTTTATCCCCATATACTTCAAGGATCTGGGGTAGAGGGCGGGCACTAGAAACTCTTTCCGTAAATCACCATTTAAGGAAATTAATACACAGAAATTTCTTTAAATATTAAATTGAGGACAGAAACAGTTAATTAAAGGAAAAAATACGTAGTTTTGTTTTCTATAACAGCCACATTTCAGGATACAGACAAAAGAGGGTAAGTCTGATGGATTTTCAATATTACAGTCCTTTAAATGCTGCCTCCTTAGTTGGGCTACAGCGAGTATTCAGCAAAGAATTCACAAAGTATTGCAGTTATCCCTCAAAAGGTACACAAATACTGGGAGTAGAACTCCCAATACTACAGTGCAGTATTGTTCAAAGAATATAGACATTATAAAACCATGAAGTGAAGTAGAAAGCTTTATATATTAATATAATGTTACAGATGTGTGTTGGAAAGAAAAATCAAGTGTAGCAAATGTTCTTGAAAACTTCAAAATGAAGTTAAGCTAGATATATCTAGAAAATACATACACTGTTCTTTTATCTTGTCGGAGCAGTTTAGAAGAAAATTCACTGAGAATATCAAGAAATGCCAAATTTAAAGGTGGATGGCTCTCCCCTTGTGGATTAGGCTCCTTAAAAGCAAACTCTATGCCATCTCTGTAAAGAAAATAAAATAACAAAATAAATATTATAATGCATATTACCAAACATTTTAAAAATTAAAAATAATTTTAAAATCAAAGAGACTATCATGTCATTCTAATACAAAATAACACACACACCAGTTAGCTAGCCATCAGCTAAATGTGGTGTGGTCTAACCTACATTCTTTTCTGTTTTTTTGACATGGTTTCCTTTTATAACATAGGTTTTCCTTGAACTTGTGATTCTTCTGCTTAGACCTCCCAAATTCTGAGATTAGACAATTGTGTTAAAAAGCTCAACATGTATTCTTTACTCGAATACTCTTTCCCACAAAAATAGTACAAATTCTTATATACTGTAATCAACATTTTACCCATTTTTTTCAGACTATGAAAGTCATACTACTCTAGCATATAGTACTACCCCACCTATAATGATTTGCTTAAAACTTTTTTTAAAAAAATAAAAAATTAAACTCTAACCAGGGCTGATTAAAAAATTAGATTAAACTCTAATCAGGGCCCAATTTAACCACATTAGTAACACAACTTAAATATCCCAAATGATCAAGATAACAACCACCTTTGTGCTCTATCAAAATGTAAAAGGGTAGAAAAACAATGAAGATGAAACTGGGAAAGAAAGCAGGGTATGCTTGGGCCTGCTCTAGGTCCTCTGCATATATTATAGTTGGTGTTTTTTATTGATGATTTTGTAGGACTACTAACAGTGGGGGTGGGGGGTGTCTCTTGATTCTTTCGCCTGCTCTTGGCCCCTTTTCTCCTACTGGTCTGTCTCGTCCAGCCTTGATATGATATGCCTTGTTTTATTCTATCTTATAATGTTATGCTCGATAGATATCCCTGGGAGGCCTGCATTCTGAAAGGAAATGAAGGAGGAGAGTATATGGTGGAGAGGGGAGATTAGAGAGAATGGGAAGAATAGAAGGTGAGTAAAATGAGGTCAGAAGACTGAAGTCAGGATGCAACAAAAAAAAAACTTTTTTAAAAACAAAGTAGATGAAATTAATCACATGAAAAAATTTATTTCTTAAAATTACTCTGTTTCTTAAATTTTACCTAAAATTATCACTAATACATTAAAAGGCATACAACAATGTTGGAGAAGGATAGATAAAATAAATAAAAGAAGTAAGTTGTGTGCAATTCATATGACAGTACACAAGAAATCTCAGGGCTTATTGTACAGAACTTATTTCAAAGGAGGTGGGTAGCATTCTGAAGGATGATATCTGAGCTCGGTTTCTTCTGACTTTCTTAAGAACAAGTGTGCCCATGCGTGTACATGTGTGCATTTATAAAAGAAGAGGAGATCCCACATGGGTTCTTAAAGTTAAAAAGTTTATAAACCAATAATAAAACAAGACTAACTAGAAATTCAAAACAAGCAAAGGATAGACACAAATAAGATTTATGAAACTACAAACACTAAGTATTAGGAGATTGATTACTTGTGTAGCATGGCAATGGCTTCTCTTGTTTTCAATTGGTCAAGTCCAAAAGTTAAAGCAAAACGTCGAGCAAGTTCTTTTATGCCACTAAATGTTGAAGATGATCTATCAAAATTATAGCCATTCTCTTGTATCATCTCATTAAAAAGCTGTTTGTAAAAAAAAATGCAACATCAGTATTTTTGATAAATATGGATTAATATATTTTAAACATATTTTTCAATTAAAATATAAGTGATAATACCTAAAACATGGATTTTAAAAAGTTATGATACAAAAATGAGCACAACTGTGTCACATCACATATTTAAAATAGATATCATTATTTATACTCCAAACTCTTTAGGTTAATTTGGTCAAAATACCAATCACTTGGTATTAATTGGGTACAAACACATATAACAACATAAAGAAAGGAAAATCATTGTGAGCTATACTCTGCTTTTGTGGAGATGGTGCTGAAATCCAGGGTCTCATGAACGCTAGTAACTATACTGTTCATCTCCAAGGGTAAATTTTCATATCATGAACTTTCAGCATAAAGTAGCAAAAGCTTTTAAACTTTGAGATCCTGTAACTTAGAAATTCTAAGACTTTATTCAAAAGAAATATTTATATACTATGCACATATTTTGGTGTTATTTATAATAAAGTTATGAAGGCCTCAATATCTGTCTAAAAGTTATAATCCATCTATAAAATGGAGTATTATACAACTATGAAATGACAAATAAATCTAGATACTAGGGAAAATAAAATCATTATATCAAAGAGATACCAACATTACTATGCTCACTGTATAATATCATTAACAATGACAATCATAGGATTGAACTAACTTAACTAACTTGTCCACACATAAAGAAATATGTCACGTACCACATAATGCATGCAAACACACAAAAGTGAGTATTATTTAGCCTTTAAAAGGTGGAAATTTATGTCATTTGCAAAAGAGTGGATGAACCCGGAACACAATTTTTTAAGTGAAATAAGGCAGGCATAGAAAACCAAATATCGATTAATGGAACAAAACAAAGTTGAGGCCAAAGATATGGAAACTAAAATAATTAGTGCCAGAAACTAGGGCAGTGGACGATTGGGTTCCAAAGAATAACTTTACAATATAGTGGGTAGAGTTAACAATGAAATAGATATTATAGGGACCGGGATGAAGTTGAATGGTAGAGGATCTTCCAAACATGCAAAAGGCCCTGCGACCAACTCAAAAGAAACTACACACACACATTCTTTGTTCCACAAAAATATTGTATATTTAAACATTGCCATTCAGGTGCAGTGGTACATATATCTAACTCCAGCCCTAAGAAGGATGAGGCAAAATGAATTTCAGATCAGGATAGCCTGGGCTACACACTGAGACAACAGCAAGATATTTTAATGGGTAAAGGTCTTGACACCACATTTGATGATCTAATTTGATACTCTCACAGTGTAGGCGAAGAGAACCAATGATCCCAATTTGTCCTGTGGCCTGCACATGTACAATTTGGCACATTTGTGCACATGCACAAACACACAGAGGAAAAGGAGGTTGGGAAGATGGCATAGTAGATAAAGTGCTTACCATGCAAACACAAGGATCAAAGTTCAAATCCTAGCATCCATAGAAAGCCAGGTGGATGTGGAGCCTGCCTATAATATTACATTAAGCAAGCTCTTGGTTCAGTGAGAGATCCCACCTCAGTAAAGGAAAACAATCAAAGACAATACTCAAGAGTCAATTTCAGGCCTCCACATTTATAACTGCATAAAGGTATATACATGCATACATATTCAT
The DNA here is from genome assembly GCF_982192425.1 of Myodes glareolus. Classification (NCBI taxonomy): domain Eukaryota; kingdom Metazoa; phylum Chordata; class Mammalia; order Rodentia; family Cricetidae; genus Myodes; species Myodes glareolus. Next base: position 33,564,742 of record NC_142053.1, on the reverse strand, counting down.
GCACACACACTTCACACAAACATATACTAAGAAGAAAAAATACTTAAATGATCTTACTTCAAGTTATGAGGTAATGACTGCATCCAAACAGCCAGACTCAATCATTTCACATATGTATATAAATTTCATATGCTATATTTTGTGAATATTTTATATTGCTACTTTTAAGAATTATCTTTTATGTCCTCTGCTCAGTCTCAATTATTACATTTTTGATGTATGACAGTTAATTATGTTAAGTAAAGCTGATACTCAGTCTTACCTGCTGCAAACTGAGAATAAGGGTCTTAGCACACTGAATTTTGTCAATTTGCCTCGTTTTACTCATTGTTTCTTTGATGATATCACCATAATCATTATAATACTAGAAAAAATTAATGCAAATTAGAGTTTACTCTCTGACAATAAGACTACATTTATGTTAATTCTGTAAACACAAAACAAATTATGCGTTTGTAATTCCAAAGATTGGAAATTTATAACAGTACTAAAGATTTAAGGTCAGAAATAAGACATCATCTTTAACTTAAAAAATCATTTGGAAACCCCAAACTATTTAAACAAAGAGGGCATGAAATAAAGCAGTAACTAGGTTAAATTGAGTTCCAGAGTTACTCTCATTGTTAATGAGATGTAAGCCAATTAATAGATTTGGTTTACTGAACAAATAGCCTATGAAAAACATATAAAACAAAAGTACTATGACTAAAATTTGCATTACATACTACATATGTGCATTTTCTAATTTAAAATAGAGGTTTTAACACCTATAAAAATATCTATAACTGGGCAGAGCTCTGGGAGTCCAGCTGAAGAGAGGAAGAAGGGACTATATAAGCAAGGAGGGTGGCCGATATCATGACAGGGAAAGCCACAGACACAGCTGACTCAAGCTTATGCAGGCTCAAGACTCTAGATCAACAGCTAGGGAACTGACATGAGACCAGCACAGGCCCACTACATGTGCGTGACAGCTGTGTGGCATGGTCTATTTGTAGTGCCCCAAGCACTGGGACTGATGTAGGATTTCCCTCTGTATGCTGTGATTACCATTAGTTAATGACTAAACAACTGCTTTGTGCCTATAGCAGAGCAGGGCAGGGTGGAGCAGACCTAGGCAGGGAGGACTGGACTGAATGCTGGGAGAAGAAAGGGCAGAGTCAGAGAGAAGCCATGAAGCCTCGGGAGACAGCGCTGAAAACTTTATCCAGTAAGCCACAGCCTCGTGGCAATACACAGATTACTAGAAATGGGTTAAACTAAGATGTAAGAGTTAGACAATAAAAAGTTAAAGCTAATGGGCCAAGCAGTCATTTAATTAATACAGTTTCTGTGTGATTATTTCAGGGCTGAGCAGTCGGGAATCAACAAGAGGCTTCTTCCAACAGTGGGACCTGGTGTAAGAGTTGGCTTTTTGGAACCTATTCCCTACAGTGGGTGTCTTGCTCAGTCTTGATATAGGGGAGATGAGCTTGGTCCTGCCTCAACTTGATGTGCCAGGCTTTGTTGACTCCTATAGGAGGTCTTACCCTTTCTGAGGAATGGATTGAGGGGGTGTAGAAGGAAAGTGGGAGAATAGGAGGAGAGGAGGGAGGAGAAATTGTGGCTGGTATGCAAAATAAATAAAAAAAATCTAACAACACACCCAAATTTTATATATATATATATATATATATATATATATATATATATATGATTTGTCAGTTCTACTTTTTAATAAAGTTGAGAAGAGGACAAATAGAGATAGTAAATATTTTCCATGATGGAAAAATATTGCCCTCAATTCAGAATATCTAATCTAAAATTTTCAAATTTGTTTGAAAAATTTGATGTAAAATTCATTCATCATGACAAATGATATAACTTCCAAACATTTAAGTGATGCTAAACCTCTCTCATACAGTAAAATATTCAAAACAGAAAAATGAATTGGCTTTTATAAATTACTGCATTTTTATTTGTAAAAACAAAGGGTGCAGTGGATCAGGTCTTAAATCCCACAGTCAGGAGGCAGATACTGGTGGATTAAAAGGCAGCCCAGCCTGGTCTACACAGTGAGTTCAGGACAGGAAGAGCTACATGATAAAACCCTGAAAGGGGGGGGGGGGGCGGGGCAAAGATTTCAAAATAAATTTTTTAAATTAAAAATATTTTTACTTGAGAAAATACTTAGAGCATTGCTTGCCCTGAGCCATATTCTTTTAGTATAATTAACAATATCCTTTTGAGTCCTGCTTCAAAATGAGGGTATCTCACATGAATTTTTGGAAGTTATGATCACAAACCAAAATATCCATTAACTGAATTAGTACAGATATGAGAAAACGTTACTCAAAATGGTAACAGGTTTAAGATAAATATTTATACTACACAAAAGCAATTAAGTATTTAAAGACTTGCAATGGTCCCACATAGTCAAGTCATTATTAAAATTTCTTTTAAACATAAAATACATATCTATGGTATATTTCAACCTCACCTTCATATACTGCTTGAAAATATCTGCAGCTGTATTCATCTCCACCACAGTATATACAATTAGCTTACAAAATGCTGCAAGTAAATTTCTCCTCTTGTGTAAAGCTTCAATTTTACTGGCTTCATCCTCTTGCTGACCATCTGGGGGGCGGGAGAAGAGCATTCCAAATAATCAGTCAATCTTGTATTTTATTCCAATTATATTATTTAAAATATAACGTTATACTGACCCTCTTATTGGTGAGTTTGAAAAGGGAAAAAGAAGTATAACAAAAATTAAATGTCACAAACTACTCAAAAATCCCAATACACTACATTTTTTTTTAGATATCAAAAAGTTGTCATGGAAAAGGAACAGATGCAGCAAGTAAAAGTAATTGATTAGTCAAGTTAAGCTCATCTTACTCGTTCCTGGACTTTTCCAACAGGAGGATTTGTCAAAAAGACCTGTACATTCGGAACCTGTTGGTAAAGTCTCCTTCATTGAAGGCAAATTAATCTGAGAAAACCTTTCATTTCCAAAGATGATTTCACCCCCCCGTTACCTTTGATTCATTCTTATACATTCTTATCTATTTAAACAGGCTGTCACTATACAGATATGAATGGTCTAGAACTTCCTAAGTAGACCAGGAAGGACTCAAACTCAGATCATCCTCTGACTCAAGTGCATCTCTTAGAGGTGGAGACAAAGAGAACAGATGCCAGCTAGCCTAACACTGCAAAGATGAACACGGATACCTTGTTTCAAGGTGTGAGGACTGACAGATATAGTATGTGCGTGTGTGCCCAAATTAACACAGATACAGTAATATAGGCAAATACATTCAAAGAATTTCCCTATGAACAGATTTCAAATCTGAAATTAATTATGAACAAAACTATGACAGACAAAAGAAATCTAGAAGAACCCTACTATTTCAGTTTTGGTTGGTTATTAGTTCTTAATTTAAAAAGCTTTTTAATATCTTTAATAAGCCATTTATATTTTGTGAACAATTATTTAGTCTATATCTAGCTACCCTTTCAAGACAAGATTCCCAATATCTGAAAAACACCTACAGGAATCCTGACAACCAATAAGAAATTATCTACCTCAATTATTTCGGGTGCTAATGACTTAAAGCACAGCATAAAGAATGCTAAACCCACGTTCCTTCACTGAGTTACAATTGAAAAACCCTAACACCAAGTTTCAATTTTAGATAGAACATCAGCAAAAGTTTTATCCTCAGGATATGCTTCAATGTCAAAGCCCAGCAACTTAAAAACTGTTATCGTTTGCATTTTACGGAATGTTTTAAATTAACTTGGTTCCATTATAGTAGATCATTTTTACATAATATAATTTTCAGTTATTAGTGATGTTCTTAAGAACTTTAAGTATGGATTTCTTCCTATATACTAAAATTCTGCTCCCCCCTCCCAAATTTTTAACCAGACAGTGGTGGCACACATCTTCAGTTCCAGCACTCAACAGGCAGATGCAGGAAGAGTGAGTTTGAGGCCAGCCTGGTCTACAGTGTGATTTCCAAGACAGCCAGGGCTATACAGAAAAACCCTATCTTGGTGGGGAGTGGGGGAGACACGGGATGGGACGGAAAAACACAACTGTTTAATGTGATATGAATTTCAAATCAAATACGTAATAATTTATAACACAAGTATTATATGACAAGTGTATAGCAATGGAAGTAGTATGTTGGTAGTGGGCTGATTAAGCAAATGAACAATGTGACAACCTGTGGCTAAAATTACACTACACAAAACAGTATACAATCAAACTTCACTGTTATGTTTATATATAGTAAAAGAACTTATACTCCTTTTCAAGTAAATAAGCATATTTGTTGTAACAATCTATAATTAGGGGAAAGTAGAAACAATCAAAATGCCCTAACATTAAGAAATGTAAATGTATAGTAGTCAATTCTTACGATGCTCAGTAGTTGAGACAAATGAAATATGATTACATGTCAATACTAAAAACAATATCAAAAATTTAAAAGTATGTTGTAAAACTGTAAATATAACAACATTTATAAGGAAGTTAACAACAGAAAATTACTTAACAGAAAACTTCCAAGTAAAATCAAAATATATGATAAATGCCAAATTTATGACAGTGGTTATTTCTAGGTAAAGGGAAATAAATTTATTGTTGAAGGGACATGCATTGAGGTAAATTTGTCTTTCCAACATACACTACGAATACAGCTAAATTTGAGAAAGACAGATGGTTGTGTACAGATGTGTAATAATTTTTTCCAAAGGAGTAGAGTATACTTCATTTAAATAGCTTAACAGAAAAAAGCAGTCCAAGCACAGAAGACAGAAAACTTAATTCTAAGAAGTTGCTACAAAACTGAAGCTCAGTTTCATTTGATTTGCAATGGTCTCAAAGAAGTGAAAATAGCAACAAAAGTTATAGAGCAAAACTTTCCCATGATATTTTAAGAGTGCAACTATGCTTTTGCATACAAATTTTAGAGACTTTCATATTAAAGTTGCCAATCAGCTGAACTTCCTCTACCTACAAAATACATTCAACTATTTGATTTTAGATGTTTTGGATTTTAATTCCTGAGTGAAAAGACAGCCTCATTTTTTTCCCCTGTCCAAGGCATCTAGCAACCTGCTGATCAATACGTCTTTGTTTAATGAATAGTAAGAAATATAGCTATACCAACAGCTGCAAGTGAAAGGTGAGAAAGTGGAAGCATAAATGTTCAGGGTATGTAACTTCTGTCACTGTCATGCACATACGTGCACATTCATAACTATCCTGGGATACACACAACTAGAATATCAAAGGGTAAGACATACTTGATAAACATTACTAGAAGGATTTTTAATCATAGATTTGGCTACTCTTTGCTTCCCAGTTGTATTCTAGGTATGTTTTCATTTTGTGAGCACAAATCATTATATCGCTTAAAAATGGGCCTCAAGACAAATCTAAATTTTACATTAATTTAGGAACAAAATTCTACAAAATGGAGCACACCATCTGCCAGATTTCATTCCTTAGTGTACCCTTTGGGTTACTTGCTGCAGGTAGTGGTGTTTAGTTGTATAAAGAACAAGTAGGGCATTTCCTTATAATTTCCTTGGCTAGTTGACACATGATGGGCAAAAACTTTTTTAAACATTTATTATTGACATGATTTTTTTTTATCAAATTCTGAGGCCTTCAGCACATTTCTACATTACCTTATGATAGAGGACCTGGCAGACCCATATGGGATCAGATGTGTGTTATGTATATGGGATGATTCCTATTCCTGACTGTAACATGTAATTGAATAAATAATATAGTCAATTCTGTATCACCTGGTATAAATTTAGAGGTTTCAATATGTAAAACAACTCTTTCTGTGTATTGTGAATCAGTAACTATGCTGAGGGGTTGTTTAAAAACCTTTAGTACCATTAGAATAGCACATAATTCTGACTTTTGGTCAGAATCATAAGGGGTTTGATAGGGGCTTAAATTTTCTGATTTATACCCTGCCTTTCCTGCATCAGTATAGAATGCAGGAGCTCCAGTTATTGGTGTGTCCCATATAATGCAAAAAAAAAAAAGATCCAGTTTAGTTCTCTCTGTAAGTTGAATTCTATTGCTTTTGGTATAATTGTTGCTAAACTCTTCCCAAGTTACTATAAACTCTTTGCCTGAGTTGATTTTCTTCCCATAATTTGTCAATCTCATCATTATTAAAGGGTACTAATTAATGTATGGATAGAAAGGTTTTATTTCCCTTTAAATGTTTCTTAAAAATAAAAAAAGCATAACACACAATATATTATTTGGTTTTCCATGACTTCATATTCAAGTAAGGGACCTGGCAGTGCAATATGGAGAAAAAGAAATACGAAGATAACTTTAAAAAAAGGCTGATCGGTTTAATTATTGAATTATGATTATTCTGGATTACCAAGAAAAAAGTTTCAAAGATCACTTCCAACATTCAAAAATCCTATGATCACAAAAATATGAAAGCCTACAATATATAGATATACAACAAATCACATAAATGTCTTATTATCCTCAAATTATCTGAATATGGGCCTTATGAATTTTAATCAATTCACTCACAACAGTTAAGGAGATTCAAACTAGAAATATTAAGTTAGCACTAGTTAAGAAGCACATATCTATCTGCAACACCATATCATCTTTATAGTACACTGATATAGAATGCAAATCTGTTTTCCTATTGAACTTTACAGTGTTAGTAAATACATACACAGAATGAGATGATAAGAATAACATTACCTGCACTATTACTATCATCATCCTGTTCAATGAAGACATGATCCAAAATAAAGCTGAGCAACTCAGACTGCAACGAAGAATCAGGAGTATAAACTAATGGTTCTAACATGTCACGCCCTCCAGACATAATCTGATGACTGAAGATCATCAAAATATCACACAGAATAGTGAAGGCCTGTTTAGAAAGGGGAGAAAATGTTATCCAGGTACTTAGCAAATGTTATAAATAAAAAAAGATATATTTAGTTTAGGGGAAAATCTAATTTTCTGCATCTTTAATCATTAATTCATTAATTCAGTTAGTTGTTTTCTTAACATTTTAAAGCTGAATGAGCAGTGGTGGCACATGCCATTAATCCCAACACTCGAGCAACAGAGGCAGGTAGATCTCTATGAGTTTTGAGGCTAGTCTGATGTACAGAGTGAGTTCCAGGGCAGTCAGGACTACAAATAGAGAAACCCTGCTGTTGGACAATGGTCTTGTACCCTGTCACTTGTATTGTTTTAATAAACACTGATTGGTCAGTAGCCAGGCAAGAAGTAAAGGCGGGGCAACCGGGTAGGAAGTAGAGGCTAGGCAACAAGAACAGGACAATTCTGGGAAGAGGAAAGGCTGAGTCTTAAGTCTTCATCCAGATGCAGAGGAAGTAAGATAAGAATGCCTCGCTGATAAAAGTTACCAAGCCATGTAGCTAACACAGACAATAATTATGGGGTATGATTATCAGAATTAATAAGAAGCCTGAGCTAATAAGCCAACCAGTTTATAATTAATGTAAGCCTCTGTGTGTTTCTTTGGGACTGAACAGATGTGGAATTGGGCGGGACAGAAACCTCGATCAACAAAACCCTGTCTCAAAAACAAAAAGAATTAAAGCTGAAAAGCTTATTTCATAAATAATGACTACTGATACAAGCAACAATTTCACATGTTCTTCATTTTTAGCAACATTAATTGGCTATATATGTCATATACACACATGGGCATATGGACATGCAATATAAACTCTTATTAAATTATATTCATTTTATTATGTATAAGTCCAACTTATTGTTTTTTAATGCACAACATATATACAGATACTAATTTTTATGTTAAATAAGCTGCTTAGAAAACAAAATGTAACAATTACTAACCTGTTCCTTAACAGTAGTATTCACGTTGGTCAAGTAATGCTGACATATCTGACAAAATACCCTCATTTGTTTCTTTAAACGCAGTAAATCCTCCTTGAAAACAAATTTATAATGAATGTTTTAAAATATTGTGTAAACAATTCAGTATTTTTTGAAATGCCTGCTAACATAAACATTATTATGGATAACTATATCAGCTCTACTATAAATTTCAACTTAAATTTATTCTTCATGATTTATTACAAAGGAAGATGAATCATTTCTCTTTTTTTGTCAAATCTCCACAAGGTACACATCAAACTATCCAATTTCAATGTATAAGTATCACTCAGAGGACTTTAAGTGAGCATACTACAAAGAGAATTGCATATCTATGTTTACTGATACACTATTCCCATGATTAAGCAATGGAACCCTAGATGCCCAAGATCAGATGACTAGATAAGGAAGCTATATTATATCATTTATAGGAAAATGGGAGGAAGTGGAGATCATTGTGTTAAAGGAAATAAGCCATGTTCAAAAAGACAAATATCTAGTTTTCTCTTATATGCAGCATCTATACTTGTTACAGTTATATTGCTTTTGATTAAGTACTTGTATAATTTTATACATATATAATTTGTATAACTGGATTTATTATGAGTATCAAAAATAACAGTGACACAGAACAACTACAATACAAAGGTTATCTATAATGAAATTATAAACTCTATACTGAAATACTAATATATGGATATTCATACATCTATGCTTAAATACAACTAACTGCAATTCTGATGGGGGATAAATAGTTCTAAAGAAAAGAACAGTGAAGAAAAAAAGATAATACAAGGGAAAAGAATTAGGAAAATTTATGTGCTTTTTCATATACAAAATATAGATTAAATACACAATCTATACACACTCATACATGCACACACAGACATATACACACAAAGTCATGAAGAAAATTAGGAATATTTGGGGAAATGAAGGGAACTAGATAGAGTGAGACTGGGAATGAGGGTATAAGAAAGTACAATTGTCCTAGTTTGCTGTAGCTGTCAAGCAGACACAATTGGGGAACTGTTCAAATAAGAATGACGTAAAGCCATTTCAGTGAAGAACTGTCTTCACTAAAATTGATATGGGAGGGCCTAGCCCAGAACTGTGGGGGGTACTACCCTTTGGCAGGCTGTCCAGAGCTGTATTTAAAAAAAAGAAAGAAAGATAAAGCTAATTGAGCAAAGAACTAGAAAGTAATAAGCTAGTGAGAAGTATTCCTCTGTGGTTTCTACCTTAGCTTTCTGTCCTGATTTCCTTCAATGATGAATTATGACCTGGTTGTATAAGATAAAATAAACCCCTTCCTCCCACAAGCAGCTTTTGATTATAGTTTTTATAAAAGAAACAAAAACAAACCACAACAATGATATACATGAATGAAAATGTGACAAGAAAATTCATTATCATGTACATGAAAGAAAGGTTAACAAAAATCAAAGAATAGAAAAACTTAAAAATTAATTGGTACATTAATAGATAATATCCTTAATGGTCTAGGGAAACTTTCATAATTAGATATGGCTAACTTTAAGAAAAATAGCAACTCAGAATGTTTAGGGCAAATATTTACGATTCATGCTCATTTATTATTTGAAAGTGGTCAATTCACGGAAAATAAATGGAATGATATCTTGTATTTCTTTTTTGAAAGATAATGGTTATAGATCTTGAAAACTCCATTTCATGATGTTAACAAACTTCAAAATGTCCCTTAAATGAACACATAATAAAAGAATAAGTGGAAGAAAATTGAAAACAGAAAAATTCCTTCTTCAGGAAATACTTATGTACAGCCTAATTCATAACTCCCAGAAACTTAATATTTAGAAAAATGATCCCAATTAATATTATTACCCTCAATTAAAACATGAAACTTCATCTTGGGAACTAGAGACATGGCAAAGTAGCTAAAAGCACTTGTTGTTCTTTCAGAGGACCATGATTCGATTACCATGGTTTCTCACAACCATCCAAAACCCCAGTTCCAGCAAGTGATGTGTATATATGCACACAGGTAACACATTGATGCACATAACTACAAAAAATAAAAAACCTTAAAAAACATGAGTTAGAGAAACCTTGAAGACACCAATAAAGTGATAGATCTCAGGACATAATCAGAAAACAAGACAGTATAAAGAAAGTTGGTTCATTATCTTCAGTAAATATAACCCAATCACTTTGTACAATTAATTTAAAGGTTCTTGGTGGAAGGCGCTCAATCACGTTTTGCAAAATGTATCTGCCTAGGACTGGTGTGATGAAAGAGCAGTTATGAGCAGCTGTTCTTCCAGAGGTTCTGAGTTCAGTTCTTAGCACCCACATAGAAGCTAATAACAATTTGTAACTTTAGTTCTATGGGATCTGATACCCGCTTCTGGTGTACAGACATACATACAGACAAAACATCCACATACATAAGTAAATAAAACTACTTTGCTATATCTGGCAAGCAATTTTGAGAATGTGAAAAGTCAAATTATATCATCATTATATGTGGATTATTTTTAATTAAAAATAATACCTTGATATGTTCTTTCATTGAATATACAAACTAGAAATGACTTTACATATAAATCAGAAATAAGTATGACTTCACTGAATTAATTTGCTCTTACTAAAAAGTACAAATCTGCTGAAAATAGTGAATACTATTTAGTTAAGACTGCTGAACTACCACATACCTTTGTAGAACTGCTTTCAGTTATCTTAGCAAGCTGCCAAAGGATTACATAGTGAGTACACTGCAGCGCATGAATAACAATCTATAATACAGAAATAGAAGATCAGAGGCCAAATATATCTCATCAACTTTCACTTGTCAAACTTCAGTACGTAATATATAAATAAATAAAAACCTGCTCAGGCATATCTCCATTTTCAATTCCGGTTTTCAAGAGTTTGTAATTACAAGCAAACAAATCCCACTTTGAAAGATCATGGGCACTGTTAAAAACAAAACAAAAAAACAAATAAAGCTATATTTAGAAAGAAATTAAGATTGACCATAATTGTTTCAGAATATTATAGCATGCCCCTATCAAATGATTTCTTCTAAAAAGAAAAAAAAACAAAGAATTTGAAAACATAATAACCTATAAATTATGCAAAGTTATTTGCTATAATTTTAAAAAATCAGAAAGTCAAAGATATAACTTACTTATGAAAAGCAGTGATCCTCTTCAACGTTGATAATACCTGATATGCGTCATCTTCATCAGGTTCTTCTCCCTATGAATATTAATCACGCGTTAAGAAAGACTAAAATAATAAGCCCAGTGATGGTGGCTCACTCGTTTAATCCCACTACTCAGGAGGCAGAGGCAGGTGGATCTCTGAGTTCAAGGCTGGCCTGTCTACAGAGTGAGTTCCAGGACAGCCAGGGCTACATAGAGAAACCAGAAAAGGTGGGGGGAAGAGAGGGAGAGGTGGGAGAGATTGAAATCACATATAAATGGGAAAAATTCTATGAAATATACTAGTCCTGATTGCTCACATTTTGGAGAATTTGTATGAACCCTATCATTTATGGTACTGACATCCATGTTCCTCAATTATACCATTTTATACTTAATTTCTTTTTAGGTAACAGAATTTAGTTAACAAACTACTGTCGATTTTACACTAACTTGCCTTAACTACAGTCTACTCAGTCAAGAGCAGAACAACTAAAATCTTTACAAGTGGTAACTGCCTACTTATATATGTGAACCTATATATATATATATATAGGTGAACATATTTATATAATCCTCAAACAAGTAAACCTTAAAACCTAGAATGTTACACAAAAAGTGCTAAATAATTTTATAAAACAGGAAATTATACCTTAATGATTGGCCATTAATAAAACTGGTGGTATGCAAAGAGTCTTTGAATAAAGTTCTGAATGGCCTCATATACACTATGAAATTTGAACTTGTCTCAAACTAAAAATAACCCTTCTGTCTCAGGTTCTAGAGTGCTGGATTATAATTGTTAGCTACTTCATCTACCATTGTTGCTGGATATAAAAATGTTCACAATTTCTAATTGCTGTGAACAGTATCAAGAGTAAATGTCTTCTGGGCATACCTTTAATATTAGCACTCCAGAGGCAAAGGCAAGCAGATATCTGTGAATTGAAAGCCAGCTTCTACATAGCGAGAGACTGTCTCAATAAAAAAGGCTAAAGACAGCTGGGCATATTGGCACACACCTTTAACCCAGCACTTGAGAGGCAGAGTCAGGCGATCTTTGTCAGTTCAAGGCCAACCTGGTCTACAGAGCTAGTTCCAGGATAGTCAAGGCTACAGAAAGAAACAACATCTTGAAAAACAAAATAAACAAAAAAGGCTAAAGAAAATAATTTGACAATTATGACTTGATTCAAATAAATTAAAACACATATGTATGTATATCTAGAAAAATCACACAAAAATTTATGTTTATTTGAGTATCAATGCAATAATCAATCCTCTTTGAAAGTACAACATAAGAAACTCCAAACTACAGTGACCATAGTGACGACTTATAAAGGGGCTATGAAGACTACAATGGCTTTGCCCTCAGTAGAATTCTATTATCTATACATTAATAGACACTGTTTACACTAAAATCAGGTAACTACCCAGTTTCTTTAGAACAAAAGGCAAAAAAATTCTAGTTTTGTCTTCATCTTTTCAAAGTTGCATATCATTGTCATTTTCAAATTTTAGTGGAAGAATAATAGCAGTTTGATGATTCACATAACTAAAAAGATTCACTAACACACCACTAGATTATCATCAGGACTAATACTGAGTGACTCAGTTACTGGAAGGGAAGGGTCCAAAATACTTGTAATATATACCTCTTGCAGAAAATCTTCAAGAAGCCGGTTAAATTTATCTGCCAATTCATCTATCAGCTGACTTCTTGAAATATCTACTCTGTTGAAGATTGTGAATTCTTCATTACATAATGCATGATAAGTTTTAGAACATGCTTCTAAAACATCAGTATCTGTGTGCTTCTCTACAATATTTCGGATCTGGCGCAATAAGGCATCCAAATGCTGCAAAATAAGATTTATTTCATTAAAAACTAATAAGGTACAGAGAGAAGAATATAGCTTAGTGGTAGAAGGTATGCCCATTTTGTGCAAGGTCTATTAACAATATACAGTAGGCATAGTGTGACCATACCACCAACTGTAAGTTGTCAAATATACTAAATGTGAAGTATAAGACATGTATTTTCAGACACTTTTATAGTTTGGGAAACGAATTGATTGGCCCATATTTATTTCTGCAACTTTAATAGAAAAAATTACCTATCTCATAGACATTTGGTAAGACTGTTAACAACTGTGAAGAACTTTCAATGATTATAGGAACATACAAAAAGTATTACATAAATGCTAAATAAATTTGCTTTGCAATTGTTACTGTCTAATAACTCACGGCAAATATCCACAAATGATCAGTGAAATAGTCATATAATGTATGAGAATGAAAGTATAGCATAAAGCAAAATAATTTCCCATTTATACCATTCTCTAAATCCAATTGGTCTAAAATATAGAAAGACTTAGTAGAAACGGGTTCACACAAAATACTACAAAAACATATTTACAATGTAAGAAAGCTGCATAATCATGTAGATTAAAACAGCATTTTCTCCTCTAAGATTTTATACACAGAAAACATCTTACCTTTTCTAATCGTCCAGTGGTATATATCTCTAAATCAAAGTACTGAGGTAACTGCAGCAAATTGGTCACCTTTTCTGCATCTACAGAGTACTTTTTGGGGGGGAAAAGATCATGTTAAAAACATTTAATAACACTAAGTAAGAATGTGCTGTGCCATTTTGAAAGAATCTGTGATTTAGGAGTGACACTAAGTAATTAATGTAATCTTACTTTTGCTAATAACTGTGGAAGGGCCACAGCAAAAAGTTCCGTGATTTTTGTTCTGTCATCCAACTGTGTCTTCTTCTCCTTTGCTGTTAGCACCTAAACAACACAAAGATGTTCGATAAACATCTACAATGCTCAATAACACTGTTAAATCCTCAATTTTTAATTAAGACAAATATAATAATAATGGTGGATACAAAAATTTTGAGACAGAATCTTGCATTACTATAGCTCACATTGACCTCAGTTCATTTTTTAAGCCTTTCAAATGGTGAAATTATCAATTAGTGTCACCATGCGTAATCAAAAATTCCCTAATATAAAACATCAGCCCTAATACTTAACCATAATTTAATGGGGGTAACAATTGGGTGCAATGGTACAGAGAACTCAGGAGGCTGAGGTAGGAGGAAATAAGTTCAAGACTATTTTAAGGCTAACTAGTGAATACCTAGCCAGCTAGCCAGGGCTACATACAAGATACTGTAGAGAAAAAGTAACTAAATTGAGTGGAAAGCCGTGTAAAATAAGTAACTACAACCACAAAAAAATCAAATACTCCTAGAATAAAGACAAAAATTCAATTAGAAAAAAAATGGTGGAATAAGAATAACTAGCACACTCCAAAATCCCTCATAAATCTGGAAAGCTTTACACCTGTGACTTTTTAAAAACAGGTGACAATTACAGAATGGGAAGGGAGGATATATGTGAACAATAGACTTATGAGAGACTAGGTAAAATACGGAATTAATGAACACTACATTCATAAAAAAGTATTACAGGACATGAATAGAATAAAAAGGCAAAATCCACCCCTATAAACCACTAGATCCAATAAACGAGAGAAAATAAAGCTCCAGTAGCAAGGAGGGAAGAAAGGCTGCAGAAATTATCAAGTGCATTATCTTCTACAATGTACCTATGAAACTGGACAGTAAAGGAGCAGGTACCAAATCTCTGTAATCAATCTATTTATTTGGCTAGAAAGCAGAAAATACTGAACAATCATGTCTCCAAAGTTCAAAGACACCCCTCACTCCAACAGAAAAGACTGGAACCAACGAAACAGGTAAACACTCCACAGAAACTAATTTTAACTGAAACCCAGTGCAAAATGCAAACAGAACGCAAGTCTGTAGACAATAGTGGCTCAAGTCTTCATAAGAAGAAATTTCCAACTGCAATGGTAACCTCAAAATATAAAAGGAAATGGGAGGCTCAGACTATGAGGTGACACCCTTCTTGGTAAAGGCTGAGTCCAGGGTAGAAGTTCAAACCCTATGGGCAACCTGTTTGAAATCCACTGAAATATATCCAAATGGATCTATCACATTGAGCAGGTTCCACCTAGACAACACACACAGGCTGATTACTCTCACACTGGCAGGGTTAAGTGCATAATACATCTTACTCTTCCATAGACTTAATCATAATTTTCTTATAATTTTAATGATCTTTAAAATTCATTTATCCAAACGATTTCTCAACTCCCTTCTTCTAGTTACTTGTCCCAACTCCAGTATATTTTTGTTTCCATTAAACTAATTTCTGGTCTTACAAAGCTTATTTTCAGTAACTAATACCCAACTGCACACTATTCTATCATCATTCCTGTATTCTACAAAAGTTATTGAGTTTAAAAGAGCAATTGCTTTCAACTATTTATGTTTACACCAGGCCTGCTGTCATTAGACTGAGTGTCTATTGCAGTTAGTGTTCTCTTGGAATAGTGCTTCAGGTCATGAATGCCCTGTGTCCTGAGCATGTGAGCCAAATGGTACAATGTAGTCCTGCTAGATGATTTTTTTTTTTGGTTTATCAAGACAGGGTTTCTCTGTGTAGCGTTGGATCCTGTCCTGGCACTAGCTCTTGTAGACCAGGTTGACCTCGAACTCACAGAGATCCACCTGCCCCTGCCTCCCAAGTGCTGAGATTAAAGGTGCACGCCACCACTGCCCAGCATCTTATTAGAAGATTTTTTAAAATGTAAACTGAAAGAATAAAGATGATCTCACCAACAACCTAATTCAAATATATAAACCCCAATGCAGAAACACAGTATCCATGAAAATCCAGGGAACATGACTCCCTGAAGTCACTGATCCTACAGCAACGGCTTCCAAATACATTTTAAAATCCAAGAAGATGACTATCAATTCTTCAATGAATTCAAAGAAAATAAGCAAATGAATGAAATAAAGACGACAAGAAATAAGAAAAGAATTCAATAAAGATAAAAACAATGAAAACATCAAATGGTAATGTTGGAAATGAAAACTTTGAAGTAGAAAACACAGTGAAAAGCATCACTATATATATTGTGGATCAATGTGAACATGCCAAACTCATTTTATAAAACCACTCTTACTCCAATATCAAAACCACAGAAAGATACATATGCAAAAAAAAAACACCTAAAAGTCAGTTATACTGATGGACATGCATGTAAAGATGACGAGGATTCATTTCACAGGTGAAAGGATAATGTGATATGTACAAATAAATAAAAGTAAAGCTCTGTCACATAAATAGACTTAAGAACATAAATTACATGATCATATAAACAGATGCAAACAAAGCTCAATATCGTTTCATGATAAAAACTCTGAAGAATCGAAGACTCTAAGAACACATCTCAACATAATAAAGGCAAATACACCAAGCCTACAGTTCAGGCTAGAGAGGCTCAGAAGGTAAAGTTGCTTGTCACACAAAACCATAAAACCTGAGTTCATTCCCTGTAATCCACGTAAAGGTAGAAAGACATAACTGATTCTACAAAGTTGTCCTCTGAACTCCAATCATCATGGCATATGCCCCAACCAATACACAAGAACAATAATAAAATAAAACTTGAAAAGTGACAACCAGCAGTGCATTAAACTGAGAAAATCACAAAGAATTTCTATTTAAAAAAAAAGCAAACAATGAGTCAAGTGTGTATACTTCCTCTACTCTCATTAAAGATAATGCTTTAAGTCTTAAAGCAATAAAAAAAGAGAAAGAAATAAAGAGGATACAAATAGAAAATAAATCAGTCAATGATTTGTATTTGTATATGATATGATCTGTAAAGAACCCTAGACTTCACCCAAAAAATCTTTTAGAATTGATAAATACACTCAGCAATATAGCAGTATTCAAAAAAAAAATCAACAGCCATCATACATACCTGTAACAAACACATTTGAGAAAGAAATCAAGAAAACAATCACCCCCAAGAAGTGGTGATACAGGTATTGATCCCAGCACTGGGGAGGCAGAGGCAGGCAGATCTCTCTGAAATCCAGGCCATACTGGTCCACAGAGCAAGTTCTTTGACGGCCAGGGCTACATGGAGAAATCAAGTCTCAAAAAAACAAACAAAAAACAAAAGAAAAGAAATAAAACAGTCCTGTTCTTCATAGATTCAAAAAAGTACCTGTAATAAACCTAGCAAAGGATGTCAGAGACTTCTACGATGAAATTTGTTTTGACAGAAAATAAAAGAGCTAAGAATAAATAACTGTTAAATTTTCAGACTGAAACAGGGTATCTATATCATTCCCCTTAAGGTTCAGAGAACATTGTAGAAGAGAAAAGAGAACAATAAGATGGAGGATGAGGAGGGATGCTGGAAATTGTGTTTCCTCAGCATGGCAAGGTCAGTGACCTCATATCAGCTATGCATACAAAGACTAGGTCCCTCGACATTCCATCAGGGATTGAGGAAGGGCTCATAAAGCCCACTTCCTCCCAGGGGAACTACTCAGGGTAAAGAGTTGCTAAAGAAGATGGGGTGATATAACCAGTCACTTAATGAAATAACCCCCATTCATATTGATACAGGAAAGCCTAATGAATAAAATGATCGACAAAAAATTAGTATAAAAGACGTGAAAGAGAAAGAGAGTTTATTGAAAAGAGGAGGGATCACTGAAATGAAGTTCACCAAAAGAGGACTTGATATGAATATATGTACATGAAAATAATAAAGAATAATTTTTAGAAGATAACATTTAGCTGCATTTAAATGAACAATCAGAATAACTGTTCACAATATAATACAATGACAAGTATTTATAAGTTCGAGTGAAAAGGCAGAAATTATACACTCACTAATTTAAAAAGGAATAGATAATGATGTATTTCAAGAATTCTAAGATGTAATGGTGGAAAAAAAAAGGAGATTCAAAATGTGTAATTAGGACAATGGTGCCCAGAAAGCATGTAGGAAACTCAAAAGGAAATAAATCCAATGTGAAAATGATTGGATTTTTGACATGATCTGTGCATTTATATGTGTTATTTTTCCTTAATGTATATGAATTACTATTCTAATAAATTAGGGCATGCTTAATCCTAGCATTGGGAATCAGAGGAAAGACGATCCCTTTGTGTTAGAGTCTACACAGTTAGAGTCCACAGTCTACAAAGCAAGTTCCAGAACAGGCAGGGCTACACAGTGAGATTCTGTCTCAAGAAAGGAAGGGATGGGGCTGGGGAGATGGCTCAGCGGTTAAGAGCACTGCCTGCTCTTCCAGAGGTCCTGAGTTCAATTCCCAGCAACCACATGGTGGCTCACAACCATCTGTAATGAGGTCTGGTGCCCTCTTCTGGCCTTCAGGCATACACGCAGACAGAATATTGTATACAAAAATAAGTAAATAAATATTTTTTTAAAAAAAAAGAAAGGAAGGGATGGAGAGAATTGAAAAAGACACAAGATAGAAAGACTTCCTATGCTCATGAATAGCCAGAATTAACATTGTGAAAATAGCTTTATTAGCCAAAGTAATCTACAAATTCAATTTAATTTCCAAAGATTAGAATGACATTCTTCACAGAAACTAAAGAAATCCAACTTAAAATTCACATGAAAGCAAAAATGACATCTAATAGCCAAAGCAAACAATTCCAGAATTATCAATACATCTAATTTCAAGCTATACTATAGAGGCATAGTAACAAAGACAGCACAGTATTAGAACAAAACAGAAAATGGTGTGGAATTGAGTACTCGAGAGAAAAACAAACCTATAACACAAAAACACACCTATCAACTGTTTTGATTTTTGATAAAGATGCCTGGAGAAGAGACAGCATCTTCAATAAATGGCACTGAGAGAAGCAGATATGTAAATGAATGAAGCTAAATCTGTATCTCTCAGTATAAAAATTAGTTCAAAATGAATCAAAACCATTAATTTCAGATCCCAAAGCCTGCTGCTATTAAAGGAAAACAAGAGAAAAGAGCTCGAAGTATGGCAAGGACTTTCTGAAAAGGACTCCAATAGCTAAATATAAATTCAAGAATTAGCAAATTGTGTAAAATTAAAAATTTCAACGCAAAGGGAACAACTGAGTGAAGTGACAACCTAAGAATGGGAGAAAAGCTTTACTAGCTAAAAATTTAACAGAAGACTAATATCTAGAAACATAAATCATTCAAAAGATTATGTTAAAAGTATGAGCAATAAACAGGTTAACTTGAAGAACAGACAGTTCTCAAATTATGAAGTACAAATAGCCAATAAATATGAAAAAATGTTTAGTACCCTTGGCCATCAAACAAAGACAAATTAAAACAATATAGAGAATCTATTTCATCCTAGTCAAAACAGCCATCACTATAAAAAACAATTAGCAACAACATCTGGGGGAATTGATGGGAATAATCGAAGTTGAAGTAGATCAAGGGATATGCCAAAGCATTTGGATACTTGTATGAAAACACATCTATAAAAACTAGTAAATACAATTATTCAAATCTACTTATAGATAGATAGTTAGGAACATGAAACATGACTTTTGGAACTTAGGCAATAATGATATCAAACACTATTTCAACTTACTCCAGGTTGTGAGTCATGAGACACAGGTAACCAGTTTAGAATTCTAATTTGCTACTCATAATTAGAAAAACAGAAATAAAACATAAAACTAAGACAAAACACATAGGACCTGAAAACAACCTAAATGCCACTCGAACAAAGAATGGATTAAAAAAAAAATGTAGAACATTTACACAATGGAGTACTACACAGAAGGAAAAAAAATGACATCTTGAAACTTGCAGGGAAATGGATGGATCTAGAAAACATCATATTAAGTGAAGTAACCCAGACCCAGAAAGACAAATATCATATGTACTCACTCATAAGTGGCTTTTAAGACATGAAGAAAAGAAAGACTACAATTCACAATTCCAAAGACCCTAGACAACAATGAGGACTCTATATACACATGAATCTAATCTATATGTGAAGAAGAAAAAGACAAGATCTCCTGAGTAAATTAGAAGCATGGCTCATGGGAGAGGGTAGAAGGGGAGAGGAGAGCTAAGGAGAGAAGTTGAGAAAAAAATATAGCTCAGTTAAAAACAATAAAAAAAGAAATAATAAATAAATAAATAAAACAAAATGAAAAAAAAAATAGAAATAGGGGCTAGGGGTATAGCTCAGTGTGGAGCACTTTCCTAGCATGCAAAATGCCCTGGGTTCATTCCACAGCACTGCAAAAAAGATGGTCAAATAATTAAAGAAAACAGTAATAGAACAAAATACACAGACTACATTATACCCTGTTTCATTATTATTTCATGAAATATTGAAACATATAGATACACATATATTTGTATGTCATAATATAAAAATGCATTTTGGTGGTTTAAATAAAACATTTGAAATTTAATAGATTTGTAGACATTTGTGAAGTTCTAAATAAAGGATTAAAATCTGATCCCTGGAAATAGGAATTAGTTCACCATCGTGATTAATAACCTCTGCTTTATTACTAATTTCATATTAGAATAAAATGTGAATCTATAAATATACTAAAATGCACAAATACAGTCCTCTACATATAGACACTTCATTTGGTCTGGAAGACAATGTCATTCACTGTCATCTCACCTATCAACAACAAAAACAACAACAACAAAAAAATCTTACAGAAAGATCAAATTTCTCCAATTGCTACTACCTTAGAATTTACTTATAAAATATATGCATATGTATAGCATGTGTACATTAAAAAATGTGTAAAGTAATTAGAAAAGTAAAACCGAGCTTCAAACATTTTGGTTTCATGGTAAAAATGGCCTTTAAAAAAAAAAAGCTACTGAATACAGAGAAAATAGGTTTAAAATAACAAAAACATATTGGCATACCCTTTTTCCTGTCCCTCTTCCCACAGGAGGATGACATTCAGCTGCTTGTCTAATAGTACAAAGCATTATTTCAATCAAAGCACTCTCTTGTCTGTCTGTTAGAGCTATAAAAAAAATAAAATCAGAAAGAGTTAACCTATTTCTTTTCCATATATGCCTCCTGTAACTCTTATATAAGTTTCTTCTGCCTATGAACAGGAACTGACCTAATGTACTAAAGAAAATCCCATTATAATCACAGAAAAGATCAGAAAAAGTTAAAATCTTACCTTCCTAAACTTCAGAATTCTAAGTAAATTCACTGTTTATAAACATAGGTAAAAGAAAGTATGAATCCAACCATCACACACAAATTTTAACATATATTTTCCAAGTATATATTGAGAAATTGTTTCAAAATATAGCCCACACTAGCAAAGAATTTCTTATGTAGTCCAGGCAGGAATAGAATTCATGATCCTCCTGCCTCATTCCTCCAAGAATGTATCACCATACCTGGCTAAAAGTACTAAATTTTGATAGCAATTACATCTTTGTACATTACATAATATTCATATATATGAATATGAGGCAGGGAATGTGTTTTAGAGTAGGTGCTTATTCAACCATGTACAAAGCCTTGAAATTATTCCCAGCATTGATAAAAACAATTACGCAAAGTTATAACACTAACAAAAACTAACATAATGAGGAAAATCTATTTCCCAAACAGAATTGACAAACAACATAATTATCCTTACCTTCCTCTCCACTAAGTGGTTCTTCTAGCAACAAACTATTCATACATTCCCAGTCTTTCAGTAGCTCAGTAGCACAGTCCCACATGCTATCCACAAGGTATGCTGCATGCTCATGTAACTAAAATTTAAAAACAGCATGTTCTTAGACAAATAGCATACCAGACTTAGGACAAAAGAACAGATGCGTTGTCAATACCATGTTAAAATTCTTAAAAAGCAATCTAGTTCTTGAGATCAAATGAATGAAAGAATAGAGAACTACTGTAGTTTGCTGTATTCCATATCCCGTTAATCATTAGTACCTCTTAACTTATTAATATAAACATTATTTTACAAAAAGATTAGACATATACTTATTGCTTATTTGGCAATAAAATATGTATTTATTGCTTATTTGAATCCAATATTACATCAGATAACTTTTCTTAACTCTTATAGTATGATTTTTATTTTAACTGAGTGGGAGTAATAATGGTCAATTAAAACAATAAAATACATTTTGTTTCTTGATTCAATTTATCATTCTCTTCATTCTGAAAGTAAAAGATTATAATTTTCCAGCTTGTTTTAAGGGTTGAAGTTAATCAATGGAAAACATTATTTTTCAAACTTTAAAGACAAATATCTTTCTAAGTAAATATTCTCAATAATTACCAAACTGGATTTAGTAATATACAAAAACAATCATGGGATAACCAGATCTGATTGATACTATAAAAAATACAATTCTACACATTTATAAAAAGAAAGACTAAACCAAACAAACATGAACCCTAAGTAAATCTGAATTTTGAACCCTTATAAAACATTAAGCAAACAAATGCTAACTTAATGAAGACTAATATAAATCAGTTTGCACATTAATATTAATACAAGACATGAAGCTGGGCGTTGAGACTCACACTCAGCAGGCTAAGGGACTGCTGGGTGGTGGTGGTGCATGCCTTTATAATAACTTCATTCAGAGGCAGAAGCAGGTGATTTCTGTGAGTTCGGAAACAGCATGAATCCCAGGACAGCCAGGGATACACAAAGAAATGCTGTCTTGAAAAAAAAAAAATCCTAGTTGAGGCAAAGGAATATGGATTTGAATGAGATCATGGTTTCTCTAAGCTAGTGAGATCCTGTCTCAAACAACAATAACAAACAAGAACATTTGAAAACTTAGAATGTTCTAAGTCTTTCTTTTACAGGGACTATCTTAGCATTAATTTTTAAAAAATTACATACTTTTTTAAATCAGAAAGAAAGGCTAAAAAGGACTAAGTAACTTGGGGCTCTCTAGAGATGGCTCAGGGGTTAAGAGCACTGACTGCTGTTCCAAAGGTAGCAGATTCAATTCCCATGGCGGTTCACAACTGTCTATAATCCCAATTCCAGGGGACCTGACAGCCAAGACAAAACATAAACACACATAATATAAAAATTTATTTTTTAAAAAAGACTGAGTAACTTAACCAAGATTACACAATCAGTAATGAGAGGAATACAGTTGTAATAAGTTCCGTAATATACGTCTTAATTGTTGAATATCTATCATATTAAATTAGAAAGCACTTTAAAAAATTGAAACAGACCTCTGCTGCATTCAGTATTTGGGTAACTGAAAGATTTTAGATACACATCATTTTAATATCTTTCAAAGGCTTGAAATTAAGTATAAAATAAACAGCAACTAACCTCACTTTCTAAGAAGAAAAAAACCAAAGTCTTAACAAGGTTGGCATTTGGACCTTGTCTTCCCCTTCTTTTCATTATTCCATCTTCTTCTGGGTCTCTACGGCTGAAGAGCCTATAGGCAAAGAGAAATACTTATTAGAAAACTATTTAATAAGCACAGAAATTAACTGCATATTCCATACTTAAGTACTTAATAAGAAAATAATGTAAACCTGGGTAAGTTAAGAATTAAAGTATCAAGCAAATAATCAATTTCAGTTTTGATAGTCCTTTTAAGTTCTTTGGCTTCTCAAATCAGTCATACTGAATTACAAATTCTTTTTGGAAGCCATACATTATTTTATACAATTTCTTCCTTTCATGGAAGTAATACAATTACTGACCTAAAATATTTATACACCATAATGATATTATTTTTCACCAAAATGGAACATATCATTCCCTTTTCTTCCGGGAACATTATTTTAACACAATGACCATAACAGATAGTGTGGCTCTTTTTCTTTAGAAACAACAAGGGAGAACTAATGTTAGATAACAATTAAGATAAAACTAGTGTATTTATTTCATACCAAGTAAATATCCTATTAGTTACTATAACCCAAATAAAATAATAAAATTTTAACAAAGATGTTAGCCTAGTTTGTATGATTAAACATGTTTTCTTTAAAAGTCACTATAAAATATTTGCTTAATGGTTTCTGTGATCATATATCCAGAGATTTATCTGAAATGTTAAATAATACCATAAAAGTAAGAGAGTAATAGGAACATTTACTTTTTGTAGAGAAATTCTCCAGCTGCTACTGCTACTGGTCGGTGAGCTGAATAAACCAGATGATAGACATTTTCACAATCTTCTGCAGTAAGAACTTCTTCACTACTCCTAATAATAAAAACAATAGAGATTTTAGTAATATCATGACTCTGTCAAAATTTTATTAACTTAATTTCACAAATTTATATTAACATAAATAGAATTTATTTGAGTATTATCATTTGGTAAAACTTTGTCCCAACAAAAATGCCGAGTGTGTCATTAAGATCACACATAACTGCCATGATAAACAACTAAGAATGAATATAGGCGTATTGGCCTTTGTTTGCTATCCCAGCACTTGAGAAGGACAGGCAGGAGGATGACATCCTCAGCTACACAGGAAGTTCAAGGTCAGCCTGTGTTACATGAAAAGAGGTGGGGAAGAAAAGAGGGAGGAAAGAAGATGGCAAGCACACAAAGCAAAAATAAGAGTGAATAAACGAAATGAAAACTTTAAATGGTTAATAGTGTACACACACTCTCTTCTACGTATAAACCTGTGTATCACAGTAAATGTGTGGTCATCAGAGAACAACTTATGAAAGTCAGTTCTCTGTATTTAAAAAAGATATCTCTTGCTCCTTCTGTTTCATTACATATTCAAGGCTAGCTGGTCTGTAAGCTTCTGGTTGATTTTCCTGTTTCTGCTTCCCACCTCACCATAGAAGTAGATACATAACACACACATTTTTTTTGTGGATGTGGATTCTAGACAATGAACTTAGGTTGTCAGACTTATGCTTTTATGCTTTACCCATGGTGCAAATCCTAACCCATGATTTACTAAGATTTTGTTTGACTCTTTTTTCTTTAAATAGAATTTAAATGAACATTGCATCTTGGTTAGATTTTTGTAGCTGTATCTAAAATTACCTTCTTTATAATAAGTGCAATGTACATTTCAAATAAATTGGGGTAATAAGCATCACCATTTCGATACTATTATAGTCAATGAGTTAATCTAAATTAAATATTAATGATGGTTACTTTTGATATGCTAATTCAGTATCTTTCTATTAATACTTAAACTCTACCACAAAGAATATATATTACAGAATGTGGGCATTTCAAATTTTGATAGATTTTGCAAAGATATTCTTTGAGGAATTTACACCTGTCCAAGTTTTCTCTCTAAAAAAATAATCACCACAGACTCATTTATTCTCTTCCAACAATGTAAATGAACTTATTTCTACATATGATGGGCATTACAATTTTTAAAATCTTCCCCAATGATATTTTTAAAAAGTGGGGAGGTTGGGCATTGTGGTGCATGCCTTTAATCACAGCAGCACTGGGGAGGCAGAGGCAGGTGGGTCTCACTGATTTCAAGGCCACCCTGGCCTACAGAGCTAGTTCTAGGATAGTCACAGATAGACAGAAAAACTCTATCTCGAAAAACCCAAAGTGGAGAGCCGGGAGGTGGTGATATCCACACTTAGGAGGTAGAGGTAGGAATATCTCTGAGTTCAAAGCCAACCTGGTCTACAGACCAAGTTCCAGGACATCTGGGTCTATAAATGTGCTCTCTGCAAAATGCAAAATATATTTTTATATGGATAAAGTTTTTCTTGACAAATTTCCTATTAAATTTCTATACCTTTAGTTCATACATAGAAATTAATTACCAGGATGTAAATATCTAATGTTCTAATCTAACATTTGCTTTCTTGGTTCCTTACAAAAAATATTCTTAGTTTTTTAAATAAGCTGAATAACTAAGCTGTTTTGGGAACTGAAGTAAGTACATAACATACTGGGTAAGCATATACTATGGAGCAACATTCTCAGCCTCTTTCTACTCAGAGATGGCAGACAATTGCTCCACCCTGTCTTACTCAACATCCCAAAAATTACAGGTCTGCACTACCACACCAAGCTTACTAGGTTCCGCCATCCCTTGATATAGCATACTTGTCACAAAAAACCACAAAACAAAACCCATTTACTGACTCTATTTTTTATCAAGAAACCCCTCATCCTACAATAGAATCCTGACACATATATAGTCTATATTTTTATTTTGTTTATTCAAGCGACAACATCAGAATTTTTAAGTTACTATAGCATTAGAAGGCAATTCTGTTCAGCTACTCCCTATTTATTTATTAGAATTCTGCTTACAGCCCCCGCCCACAGACATAAGAATGGAGCTCGCAATCTTGCATATACTGAATAAATGCTCAAGATCCTCCATTGGACTCAACCCAGCACCATTGTCTACTGTTAATAAATTTTCAAAACTCAATTATATTGATTTTCTTATTAAGAAATGTTTGCCATTTCTATTAAGATAATTTAAACTACAAATATTTAAGGAGACTATAGATCTTTAAATATTGTTTTGTTTAAAAGGCTTTCCAGCTGAAATTATTATGTCCCTTATGGAATTCAACTAATTTTTTTTTTCTGAGATAGGTCAATCTCCTGATGTTGCCCAAGCTGGCTTTCAACTCAGGTTCAAGAAATACTTCCTACTTCAGCCTAGGAAATATCTGCAATTAGTGGTGCACAAAATTTAAATTAGACATATGCTATCTGTGTGTATAATGAGTTTCTTATTCATTTCTACGTATTTATTTATAAACTGTTTCTCCTATTATCAAGAAAGCACATTGATTTTAAGCATACCAACATACTATACAAGTACTTGTACAAGATACAGGAAGTGTAGATTAGCATAACCACTGCATAAACACTATGACACTTCAGCAGAAAATTAAACAATGAACTGAAAATGTAGCCTGATAATACAGTATATGGCTTGTCATGTGACAGTACAAGGTATTCGCTTCCCAGCAACCTCCTCCCCACAAAGTCCCAGAGAATTACTATACCATTTAGCAATTTCTTTTCTCAGTACATGCAAAAGAACTAAAAGCAAGTTCCCAGACAGTTAAACAACTATGTTCATAGATACCTGAACAGTCAAAAATTGGAAACAGCTCACGGTTCCACCAACACATGAATGGAAAAATGCAACAAGCTATATGCATACAATAAAATGGTATTCAACAACAGGAGAAGCAATTCCTGATACATGTTTTTGTGTAACATGATAAAAGGACAAATATGAGTCTACTTCCATGAATGTCAATGAGAGGAAAATTCATTTGAGTGGAAAACAGAAGAGTTGTTGTGAGTATATGGCAGGAGAAGAATGAGGAATTATATATTTAGTTCCAATATAAAATGATAAAAAATTCTACAAATGGACACAAGTAACAGCTGCCTAACAATATAATACCTACTGTCACTGATCTTTATGCTTAAAATAGTCAAAATGATAACTTCTATGTTCTATATATTTTACTGCATTTGTTTTTAAAATAAAGAAAACAATTTTTTATCCCTCTGTCTTCTGAACTTTACATGAGGAAACTAAATTTCTAGCTGGGGTGGGTTTAGAGTAGTTCCCACCTGTAGACTCGGCTAGTTAGTTGGGAGTGTAAAACAGAAGACACATTTGAGCCCAGGAGTCTAAGTCCACTCAGGCAACATAAAACCTCTACCTCTAGTTGATTGATTACCTTATAATATTATGACTTAAGCTTTTAAATGTATGTGAATCAAGTATATACTAATGTATTATCTAAATATCTGTACATTAATAATATATAATAAATATATACTTACTGTAAAACAAGAGTGAGTAACTTTATTGCTTGTACAGCAACATCATATTCTTTGTCAAGAGTCATAGACACAATTCTATCCTAAGAACAAAAAAAGTAAAGTATTTTTATAGGAAAAGAAAAGTATTTCAAAGTACAAATATTTTTAAATACTTTGGAGACTACTAACCTTGAACCGACTGGTAAATAGTTCCAGTTTGGAATTGAGTTCTTTGTTATAATAAAGTCCTTGTAGAGCAGTAAGACATTTGAGCCTTACTTCACCTTGCTGGAAGAGGAAACAATATATTCAAACTATATACTTCCAAGTTCAAAACTGCAGGATATATTTTCTAGTTTAAAATTCAAGCAGCATTTACTCAGAAATATTTGCTAATGAAAAATATAAATCAGTACAAAAGATTAAGCAGTGATAAGACTGATATTTCTATAGGTCAGTTGATAATATTTTTTCAAAATTTATCATAGCAAAATAAGCAGCCTATTTCACAGCAAGTAATATTTAGAAGAATTACATACAAGAAACTTCTCCAAGGTTAATGAGGTGGCTTAAGAATTATAGTTTAAGGGAAAAATATGTACTAAAGATCAGAAGTCAAATTGTAAGGCCCAATTTAAGTAAGATACATATTTATGAAAGACAATAAAAATTAAAGAGAAACTGAACTGTAAGCCTGTGGCAGAATACTTGCTCAGTTAGAACAGAGCTCTGGGGTTTCACCCTCAGTACTGTAAAACAAAACTTAAAAAAAAAAAAAAGATGTAAATACGTGTGTGTGTGTTTGAAGCAGACTGTATGTATCCCAGGTTGGCTTCAAACTAGTAATCCTGCCTCAGCCCTTGAGTGCTGAGATTACAGGCATCTGCCTAGGAACGTAATTTAACAGGCAGAGCTTGGACATAACTAAGCGCCTATACACTTGGCTGACTCTGTCTCTGCATCAAAATTGACCAGCCCTAAACAAAACACACAGCTTCAAGTTTGTGAATAAGTAAAATTTTGTATCAGAGTATCAGTTTATTATAATAGAAATTTATTTATATATTGTCATAAAATCTGGAATTTTTAGTACCAAATAAATTTTATCATCTGTAAAAAAAAAGATGTAAATACGTAAAACTCACATAACAAAGAGATTTTCTTAGTGCTCTATAGAATGTATCAGCATCAGCACTTACATGCTCCTAATTGTTTCAGCACAAACATAAAGTTGATACTGAGGATGAAAGCAGTGTCCAGGCTCAATAAGCCAGGGAACTTTGGGTTAGAGACCAAATTTTGTCAGAGCAGATAGAAACGAATAAAAGGGGTGGGGAATTCACGGGATGTGGCCTAAAGTATGCATATATAGACATCTATTTTTTTTTTTAGACTGGATGTCTCTTTATAGTCCTGGCAGTATTGAAGTTCACTTTGTGGATAATGCTGGCCTCAGAGAAAGCCTCCTGCCTCTACCTTCAGAGTGTTGGGACTTTAAGGTGTGTGTGGCTCAGATACTGAATTTATAAATGAGAATTGAAGGCAATAAGACCAGTGTATAGACAGAAGAGTCAATGGGGCATCTTACCTTATCATGCATAGTCCAACCAACATATTTTAAATAGCTGTCATTAAGAAAGGCATCACTATACATCTTCATCCAAATGCCAATCTCCTCAATGCATATAGCTCTGATTTCAGCTATTGCATCCCTAAATGGAGGAAGGGCAAGTAATTTAATCAGTGCTACTATACTACCAGGGAAATAGTGAATTCAAAAGATGTCATTATTTCTCATCAACTATTAATATGACACCATGTTAACCTTTGTTGAGGATTAAAAAGATCTGAATCATAGCTTCAAATATTAACATACAGTCTAACTGGCAAAGAACAATAAACGTAAAAATTTTAAATTAAACAAAATTGCTTAATAGCACAACTGGTTAAAAAACCTGTCTCATAAACAAAACCTTTACCTTTCCTGTAGACTAGTGATTCTCAACCTTCCTTATGCTGCATATCCTTTAATACAGTTTCTCATCTTGTGGCGAGCAGCAAACAAAAAAAATTATCTCATTGCTACTTCATAACTATAATTTTGCTACTTTTATGAATCATAATATAAATATCTGTGTTTTCCGATGGTCTTAGGTGATAACTATGAAAAGGCTTGATTTCAGAAGAAATGAGGGAAAGTAATTAAGCAAGATCATAATCTTCCAAGCATAATTACTGTAAAACTATAAAACTAACTATAAAATTTAGGCCAAGACTAACTGATTTTAGTTCATGATTCTTGTTTTTAAAGATAAAGTCTCACTTATGATGCCCAGGCTGGTCTCCAACTCTGGGCTCAAGTGATCCTATTCCTTCCTACCCTTGATTACAAGTATATATTGCCCTACTTGTCTTTTACTAAAGCATTTTGAGTTCACTTTTTATTAATGGCCAGTCATTGAAAGCAAAGGATTAACTCAAAGAAGAATGTTTTAGAAAATTGTAATGATCAATAAATGATTAAGATAAGGGAATATAATGTAAGAGAACAGCAGCCAAAGATACAAAAACACAAGCGGTAATATGGGAATATTATTTTAAATAAGTATTAAATGGATTCAGTAAGTACCAGTTGAGGAAATGAGGCTGAATAAAAATGGAACCAATATTTGTAAATATGTTATGAACTGTGCTAAAATTACCTTTCTCATCTGCTAAAACAAAATAACAAAATGAAGCATCTTACATTAATCTATCCAAATTTGCCCAGCAAAATTAAATAGAAGAATAAGGAATTAGCACATGCAATCAAGCAATACAATATACCCTAAAGCAATTTTGTACCCTTACCAAAAAATAGTGGACTATGACAAGTCAGGCAGAGTATTGCCACTTACTCAGATAAGAAATATCAATGTCAGAGCAGTAAAATGAATTTTCTAGACTTTCTCAGTGGCAGAACTTAGTTTCCAACATTTATCATACTGTACTACTCTCCCTAATTTGTAATGTCTAAACCACAAACAAACAAACAGTCTTCACTTACCGGTATCTATGTACAAATACTCCTTTAAATATTGCATTCATCATATTTTCTATTTCATCTTGATTTTCCTGAAGCTATAAAGAAGAACATACCATTTCTTCTGAATTACAAAGAAACACAACCAAAAGAACACTTAAAGGCTACTGTAAGTAACAAAGTATACAGATTCTACCAGTAATTGGTACTACATTTTTGTTGTTGTTGTTCTATTGGACTTAAGCAACCACAGAGAAAAAAATTAAATATCAAGCAAATAAAATCCCTTGATTCCTGAAATATATGACTTAACATCTAAAATATGGCTTGTAGATTATTTTTTCTACTGCATATGAATCTCCATTGTGCAATAAAGGTTTATATATTTCTACCATATAATGAGTAATCACAACAAAAACAGGTAAGAAATTTTCATTCTTAGTCTTATGAAAAGAAGTGTCATGTGAACTATGCTTGCTCAAAACACAAAAAAGGTAAAATAAGTAAATATAAAAACTGTATTGTTAATAAATTGTTTTCAGGAAAGAGATACTGACCTGAAATAATAACTAACATTTCAATTCTTGATTAGTTTATTCAAAATATACATATTCACTCACATACAGTATTATTTTATAGTTTTAGAATTAACAGAATACTGTTTTATAATCTAAGGAATATTATTTCATAAACATAACATAAAATGAAATTTAAAATATAAAAATATAAATTTATAATCTAAGGAATGTTTTATAGTCATATTATAAAATTAAGTTTTATATTATTTCATGTGATTTTATAAAAAGTATTTCGCACTGTATAAGTAATATCTTGCATTTCCAAATGATGTTAAAATGGGCATGTATTTATATTCATTAATATAGTCAAGCTGTCATTTTCAATTTGTTTAAAATTTTGGCAATAGACTAAGGATGTACATTAGCAACACAATATTTACCTACCATACCAGCTCTTACGTGACAAAGCAAACAAAAAAAGGGAAAGAGGACAGCCGTGTAAGTAAAAGGGAAGTAGGAGGGACGGGGAGAGGAAAAAGAGGGAAGTGAAGGAGGTGAAAAAAGAAAGCAAAGAGAAGACAGTAAAAAGATGAAACAAAACATAACAATGCTAATCTAGAAAAGGGGGTAATTTGTGACTGAGTCCAAGGCTTCCCACATGTAACAAAGGCATTCATCAATGAGTTATCTGTGTACCCTTTGGAATATATGTACTAAAATTTTAATTTCAAGTATTTTTTCCGTTCATTCTATGTCAATAATTTATCCAAGACTACAGGCATAATTTCAAGAGATAAAATTTACTTCTTATTTGCAATGAACCTATCAAGAAAAATTAAGGTACAGATGCAACAATTCTTCATTTCAAATTACATGAAAAAATGTGGGACATAAAAATAACTTTGCCATCCATAAATCTTTTGTTACTTTTTTGAAATTATTAACCTCAGTAATAGGTTTCATTATGGCATTTTTACCCATAATTATCCCACAATTTGCCCCTGTACGTACACATTCTCACCCCCAGAGTTTCCTTTTCATTCATGTGTACTCTGTTAACCTAATTACTCTTTCTAGTTTCATGACTCAACTATATGTACACACCAATATAAAAATTTAAGTAAGTAGTTGTCATATCTTTTCTTTATTATTCTTCTCCCCACTCCCCTGGAAAAAAGAAGGAAAAAAAAAAAAAGGCTTTCTCTGGAACTCACTCTATAGCCCAGCGAGGCCTCGAACTCACAGAGATCCACCCTACCTCTGCCTCCCAAGTGCTGGGATTAGAGGCATACACTCCTACTGACTAGCTTGTCTTCACTTTTCTTAGCTTTATCAAATCAAATTATTTGAAAAATTAAGAAATAAAGAATTTAAAATTTTAGTTTCTACTTCAAAAAAAATCTAAAGGGTCAAGTAAATAATCTGTAGATTATCATGAAAACTGAAATCAACTACATTAATTTTTTGATCATGCAAAATTTAAAGTCCCATTGTAAAATAGAAAAACATTTTACCAATATTGAAGAAAAAACTTAAGTTACAAATGAAGCATCAAGAGATTTCATTTATCAATGTTTAGGATAAAACTAGAACTGAATTTCATTTGAAACTAAATTTGGTTAGCAAATTCCAATAAGAAGCTTTAAGTCATTTTACAAATGGAATTCACATTAACTATGAAATCTTGTTTAATCCTATCAATAAGTTGAGGAAGACAGTCAGGACAAAAACTGTCAGTAACACAAATAATTCTTGGTCTTAGATAACTTTCCAGACAAATCCAAGTCATCTTACTCAAACACAATACTCAAGAGTAGCCTACACAGAAAATGTACAATGAGGTATTGTTGACATGGATATTTAATAAAATTTGGAGTCAGGTGCATAAGCAATGTTTAAATCTTTCTTGGAACTCGGGTGCTGTAGCTCAGTGGTAAAGCATATACATGGTATTAATAAGGTCCGAGGTTCTATCCTCACCACCAATAAAAAAAAAAAACTCTAAAAATTATCTGAAACTAGAAAGTTACAATTAATGGTAACTAAGTTAGTTGTATATATGTAGCCTAAATATTTAATACTAGAGTTTACCTCTTTACGCTTTTGCAGCAGAAGTTCAAGCCTCTCGTTGGCTCGTTTTCCAATCATTTTATTCCGTTCAGCCTCATACTGTCTTTGTGTGTTATCCATATTAATGCTAAGATTTAGTGCCACATTTACCAAAGCAGTCATCAACTTCATAGCTAGAGTTTAAAGGAGAAAATGTTGAAATTAGTATAATAGATGCAAACTTGTATTAACAACATCAAATTATGAGAAATTGAGCAATATTCTGCTTTTTGACTGAAATAAAGCATACAAGTTTTTTCATAGCTGAAAGCAGCACATAATGTCTGGAATATTATGGGTCAGTAAACTTCCTACCTTAGTAGCTATCATGAATTGGATTATCTACTAATTCTCAAAAAATCCCACCAAAAAAAGAGCTAAGGAAATTGAAACTCAAAGACATTAAGAAATCTGGCCTTGAACTGAAAAGTTGGTTCAGCAGTTATAAGCACTGGCTGCTCTTCCAGACAACCCAATTTCAACTACCAGCACCTACATGGCAGCTCATAGCCATCTATAACTCCAGTTGTAGGGAATCCAAAGCACTATTATGCCCTCCCCAAGCAACAGGCACACATGGTATACAGACATAGATGGAAAAAAAACATACATACACATAAAATATATTTTAAAAAAAACAAAGAAATCTGTCCTATGTTACATATTTCATGTTCAACTGGAATTCAAAACAATATATACACTAAATACAGAACATATTTACCTGCCAGTATTTTAGAAAATATTTCTTACAATGATCTTTAAATATTGTGTTTTATCTTTTAAGAAAATTAAAGGTTATATAATATTCATTTTACCATCCCTCTGCCTAAAGTAGGAAGAATCAAATTCTATTTTTAAAAGAATGTTTGAGATGGGCTCTTAACACAATTGCCCAGACTAGCCTAGGACTGACTATATAGTCCAGTCTGGTCTCTAGTCACTACCTAATGACAATCCTCCAGTGCCAGCCTCTGGGTACAAAGATTATAGACACAAGCCACCATTCTCAAATTTAACTGCCTCACAACAAATCATTTTGGGTGAAAAGAGTTTCTGAAGTATCCATTTTTAGTTTTCCCGGTGGATATCATGACAAAGACAATAATAAAATTGTCAAGAGACATAGATATGTACATATGCATGCATCACATACAATGAAATGACAATTAAAAAAAAGCTTTTTTAATGAAATGTCCTCTAGATCTCTACTTTTTGTTACTAACTAGAGACAAGGCTACTTTTGTCTGGTATTTTTAATGTATTAATCTTTAATACAAAAATCTAATTCTGTCCTTTCTTTACCATATTCCAGACCACCTGCCATACAGTACATTAAATGAAATAACAAAGCAACAGTATAATTTTATTTATGGTAATTGGGCATTTTTCTGTTGTAAGTTATTTAATACCTAGAGAAAAAAAAATCAAAACTAAAAATGCCAATCGACTCCCAATAGTTCAGAAGAAAAGAAATATTGACTTAGGGGGTCACTATATATATTTAGTTTCTTTAAAGCAGCACTCAGGATACAGAAGCAGGCAAGTTGTCTTTGAGCTCGAGGCCAGCTCTGGAGAGTGAATTCCAAGCCAGACAGAACTACACAGTGAGATGTTGTCTCAAATATACTTAAAATAAATTCACAGTATTATTACTGGTTTCCTCGTTGATGGTAATCTTCCTTGTCTATAAGCAAAAGAAATGTTCATAAAATATTTCAAAATACCAACCTGCCAGGGTGCTTGTGTGTCGAAATGCTCTGACTTGTGAATCAGACAATCCAGTAAGAAGTGAAATGACAGTGTCCATCATGTACTCATCATATATGATACTATATTGACATTGCCGTACTAATACACCAATGAACTCACAAAAACTGGACTTGAACTTCTTCCACTGAGGGCCAGCCATGGTGAGTGGATAATCTCCACTATCCTAAAAAAAAAGTTTAAAACAGAAATTCATTTCAAGTTCATGGCTTAGTTCATTTACGTTTTTTTTTAGTTCATTTACTTTTAATATACCCCAGGCAAAAGCATGAAAATACTATCTTATCTTGCTTTCTTTTTCAACAATGAATTCTCAAAGAAAGCAAAAGAATATGTAAAGATAGATGTATTCATCTTTGAACATTGACCTTTTACTTAAGATCAAAGTAGAGATTTTAATAGACCTTACTTTAATCAATGAAATTAAATATTAATTCCTGACATCAGTATTCCCTCATCAAATTAGAATATTCTTCTGAAAAGCACAAATATACCTACTAAATTTCTTTAGACTAAACAAAAATTATACCTTCTGTTCTGAAATAACAAAATTGTATTCTCACCCAGTCAAATAGAATCAGTTAAATTTTTTTATTAGATTCAAGACACCAGATAGTCAACATGCATAATAAGCAACCACATAATTTAACAAAGGCAAAACCAGGAATATAGCTCAGCAGTAGAACACTGGCTAGAATGAGTAAGGGCTTTAATTTGACCACAAGCACAAAATAATAAAACAAAATTAAATAAATAAGAGAAAAGGAAATGTAACTACTACAATCACCCAAAGTTAGCACTCAGGTTTTCTTCTGTATAAAAATGGGGAGCTAGAAATCATTAAAAATAAGTCCTAGACTGAGTGTTTAGCTTAGAAGTAGAGCACATGTCAAGAGTAAGACTCTGGGTTTCATCCATGATATGTATGTACACGTAAATATATTTAAGTGAATAGTTAAAACAGATACCAATAATTTATAAAAACTGCAAAAGGGCTTCTGACAAGAAAAAACGATTTAAAAAACAATTTGATCATTCTGTTTATTGTTTTTAATATTTAACCTCATATTTATTTAACTCATGCTATATAGATGCTCAACTGTGCTTGAGAATAAGGCCCTGGAATACTCCATAAAAGGACTGCCTTCTGTTTATTTTTTGGACGAATGAAGATTAAACCCAGGGTCTAGATCGCGTTAAATGCACACTCTTGACACTGAGCTACTGATGAGCTCATTTAGTTGATTATATTGAAATATAGTTGCGAGCAAATTGGTTTGCTGAGATTTTTTTAATCATATTTCAAGATGATTAACTCAAACCCTTGTTTTCTTTTACTAAGAAGGTTCTCATTAAAACATTTATTATTGAAAGATTAAAAAATACCATTGCTCATAAATACCTTCCTGCTACTAAGGGACTGATTAATAGCACTTAGTGGCATCAAAACCATTTTAACAACTCATCTATCTCTTAGAATGAGAGTTGAAAGCTTTTTCATTAGACAGAGCAAGAAAAAAACGACCAAATAAAACAAGTGAGACAAGTGTTTCTATTTGAACATGGGAGTCATTTTGAAAGCATAAAACTCCTGGTGCTGGAATACAGCTATGAATTAAAAAAAAACCACACAAATTTCTGTCCTGGAGAAGTTTTCACTTTAGTAAATTTACCAGTGATTTATTGGTAACAATACTTCAATGACATTACTGGAATAATCAATTCCAATATATCACTATTTTTTGTTCATAGAGTTGAAATATAAGGGTTTTATGTAATAATCTATATATTCTTCATCTAAACTACCTACTCAAATACTTGAACAAATCTTCCTTTTCCAATATTTCAGAATGTTATATTCTCAATTATTTTTGTTCCTGATTTTTATTTTTATAATAAGTTATTTTCTTGCTATATGCATAGAATTTTAAAATGCTATGCAATTGTCAAACATCTTCAGAGCAGCCTTATAACAAAACTATTATCCCCATTTACAGATGAGACTGATGCTAAGACAACTCACCTGAGGTTGCATAGCTATCATCTGATGAATACCATAAGCAATATCTACAATATAAGCACTTAAAAATATGTACATGTTAAGCCACAATTAACATGAATAAAATTATTAAAACATTTAGAATGTTACCTCATCAAATTCTTCAGTCATTTTTCGAATTATCTCAGAGTTCTGCATATGTCTAAACATCTCTGCTGTGACAACTCCTGAAATTTCCATGTATTAGAAGTTAATAAGGAGGAAAAAAAACTACAGAGAACATAAAATAGCCTATCTATGTCTACACTCACAATAAAAGCATACTTCTTAAGCTGACAGGTATGGTTCTTCTAGCATGATCACTTTTGAACACTACTACCTGTATTACTTTACTCATACGATGATATACTATAATACAATACATCCCTCTGTATCCACGGGGAAGAGGATATCACAATTCTTGGGTACCCAAGTTTCTCATGTAAAATTGTGCCATATATGAATACAACACACACACACACACACACACACACATATATAGTAAGTACACTGAAGCTATGATACTGTATCATTGTTTAGGCAATAAGGACAAGAAAAAATTCTGTACTTATTTGGTACAGGCCAATATCTAGATGTTATATCTGCTCTCTATAAAAGGATGACTATATTAGTTTTTCCCTCTTTAACATAAACAATGATAACATTTGAAAATTTGAGGATGAATGTGAAGATGAGGAAAAGCACAGTTCATTTTGACCATGTTCCAATACTGGGCACAAAACCACTATATACTGACATCTTCTAATCAGGCTATACAGAGACAAGGGTTGGAAGTTATAGGTCTAATAATCTAGTGGTTGTTGAAATATGTAAAGGTATCTTCAGTAATATGGTTCCACTGTTAAGTTCTAGAAGATAACTGGGAGCATTGGCACCTGTAATACTGGGGGTTTGTGGGTGCTGCTGGTCAACAACACCAAAAGAACTAACCTATTCCTAACAATGGCCATTTTATTTCTTAGCCTACGGAGCCTATGTTGGTTGTTCATGAGAGGAATTGTTGCCCCATTGTAAAGGATCTCCATTTTAACTCTTTTTATATACTTGTGAAAGAATTGAAGAAGGCCTCTCTCTCTTACTCACTCCCTCTCCCTCCCTCCCTCTCTCTTTCTCACCCTGTGAGTGTGAGTGCATGTAAAATTAAGAAGATTCTACAAAGTAGGTTTCCATTATTATTTTTTTCTAAAAGCCTTTAGTGTCATTTATTCTTTCCTGTATCCTCTCCTTTATCCTGCCCTCCCCTTCCCCACCCAATTTAATCCTTTTTATCCTATTACCTTCTAATCCTTCATATCATTGTGTATATACTGTGTATACATTTATACCATTGTGTATACCATTGTGAACCTGGAAGATTCAACCCTACTGCCTAGTTTTCAGAGTGCTACAAGGTGGTATGTATGTATACTATTGAAGGAAAAAAAAACAATCATCAGTCCTACCAGGCAAAATATAAAACCAATACCTGGCACCATTATGGAAAAGGAACTGATGGCAAGACAGGTCATAGGACTTAGGGGAGAACCTACTACTGTCATTCTGGTACATGGACAGAGTCTTAATGTAACTTCTAATGACTTCTCATTATACCCACAGATTGATTATTTGGAGATGGTGACCAACATACAGAACTACCAGCCAAAATACAGACAATAAGAGACTATAGAATGCTCAGTCTTGAACTGATTTCCCTCCTCCCAAGATCTGGGTATCATTGTGGAAGGGCAGAAAGAAAATGAAATAAAGGAGGTAGATAACAGCAAGAAAGCACTGTTTTCTTGTACACAAATTAGCTGCACATATGCACTCACGGTGTATCAGAAAGTATTTACAAAACCAGAAAATTGGTTTCCTCCAAGATTGTAGCCTCTAGTAATCTGACCACAGTCTAGCAGAAAGCCACAAATTTAAGAATATATTGACAGTACAACTTAGTGAATTTCAACAGAAAAAAATAAGAACAATATGTTAGGTGGGTAAGGAAGAGGATCTGGGAGGAATTGGAAGGTGTTATAACCAAAGCACAATGTATAACATTCTCAAAGTTCTAACAAAACTAGAGGCTATTATTTATAAGTTTTAGTCCCTAAACTCTACTATTCTATATCATAACATCTAAGCCTATATCTCTTCATTATTTACCTTCTCCCTTTTCATTCCACTTCTTCATTGCTAAACCAGATGCCAAAAGTAGGAAATCTAATAAAATACCTTAAACATTATAAATTGCTAAGTTTTTAGATAAATTTCATAGTGAATACACCTTTGTCAACAGACTTTCTCTCTTGCTTTGTTCTTTGCTTTTCCCCTTATACATTTTGCACAGATATAATGCAAATAATTCACTACCTTGACATTATTTTTCATGAGAAGGGATAAAATCTTTAAAAACTGGCTATGTAAGAACTTATGATTCTAAAATAAATATATTTTACCTTTACAGCCCGAACACTGAATAAAAAAGTTGATAAGGTCAAGAAGTGCTATATCTCGGTCATGCTTGTATGATTCTATCCAGTCATCTACCACCGACTAGAGAGAATGAGAAAAAATAAAAAATCATTAGTTTTCACTGATGGTCTAAGAAACAATTAACTCTAATGAAAGCCATAAAATTTGACATGATGTAATACCACATTAATTTTAATATATTCATTTTTAAATTGAAAGTTTGATTTTAATTTTAACAGAATCAAATTTAATAAAGTAACTGGCTGACAATATAAAATAACCACCTACCTTCTAGTCATTCATAATTATTAAAAAAAAAACAGGGCCAATGAGATCACTCGGTAGGTAATAGACCTTGTTGCTCAGCTTAGAAACGTGAGTTCAATTCCCACGAACAAAACAATATTAAGAGAGAACCAGTCCCAGCATACTCCTCATGAGTTGTATGATGACCACCACAGTCAAGTCATGGCATACATACATGCTTGTGTGGCACATACACACACAGAAGTACACACACAAATTTTTAAACACTTCAAAATTTCAAAAACCAAAAACTAAGTTATGTCACCATTCAATGGAATCTATAATTATGTCATGGATACATTGTAATAATATCCTAGATAACATAATCACCCTTATATTTTGTATATAAAAAAATTCCTTTTTACAAGTACCACACCAGTATTTCGTGTTTTTACCATAACGAAAGTAAGTGCTTTTGTATGTGCACATATGCAAAATAAAACATAAACTTTTAAAAATCTAGAAATTTATCAACAAAAACTAAGTTATAATGCTCAATTTTATAAAGTATAATTGTTTCTTTGTGGCATTAATAATATTCTAGGGAATATATCATCCTAAGATTTTCTGTATAAAAAAAATGTCTCTGCATGTTCAGGGTGGTATGACCATAGACATGGAATGAGGCTTTAGCTAGCTTCTGTCTCTAGTTGGCATGTGGATGACAGTTTTGGACAACATCCCTCATGTAAGAACCTGGCTCTAGTATTTTCTGGTTGAATGTTAGACCTGGAGGCATACACCTGAGATCTCTTCCCAAGGCCCTTTCCAGACCTTTTATCATGAACCGTTAAAACTGCTTTTTCTTGGCAGGCATGTAAGTTTTGGGGAGGGGGTGATGATGCTACAAAGATGCTGACTGAGTTTCTCAGGGAGGCTATCCAGTCCCAAGCATCATGATGTTGACTAGTCAGAGATTGACTGCACTGTCAAGAAAACCCTGCATCAGCCCAGATATGGATAAGAGGATCAAAGGGAGAGGGAAGAAACTGACTGGGAAAGAAGGCCCAGAAAAGTGAATGGCAGACACTGAGTGGAGCAGTATTCTGCAATGTGCCCTGAATGGCCTGGCTCCTGGCAGTAGAAGTTAAAAGCGATGGGATGCTGTCAATACCTTGAGACTGATTAAGCCAAATTTATTTCTTAAGTGATAGATATGGGGCTTCAGCATTGTCACATTTGAACACTAGTTATATTTGATTAAAGATAACTACTTTCCCCCACAAAACAAAAAAAAAATGCTGAACACTGTCTCTTCTCACCTGAATTTAAACAGATAACCAAGAAGCCTTGATACTGATCAGTGATGCCAGAGGTCAGACTAACACTCAAGATAAAAACAGCAATCTGGAGAGGGATTGTGCATGTTGGCATACTGCCTCAGGCAAAGGCATATTGTAGTA
Source organism: Myodes glareolus (assembly GCF_982192425.1). Lineage (NCBI taxonomy): Eukaryota > Metazoa > Chordata > Mammalia > Rodentia > Cricetidae > Myodes > Myodes glareolus. Next base: position 33,523,276 of record NC_142053.1, on the reverse strand, counting down.
TTGGGTGCCACTGTTTTTACTTAACTGAAAACATATTAAATAGAGCTGCTTGCAAAAGTCCTTAATAGTGTAGTATAAATATTTAGGCAAAGCCCAGGTGTTGTGATCCATTTGTCTTCAGCAAGTCGGGTATTTAAAGCATTGTCTGCCTGCCTTTATGACCTTGAATCAACCTATGCATCAGAATGAAGGGTTACTGTCAAAAAAATGATGGGGAATTTGGTATATGACGCTGACAGCACAACAAATATTTTCTTCTACCATTAAAAAATGGTTTTCTTGCTTGTGCATCAGCTGATTGAGTATTAAAGGGTTTGGAGAACAAAAGAAAAAAAATGCCACATTTCTCTCTTTGCTTAGTAAGATATTATAAATAAAATGAGTCAATTAAAATGCACAAAAGTAATCAACAGTATTTGAAAAGAATGACTTAAGGCGTATAAAGACAAGCAAAATTTGAATGGCACCTGTCACACAAATGCCAGAATGAATTCCACTATTATATACAATATGTCATATGCTAATCAAGGTTAAACTTTAAATTTAAATAGAAACAAAAATTGATATTTTTAAAAAGAGATAAAAGCCTGAATCAGTGAGATTTAAAAAAATACTTTATCAACAGTGAGCCCTAATAAAACAATGCTAATTTTTTTTTAAATGGCAAATTAAATGCTAAATATAAATTGGTAAGATAATTCACAGATCTGAAGAGGTAATAGTATCAGATGCCGAATACTCCTAAACTTATCTCACTGTAATTCCTACCAAAATTCCAGTTGATGTATTTGTAAAAATTAAAGCTAATCCTGAAATTCATAACTATAAAGGAAATTAAATATCCAAATCAGTATTTTAAAAGGAAAATATCTGACCTGGGGAGATACCTCAGTGGGAAAAACATCTGCCTCACAAGCTTATACATATACATACACACACGGTACATATACATACTATATATGGTACATATACTACTTAACTCAATTTGATCATAACTTTTTTTGAAAAAAAGAAAAAACTATAAAATCCTAGAAGAAAAAAAGGAGTAGCTCAAAAGTATAAACACAAGAAAATATTAAAAATTCTTATATTTCAAAAGTTTCATCAAGAAAGTAAAAGGTAGAAAGGAATAAAAAGTTTTTAAGTCACATATCTAACAAGGTATCTGTGCACAAAATATATAAAGAGCTTTCATAATTAAGTCATTTTTAAAAAGGCAAAAGTGGAAGCTGGAGAGATGGCTCAGAGACTAAGAGTAATTACTGTTCTTCCAGAGGATCTGAGTTTGGTTAAAAGCAACCACAGTTACTCACCTGTAAACTCTAGGGGATCCAATACCCTCTTCTAACCTTAGAGGGCAAAACATGCATGTGGTGCACTTACATACATAGAGACCATAGACACACACAGACACAAAAAGTCAGGGGGAGTGAGAAAGAGGGGGGGGACAAAACACATAGTGTTGTAAAGACAATAACAAATGGCCAATAAACACATGAAAAGATGTTTAATTCAAAGAAAAAAAACAGAAAAAGATACCACTTCATGCCTACTAAATGGTTATAATTTTAAAAACTACAGTAACACACATTGGCAAAGCTGTAGAAAAATAAAACACTAAAACACTGCAAGGAAAAATATAAAATGGTAGTCATTTTGGAAAATCAGTAATATTATATGTATTCTATGTTCATAGAATATTATATATGACACTACAAATTAATACTCAGGTATATATTACTCAAGAGAAATTAAAACATATGTCTAACCAAACACTTGTACAGCACTGTTCAAAACAAGAAAGTACTGACAAAAAAAATGTGAGAGAATGTACGAATATATAACAGTGAATGTTCATACAATATAGCAAACCGGCAAAAAGGAATAGTCATAATACAGGCCACAACACAGATAAAACTTTTCATAGAGTTAGTTTAAATAACAGAAACCACTCATAAAGAGTCATATGTTCTATGATTCCATTTATACAAACTGTCCAGAAGAGGTGAAGATATACAAAGTGGCAGCCAAGACCTTACAAAGTTATTGCTAGTGGACATGGACTATCAGGACCATAAATCCTTCTTCCCTCTGCAAAGATTCATGTGTTAAATGCTAAAGGCTTAGTCCTCAACTTGGACTTACTGGAAGGTGGTAGAAACTTTAACATTTGGGGTCCTAATAGGAACCTGAGACAGTTGGAAGCATGCCCTCAAAGTAAATTATGGACTACCTTTGTTTTCTAAATGCTGTGAGGTAAACAAGTTTATCCCAGGTTCTCCCCACCATGACGTGACACATGATTATAGCCCCAAAGAGGAGGCTGTGGTAACAAATAACCAAACTGAGTTCAAATAAACTCTTCCTCCTCTTATGTTAGTCATGTCAGATATTTCTTATAGTAATGGGTCTACGTATAAGTCATTTTCAATAAAACAGCTTATATATGGTAATCAGCACAATTAATAAAAGTATTGAAACATTTTCCCAAAATGATTAATATAAGAAAAGAATGAAAGAATACACCATACACTGTAATAGTTCAACCTGATTAAAAACTGTTCCCCAGTAAAAGGTAAGGGGTCTATGCCTTTCTTTCCATACAACAGAGTGTAGCAGTTATGTTGAAAATTAGGTCATAGGAAGCCACACAGCTGCACTAGTTTCTTGGAATGATAGGGGACAAGATACTACTTAAGACTCTAAACTCAGACACTATACTGTAAAAAAGCACAAGCCACATGGAAAAGTTATTTATAGGTAAAGCTCTGGTTAACTCCAACCTCTGAGTTCTCACAAACTATTTACCATGCCTGAGTAAAGAAGCTTTTAGATGATTAGTACAACTAACTGTGTTAACACCAGACATTTAATGTGTACCAACAAAAGGCATGGAGCAAAGACAAATTTTTCAAAAACAGCTCTGCATAAATTCTAAAAGCATATCTATGGTTAGGTAGCACTATATTAATAAGAATAAGGGTATACTAAACAATATAATTACAAAAATGTCCAATAAATTTTTTAAAAGAACACCCCAGAATAATACAAAGTAATACTTGAGATTCAAGGACAACTTACAATAGGAATGCAAGTCTTTCATAATTTAAAAAATTTTTAAAAAATGTAGGCTGTTACACTAAAAGTGGTTTAAAAATTCTGTGGAGGTGGATGCTTGCTATATATCTCAGGCTGAGTTGGAATTCATTATGTAGCCCAACTTGGCTCAAAACAAAAGATCCTTCAGACATTTTCCCTCAAGGACTAGGATTATAAGTGTATACCATCACAAAGAGGTAAATTTTCTTCTAACCAAATAGTACACTAAGAACATATTTAGAACTGAGCATAGGGGCACAAGCCGAAAAATATTAGCATTCAGGAGACTAAAGCAAGATAGTCAACTACTCCCGGACCAGTCAAGCTTCATATTCTGTCTCAAAGAAACAAAAGAGGGGGAATCAGAGCCAGATATACATACATTACTATAATGTGATATTGTAAATGTGCTAATGGAATGTCAAGAGTAAGGTAAGAATAAATGTTACATTGGAAAAGTGAAGACGGTACCTTAAGAACACTTTTCAAAATAGTGACATTTAGAGGCTGAAGAGATGGATCAGAGATTAAGAACACACACTGATCTTACAGAGGACTCTTGAGTTTAATTCTGAATATTCACTCAGGCAGATCACAACTGCCTGCTGTTCCAGTTCCAAAGGGGCCAATGTGTCTGTACTACCTGGGCCCTGCACTTAAGTGAACACATCTACATGCAAAAACAGATATATACACATAATTAAAAGTAAGCTTATAAAAGAATGAATTTTTATTCAGTCAGCCCTGTTTGATTTGGAAGAAAGAAAAGGAACTATTCCAAGCACCTAGAGAAACATGAAGGCCTGAGCACTGTGGCTGAGAAATAGAAAGTATGCCATAAGGAAATCTGGGCTGAAACTTTCGAGTAAGGAAAAACCCAGTTTCTAAAAAGCAGGTTTCCTTGATCAAATTTGGCCTCAGGAAAGTAAGACAAGAGGAAAATACACATAACAACTCAGAGGTGGACAAGAGCTTTAGGGCAATCCCTGGGGAGATAACCAGAAATGTCCCTTGGGGCAGGCAGAAACAGAGTTTATCCAGGTTTTCTTTTCACTTTTTACTCATCTTTCTCATCTCGTTGCTGGGGGCCAAACACAGGTCTCTGTGCAAGCTAGACTAGCCTAAAACATCTGATAACCTAAAATAGTCAACAAAAACCAAGAAGACTAGAGAAAAACAGAAGCATCTACTTTGCTGTGACTGTAAGTTGAAATTTCTGGTAATTTGTATACCTCCTGCCATTGCATGTGATGTTGAGACCTTAGCACCAGTGTGATAGTCTTAGGAAAGTTTGGCAAGACTTTATAAGACAATTAGAGCATGCAGCATTCACAAATGGGATCAATGTTCTTAGAAAATAGGTCCCAGGGAACTGTCTTGCCCCTTCTACCAGAAAAGGACACAATGCGAGGATGCTCTATCTATGAACTAAAAGGCCCTTCAGACATTAAGAATCTTCCAGCACCTTGATCCCAGACTTTCTAGAATCCATAACTTTGAGAAACCAATTTCTGTTGTTTATATGCTATGTAGACCAGGTCATTTTTAGCAATGCAAACGAACTAAAATACTGAAATTTACAAAAATAAAGGACACCAGACAAAAAGACTGGAGTTGTAGCTTAGTCAGCGGCAAAGCATTTGCTTAAGCATGCAGAAAGTCCGGACTGAGCAAAGTGTGTGTGTGTGTGTGTGTGTGTTAATGTATTCAACTAAAACTAAACTAAAAAAGAATAACAAAAATAAAAAGCAAAGTAATGAAATGAAATACAGTACAGCTGAGAGAAACATCTCATTTGATAAAACTAATGCAAAAGGAGATCTTTACAGAAATGGGTACTTTTTAAACTAATAGACTAACAAAAAAACACAGTATATAAGCCATGAATGACAGACAACTTATCCCAATACAGCAGAAACTCAAATAATAATTTAAAACATTAAACAACAAAACTTCTAAGTATTCAACATAACTACAGAAACATTACATTGTGGAAGATAAATTCAAATGCTTTGAGTTGATATAAAGGCACAAATGGCTAAGTATTTCTATTTTTCATACAATACTTTTTACTAATCTCAACTTATATTTTACATCTTAATTACATAGTCAAATACTTACATAATTACAAGCAAATTTTGCATATAAGTTATTAATAACATAAAACCCAAGTAACTACTTCTCAGAAAACTATCCTTATGCACCTAATATTGATAGGCATTAATTATATAAAGCTAATTCCCTTTAACATTAAATTAATACTTTTTATAAAATACATATATTTCAGGTTGTGTATGATGGCATATGTCTATCTATATTTCTACCTATTAAGAAGACTTAGCAAGATTTCTAGAGCTTAAAATTTCAAGAGCATATAACAGAGACCTCATCTCAAAACAACAAAAGATAGTATACACTTCTTGCATATTTATTAAGAATCAGTTAACTAAGTGGCTAGTAATATTAGATCACTCAACTAAGAATTCCATCTATGGTGGTTCTAAAGAAATTGGCCTGATAGGTCTATGATTGATGTGCATATAGTGACAGTAGAGGTCAGAAAAGGTCTTCCGATCCCCTGACAGTGGAGCTACAGGTATTTGTAAATCAACATGTGGGTGTTGTGAATTGAAGCAAGGTCCTCTGTGTGGTGGTTTTAATAAGAATGGCTACCATAGGATCATAGATTCAATTATTTGGTCACCAGGGAATGGCACTGTTAGGAGGTGTGGCCTTGTAGGAGGAAGTATGTCACCGGAAGTGGGTTTTGATGGTTTCAAATGTTCAAGTCAGGCTCTGTGTCTCTCTCTTCCTGCTGCCTTCAGATCCAGATGTGGAACTCTCAGCTAGCACGCCTGCCTGTATGCCTCTTCACTCTCCCTGCCATGCGAATAATGAACTAAACCTCAGAGACCATAAGCAAGCCCCAATTAAATGTTTTCCTTTATAAGAGATGCTATGGTCACCGTGTCTCTTCACAGCAATAGAACATTGACTGAGACACTCTGGAAGAGTAGTAAATGCCCTTAAACACTAAGCATCTCTCCAGCCAGCAAGACTTCATTTGCTAATTGCAGCTATATAAATCCTGGAAAACACGAATCTCCATAGCCAAACCCAATATCATATTTTCTTATCATTTAATTTTTTTGCCTCATGTCATTAAAACTTAGAAAATGTAATAGAAAAATGATTCAAGACACAGCTTTGCATTGAGGTTGTAACTGAATGGTAGAGGACTATGCCTGGTATATACAAGACCTTGAATTCAAACACACACACACACAGAAACAGAGGCCTAGAGATGTAGTGATTAGAATACTTACCTTGAATAGGTTTGAGTCTAAGTTTGAGTCCCAGCAACCTCCCCAATGAAAGGTATTATAAACATATTCATGGTTTTGTATTTATTAAAACAAAATCAGAAAAATAAAGGAGGGGCCAGTGAAATAGTTCAGTGAGTAAAAGTGCTTGCCATGGAAGCCTAAGAAGTTAAGTCTAATCCCTGAAACTCACAGTAGAGAGAGAACCAACTGCTTGCTGAAAGCTCTCCTCTGACTTCCATACCAACAGTCACACAAGCATGCCATACTTAGACACAATAATAACAAGTAAAATTAAAAAGAGGGTCAACAAGATGCCTCAATGGGTAGAGGCACTTGCTAAGAAAGTCTGGCCATGTTAAGTTGCTCTTCCAAGTCACCATTAAAGATGAATGAGTTCATCAAGTTCTAAACTCTATACACCCACCAAGCATGCACAGAAATGGCAACACACATGACACAGGAGGCTTGGAGAAGGATACACACAAGAAATAATTAAAGAAAAGAAAAAACAGGGCAGCACTTTATATGTTGCTAGAGTTTAAAAATGCACAAATATACTTCAAAGAATATCATAACTGTTACCTGCATAGCACTCTTGCCCATTTTAACAACTTCAAACAACATCATGTTTTCCACTCCATTCTGTTGATGATGACCATTCATTCGGTTTGGACCAGAAGGAGGTTTTCCTCCTCCATTTCCACTTTTACTCTTTTCTGCTGGACCCTTTTTGCCTTTTTTACAAGTCTGAACCAAAAACAAAAAAAAACAAGCTGATTAACTTATATCACTCTCACGATCCTTGAAAACTGAAAACAAAAATATCAAGAAAGCTGCTGATTAAGTTTTAACTTGATATATAGAAGAATGTCATTCAAATATAAGAAAGTTACATGACAGTTAAGACCTCTTTGTTTTCCATTAAGCTCACATTATTTTTTAATTTTATAATTTTTAATTTTGAGTGTTTTTTGTGCTTGGTTGCATGTATACCACGTTTGAGCCTGGAGCCTATGAAGATCAGGAGAGCTTCAGATCCTCTGAGACTGGAGTTAGCTATGTGCCACCATGCAGGTGCTGGGAGTTGAACCAGGGTCTTTGTAAGAGTTCTTACTGCTGAGTCAACTCTCCAGCCCAGAAGCTCATATTATTTTACAGCAGATCATAGTCTTTGATGACAAACTGCAGGTTGAAATTTCTACTCCTATTAGGCTGAGTGATTTGACAAGTTACTCATCCACACATTACTCCACATCTGACATGGTGGCACATGTTTAGAATTCCAGCATTCAAGGGACTGAAACAGGGAGACTGAAACAAATTCAAGGTCAATCTGGACTGTATGAGGCCTTGCTGTGAAAGTGGAGAAAGGAAAGAAGGAGAATGAGGGGAGAAGAGGAATAAGAGAGAACTAAAAGGAAAAGAGAAACATTTTCTAGTTTGTAAGGCAGAAGATAAAAACTATGGCTACCTCACAGGGCTGCTGTGATGATGCAAACAGAAAATAATTATTACAAATATACTCAGCACATAATAAAGTAAAACAATAATTACTATTATTATCACTTCTGTTTGAGAAGAAATTCAGAAAATGTTACGTAGATCTAAATCAACAGAATTAAATCTACTGAATTTGATTTAATTTTGAAAAACAATGCCATATCACAGCATTAAAAGTATTCAAAATATTGAGAAAGTTTGAAAAAACACCACAGAAATAAAAAACATTTCTTCAAGTTTTATCTTAGTCTATCATTCTGTATTAGGGTACAGAATAGAGTAGGTAGCTAGAACAATCTCCTGTAAAGTAATTCAGACTTAGTTCAACCACCTAACATAACTCCTGCTGCCAGCTTTAAAAAATCACTGCAATATTCTTTTAATTTTCAACTTTATTTTATGTATAAGTATTTTTCTTACACATATGGATGTGTGCCCACAGAGGCCAGAACAGATTACTGATCTCCTCAAACTATTATTATAGGAAGTCATGAGCCACCATGTAGGTTCCAAGAATCAAACATGAGTCCTCTCAAAGAGCAGCCAATGCTGTTAACCCAGAGTCATCTCTGCAATCTCATCATTACAGTCTCAAACAAGTGTTTATAAAGAGTGTAAATAAAGCTATGAAATTCGTTTTTATCCTGAGTCAACCCTCAAACACCATGAGAATTCAATTAATGATCACTGCGTAAAAATGAAGTTCACTTATAAGGAAGCTATCAGTATTGAGAGTAGGAATTTCCTGAATCAGACATGACAGCTTCCTTATAAGCTTTCCTTATAAGTAAAAACTTCATTTTTACGCAGTGATTCTCCCTTTCCCAGTAGCCATCAATTGCCAATAGCTCCTCAGATAAGATCGGAACATCATAGCCCCCTTCTCCACCCATACTGGCTTGATCTTGCACAGGTCTTTCCTATGCTACCAGGGGATAAAAGTAATCAACAATTTTACCCTAACTCATTTTTTTAAGTGTATGAGCATTTTGTCTGTAAGTATGTCTGTGCACCATGTGTGTGCCTGGTATCTAGGGAGACCCAAAGAAGGTCTGCACCTAAATCACTATGCAGATACTAGGGAATCAAACCTTGGTCCTTTGCAAGAGCAGAAAGCAAGAGTTCTTAACTGCTGACCATCTTTCCAGTCTCTCTAATTCACTTTTAAAGTGTCAATGCCAAAAATCAAATCAAAGGAAGAATTTTCAGACCCTTACATTTCATGACTTCAGGATCCCTTTTAGAGATATACATTCCTGTGATCTAGAGAGCAGGTGTCTGTCAACCTTCTATAAAGTTACAGTAAATATCTTTGCCTTTGTGAGTGACTGCTCTACTTTGTTTCTATTTCTGTGATAAAATACTTAGGAGAGGAAGGTTTTGCTTGGCTTATAATTCCAGGTCAAAGTCCATCATTTCGGGGACATCAGGACGGAAACTCAAGTAGTCACACCCCACAGTTAAGAGCAAATAAAACCAACATATCCTTGCTTTGTCTCAGCTGGCTTTCTCTTTACTCACTTAGGTTATAGTAGTGTCTACAATCGCCCAGGTTCCCCTACATCATTTAACAATTAAGAAAATTCCACCAGACATGCCATAGGCCAACTTATCTAATTCATTATACACTCTTTCCTCAAGTAATTTTAAAAAGCATCAAGTTGACAGTTAAATCTAACCAACATAGTCACATACTACATATTCTTTATTTTTATAAGACATTAAAAATAAAAGCAATATTCTTGTGTTATGGACAGTCTAAAAGCAAGCCATTTCTATAATTTTCTGATTAAAAGTCCAACCTATAGATTTATTTCCAAAGACACTCTGTGTATGTTTGCATATCACTTTACAGAGTCCTTTCTGGTTTTGGTTACTGTGCTTTTCTTTTTGGTGTTTTGTGGTAATGGGGATGCATACAGGGACTCATCCACACAAGGCAAGCAATTATTAGTGAAATACATTTTTAGTCCTTTTGATTATTATTTTGAGACAGAATTTTGCTAAATCATTTTTTAGGCTGGCTTGAAGTAAACAAGCATGCCATCCTGGAATGAAATTGTAATCCACCTGCTTTAGCCTCCTAAGTAACTGAGATTAGAGGCATATGTTACCACACTTAGCAAAACACATACTATGCGTAATAATTATTTCAATACATAATTTTATGATATTTTGAGATGTTAACTGTTAATTTTGCTAAAGGAATCAATCGTTGTGAGCCTAAATCATTAATACCTGATTGTAAAATAAAATGATTTTGCACAAAGTAAAAGAATTTCAGATAAGGCTAAAAAACTACAAGTATATTAAAATGTTTTAAAAAGTTAACATTAACACAGAGCCATATAATTTTAAATTGTTTATCATGTGTGTTAATATAATTGGTCAGTATGAAAAGTTAGTACAGTTACAATATTTCAATCCATCTGCTGTGCTTGAGGAAAACGTGGTAAAAGAAGGGAAATGCAGAAAAAGTACAGATTGGTATAGTTACATATACTTGTAACCTCAACACTTGAAAAGGCAGATCAGAGGTCAGTCTTGGCTGCAAAGCAAGTTCAAGGCTACATGACACTAAGACCCTGTCTCCAAGAAAGATGGGACATGGGCAGAAGATGAGGAAGTAGAAAAAATAAAAGACCTTTGGTGGTAGAATCATATTAAAGAAATGGATCCAGATCATTCAACCATTGACTGTCTCTAGATATCAATTTCTATCTTTTTATACAATATGCAAGTTTTATATTCAAGACTTTCTTTTTAAATTGTATGCAGATCTGTAAGTAGGTAAGTAACATGGGTGAAGGTGCCTGCTGAGGCCAGAGGAACCAGATTCCCCTGAGACAAATTTACAGGTAGCTATGTTTCACAGGATGTTGATTCTGGGAATCAAACTGATGTCCTTCAGAAAAGAAATACACAGTTGTAACAGCTGAACCACCTCTCCAGGCTCAGGTTTTGTAATTTAATTTTATATTAAATTAGGTTATTATAATTATATAATTATACTCATGTATACATATATACTAATTGTTACCATAGCACACAAAACATAAAAAATGTTAAAATGTAATTGCTCTTATTATTATAATAAATCCTTGATCTGACCACTAACACTTCACCTTCAGCACTGGCTCTAAAAAGTTAAATAAGCTATATCAAAAAAAGAAAAACTTTAGAGGGACTTAGGCTATATCACAACAACAGACAGAATGTTCAATATATGTGAGAGTCCTTGACTCAATCCCTAGCACTACCAAACACAAAGTAAAACAAAACTCAGAAAAGTTATTTACTCTCTTGAGATGCCATGAGGATAGACTCTAATCTGAACGTATAAATGAAATCATAAACAAAAGTAGACCATAGAAAACTGTTTAATAATAAATAACCATGGGCTGGAGAGATGGCTCAGTGGTTGAGAGCACTGACTGTTCTGCTAGAGGTCCTGAATTCAATTCCCAGCAACCACATGGTGGCTCACTACCATCTATAATGAGATCTGATGTCCTCTTCTCTTCTGGGGTGTAGGTACGCATGCAGGCAGAACACTGTACATAATAGCTAGCTAGCTAGATAGATAGATAGCTAGAGAGAGAGAGAGAGAGAGAGAGAGAGAGAGACAGAGTGACAGAGAATCATATACTGCTCAGTAGAATTACAAATGTTTGTTTTCAACACTTACAAGTTCCAGTTTCCATTCACATCCTTGTGTTTCTGTTTTAAATTTCTATTTTTCTAAGGAACTAAGCACAAAACTTGGTAACAAATTAATTATGGGCATTGTAAGAAATGTTCCAAGGTCTTGATAAATAATTTATGTTCCATGTATAAAATGTGATGTTATGAAATCACTAAACATTACAGTTATATTCATTGATAAAAGTTGTTGAAGATTCTCATTGAGTTTGGGGTACACATTATTAGTAGCTTGCATGGTATGGTTCCACTTAAATTAAATTCCATATGGAATACACATACACACACATACACATTCAAGTTGAATTATGAATGTCTGAATTATAAATAAACTCTGGATCCCAGGATTATGAGGAAAGTTCACTGCACAGTTCTATACAACTTAGACATTTTCAAAATATGTCAGTAGAAAAATCATGATCTAAGGCTGGAGAGATGGCTCAGCGGTTAAGAGCACTGACTGCTCTTCTAGAGGACTCAGGTTCAATTCCCAGCACCCACACTGCAGTCCCAACTTCTGTAACTCCGTGATCTGGCACCCACACACAGACTTACATATAAGCAAAATACCAATGCAAATGAAATAAAAGTAAATAAATTACTTAAAAATCACAATCTACATGGTAGTACACAAGTATAATCTCATCACTTAGGAAGAAGATAAGTCAGAAATATCATAAATTCATTCCAGCCTGGGCATGCCTAAGCTACGTAGTGATACTAAGTAGTAAAAAACAAAAACAAAAACAAAAATTCCAGCAAAATAATTTAGCTACTGACAGCTATCTGGCTACTTAGTCACTCTCTAAATTTGTGTTCTACTGACTAAAAACTCAACTTTGCTAGTTTTCATCTTTGACATTGACAAAGGATAAAGTGATTTTCACTAGTAAAATATACATAATGGGTATATGCTACATGTTATACATTCAGGTTATATATTACATCAGTAGGGTGTATCAGAATCAATTTACAGGCAAATCAAACCAGTTGGGATACCACATTTTGCTTAGCATATTGTACTTTATGCTATTTGGGCTGAAAACATAAAGAATCATGTACACTCAGAAGGTCTCCAATACAATTGAGACCCCAAAACAACCCATATTTGAAGGATAAAAATTCTCTTTCAGTGAGGTACACACACGCACGCATGTGAACGCACAAACATACACACACACACACACACACACACACCTTAAAAAATAGTCACATAAATGATACATACTTTGCCTTTGCCTTGCTTCTGATTTTTTCCTTCAATGTCCTCAAAATCGGTGTCAGAAGAAAAATGTGTTTCTGACTCCCTATGACAAAAAGATAAGCAAATATTTTAGACCTTTCTTACAAAAGTAGGTGATATTTCCAATTTTTTAACATCTAAAAAAGAAAGGCATGGTTGAATTATAACAAATCAGCAAGTCACAAATAAAAGAGTTATAAATGTGGAAAATGGGATGACAGGAGTAGGAAGGAAATAAAGGAGGATGTAGGGCCGGGTGGCTGTTGTGGTACACACTTTTAATCCCTGCACTTAGAAAGCAGAGACAGCCAGATCTCTGTGAGTTCGAGGCCAGCCTGGTGTACAGAGTGAGCTCCAGGTCAGTCGGGAACATACAGAGAAACCCTGTCTCAGAAAACCAAAATCAAAAACAAACAAAACGAACAAAAACAAAATAAACTATTTTGTCATTCAATATTAAATCATTAGAGAATCTTAGCAATATCTACAGATCCTCTGACTTCTACTTCATTCAAAAGATTTACACATAATATAAAACCAAAAAATATACTATAAGTATGTATCACTATAAACAAAATGAAATTCTGAGCGAATATCTCATAAAAAAATTCATACAAAATAAACTGAAACATAATAGAGAACTATGCTAAATGCTCAAAAACCTTAATGAAGCAAACAGTCAGTAAACTAATAAGGAGACTCTGTTCTAATACTAAACAGCAGTGATCTTGCAGAAATAATATCCCCGTCTTCTCATCTATAACACGATATACAATATACACAGGAAGAATGAAATCTTCCAAGTCTCTTCAACTTCCAACAGATAAAACTACAGTCCTAAAAAAACTGTCCCTTGTTTTTAGTGGGAATAGGAATACTTTGCATAACCTGAATTTTCTCATACACACAAAAGAAACTGTTTTAAATTAAAATTTAAGTAGCATGCATAGTTCTTTATAGTGTGTGTGTGTGTGTGTGTGTGTGTGTGTGTGTGTGTAAGAGAGAGAGAGAGAGAGATCGTGTACAAACTAACCCTACCCAATTTAGACAGTTAAAGCAAGATATATATATTGGTATTTATATAACACTGAGTTTCGCAATGAAGCCACCATGAAAGATAACGGTATAGCCATTGAAAATAAGTCAGTTCCGCTTAAAATAAATGGAACCAAAGGGAAAGACTATCTTTATAAAGGAAATCCTTTCTATCTAGATTTCTTCTATTTCTGCTTTTATTCCTGTAATATTACCAGCTGTCCAGACACTGTTGAGGTAGGAATACTTCATAAATCTAAAGTAATGGTTAGCATACCACAAAGAAAAATTACTATTTATAGTACTTACCTACAAAGCAATTAAAACAATATACTGAAGATAGTGTGAATCTAAATGTGCCCTATCATGTTGATGTAATAAACACCAGTTCTGAGTATTATCTACTATTCAATTAACTACTATAACCTTAACCATAAAATTTAAAAGATGATTGTTGCCGGACAGTGGTGGCGCATGCCTTTAATCCCAGCACTCAGGAGAAAGAGGCAAGGAGATCCCTTTGAGGGTGAGGTCAGCCTGGTCTAAAGAATGAATTCAAGGACAGCTAAGGCTGTTACACAGAGGAACGCCATCTCAAATAAATAAATAAATAAATAAATAAATAAATAGATAGATAGATAAATAAATAAATAAATGATGGCTGTCACTGATATTCTTCTACAAACATAGTATGGCAAAGTAATTAAAACCTTTTTAAATATTTTCATACAAAAATCATATTCTTTCCTTCCCAGGTACTTGGGAAGCACCAACTCTTGGCTCAGTAACTGCTAAAAATCTGAACAGTAGCTTTCCCAATACTTTAATGGCCACAGAAGAGCCAAAGGCTCAGGAACATTCATATTCCTCCCAACAACCTAAACCACAAGAATAAGTCACTAGAAATAAAAACTGAATCATCAAAATGGGAATTTAAATTAACCCCCACACAGAAATAAATAAATTCTCTCCAAGTCTGTCTAAATTACATTGTTTCATAGGTAAAATGACATATTTATTAATATGTTGACAAAAATACTGAGATGACCCTTCAATGGTTGGAAACAGGACTCATCTACTAATAACAGGACTGAATTTTCTTTTCTCACTGTCCCTTACATCTCATATGCCCAAGCAAATGCTGTTTATTCTGCTCATCAATCCTAATTATCCATTATCCTATTGCAGATCCATATTAAAGTATTCTACATTAATAATCTATAGTATAAACTTTTTAATGATCTTGAATCTTGATGTACATAAGAAATTGCACACTTTTTGCTTAACTTTAAAATAAGAGCTCATAAAAGGAGGCATACCTGGTCTTAATTCCTTACACTGTCCTATACATCTTTATGAAAAGAATTTTCTATTTGAGGGATGGTTTTAATTTGGTAAGCAGGCCCTCATTATGTAGCCCAGTCTGATCTCAAACTCTCAATCATCCTGCCTCCACTTCACAAGTGCTGGAATCACAGGTATATATGCAGTACTAAATGTGGCCCAAAAACTCCTTTTTAAAAAAAATTCAATACTTGGAGAAAGTCTCACTCTAGATGCTATTTTTCCATAGTAACCTTAATGTATAGTAACAATATACTGTGATTAAAATATCACAGATTGGGCTAGAGATGTGACTCAGCATGATGCTTAGCTAGCATGCCCTAGGTTTGAGTAGAAATGCATAAAAATGAGCATGGTAGTATATGCTTGCAACCCAAGAACGTGAGAAGGCAGGGGTTTCATGAGTTCAAGGTCATCCTAGGCTACTACATAGGGTATATGTAGCCTAACTTTTGGAGACTATATAACTCAATAGCAAATACTAGTATGCACAAGGTCCTGTGTTAATCCAAGAACATCAAGAAAAAATCATACTATTAGCAAAATCCCAATACTCATAATCTCTACCAAACAAAAATTATTAAAAATATGAAAAGCTACACATTAACAAATGTAGAAACTGGCTCGTATGTAAAATGGTATCCATATAGTCAAAATTTTTACCCAAACTTTTCTTCTAAATCAAGTCTCATAATCTAACATGATCTAACAAGAAATTGTGTGTATGTTAAAATAAAGCTAAGCATATCTACAGGCAATTTAAAGGCTTATTTTTATTCAGACACCCCAAGGAAGCATTATTTTATATAAAAACAGATACTATACCCAGCCATAGTGGTATGTACCTTTAATCTCAACACTTGCAAGGCAGAGGTAGATAGCGCTCTCTCGCTCTCTCTCTCTCTCTCTCTCTCTCTCTCTCTCTCTCTCTCTCTCTCTCCCTCTCTCCCTCCCTCCCTCCCTCCCAGTTATAGGCCAGCCACGGCTACATAGTGAGGCCCTTTCTCAAAAATTCACTCACATCTACATATGTGCATATAATATGACTCCTACAGAGACAAGAGAAAGGGTCACTGTATAACCCAAAGAGATCTAGATCTCATTATATAGCTCAGGCTAGCCTTGAACTTGTTATCCAGGCATGGTGGCATACACTTTACTCTCAGTGAAAAGGAAATACTACAAGAGCTACTATTTCCCATCAAAAAAAAGAAAATAGGAAAAAAAAAGACAAGGGATAATTACAATAAAAGCAAACAAAAGGATATAAGTAGTGGTTCTTAAATGTTTATTTTATAGGTATTAGTGCTCTATGTGCATGCCTAGTGCCCAGTGGTGCCCCTAGAACCAGAGTTATACATAGAAAGGCTATGTGAGTGCTGGGAAATGAAACTGGTGGCTCTGCACACAACAAGTTCTCTTACCCTCTAGCTATCTCTCCAGCTTCAAGAGTGTAAGTAACTTTAAAGACAGGATAGGGAAATGGAGAGGTAGGTGGGTGAGTTATCAAGTATTCAATCATTTTTAGACCAATATGTACATAACCTGTTTCTGAAACGAATGAGTGAGATGTTTTACCCTCATTTGATTTAAAAACAAATCTTGATATGACAACCTAAATACTTATGTATGGTATAATTCCCTATTAACAAAAAGATTTGACATTTTAATAATCTTGATATTCTCCCTCAAAGCAACTAGTACTATGTGGTGGTTTGAAAGAGAATAGCACCCATAGGCTCATATGCTTGGTACCCAGTTACTGACAATATTTTAGAAGGTTTAAGAAATGTATATTTTAGAAGGTTTAAGAAATGTAGCCTAATTGAAGAAGATGTGTCATTTGAGAAGTGGGCTTTGAGGTTCCAAAAGCCCACAACAGAAGTCTCTTCCCTTTGCCTGCTGCCTACAGATCAGAATGTAAGGTTCTCAGCTACTGCTACAGTGTCATACCAGTCTGCTTCCTACCATGATGATCATGGACCAACCCTCTAAAACTAGCCCCAATTAAATGCTTTCTTTCTAAGAACCATGGTGTCTCTTTCATAACGGTCATGGTGTTCTCCACAGCAACTAAGGCACACTACAATACCAACAATGGACTCAAAACTTCCCATCAAAAAATTATAGTAGAGGCTGGAGTGATTTCTCAGTAGGTAAAAGCATGTAATGCTCATGCAGTGTTCACTTCCCAGTAACTCCAGCTTCAGGAAATCTGATGCTGTCTACTGGCTTTGACAGGCAACTGCATATATATACACATACTCACACATAGACACATGCACATACACAAACTGAAAATAAAATAAATATTTGCAAAAAGATAGTATAATACACCATATGTAAATTTTAAAAATAGATCCAAAATACTACAGAAGTACTAAAAAAATTCAATGACTACCAATTAAAATAAACTTTGAAAACATATACGCTAACTTATATATTAAGATCAAGGAGAAGTAATTTAATCAAAATTACCATTTCAGTTTTGTGAGAAAAGACAAATCCTTAAACATTACAACAATACAAAGTACTTACTGTAGAAGATTAAAATCAGTTGGTATTTCTGGAGCTGCTATCATTTCTTTATCATCTTCTGGAACACCCCAATGTCAGAAATATATTCATATATTTATGTGAATTAAATAACAGTGTGCTTCCTCTAAGAAAGACGGTTCCTTTAAAGAGGAGAAAATATTCATTATAAATATACACCATAAACATCAAGAAATATTCACTCAAAAGCTAAATTCCCCAATGTCTCTTAATGTGTTTTAGTAAATAAGTATTTTGTTCTCTTCCATTTGGCTAGATGTTAAGAACTCTTACAGAGCAACAGTAATAACACAAAGATGATTATACCATACATAGTTTTATTTAAAATATCTCATGACTCTCCAGCCTTGTGATTGTTCTCTGTCTCTCTCTCCATCCATCGATCTACATGTATACAACACTTGTTTGTATGTGTAGTGTCATGTGTATATATACATACAACATGAAACACACATAAACATCATGTATATACAAATAAATACATATTAAAAAGGAATAGAATATTGCTCTTAATGAAGTCAAAGTACCTAAGAAAACTTTAAATCATAATATAATATGCCTAATCTTTTTATCGATAGTATTCAGACATGGCTAAAGGAGCATTTAAAAACATATTAAGATATAATTTGAAAAGAGTAAGTTTTTCCACCCTTGATACAGCAAAAGGTTTGGTTTACTAATAAACAGCTGTTGTGTTAATACCATGTTCTGTTGAAAAGAGTAAAAATGTAAAAAAAGATTTTGATCTGTTCCCCTCATGATGCCTACACAAACAAGGTGAATAACATTGGTCAGCATGCTTGAGTTTGATCCCCATCACAACAAATAAAAACAAAAGTCACAGAAACATAAGAATGCTACTTGTTGCCAGGCAGTGGTGACTCACACCTCTAATCACAGCACTTGGGAAGCAGAAGCAGGTGGATATTTGTGAGTTTGAGACCAGTCTGGTCTTCAGAGTGAGTTCCAGGACAATCAGGGTCACACAGAGAAACCATCTCAAAAACAACAAAAGAGAACCAAAAAGGAGAGTGAAAGCTACTTATAGTGGCATACACCTATAACCCCAGCAGTCATGAGTTTGAAGCCAGCCTAGTCTACATAGCAAGAATGTATCTCAAACAAAAAGGATGACACTTGATACCAAATTAAGTATAAATCTGAGCATGAGAAAGGAATTGCTTTCTAGCTTTGAAGGTCACAGGTACACCTCCTAAACAAAAGAATGATCTGTATTGAATGACTAATGTATAACGGGGGGGGGGGAGGCAACAGGCTAAAAGCTAAGGTCTGAATGTCTTACCATAAAAAAAATATAAAATCTTTCTTATTTATTATATGACTATGTGTCACATGTGGAGGTCAGTGAACTTTGTTGTGCTGACTTCTTCCATATTTATGTAGGTTCCAGAGATCAAATCCAGGTTGTCAGATTTGAGTAGCAATGCTTATATCTGCTGACCTATCTAACCGAGCTTTTTTTTTTTTTTTGAGACAGTACCTCACATATCCTATACTAGCTTTGAACGCCCTATGTAACTGAGGACAACCTTGAACTCTTGATCCTCCTGACTCATTTCCCCAGTACTAGGATTACAGATATACAGCAGAAGACTTGGCCTTTCATAGGTTTCAGTCTTATGTTTCAGTTTTGATTTTGTCTTTAAAAGAGAACCTAAATATTTGGTGGTCCCCTAAAGTGCATAAAGGCCTATGAGATGATTCAGTAGGTAAAAGTCCCTCCCACCAAACATGATGACCTGAATTCAATTCCTGGGACACACACGGAAAAAAAACTGACTACCTCAAACTGCCCAATGACCTCCACATATGCGCCAAGACATGTATGCCCACACCAAGACCCATGTATTACTTACTACACACACATATAGATAAGTACAATTAAAAATAAAAATAATTTTAAAGTAGGTAAAGCTGAATATTATCTTATAAAATAAGCTCAAATATACCATACTGGTGAAATTCTAATGACCTTTTCCAATAAAACAGATACAAGAAACAAAAAGCTGAGTGTGGTGCTACACATCTATACTTCCAGCAATCAGAAAACAAAAGCAAGAGATATTCTAGTTCCAGGATAGTCTAGACTACACAGTGAGATCTGGGTCCCTAGACAGAAAGAAAAGGGTGGGCAGAGAAAAGAAAATAAGATCCAAGAAAAGGAGTAAGTCCATAAGAAACATGAATTGACAAAAAAAATGTGTTCAAAACACTATTTCCTAGCTTATACTATTGTCGGGCTGAAATTTAAGAAAAAAACCTTTACAAGTATTTATGCAGCATGAATGGTGGTGTATACTTCTAACCACAGAACTGCAAGATCTGAAATTCAAGGTCATCAATGGCTACATAAAGTTCAAGACTAACTTGCCTATCTGAAATTCTGTCTCAGAAAAAAAAAAAGAATATTCTGTGGACAGCAACATAACAAATTCACAGTGAGAAATCATTCAGTTTACCTTCTATCTATAAGGTCCTCATACTCTAAAATCTTAAACTATACCTACTATTAGTATGGTCTTCCTTATACCCTAAATTACTGTTCCCCATACAAGACCTTTAAATGGTAATCCAGCTTTTATTACTGTATCCTAAACAAATGTCCGTATTTCCAAGGTTTGTCATCACATATAGAATATCTTTGTCTTCTAATATCCTAGATAATGTTTAAGAGGAAAATGTTATTTGATATTTTAAGGGAACTGTAAAGGCACAGACAAATTCTGCCAACACTTCGTGGTAAGATTTTAAAAGTATACGGAAGCCATCTATGCTGTGTCACCACTGCATCTCTGGGCATTCTCAACAAAGACTGTGGGACCTGAAGTATTGTTCAATGATAGCACTGAACAGAACAATGATCTTTCTTATGGAACCTACCTGTACAAGAAATATGAAAAGACATTGTTTCTTCTAAGAAAGCATATACCTCTTAAACCTAAAAATGCCAAACTTCATATATTTTGGAAAGCCAAGGATGTATAGTGATACCTTGTCTCAAATATATGTGTGAGTGTGTTTATATAGTTATATTTATATAATGTTACTATATATATTATATATTATATTTGAGACAGTGTCTCATATATTTGAGACAGGGTCTCACTATATACCCCTGGCTGTCCTGGAATTACAATAGAGAACAAACTAGCCTTGAACTCACAGAGATCCACCTGCTCCTACTTCCCAACTACTGGGACTAAAGATGTGAGTCACCATTGCCCAGGAGTTTTTGCTATTTTAATCACCTGACTAACTTATTAGCTAACCAAACAGCATCATAACTTAACAAAAATCACAAAGTTGTTTTGGGATTTAGAAGAGAGCACAGTGGGTAAAGTTGCCACTGGGAATGTTTTCTAAAATTGAAGTTTTAGAAATCAAAAAGTTGAGAATGTTTCTTTATTTTAAATGTCTATACCTGCATGTGAATACAATTTGCTTTTTCCCAAAAACTTAGATTACAAAATTTACTAAATAATGCTTTCATTCAAGTCTGGTGGCATAGGTCTATAATCCCAGTACTAAAAGGCACAAGGCAGTAGGGTCCCAAGTTCAAGGGCAGTCCAGACTTGACAAACTTAGTGAGAACCTGTCTTAAAATAAAAGAGAGGACTGGGGATAGAGCAGAGCATTTGCCTAGCAAGTGCATGGTGTTATGTTCAGTCTCCATTACACTGCCTCTTCACCAAAAATGTCTTTAAATATACTTAATTACATTAGAATTTAAGAACATACGATGATTAAACAAATGCATAAAATATTAAATGGCCAATCATTTCTGGACTATTGCAGGCTATTAATTTAAAAAATATATATGCTCAAAGATCACAAGGTGGAGCTCTCACCCAATATCAAAGAAAAAGTTTGAGGTCTTGATCACATATAGGGATTCTCCATAACCACTATAAAAAAGATGCTATTCCCACGACTGGGGAAGATAGAGCACAGACATGAAGTGTGTATTAAGTCTCCATGACTATTTTCCTTGGAAGGGCCATCAGCATCAACTAGCTTCTGTTTTTTCTTATTGAAAGGTTACCTATATTTAGTGTACATTTTCAGGCTGTTATTCCAACTTAGATTAGAAGTTAAATTTAATAACAAAAACATCTTCTGGGGCTGGGTTGCACTACAAATCAGAGAACTTGTATTCCATCTGAAACAACCAACACACACGGGGTGGGGAAGTGACTTTCAGTTCTGAACACATGAAAAAACTTTAGTGAAGTAAATAAATGTATATAAATAAAAATAAATACATTTTTTAACTACAAAAACTGATTTGTAAAATTAACTTAAATTGTACCACAAAATTGAAGCAAGTAAAAAAAACCTGTTATTTTGTGATGCTGTTTAAAAAATAAGAATACCTTTAATTTTTCCTTTGAGAAGAATAATTGTTGGAAATGACTTTTAATTCAATCGCAAGCAGTCGAAACAGAGTGAACCGAGTCATGACTAACACAGTTGTTCAGAATTCATGTATTACAGGGGAATCTGGTAAAGAACACCTAAGCAGCTGATGCATTAATTCTATCACCAAAATTCTTCAGCAGCTAAATGCTGGTGAATTCATGCACACCATGTCATCATCTTAGTGTTCCTCCCCAAAGTCACACTCTTCTACTCATTAATATCATATCTAAGATATGCATATACCTTCCAAAATGCCATTGACATTATAATACAAGCACTGAAAACTACAAATTACTTAAATGTCCAACCATGGATTTAAGAGGCTGTACATCACTGTAAGTAATGAAACATTTAACAATGAAACTACTTATGATTTTGTATCAATGTAGATAAATATGATACATTTGAGAACAATACACTAAAAACTGTATATTAATAGTAAAGAAAAAGAAAAAAAGGAAATAGGAAGAAGGAAAAGAGGCAAAAATAGCCAACATCAGACTGACCAACATGTGAGTGGCCTTTCAATTTGTAACTTACAGTCTTATGGTTAGTACAAGAAAAGTTCAATTCTGAAAGAGAATTGTACTCCACAAGTTCCAAACAGTGGCATAGCCTGTCATTCTAGTATCGGAGAGACTAAAGCAGAAGAAAGAACACAAGTTTAAGGCCAGCTGGAAAAATTTTAAAGTTGAGGAATTATAAAACTATGCTGCTAAAATATGATTCATTCTAATTTTAGGTTCATAGTAATAAAAAGTTAAGCATATAAAAACTGATTCCCATCATAAATTTTTCTTTCTTATACTTGCAAAGTGTAGATTAGGAGGGAATAGAAACTTTTCTTTCGGTGGTGCTTAGAGGTTTAACTTAGGGCTGTACATGCTATCATAGGCAAGCACTATAGTGAGCTGCTATCTCCAATCCAGGGAACAGAAACTTCCTCACAGAGGGACTAACAGGAGCAAAAGGTTTCTTCATATTGTGTTGTGGTTGGTTTTTTAACTCTTTTCACTCTTTGGGGAGCCCACCACTCAGCTCTCAAATAAAATACATGAAGGCCTATTATTACTTATAAATGCCTCGCCTTTAGTTTGGCTTGCTTCTTGACAGCTTAACTGATCCCGCCTACCTCTTGCCTCTGGGCTTTTCTCTTTCTCTATTTCTGTATACTTTGCTTTACTTCTTTCTCCATGATTTGCTGTGTAAGCTGGTGGCTGCCCCCCCCCCCCGATGTCCTACTCTCCTTGATCTCTTGCTCCTCCCTTTCCCCAGATTTCTGCTCCTATTTATATTCTCTGCAGGCCAGCTCCGCCTATCCTTGCTCCTGCCTCACTATTGGCCATTCAGCTCTTTATTAGGACTATCATGGGTTTTAGACAGACAAAGAAGTACAGTTTCAGAGTTAAACAGATGCAGCATAAACAAAAGTCACACACATTAAAATAATATTTCTCAACAATATTAGCCTAGCTATATTCTGTTCTGTAAATTAACCTGATGTTGATTAAAACAGGAAAAGCTACTACCAATTCTCTGTTAAATGTCATATAGCAGCTTTGAGCATATGGGATAAGAAATGAAAAGCTAACCATTTAAATTAGATATAACTACATACCTTCAAAAGGAGAAAAATGTACTGTCAATTTAATGATTTAAATTTTATTCATTTCAAAATATTTTTTCTCCCTTCTAGCAGGCTCCCTAATTGGTGCCAAATTCTTCTAAGTAAATAGGACTGCAAAGAATGACAAATTATGCAATGATGACATGTACTCTGACCAGCAGTAAATTCTGTATCTAGAAGTTTCTTGATACCACATTGTAGCTACCACATACATTATTTGCAAATGCATTTTCTTTTCTACAAAGTGGATCAATCCTAACGAATCCATAAGCTCATGGCCTAGAGTACAGAAACAGGTAATCTGAAGAAGGTTAAACCTTAAAGAAATCCACAAAGAATCAAAGACATTTCCTAACTCAAGAATAAATCCCATATCTCCTCTTACAATCTTTAAAAATACAAACAAAGAAGTTAAGACTCCAAAAGAAAAAAGCCTTTCTAAAAGAACTAGGTAGACAAACTAAACACACTAAAGGTCCCAAGACTTCAAAACTAACTTTTATGGGGCTGGAAATAAGATTCAGCAGTTAAGAGAGAGAACTTGCTCTTCCATTTTGTTAATATCTCAAATATCTCACTAAAACATCACATATATCTATCTTTTTAAACTTAGTTAATTTAAGTATGTATCACATTAACATCATTTCCAATGTTAGGACATTCTAAATCAACAACTAGAAGTGTGTATTATCAACATTTCAATTTGCTAGAACAACAGATATCTAAAACTATAAACATCATATTTGAAACAAGGTTATTTCAAATTCAGGTGTTAACACTAATAAAGGATATACAGTATTATTCAAGCATTTCAATTATTTCATGCTAGGTACTACTTGTTCAAATGAAAATTTTCAAGCATTGGGAAGTGGTGGCGCACAGCTTTAATCCCAGCACTCAGGAGGCAGAGGCAGGTAGATCTCTGTGAGTTCAAAGCCAGCCTGGTCTATAGGAGCGAGTTCCAGGACAGGCTCCAATGCCACAGAAAAACCCTGTCTTGAAAAACCAAAAAAAAAGAAAGAAAGAAAGAAAAAGAGAGAGAGAGAGAGAGAGAGAGAGAGAGAGAGAGAGAAAAGAGAGAAAGAAGGAGAAAGAAGGAGAAAGAAGAGGAGGGAGGGAGGGAGGAAGGAAGGAAGGAAGGAAGGAAGGAAGGAAGGAAGGAAGGAGACAAAGACGAAGAAGAAAGAAAATTTCAGGCAACAGTAGATGAGGACAAAAAGAGTTTTACCCAGATTTCAAGCAGAATCTGAATTCTGATTTCACAGAATATATGCAGTAAAAAGGATGGACTGAAAATTACATATTTAGTTAGGTAAAATCCAGAATTAAAAAGACAAAATAATATAACATAGTCTCTCGTATATGCAGACATGATTTTAATTATTACATGTGTATACGTGGGTATGGATAGGTCATGTACTGAGAGAGGATGAGGTTTTAAGGAAGTGGAAGGTTTAATAGAAAACGTGACACAAAAAGTGAATAAAAGTAGAGTACTGAAAGTGGAAGGCTACAGATAAGGGACCAGAGGAGAGGAAATGGAGATGGATTGCCAAAAACAGAGCATGTATAAAAATGTCACAATAAAGCCCATGACTTTGTAAGCTAATTCAGAAACAAAGAATTTGTTTTATTTTACTTATTCCCAATAGATTACATCGAAAGCATCTACCTAGCAGCTGCAAGTCCATAGACTCAATCCCTAGCACCACAAGAAGAAGCTAAAACTGAGGGCCATTTGAAAATTTGTGCAGAAACCTAACATAGTAGACGCTTCTGAAAATATATGTGTATCTGGGGCTGGATATATGGCTCAGAGGTTAAGAGCACTGACAGCTCTTCCAGAAGTCCTAAGTTCAATTCCCAGCAACCACATGGTGGTTCACAACCATCTATAATGGGATCCGGTGCCCTCTTCATATATATATATATGTGTGTGTGTGTGTGTGTGTATACATATATATATATATATATATATATATATATATATATATAATGAAAGAAATCTAAATGGAATCAATCACCAAACAACGGAGGACACAAAGCCCCATTTAGACATCTCAGCAAAGGAAACCCTCAGAGGCAGGAATAGGTTACATCTATTGATCAAAGGGGTCTTATGGAAAGCCCCAAACAACCCAGGCAATTGTCAAGGCTATTAGATTGTCTCCACAAACTAATGAAAAGGCCCTATTGCTGAACATAACACCTACATAACTAATTCAACACAAGTCAAGCTGGTGCCTTCCTAGAGCCTTCACCCCTACTGGAAGTCAATTAGCATGCTATCAGAGAAGACAGGTAAACACCAATCCAGTTATCCTTCCATCTACAATGGTGACCTGCCTACAAGATAATACTGGTGCTGAGGCTGGAGAGACGGCTCAGCAGTTAAGAGCACTGACTATTCTTCCAAAAGACCCAGGCTTGAATTCCCAGCACCAACATGGCATCTGACAACTGTCTGCAACTACAGTTTCAGGGTATCAGATGCCCTCATACAGACGTACATGCAGGCAAAACATTAATGCATATGAAATAATAATAAATACATCATAAAAAGATGCACTGGTGCCAACAGTGACACAAACTTTGTGAAACCAACCAACCACTATCTGACTACAACCACTATCTGATTGGATTTAAGTCCCACCCCACGAGATGAAACCTACGCCCGATACTGCACGGATAGCCAAAAACCTGAGCCTAGATGGGCCATACACCTAGGGAAAAACCAAATACTACCACTGTTCTGCTAAAGGAATATAGCAATGAAATGACATTCTATTATACTCAGAGATATTTCCTCTTGCAGTAAATGGGAGCAAAGACCCACAACTGGAAAATGTGCAGAAAGTGAGAGACCTTTGAACATTAAGTCCTAAGTGGGATGTCTCAATCAAATCCCTCTCATAATGCTCTGCCTGGGCTTTTTTCTTAACCTTACAGGTCTTTTGCTTAAATATTATGGTTTCTGCCTTTGGTTTTTACGGGATTTCTGTGCATGCAAATGTGTCTCAGCATCTGTATATACCTCTTGTATTTTTCTTTGGTTCTTTTTTCTGTTTCTGTTAGTTTATTTGTCCTACTATAGTTTGTTTTTATCATATTTTATAGAATAGTACAGACTTGGGTGGGTAAAAAGGTGGGAAAGATTTTGGGAGGCGTTAGGGGTGGGGAAACTAACCAGAATATATTGTATGAAAAAATCTATTTTCGGTAACAAAAAGAAGCTGTCAGTTATTTAGTCAAGGTATTTATGTTAAGTTAGAAGTGTAGCCTCCAGCACCCAGGCCTGAGAGTTGTATTGGTCTGGACTCCAAAGCCCAGCATGCCAGGTCCTGACCCCACGGGGCAGGGGTTCAGGACCATTTCCACAAGGCATTTAAGTGAACTCCCAAAAGAGGAAACACATGGTCTCTTTCCTCTGTGTTAATGGCCTCCCAGTTCCCCCTCGGGGCCACCCAAGAGCACAGGAATTCCATTAAACCTGGATTTTTTTTAATATGGCTTGTTTTGATTTGGCTTGTGATTTTGTGTCAGCAGAGAGCTCGCGTTAGGAAAAATTCCTAACAATTTATAATATTTAATGGGGGCAACAAACACAATGTAATTCTTTTTGTTTGGCTTGTAATTGCTGTTGTTGTTAAGACAGGGTTTCTATGTCTTAAGAGCCCTGATTGTCCAAGAAATTAAAATGTAGACCAGGCTGGCCTTGAATTCACAGAGATCCTCTTGCCTCTGCCTCCTGAGTGCTGGGATTAAAGATGTAAACCACCCCCATCCCGTCTAGTTTAAATGCAATACTTATCAAAATCAGAGCAGTGCTTTTTACAAAAACAGAAATAGTTTTCCTAAAATTCACACAGAATTCAAAGTGCCCCAGGCAGCCAAGCCAATTTTTAAAAAGAACAAAGGGATGGGGCTCATAGTGCTTGATTTCAAAAAATGCTAGCAAACTGGGTGCATAACTATAATGACAACACTCTGAAGCTGAGGCAGGCAGATCCCTGTGAGTTTGATGTCGGCATGATCAACAGAGTCCCAGGACAGACATGGATACAGAGTTGAGACCTTGTTTCAAAAATATACTACCCAACACTATATTTATATACTGTACAACAGTAACCAAAACTGCGCAGTACTGACACAGAAACAGAAATCCATGGAATACAATATAGACTAAAATAAGCACTCCTATATATGACATAAAATTATCTTCCACAAAAGTAAGGGAGTCAGCAAATAGTACTTGGGAATCAAGTACCATATGTAAAAGAAGCCAGTTGGACATTTACTCATTCAACAAAAATCAACTCAGAATGGAACACCTATTGAGATTTAAAATGCAAAATTCTTTCTAGAAAACAAAGAGAACATTTCACGGCACTCAATTAGAATTATTTTTAGTGATGCTAAAGTAAAATCAACAAAAAAATTAGGCAACAAGAACTTTCTTAAAATTAAAACTTCTGTGCAACCAGAGTGAAAAGTCCATCTATAGAATAGAAAAAAATTACAAATCATGCTTTTGATAAAGGGGTAATCTCCAGAATGTATAAATAATCCTTCTACTTAATAATACAAAACAGGACTCAAGTTTGAAATTTTGGTAGACTTCTGAATAGATATTTCTAAAAAGATAATAAGGCCACCAGGATATGCAAAATTGCTGAAATCACTAATCACCAAATTAAAGAAAAACTAGAATGAGATATAATTCCAAACCAATTAGGACAGCTACTATTTAAAAACAAGGGCTAAGGAGACAGCTCAGTCAGTATCTGCACAAGCATTAGGATCTGAGCTCAAGTGCCAACATGGGTCTGTGAAAAGTTGATGATTAAAATACTTGCTCTTGCAGAGAACCTGAGGTCAGTTCCTAGCACCAACATCAGGTGGCTTATAACAGTTTCTAGCTCCAGTTTCAGGATAGCCAACACCTTCTTTTGGTCTCTGTGGGTCCTGGCAACACAAAGTGCACATACATACATACTCAGACACACACACACACACACACACAATTATTTTAGCTAGGCATGAGGATGGCTGGATGGTTGTACCAGTCTGACAACTCCAGTTCTATAGTTAGAACCCATCTAAAGGTGGGGAGGAAAAAGAATGAACTCCACAGAGGTCTCCTCTGACCTCTCACAACACATGTGGCACATACAATAATAAATTTTCTAATTTTTAAAAAGCTGGGCATGTTGGTATGCACCTATAATCTCAGTAATGGGAAGCAATGACAAAGACTTCCTGTCGTGTTAACACAGACAACTTGGGGACCCTGTCTCACAAAAAAAGAGCACTTGCAGAATATCACGTGAGTCTATCCTCTGACCTTCCTATGTATGAGCACATATGAAATACATAAATACACACAAAAAATAAATATTTATTAGTAAAGATAAGAAGTCAGAAATCCTTGCACTGCTGCAGGGACTGCAAAATGTTGCAACCTCTGTTAAAAAAAAAAGGTATAGAACTTCCTTAGCATTTGAAAACAGCTACCATATGATTCTGTAATCTCACCGAGTACAAACAGAAAGCAGATGCTTGAATAAGTATTTGCACACTCACGTTCATTGTAATACTACTAGCATTACTCAAGAGGTAACACAAATGTCCTTCCACAGATGAATGGAAAAACAAAATGTACTACATGAATACAACAGACTCTTTTTAAAAAAGAAACTGTCATACAACATACAACCAGAATGAACCCTAAGGACGTAATTATGTTAAATGAAATGTCTCGGTCACAAGAAAACAAATACTGCATGAGTCCATGCATAAGGTAGTAAAATCCACAGAAACAAAAAGTAGAGTGGCAGTTACCAATGATAAAGGAAAAAGGAACAGGGAAGTTACTTTGTGGGTTTTCAGCTATAGATTACAACATGTAAAATTTTCTGAAAATGTATTTCCTCACAATGCAAATATACTATGCAAAATTGTCACAAAGCCACATTAATATAATTCAAAAAAGGTTAATTCATTAAAAAGATATAAAAGTATTATATATGTGTGCTTAGATTACTGCTTCTAAACCTTACCAGAGACTCTACATTTTATGTTTGAAACCCATTCCATTTTCACTTCCTATCTATATCCATGAGTATGTATCATGCACTTTTGTATATGCAAACAAAGCACTCCCAATCTCAGATTCTAAGATGATTGGACTTTTGAAAACCTTCCTAGAGTATCTAAAACCAAAAGGCTATCTTATTTCTAAGTCACCATAATACAAAAAACTAATTAAAGCATCTTGCAAAACATCCTCAAAAGGACTATCTGTATTCTAAGAAAGGAAGCAAAATAACAACTCAGAAAACACTAAATATTTTAGAACGCATTATTTAAAATAAATATACAGTAAAAACTAATGTGCCTATGCTTTGAATTAACCTAAAAGCACACAACAGTGAGCCCGAAACTACAACCACAGAAAGATTCTCAGTTATCTGATATTATGACATCCTTCGGTGAAAAATGGATTGTTTGCTAAGTCATTGGTCAGGAAAAGAACCATCTAAATTAGAAACTCTTCTACAGCAAAACAAGTGTTGTAATGATCCTACTACACATGCACACACAGTTATTAAATAAGGTAACATATACATGTAAAATAAATAAGGTAAAAGTACATATGAGCAGATTCTTCATATGTAAGGATTTCTCATCTTGTTCAAGTCTGTCTGTGGTTCTAACTTTTGTCAAGGTACTCAAAATGCTTTTATCATGATATATAATGCATGATATAATATGCTATATCATATATATAATACATGATACACATACTTTAATATCGATGTATATATCATTTATATAATACATGATACACATACAATACTTTAATACCTTTTTAATGAATTGACTTTTTGAATTATATTTGTTAATGTGGCTTTGATCAGTCTTGCATAATTTATTTACATTGTAAGGAAATATCTTCAGACAATTTTACATGTTGTAATCCATAGCTGAAAACCCATAAAATAACTTCTCCTTTCTCTTCCATCAATGATAGTACTTAGCTCTACTGATTAATAATTCTCAATAAAAATAAAAAACAAAAGTTTTTCTTCTCCAACTGCTCCATATAAATTATTCTGTTTACATTTACCAAATATGTCACTTAAATATCATTTTCTTGAATATGCTTGATTGTGTCTCCACACAGGTTAATGTCATGTAACCTCCTTTGGCTAACCACAACAATTTACTACTCTGTGAATGCTAATCTTGATTGTCAAGTTGATTGGACAGAAAAATGTTAAGAAGATTAGCAATCATGCCTCCAGGTGTGTATGTAAGGGCATTCCAGAGAGAATTAACTAGGGAGTGGGGAGACCCACCACGAAGCAGGAGGCAACATGCAGACTGCAAGTCCAATAGGAATAAAAGAAGAAGAAGGAAGCCCACTAGAGCAGACATTCTATCTACCATGTAGACGGAAGTTTCTGTTCCACCTGGTCCCACAGCCATTTTGTCCCAGATAAACATACAGAAGCTTATAGTAATTATTAACCCTTTGGCCTATTAGCTCAGGCTTATTATTAAATAGCTCTTATACCTTAAATTAACCTCCAATTCTTATCTATATTTTGCCATATGGCTTGGTGTCTTTATTCTCATCTTGCTTCCTCTGCTTCTGCATTGATAACTGACGACTCTGCCTTTCGTCTTTCCCAGAATTCTCTTAATCTGGTCACTCTGCCTATACATCCCTAACTAGCTACTGGCCAATCAGCATTTTACTAAACTAATAGGAGAAACAAATTTTTACAGCGCACAAGAGCATTATCTCTGTTTTCTGGTTGCAATAAGGTAAGCTCCTATGTTTCTTCATGCCCTTCTTACAATTATGTCCTGAATTTTGGAAACAAACAAAAAACAAATTTCCTCCATTGTTTATGTCATATTATTTTGCCAGAGATGAAAAAGTAACTAACACATGTTAGCAACTTCTCATCTGTACATTTCTCTTCCAAAATTTACAGAGCAACAAGAATTTATTCACTAGCATGTACATTTGTAACTTAGTTACCAGAAAATCTAGTATTTTATAAGTGATTCTAACTTGTAGATCATGAAATAATGCAAAAATCAATTTGGTAGATTCAACTACTTTCAGGAGTTCTACACATGTATCATTAAAAAAAAAAAATCAACCTCCTGCATCTTCTGCTAGGTGGTCCAACAAGTTTTCATGAAGCCGTGTTATCAACATACTAACATTCACAAGGGAAAAGGCTGTGAAATAACAATGTGTGTGCATGAATGGAAGTATCTGCATTAAATAAAATTCTGAGTGGAGGGTGCTGAGATGGTTCAGTATGGCACCTCCTGCTAAGCCAAAAGACCTGAGTTCAATTCAGATTCCCCAAGACCAACATGATGGAAGAGGAGGACCTAGGCCAGCAAACTGTTCTCTTAACCTCAAACAAAGGCCATGGCATGCATGGGCATGCAAGAACTTCTACACACCCAATTAATAAAAATTCAATTTAAAACAAATGCTAAATGTTTAGAAATTTAACACAGCAGTAGTGTAACTTGACTAGAGCCACAAGGCCCTGGATTTGATAACTAGTACAACCCAGAAGAGACAAATTATAAAGAAAGCAAGAGAGAGCTGGGTGCTGGTGGTGTACACCTTCAATCCCAGCACTCAGGAGTTAGAAGTAGGGGAATCTATGAGTTTGGGGCCAGCCTGCTATACAGAGCAAGTTCCAGGACAGGCAGGGCTCTTAGAGAGAAAAACCTTGTTTCAGAAAAAAGAGAGAGAGAAAGCAAGCAAGGGAGGAGAGGAACACTAGAAGAATTGAATAAGAAATATTTCACAGTGATCTGAAAGACCACTGTAGGGAATGATAACATGACTGAAGGGTACAGTGTCTATACCCTTTATATATACTTTTCTGTATAATTTTAAAAGTTTTGAAATAAGAAAATCAATTTTTCCTTCAATAAATGAAACTAAACTGTACTTAATCGTGTGTATCAAATTAGATCTTACATGAGAACACACAGAAAGCACGTATTGTGTCAAGTGACATTAACATTTTTATCCTTGGGGGTATGATTTCTAAGGCCAAAAAAATGAGATTAAATTAAAGTTGGGGATGTAACACATGTTAAGGTTTTGGGTTCTCTCTCTTTCTCTCTCTCTCTCTCACACACACACACACACACAAACACACACATATAGGGAAGACTAAGAAGCAGGAAAAAATTAAGCCTCATGCTATAGTTTTAATATTCTCTTCTTCTAACTTTACTTTATACCATAAGAGAAAACGAATAATTATGGTAATACAATGAAGAAATCAAAGTTTTGAGCTGGGGATGTAGCTCTGCGGTAGGATGTTTTCCTAGTATGCTGGAAGTCTTCAGTTTAGCATCAAGCATTATTATATAATCAAAATTTAAGTATGAGACAATTTGCAATGAAACGGTTTAAATATGCTAAAATTGAGGAGAGAAATGCAAATTAAAGACAGAATATCACTATGCTTATCATAATTACCACAATTAAAAAGTGACATCAAAGCCAGCAATAGATACAGAGAAACTGCCCCCAACATTATTTCTGTTGAAAGCATAAAATGGTAATCACTCTTGCAAGGAGCTTAGAAGTTTCCTTAAACACTGGTCATGCATTTACCATAGCAACCAGCAATCTTACTCCAGAGCATTTTTTCCACAGAAATGAAACCCGCTGCTTTACAAAACTGTATCCATGTTTTAGGCAAAATTTGAAAGAAATCATAATGGGCTGAATTATGTTCCACAAAAGTTCTTGAAGACAAGAGTGTTGGTGGAAACCTATAATATCAGCACTTAGGTAGGTAGGATTATAAGGAAGGAGGAGGAACTAGGCGAGAGGAGGTTACAGAACAAGACTTTGTTTCAAAATAAGTCACAGGTCCTAACTTCCAGTACTTCGGCATGTGAAACCATTTGAAGTGGGGGGAGGGAAGGGTTACAAAAATTACCAAGTTAAAACAAGGTCATTACTGTGAGCCTTAAAACAATGAATAATAAGAGTTCTGACTAAATGGGAATTGAGAAATTACACAGAGAAAGTACCACATGAAAATAAAGGCAGGTCCTTTCACATTAATAATAATCACTTTGGAAAAAATTAAAAAAGAAAAATAAATGCAAAGAAGCGGGTGATGCTTCTATAAACTTAGAACACCAAAGCATACTAGCAAGCTGCCAAAAACTAGGAAAGAAGGCATGAACACAGCTCTCAGAAGAAACCAACTGTGCCAACACCTTGATCATGACTTCTGTACTCCAGAATAAATTTCTCACATTGAGTCATCTATGTAAATGTGTAGGAATTTGTTATGACAACCCTAAAAACTAATTTAACCACTTCAACAAG
Organism: Myodes glareolus; assembly: GCF_982192425.1. Lineage (NCBI taxonomy): Eukaryota > Metazoa > Chordata > Mammalia > Rodentia > Cricetidae > Myodes > Myodes glareolus. Next base: position 33,489,002 of record NC_142053.1, on the reverse strand, counting down.
TGAATGGTTAAACAAATACTTTACAGGTACACCTGGAATATATCTAAGCAGTGGAAGAAATAAATTGCTGAAATATAATAATCTCAATAGATCTCAAGGGAATTATACTGAATTTTAAGACAGTCAGATTGTCTGTTGAATGATTTCCACTTAACTGGCTATCCTAAAAATGTCAAATTATGAACAGATTACAGTGGCTAACAGGGACTAACGGCAAAATAAAGACAGGTAGATGACTGTAATAAATGAGTGCCTCAAATCATAATCAGGTATCTACATATGTAACAAACTTGCATACAAATGTGGTCAGAATGTAGCTCAGAAAAGAGGACTTGCCTAGGTGAGGCAAGGTCCTAGGATAAATATTCAGCACTATAAAAAAATATTGTGCCAGGCAGTGGTGGCGCACGCCTTTAATCCCAGCAATTGGGAGGCAGAGTTGAGTTTCTTTGAGTTTGAAGCCAGCCTGGTGTACAAGAGCTAGTTCCAGAACAGGCTCAAAAACTACAGCAAAACCCTGTCTTGAAAAAAACAAACAAAAATACTGCATAGAAAGTAAACACAGTCACACTGGTGAAATGAGTATTTGCGTGATACTGGAACATTTGGGTCAGCTCCATACACTTTTACACTGCAACTATTTCAATTACTGGTATGTTTTCTGTGGGGAAGCAAAGGGGGTGAGGTAGGTTCTGACCTGGGTGAAACTCTATATGGCTCAGCAGGTAAAGGGGAAGGACCTGAATTCAATCTGATCTACACACAGAGAGAAACACCATGACACCAACCTGCTTGTGGGCACATGCACACATACTAAAGAAAACGCAGTTTCCTTTTGGAGACAGTCTTACTGTGTAGCCTCAGCTAGCCTACAACTATTTATTCAGATCAGGTTTACCTTCAACTCAGAGAAGAGATTCACCAGCCTCTGCCTCCTAAAAGCTGAGATTAAATGTATATTATATCATGCCCAAGTATAAAATGCAATTTTAAAAAATTTCAAAGATGAACACTGTATTTTTAAAAGGTTAAGAGCTCTGTTTAAAGCTACACAGATATTCAGAAACAAAATTTACCAGGTGTGGTGGTACATTCTTGCAATCCCAGAACTTGGGATGATATAGGAGGATAAAGAAGTATAAAGCCAGCCCAGGCTATATAGCAAAGTCGTGTCAATCAAAAGTTTTGGGGAATGTTTGGGAGTTTTTGGTGATATGGTTTGATGGAGAAAAAGAGATACAGAAAGAAAAAAAGAGCCAAATTTCTGGATTAAAACCATTTTCTGCACATTTCTCCCAAATTTATCTGTCTTATTAAATTAATCCACATTAATAGCTGTTCAAAACATAAATGGGATTATACTCGTAAAATACTTTGAATGACTCACTCAATGTCCAACTATAAAGGGTTCCATTTCCTTCTGTTGTATTTAGACTCTGAAATTACCACACAGAAATCCCCAAATATTAAGATCTTCACCGGATGCAATAAAAATTCCATAGTATCAGTGCAAAAGAAGCAATAGTTTCTTCAAAATTGCATACACAAAAAAAAATCTCTAGTAAAATCTTGAACAAAAAGATTCTCAACAGATTATCTAACCATATTTTATTGTATAGTAATAATTTGTATTCAGTAATTATACTTACTGAAGTGGATCTGTAACTCTCCCAATCTGTAGGTCTCTTTAATGACTAAAGGAAGGAAAATTAATATCTCTAAGAGAACAGCTCTCTTTGGCTGGGGTGTATGTCTACCTCAGTGGTAGAACACTTGCCTAATATGTACAAAGCCCTAAATGCAAATCCCTCCACAGGTGAAAGGGGGATTGTGGTAATGTGAATGGAACTGTCCTTCATAATCTCATAGGGAGTGGCACTATTAGAAGGTATGGTTTTTTGGAGTGGATATGGAATGTTGGAAGAAGTGTGTCACTACTTTGAGATTTCCTACACGCAAGAAACCACACAGTGTCAGTGTCTCAGCTGACTTCCTGTTGCCTACAAGATGTGGGACTCTCAGCTACTACAGCACCATGTCTGCCTGCACACAGCCATGCTCCCTGTCACGATGATAATCTATTGAACCTCTGAAACTCTAAGTGAGCCACCCCAGTTAAAGGTTTTCCTTTAAGTTGCCATGGTCATGGTGTCTCCTCACCGCATTAGAAATGTAAATAAGACAGGGATATTCTTGAAAATTCTAGTATATAAAAAAGCCATATGAAATATGTGTTAAGATAGTCACCAGCAGCCAGGCAGTGTTAGCAAATGCCTTTAATCCCAGAATTTGGGAGGCAGAGGCAGGTAGATTTCTGTGAGTTTGAGGCCAGCATGGTCTACAAAGTGAGTTTCAAGACAGCTAAGACTGTCTTGACAGAGAAACCCTGTCTCGAAAAACAACAAAACGAAAAAGATAACCACAGGCTCCACATCCAGGTACTCACTCTGTAAATCAGTAAATTTCAGCATCTATATTATACACAAATCCCGAAGGACAGCTTCCTCAACTGTGGGCTGCATAAAAGAATGTGGAGGTCCTGAAAAAGTTGGCAACAATAAGCTATTTTCAAAAACTTAACAATGGAAACTTAAATCAAAGTCAAATGTATAATGAATCCAAGTTGTTTGACAGCACTTGCCCATGCTACAATGCAAGACTTCATGGTAGCCTTGGTTCTCAAGATGAAATGTGCACTTTGCACAGCACATGCACTTACGTCATGCAACATCAACAAAGCACTTGATACATCTCAGGTTAGATTTGATACTGCAACTTATGAAGTGCAGTCTGTACTTTTACAGAAATATAATGTACTGTTATTCCTCTACATGTAAGTATCAAATTACCATGTATTTGGATTTCACTGTGGTACAATGCTTAATTGTAAAAACTGCTGTTGGGAGTTACTAGCTTTTCATTTTGAGAACTTAAGTGAATTCTGCCTTGAGATTAGGATGGAATTTCTAACAATTTCTAAAATTTCACTATTTTCTAATTCTGTCACTTTGTGGTATGTATTTATGCACTTTGTTGTGTGTATTTATGCAAGCAGGCACTCTCAGTATTGATTATTATAAAATCAAAATACTGATCAACTTAGACAAGCAGTGGAGATTTTCTGTCCTCAAATACCAAAATTCATTCAAGATTTAAATCTTTTGTAAAAATAAACATATCCTTCCCATTAGTATGTTAATTTTGTGTTCTTTAATAAATGGTACATGTACAAGAATTTGTTAGGGGTAGGATTTATTTAGTTTTGCCTGAATGAATCTATGAACCACATGTGTGCCTGCCTCTAGCAGAGGCCAGGGAATTCCCTAGAACAGCAGTTCTCAGATTGTGGGTCCTGACTCTTTCACATAACAGAAGTCCTGTATATCAGATATTTACATTACAATTCCGAACAGTAACAAAATCAAAGTTATAAAGTAGCAATGAAAATAATTTTATGGTTGAGGGTCACCACAACATGAGGAACTATATTAAAGGGACACAACATTAGGAAGGGTGAGAAGTACTACCCTAGAACTAAAGTCATAGATAGCTGTGAACTGACATGTGGGTACTAGAGATGGAATCCTGAGTCCTGTACAAAAGCAGCAAGTGCTCTTAGCCAGTGAGCCATCTCTCCAGCATACTCCCCACCCCAACAACTGATTCAAAATAAATCTTTATGATTTATTATTAGTGAATGTTGGACATTTATACCTATCTTACATACATACAAACCCAGTCAGGTAAAAAGAGGTCACAGGTAGGAAGATGTTAAAAAGCCCACCCTACTATAGATAGATCCAACTCTCACATTAAGAAAAGTACTGCAAGTCATGGAATCAGCAACCTATGATATATAGGATGACCCAGTTCTAGAGACACTGAAAGCATGAATAGGAAAAGAAGCAAACACGCTTCCCCCTTTCTGCCTTGGGCCACTTAATCATCTGAACCTTATTCACTCAAATGCCAGGAACCCACAGCTCAATGATGCATTTCCCCAGAACGTCCTTATGAGGCTTCCTAAAGATCAAGCCACCAACAGCCAGTAAACCACTCTTCTTCCTTTAAGATAGAAAGATGCTTTTCCTGAAATGAAAATCTCCTGTCAGACCCAGGGGTGTATGTACAATCCCAGCACTCAGGAAGCAGAAACAGGACTGCCATGCGTCTGAGGCCAAACTGTTCTACATTTTGTATGTTTATACAACATATATTAATCACATTTTGAACCACCTTACCCTAGTATTCCCCAGTGCATCTTCCTCCCAATTCACAGCCTTTTTTCTCTTTGAAGCAGGGTCTCACTTGGTAAGCCAGGCTAACCTTGAATCCTCTGCATCTTCCTCTCAAGTTCTGAGATTACAAAATGTACCATCATGCCCAACTTCCATTTTTAAAGGTCTATTTAAAACCTTGGCTATGGGATCAGTTCCTGGTATTCTCCCAACACAGCTAACCCCTTCCCTATGCCAAACCCCATTGCCTGGCTGTAATTCTAATAATTATAAAATTATCTCTGTTTCATGAATCTATCTTTACTCTGGCCCCCATGTTACTGCTCCTTTCAAAAGTACTACGATGGTCAAATACACAAAAATTAGTATTTCAATTTAAATATTAAGCCCCTCTATAAAAGCACTGGTAGATGGATTTTTAAAAATCCACAATCTTATAAATTTAAAAACATAAACCAAGACCTTAATGGTGAAGTCTTCAGAAATGAAGTACACTAATGCCAGCAACTTACAACTTACTATGAAGTACATTTAAAAAGAAATAGATGGTAAACCAGGTGTAGTGGTATATGCCTTTAATCCCAGCACTCAAGAGGCTGAGGCATGCAGAGCTCTATGAGTTTGAGGTCAGCCTGGTCTACATACTGATTTTCAGAACAGGCAGGACTAAGTGGAGAGATACTGTCTCAAAACAAAAAATAAGATGATAGAAGCCAATGCCATATGAACATTCTTCTCTAATTCCATGAGTACAGCGACAGTCCTAGACAAGCAATTACTATAGAGTACACAGACATAAATATGCATAAAATGCCCCAGGTTACAGAGAAGTGGCTCTAATGGGAAAGGGGAGCTTAAAAATGGTTCCAGGTGACCCCAATCTAAAAACAGAAAGGCATGTACTGTGATGCTGTCAAGTGTGTACAAGAGCATTCGAAGCATTATAAACACTACAGGCAGAGAGATAGACAAACATCTTGGCATCTTCAGAGAATTAAAATTGTCTCTAAGCACAATTTCTGGGGGAAGAAAGAAAGTAGGATGGTTGGTTTGAAATGGCCTGATAAACTCCTACTAAACCTAAATCACTAACTCCTCTGTGAAATACACATCCTTAAGTGTCAGATAATCATCTCTTGCCTGGTCTACAGAGCAAGTTCTATAACAGCCAGAACTACACAGAGAAACCCTGTCTCAAAAGTCCAAAATAATACCAACAACAATAAAAAATCATTTTGCGTGTGTTCGAAGACTCTGGAACCTGAGGTCAAAAACTACTTAATAATACTAAAATGACATGCTGAAATTAAAATACATGCTCAGATGCTGGGCATGTTGACAAACAGCTTTAACCCCAGTATTGGCAGAGAGAGATCTTTGTCAATGTGAGGCAAGCCTGGTCTGCACTGCAGTTTCCATGCCATTCAGGACTACAGAGCGAAACCTGTCATTACATGAAAACCATGGGCTGGAAAGGTGCCTCAGAGGTTAAGAGCACTGGTTGCTCTTCCAGAGGTCCTGAGTTCAATTCCCAACAATCACATGGTGGTTCAGAACCATCTGTAATGGTATCTGATGTTCTCCATCACACAGATCTACAGGAAGACAGAGTACTTGTATATGTAAATAAATCAATCTTTAAAACTATACATGTACAGTTGTAGTTATTGTTAACATAAAGCATTCACTAAGAAACATGCCCATGAGCTTCCCTTACAACAAAAATACCCACACTAACTTAAAGAATTAAAAAGGTTGAGCATGACAGTGGATACCTATAATCTCAGGACTCAGCATGTCTGAGGCAGGAGACTCATGAGTACTAATTCAACCTGGGTTACAGTGTGAAACACTATCTCAAAAATATTTTGTAAAACAGAACAAAACAAAAAACTTAAGTTTTGTCACTTACTATGTTCTTTCTATCTAATAATTTCATATTTTATTAAAAACAAAACTCCTTTTTTCCTTTGGAAAAAAAGATGCTTAAAAGAAAGAATAAAGAAATGGTGATATATTCCTAACTACTCTTCTACTTCTTTTTATTTAATGATAGATACTAACTTTGTGGGGAAGGGAAAGAATGTTACTAGAGCTTGAACCCCAGAAATTTTACCTTAGGTTTTTATAATGTTAACACATTTTTATGCTACATCTTTTGTATTTATAAGCGCAATCAACTCTCTCAGGGTGACTACCTGCGAGAGCTTGGAATGGGAGAACTGGAATTTATCACTTTATACTGAATTTTTAACATGAGCTACGATTATTACATATCCACATGTATTAATACAGTTAGTTATCCCTTTTCTGAAGTAACATACTCTAATATTTGAACATCTTTTAAAGAGATGAAGACCATGATTCAGAAGCTATTATATTTCCTGGATACTCTCTTTTATAAAATACACAACTCAAGAAAAACAAACACTTCAAAGAATTCCATTACAGGGAATTCAATAGCTTCACCTACAATAGAACTTCCAAAATATTTGTTGGAAACAAATGAGACAGAAAGAGAAAAGAGAAAGCAAAGGAACGGGCAGACACAAACATTAAATAAAAAAAAAAAAACTCATCCGTTTAACAAGATGCTTAACTGTAACTCAACTGGACAATGAAAACATACACAGGTCAATTTGCAAACCACAAAGAAAACATGGAACTTAAACCCAGGCAAACTCTTTTTAATAAAGTTTCTTCCAAATTCAGAATACAAATAAAGCAGAGAGTACTGACACACACCTTGGAAGCACACACAGCATTTGGGGGGCAGAGGCAGAACTCTCCACGAGTTCAAGGGCAGTCTGTTCCACAAAGGGAATTCCCGCCCATCAAGGTTAAACAGACCCTGTCTCAAATAAAAACCAAAACAGAATACAAATAAATGACAGATGAATAAACCAAGTTCATACTATGTCTAATAGCACTCACAGATGAATAGGGAAGGCAATCAAACTAACAAGATTTAAGGAAGCAATGACATAGAAAAGAACACAAATACTATAAAAATAGATCAACAAAACACATAGAGGAATTTGAAAGGAAAGTAATAGCAAAAAATTTGTTTTCCTTATTGACAGAGACAGGTTACACAAAAAAGGAACGGAAATGGAAAGTATATAATGGATGCATCCCTGCAAAATAATTAAGTGGGGCATATATCAAGGACTTAAAATATGTTTCTTCAGTGACTTGAAAAAATGAAATTTTGCAAAAATACTGACACAAAAATACATAATAGATAAGTCTACTTATTAAGGACATAATTTTTAAGAACAATAATAACCATAAAATCCCACATTACCATAGGAGTGGAATGATAATGTGTGCTAAGAGTTTATCAATAAAGAAAAAGCCAGTTCATAAGACTATTAAAGTGCCCCACAAGTACAAGAAATAACAGTGTACAACATCAACTAGATCAAACCTTTGAATATTTTAGTGCTTAATATTTTCCAGTGTATACTATAGAAATAATCAAATTTAATTTCCCTTTCTTTATTATAAAACTATCAATTTGGAAAAGAAAATCAAAAAAGGTTGGGACTAGAGCTCAGTGCCCTTGGCTAAACTCCCAATACACACATAAACACAAATGCATGCTCACATGCATATTCTCTCTCTCTCTCACATATGCACACACACATACACACACACACAAACCACAGAGCATTCCAATATTCCGAATATTTCTCTTATTTTCATTTTTTCACCCAGCCTGTGCTCATATATGTATACACTTGTCTCTAATACCTGTCTTTCAAAAGTGTAAACACAAGCTAAGGATATAGATCATCAGAAGAGCACTTACCTAGAACGCACAAAGCCTTAAAAACTATAGCTACAAAGTGAGTACAGGATGTATTTTTTTCATCCATGTGGATTTCTACTATCTCTGCAATTTTCCTAAGAATCTCGAAAGAAATTTTATGAAATGCTACCAAATGTGATAATTTACTCATATACTACCAAACATTATAATCACTTATACTGTATAAATTTTTTAATGAATTACTTATTTTCATTAGATCAAAAATAAAGCCACATTTGTTCTAAATGATCTATTGGATCATAATACCAAATAGATTACTTGCAAGATCATTGTCTAAGGATTTAAAATGACAAATATCACATACCTACCTAACCTGGCACTTAACTCAATAAATGGAAGCAACAGTACTAAAAAATTCCATTTAACATTCAAACTGTTATTCATCACTTTTGTGAACACTAACCTGGAATTGTAAAACTTTTGATCATATTTGCTGCAAAAGCTGGGGTGTTAATTATGACTGCCAAATTGATTAGATTAAGGATAGTTAGGAGATTAAAGTGTCATATCCTGAGTATGTCTGAGAAGTTGTCTTCATAGACGATTGACTGAGGAAAGAGACTTACCAGGAATCCTGTGGTAACATTCCCTGGGATAAGAGACCAAAGAGAATAAAAAAGCAAAGAGGAAAAAGCTAGCTGAATGTCAGGGTACCCTTTTCTTTCCTTCCTAGCAACCCAACATGAACTGTTCTCTGCTACCTGCTCTGCCCTGCCACATCCTCCACACACAATGGTCAAAAATGTCTGAAACCATAAGTAACCATAATGTAACCATAAATGTCCTCCCATAAGTTGGCTATGTCAAGTATTTTGATTATAGCAAAGAAAATATCAACTAGAACTGCTTTCCCAAAGTTTTCACACCGCTTATCCCTTTCTATACTGTAATCAGTCGTTTCATCTCTGCAATATTTTATAAAATCACAATGTCAAGCACAGATATTATGACACACTTAATATACTATCTGTAATTATTCCAGAGTAGGTGATATCTTTGCTCATTTTTCAGATGAGAAAACAAGTACTTTAGGTCATTTCCACAAACTCATAGTTAGTAAAGTTAGCTCAAGGTCATACAGATAAAGATGTCATAGCTGGAGGCTGTACGTAAAGTGTTGAGGATTCTAACTTAAATTTACTTGGCTCCAGAGCGTAAGTTCTTTAAACTATTTCAAACTTACTCAAAATAAATTCACTTGTTTGGAAGCTATTCAATATTATAGGCACAAACATGTAACAGAAAACTATTAAGAACCATAATTACCTTAGCTATTATTTATTTAATTCATTCCACAGCATCATATCCAGGATCAAGGCATAAAAGATTAGAAAGAATGAATGGTTGGAATCATGGCTCTGTCTGCACATTATAGCCTATATTAAACTTCTCTAATTCACGTGTGTTATACATAAAAAGAAGGTTAGAACAGTTTGTAAGGTTTTTTTCCTATCCTAAAATTCTAGTTCTCAAAGACTAGGTCTAGACCCTAGGAAGCACTGGATATATGTCTAGGACTTTGTTTTCTTTTCTTTTTTTTAAAAAAAAGAATTTCTAACCCTGTAACCTTGAGTCAATTTTGAATATCAAGACCTCACTCCCTAACGGACTATTATTCAAACAAATTGAAAAGTGTTACGTAAAGTCCACAGTGTATTGAACTACAGTTGAAGGCCAGGGAGAGAGAACAGTGAGTAAAGGTATTCGCACCCAAACCTGAGTTTGATTCCGCACTCATGCTGTAGTGGAAGAACCAATTCCTGCAAATGCCCTCTGACTTCCATACATGCACCATAGCAGGTAAACATACATACACATACACACCCATTATTTAATTAAAAAGTTAAACATTATGGTAGGATCTACTACATTTGATCAAAAGACATAATGAGCAGCATAGTCAGTCAGATTTCTGAATTATGCATTACCTTCAACACTAGAGAATACAGTGCAAACATAAATCCTCACCCAGAATTGCAAGATAGTGGCCAAAAAAAGCAACACACTTTTAACTATTCTTTTCTCACCACCTTCCAACAGCCTAACTTCTTCAACTTGGAAAAGAAACTTGTCTATGTTTGAAAATACTACACTAAATCAGTTTCTTAAAATAAGAGTAAAATCTTTTCATAAGGAAAAATGCTAATCACCATAGTTCAGATGAGTTTAAACATAGTTAAATAAAGAATAAGATTTATTTAAGCAATTCTGGATTGTAATGCTATTTTTTTCTTTGTATTTTGTTTGTTTTGAGACAGGGTCTCATGCTGCACAGGCTGACTTCAATTCATAATATAGCCAAGGTTAGTCTGGAATACCCAGACCACACTGGAGATCAAACTTAATGCCTTAAGCAAACACTGCAAAGCACTCTGCCATCATGATACATCCCCAGCCCTTGGCTTTTTGCAAGTCTCACTATGTAGCACAGGTTGGCACTAAACTAGAATTATTTTCCCCATCTTTTCCTCTCAAGTGCTATGATTAGAGATATTGGTCACCTCATCCAGATGTTTTCTTTTTTAACCTTAGCACAACTTTTTACACTATCTAGTAACAAGTTCCTCATCATTTTTTTTTCTGCTTCTCAAACTGACTTTTAAAATTTTTGGGAGTTCTAAACCTTCAGAAATTTGGCTATATCATAACTAGAACTAAATTTATTTCAGAATATTTTCATTCTTATTCACATAAATTTACAGGTCAAACAATTCAGTCATTCAAGCAACAGTTATTAAATTACTGCTATGTACCAGGCACTGTTTGAGACACCAAGGTTAGAGCAATAAACAGAAACCTTCCTGTTCAGAAGTTTAAGGCACACTGGAGAAGTCAGAAGTACAAAGAAATACCAAACACTGGTAAATACAAAGGGATAAGTAAAACAAGGTGACAGGGTTGAAAGTTCAGAGATCAATTCAATATATCAAAATAAGTAACATGCTTATTTTTAAGTAATGTTATAAATAATGCAGTTACGTCTCCTAAATATCCTCCTTCATGACTGAAAATAATTATCATCAAAAAACAGACTAGATTACTAGCAACAACTTCATTTCACCATAGCCTACATTACTAAAAAGACCATTTCATTAAAAAGAAAAAAATCTGGGGTTTTTTCCCATTCATGCTGGTTCTCTTAGGTTTTATTTATAAAATATTTTAATTCAGTTCATTCCCTAACTGGCTGCCCACTAACTGCAATTTGGCATCAGTGGACTAAACCAAAGAATGGGTAGATTATCACAAGTTTTCTAACAGACTACTGTCTTTAAAGGGAAATGGACTGAGAAAACCACTAATAAGGTGAACAAATATTACAAAATGATATGCGATCCCAATTTAAAATAATTAGATACACATGCTTAATATTAAAACACATCAACTCCAGTAATTAACCAGAAAACTACTATATACTCATAATTAAGAGGCCCTCAGGTTAGATTGAAGTGTTGGTCACATTCAAAATACTCTTCTGGAAACCAAGAAATGCTCATTATAGCTAGTAAAGAAATATAAGCAACTTTGGGGTACACTAACCAACAATGTTTACAAATAACAAACCCAAGGGCTAGAGAGATTGCTCAACTCTTTAAAGAGTGTGCACTGTTCTTGCAGTGGACCTATGTTTGGTTCCCAGCACCAACATCAGTGGGCTCACAACTCCCTATAACTAGAGCTGCACAGAGACCCTATGCCTCTAGCCTCTGTAATTAACTGCATTTATGTGCACTAACCCATGCAGAAATCCACACACAAAAGACACATAGTTTAAAATAATAAAAATAGGGCTGGAGGGGGCTGGAGAGATGGCTCAGTCGTTAAGAGCATTGCCTCATCTTCCAAAGGTCCTGAGTTCAATTCCCAGCAACCACATGGTGGCTCACAACCATCTGTAATGAGGTCTGGTGCCCTGTTCTGGCCTGTAGGTATACACGTAGAGAATATTATATACATAATAAATAAATAAATATTTTTTTAAAAAAAATAGGGCTGGAGAGATCTGCAACTAGAGATACAGATGTTTGTGCATCACCATGTGAATACTGGAAACCAAACTTGGGTCCTCTGCAAGAGCAACAAGTGATTTCAAGTGCTGTGCCATCTCTTCAACTCTGGATTGATCTTTGAGACAGTCTGGCTGATCTCAAAGTCATTATACTCCTGGCTCAGCACCTCCAACCTCAAGTTCTAGAACTATAGACATACACTGTCACTCCTTGCCAGATACTTTTATGATGGGATACTGATATAGTCTGGACATAGACGGTGGTAACGTTTATGTAGGAATGCAAATGTACTTCATGGTACGGAATTGTATGTTTAAAGTGGCTGAAAATGAGCCAGTAAGATGGTTCAGTGGGTAAAGAGTGTGTGCACATACATATATGTACATATGTACACACACACACACACACAGAGTAAAGAGGTGTAATAGCTTGTGATTCTAGACAAGTGTTCTACCACTAAGCTACATCCCTAGCAATCTTATACATATTTTAACAAAATTATTAAATTTGAAGTAAAGAATTATGAATGACTTTTCAGACAATAATTTCTTCAGAAAAATAAGCTTTTCTAAAATTTATGTTTAATTTGCACATAAGTTTATGTAGGGTAAGTGCATGTGAGTGTAGCACCCTCTGAGTCCAGAAGAGGATGAGCGATTCCTTGGAGCTGGAGTTACACGTAGTTGTGAGCCATTCTTCCTGATATGGGTGCTGAAAACTGAAGATGCTCTTCAAGAGCAGCAAGTGCTCTTAACCTATGAGCCATCTCTCTAGGCCACAGAAAAATAAAATTTCCTAAGGCACTCATCACTAGCTTTATTTCAACCTAAAGAAGTCTTCCTCAAAAACTTTCAAGATTTTTTTTCTCAAAAAACTAAAGTGGTTCCCTATACAATTATTTCACATGTATTTACAAAGGGAAAAAAACTGACTTTCATTTTCAAAACAGACTCCAGAAAGTTCAATCATATTTGTGAGAGCTAATCTGAAGATATCAAATTACATTGCATTATCCTAATAACACTTGTGTATTTTTAAGTACAATCAATTCTTGGACTATACACACTAAAAGAAATGTTTCACACAAGGTAATTCCAACAAAATTCCACTTGACATTTAGAAGGCATTAAATCAGATACAGCTTCCCTTCCTATCCCTGACCATGTTTCAACATAATTCTTTGCAGTAACCTGGGATTCAGTCTGGGAGAACCCAACTCCCATTAGATGCCACAAAGAAAACAATCTCCATAAGGGTAACTGTTAATTATATCAACTTTAAAAGTAATTTTAACTTGACATAATTTGAAGAAAAGTCTATACTGTATACATTTTAAAAGCATCTCCCAGATGGAAGAACATGCCATCTGTAGTCCATTCAAATCTGAGATGCTTATGGATTGTATGTTACATTAATCCTAGACTTTCTCACTTTCTCCTGCTCAGTTATAAAGTTTACACCCCTGGCACTCTGTTCTTTAAGTTCTCTCCTCTATTAAACAATGTACTGTACAGAAAGTAAAACCCCTACTATGTATCTCCTCTTATGTATACTGAAATTCTGCCACACACTATCGGTTTAAGATTGACATATTAACATTTTCCCTCCAAAATATAAATACTAAGATATCAGAGTGCAGCACAGTATTACTAACTTGTACAAACTATAAAAATTTTAACAAAAACTGTTTTGAGCCAGGCAGTGGTGGCGCACGCCTTTAATCCCAGCACTCAGGAGGCAAAGACAGACAGATTTCTGTTGAGTTCAAGGCCAGCCTGGTCTACAGAGCGAATTCCAGGACAGGCTCAAAAGCTATAAATAAACCCTGTCTAGAAAACACACACACACACACACACAACTGTTTTGAGACGCACAAACACAAAAAAGGGTATATCAACAGAAACATGTAGATCTCTATAGGCTCAAGAGACCACGCTGGTTACACAGTGAGACACCTGACTTTAAAGACACCAGGCATTGATAGCACATCTTTAATCCGTGCACTTGGGAGGCAGAGGCAGATGGGTCTCCTGAGTTCGGGGTCTACAGAGTGAATTCCAGGACAGGCAGGGCTACATAGAGAATCTTGTCTCAAAGGCCCCTGCCACCCCCAAAATCCTCTAAAGACATCAGTATACTGTGCTATCAAATATACACATTTTTAACTTCAGCATATAATATTTCTATAATGTACATGCATTTTCAAATTATCTATGAAATTACATCTATGTTGCTATTTTCTACTAAGACATCCTATTTAAAGCCAACCCCACTTGTTACACATTAAGCTCAATTGTAGGCGCATCACAAATACACTATAAATGATTATACAAAGACTTTTTAGACAGAATGACAGAATGAATTAAAGTGATGATGGTATAGAGAAGCAGCTTTAAGGCAAACCTGGACAAAGAGTAAAAGGCTCCACAGAGCCTAGAACTGAGCTGACGTCAAATCCTCCTCCTGCAACTCATGAGACTAGGAAAATTAGTAAGAGTTAACTGTCTTCCCACCTCTAGCTCAAGAGGATCAAGTATCTGCCTCACGCCTACTAAAGATTCAGTTAATTTACTTCAAGATTGGCTTGAAAATAGTCTGTGTGTTTCAGGAAACTACATGAAGCATTCACTCAACAACTAAAGACTTGCTTTGTCCAAAACCCAGTTCTAAGTGTTAAGAGTTAAGGCAACAAACATAACTGACAAATAACTTTGATATCATAGAGTTTGCATTAATGTGAGAAAACAGATAACCCATGTAAATGTATGTTTGATGTTGACAAGAGGTACAGAAAGGAGAAAGTGGAGAGCTAGGAGGAAGGAACGTTAATTTTTATGCTATGACTAAAGGGCTCTTCTGAGTTCAGAAAAGGGCACTGGCTACCCTGAAACTGGAATTTATGGATAGTTGTGAGCCACCATCAGGATACTGGGAACTTAATTCAGGTCTTCTGTAAGATAGGCAAGTGCTCCTACCACTGAGCCATTTCTCCAGTCCCATTACTTAATTGTTTTAGCTCTGTTTTCTTAACTATAAGATGAATATATTATTCTATCATATAACAAAATAGCATCTGATATAAGGAATATACTGGATAAATGAGATTAATATTCATAGTCTCAGGGTTTATGCCAACAAATCCCTCAGCATATTATCTGACACAAAGGTCAAGGATTCTTTTTGTTTGTTTTGTTTTGTTTTTTTTGAAACAAGGTTTATCTGTAACTTTGGAGCCTGTCCTGGAACTAGCTCTTATAGACCAGGCTGGTCTCAAACTTACAGCGATCCGTGACCTCTGCTTCCCAAGTGCTGGGATTAAGAAAGTGTGTGCCACCACTGGCTGGCCAGATCAAGGATTCTTATCTCACCACTATAATAACCTCCAAGGCAAGTTAAGTAAATCTCATGCGCATATGAAGAACAAGACAATTCCTTTAAGGATGTCCAGTCTTCATAGTTAACACAGGATTTAAAATATACAACCAGGAAAAGTATTCACATGAACATCCACTTATCAGCAGTACCTGAGTTCATCACTACTAAATATGAAATAGTAGCAGTACCTACATTAAAATTAAATAAAAGATTAAATGTCCCATACTTTCAGTGGCTAACATAACTAGTGCTAAAGGCATAAAAATATAATAGGGGAAGCACCATCAAAATACTTGAAAACTTTAGAAAATGTAAAAAACTCTGGAGGTGGAAAGGAACAGCAAAGAGAGCTGGGGCTAGGGGCAGGACTGAGAGTGCTTGTCCAGGATGCTCAAAGCCCTGGGTTCTTCCCCCATACTGAGCCAGAGGATAGAAGAAGCAAAAGAGGAGAAAAAGATAGGCTAAGGGAAGACGAAAAAACAAAAACAATACCTGGTACCTTCGTGTTACCTGATTTAGACCAATTTATCTAAACAGATTATTTCCAGAATTATTGTCCTTGAAGAAACCAGTCTGAGTTAGGACCTGAAGTACTGGAGAAAGCAAAAACAGAGGGGGATAAAAAGGAGAAGGGAGTGTGATGACAAATATATAAAGATGTCATGATGAAACCTACAACTTTGTATGTATGTTAGTCAAAAAATACTGTCCTTTAGTGGGAAAGCCACACTTGCATGCAACAATTCTTTCGTTTCAGCTTATGTTATAAAAACGTTAGTTACTTAAAATTAGTTCAACTATTATTTTACTAAGGACTAAAACATGAACTTTACCATCACTACTATTCCTTATTCTTATTTACATGCCAATCATCTTCATGAAAAATATAATACATGTACAACTTTAGACAAAGCGCAATTTATTCTCACCAAGTCTCAGGAGAAAGTAAGCCTTTCTCCTTCCTAAGCCTTCTAAGTTGTCTAACTAATCAGAGGTGTTTACCTCTCCTCTATTTAGGGCTGTTGTCTCCTTTTATTATCTTTCCCCAAAGAAGGCATCACCGTGAAATCTATAAATCATCCCACTGGGAGGCAGTGTATCACCATGGGAAGATATGTTCTGAAATTTGGCTGAATTGGACTCAAAAGCACTTCTTAGCTGAGTGATCTTAGGCAAATCATGTTAACCATTCTGAATCTGAGTAAGTGAAAAGCCATCAACTACTTCACAGGCTATTGTAAGAAGCCAAAGTCCAATGTTAGGGAACCTACTATATACTCCCATGTACTAAGATAATGTTGTGAATGATATCTTGTCAGATACAAATTATCATAGAAAAAGTCAGCTTAGAGGAAACGGATAATTGACTAAATCCTTTATAATATACAGCTATTGGATACGAATAACAAGAACTGAGAACTACATTTGTAGAAGACCTAAAATTTTAATTCAATTACCATCTGAGAACCTGAATAACATACCCTGTATATTGAAACAAGTATTTGAAATCAGATTTAAAAAAAAGAAACATAGCTCAAAAACTGACCAAGGAAACAATCTATTTGTAAGAAATAAACTTGGATATTCACCAATATTGAACGTTTATACATGCCATATTTACCAATACATAATTACCTCATTAGATTTGCATTCTTTCTATAGTACTTTGTTAATTGCCTCGGACTCATTTCAAAGGATTAGGAGCTCATTACCTATTAAAGGAACTTTAAAATCCCACCATATCTAACTCATTTCTCTGCAATTTTCAAGAACATCTAGAACACCCAAATCTTAAGAGTCTACTAAATATTTTTCAATGAATGGAAGTACTTTATGCATTAATTGATGTCTAAACTCAAGAAAGTACATATTCTCCAGTAGGAAAAAAAAATCCATGTCACTGAAAAGTTTTTCAAAAATGTAACAGTATATTTCTACTTCTCCATGAGCCATGGCTACACCACCACTTTCTCAATTCTCCTGTCATAGGTAAAGGAATGTCTTCTGGCCTGAATGCGTGGTGGAAGCAGGAAGGAACATAACCCAGTGGAAAAATATTAGAGCTTTGCTAATGTTTCCTATGTTTTCTCTCCTGTAACATAGAATGGAAATTCTCAAATGTTCCTCCCTATCTCTAATACTATTTCTTTAAGACATGAAACACTGTTTAAATAAGGGAATATTAAACGGGTTCTTTATAGCCAAAGTCTAACTGCCATAAAGCTTGAAAATCAGCTACAAAACAGAAGAC
The DNA here is from genome assembly GCF_982192425.1 of Myodes glareolus. NCBI lineage: Eukaryota > Metazoa > Chordata > Mammalia > Rodentia > Cricetidae > Myodes > Myodes glareolus. Next base: position 33,471,293 of record NC_142053.1, on the reverse strand, counting down.
ACATTGGTAAGTGAAAGTCTCTGCTTTAAAAAATGAGGGGGTTTAAAAGATATCTAAGAAAGGTGGGTATCATAATCCCTATTTGAAAATGAAAAGATTTAAAGGGCTAAAAAGATGGTTCAACTCTTAGCATTTGCTGCTTTTTCTGAGGACACAGGTTTGATTCCCAGCAACCACATGGTGACTCACAACATGCTGTAACTTCAGTTAAATGGGAACTGATATCCTCTTTTGGCCTTGAGGCACCAGGCACCAAGTGATACATGTACAAACATGCAAGCAAAATACATACACACACACACACACACACACACACATATATATGAATCCTAGGAGATTATCAAATACATGTATTTATAATATATTGAAAGCAAAGCTAGTATTATATACTCTACTGGAATTTCAAAGTTAACATTATAAGAAACCAAAGTGAAAAATGAAAATACAAAATGAATACTCAGGTGGTGGTGGCACACACCTTTAATCCCAGCACTCAGGAGGCAGAGGAAGGTGGGATCTCTGTTTGAGGCCAGCCTGGTCTACAGAGCTAGTTCCAGGACAGCCAGGGCTGTTACACAGAGAAACCCATTCTAAAAAAACAAAGAGGACTGAGGACTTCTCAGTAGTAAAGTACTTGCCTCGAATGTGGTAGCTAGTAGGTTCTATCCTGAAAAATGATTCAAAACCATTTTTAAAACCATTACTCATCCATCTTTAAAAGCCAGGTGTGGGGGACATGCCTGTAATCCCAGCACTTGGAAGGGAGACACAGGAGAACCAGGAAACCAGCTACACAGCAATTTCAATGCCAGCCTGAGTTACTAAGACCATGTTTCAAAAACAGAACAAGGGGCTAGAGAGATGGCTCAGCAGTTAAGAATATTAACTACTCTTTCAGAGGACCCAAGTTCAATTCCCAGCCCATATGGTAGCTCACAACCATCTGTAACTACAGTTCCAGAAGATCCAATGTTCTCTGGTCTCCATGGTCACCAGTCATGTACATAATGCACAGACATACATGCAGGTAAAAAACTCGTATATATTTATTTGATGTATATGAATGTTTTGCCTTCATAGATAAATATGCACCATGTACCTGGTGCCCACAGAGGTGAGAAGAAGGTATTGGAACACCTGGAACTGGAGTTGAAGTTGGTTATGAGCCACCATGTTGGTGCTGGGAACAGAAACCTACAAGACAGACAAGTGTTCTTCTTAAGCACCTTTTCTCCAGCCCCAATAAGTAGAATTCATTTTTTACAAAAAACAGGCCAGGCAGTGGCGGTACACACTTTAAATCCTAGCACTCAGGAGACAGAGGCAGGAGGATCTCTGAGTTTGAGGCCAGCATGGTCTACACAGCAAGTTATGGGACATCCAGGACCACACAAAAAAATCCTATCTCAAAAAACAAATTAAAAAAAACAAAGTAAAATAAAAATAATATTTTACAAAACAATGAAATAAGACTGGAGCAGAAATGGAGATACAGCTTAATGGCAGAACGTTTAAAGGTCTAGTGCCTTTGAAGCCCTATGTTCAATTCCCAGAACTGGGGAGAAAAGGGGAAAAAAGAAACCACAAGCACATATTAAATTTCCATTTTAAAATCACACAGTAAGAACCTGACATAAAGCCAAGTAGGGTGGCACATGTCCTTAATACTGGCACTCAGAAGGTTGAGGCAAGCAGCGCTCTCTGTGAGTTCTGTGCAAGTCCAGTCTACATTGTGATGTCCTATCTTTTAAAAAAAAAATTAAGCTGGGAAGTAGTGGCTCACACCTTTAATCCCAGCATTCATGAAGCAGAAAGAGAAAGATCTTTGAGTTCGAGGCCAGCCTGGTCTACAGAGTGAGCTCTGGGGCAGCCAGAGCTGTTACAGAGAGCCCTGTCTTGAAAAAAAAAAAAAATAGTGGTGCGGTTGTCAAAACTAGCCTCAAACTTCTAGGCTCCTAAAATCCTCTTGACTCAGCCTCCCAAGTGCAGGCCCAAGTCATTGCACCCCACAAACAAAATTTTCATTGCTTATTGTTTTTACACAGAAACATAAAACGAATTGGAAGACCTCAAACTTTTGAATAATGGTAAATGCTATAAGAAACAATCATGGCATCTACTAACCACCAAAGATGAGCACCCTCTTGTTACTTCCAAAAATTTTCATACCAAGCTGCACATTTTAAAAATAACTGTCACTCTTTCAAATTAAGGATACTCTGTCAAAACTATATTGATGACGGGGTGAAAGTATAGCTCAGTGGCAAAATGGTGGTCTAACATACACAAGTTCCTGAGTTCTATCTCAGGCACTACAATACAAGAGAAAAGCAAGGAATGGCAACACATTCTAATATTGGCACTTGGGGGGACTGAGACAGGAGGATCACAAAATTGAGGACAAAAGGGGTTACATAACCATATACTCTACAGAAAATTTTTTTTAAAGAACTTTGACCATGCATGATGGCACACACCTTCAATCCCAGCACTAAGGAGACAGAAATGAGTCCCTGAGTGCTACGTAGTTCTAAGCTAGTCAGGGATAAACAGTGAAACTTTATCTCAAATAAATAACATTTTTATACATTTTATTGTGACAAAGTCCAACTAATAATATTATTAAGGGATTAGGATAAATCTCCACCGATTTAATAGCAAATCTTTGAGAACATGATGAAATGCACACATAATATCTTGTGTTGTGTGCAGGAGACCCTGGATTCAATTTTCAACATCACAAAAAAACCACACATCATGTCCCAGTACTAGTGAAACTGTACTATACATACACTGAGGCTTATGTTTGTTTTCTTTGTTGTTTTTGTTTTCATTAGACAGGGTTTCTCTGTGTTAACAGCCCTGGCTGTTCTAGAACTCAATCTATAGGCTGCACTGGCCTCAAACTCAGAGAGAGATCTGCCTGCTTCTTCCTCCTAAATCCTTGAATTAAAGGTGGTGCACCATTGCCCCGCCACCTGGCTACACACAAGGTTTAAAAGCTAAAATACATTTTTGCTGCATTATTTTAGATACCTTAAATATTTATCTTGAACTGGACACGTTGGCGCACACATGTAATCCCAGCACTAGGGAGGCAGAGCCAAGGGGACCTCTGTGAGTTTGAAACTAGTCTGGTCTACAGAGCTAGTTCAAGGACAGACAAGATCACACAAAGTAATCCTGTCTCAAAAACAAATAAACAAAAAACCTTTGCCCCAAGGTCGCCACGCAGTCAACAAATTCCTTGTCTAATCAGAAATGTCATCTTTCTTCCAGTTGTTTTCTTGTACAATTTCAACAAACTAAGCAAATTAGTATACAGAATAGTAACTCAATCTTATTGGTAAGATAGTGACTGCAACAAAATCTAAAAAAAATGAACTAATTAAGGTAAATAAACAGTCAATGAAATATTAAACATTCAACTATGTAAACAAAATTGAAAACTCTTAAGATCCGACCTTCAGGGGCAGTGGTAGAACACACCTTTAATCCCTGCACTTGAGGAGCAGAGACAGGCAGATCTGAGTTGAGGTTAACCTGGTGTACAGAGTGTTCCAGGACAGGCAGGAATATGCAGAGAAACCCTGTCTCAAAAGACAGACAAACAAACACAGAAAGAGGAAAAATTAGATCAGATCTCATATGGAGGCTCATACCGTTAACCCCAGAACTTGGTAGGCAGGACAGGTGGATGGATCCCTGCATACGAGGCCAGCCTGGTCTACATACTGAGTTTCAGGACAGGCAGGGCTATGTAGAGAGACTTTGTCTCAGAAAAAAAAAAAGACCAAAATAAAAGCAGAAATATCAAATATTTACCACCCACACTCAGCAAAATATATGCCTTGGCCACAACTATACCCAAATCATTTCTCTACATTTCAATCCATATTTAGTTATTTGGCAGGAAGATACCACATACACGAACAGTCCAGAAATATAAAATCAATGCAAAAACTATCACAAAAGTAAAGAATGGCAGGGTTGAGGAGGGGGCTAGAAGACTGGGTGCTGAATGCGGTAGAAATGGTAACGACAGCAGCTCTACCAGTCAGCCCATCCCAAAGAGAACTATTTTATTTCTAAAGTGACACATGCTTCTCTGCAAGTCTCTCAAATTATGTTACAGGATCAGGTTAACTTCAGGCAAGTCTCTAAACTAGAGCATTTTCTTTAGTTTTAATACCATTTCTCCCTAGTCCTAAACATTGCCATCCTCTTATCTATTTTCTCAGAAGGACGCTATATGAAATATAGCACCAATAGTTAATACAAACTGATAAAGGAAATATGAATAATACATAGAGAAATTAAACTCAGATGCTGTTATGTTGGTGTTTGACTTGTTTCACTTAGGTAAAATTCAAAAAAGTTGCTTTTTAACATTAAGACATATATAATCACCCTAATCTAATAACTTCAAAACAGTGTGCTAGAAATTCTCCTGGGTTTTAAAAAACAATGCTATCTTGTCTTTAACTACTACCCCTGTACCAACAAAAACTTACCCCAAAGAATAAAAATTAGCAAACTCTCTGAGTATAGTAATTTACAGTAATTTAAATCACTTTCATATCCACACAAATCTCTATAGGAGTTTGGAATCCCTTCTTACCAATAAGTAATTGGGCAAGGTACTAGGCCTTCAGGTTTCCTCTTCTGTAAAAGGGTCATCATATACCCCAGTTTCTCTGGGACAGTCCTAGTTAATGCTCTTATCTCAGCAAGCTGAGTAATGCCCTCTCTTATTCTCAAAAGTACCCTAGTTTGGCAGGGTGTGGTAACTCGTGCCTATAATTCCAGCACTCAGGGTGGTGAAGAGGAGAGAGCACAATGTTCAAGGACAGCCTGGATTAAACAGTAAATTCTAGGTTAGTGGAGACTACATAAAATACCTTTTACTATAGAGTAACACAAACCTTTAATCCCAACACTTGGGAGGCAGACACAGGCAGATCTCCAAGTTCCAGGCCTCAGGCTACATAGTGAGGTCCAGAACTGCCAGGGCCACCTCAACTTAAAAAAAAAGAGGGAGGTGGGGAGAGGGGGAAGGAGGGAGGAACACAGAGAAACAAAGAAAGAAAGGCAAGAAAGAACCATGTAGTTGTAATACCTCATCGGTTAATGAAAATGATTATCATTACACATGAAGTATTTGTAATAGTACCTGGCATATAAGAAGAGTTCAGTTACTGTTAGTTACTATCAATGTCTTTTTTAGAAAAGATTTTTTAATTATATAATGAAAATGCTCCTACAATATTCCTTCTTACAAATTAAATTATGCATTTAACTTTCCACATCCATTTTTTTTGTTTGTTTGTTTTTTGAAACAGGGTTTCTCTGTGTAACTGCCCCAGTTGTCCTGGAACTTGCTCTGTTGATCAGGCTGGCCTTAAACTCATAGAGATTCACCTGTCTCTGCCTCCCAAATTCTGGGATTAAAGGTGTGTGTCACCACCGCCTGGCCCACATTCAATTCTTTAAAACAACTTAGCAGCACTAACTGCTTGAAATCAAATACTAAACAATTTACCAAAAAAAATGGTAATATCATCAACTGTACTCTTATTTTATCACACATAAGTTTTTAAGAGGCTATATCACAATTCTTAGCAAGCAAATAATATGAAAATAAATCTGCTTTCAGTCCAATCAAGCCTAGTAACATTTGTAACATTTGTAACCACGGTTCTTCTGGTTAACTACAGAATTCAGAAAACTGAAGAACATTTCTGGTACCTAACTATCTTTTTTCAAGACAAATAGGAGAAACAAATAATTGCATATAATGGGCACCTTAGGCTATAATTCGGCCACGGAACATTAGTTGTTGGTATTAATGGAATACAAAGAGAAAGTATGGATGAAAATACTCAATATTGCAAGAGTCTCGGTCAAAGAAGACTGCTCGTCACCTCAAAAAAGAAATATTTCCTGAAGATGAAGTTTAAGGGAATGATCAACAGATGTGCATAAATTTGACTCATGGTCATGAAATGTATGTGCTGGCACACACACACATATTTAATCTTACCTCATCTCCACTAAACCCAGCATCTATAATTAATTTCTCCAGGTAAGAAAAACTCTCAAGCTTATGAAAAGATTAGATTATTCTCATTTTTAAATTTTATTTATTCATGTTTATTGCATGTGTCTGAGTGTTTTGCCTGTATGGATGCATGTTCACCACATGCATGTCCACTGCCCTCAGAGGTCAGAGGCCAATGTTGGAATCCCCAGTTAAAAATGGTTGTGAGGCACCATGTGGGTGCTGGGAACCAAACCCAGGTCCTTGGTGAAAGCAATGGGTGCTCTGAGCCATTTCTTCAGTCCCCTAACCTAAATTTTTAATTAAAATCTAACCACTAAACAAGCTGAATGACTCAGAAACTATCTTTAGACATACACAGTATAAATAACAAAGAATTTTTTAAAATGTGTAACTATTCTATGCATCATAGAAAATAGAAACCATTGCTCATACCAAGACTTTAACATTCCATGAAATTTGGTGATCATACTCAAGCAATATTAAAACTCAGATTTCAACTACTTTGATTATTATCTTAAAATAAAATATGGAACTTCTTTAATCTTTTTATTTAAACCTTTACCAACAGGTATGGTGCAGTACATGGGAGTCAGAGGCAGGTAGGTCTCTGTGAGTTCAAAGCCAACCTGGTCTACCCACAAATTCCAGGACAACCAGAAATACATAGTGAAACCCTGTCTCAAAAAAACCTTTTTACCTTTATCTACTTGGGGGAAAGGAGCACAAAGGGCTTCACATGGTGCATGCATACAAATTCAGAGGACAACTTGCAAGAGCCAACCAAGTCTCTCCTTCCACCATGAGGACTGCAGAGACAGAAAACGAGTCAGCAGCCTTGGGAGCAAGTTGTCCTTACGCACCCAGACCCCACTGGCCCCATCGTAGAACTTTTGCCTTGTAGCAACTCATCTGACCCTGAACAAAGATCTCTGATTGTCTTGTATCATATATGGAAAAGTTTTGGTCTTATAAATAAAATTAAAGCAATGAGGATTGCAGACCTAAACTCAGTAAGAGAAACACCTGAGTTTTAACCATCAAAAAAAAAAAAAAAAAAAAAAACACGAAGGACTTGAGGTCAAGCTAATCAGGATGTGATTTGGGAAAAGTCACTTACTATTATCTAGAACCTCAACTTCCTCATCTGTAAAATATTCTTTAAAAAACATGTATTTCAAAGTTTATGAGAAAGTTCATATTAAAACATGGTTTCTGACACTCAAAGGGAACCCCAGAGGCTAAAGAGATGACTCAGTGGTTAAGAGCACTGGCTGCTCTTGTACAGGAGCCAGGTACAATTCCCAGCACCCACATGGTACCTTACAACCTTCTGTAACTCCAGTTCCAAGGGATCCCACAACTTTTACTGGCCTCCTTAGGCACCATGTACATGTAGGAGACATACTTACATGCAGGTAAAACATCTAGACACATAAAATACTAATAATAATAATCCAAAAGAAGCCCAAGATACACTGAAATTATTTTTTAGATTACTTCAGGTTTCAAAAATTACAAATCACACCCTATTGCAAAGTTATTCTTGCAAAAATATAAAGAGAGCTCAACTTTCTAGCCTTACACATTGAATAAAAATTTACTTGAGGCTGGTTCAGTTCTAAAAGGAATTTTATTTTGGAATTTTACAAGAAGTTATTGAGAGCTAATAGAAATCTCTTTACCTTGTCAAGGCTAATCATGTACTTTTCAATTAAAAAAATACAAGCATGGCAGCAAATGTCCATAATCCCAGCAGTAGAAAGGCTCAAGTAGGAGGATCACAAATTTGAGAGAGACCTGGGATACAGAGGAGATTCTGTCTGAAAATAAACAAATTAACAAGCAAAGAGACCATTGTATCCACCTTCTCTGGAGAGGAGAACAAAGCAGTTTGATTAACCTCTTAACCAACTTTCTCTTCTTTCAAGATAGGATCTCAGAAAAGTAGCCCTGGGGCTGGTCTTGACACTAGCCATATCCCAAACTGACCTCAAATTTACAGCAATCCTTCTACCTCAGCCTCCCAAGTGCTCCAACTAGAGGTGTGAGCCACTATGCCTAGCAACACTCATTTCCTAACATCTACTAATCAGTATTAAAGAAGTACAGTAAACATGTATTAATAACCCTAATTCAGGGGAAACTTTTCTGGTAACAGATTAGCAAAGAAGCTAAGATGTTCCTTTTTTTTTTTAATACACACAAAGCCTAGTCCACAAAGCCACATTACTTACACAGAAAAATAAATGTATTTAGTTAAATTAAATGCAAAAATGCACTTCAGGAGATGGAGAAAGCAAACTGACAATTTTATTTCTTCGTATCTTTGCCACCAGAACATGCAAAATCTACCACTTGTGACAGACAACTACATAAAGAATTACTATACAGGCACAGTATGGAACTACAAACAAAAAAACCCTGTACAGAAATAGTAAATGTAGAAAACTAAAAGGAAAAATGCAAAGTACTTTTAAACAGTGTCTAATTTTATAGTTCCTTTTAATTCTCCAACAATCACATTTCAATATACACTAATAGCTAACGAGAGCTACACTAACAGTGCATTGCTAATTAGGACTATCCCTTTTCTTTCCTATTTATTATCCCAACTCCAAAATAGTGCCCCTCTAAATTGTCCATTTTAATATAAACCTTAGGTTCAAAAATTATCTTTCAACAACAACTGAAGGGCTGCATCTATCATAAAGATCTGGAAAGCAAAATAAAAATGCTAGCACTGTTTACAACATTCCTCCAGTGCTGCGCTGATTATGATAAGCATGCAGAGTATTAAACATTACTGAAGTGACCAGGGCATATTTTCACCTCTAAAATATGTATTTCTCTTGTATCCCCAAAGAAAGAGATTTGAGCCTGATACTAGGCCAAGCCCCCCAATTTTACTTCATACAAATGATAAAAATAAATGTCAAATTTAATTTCATTAAAATTGTCTTCATATTTGGAGTTTAAAAATTCAGAATTAATTTCAAGACTGCCAAAACTCAGAATTGGTTGGTTTGGTAGTTTAGCTACTGCTTCACCACAAGAAATCAAATCTGATGCAACAGCTTCACCATCTACTTAAGGATATTTGCATAGGAATAAAAATTTGAAGCCAGGAATCTGCCTTCTCTTAATATCCTTGTAAATAATGGTAACAGTTCAGAAAGGTTTATTCCCAGACTGGAAGAGAAATTTTCTATAATAATTAGGGAATAACTTTTACCAAACACAAAAATAAAATATTCATTGCTTTGGAGTCCCTTCAGAACTTAACAGCTATTCAAAAATGCATCTAACAGGAACAGAATAAGCTTGACATAGAATAATACCAAATTGCAGAAACCAAGGCAATCACCTTGGACTTTGGGAGCAAATATACTATTTAAAGGAGACCAAGGGTCTTAGTTTTAATTGCACTTTTATTGCTGATTGCAATATTGAAAATGCTTTTAAAAGAAATCAAGATAATAGCTTTTGTATCAACTTTTAAGTAATTAGAAGAGCAGAATGTTGGAGAGGGTACATCATTTTATATGTAAACATCCAATTTCCTATTGGTTTAAAGAGAAGAACCCTCTCTACTCTGCCTGTCAGTCTCAGATACCTTATAATACTACAGTTACGTCACAGTGGGAAGGAATGGCTAATAAGTACATTTCTTTTCCAATCCACTTCTCTACCTGGTCATTAAACACCAAACACTGAAACTGTATTCAGCCATGTCAATCTTCCTGCTGGGAATGCTCCCTATGGCACCCCAATCCCTTCCACTGTCGCTGACTCCAACTGCCAAAGCCCCTCCTATTAATAGTAAATCCCTCTCATACTGACTCATTGCAACTCCAACTTAATGAAACAGACCCACCAAGAAGAATTGTTTAAATCAACAAATGGAATTTCCTATTTTCAAGAAAAAAACAAATCAAAAGGAAAGTAAAAGCAGAGCTCGCTGAGACTAAGCTGCCTTTCAAGTCTATCTAACTTGTGGGGATTTACCTTGTTTTCCCTATACTGCTTGTGTAAATATTTTTGAAAGTTGGTATGCTAGGCATTACGTAATTATCCACACACAAGCCTAAGCTTCGTGTAAATAACTTAGGTATGTAAATATAAAGTCAGCACATCAAAATGTAAAAACTTGGAAATTTTTCTTCAAAATTCTACCTCAACTACAGACATTTTCAAGCACATACAAAAGTAGACAAGTTAGCAATGCGCCCTCTGACCTCAGCTAGCTACGCTAATCAGCTCAGCCACTTCTCTTTTCATCTGCCCCCTACTCTTATCTTTACAGAAAACGAGGAGACAAGCCCTCAGTAATGACACCAAGAATAACCCCAAGGCAACAAAACTATCAAAGTAACATGTTAAAGAGTCAAACGTCTTACAATGTTACTGTAAAAGAACCCTGCACAACTAATAGCTAGCAAAATTTAAGAATTCAGTTAAAAACATAGAAATGATTATCTCTACGAATTTTAATCAAGCCCATAAAACCCAATAAATACATTTTAAATTATATTTTTAAAGGATAAATAGAAATGAAGTGAAAATGAACTTAAACATTTGCAATTAGCTGGAATCTACGCAGCACTTAATCTCAAAACCGAAAAAAAAACCAGACTATTTAACATAATGTGTCATGAAATTACAATTCAACCACTTGAAAAACCGCTGAACACTTATGCATTAACTGGTCCTTCTGATCCCTAATTATAGATTGATATCAACGTAGAAAGAAAACCAGGCATTTTGACGCAAGTGGTTTAAAATGTACAAAATTAACCCCACCGTTCATTGAGAAATATATAAAAGCAAGACGAAACTACCTGAATTGTATGTCGTTTAACAGAAATGTATCCACTTTCCAGGGCCATCCAAAAAAAAAAAAAAACATAATAAGTTCACATATACCCTTAAACGCAACGCACTAGGCTCCAGACAGAATTAGGAGACCGCCTCCTGCTTTTGCTCCTAACCAATACGCAGAGAGAGAAGGTTGGCAGGAAAGTGCTGCGAGGACAGTAACAAACACCAGCAAGCTCCCGAGCAGGCCCTGCTAGAGCCAGGAATGACGCACTTCGGTAACCCGACTCTTTCTCCCCTCCACCCCCCGCCCCCAGCAGCGGTGCTGACACCGCCAACAGCCCGGAGTAGAAAAAAAAAGACAACAGAAAAAAAAAAGGCAAAGCTTGGACCGCACCAGGTTTCATTAAGAAACCTCGATTATTCCTCTTTCGACACTAAACACCAGGACTAAACAGGAAAAGAAGCTTCGTGCTTAAGCAAGTCCCATCATGGTGGTTTAAGTCACTAAATTAAGCTGATAATGAGTCCAATCCACAGAGACATATATACAGGGTGTGGCTGCTGTGAAATACGGCGGTCCGTGGGAGAAAGGGGGTACGGAATTTACACTCCAGTGTGAAGGGAAGAGGGGGCTTTACCGGGGTCGAGGAGGCGGCCCGCGCATTTTAAGGAACCATTGCAAACCAACAGATGCGTCTCCTTTACTTAAACCTAACCCCACAGATCAAAAGTTTCAGATAGACATAGCACAGAAGCTGGAAATAATCATTTAATCAAAAAACAAGACCGTCAATTTAAAAACTACATCTAGAAGAAAGGAGGAGAGAGAGGAAGGGGGGGTAGGCAAGAGCATAAAAAACATTCTAGGCCACGGAGGAGAAAGTCTCCCAGACCGGATGAAACTACTAATGCAATATTAAAAATTCAAGTCGAGCACCAAAGCACGAAAAATCACACGATAACCCATTACCGTTGAGGATTAAAAATAAAATGACATATAACACCGAGGAGGAGCAGAAACTAAATGTCGAAAGTACAGCGGTTTATTAAAAAAAAAAAAAACTAAAGGCAAAACAAGACATTCTCGCGGCGGGAGGGAAAGGGGAAAAAAGGCCGAAATCAACAATACGTTTACGATTCTAGGCCAGAAGAAAATGGGAATGGGGCTCAAAGTTTTGCGGAACTACTTGATGCTGTTTCCCACACCTTCTCTCTCCCATGGCCCATCCGACCCTTTTCCTCCTAAAATTGCAGTCCACAGATCTCCCGATCTGTAAGAGAAGAAAAGAGAAAGTCGCCCTCGAGCAAGAATAAAAGTGTGGAGGGAAAACAGAGGCTGCCTACCTGGGGCAAGGATCAGCTCAGTTCCTGCCTTGAGAAAGACAGCGAGGGTGGGGGTGGGAACGAAAAAGCAGCACTAAAACTAAAACAAAAGTGGCGCCAAAACCCCCCAACAAACAGCCTTCCACTCCCGCCCTTCCCCCCCCCTCCGCCCATGCCAGGCAGGCAGGGCCCCCTTCGGGGCAAGGTCTACGCGCAGGGTACCGACGCCGCCGGACCCCAGCCTATTTCGAAAATTGGTGCCCTAAGAAAACTGACCGAAGTCGGGGCCTCGGAAAGGATGGAGAGATCGATGCCAACCGCTTTGCCCAAGCAGTTCCCCCACCACGCGCTGGAGATGATGGGGCGGGGGAGAGAAGCCGAGGGGCCCGTCACATGAATGTTGTTCCCTCTCTAGGAAGGGAGGAAGAGAGGGAGGGAGGGAGGGAGGGAGAGAGGGGAGGGGAGGGAAGGAAGGAGGGGAAGGGAGGGAGGAGGGAGGGGGGACGAGGGAGGGGTGTGAGCAGAGTAGATTTTCCCTCGCCTCCCTCGGTCCGAGGCCCAAATAGACACAGGCGAGCCTGCTCGCCCTCCCCTCCCCCCCGGGTTCCCAGCACCACCATTTTGCTCGCTTCCTTCCCCGCACCACCACAACGCGCTCCCCCCCCCGACACACACAGACACACATACACACACACACACACACACACAGACACACACACACACACACACACTCCCGGCCGCGGCCTCCCCAGGTTCGCCTTCCCGCTCCCCCCACGGATGGCACCCCCACCCCACCTCCAGTTTAGGGGTCTCTCTTCCCCCCAGGCTGCTTATGAAGAGGCCCCCGGAGGAGAGGAAGCCACCTCGAACGCTACGCGGAGGCGCGGAGCCTCCATCTTGCGCCGCTGCGCGTTCTCCATTTTGGGCCACCCATTGGGGAGGGGGGTCCTCGGCGGAGGCCCCGAGGGAGAGTTGGGGCGAGGGAGGCAGGAGAAAAGCTTCAGAGAAGGTAGTGGAAAAGAAGCGTCCTGCGCTAAAAAGCGGCTCTGGGAGGAGGTAGGCAGGAAGGGGGTGGGGGAGAGTTGGGGAGGGGGGGAGAGAGACTGGAAGTTCCTTGCAAGTGTTGGGGTAGCGACTTGGGGGCGGAGAAGAGAGGCAGGGGGAGACGCGGGGGCGAGGCGAGGACTCGCTCCCCGCCTGGACACAGCCGCTCACTCCATGGCTGCCCCGCGCCGGGCCGAGGGAAGCCGAGGGAGAGGGCCGCGAAACGGCGACGGGACGCCCGGCCTGTCGCCTCCCTCCCCCGGCGGCACGCTCTCTTCGCCCGATCGCAAGCACACACACCTCACGCTGGGCCGCGCGCCCTCCGGGTGCCCCTCCAAACTTCTAGAAGGTTCGCCTCCGCCATTTTATAACTTACCTCCCCCCTCAGCGTCTACAGAGGCAGCCAGGAGACTGTTGGCCTCCCCCACTCCTTCCTTCTGTCTCAGGCCGGGGGCTCCTTCACCCCTGGGCTGGTACAAGAATTTTTTTTTCCCCTTCCTCTTCTTTACACCCTTGAATTCTACTCGGGGACGGAAGCTCCCGCGGTTCTAGACCGGTGGGGGGGGTTTGAAAGTGGCGGTCGGATCCGGCGGGGTTTTTTTTTTCTTTTTTTTTTTCTTTCTTTTTTTTTTTTTTTTTGGTGGCGCTTCGGGATTGTTTGGGGTGTTCGCTCTTCGGCGACTTGGAGGCGAATGGAACGCGCAGGCGCCATCTGTCGGCCACGAACCCGCGCCCAGCTCCTGTTGGGAGGGAGCGGCATCTAGCGGCAGCGGGACGCCATGGCAGCGCGCGCCCCCCGCCCCTCCCACCCGGCATCCTCCTCCCAGGCGGCGACCAATCGCGAGCGAGCGCCTCCCGGCTGGCTCCGGCGTCTCTGACGCCTCCTGTGAACTAGGCGCCCGCAGGGGCGCGCCGCCGAGTGGGGTAAACAAGGCGGCGTGCCCGCGCCTCACTTACTCATTCGTTGGGACGCGCTTTCCTCCCGGCGCGGACTGGACGGGGCCGCGGCGGCAATGTCGGCCGGCGCCAGGGAGGAGGTCGCCCAGAGGCCAGGAGCGGTGTCCGCCTGAGCCGGGCCATGGGAACCCCGACGCTTGGCGACCCGATCGCCCCACTCCTCCGCCCCTGCTCGGCCCCAGAGGGGCAGGCTAGCACCCTTCGAGGCTCTCCTCTCCAACACACCCACCCCAGCAAGCTCCCCCTTCCCCACGCCTCCCAGTGCCCACTACACTTCCCACCCAAAGAACCCAACGCGCCCAACTCTGCCACCTGATCGCAGCGGGATTCAGTGACTCACATTTTTATTTTGCTTTTTTTTTTTTGCTTCGAGTATGAGAGAAAAGGTGCTCATTCTCTTTACCAGGGAGATTGGGAGACAGTCATACACACACACACAAACACACACACACACACACACATTTCCTGCAGGTTCCAAGAAAACGTGGTCTCTATCCTCAAATTCTAGGAGACTTAGGGAACTAGGCTACTAGGCTAGTCCGGCCGCTCAACCAGTTTATTGGTAACTTTGGGGGTGGAAGAGGAGACAGGACCAAAGTGGCGTGAAATCTACATGCAAGGGACAGGCTCAACATCCGCCCTGTAAAGACTACCAGACTCTGGCCTGCTGTGGAGGTGGCTTTGCCGCATTGTTAACAAATAAGTTCCTTATCTCTGCTCTTATCCCTCCTACAAATATTTTGAAGTGCACAAAAGCCTTTTGCCCTCTTTCCAACTCGCTTGACCCTTTATCACCCTTGGGTGTTTATTCTGAGGACTTTCTTTTTGTCACTTCGTTTCCAGTCCACCCTACTGGACTTTTGAATGCCTAGAACTCTCTCTGAGGGGGTGAGGAACACTCAAGAATGGCCGCCTGTCCCTGCCAGGCTCCTCTTCTCCTTGGACAGGAAGAGAACTATTAATTACAGTGTTTCCATTGCTATTGCAGAAGTCCCTAGCCACCTAAAATAGCAGCAGATTAAAAATCGTTTCTCTTTCATTTTTTACATGTTAGTTAAAATATCTTCCTCAGTATTCAGTTGTTTCAAACATATTTAGTAATAAGAAAAATGAGAAATATTACAAGCTGAGTAAATAGTGGCCACCCCACACTGTCACAAATCTTAGGGCTTTCCTAATGTGATGTGATGTCCCCTTGCATTCCTAACATTAGATTCCTTCCACATCTGAGTCTTAGGTCTTCTAGCCACCGAGCCTATTATTCATTTCCCTGCAACTACGGTCTCTTTAATCAAATGAACAATAAAAGTTAAACAGAAGCATCTAGATACCAATCAAAAGAAACAAAGCCTTAAACATTTTTACTTACCAGTAAAGCATCAGGGAGTGGAATGCCATTCAAGAATAAATTTCCATTTCTTTTCTAGACCTTCTTCGGTAGAACTGGATGCAATTTTTCATAGATTCAAGTCTCTGAATGATGCAGCTAGATTATTAATAGGGAGCAGTGGAAATTTTACAGCTACAACAGAATTCTACCTGAACTAATAGAAAAATTGGATGGTGTGCCAAATAATTTTACAGTAATTAATAGTTCACTTGTGTCAGTTGTAAGGAAACGGTTTCCTGTTTTATTTTTTACTGTTTTAGTATGAACTGAAAACGATGTTCTCAAAGCGGCACATAGCACATGGTACACTTTCTCCTAAATTTTAGACATTTAGGTGCTAATTTGGCTGTGTACCAATTGAGCTATTTAGAACACTTCTGTTGTTTAAATAAAATTAAAAATTCCTCTTGCAAATTTGCTTTCATTTTCTGGTAAATGCTGCTGAAAATTAGTAACTATAATATCAATTAACTGTAGCAAATTTATACTAATATTTAGCAGCACATGCTAATGATGTAAAACTATCTTTGTTATTGTGGGGTTTTTTTTTTTGGTTTGGTTTGGTTTGGTTTTTGTTTTTCAAGACCGGTTTCTTTGTGTAGCCCTGGCTATCATGGCACTCACTTTGTATTTGTAGACCAGGCTGGCCTCGAATTCACAGAGATCCACCTGCCACTACCTCCCAAGTGCTGGGATTAAAGGCATGTGCCACCACCGCCCGGTTGTCTGAGCTTTCCAAGTGCTGGGATTATAGGTATATGACACCACACACAGCAGTTGGTCACTTTCTTACGGTCCTAGCATATGCCCAGCAAACTTTCTCCTGAGCACTTATCCTAAAAAAATGAAAACTTGTTTCCATGAAAACATATGCAGATGTTCATAGCGGCTTTGTCTGTGATAGATAGACAAAAGAAGCAACCCAGATAGCCATCGAATGGTGAAATGGTTAACCAAAGTGTGCACACACATATGGAATATTACTCAGGAAATCGAAATGATTGATTCACATGGAAATTAAAATGATTCTCATAGGCATTATGTTTAGTATAAATGTGAAAATCCATTTTCATAAAGCTACCAGCTACCAGGTGGGAAAAGATGACTCAGCAAGTAAAGGTGCTTTCTGCCAAGCCTAATGACCTGAGTTCAATTCTCAATGCCCACATTGTAAAAGGAGAGAACCGCCTAGTACAAGATGTCCTCTGCCCCACCACGCCTCTGCTACACCATATCTACACACAAACAATGCAAAAAATTAAGTCAAGTACTTTACCATTGTAAAATGTTCTTAAACTGGCAAAATTACAGTTCACAATAGGTTCATTGTTGGCACAGATTAGATTTGGGGAATGGGTATACCTATTAAAAGGTTTGTGGCAATTGAACAACTATATAACTTGATTATGCTGATTAATATAAATACATAAAAAAAAGCTGGGTGGTGGTGGCGCATGCTTTTAATCCCAGCACTCAGGAGGCAGAGACAGGTAGATCTTGGTGAGTTTGAGGTCAGCCTGGTCTACAAGAGCTAGTTCCAGGGCAGGCCCCAAAGCTACAGAGAAACCCTGTCTGGAAAAAACCAAAAAAGAAATATGTAATAAAATTTTATGTTGCTGCACACATTTCATGGAATTATTGGTGAAATTCAAATATATACATGTGCTGGCAATATTGTATCAAAGTTAATTTCCTTCTTTTGTCAGGGCACTGTTGTTATGGTTACTATTATCATTAAACAAGGCTGTGTGAAGGGTACTTGAAATGTTTTTGTATTATACTTGCAGGGGTTTGTGAGCACTATTTCAAAATTTTTAAATATAATAAAAATATTCAGCCAGACACAATGGTGCATGTGTCTACCCAGGAGCCTGACATAGAGGATTCCTCAAGCACAGGAGTACAAGTCCAGACTAAGCAACACGTGAAGACTTTGTCTCAAAAAAAAAATTCATAGTGATAACAAAAGGGAAAAAAATCTCTTGTTAGTGGAAAGATAAGTATCCTTATCAAAGAAATGCATCAAATTTCTAGGTTACAGTTATTTTCATGACCTTAGATATGACTAATTTCCAAGATCCCTATCATTCCTTGTTGACTAAGATCCTGATATTGCAATACTTAGAGCAGACCTTTGACCTGTGGCATCAACAGGAAATAGCCATAGCTATAAGCCTGATCTAAACCGGGCGGTGATGGCACACACCTTAATCCCAGCTCTCAGGAGGCAGAGCCAGGTAAATCTCTCAGTTCCAGACCAGCCCGGTCTGCAGAGTGAGTTCCAAGACTACACAGAGAAACAAAAAGCCTGATCTAAAGCAAATTACACCTTTTAAAGACATCTTAAATACCATATTACTGGATTTTCTGATTCTTTATCCAGTCAACCATATTACTGGATTCTCTGATTCTTTATGCAGTCACCCTAATAAGTTAATGAAACCGAAGACGCATCTACATACTAAAGGCTAAGTCAATCTCTCTAGTTTTTTGTTTTGTTTGTTTTGTTTTGTTTTTTGTTCCGAGACAGTTTCTCTGTTTATCTTTAGCTGACCTGGAACTTGTTTCGTAGACACCACGCTGGTCTCCAGCTCACAGAGATCCGCTTGCCTCTGCCTCCTAAGTATTGGAATTAAAGGTAAATACCATCTTGCTTGGCTTTTTCTTTTAACACTCTCTCTCTCTCTCTCTCTCTCTCTCTCTCTCTCTCTCTCTGTCTCTGTGTGTGTGCGCGCGCGTGCGTGCGTGCGTGCGTGCGTGTGTGTGTGTGTGTGTGTGTGTGTGTGTTGGGGGGGGCAGGCAGGAGTAAGTTTTCTCCTAGCGTGTATAACCCTTACCCTTAAGCTCAACTCATCAGCCTTGGCAGCAGAAGTCTTTTACCCACCAGACCATCTCACCAACCCCAAGACTTGGTTATTTCTTGTATACAATACATAACATTTCTCACCTACATCACAGTAATGGTTCCATGTCCAGTCTCTTTTGCATCCAAGAAATACTGACTAGGTTACTACTTTACTTTTATGCTCATTTCATTGTTCCCTTATTTACTCTAACCCATTCCATTATTATTATCATAAAATGCTGTGATGCTGTGAATAAAGGTATGCACTATCACTTTTTTTTGAGACAAGGTCTCACTATGTAACCCCTGGCTGGTCTGCAACTCACTGTGTAAATCCACAGACCAGCCCTCAAATTTACAGCTGTCCGCCTGCCTCTATTGCCCAAGGACTGGAATTAAAAGCATGCGCCACCTCATCCGGCTCAATTACATCATCTCTTATTGGCCCACATTGCTTACAGTCCTACTTCTACAACGTCTAGGTGATCTAGAATTCCCTGAGGGGACAGGTGTAGTTGCAAATACCTGTAATACCAGTACTGGAAAAGTGGAGGCGGGAAGATTGGGAGCTCGAGGCCAGCCTGGGTTTCCTGAGACCCTATCTCAAAAAAAAAGAAAAAGAAAATCTAGGGATCTTCCTTAAATGCCAATTTTGTTTTAAGTAGTGTGGGGTTCCTGTGAGACTTGCGGTTCTACAGCTCCAGCAAACTTCCAGGACACACCTATGCTGGTAGTTCAGGCTTTGGGAGAAGGGCAAATCTGAAGAACAAAGTATGAAATCTTTCGGGTACCTTTTTGGTACCTTCCACACTCATCTAAATTTCATCACTCCTCACAGTGAACTCGGATGGAGTAATATCTCTCTATTGTTCATGGTTCTATTCCCTTTACTTAGAGAAAATAAGTCGTTGTTTTGAAACGCTACTGAGGACCTTAGGAAAGAGGAAGCTTGACACACTGCTTGGTGGCGATGAAATCTGGTGCCGCAACTACGGAAATCAACATGGACGTTCTTGATAAAATTAAAAGTAAAACTGCCATATGCTCCCACCATAGTACTTCTGGGCATAGTGTAAATCATCCCCAGTTCCATCCATTTTCCAAAGGATTAAGGCATCAGTCTAAAGATACCCTTGCATATCCATGTTTATTGCTGCACACTGTTCACTTTAATTAAGAAATGAAACCAGCCTGGATGTCCATCAACAGACAAATGGATAAAAACATGTGTTACATGTACATGATGGAGTTTTACTTAACCATACATAAGTATGAAATTATGTAATTTGTGGGAAAATGGGTGGAACTTGAAATCATTATGTTAAGGAAAATAAGACAGATTCAGAAATCAAGCTATCATGTGTTTTCTCTCATTCAGAGAATCTAGATTCAAGAATGTATGTGTATGTGCGTCTGGCAGTAATAGTGCATACCTTTGATCCCAGCACTCAGCACTTGGTAGTCAGAGGCAGGCAGATCTCAGTGAGTTCAAGGCCAGCCTTGCCCACATAGTGAGTTCCAGGACCACCAGGGCTACATAGTGAGACTTTGTTTAAAAAATGCTTTGTAATGATGACAATTTGTATAACCATGTTCACTGATGTGGTAATCACATGTCACTATTGAATACTTGAAATGTAGCTAGAGCAGCTAGGAAATAGAGTTTTTATTTTAATTAGTTTTAATTAAGGCTTATATGTAAGTAGTCACATGTGGCTAGTGGCTACTGCATTGGACGATGTCTATCTAAAGATTTCTGATTCCAGTTGGATTTTTCATTCAAAAGTATTCACTGAGTGCCCCATGTAGCCCAGATACACAGTACTTTAGGGGTTGCTAATAGGAAAAATACTTGAAGAAGGTGCTTGACCTCAAGTAGCTTGGAATCTGTTAAGAAAAGGGAATGAGGCTCAAATCAATCCAAACAAGAGTTAGAAAAGATTGACAGCAGCAAAGGAGAATGTGGCAGAGTCCCACAGGAAAGTAAGAGTTGAGACGGCATAGTATCCATTAAACAAACAAAAGATAAAACACTTGCCCAGGAAGGCATACAAACAAAACTGTAAAGTGAAAACTGAATGTCCATCTTCCCCTGGAAGTATAAGACCTATAGTTCATTCGGGCAATGGGGATCAGAAGACAGGGAACACTGTTAAAAGAACTGGACATATTCACAGTACTAGTGGCAATGTATACCGCTTTATTTGTTGTTGCTGGGAATGTAAATTAGTCAGCCACTACAAAATAAGTGTGTAGATTTCTCAAAAAAAATTAAATAAAATTAGATCCTCCATATGGTCCAGCTGTACCACCCCTGGGTGTTCACTGAAAAGACCCCAAGTCAACAACAGATCAGAGATCCTTGTACTTACTAGCAGGAGAGGCCAACGGGAGGCCCAGTCACCAAGGTTATATGCAGCCCTGAGGAAGGAATGTGGTATCCTAACAATAGCTCAGGAAGTCATATGTTTAAGGTATCATTTTAGAATGCTGGTTCTGTGTGATGCTTTGGAAAGTTGAGACTGAAGTAAGTAGCCCTGTAAGGGGATTTGAATGAGAAATGAGTGTCATAGGCGCAGGGATTTCAACACTGGATCTCCAGTTAGTGATGCTGTTGGGAGCAGTTTACGAGTTATGGCCTTGTTGAAGGAAGTGAATCATTGGAGGTGGCGTTTGAGAGCTTAATGCCTCGCCCCGCTTTCCAGTTCACTCTCTGATTCATGCTTGTAGCTGAGGTGTGATCTCTTAGCCTTCTGCTCTTTCTGCCATGTCTGTCTGTCATGATGAACTCTCAACCCTCTGGAACCATAATCCCCAAAAAACTCCTCTTTCTATAAATTGCCTTGGTCCTGGTATTTTCTCACAACAACAGAAAAATAACTAATACGTGATAAAAAATGTAGTTGTAGTTTAAATATTATATTATACTTCATAAAATGTAGATTATGGAGGTTGAGGATGTAGTTCAGTGGTGGAAAATTTGGCCAGCATGTGGAAACTTTCCATTCCACTCCCAGCACCACGAAAAGGTGGTGGGGGGCTGGAGAGATGGATCAGGGGTTAAGAGCATCTGTTTGCTTCTGTTGCTGAAGATTCAGCACCCGCGTGGTGGCACACAACTGTCTACAGATTCAGTTCCAGAGGATCTGACACACCCTCTTCATACCTTGGGAGGGACCAGGCACAAATGTGGTGCACACACATACAGCCAAAACTTTCTCTCTCTCTCTCTCTCTCTCTCTCTCTCTCTCTCTCTCTCTCTCTCTCTCTCACACACACACACACACACACACACACACACACACACATACACACACACACACACGCACACACACACACAAATAAATAAATAAATAAAATCTTTTTTTTCATGTACAGTAGAGGTACAGATTTTAACAAATGAACCTGTCTCTAAGAAGTACATCCTAAACTAATTCACCGCTGGACATTTAATAAAAAGAACTTCTGACTAAATTATCTGAGAAAGACTATAAACAATTGACTCCCATTAACGCCTTACACTTTAGTCACTGATCCTACTTAGCAGTATTAAGTAGTTAAACACAACATGGGGTTTACGTCTGCATTATTTTTAGTGTCAGTTTCCAATAAACTGAGCAAGGGAAGACCTACCAACTCAAGCTCATCAGCCACTTTAAAGGTACTATTTTGACAGTCTTTTTTTTTTTCAAAGTAGGTTCTAGTACAACCCAGAGTGCCTCAAATTAACTATGCTGTTTGTTCTTATAGAAATTGCAGTCACAATATACAAATGAAAACATACTCAACCTTATTAGCTGTCAGAGAAATTGCAGATCAAAATTACATTGAGATTTCATCCCACTCCAATAAGAATGGCAGTTGTTAGGAAAACAACACATGCTGGTGAGTTTGTGGGCAAAGAGGGGACTCTTAACACCGTGGGAGGGAAATATAGTCTAGTTCAGCCACTCTGGAAGCCCATATGGGGTTCTTGAAACAACTCAAAATAGATCTGCCATGTGGTTCACTTGTGGATTATTACTCAAAGGACCCCAAGTCCCGCGTGTCCTAGAGATTCTTGCAATCAATGTCTATTGCAGCACTATACACAATAGCTCGGTTATCCAGCCAATGTAGGTATCCAACAAAAGAGGATACATAAAGAAAAGGTGTATGCTAAATCAAAGAAGCTTCCCTGTGAGGGAGATCTGCTGCACCTTACATATCCTAGCTACAACCTATGTGAAACTGCTAAACTCCTAGTTTGTAACAACCCCCAAGGTAGGGTGGGTCAATAGGATTAACTTACTAAAGTACAGCTTTATTTCCTAGCTAGTGACTTCCCTGATCTGCTAATTTTAGAGACTCCTATCCTCCGAACATACAGAACCCTACCTTCTAAAGCAGTGATTTTGTAGGCATTAGAGCAATGGTTCTCAACCTTCCTAATGCTGGGACCCTTTAAATACAGTTCCTTGTGTTGTAGGGATCCCCTAGTCATGAAACTATTTTCATTACTTTTTTCATAACTGTAATTTTGCTACTGTTATGAATCCTAATGTAAAGATCTGATATGTGATCTCTGTGAAGGGGTCACGACCCACAGGTTGAGAAAACACTCTTGTAAAAACTATGTAAAGAACTCCGACATCCTGAGAGGTGCTGAGAAACCCCTCCCTACATTAGTCCAGTTTCCTCCTATGCAAGGGGCCAGTGTTATTAAAAGATCTGGTCACCTGAAAACCATCTCAGCACATATCGCTACTGAACCTGGGAAGAATTTTATTATTTAAAACTGTGTGTGTATGGTGTATGTGTGTGTGTGTGTGTGTGTGTGTGTGTGTGTGTGTGTGTGTGTGTGTAAGTTGGGGAGGGCTTTTTTCAGCCATAAGAAAGAATGATGTTGTGTAGCTTGCAGGAAAATGGGGGTCAACTAGAGACAATCGTGTTAAATTTAAGAAGGCAGCACAGAAAGATATATTTTCTCTCACTTGTAGTTCCTAGATTTTATAGCGATGCATAAATAACATGCACGTAGGACACGAAAGTGGAAGGAAAACCACTAGGGTGACAGAGAAATAATGGGAAGGAGAAGGCTGACAAAAGAGAGGGAGGGAAATGTGCTCAATATACAATATTGTACAAAAACATGAAAAGTATTTTTTAAAGAAAGTATTTTCAATTTGAAAGCAAAATCATATGTTATTCTTAGGCAGCAAAGGCCCTTGTCACCCCACAATATGAAAGGGATTTGCTTAAAATTAGCATGTCACAGGAACCTCCAGAAAGACTCTATTTTCTTGGCACATTGACGAGCTTACAAATCAAAGGTCATATTAATAACTACGAGGGACACCAAATCGCTACAAAGACTACTTGAATTTAAGAGCAATGTTTGTTACACGTTAACTACCAACATTAACTAAAATGTTCAAACACCAGAACCACTGTCAGCATGTTTGCTGTTTGATGATAACACCTCTAATGTTAGACACTAGAAATTAATGTTGTGGAAAGATTAAGAGGTATGAAGAGAGGAGGACTTGGGTATTTGCCAAGTATAAGACGGCTAGAGATAGAAACTTCTGAGAAAATATTTTCTTTCCCAAATACAGACAATACTCAATTTTATTCTTGGGGGGGCATGTTGAGGGGATGGGGTTGGTTTTTAAAGACAGGGTTTCTCTATGTAACAGCCCTGGCTGGCCTGGAACTCACAGAGATCTGCCTGTGTCTGCCTCCCAAGTGATGGGACTAAAATCGTGTGCCACCGCCTGGCTTCAATTTATTTTTAACAGCTAGGGACATTCCTAGGGAAATGGGCCAAACTTGAGTGACTTCTAGTGGATTGTATTCCCGTTGATGGTTGTCTTTGTGGTTATGTTAACTGGTGTATTTGTTCTTCAGAAATATGAACTCAAGGGCAAGGTGCTGTACACGGTAGTCTCAACTACGCAAGAGGTTGTGGCAGGGTCACGATTTGAGCTCAATAGTCCCACATAATCCTGGGCAACCTTGTTGCAAAAAGGAAAGAAAACAAAGAGTGACAACATAACCCTCTATTCCCAGCATTTCAGAGCCTGAGGTAGATGGACAGGAAGCCCCCATTTCAGAATAATTTTTTTTTTGTTTTTTTGGTTTTTTTGAGACAGGGTTTCTCTGTAACTTTGGAGCCTGTCCTGGAACTAGCTCTTGTAGACCAGGTTGGCCTCGAACTCACAGAGATCCGCCTGGCTCTGCCTCCCAAGTGCTGGGATTAAAGGCGTGTGCCACCACCACCCGGCTCAGAACAAAATCCCCCCCTCCTTTTTTAAAGATTTATTTATTTATTAAGCATACAATGTACTGCTGGCAAGGAGGACACCAGGTCTCATTACAGATGGTTGTGAGCCACCATGTGGTTGCTGGGAATTGAACTCGAAACCTCTGGAAGAGCAGCCAGTGCTCTTACCCTCTGAGCCATCTCTCCAGTCTCTCAGAACAAAATTTTTAAAAGAGGAAATACACCCTGGAGTATTTAAGGCTAGAGGAGCCTAATTATTATTAAGAAATATTATATTATTAAGAAATATTATTATTTCTTTAAGTTACATACAAACTATTCAGAACGAAAGCATGAATATAATCCTTGTGTATACTTTATAGTAGTGCACTCACCAGTGCAAAAGCCTGCTAGCAGCAGCTTGGAAGAGCTGATTGTGCACTTGTCTTCCGAAGTCTGGCTCCATGATTGCACATTGATACAGACCTCCATGGAAATCGGAAAGCACAGTGGATCAATGCTACGCACACTATGCATGGCCAGTTATTAAAATAGTCATAAAAATATCCCTCTGGGTTCTGATTGGTGGCACATGCTGATAGCCTCTGCACTGAGAAAGCTGAGTAGAATGGAGAGCTAGTTCAAAACCCAGCCCGAGACCCTGTTTCAAATTCAAAACAAAACAACCCGCCGCTGCGGCTCAATATGCAACTAATGATAGTAATATGCCATCCTCCAGTCATCTGAAATTAACTTGGAAATGTGTCTTCCTGAGAAGGTAAATATATGCATTATCCTAGCTTTGTAACAGTTTATTCTATAATGGCTTTGTTCAGCCGGGCAGTGGTGGCACACGCCTTTAATCCCAGCACTGGGGAGGCAGAGGCAGGTGGATCTCTGTGAGTTCGAGGCCAGCCTAGTCTACAAGAGCTAGTTCCAGGACAGGCTCTAAAACTACAGTCTCAAAAAACCAAAAAAAATGGCTTTGTTCAAGCATACTGCTTTCCTTGCAAGCCTCCATTGCTTCACAGGACTTTGAGAAGGCCTCTGTTGAATGCCTTCTGTCTCTTGTCCCTTCATTCTAGCCCCTTAAACTGGATGGAAGATGCATAGAAGAGCATCTAGAGTTGTCCTTCTGCTTTTAGAGAAATTCAACAGCCAGGAAATGATCTTCTCACTGGGCGGTGGTGGCCTCGCCTTCAATCCCAGCACTCAGGAGGCGGAGGCAGGGGATCTATGTGAATTTGAAGCTAACCTAGTCTGCAGAGCAAGTTCCGGGACAGCCAGGACTGTTAACACAAAGAAACTCTACCTCAGAAAACAAACAAACCAACAAATAATAAAAAAAATTAATTTCCCAAACATAGCATGATGTCCTGGATAACACTTAGAAAATGCACCCCTCTTTTTTTTTTCTTATTATAAAGGAAACATTTAATTGTGGTGGCTCACTTACAGTTCAGAGATTCAGTCAATTATCATCATGGTGCGGAGCACGGCGGGAGGCAGACAGGCAGCATAGTGACGGAAAAAGCCAAGTAACCTACGTCTTGCAGGAAACAGGAAGTCAGTTGACTGTCAAACTGAGTGAAGCTTGAGAAAAAGACCTCAAAGCCCACCCCCACAGTGACACACTTCCTCCAATAAGACCACACCTACCCCAACAAGGCCATACCTCCTAATAGTACCACTCCCTTTGGGGACCATTTCTGTTCAAATCACCATATTCCACTCCCTGGCCCATATTCTGCCCAAATCCATAGGTCCCCACAAAAGCCAACAAAGGAGACCAAGTCCCATATGTAAAAGCAAAGAGCCTTTAATCAAGTTTGCAAACTCGGTCTCTCCGCATGTCCAACATATTGGAATATCCGGAGAGCCCCCGAGCTCAATCAGAATTGGGTTTTTATAGTAGTAAAGGTGGGGGTGAGGGGGTCTCTGTGCTGGCAGATGTTTTTATTTACAGTGCTTGGAATGCCAGGAATTTTCTTTGTATGATCTGCTCTTGGGTGGGGGTCAGGTAATCTCAGTCTGCCAGGCATTGTCTCAGGGTAAGCTTTTGAGACTCTAGACTCCATTTAAATTTATCAATGGCCAGAGTCCCAGGTGATAATGGTTAGAGGAAGTAAAGAACTTCCTTTCTGCCCAGACTTAGATTGTCATGGCTGGCCCTCACAGCCTACAAATGCTTATAGCCAGATCATAAGGCAAAAATGCATTCAGTTCAACTGCAAAAGTTCCTAGACTCTATAACAGTCTCAAACTTATTTCAAAGTCCAGAGTATCTTCTGAGACGCATTACAATCTCTTAACTGTAATCACCTGTAAAAATCAAAAAGATCACATACTTCCAACTTATAATGTCACAGGATACACATTCCAAAAACACAGGGAAGGAAGCATAGCAAGGAAATACTGGACCAAAGCAAGACGGAAAACCATCTGAACAAACTCCAAACTCTGTGTCTCCATGTCTGATGTCAAAATGCTCTCCATATATCCTTGGTGGGTGTTCCACAACTCTGGAATCTCTCATAGCTTGGCTTCTCCAAGGCAATCCATGCTTCAACTTCACAACTTCGTGCAAAGGCCTTGCTACTAGGCCTCCATTCAGAGACACCCCTGGACTCAGCAGCTTTCTTAAGGGTTGGAGAAAAATTGCATAATCTATTTCTTCTTCCTCTTCTTCCTCCTCTTCTTCTTCTTCCTCCTCCTCCTCCTCCTCTTCCTCCTCTTCTACTTTTTCTTCTTTTTGTTTATTTTTTTTTTGAGACAGGTTTTCTCTGTGTAGCTTTGGTGCCTCTCCTGGAACTAGCTCTTGTAGACCAGGCTGGCTGCAAACTCACAGAGATCCGCCTGCCTCTGCCTCCCGAGTGCTGGGATTAAAGGCGTGCACCACCACTGCCAGTCTCATTTCTTCTATAAACCACATGACCAAAGCTGCCAAGTTCTGCTGCTTACTGGTCCTGGAACTTGGCCTGCTGTTTAATTACATCTTCATCAACTTTCTGTTTTCCTTGACTGCCTAAGCTTGGATACCCTTGAACTTGCTCTTTAGACCAAGCTGGCCTCAAACTCGGAGAGCTGTCAGCCTTGGCCTTCCCAGGGCTAGGATTAAAGGTGTGTCCCACCACATCTGGCTCTAAACTTTTCTTTAATTCCTTTCCATAAGTTTGAATCTTAGCTGGGTGAGATCTTGCCCTGTGGTCACCACTCCCTATATTCCATTTCTTAATCTGTTTATCTCCTTGAACCCAGAATTCACCTTCATTCCTTATTCTGGTGTTCTTTTTCTCCTCACAGATTTTTCCTTGCTGAGCCTGCTCCTTTTCATTATCCATCTTCATTAGAGTTAACACTAGTAACCACACCACAGAACCTATACTAAGGTGTTTTTAGAGTTCTCTGGCACGGGAGTCAATCCAAAACTCTTCACTTTAGCCTCAGGCAAACTTTTCAAATAAGGACAAAAGGTAGCCACATTCTTCACCAAAATATCACAGGAACATACTAAAATTCTCCTCTGAAACCTCTTGAGTGAGCCCCTCGTAGTTCAAATAAGTCTTAGCACCAATGTCTTTCATGTTCCTGCCAGTATGGCCCATTAAGCAATGCTTTCTAAATCCGAAGTATCACAGTCTGAATTCCTCCAACAAAAACATGGTCAGGCCTCTCACAGCAATACCCCAGTCCCTGAAACCAACTTCTGTCTTGGTTAGGGTTACTATTACTGTGAAGAGGTACCATGACCGTGACAACTTTTATAAAGGAACAACTTAATTGTGATGGCTGGCTTTCAGTTCAGAGTTCCAGACCATTACCATCATGGTAGAGAGCATTGTGGCAGCTGGCAGACATGGTGCTAGAGAAATCGCATCTTCTTCTTATCCCTTAGTTTTCCCTAAACCCTTCAAGAACAGATTGTTGCCAGGCACAGTAGCATACCCCTTTAGTCCCAGTACTCAGGAGACAGGGACTGGTGGATCTCTGAGTTAGAGAATCTGTTCTGAGTACTGAGCTCCAAGGCAGTCAGGGATACATAGGGATAACCTGTCTTAGAAAAAAAAGGAGTCATGCGGTGGTGGCGCACGCCTTTAATCCCAGCACTCGGGAGGCAGAGGCAGGCAGATCTCTGTGAGTTCAAGGCCAGCCTGGTCTACAAGAGCTAGTTCCAGGACAGGCTCCAAAGCTACAGAGAAACCCTCTCTCAAACAAAACAAAATAAAACAAAACAAAACAAAAAAAAGCAAACAACAACAAAAGAACACATTTTCCGGACTAACTTCAGATACATGAACATCCTCCTCTGCACTCTGGCAAAATTTAGTATGTTTATTAATGTAACAAATAGGAACATCTATCTAATATAGTAGATACTCACAAACATAAAATTCCATACTCAATAAATTTTTGCTATAACTAGTACTTTGGAATCTCTTTGTTCAAAGATGCTTTTGATTTACCAAGCTATAAAATCTGCCTTGTATTTTCTTCGAGTTGTAAGTAAAGAACTGGCTACCAACAATGGAAGTAGAGGGTTCGTTTCACAGAGGGCGGTCGGCACCCAAAATGCCTAGGTGCCAAATTATAAACTTCAATCAACCTTGGAGTACCTACTGAGATTTCATGCTTTCAGATTCAAATAAGGCTAGGGAACATTTTGCAAGCTCTACTTAGAGGAAAAAATGAATCTGTAACACAAGGAGACAGACAGAGACAACCCATATAGACTGCTAGGAGATGTCTCTATTTTCTTCAGTGCTGAACCCAAGGCCTCCCACATTCCAGACAAGCACTCTAGCACCGAGATATGTCCCCAGCTTTGTCCTTGTCTTAAAATACCATTTTGGGAGCCGTAGAGATAACTCAGGAATAAAGGCACTTGCCACCAAGCCTGACAAGCTGAGTTTGATCCCCAAAACTCACGGGGTGAACTGAGAAAACCAATTCCTGCTAGTTACCCTCTGACCTTCGGGTTCATGCTGTGACAGACAGCACATGCCTGTGTATGTGTGTGAGCACAACACTAGAAAAAAATAAATAAATGCCAGTAAAGGTTTTGAAATGACATTTTCATGGGCTGGGGGTTTAGATCAGTAGTGGGAGTGCCTACTTACTGAACCCCAATGTGGCAAAATATTAATAAGAAAATAAATAAATAATCCCTTTCATCACATCTTTAAGAAAACTATAAAATTTGAATATGACACGATTTCAAAAGAACTACCAGAAGAAATTTAATGAAGCTAGTAGTCTATCTAAGTTCTCAATCATCAGAGACATTTTAACTGGGGTCTTTATTCCTTTATGAGTTGCTGAAACATTCTTAAGGTTTATAGCCTACCATTTAAAGGGAGTTAAGACCAATAAAACACCCACTTGACAAACTCAGGCTTATTTTCCAAGAAGAAACAACAAAACAGAATTTGAAAAGGCATTCATTTTTATGGCTGTTGTGACACAGTGCTCACAAGCCTTTGAAGTACAATGATCAATCAGTATTTTTCTACATGATAGAAAAATAGTGTGCTGATTGACTGGAGGTCAGGTTCTAGCCTTCAATCTCCAGGTGGTAACACATGAAAATCAAAAGGCAATCGAAGATTATTAAGACCAGAGTTTGTTAAGACATCATTACTCCTTTCAAAGTGGGATTTTAATGCCCAAGAGGGTGGCTGTACACCTTAAAAACTTGGAAACATTACTGATTTTGGAAAGATTAGAAAAGAGGAGACCCAGTTTCTTTGCACATTAAAAAAAGAAAACCAAAGCCATAATTTTTAATGTCTTTCTAGCAATATCTAAAGAAAGCTAGAAAAAAAATGTTATACTCGTGTGCACATAGGAACATGTTCAAAGATGTTCATTTCAGCACTTTCATCATGGAGACCACCTAAGTGCTGTCAAAAACATGACTAGATTGACTATACTGCAATAATATTGTAAAATAAATCAGTGGCACGTGTATCAATATGGATAACACTCAAAATATTAAAAAAGCAAAGTATAAAATAAAGGCTAACACATTGTATTTAATTTTTAATGGTATAGATAAATGAATTTATATGTTTTTCTCAGTCTTCCCAGTTTCCAGGAAAAACGAAGTGCACAAAGATTAAATAATTTCCATAAAGTTATAGAGGTAGTCACAGATACAGTATGCACTACCGACCAGGTCTGGCTTCAATGTTTGTGTTCTAACTCTCTAATTTTTATTGTACAATATTATTTATATAAAGGTCAGACTATTTAAAACCATGTCGTATAAAATTTTTGGTTAAGTATTTTTGTGGTAAAATGTGAAAACATTTATGGAAGCTAAGGTGTCATTATTGTGGCTACTTCTGAGAAGAGGAAATGAACGGGAACAGGAAGTTTTGATTCTTATCTCCAAAGTTTAATTTCCTTTTGAAAAAGTTCTCCTGTAAAGATGGAAAATTTTAAAAGTCTAACAATGCTGTGTGGAAGGTATATAGAGATGTATAATAATAATATTATTTATTTTTTACATACAATATGTTTTATGATTTTTGAAAAAATAAAAATAGAAATGAAAAGGTATGATTTTGTTTGTTTGTTGAGACAGGGTCTATGTATCCCTGAAATTTCCTATACAGACCAGGCTGGTCTTGAACTCATAGACATCTACCTGCCTCTGCCTACCAAATGTTGGGATTAAAATTGTATACCAACACACCCAGGCTAAAAGGTATAATATTAAGCCAGAATATTTGTTTTGGATCTCAAATGTAATGAATAATTCAGATTGTAACTTAAATATTTATCAAAATGCAAACGACAGTCAGAAAAACCTTTGTGTTTCAGTTGGAATGCACTTGGATATTTAATAAAAGCGCCATGATGGAGCCTGAGAAAAATCAGATCCTACAGAGAAAAATAAAGAAAACTTCACATTAAAATCTTATTAGCATATGTTCATGTAAGTACTACACATAAAGTCTCTTGAAAGACCATGCCCCAATTTAAACCAGAAGGCTTCCCAGGAATTTTGGAATTACTTGATTGCAGTATTACTGCTCTATATGTGTATATTCTATCGCTTAAAGGAAATCGTATCGAGGAAACAGAAGCATTCTGAAAACAGACCAGGAAGTACACTACCAAACACCCAGCTTCCATAAGTGGCACCATTCTCCTAAAACAATTGATTTAATCTGAGTGAAAAGAGAGACAGGTTCTTCCTCTATGTGTCCAGACGTCCAGGTAGTTACACAAGAGGCCTTAAATCTGACATACAGCTGCTGCCACCACTGCTTCTTCTTTTACTTCGAGACCGGAGGAC
This sequence comes from Myodes glareolus, assembly GCF_982192425.1. NCBI lineage: Eukaryota > Metazoa > Chordata > Mammalia > Rodentia > Cricetidae > Myodes > Myodes glareolus. The sequence continues at coordinate 33,439,305 of NC_142053.1, read as the reverse complement.
TGTAAAAGGGTTGCTGAAGTTCTTGGGGTGTGACTCAGTAACAGAGCCCTTGCCTGGCGTGTGCAAGGCCAACCTGAGCACCCAAAGAAGACAAAGACACAAGAAAAATAGTTCTTCACAACTGAGTGAGAAAAAAAAAAACATTTTATTCCTTCTTTTTACTTCTCTTAAGTAAAACGGAAAATTCTCCAAATTGATTTGCTGTCAATATGTCCTTCCTAAGAAAGACAGTCAAGAGAGGGCTGGATTTTTTTAAATTTATTTTTATTTTATGTGCACTGGTGTTTTGTCTGCATGTATGTGTGTGGTGTGAGTGTCAGGTCTCCTGGAACTGGAGTTCTAGACAGCAAGGAGCTGCCGTGTGGGTGGTGGGAATTGAACCCAGGTCCTCGGGAAGAGCAGTCAGTGCGCTTAACCTCTGAGCCATCTCTCCAGCCCCAAGAGCTCTGGATTTTGTAAACATTCCTGTGAAACTTGTTTGTCCTGCTAAAGTTTGTGCCCTTTCCTCTCACATGTTTCAGTGCATGTTTCCCGTCCAGAAGAATTCTCCCTGGCCTTTAACCAGGGAGGAATTTGCCACCTCAAATGCCACTGTGTAGCCACTGTGCCCAGAAATTAACTTTCTTTTTTTTCTATCAAATATAATTATTTTATTTTATTTTTTTCAAAGTTTATTAAATTATGAAAGTTTCCATTTCCACCCCTCCTCCCAACACCCTCCCACTCCCTCCTCCCCCTCCTCCTCCCTCTCCATCCCTAAGAGCAGTCAGGGCTTCCAGCCCTGTGGGAAGTTCAAGTTCCTCCCCCCTCCTTCCAGGTCCCTGAAGGTGAGTATTCGAACAGACTGGATCCCAAAAATCCAGTATATGCAGAGGAAACAAGTCCCAGTGTCATTGTCAGTGGCTTTTCAGAAAGGCTCCGGGCCAACCACATTCAGAGAATCCGGCCATATTCAGAAAATCTGGTTGGATCACATGCTCCTTCAGTCCCAATCCAACTGGCCTTGGTGAACTCTCATTAGATCAGTCCCCTTGTATCAGTGGGTGATCGCACCCCTCGCGGTTCTGAGTTTTTTTCATGTTCTTCCTCCTTCTGCCCCTCATTTGGACCATGGGGGGCTCAGTCCGGTGCTCCAATGTGGGTCTCCGTCTGTATCGCCATCCATTGTCAGATGAAGGATCTATGGTGATAAGCAAAATCTCCATCAGTATGGTTACAGGCCAAGGCCGGTTCAGGCACCCTCTCCTCTGTCTAGAGAACAGTCTGGGGATCTCTCCTTGGACCTGGGATCCCATTTATAATCAAGTCTCCTGTAAACCCTAAAATGACTCCCTTAGTTGAAATATATTCTTCCCTGATCTCATATCCATCCTTCCTCTCTCCCCCCATCCCAGTCCACCTAGCTTTCCCCATTCCTCCCCTACTCCCTTCTCTCTAACCCTCTCCCCTTCCAACAACCCTCCCACCGCCCCCCATGCACCCGAGGTTACCTGGGACTCTTGTCTATTTCCAATCTCTAGGCAGATAGCTACATGAATTTCAACAGGTTCACCTTCTTATTTAGCTTCTCTAGGATCACGAATAATAGGCTCAAAGACCTTTAATTATGGCTAGAATCCACATATGAGTGAATACATACCATATTCCTCTTTTTGGGTCTGGCTTACCTCACTCAGTAAAGCGTTTTCTATTTCCATCCATTTGCATGCAAAATTCAAGATGTCATTGTTTTTTACCGCTGAGTAGAACTCTAATGTGTATATGTTCCACACCTTTATTAACCATTCTTCTATTGAGGGGCACCTAGGTTGTTTCCAGGTTCTGGCTATTACAAATAGTGCAGCTATGAACATAGTTGAACAAATGCTTTTGTAGTATGATAGGGCATCTCTTGGGTATATTCCCAAGAGTGGAATTGCTGGGTCCTGAGGGAGGTTGACTCCCAGTTTCCTGAGAAACCGCCACACTGATTTCCACAGTGGCTGCACAAGTTTGCATTCCCACCAACAATGAATGAGTGTTCCCCTCATTCCACATCCTCTCCAGCATAGGCTATCAGTGGTGTTTTTGAGTTTGGCTATTCTGACAGGTGTAAGATGATATCGAATAGAAGACCCAGGTATTAACCCACAAACGTATGAACACCTGATATTTGACAAGGGAGCTAAAGGTATACAATGGAAGAAGGAAAGCATCTTTAACAAATGGTGCTGGCATAACTGGATGTCAACCTGTAGAAGAATGAAAATAGATCCATATCTATCACCATGCACAAAACTCAGGTCCAAATGGATTAAAGACATCAACATTAATCCGACCACTTTGAACCTGATAGAAGAGAAAGTGGGAAGTAGTCTACAAGATATAGGCACAGGAGACCAGTTCCTAAGCAGAACCCCAGGAGTGCAGACAATAAGAGAAGCAATGAATAAATGGGACCTACTGAAACTGAGAAGCTTCTGTAAAGCAAAGGACACTGTCAGTAAAACCAAAAGGCTACCTTCTGACTGGGAGAAGATCTTCACAAACCCCTCATCAGACAAAGGTCTGATCTCCAAAATATATAAGGAACTCAAGAAACTAGACACTAAAACTCTAATTAACCCAATTAAAAAATGGGGTACTGAACTGAACAGAGAATTCACAACAGATGAACTCCAAATGGCCAAAAGGCACTTAAGGTCATGCTCAACCTCCTTAGCGATCAGGGAAATGCAAATCAAAACAACTTTGAGAAATTAACTTTCTAATGATTTCCAACATTGTATTCACACCACACTCCCAGGGGCAGACAACTGGGGGGCACATTCCCAAATCTTAGAAGTATCATAGAGTTAATTACCACGTTTATAAGACATTCCTGGCCTCCTCTCTCCTCCTCAATGTGTGTGAGCTCACCCCTTTGGTGTGGTGATCTGGGAAAAGGAGGTGAGGAGGAGGCAGGGAGAAATGAGAATACCTTTAAAGGAGACTTCCTGACTAGCAGTTCCAAAATGTTATCATGCAGAATTCCTCTTACTCCTCCTAGCCTGTATTACATGTGAAAGATTAAAGACTGAAGTAACTTAGCAGTTTTATTGTATTTTATTTGGAAATAACAATACAGGCATGATGCACTGTTTTATGTTTTGAAGATAGATTTCGTTTGTTTGGTTCTCATTTCTCCTTTTTGTGTTTTATTTAAAGATAGAGTCAATGATATATCTAATACATGAATCCACTATCCTTTTAAAATGTCAAAACATCGCGCCTGGAGAGATGGTTTGGTGGCTAAAAGCACTGACTGCTCTTCCAGGCGACCTGGGTTCAGTTCCCAGCACCCACATGGCAGATCACAACCGTCTGTAACTCAGGTTCCAAGGGATCTGACTCCCTCACAAAGACATGGAGGTCAAACATCAGTGCACATAAAAATAAAAAATAATAATAATCAAAGAGCAGACCGTGGAGAGGAAGGAGGTCAGATGATAGAGGACCTGCCTACCGTGTACAAAGCCCTGGGATTGATGCCCAGCATCACATACAACCATATGTGTTGGCAAATGCCTATATTGCCAACACTCAAGAGGTAGAAGAAGGAGGACAAGGAATTCAAAGTCACCCTCAGTTAAAAGCCAATATGGGCTACATGAATCTTCTCCCTGAAAAAGAAAGTCAGACCATGAATGAAAGAGAGGAAGCTGTTTCATGCAAGAAGGTCCAGAGGGTCAGAATGTTTCTGCTAAGCCCAACCTAAGTCTCATGGCCAGAAACCACAGGGTGAGAGGAAAGAAAAGACTCCCAAAAGTTGTCCACTGACCTCCACACAGGTTCTGTGTCTTCACACACACACACACACACACACACACACACACACACACACGAAATGAGTGTTCAAAATGGGTAGTGAGACGGGTTAGTGTGTAAAAGGTACTACTGCTGCACCTGACAACCTGTGTTTGATATCTGGGGGCGCACATACTGGAGGGGAAGAAATTACTCCTAAATGTTGCCCACAAGGAGTGCTGCAGCGTGCCCACTGCAACACACACAAATACATAAGTTAGAAAGGAAATAAATAAGCACATTTTTAGAGAATGTGTATATAAAAAAGACAAAGCTGAAGTCTTTGTATTAGTCATGGCTCTCCAGAGGGGGGAAAATCAATGTGATGTATATTGTTTGGTTTTAATTTCTTGTATCCAATGGGTCATATGATCACGGAGCACTTAAAATCCTTACCTACTAAGCTAGAAACCTACGAAACCAGTTGTACAAGTCCATTCTGACAATCAATGGGCTCCAGACCCAGAACCAGTGTGTTGCCTCCAGCAGTCAGATAGGAGTTCCACCTTTCCTCTTGAGGTCAGCCTTCCTGATTCCTGTGGTCCACCCCCCTTAGGCAGGTGAGTTACTCTTGACTTTTTGTCACTGTGGCGAATACCTGAAGCAACAGAAGGAGTGATTTGTTTAGGTCATGGATTCAGAGGTTTCATTCCATGATCTGCACGCTTTCTTGTTTCTCAGCCGCTAGAAAGACAACACATCACATCAGAAGGGTGTGGAGAAGTAAAGACGCTCACGTCGTGGCAGGAAGCAGGACAAAATGGGGCTGGGGACAAGAAATCGCCCCCAGGACACATACCCAGCAGCCTACTCCAATCACACCACTGAGTGGAATTTGCGGCACCTCCCAAATTATCAGCTTAAGTCCATGAGGGACATTTCATAGTGGAACCATAACAGGAGGACAGCCACTGTCTTTTATCTGTCAATTCAAATGATATTCTCATCTAAAACCATCCTCATAGACCTCACACATAGTGTTCGGCCAGAAATCATGATCCTCTTTAGCTCAGTTGAGCTGATGTAAAAGTTAACTACCAGAATCCTCTTGACAACTACCCTAAGCCATCCTCCGTTCTTCTTCCCCTATATACCCACTTTGGGGATTGGTGCATATCATTAGAGACAAACCCCTTGTTTGGGTTTTTTATACATTTTTTATTGATATTTATTGAGCTCTACATTTTTCTCTGCTCCTTCAACCCTCCCTGCCTCTCTGCCCCTTCAACCCTCCCCCAAGGTCCCCATGCTCCCAATTTACTCAAGAGATATTGTCTTTTTCTACTTTCTACTTCCCATGTAGATTAGATCTATGTAAGTCTCTCTTAGTGTCCGCATTGTTGTCTAAGTTCTCTGGGATTGTGGTTTATAGGCTGGCTTTCTTTGCTTTATGTTTAAAAACCACCTATGAGTGAGTACATGTGATAGTTGTCTTTCTGTGTCTGGGTTACCTCACTCAAAATAATGTTTTCTAGCTCCATCCATTTTCCTGCAAAATTCAAGCTGTCGCTACTTTTTTCTGTCGTGTAGTATTCCATTGTGTAAATGTACCACATTTTCCTTATCCATTCTTCAATCGAGGGGCATTTAGGTTGTTTCCAGGTTCTGACTATGACAAATAAAGTTGCTATGAACATAGTTGAGTGCATGTCCTTGTGGCATGGTTGAGCATCTTTTGGATATATACCCAAAAGTGGTATTACTGGGTCTTGAGGAAGGTTGTTTCCTAATTTTCTGAGAAATCGCCACACCATCATGGTTTCAAAATCTTTCTCACTGGAGAGATAATCAAGTGAAAAGATCGAATTGTTTATATTTTTCCATTTTGAGGTACTGGAAATTAAAACCAGTTTCCTCAACATGCTATTGATACTTTTTTTCTGGTTTTGTAAAACATGCTCTAATGTAGGCCAGCCTGGTCTCAAACTAACTATGTAGCCAAGGATGACCTTGAACAACCTTGAACTCTTGATATTCTAATCTTCACCTCCCAAAGTACTGGTTTTATAGGTGTTCACCACTATGCCTGGCTGTGCTGGAACATGCTTTATAGACCAGGTTGGCCGTTAATACCACCCAGCCCAATATATTTTATGTGTATGAATCTTAACCACTAGATCATTCCTTCTGTAGTTTAAGAGAGTGCCCTCCACCCTACCTGCTTCCAATATCCCATAACTTTTGTGATTTTGGGGGCTGCATATTTGACTCAGCATGATGGCTACTAATCAGTCATGTGATAACTCAGATCACATACTATCTGCATGAGGTAGATGTTTACGGTGGCAGATACTAAATAACAAGGCTGGGATTTGGACCTTCGTACTTGACCCACGGGCCAACTATTGCAGTTGCTATTTATAGCCAGGCAGTGGTGCCACACACATCTAATCTCAGCATTTGGAAGGCAGAGGCAGGCTGATCTCTGAGTTTGAGGCCAGCCTGGTCTACAGAGGGAGTTCCTGGATAGCCAGGGCTACACAGAGAAACCCTGTCTTGAAGAAAGAAAGAAAAGAAAAGAAACTGTTACATGTACTATACTCTCAGGCATGACACTGATTACTTAATAATGTAACTGTCAATTTAGCTTGAGGTCTTTTCCACCTACTGCGAATACCAGTGAGAATAGGAGTCACTCAATAGTCCTCTCTCTCTCTCTCTCTCTCTCTCTCTCTCTCTCTCTGTGTGTGTGTGTGTGTGTGTGTGTGTGTGTGTGTGTGTGTCCATCCCTCTTCTGTATGTTCAGAGGATAGAACACAGGGTTGTGAGCTACACTCTAGCACCACATGTATCTTTTATCCTCAGAACCTAACCTTACAGGTGCCCTCTACAGTGTGTTGAAATCTGGGTCTGTAGTTCAAGGGTAGCGTGCTCACCTAATATGTGCAAGGCCCTGGATTCCATTGCTAACACCAAACAAAGAGTATGACAAAACAAACAGAGCCAGGCAGTGGTGGCTCCTGCCCTTAATCCCAGCACTCATGAGGCAGAGGCTAGTGGATCTCTTTGAGTTTGAGGCCAGCCTGTCTATAAAGCGAGTTCCAGGAAAGCCAAGACTGTCTTGAATAACAAAAGAATCAAACAAATGTGTTATTGCTAGATACATAGATGAATTATAGAATGATTTCCAAGTGTATAGGTAATTTTTTTATTGTTCTGTTGCTTTAAACTACTTTAGGGGGGGTTTCAAGTCAGGGTTTCTTTGTGTAGCCTTGGCTGTCCTGGAACTCACCCTGTAGACCAGACTGGCCTCCAACACACGGAGATCTGTCTGCCTCTGCCTCCTGAGTACTAGGATTAAAGGTGTGGGCCACCACCACCCAACTTGTTTTAAACTATTTTTAAGGGTAAAAATGTTCACATTACTATATACACTCTTTGATGAAGATTCAAATTATATTAAGGAGAAGAAAAGATGAATGTTTCTAAGTGATTAACTTATTGTTTATTGACATACTGCCAGCAACTGAAAAATGCAAGGCAAATCATTATATCAACGAAACTTATATGATGGTGGAATACGGCAGTTAATGTATAGCAGTGAGACTTCCTTCCTTCAACTGCTCAAAACTATAAGAGACGACAGAGACATATTATGCAGAGAAACTAGAGAGGAATGCAGTGAGTATCTGAAAATATTTTACTTGTTTTGTTGTGTATTTTTTTAAGACATAATTTCTCTGGTTGTCCTAGAACTTGCTCTATAGACCATCAGGCTGATCTCGAACTCAGAGATTTGCCTGTCTCTGCCTCAAAAATACATTTGATTTCTATTGAGGTAGAACTAAGATGCCGGGCATGGTGGCACATGCCTTTAATCCCAACACTCAGGAGGCAGAGACAGGCAAATGTCTGTGAGTTCGAGGCCAGCCTGGTCTACAGAGGAAGTTCCAGAATAGGCTCCAAAACTACAGAGAAACCCTGTCTCAAAAAAACCCAAAATTATTAACTAATTAATTAATTAAATGTATTGGAATTGTCTACAGTCAGAAATGATGATCTTCTTGCTAGTTTTGGTATTCCTGGACCCAAAACACTCCATTGCCTCCATGGTGTTCATGCCTTCTTTCCCCTTCTCAAAGACCGCAGGCTTGCCCTTCAACCACTCAGTATCAGCAATACAGATAAAAAATTGGGAACCTTTGGCCCACCATTTGCAATGGAGAAAGCAGACCCTTTAAGCTTCAGGATGAAGTACTTGTCCTCAAATATCTCCTCTTAGATGAACTTGCCACCAGTTCCATTATGGCATGTACAATCACCACTCTGGAACACAAATGCTGGAATGATTCTGTGAAAGGAGGAGCCCTTCCAACCAAATCCTTCTCCAGTAACCAGAGCACAAATGTTTTCTTCTATTTTTGGATTGTACGTACGTATGTATGTATGTATGTATGTATGTATGTATGTATTGCAAATAGCTCAAAAGAGACATGGCCCAAAGGCTCACCCTTGACATGATGCTAACATGTTATATGTTATATGGCTGAAAGCAAGTGACTAAAGGCGAGAGGAATAGCTGCAAATCGTGTGTGTGTGTGTGTGTGTGTGTGTGTGTGTGTGTGTGTGTGTGTTTGTGTGTATACCTGGCATGGGGTCTCACTAAGCAGCCCAGGCTAGCCCAGCCTCAAGCTTGTAGCCCTCCTCCTGCTTCCCCGGTTTACAAGGATTCAAGGTGGGGGACACTATACCTGTTTCGCTGCCCTACTTTTGTTCTCTTTTGCACTTTATTCAGACAGGGTCTCATGGAGCTCTAGGTGGCCATGTTTTTGCTCTTCAACTGAAAATGACCTTGAACTTTCAGTCCTCCTGATCCTCCAGCCTCAGACTTCCAAGTGCTGGGATTAGAGGCATGCTGTCACACACAGCTCATGTGTGTGTGGGGCTGGGGGACAAACCCATGCCTTAGAGCATGCTAAGGAAACAGTTTAAGACGTGAACTATAGCACAGCCCCCCTCCCCTGGGCTTACTTTTTTGATGGCACAATACAATTTTCTTGGCATAGTTTTCAAGATCCTTCATGATCAGACTACTACTTGCTTTTCTCACTGCTTTGATAACTGCCGTGATCACAATACCTGACCCAAACGACTTAAGGAAGTGTGGTGACTTCAAGGAGAATGACCCTTGTAAGCTTGTATGTTTGAATGCGTGGTTCTCAGTTGATGGAACAATTTGGGAAGGATTAAGGAGCATGATCTTGTTAGAGGAGGTATGTCACTGGGAGTGGGCATTGAGGATTTAAAGCCCATGCCAGGCCTAGTCTGTCTGTCTGTATGTCTGTCTCCTGCTTGTGGATCAGATCCTAGCTACTACTCCAGCACCATGCCTACCTGCCTGCTGCCATTCTCCCTGTTACAACAGTCATATACTCTCCCTCTGAAACTGTAATTCAGCCTCCAAGTAAATGCTTTATTGTATGAGTTACCTTGGTCATGGTGTCCATTCATGGCAGTAGAAAAGTAACTAAGATAGGAAGGGTTTATTTTGGCTCCAAGTTTAAGGGTATAGTCCATTATGACAGGAAAGAATTTACAACAGGAGTGTGAAGTTGATGGTCATATTGCACCTGCTGTCAGGAAGCAGAGAGAGATTAATGTTGATGCTAAGATTCCTTTCAGTCATCCCAAATGCCTATCCCATGGGATTGTACTACCCACATTTAGGGTTGGTCTTTTTTCCTCAGTTCAAATTCTTAAGTCTAGAAATACCTTCACAGAATGTCAAAAGTTGTGTCTTCTAGGTGACTCTAAAGTCAGTCAACTTAACAGTGAAGATGAATTATCAGTCACATCTGGATCCAAAATTACATATTTTTTTTCCAAGACAGAGTTTCTCTGTAGCTTTGGAGCCAGTCCTGGAACTCACTGTGTAGATCAGGTTTGGCCTTGAACTCACAGAGATGACGTGGGATTCCCCTCTGTATGCTGTGAATACCATTGGTTAATAAAGAAACTGTCTTGGCCTGTGATAGGGCAAAAGGATAGAACTAGGTGGGGAAAACTAAACTGAATGCTGGGAGAAGGAAGGTAGAGTTGAGAAAAGCCATGTAGCCCTGCCAGAGACAGATGCCAGAACTTTTACCCACTAAGCCACAGCCTCGTGACAATACAAAGATTAATAAAATGAATTAAATGAATATGTAAGAGTTATCTAGTAAGAAGCTAGAACTAATGGGCCAAGCAGTGATTTAATTAATACAGTTTCTATGCGGTTATTTTTGGAGTCTAGGCGGCCAGGAAATGAACAAGCAGCCTACTACACAGAAATCTGCCTGCCTCTGCCTCCCAAGTGCTGGAATTAAAGGCATGCACCACCACCACCCAGCTCAAAATTGTATTTCTAAATAACCTAAATTTTATTTTCCTAGTTGATGAGATAGCTCAGTGGATGAAGATGCTTACTGCCAAGCCTGATAACCTGAATTCTATCCTAAGGACTTACATTGTGTAAGGAATGAATCAACTCTCATGCGGTTTTCCCTGCTCTCCATATATGTGCTATGGCATGTGAATCTCCACTCATACACATATAAACAAGATTTAATAGAAAATCTTTAAAATAAACCAAGTATAGATCGTCTCATAAGAAACTACCCAAAGTTGCCTTTTCAGGGTCTGTTTTCCTAATCTTATACTTCCTTTTGGGCATTCGGATGTCAGGAGCATTGTCAAACTGTAACAGGGGAAACAGACATAGGAAGAAGCAATAGGAAAGTTTGATGAATATGTGTGTGTACACATATATCTGTACATATCACAAATGACGAATAAAGAGGTAATAATGAGCTATGTGTTTGATAGAAATGGGTCCCATAAACCAGGCGTGGTGACTTATGTCTGTAATCCTAGAACCCAGGGAGTAGAGGCGGGAGGCTCAGAAATTCAAAGACATCCTTTGTTCCACATCAAGTTCAAAGTTACACTGGACGATGTCAAGACACTATCTCAAAAACTGGACCCAAGCAAATTACTTCTCTTGATGTCTACACCCCTTCTAAATCTGACTGTGCTGCTCCTCATGTTAAGAGACTTAGTTTATTTTTCCTCCGGTTGAAATTTGGCTGAACATAACAAATAAAACATAGATGTGACACCCTGGAATTTCTGAGACCACGAAAGCTTCATGCAAAGTAGTAGCTTCTGCATTTGTCTTTGGTATACAGTTGCCATGGAAACGAGTCCAAGCTATCATGCTGAAAGGAGGCCTTGCATAGATATTGGCCTCTCTGTGACAGTCCCATCTGAGCCCCAACTGAAGGTTACCCAGCAGTAGCAGGCTGCAGCCATGAAGTCCAGGAAAGATCAGCAGAGCTGTCCTGCCATACCACAGAGTCTTGAGAAATAAAGCAAGCTGTTTTAATCCACTCAGTTTGGGAGATCTTTGTTACATAGTAGTAGGTAAGGATGTCAAGCTGGCCATGGGAAAGCGAATAGGAATTCTCCAGGAAAATAATGGGATAAAGAACTAGACTGGAGAATGTTATGTACAAGGATGCAACCTCTCAACAATGACAAATTGCACTGAGCAGTTAAAGAAAAAAATATAATGCAGAATGAAGAGGAGCTGAGAAAGTAGGGTAAGCTGGATCTAAGACTGGAGGAAAAGTGTTACTGGAGGAAAATATGTAATTTGGTGATGAAATTTGCACGTTTCTCCTTTACTGTTCCTCTACCTGCAAACTGCTTTCTTCCAACTTCTCCAAAGGACAGATCAGGTCCCTATATAGCTCCCTTCATTTTAATTACGTTGAGATCACTAAGAATCACGTACAGAATTTAGTCAACTTCCAGAAGGTGGCTTAGAGTTGGCATTCATTTTTGTTTTTTCTTTGCTGTTCATTTATGAATGACTCAAACATTGAGTTCCTAGCATATGCCAGGTGTAGCGCAAATAATAAAAACCCAGACACAGATATTGGGATTCAAGCTGAAGATCAGAAAAGCAAATGAGCCAACCACTACAGAGACCTTTCGATATCGCTCCTATCTCCAACTCCCTAGTGCTGGGATTAAAGGCATGTGAATCCAAGTGCTGGGATCACCTTTGTGTGAGCTCTGTTTCTCTTTTTCCTCTTTTAGACAGATTCAACTTGTGTAGCCCAGGGTGGCTTGAACTCAAAGAGATCTGTCTGCCTCTGTCTCCTGAGTCCTGGGATAAAAGGTGTGTGCATAAAACACAAATAATATACCTATAGGCAGGCACTGGGTATTCAGAAAAAGTAAGCCACAGTTTTTACCTTTTTAGAACTTTAGGTGTGGTCTGATGAGACTGACACGTGCAGCATGCTTGACCCCACAGAAAAAGGAAAGATCTCTCTCCCTCCCCCCCCTCTTTCCATGTGTGTGTTTGTTCATAAGTGGGGGGTGGGTGAAGGTGTATGTGTGAAGGCCGGAGGACAACCTCAGGTTTCATTCCTCAAGAGTCATCCATCTACAGTGTTTTTTGGGAAAGGGCTCTTTGGTACCAGGTGCTCACCAAGAAAGCTAGGCTGGCTGGCCAACAAGCCCCACGGGTCTACCTGTCTCCACCTCCCCAATACTGGGAGCACAAGCCCACCTAACCTTTGAAAAAGGAGCTGATTCTGGAAATCAATCTCAGGTCTTCATGATTGCAAAGCAAGTTCTTTGCCAACTGAGCTTTCCTCACAGCCCAGAAGAGATTTTTTTTCAGGAGAAAATCTTATTGTATAAGACAACAGGTCTTTCCTGAAAAAACGTTCACCAAGATCCCTCTTTGGAGCCAGGTGTAGTGGCTTATAGGTGTAATCCCAACACTTCTGAGGCAGAGGCAAAAAAACGTAGAATAACAAGCTAGCTAGCCTGGGTCACAATTTTGAGATATTCTCAAAAGAGAGGAGGAGGACATGGCAGAAGAATAATTTTATCTGTTTCTGCAATAATAGACTCTGGATTCATTTTTTTAAAATTTTGGTTTTTTGAAACAGAGTTTCTCTGTGAAACAGTCCTGGCTGTCCTGGAACTCACTCTGTAGATCAGGCTGACTTCAAACTCACAGAGATCCACCTGCTTCTGCCTCCCGAGCACGGGGATTAAAGGCGTGCGTCACCACCGCCCAGCTAACTCCGGATTCTTAATTGAACAGGCTGATTTGCTCTCCCCAACTTTAGTTGGACATCACCTGAAGTACTTGAAGATCAGCATAAACCTTGCTCCCCCAAAGTCACATGACACACGGTTAAACTTCCTTTTAAGTTCCTATATAATGTCTTTTGAAGAGCTCACTTTCAGAGTTCTTATAATTTTCCTTTCATTTTCTTATAGTTCAGTACCAGTTTTATGTTTTGTACATTTTTTTTGCTTTGTGTCTAATTTCACAGCTATTTGTAAGTCTTGGAGTACATTTCAAGCTAAAAATTGTCAGCTTCAGAGTCTCAAGGTAATTGCTTCTTTCCACCTAATTTGTTATTTTTATTTTCTTCCTTCCTTTCTTCCTTCCTTCCTTCCTTCCTTCCTTCCTTTCTTTCTTTCTTTCTTTCTTTCTTTCTTTCTTTCTTTCTTTCTTTTTTTCTTCTTTTATTATTTATTGGAGCCCAAAGTTCCGATGTAGCTGAAGCTTACCTTGAATTCCCAATCCTTCGGCCTCTACCTCCCACATGCTGGAACTATAGGTGTGCATCACCAAACCCACTTTTCCTCACTTTTAAAATGTTAATATTTTCTTCAGTACTCTTCACCCACTATTTCTTTGAGGTCATTAAAAATTATAGTGTGTAAACAGCAACCATCATAGCAGGATAATCCTGAGACTGCATTAGTGGCACCATACCTTGGTGGTAACCAACAGTTATCCAATAAGGCATAAAACTCACGCAACCAAAGGGACATCATGCCTGATACCAGAAACTTAGTCAACTACTTGGTGCTAGTGAAGTCATGGTTACTGGAGGAGAATCTACAACTGCTAATTACTAAACCAGCATAAGACCTGGCAACAATCTATAAACATTTGTTCTTTTACTCACAGATAAGTGTATTTGCCCTCATCAAGGAAACGTCTCTTTGCAGCAGATGGAGGCCATTACAGAAAACCACAGCCTATCAAAACGCAGAGTTGTGGAGCCCAGTCTTTACTGATACATCTGCAAAACAACTCCCACACCTAAGGGTCAAAGAACATTGCTGAAGAGCAGACAAAAAGATCGTAAGAGTCAGAGGATCAGCGAGTCTGCTGTGAGATTCTGTCTCCTAGAAATGTCAGAAGCTACACCCATGAAGTCTCACTAACATGATGGCCTAAACATGAGCTTAACATGACAACAACGATAAGCATGCTATGCGCATATGAACATGCATTTGGGGAAGGGAGCTCAAGGGGGCCTCAACAGTGCACAAGGGAATGCTGAGAGAGTGAGAAAATTGCCTTACTCAGGGAAGAGCGCATGAACTGGCTGGCTATCCAATACCAAATGGTCAATCCTGAAACCATATAATTACAGGTAATGTACACAAATCAAGCACGTTGTATTTATATATTTAACACACACACACATTTACACTCACATGCATTAAAAATTTAAAGATGTAATTACAGTATAGGGGCTGGGAAGATGGTGCAGTCAGTAGATTGCTTGCTGTGTAAGCATGAGGACCTGAATATGATAACCAGCAGCCATGGAAAAAGAGCCTGGCACTTTTAATTCCCATGCTGGGGAATCAGAAGGATTCCTGGGGCTTGCTGGCTAGCCAGGATAGCTTGATTTGTGAGTTCCAGGTTCACTGAGACACACTCAAAAAATAAAGTGAGAAGTGATTGAAAAAGGCACCCAAGGTTGACCCCTCTCTCTCTCTCTCTCTACCTCTCTCTCTCTTTCTCTCTCTCTCTAGCACACACACACACCTGCACACATCTGCATACATAGGCAGAGAAACATGCAAATAAATAAAAAATAAATGTAGAAATTACAGTATTAGTCTAGGGTGTAGCTCAATGGTACAGCTTGTGTTTGCAGCCCTGGGTTCCATACTCAGTGCATGTGTGTGCACATTCACCTAAAATATAGTCCTTTACAAGTTTCTGCAGTGCAAGGGACCCAGCTTACAGTTAAGTACACGTACTACCACTGAGTCACCACCTCCCATTCAGACTTTCCCTTTACTTTACATTTTTGATAGTATTCATTTTTGGTGGGGCTTTTCAAGTCAAGGTTTCTCCATGTAGCCCTGGCTGTCCTGGAACTCCCTCTGTAGACCAGGCTGGCCTCGAATTCAGAGATCCACCTGTCTCTGCCTCCAGAGCGCTGGGACTAAAGGCATAAACCACCACCTAGCATGATAGTTTTCTTTTCGATATATAATTTTACTTTAGTTTTAGTATATTTAACTTTCATTTATTTTCAGGAGTTAGTCCTCTCTGTGTAGATCCTCCATGTGGGTCCTGGGGTCAAATATAGGTCGTCAGGCTTGGCAGCAGGTGTCTTTATCCAGCAAGCCACCTCATTCTAGA
Source organism: Myodes glareolus (assembly GCF_982192425.1). Classification (NCBI taxonomy): domain Eukaryota; kingdom Metazoa; phylum Chordata; class Mammalia; order Rodentia; family Cricetidae; genus Myodes; species Myodes glareolus. Next base: position 33,424,013 of record NC_142053.1, on the reverse strand, counting down.
TCAGTCCTTTTGCCCTCTCTCGTTTCTCCACTCAGTAATCTTAATCCTGGGCTTGCTAATTCATGAGCCCGCTCATATTCCGAGATGGTGCTAAGATCTCTAAGACTCTAGAAAATTATTTTACTTCTTGCTTGAATAATATCGCTCAAGTTTTTGTAGGATGGAATATATCATCTTGTAGGTCTTCAAGGTGTTGCATAAAAGACTACTGAGGGCCAGGAATGGTGGTACATACCTTTAATCCCAGCACTGGGGAGGTAGGGGCAGGCAGATCTCTGAGTGAGACCAACCTACATATCAAGCTCCAGGGCTGCCAGGACTCCATAGAAAGACCCTGCATTATCCCATCCCTCAAAAAGCATACTGCACAAATTGGACTTGGTGGGTTAATTTAAAAAGTGAGGGGTGGTGAGGAGGGGAGAGTGGAGCTGCGAAGAGTTAGGGGGAGTAGTAGGAGATGAATACAATCAAAATACATTGCACGAAATTCTTAAAGAATAAAAATATATATTTTTTTAAAGAATGCATATTCTTCCAGGAAAAAATACTGTTTACAGGAATCTCTGCACATTAGTTGGACTTTCAGTTTATACATTATTCATTACTCAGCCACACCTATTCTTGCATATCAAACCAGCAGGATACAAACCAGATTTGACTTTGACCTGCAATTCTTTTCAGTTCTATATCAAGGTGTTAGCTTGATCAGACTTGAATTACCTCATTATTGACTCACACAGAATATTTTAATTAGAGAAGGTTCCAGTACTTAAACCATGGGCTAGCAGATTTTTCTTTTTACTCTCTCAAGAAAATAATTCCCCAACAGAATATCAAAGGCTAAAAGTCACATTTCTTCTGTCCCATTGATCTTATCCACGGGTCCTTTGGTGACTGTTATTGACCAAGTGTACATTCATGGTCTGAATACGGAATGTTTCTCAGAGGCTCCTGCGTTTGAGCACTTGATCCCCAGCTGCTGCTGGTATTTTGGAAGGTCCTTCAAGTGGAACCACGCTGGAAGAAAGGCTTGCTGGCCTGGCCCCACTTACTGTGTGCTTCCTGATAGAGAAACACTGTGAGCAGTTAGTGATCTCATGCCCTTGTCATCACGCTTTCCCCACCATGGTGGAGTCTAGCTCTTTTTAAACCACGAACCCCCACCAAAAGAACCCTCCACATTTTCTTGTATTATGTTGCCTCTTCTCAGGTATTTGATCATAGCAACAACAACAGAAATAACCAATACAGTATTCAAAACCTATACTTGTGCGAGGATGTAACTCAGTAGGGAGAGTGTGCCCTAGTATACCAGAAGCCTCAGGCTGATGGTCCCCGGCACTGCCTAAAATTGAGTGGTGGAGGCATAGCAGCCTGTAATGCAATCCTTACCATACCATCAGTGGAAGCTGAAGGATCAAGATTTAAATCGCATGCTTGGTCTCAGTTGGCTAGAAATGTAGACAAGTTTTCTTCTGATCTCCTCATATAATCCATTCATGCACATCCTACACACATCACACATACACACTAAACATGAGACATTTTAGACTCATATCTTCATTTTTAAGTAGAGTTGTATGTAGCCCAGGCTGACACTGAGTTCATTACATAGCCAAGGATGACCTTGAACTCCTGACCCTCCTACTTCTAAATCCCCAGTGGTGGGATTATAGGTATGTGCCTAGTTTTTGTGATGCTGAGGATAGAATTAGGACTTCGTGAATGCCAGGCAAGCACTCTATCACACCCCCAGTTCCTGTTTCATTTTTTAAAATTGTTTCCTAGGCTAGGCGTGGTGTTCCACACCTTTAATTCCAGCATAGGTGGATCTCTGTGAGTTCAACATAGAGAGACATTGTCTCAAAAATTCTTTAATTGCAATTATTTATTTCAGTGCGTGTGTGTGTGCGTGTGTGCGTGTGTGTATGAATAAATGGCAAGGTGCACATATGAAGGTCCGACTGGAAGGAGCAATTCTTTTCTTCTACCATATGGGTCCTAGGGATAAGTATTATACCCTTTGAGTCACCTTACTCTACCAGGCTTTTTCTTTTGGGTTCCAACAAGCTGCCAAATTATGATGGGGAAACTTATTAGTTATGAATGTCCGGCCTTATCTTATGCTCATTTCTGGCTAGCTTTTTGCCTTTAACTTAAATTTATCAGTTTCTCTTCACCTATATTTTGCCTTGGGCCTTTCTACCTTTCTTTCTGTATATTCAGCCTACTCTGTGTCTGCTGGCTAGCTGCTGCCTGGCTGGCCCTGAGCATTTCCCTCTCCTTCTCCCTCGTCCTCACTTCGCTCTCTCTTCCTCCCTCTTTTTTAGAGTTTCTCTGTGTAGCTCAGGCTGTCTTGGAACATGCTTTGTAGACCCAGTTGGCCTTGACCTCACATAGGTCTGCCTGCCTTTGCCTCCCGAGTTCTGGGATTAAAGGTGTGTGCCACCACTGTGTAGCCTCTCTTCTCTCTTTTTCTTCTCTGATTCGTTCTCTCTGCCAACCAGCCTTACCTATTCCTCTCCTGCCTAGCCATTGACTGTTCAGATTTTTATTAGACCAATCAGGTACCTTAGGCAGGCAAGGTGAAACAGCAACACATCTTTTCATAATTAAACAAATGCAGCACAAGCAAATGTAACATACCTTCACATAGCTAAAGTAATATTACACAGCATAAACAAATGTAACTCCTCTTTGTTTAGTTATTTCACAACATCTGATCAGTCCTCCTGGTTCATTTTTCATAGAAATCTTTATTGAGATAATTGTAAGTTAGCCTATAATTGTAAGATACAACAAGGAAAATGCATACATTCTGTCTAATTTTCCACCAGTAATAATATTTTGTAAAACTATAGTATCATGAGCTGAGGAGATACCTCTGTTGATAAAGTGCTTCTGTGTAAGATCAGAAACTGAGTTTGACCACAGAACCCACATCAAAAAGCTATGCATTACAGCATGTGCTTGTGATCCCAGTGATGGGAAAGTGGAGACAGGTGAATTTTTGCATCCAATTCATATATCTACCACCCATCAAGATTTTGAAATGAGCTGATAATGCAGCTCAAAGAAGAATGTATTCTTGCCTGTCAAGAATTCCATGTAGGAGGGATCTGTACAGATTGCGCATCACAAGTAGTCTTCTTGTTTAGGGATCAGCAGAAGTGGGAGGGGGACAACAGAGTGTAAGGCGAGTGAATATGATCATAATACAATGTGCACATTATGGAAATGACATGCACACCCATTGTGTGTATAATGCGTTATAAATTAAACCTTTAGAGGCTAGGGGTACGGTTTAGTACTTGCTGCACAAGCAATAGGACCTGGGGTTGGATTTTCAGAAGCCATATACGACCTGGGAATGATGGCATGCATCTGCAATGCCAGAGATGAGAAGGCACAGAAAGGAAGATCACTGGGGTTTGCAATAGCCAGCTGACCTAGACAAATCAGTGAGCACCAGGTTGAGAGGCAGATTAGAAAGATAGATAGATAGATAGATAGATAGATAGATAGATAGACAGACAGACAGATAGATGATAGATAGGAGAGACCTTGTCTCAAAAAGATGGTTAGGGGGCTGAAGAGATACCTCAGCAGTTAAGAAAGCTTATTGCTTTTCCAGAGGACCAGAGTTTGAGTCTGAGCACCCACACTAGGTGGCTCACAAACACCTGTAACTCCAGATCCAGGGCATCTGAACCCTCTTCTGGCCTCCAAAGTCATATACTCACACACATATACTTAAATGAATTATTTTAAAAGATTGTTGGGCTGGCAAGGTGGCTCCATGGGTAAAGGCACCTGCCACCAAATGTGATCACCTGCATTTAAGTCCTGGGACCCACATGGTAGAAGGAGACCACCAACTCCCATAGGTTGTCCTCTGACTTCCATACATAAGCCTCTACAGAACAAATAAATAAAATGTGAAAATGTAAGGAAAATAACAAAGACAACCAATGGCCTCCATATGCAAACACATGCATGGACACACACTCAATAAAATCTTTAGGCAGGAAAGAGAATTTTCCTGCTGCCTTTATTGTTGCTTTTTTATAACTACACTCAGCTCCCTCCTTTGAATCTTCCTTAATCCCCCATTTCTTAATTTCTATTCTTAAGAAACTTTCAGAAGTTTTCTTCATACATGGGAAACACACATAGTGATGCAGAATTGCAATTAAAGTAGATAAATGCCAACTTACTTCATTTGAAGAAAAATGTTTTCTTTTGTTTTAATTTTATTTCTGTGTATTGTGTATGGATGCTACATCTGGTGGCCAGAGAGGGTGTTGGACTCCATGGAGATGGAATTACAGGCAGCTATAAACTGTCTGATGTGGGTGCTGAGCACTTAACTCAGGTCCTCTGGAAGAGGAGCAAGCATTTTTAACCACAGAGCCATCTCTCCAGCCCCAATATATTTTCTTTAAAGAAAATTCAGCTTAGCTAAGCTACAAATTCAATTTAGTAAAGCTGGCCAACTCAGGCTGCTGTATTAGTGAGAATTCCCTGGAGGAACAGAACTTGCACTGTATGATTTATTAGAATGCCTTACAGGTTGTGGTCTGACCACTTCAACAATGCCTGTCTCTTGATTGAAAAGTCAAGAATCTGGTAGTTCAGCCCCTGAGGTTGGTTGTCTCAGCTGGTCTTCAGTCTTCCTTGGAATCCCAAAGATGTAGGTTCTAATAACAGAAAAGGAAAGCCTCAGTGGCAGAACAGAAGAACTTGGCAGCCAGAGTGAAGGCAAACAGGCAAAAAAAAACCCACAAGTTTCCTTTTGCCACGTCCTTTTATGTGGGCTGCCACCAGGAGGTGTGGTCCAGCTTTAGGGTGGGTCTCCCTACCTCAAATGATCCAATCAAGGAAATCCTTCACAGATGTGCCCAGATGCTTGGGTTTTAGTTGGTTTCAGAGGTACTCAAGCTGGAAACCAAGATTAGCCATCACAGACACAGTTCTAGCTGGTAATGGCTACTGGAGCCCTTTAGCAATGGGACTGATTTGGGCAGTGGTTTCCAGTTAGGCGTGATCACAAATCTGTCATCCTAACACTTGAAGGATAGAGGCAAACAGATCAGAAATTCAAGTCCACCCTCAGCTACATAGCAAATTCAAGCTCCCTGAGACCATGTCTCAAAACACACATACAGAAAAGCAATAGGCTCTATGAAAGGACACCAGCTCCCTTCCCTCCGATACTTTACACAGAATTTTGGGCTGAGGAGAAAGAAAAGAAAGTATTTTGCCTTTTTTTTCTTTTTCGAGACAGGGTTTCTTTGTGTAGCCTTGGCTGTTCCGGACCTCACTTTGAAGAATGACCTCAAACTCAGAGATCCACCTGCCTCTTAGGTGATATTTTGTTTGTGCTCTAACAAACAAAGCTTGCCTGGAGATCAGAGTGTGGAACTAGCCACTAGTTAACTATAGAGGCCAGGCAGTGGTGGCACACACCTTTAATCCCAGCATGTGGGAAAAGGAAACAGGAAGTAATTTGGTTGAGTAGAGAGAGGAAGTGATAAGGCTGTGCTGCTGTGACAGGACACAGGAGCTGAGCCCTTTTCAGCTGAGGAGTTGGCGAACTTAAGAAGTGCCTGTGGCTGGTTCCTTTGTCTCTCTGATCTTTCAGCATTTACCATGGTATCTGACTCCGGGTTTTTATTATTAAGACCAATTAGAATTGGTGTTACATGCCTCTGCCTCCTGGGTGCTGGGATTAGAGGCATGCATCACCACTGCCTGGGTTTTGCCTGGGATTCTTTTATCGAAGTGTTTACACACATTGATTCCAGACAGCTGAAACTTAGCTTAAGGAAAAGTCATGATTTCCCATTCTATTTCAATTTTTTTTTGAGGGAACCAAACAATCTAATTTGGAGGAGAGTCTGTTTAGAGAGGATGTTTTCCTGGAATGCATCCAAGCACATTAAGAGGAGTAAGCTTCAGAACATTTTTGCTTGTTCTTGGAAGGGATGCTATTCTTTTACATTTCTCTGAAGTGGCAAAATAGTAAAAGGTGCTCATGGGAAGGCTGCCTGAGTTAAAAGTCAAAATATTCCTTTCCTTCCACTAGAAGGGTTCCAGGTCTCCCTTCATAGAGGCTCTCATATTGCCTTAAGTATTCCCTTTTGTTTTCTGTTTCATGAATCTCAGCCCTTTTCTCTCCCCCACTTAATATTCTTATTTAATCTCAATATTCTTATTTCAGCACCTCTTTTCTTCTCCTGCTGTGATGTTATCAACCTAAAGAAGTCACTGGCTGTGGGTTCCACAAAGCAAGAACAGAGAAAAAAGAAAAAACAGACAAAACAGCCCAGTAAAGAAGAAATCTAGTATTCTGCAAAGACATGGAGGACATTTTACATTCTTTTTTAAAATTATTTATTTATTTTTTATTTTTTTCATGACCAAAGTTTCTAGCTCCAAATATTTGTTTTTTCCTAGTTCCAAATCTTTAGACATGAATATACAACAGGGAATGAACACAGAACCTAGGAAAGGGACCATTACCTAGGTAGGGGGTGGGGGAGCAATGGAGAGGGGAATAGCAAGGTACTCATGATCTAATTGGGAAAATGGGAAAAAGTGGGGCCTCAAATTAAGGAGGGGAAGATAAATGAATACAGAAGGAAGGAGGAGGGAGGAACAGAAGCCAGGAGCAAATCCAGTCTTGGGAGCCAACACAGTCCTGGGACACTGGCAGACCAGGATTGAGCCAACGACCAGATCCAGAGTCAGCGATCTCCACCAGAACAGGTCCAGCTCCAAGCCAGGGACTTCTGCAAGAGGGGATCCAGACCAAGATTTACAGAAACAGGTCAAAGCCAGCAGCCTAGGCCAAAGTAGGTTTGAGACAGCAAACTCCAAGGGAGCAGACCAAAGCACAGGAGTGCTGAGCTATCTCCAGGAACAGGAGTAACCAACGAGGTAACTAGAACTGTGACACTGACTGTATCACGAGGAACAACCATCTGAGCTTTGGATTCACTGGCACCTAGAAGATTATTCAACAGTATCTCAGACAGCCCCAACCACACCTATTAGAGGAAAAGATGAGTAGAAAAGGTAAAATCACATGCTACACCACAAAGAGCAACACAATACCAGTAAAACCTAAAGACCCTACAAAAGCAAGACCTGAACAACCAAATATGGATGAACCAGAAGAAAATGGCCTAAAAAATAACCTCAAGAGAATGTTTGAAATTCTAAAAGATGAAATGAGAAATTCCTTTAAAGAAATGGAGGAAAAACAAACAAAAATTGGAAGATATCAGAAAATCACTTTAAAAAAACAAGAAAAAGAACTCAAACATATAAAAGAAACTATTCAGGACTTGAGAACTGAGATAGAGGCAATAAAGAAAACACAAGCCGAAGGAATTATAGAAACAGAAATCATGAGAAAAAGATCAGGAACCACAAATGCAAGCATGAACAGCAGAATACAAGAAATGGAAGAGAGACTCCCAAGCACTGAAAATACAATTGAGGAAATAAACTCATCAGTTAAAGAAAACATTAAATCTAACAAAAGCTTAACCCAAAATATCCATGAAATATGGGACACCATAAAAAGGCCAAATCTTGAAATAATAGATATAGAAGAAGGAGAAGAAGTTCAACTCAAAGGCACAGAAATTTAACAAAATCATAGAAGAAAACTTTCCCTACCTAAAGAAAGATATGCCTATGAAGATACAAGAAGCTTACAAAACACCAAATAGACTGGATCAAAAAAAAAGTCCTCTCGCCACATAATAATCAAAACACTAAACATACAGAGTAAAGAAAGAATATTAAGAGCTGCAAAGGAAAAAGGCCAAGTAACATATAAAGGTAGACCTATCAGAATTACACCCGACTTCTCATTGGAGACAATGAAAGCCAGAAGGTCATGGTCAAAATTATGCAGACATTAAGAGACCAAGGATGCCAGCCCAGACAACTATACCCAGCAAAACTGTTGATCACCATAGAAGGACAAAACAAGATATTCCATGACAAATCTAGATTTCACCAATACCTAGCCACAAACCCAGCCCTACACAAAATACTAGAAGGAAAACTCCAACCCAAGGAAGATGACCACACCAACAAAAACACAGACAATTGATGATTTCATTACAGCAAATCCCGAAGAAGAAACAAATGCACAAATTAACATCACTAATGATGAAAATTAAATTAGCAGGAGCTAGCAACCACTGGTCATTAATAGCCCTTAATGTAAATGAACTCAACTCACCTATAAAAAGGCACAGGCTAACAGATTGGATAAGAAAACAGAATCTATCATTCTTCTGCATACAAGAAATGTATCTCAACCTAAAAGACAGACATCGTCTCAGAGTAAAAGGTTGGGGAAAAAAATATACCAATCAAATGAACCTAAACAAGGGGGTATAGCTATCCTAATATCTAACAAAATAGACTTCAAGCTAAAATCAGTCAAAAGAAACAAAGAAGGATATTTCATATTAATCACAGGAAAAATCTATCAAGAAAAAATTTCAATACTGAACATCTATGCCCCAAATACAAGGGCACCCTCATATGTCAAAGAAACACTTCCAAAGCTTAAATCATACATTAAACCCCACATACTAATAGTGGGAGACTTCAACACTCTCCTCTCACCACTGGACAGGTCAATAAGACAAAAAATGAACAGAAAAGAATATACCTTCTCCTCAGCACCTCATGGAACTTTCTCAAAAATTGACCACATACTCAGTAACAAAACAAACCTCAACAAATACAAAAAAATGGAATAACCCAATGTACCATATCAGATTACCATGGTCTAAAACTAGAAGTCAACAGCAATACCAATTCCAGAAAGCCCACAAACACATGGAAATTAAAACAATGCTCATCTGAATCATCAATGGGTCAAGGAAGAAATAAAGGGGGAAATTAAAGACTTCCTAAAATTCAATGAAAATGACCACACAACATACCCAAAAATCAATGGGTCAAGGAAGAAATAAAGGGGGAAATTAAAGACTTCCTAAAATTCAATGAAAATGACCACACAACATACCCAAATTTATGGGACACAATGAAAGCAGTGTTAAGAGGCAAGTTCATAGCACTAAACGCCTACATAAAGAAGGTAGAGCAATCCCACACTAGTGAATTAACAGAACATTTGAAAACTTTAGAACAAAAAGAAGCAAACTCATCTAAGAGAACTAGATGGCAGGAAATAATCAAATTGAGAGCTGAAATCAACAAAATAGAAACAAAGAAAACAATACAAAGAATCAATGAGACAAAGAGTTGGTTCTTCGAGAAAATCAACAAAATAGACAAACTTTTATCCAAACTAACCAAAAGGCAGAGAGAGAATATCCAAATTAACAAAACCAGAAATGAAAAGGGGGACATAACAACAGACATGGAGGAAATACAGAGGATCATCAGGTCATATTTTGAAAACTTGTACTCCACAAAATTGGAAAACTTAAAGGAAATGGACAACTTTCTGGATAAGTCCCACATACCAAAATTAAATCAAGACCAGATAAGCAAATTAAACAGACATAGAACTGATGAAGAAATAGAAACAGTCATCAAAAGTCTCCCAACCAAAAAAAAGCCCAGGACCAAATGGTTTCAGCTCAGAATTCTACAAGACTTTCAAAGAAGAACTAATACCAATACTTCACAAATTATTCCACACAATAAAAACAGGGGGAGCATTGCCAAACTCTTTTTATGAGGCTACAATTACCCTGATACCCAAACCACAGAAAGACATTACTAAGAAAGAGAATTACAGACCAATCTCACTCGTGAACATTGATGTAAAAATACTAAATAAAATACTAGCAAATCGAAACCAAGAACACATCAGAACCATCATCCACCATGACCAAGTCGGCTTCATCCCACAGATGCAGGGATGGTTCAACATATGAAAATCTGTCAATGTAATCCACCATATAAACAAGCTGAAAAATAAAAACCACATGATCATCTCATTAGATGCCAAAAAAGCATTTGACAAAAATATAACATCCCTTCATGATAAAAGTCTTGGAGAGAACAGGGATACAAGGAACATACCTAAACATAATTAAGGCAATATACAGCAGGCCAACAGCCAACATCAAACTAAATGGAGAGAAACTCTCACGAATCCACTGAAATCAGGAACAAGACAAGGTTGTTCACTCTCTCCATATCTATTCAATATAGTTCTTGAGGTCCTAGCTAGAGCAATAAGACACCAAAGGGAGATCAAGGGGATACAAATTGGAAAAGAAGAAATCAAACTCTCACTGTTTGCTGATGATATGATAGTTTACATAAGTGATCACACAAATTCTACCAAGGGACTTCTACAACTCATAAACACTTTCAGCAATGTAGCAGGATATAAGATTAACTCAAATCAGTAGCCCTCCTGTACACAGATGATAAAAGGGCTGGGGAAGAAATCAGAGAATCAACATCCTTCACAATAGCCACAAATAGTATAAAATATCTCGGCGTAACTCTAATCAAACAAGTGGAAGACTTGTATGACAAGAAATTTAAACCTTTGAAGAAAGAAATTGAAAAAGACATCAGAAAGTGGAAAGATCTCCCATGCTCTTGGGTAGGTAGAACTAACATAGTAAAAAATGGCAATCTTACCAAAAGCAATCTACAGATTCAATGCAATGCCCATCAAAATCCCAGCAAAATTCTTCAAAGAACTCACAAGAACGGTATTCAACTTCATACGGAAAAGCAAAAAACCCAGAATAGCCAAAACAATCCTGTACAATAAAAGAACTTCTGGAGGCATCACAATCCCTGACTTCAAACTCTACTACAGAGCTATAGTACTGAAAACAACCTGGTATTGGCATAAGAACAGACAGGAGGACCAATGGGACAGAATAGAAGACCCAGATATCAATCCACACATCTTCAAACACCTGACCTTTGATAAAGAAGCAAAAAATATCAAATGGAAAAAAGAAAGCATATTCAACAAGTGGTGCTGGCATAACTGGATATCAACATGTAGAAAAAGGAAAATAGAGTCATATCTATCACCATGCACAAAACTCAAGTCCAAATGGATCAAAGACCTCAACATAAAGCCAGCCACACTGAACCTTACAGAAGAAAAAGTGGGAAGTACACTTAAACGCATTGGTATAGGAGACCATTTCCTAAATATAACCCCAGCAGCACAGACACTGAGAGAAACAATTAATAAATGGGAACTCTTGAAACTGAAAAGCTTCTGTAAAACAAAGGAGACAGTCAACAAGACAAAATGACAGCCTACAGAATGGGAAAAGATCTTCACTAACCCCACATCAGACAGAGGTCTGATCTCCAAAATATATAAATAACTCAAGAAATTGGACACCAAAAGATCACATAAGCCAATAAAAAAAAATGGAGTACAGACCTGAACAGAGAACTCTCAACAGAGGAATCTAAAATGGCTGAAAGACACTTAAGAAAATGTTCAACATCCTTAGTCATCAGAGAAATGCAAATCAAAACAACTCTGAGATTCCATCTTACACCTGTAAGAATGGCCAAGATCAAAACCACTGATGACAACTTATGCTGAAGAGGTTGTGGGGGAAAAGGGAACACTACTGCATTGCTGGTGGGAATGCAAGCTAGTATAGCCCCTTTGTGGCGATTTCTCAGAAAATTAAGAAACAACCTTCCTCAAGACCCAGTAATACCACTTTTGGGAATATATCCAAAGGATGCTCAATCTTGCCACAAGGACATGCGCTCAACTATGATCATAGCAGCTTTGTCATAGCCAGAACCTGGAAATGACCTAAATGCCCCTCAATCGAAGAATGGATAAGAAAAAGTGGTACATTTACACAATGGAACCCTACACAGCAGAAAAAAATAACAACAGCTTGAATTTTGCAGGAAAATGGATGGAGCTAGAAAACATTATTTTGAGTGAGGTAACCCAGACACAGAAAGACAACTATCACATGTACTCACTCATAGGTGGTTTTTAAACATAAAGCAAAGAAAGTCAGCTTACAATCCATAATCCCAGAGCACTTAGACAACAATGCAGACACTAAGAGAGACTCACATAGATCTAATCTACATGGGAATTAGAAAGTAGAAAAAGACAAGATCTCCTGAATAAATCGGGAGCATGGAGACTTGGGGGAGAGGCAGGGGGAGCAGAGAAAAATGTAGAGCTCAATAAATATCAATAAAATGTATATAAAAAAGAGCACAGGTTGCCAACATAATTGCCTAAATATGAGTTGGAAAAGGATAACAATAGACTTGCTAAAATGGACAGAGACAAGTTCCAAAGGCATCAACCCTACACAAAGAATTATGGTGAACAAAAGAATGCTGAGAGTGGGAGAAATAATCTTCTCCAGGGAAGAGCACACCAATTGGTTATCCACTAACAAATAGTCCTGAAAACATATCTACAACTAACAGACTATGCAGGCTGTATTTATTTGAGAATGTATACATTTTGAACACACACACACACACATATAACAACAGTTAACAAGGAAAGAAGGCATGAATTTTAAATAGAGCAAAGAGGGATGTATAGCAGGATTTGGAAGGAGGAAACAGAAGGGGGAAATGATACAATCTCAAAAAAATTAAAAAAAATGGTTTTTAAAAAACAAGGCGTGGTGATCTGTTTTGAATTTTATTCATTTATTCTCCCTCTTCTCTTCCCACCCTCCCACTTCATCTCTCCTTGATCTACTCCCCTGTTTCCCTTCTGAAAAGAGCAGGCCTCCCAGGGCTATCACGCAAACATGCCGTAACAAGTTACAACAGGAGTAGGCACAAGCCTCATATCATGCCTAGCTGAGGCAACGCAGTAGGAGGTAAAGAGTCCCAAAAGCAGGCAACAGAGTCATAGATAGCCCTCGCTCCCACTGTTAGGAGTCCCACAGCAACACCAAGTCACACAACCATAACATACATGGAGAGGACCTAGTTCAGACCCTCAGACCTAGCTCATGCTCTCTGACAGGCGTTTCAGTCTCTGAGCCCCTGTGAATCCCGGGTAGTTGACTCTATGGACTGTGTTCTTGTGGTGTTCTTGATCCCTGTGGCTTCTACAAAGTGATGTCCCCTGTAAGTCTCAGGCATTTGAGTACTTGATCCTCAGGTGATTTTGGCGGGGGGGGGGGGGGCGGGACATTAGGAAGTATGGCCTTGCTGGAGGAAGCGTGTCACTGTGGGCAGGTTTTTAGGTTTCAAAAGACTTGTGCTATTCCCGGTGTGTTCTCGGCTTCCTGCTTGAGGTATGAGATGTGAGCTTTCAACTCTTCTGGCTGCTATGCCTTTGCTCTGCCATCATACACTTCTGGAACTGTTACCCAGTTAAATTTTGTTTTGGTTTGTTTTTTGGATTTTTCGAGACAGGGTTTCTCTGTAGTTTTTGGTGCCCGTCCTGGAACTAGCTCTTGTAGACCAGGCTGGCCTCGGACTCACAGAGGTACACCTGCCTCTGCCTCCCGAGTGCTGGGATTAAAGGCATGCACCACCACTGCCCAGCTCCAGTTAAATGTTTTATACGTTGCCTTGGTCGTGGTGCTTTATCACAGCAATAGGAAAGTAACAAACACACAGGCTTTCAGTGTATAGGTTGGCCTAGAACACACAGACCCGCCTCTCTCTGTCTCCCAAGTGCTAGGATTAAAACCATGAGTCACCCATGCCCGACTCCTTAAAATGTTTAAAAACTACATTTATTTATTTGTATGTGTGTGGAGGTCAGAGGTCAGCATGTGGGAATTAGTTCTGTTCTTCCACTGTGTTGATCAGGAGTATTAAACTCATGTACTCAGGCTTGGTCACAAATAGCCTTTACTCGCTGAACCATGTCACTAGTAGAGGCCATTCTTTAGCAAGCATGAGGTCCCAAGTTGCATCCCTAGCACTGAAAAGCTAAAAATTATTTAATTTTTCAAAAGAAGAAGCCCAGCCTTAGAGTTTAATGGAGTGATTGAGCTGATCTTTGCGTCCTTTGGAGCCTGTTCTCACAGAGCAGATGGATGAATCAAGTTCAGTGGAAAAACTGAGAAATGGGAGGAATAGCTGGAAAACTATAATCAGCCAAAGGAAAACCAAAAGAGTTAGTGATCCTTACCATTATTGTGGTCTTCATTTTATTCTATGGTGTGTGTGTGTGTGTGTGTGTGTGTGTGTGTGTTTGTGTTTGAGAAAGGTCTCACTACATAGCCCCTTGGCTGCCCTGGAGTACCCTGTGTAGTTCAGGCTGGCCTCAAATTTGCAGTGATCACCTCCCTTCAGCCTCTTGAGTGTGAGAGCTGCAAGTGCGTGACACCATAAACTGCTACATATTATTTTAAAGATATCTGGTATCAGTGGCTAAATAACGTAGTAGTCACTTGAGAACAGGAAAACCTACCTGAGCCGTGTTATTTTGAATACCTATTAAAGAGCAAGCAAGTCTGAGACTCACTGCCGTGTGTAATTATGCCCTTTGAAAGCACGATTCATCCATGGATCTCAAAGCGCATTACCCATCTTAATTATTTTTCATAACACTTCCATGAAACCATTATTCCCTGCAGACCAATGAGAACATGGAGACAGAAAGGTTATGAGGAACCTTCATCATCATGAATCACTCCACTTGCTCAGTTGCTACTATTCCCAATTTGTCATCTGAACTAATGAACCATTTCGAAATGAAGGAGTGGTTTGAACTGTGCTTTAAGTGAATTGTGGCTTCTTTTTTGTTTGTTGGTAGTGGTTGGAAGCAAGGGAGGCTTAATTCTTCCTGAGATGAAATTTATAGAAATGCATTTTAAATACTGAAGATGCATGCCAGCACACATACACAAGTCTATACTGCGTGTACGGGGTTTGTTGTTTTCCATCATTAACCTCACATAGAAAACAAAACAAAATAGCACACACACAATAGTAGGTTATAAGGGTTGGAATGTTCTCAGATCCCTTAGCTTTGATGGCATTATTTTTATCAAATTTCCTGCAGTCGTTGGCCCACAAAGTCATTTGCCTTGTTTTTCTGTCGTGACCGTATACACCAAGGTTTCATCATCTTTTCCCACTCATGACCTATGAAATTTTTTTATGCAGGAAATTTCTACATAACCTTGAGAATATAGGATATTAAAGAGGCACACAAATAAAACTTTCATTGATAATAAATCATTAAAATGTATTAAACAATAATTCTTTGATATACACTGAACAAAATTTGCATACCAAGATGATTGTGTTTGTATTTTTACACAAAAAGAAAATAGCTTGCTGAATATTGAATGGTGCAGGACATAATGTATACTTAACTTTTTCATCGTTGATTAGTGTTTTGATTTTATATCTTTCATTGCTGATAATGACACTTCAAATAAATATATAGCACCAAGTACCAGAAGTATGTTTAAGGCAATTTTGGAAATTGTTAGAAATGTTTTCCTAATGTCATGTCCTCATACACTGAATGACATTTTAAAAAGATTTGTTTTTTATTTTTAAAATTATGTGCATGTGTGTGGTTTGTACATGCTAGTTCAGGTGTCCTTGGAGGCCAGAGGCATCGGATCCCCCCTGGAACTGGCATTACAAGACACCTGATGTGAGTACTGGGGAGTGAACCCAGGTTCTTTGCTAGAGCAGTAGACACTGTTAAAGCCAGGTCTCCAGCGCCCTGAACAATTTGTTATGTATATCAAGTCAGCAACTCTAACATCAATTTTTAAAATTAGTTTTTCTATAAAGATTAATTAATCTTTATTTTATGTAAACGAGTGTTTTGCCCACATGTCTGTGCACCCCCGGTGTGCTGTGTGCTGGAGGCCATCAGAAGACGGCCTTGAAGCCACTGAAGTTGGAGTTCAAATGACTGTGAGCTGCCATCTAGGCGCTGGCAGAATCAAACTCAAGTCTTCTGGAAGAGCTAACCAATGAGTCATCACTTCAATTACCCAAATTAAACATTCCAATACAACACAATACAATGATCTCCTGACCTGATACTTACTTGATAAGGAGCGATGGTAGGAAAATACTTTTTGTTTAATAAAATTATGCCATTACATTTCTAAAAGAGCAGAAAACTTTCTATGTACGGCACAAAACACTGATTCATAGCCCAATAGTTTCAAATCTGAGTCAGGGTGTTTCATGCAATGCTTATTGACTTGCACAGCGCAAAACTGTTCGCAAATGTTGTATGCTCAGAAGCACGGCTGCAATGGAGTCGTGTGATGCAACGCAAGTGAACACCACCCACTTGGATTCACTGCGCATTCATTTTGAAATAATTTTGCTGTTGTTGTTGAACATTCAGAAACGTTTTGCTGTTGCTAAATTTTTCATGACTCGCACATTTACTTATATGATCCCATATGTGCTTGTTACCCACCGTATAAGAAGCTAAGGTTACCGCGCGGTAGTGGCATGTGCCTTTAATCCCAGTACTCGGGAGGCAGAAGCAGGTGGATCTCTGTGAGTCTGAGGTCAGCCTGGTCTACAGAGAGAGTTCCAGGACAGGCTCCAAAGATACAAAAAGACCCTATGTCTCAAAAAAGAAAGAAAGAAAGAAAGAAACAAACAAACTTTGACTCTTCTTTCTTCCCTTCCTTCCTTCCTTCTTTCTCTTTTTGCACAACACTGAGAATGAAGCCAAGGACCTTGTGAATTCTAAGTACATGCTTTACCCCAGCCCTCTAAGACTTCTTTTTTCTATCCTACTTTCCAGAATTTCCAGCAAGCACATAATACATAGTTTGATTTAATAAGATTAAAAGACTAACCATAGTTTCATTAAAGATCAGTAGACAAAATCCAGCCCCGGAAATGGTCAGGCATGGGGGTTAATGTCTCTAATCCCAGCAAAGGATGTATAGACAATTGAACCTCTGTGAGGTTGAGGCCTATCTGCTCTACATACTGAGTTCCAGGCCAACCAAGGTGACATAATAAGACTATGTTAAAAAAGAGAGATTTATTTTTATTTATGTGTACATGTATCTGTGACTCTCTCTCTCTTCCCCTCCCCGTGTGTGCCACATGTGCACAGGTGCCCAAAAAGGTCGGAAGAGGGCACCGTCTCCTGGAACTGGAGTTGCAAGTGGATTGCGAGCCACCTCATGTGGGTGATAGAAATCAAACTTGGGTTCTCTGGAAGAGCAACAAGAGTTCTTAACCACTGAGCTATCTCTCCAGCCCCAAAGTAGTTTTATTTAAAGATATATTTCAAATAAAGGGGAACCTATGTCAGGCTTGTGTAGTTCATCCAGCCCCGAAAATGGTTTAGACAACAGGTGCCAAGTGAATGAATATTCTTTTCCTTATGTTTTAGCATAAATCCCCCAAACAGCTTGAGAAAATAACTAGTTTGTTTCTCTGAAGTTCAGTATACCTCATTTAATCTTTGTTTCTTGAATGTGGCAACAACAAGAGAAGAGGGAATCAGAGAAAATTTATCTTAAACAGATATCCCAAAAGATATAGCGTACACAAAGAGCCTTAGGCTTGGAGACACAGCTAATGGAATACTGTGTTTGCCCGACATATGCAAGACCACTGGTTCCCAGTCCCAGTACTACCAAAAAGAAAACTCAAAATAGCCTGGAAAATTCTCAGTAAATGCCTTCAGACCTCTTTGAACTTC
This sequence comes from Myodes glareolus, assembly GCF_982192425.1. Classification (NCBI taxonomy): domain Eukaryota; kingdom Metazoa; phylum Chordata; class Mammalia; order Rodentia; family Cricetidae; genus Myodes; species Myodes glareolus. The sequence goes on along the minus strand of NC_142053.1, from coordinate 33,406,345 downwards.
CATTTTTAAGGCTGGGCACTTGTAATGCTAGCTACCTTGGAGGCAGAAGAGTGGGGAGAGGCCTGCACAGGCCATATAGTGAGATCTTGTCTCAAGACAAATCATCCCGTTTTTCAGTTCTTCGGATAGCCCAGCTTTGTGACTCTGAGCTCTGCCGTTTCCCTCCAGCCAGGATTCTTTTCCTCCAGGACGTTAATGATCTCTTCTTGGAACACTTCCATCATACCTTCCCCCACATTGTTTGAACCTTTTGCCCTTCATTGCTCTATGACAGGAAGTCTAGAACACAGCCTACTGGCACACAGTAGATGGCTTATGTTTGTTTTAAAAAGAATAAATCGAATATGTCAGAGTGCCTGCAATCACTAAATTCTGGAGGCAGATGCAGGATTGAGACTTCCAGGCCAGCCAGGGCTACACAGTGAAACCGTGTCCCCCCGTGACGTTTAATCTTCATGATCTACTCTAGGAGACACACCTCTGAGGGTGTCTATAAAAAGTATTTCCAAAGGGCTTAACTAATGAGCGAAGACCTAACCTGAATGTGAGTGGCACCATCCCATGGACTCAGGTCTGGGACTAAATACAACCAGAGAATAGGACATAGCAAATTGAGCATCAACGTTACCTTCTCTATGTCCGAATGGACAATACTCCCAGTGGTCCAAAGAAACCCTTCCTTAAGTTTCTTTTGACAACAGCAAAAAAAAGTCACTAATACAATTTCCCCAAAGAAAACAATTTTTTAAAGAAAAAATCAGTATGGATTTCAGAAAATATATTTCTTTTCCATGCATCCCATTCATTTATTCATGTGTTCATTCATTCTTTCACATAATGTTCATTCAACATATTTTCTTCATGCTGAACAATAATTAACTCAGTGTTCAGTGATGGCCTACTAATGGACTAGGTAGTGTCCTCAGCACTGGGGACACAGAGACTATAGAGATAAGCAGCAACATCCTGGCTTCCAATGTTTGCCTTATCGATGTAATTATAGAGTTCCTTTTTCTTTTTTTCTCTGTCGCTAGGGATGGAACTTAGTGCCTCAAACACATTAGGTAAGCCCTTTGCCACTGACCTACTTACCCTCAGCCTCCATTTCCAAACTCTTTTTATTTGCTCTTAGACAGTCTCACTATGTAGCCTAGTCTGGCCTCGAATTCCTGATCCCCAAAAGGGTGTCATCAGTGTCAACCCTCCCAATTGAAATTAGATATATACTTACATCTTTTGGATTTTTAGAGTCATCTTATCAATTTAAATTTAATCACTTAGATGGATGAAGGTTTAAATTAAATAAGGCAGATTAAGGACTCCACATACCCATTTTTGCTCCTATAATTTTGTGGTTTGATATCATATGAAGCCAGGTCTTTTCACGAAAAAAAAAGAAAAGAAAACAAAACAAAACCAAAAAACAAAACAAAACCAAAATCTTGGATTTGGATGCATACATGTCAGACAACAAGGCAGTCGACTCAAAACAAAACAAAACAAAAACAAAAACAAAAACAAAAACAAATCCTGGATTTGAATGCATACATGTCAGACAGCAAGGTAGTCGATTTAGCTAATTCATGCCAAACATTAGCTAGAAACAGCTTTACTACCTATAAGAACAGCTTGACTGGTGATTCACCATATGATTTAGGTGAGTCATGTAACCTCTATGTCTAGGGCTCCTCGACTGTAAATTACATAGATGGTGCAAATATAAGAAATGAGACGCATGATGGCAGGGTATTAAGAGTACCAGAGTAACCAAGTAAGGGCTCTTGGGTGGCTGAGATGACTCAGTGGGTAAAGGTACTTGTAGCCAAGCTTGACCACTTGAGTACAAATCCTGGGTCGCACATGGTGGGAGTAGAGACCAATTCCCCCAAGCAGTCCTCTGACATCCACATGGCTTCTGTGGCATGCACACCCACATAGGTATGAAATAAATGAATAAATGCAACAGGAGTAAAGGCTCTTGTGGCTTTGCCTCTATTTGCCTGCATGAGTTAGGCAAGTTACCTAACTTCCCTGTGGCCTTTTCACTACTTTCAAAATTATGAATAACTGTTCATTTCAGGGGGAAGTTGTAAAACGAAGTAGGTAAAGCACTTTGAAAATTATCAAGAAATCCGGTGAGGACACAAATTATCATGCCTAAATGTTTTACATATTCTCATGATCATATGTTAGAAAAGTGATTTGACTCCCCCAAATTCTTATGTGAGGGTCACTACTGGCTTGCTGCTCTTCTTACAGTGCTGGGAATTGAACCCAGGGCCTCAAACCTGCTAGGCAAAGTGCTCTATCACTGAGCTATGTCCCTACTTCCCTATGTGACGGTCAATTGAATGTCTGGATTTAAGAACATAGTTTTTTATGATTTCAGAGAGCAACAATTTTCCCCAACCCGCCCCCCGCCCCGAGCCATTACACATTCTTCTGATTTAAGCACAACACATGACCACGCAAAGAGAAACTAGATGTAAAGCATTTTGAGAGCTATGAAAATGGCCACGAACGCATTTCATCATCCTAGACCCCTGATTAATCAGGCACAGGTCCTCAACAGCTCCATTTTGTGTCAAACGAACCTGTAATTAGTTCAATACACTCTAATTAGAGGACGGATCCCTCAGGCTCACTGAGGGTTTATTCCTTTTAACTCTCTTTCATGTACGATTTTTCACATGGTCTTCACAATCACACAAGGCAGGAGGAACAGGAATGGTTATACCCATGTCTGAATAGTTCTTGTTATGCTCATTTCATGTAAGTGAAAAAAACACTGATTTATAACTACTGCTAGCACTTGTCTTTTCCATCAAGCCTTACAGCTCACATAAAATATAACATAGCTGAAAAGTTTATAACAGAAAGCCAAGAAGTAGAGCCAAGAAGTAGATTATTTTAATAATCAAATAAAATGTAGTTGAAAGAAAAACAGGTTTTTCCAGATGTGTTAGGACATACTCTTAATGATTAACACAAACATTTGCTAATTTTTTACCAAGAAAGCCATGATCCATGTTTGAATATTCTAAGAAATAAAATTTTAGAAAGTTTTTCCCTATTTCAGAAGATTAATTTAAAAAAAAAAGACAAAAGATTTTATGGGGGTGGGGATTTGGAGTCTCTTGTTTGAATAGCAATTCCTTGGAAACATCAGTTGCTTTTCACACGCTCTCAAGTATTCCGTTCTTTCTTTTGCCTCAAGACAGTTGTTACTGATCTTGCAGAAGCACAGCCTAATTTCTCACAAAGTAAGTTCCAGTATTTAATGAGAAAAAACATTTTTGATGCTTTAGCCAAAAATGTAACTCTCTATAAAAACTCCTAGTAATAATCATCTATTAATGTAATAAAGCTAAGGAATGACACTGTGCTCAAGCACAAAGACAGATAGACAGACAGACAGACAGACACACACACACGAGAAATGGATATAACAATGAAAGTTTATTTTTAAAATGTACATTGGGAAGGGGACTGGAGAGATAGCTCAATTAAGAGCATTGGCGCCTCTTCAAGAGGACCCAAGTTCAACTCCCAGCACCCAGAAGGCAGCTCATAACTGAACTCCAATCCCAGGGGTTCTGGCACTCTCACAGAAATATACATGCAGGCAAAACACCAATGTACATGAAAATAAATCAATCTTAAAATATATGTTGGTAATTTTAAGTGTAAAATACATATTTGGGGCAGTAGGTGTAGAGTTTGGTGATGGAGTATTTTCTTACTATAAGTGAATCTCTAGGTTTGATCCTGGGAAATGCTGACTTTATCTATCTAAATACATACATACATATTGACAGTAAAAGTTATTGCAATGAGATTTTGAAAGTCAGACATTATGGTGCATGTATGCCTGTAATCCCTGCTGGCCAGCCTGAGCTCCATTGGATCCTGTCTCAGGAAGAAATTAGGTTTTGGAACAATAGCACTGATTCAATACACAGTATCTCAATTAGTTATATTTTAGATTTTCCTCAGTTTAAATTCTTCAGTGGAAAGAACAAAATAATGAAAATCTGATTCTCCTGGGTTCTTATTTATTTATTTGAAGCCAGTATTCTTCTGATATCTATACAGAAGCTTAAGGTTAACTAGTATAGGCCCATGCAAAAGATTTTCTGTGCTGTTGTCATTAATTATGAACCATTACATTGTCTTGGAAATCTCATACAAACTTAAGACTTGACATACTAAACTGTCATCTAGCCTTATACCTATCGAAATTGTTACTTTAGTTGCAATATAGACCAACGTCATCAATTTACACAACTCATCATCTATAGAAGACTGAGACCTCTTATCTGCTTTCTTTTGTGCCACACTTGAAATATTTCAAACTAAAAAAGAATCAGAACCGTTAATTATTATGAATTAGAAAGGCCGACTCCTTCCAACTCTGAAATTCTTTCCGTCCAAATTAACGGCTCGCATTTCACTGAAGTGTTGGCTGTGTAGAAGTGCAGCGCTGTTCTGTACAATCTCATCCGGTTGCTGTCAGCCTCCAGCACTTAGAGCTGAGCTTCCAAATCCTTAACTCTTTCATTGCTTGATCAAAGGCTAGTTTTATAAACTCATATTTGTGTGTGACACATATGTGCATGCATGCACGCACACATACACACACAGACACGTGCCCTAGTACGTATGGGGAAGTCAGAGGAAAACACGCAGTTTTTCTTCTGCCCTATAGGTTCTGAGGATCAGTCATCAGGTTTGTAGTGTCTTTTTCCTGGTCAACCATCTTGCCAGCCCTTGCTCAGGGCAGTGCAAGAAACAATTTGAGATCTTTCTGAACTTAGTACTGAGTTACAATATTTTCATTACCAAGTTCAAATATATACTGTATGTAGAACATTTTTTAAAAGGGAGTATAGTGGTTCATGCCTGCAGTTTCAATACTTATGAGGCCAAGGCAAAGGGATTGCTGAGTTTAAATCCAGCTGGGACTAGAGATTAAGAACCTACCTCAAAGCCGGATGTGTTGGTAAAAGTCTTCTGTTTGTTTTTTTTGATAATGTCAATGATTTTTGACAGTGATAATACTGTCAAAGATTAACCAGTCCCTACACAGATGGCCTGAAATACCTCTTTTTGAAAACAGGTCTCATGTATCCTCATTTGGCCTTGAACTCCCCACGTCTTTACGTTCTTTACCACGTCTGCTTGGTTTAAGAGCATGTGCCATCACACCCGGCTGGAATATAATTCTTCATTTAAGAATCTGTATTGTGGATTAGAAGGCCAATAGTCACTTGAAATAGCTACTTGTGAATTTATGCCTAGGGAACCTACATCAGACCAAATTGCTCTCACATTCTGAAACTCTGGCTAGAACGTACCCTAGCTCACAAAAATCCCTCGTTGCTGCCTGCCTCAATGGGGCAGTGGTTCTTAGATTCCTTACTACTTGCTTGTTGAACTTTGGTTTCACAGTGACAGTATGATCTTTGAATACAAACAAGCTACTCTGTGAGGAGAGTGATGTTAACTATGTATTTTAAAAATTTATTATGTATAGTGTTCTGCCTGCAGACCAGAAGAGGGCGCCAGATATTGTTACAGATGGTTGTGATCCGCCACGTAGTTACTGGGAATTGAACTCAGGACCTCTGGAAGCATAGTCTGTGCTCTTAACCACTAAGCCATCTCTCCAGCCACAACTATTAACATTTTATTTTATTTTATTTTTTGTGGTGTTGTGGGTTAAACCTAGGTTCTCATGTATGCTAGGCAGGTGCTATGCCACTGAGCTACATTTCTGGCCCTATTTTAACGTACTTTTTAAAAGATTCATTACCATTTTGTGGTTTTTGGAGACAGTTTCTGTGTAGCCCTGGCTGTTCTGGTACTCATATATGCACCACCACTGCCTGGCTCATTACTTTTTTTTTATTTTACTGAGCTATAAATTTTTCTCTGCTCCCCTTCTTGACTCTCCCATCCCCTTCAACCCTCTCCCATGGTCCCCATGCTCCCAATTTACTCAGATCTTGTCTTTTTCTACTTCCCATGTAGAATAGATCCATGTATGTCTCTCTTAGGGTCCTCATTGTTGTCTTAGGTTCTCTGGGATTGTGATTTGTAGGCTGATTTCCTTTGCTTTATGTTTAAAACCCACTTACGAGTGAAAACATGATAATTGTCGAGTCTGGGTTACCTCACTCAATGTTTTCTAGATCCATCCATTTCCCTGCATAATTCAAGATGTCATTATTTTTCTCTGCTGTGTAGTACTCCACTGCATAAATGTACCACATTTTCCTTATCCATTCTTCGGTCAACAGGCATTTAAGTTGTATCTAGGTTCTGGCTATGACAAACAATGTGGCTATGAACATGGTTGAGCACATGTCCTTGTGGTATAATTGCTGGCTCATTACTTTTAACTATGTGTACAATGTATCTTGAAGAGGACTATGTGTCTGTGTGTTTGTGTGGTTCAGCGGGTAAGGGTACTTGCTGCCAAGCCTGCTGACCTGAGTTCAATCTACCTTAGTTGGTAGAACTTAACATGCAGGAAGTACTGCATTTAATCCTTAATACTGCATATATCAGCACTAGGGAAGTGGGGAAAGAAGAATCAGAAGATCAGAAGTTCAAAGTTATTCATCCACATACTGAGTTTAAGGCCAGTAGCCTGGGTTGATACATGAAATCCTGTCTCAACAAGGCAAAAATCAAATACAAAGAAGATATCATTTTAAAGAATAGTGCTTTATTGAATAAGTCTTATTCACAGAAAAATAAGCTTTAATCTACAACAAATGACAGATTATAGGGCAGAAAGCAATTTTCATAAATTTCCATACTGAAAGGTATCCTTTAAATGAAAATAAGCCATAAAATTATATTCACAAACATAGCATTCTGTCTCAAAATGCTTAACATAATTCTTAACAACACTAACAAAAGAATTGGTCATTCTGTCAGGTGAAGTACAATAACAAAAATGCAAAACCAGAAACAACATTAAAGCCATTATTAACATCAAATTTAAAATGCAAGCCAGTTGGTAAGTACTGACAGAGTGATAAGATAAACTTAGACAGTAATCTTAAATGCTACACTAGTGATACATAAGCACATAGTAAATGTCAAAGATCTGTACTCATAGCTGCGAACTTCAGCCTCCAAACAGGAACTTTATCACTCAAGCATTAATATTATTCAATTTATATTAGAGATTGTCCTACTGTAACAACTGTAAAGCACCACTTATTGTGCAGTGAAAATTAGAGCAAAGTGGAATAAATTGTTGAAAACTAAACATCTGAGACTTCCCAGGACAGGTAGTTGCTGTGGTGCGGGGATGTACAACTTCAAATTATGACCCAGTAAAGGGACCTACCTCTATGATAAAACGAGGGTGGTGGTGGTGCGAACAAGCTACTCTCTAAAGTAATTTCTAGCTCTGATGGTCTGTGATGTTATTATGTAAGGAAGAAATCTATGTTGTGCTGAATGTTTCAGAGCCAAACTGAAATATTATGATGGGAATAATTATTCCCATTAGAAAAACTCAACTGAATTTAGTAAGAATATTTTTCTAGTTTTTGAAAAATGAATTTAAATATTTTAAAGGATTGATCTATTTATTTATTGCAACTTTTAGCCTCATTATAAGAAGCACCCAGAAAAATGAGTAATAGTGACTAAAATGAGTCACTTAAGATTTAAAAATTATTTCATGTGTATGTGTGCATGCATGTAGGTGCCCATTTCAGCCAGAAGAGGGCACCAGATAGACTGTAGCTGGAGCTGCGGTTGTGAGCCACCATGTGGGTACTGATAAGTGGACCATGGTCCTCTGAAGAAGCAGCAAGTACTCTTAGTGGTTATCTTTTCCAGGCTATCTTTTAAGCTTTAGTCCAAGGTCTTCCATCAAAGCAAAACCATAGAAGGTCTAGGCTTGCTGGGCAATGGGGGTGCACAGCTTTAATCCCAGCACTCACAGAGGCACACAGTCAGATCTCTGTGAGTTCAAGGTCAGCCTGATCTACAGAGTGAGTTCCAGGACAGCCAGGACTGTTACACAGAGAAATTCTGTCTTGGAAATAAAAAGTTTTAGCATGGGAGTTAAACTTATGACATATAAGATATGCTCTTATTGAGTTGAGTTCCATCATCTGTTAAGGTAACATTCTCATCTTACAGGTGGCTATTTTTTTTCTCTTTTGTGTACATGTCTAGGTGCACGTGGGATACCTGCTATGATGCATGAGTGGAGGTTTGTGTGTTGGTGGGCCCTCACCTTCCTACCATGTTTAACAGTGACTCTTTGCTAATGCCTAAGCCAAATTAGCTGACCTTGAACTTCTGGACATTCTGCCATCTGCTTCCTGTTTTGTGAAGGCATTCTATGATTACAGATGCTTGGGCTATTACACCAAGTTTTTATGTGGGTTCTGGAGATTTGAATTTAGGCTGTAAAGTCTATACGGCCAGCTCATTTCTTCACTGATGGCTATCTTCTTAAAAAGAGCAGATATGACTAAAATGCTATGGGTCAAATATTTCTCCATTTTCTTATTTCTCTAATAGCAATGACATACAATCTATTTCATTTCTCCTCTTATTCAGTACCTAGGCAGTCAGAAGTAAAACAATGATTTAGGTCTAATAAGAACAATACATGCAGCTAATGCTGGAGTGGTAGTTTCCATTAAGAGAGCTCAAGATATAAATTTTACTTACTAAAATTAAAACAGAAAAAAATACACATTTAAAATACCAAAACAACAAAATGCCATAACATAGCCACATTATATTCACTTACTACAGTCACCTCACCTCTACCCCTAACCAAAGGAAGAGGCAAAATCTAGTAGGAAAGGGAATACTAAGTCATTAATCAAATAAACTCTATTTATTTAATAAATGCCAAACACTCACAAAAGTTTTGATCAACACAGTAAATTACAAATAAAATTAGCTATTTACTACAAAATAACGTCAAATTTCACATGACTAGTATGTAGTAAAATAGGTGGTTACTTCAAAATCCTAGAGTGAACTTTATACAGAAAAGAACATCAACACAGAGATACTGAGAATTCTCAGGGGTGATTTGGATCTGGTTATATTTTGACCTTTCAAGTGAGCAATTTTTGCACATCTATATTGGAAAGGATCCAGTGGCTTTTTTTTCCTAGTGTGAGCTCAGACCAACTCTGGTAAGCCTCCAACAATTTGATTAGAATTGAAGCACTGTGATTTTAAGAACCTGAAGCAACAGCATTTTCTAAACAATTCTTAAAATAAACCTGTTAGCGCATCAGCTTCACGAATTCAATTTTGCAACTCATGAAGACAAAAAAAAAGAGGTTTTGCTTAACTCTCAGCACACAAGTTTTAAAAGGAGAGTTTTAAACGAACTGATGCTCCGAGAACATGAAAAGCCTTATTAAAAAACAATTCAGTCCTTGAATCCTTGGCTAACAACTAGATTAAACAAACTACCTACGTGACTTGTACCTGAAGTGTCTTAGAAAAATTTTTTAAATTAACACTTTTATCCCCTTGTAGAATGCTTTATATGTAAATTTAAATTTAAAACTTAGTCAATTTAGATCAAGTTCAACTTAATGACTACCTAACTGTACCTAAGTAGGAGACAATACAAAGAAAGATTTTCCTGAAAAAAGGAAAGAGAAAAAAGGGTAGTCATTTACTTAATTCCGTTAATTTCTATTTAAATTTGCAATTAAAATGACATCACTTACCATAGTGGTCAACAGAGGTTAGGAGAACCTAACAATACTCTTTCTCTTAGAAAATACAACAAAAAGTCTAAATTGTAACAGTTTCACTCCCAAACTGTTCTCTGTAGCAAAATAGACCCGTCTCTATAAGAGGTCTATCATAATTATTTAAGGTAAATCCTGTGTTCTATGAAGCATTTTAGCTTGATTTTATTCTTACTGACTCTTACATAAGTTGTTAAATCATAATTAAACAACTACTCTTGTCAGTATGCTACAGTTCCAAGAGGTTTTAAGGATCTTGAGAAAATAGTTTTAAAAGTATTTACTACCATTACTAGTCAAGAAACAAACAAACATAAAACAATCAGAGACTTAACATTCTGTACTATATACATCTTAATCATCTTAACAGTAAAAACTCACATGAAACTTTCAGGACACAAAATGACATGAGAATCTCAACATGAAAAGCTGTCACTAAAACTACAAGCAGCATACAAACATGCTTCTACTTTTACCTACATAAGCGGACAGATGTTTAAAATACTGGGTTAACAAAGATCTTTTAGTAAAGTGACTTAGGCAGGCTTAAATTAGCAAGGATTAAGGATGAATCCTTACTAATTAATTGGAAGATCTGAAACATATTTTATATTTCATTTTACAAAATCAGAAATATTTATTTTGAAACAAGATAAGAAGACATGGTCTACCTGTCAGAAAACTACCACTCAGAAGTATTTTTCATCCACAAAGCAGGTAAAACAAAAACATTTAAATTTCACATTGGCACCAAAAAATTAACTGGCCTGCCTTCTTGGATTAGAAAAACTAAAACTGAGCGATAAGTAGTTTTGCAGACATTTGAACATGCCTAAGCCTTTAAATCAGTAAAATATTTTCTAAAAATTCTGATTATATAAAAGTAATACATAGTTATATAAACTTCAAACAGAATAAAAAAAAAGGAAGGGCACTTATAAGCCCCTCTAAGACCCATGCCCCCACCCCTTCAAGAAAAAAATATTTAAGAGTGTGATGCATATCTTTCCAAATCTTTTTTGTCCTATAGAGATATAAAATTCACACACCTTGATTTGACTCAAACTATACATAGTGTTTTGCCATTTGTATTTTACACTTACTATATCTTTGTTGTCTTTCCATGTTAGTATACGCTAGTTAGATAGTAGTCTATCATTAAATATCTTTTGGGAGATGGCAAAATCACTTTTAAAAAAAACATTCATACAAGTACGTTTATAATTTTGACAGGAAACAGACAAAATCCTAAAACATGGACAAACATCTAAAAACAATGTTTATCCTCCCACCAGTGTGGAACAGTTCTTCCCTGTTCACAATAAACAAATTAAGTGATTGGGCAGATTACCTGAAATCTCCCTGCTTATACAGAACACCCCATTTATTAAGCTTATCTGAAAGGAATGAAAAAATGCAGGTGATTAATTCACTTATACATAATCAAATCAGTATACTACAAATACACAAGATGAAATGTTATAATATTAAATGCTTCTTTGTCTAAGGTTTCAATTGAGTAAAATACTGGATAAACAATATAGCTAATAGCCTGAAAGATCTAGAAATTCAAAGTTTAGACTGCAACAGTGCTGTTAACATTTGTTTCCACTTGGGAGCAGATGCTAATGGAATGCAATGCTGATTACTTAAAGTTTGCTCACATCACACATTCAATTAAAGTAAGAAGAACATAACATGCCTACTGTGGCTCTGAATTAAGACATAAAAATTTTTTGCTTGAACGTAATGATTGTGTAGCACATGGGACATTTGTCGACTGCTTCAGCACATTGTTTACAAGTGACCAGATGTCCACAAGGAACAAAAACAACAGCAATATTTCTATCCATGCAGATTTTGCAAAGCTTCTCCTCTTGTAGGCGCCTTAGCTGCTCTTCTGTACTAATGTCTGCACAAAGAGAAAAACAACATATATTCGTTTTTGGGTTTGTTGTTTAAATTCATTGAAACACCGACCCCCTCCTGTGTGCCAGACACTCAAGTCTTAGGAGACATGAAAATGACTCACACACGGCACACATTCTTAAGTAGTTTGTACGCTAGTGGGAGACACTGTGAGCTACAGCTAGAGGAAATACAAAGTATAAAGTAGTCAGCGCTATAATAAAGTTCCATGCAAAGTGCTCTGGGGGCAAGATGAACAAATTTTTCTTTCCAACTGGTTGAGGAAGGCATCGTGAGGAGGACAATGGTGGATTGACAATTGAGTACAGGCAACAATTTGTCATGCAGAAAAGCAAGAAAGTAGTAAAAGTATCTAGTTGTTATCTGAAGGGCATTGGTAATCCCAGAAAGGGACCCATTTGATGGACACTTCTCCAGTTGGACAAATAGGACTTGGTGCTTAGATGTGAGGGCTAAAGAGAGGAGGGGGCTGGAGAGATGGCTCAGTAGTGAAGAGCACTGACTGTTCTTTCAGAGGTTCTGAGTTCAATTCCCAGGACCCACATGGCGGCTCACAACTGTCTATAATTCCAGTTTCAGGAGACCTGACACCCATGGCAAATCACCAATGCACAGAAAACAAAAATAATTTTTAAAAAACCCAATACTACAATTTCTCTCTTTAAAAAAAAAGGAACTAAAGTTGGGCTTGCTAATGTGTTAAGTTAAGGAGACACTGATAATTACCGGAAATGTAAAAGGAGGTAGAGGCTTTACATTTTCAGGTATATTTGAGATGTTAGCAAGGTTTCCAAAAATATATTTGGGTATGATTAACATATATACGATACTGAAGTAGCTGCACGATTAACTTTTGCCAAAACTGATTTTGTGAAAGTCTAACAAATATGCCATAAAACTGTGATTGTGGTTATAGATAACAGCATCAACAATCAGCAGTAATAGAGCATAAATATTATGTGCTAGTTACTACAAATAAATACATATTTTAACTATCTTTGTAAGTATTGTATACTAATGATTTATAAATCTGACCTCAAATGTGTATTGTTTTCCTTTGGTGTGTGTGTGGGGGGGGGATGTCAGCAGTGTTGGGTATTAAGTCCAGGATACTGTATACCATTCATTGTACCACATTCCTACCTCTTGTGGCTTTTTTTTAAAAAAAAAAAACAAGTTTTATTTCTCTTAAAAAATATTTTATTTATTTATATTTGTGATGAGGATGTGTACATTGTAGCACATGTATGAAAGCCAGAGCGCAACTTTTCAAGATAGGTTCCAGGATCAAACTCAAGTCAGGTCTTCAGGCTTGGAAACAGTGCCTTTATCTGTTGAACAATCACGCTATCCCTTCAAGGTTCATCTACTAACTCTAAAACTTCTAATGGTAGCCACACTGGCACATGGGAACTACGTGTGTGTGTGTGTGTGTATACACACACTATGCATTTTCCTATTCAACTATGTAGCTCCTTTAAAAACAAGTCAGGTGTAGTGGAGCACCTCTTTAATCCCAGCACTTGGGAGGCAGAGGCAGGAAGATCTCTGTGAGTTCGAGGCCAGCCTCCTCTATAGGGTGAATTCTGGGACAGTAAGAGCTGTTAACAGAGAGAAACCGTGTCCTGAAAAACCAAAAACCAACAAACAAACAAGCCAAAGAACCAACAAAACCAAAATGAAACAAACAAAAACAGGGTCTCACTATGTAGCTAGGTTGGCCCAGACTCAGAGATCTGCTTGCCTCTGCTGCATGAATGCTGGGATTAAAGGTTTGTGCAGCATGCCTGGCATCACTTCTTTTTAAGGCACTTAATGTCCTAAAGGGAACATTATTTATAAAACATGTTTGAAAAGCAATAGTTTAATTTCATCCAAGTACTTATTGAACACTTGGGCAGTGTGTATACAATGAATATATATGCGCGTTAGGCATCCAATATCACAACCACGTAGAGAACATAAGTAAACAGGAAACTGTGATACACTGAATGTACAGGAGTTATCTAGAAGGACGCACCCTGGAAGTCAGAGCAATGAGAGGAAGTGCTCTAGGTGAAAGAAATGACTGAAGTATGCTCTAAGAAACAGAACATGACTTGTAAGAACATAGGTAAAAACTAGTCACTGAATCTGAAAAAAAAAAAAGAGACCAGGTACAAACGGACAGCAAGAACCAACTTAAAGATACGGCGAAGCATCGAAGAGTTGGGACTTGATTCTGGGGGTCCTGAGAGCTGATAAGTTCTAAACCAGAGAAGTACTGTCACATACGAGCTTCAGAGAAGTTTCTTCGAGTAGGAAGGGAACAAAAGTCTTGTTTTAATCTCTTTTTCTTTTAAAATTTAATTTTTATGTGTACTTGCATTTTGCCTGTATGTGCATCTGTGTGAGCATGTCGGATCATCTGGAACTGGAGTTAGAGACAGTTGTAAGCTGCTATGTGAGTACCAGGAATTAAACCCAGGTCCTCCAGAAGAGCTCTTAACTACTGAACCATTTCTTCAGCCCCTCTAGTCTCTTCTCAAGAAACAACCTTTTATACTCAATGAAAGTTATGGGCTCTGGCTGGGTATATGACTTACCTATCCTGGCATGTATAAGATCCTGTGTTTGATCACCAAGACCAATTCTCCAGAGTGGTTGTATAATACAACAGTATGAACATATTTAACACTACTATAAACATACAAAAGGTTAAGATAGTCATTTATGTGGTGCTGGGAATCAAACCCAGAGTCTCCAGGTATATTAGGCAATTGGTCTAACACTGAAATATATTCCCAGTTATAAGACGGTAAATTTGATGTGTACTTTATGACTAAAAAATAATCCCTGGCAACAGCTTATCTGCTGTATTTTTGCTCACTGAAATCATAGAGGCATTAATACAACCTAGGTTGCTTTTCTGTTACTTGTTTTCGTTTTGTCTTTGAGATAGAGTCTCAAGTATCCCAGGCTGACCTCAAACATGACCTTGAACTCCTGACCCTCCTGTTTGTACTTCCCAAACTCTGGGATTAATGGTCCCAGTTTATGCTGTGCTGGGGATGGAATCCTGTGCCATCCACATTGTACACAAGCTCTCTATCAAGTTAGCTATATCCTGACACTACCCCTTTCCTTTTGAGGCAGAGTCTTGCTATGTAGCCTAAAATGGTCAACAATGCCAGTTCTTTTTAGCTTCTAGAGTACTGGGATTATAATGCCCAGGAATTAATATTCATCTTGGGTTTTATTGTGATTCCGTTTTACAGACCCAATGGAATGAACTCAAAGAATGATACGATCAGTCACATACTGAGAATGCCCCTGATTAGTAATTTATCATTGGCAACTGCTTCATACCAAAAAGGTGACTATTCTGCTCTACAACCTTGCCTACTGCATCTTTTTTGTTACTGTTTCTGGGTCTAAGGAGCTCTATCTATTATGGAACTTGCTATACATATCAGGCTGGCCTTGAACTCACAGAGGTGTACCTGCCTCTGCCTCCTGAGCACTAGGATTAAAAGCCCTTGTCACTAAACTCAAGGCTTTCTCCTTGTGTTTTCCACAAGGCACCCTTTGAGATCAGGATATCCTGGTACATAACAATAAAGGCTTGCTATCTAGATAATATGTGGTGACACTTTCTAATATTTTTAGTATGTTAGTTCAAACTTTGAGACATGGTCTTGTTATGTTGCTCAGAGTGGCCTTAATCTCCTAGGCTCAATGATCCTACCACCTTAGCCTCTAAAGGAGCTGAGAATATAGATATGCTGGGACTACTATGTCTTCTTTAGAAACTTGTATTTTCCATTTATTTTAAAATAATATGTGTGTGTGTGCATATAGGCACATTTGTGCGGGTGCTTGTGGAAACCACTAGAGGGTGTCAGATATCCTGGCTCTGGAGTTACAGATGGTTGCAAACCACCCAACATAGATGCTGGGAACAAACCTGTGTCCTCTGCAAGAGTATTATAATTTTTAAAATCACTGAGCCATCTCTCCAGCCCCTTTTATGTATTTTTAAAATTTTCCCCCTCATGTATTAAAACAGAACAAAATGCATGTATGCCTTCCCTTCCTTATCATGAGCCAGAGGCCCGATTGCTTTTTGCCATGCCTTCCCAAGGACTTTCTGAAACAATAGATTACTGGCCGAGAAAGAAAGGGTAACAAAGTCAGATACAACCAACTTGAGAAGAGAAGACACTGGAGAAGAATCATGGTCATCCATCAATCCTATCAGATGGAGTTGAGCATTTTAACCTCTAGAGACTTGGTCATGTTTATACTGGGTTCTCATTTGCTTTTGTGTTTCATTTATAAACTAATTGTTTTTTTTTCAATAATAAAATACATAGAACCTTAAAAAAAACTATGTGTGTACATGCGTCTATAATTGTGTGGCTGGAGTATGCCTGTGTAATCAAGTGTGCTTGCTTGTATACATGAAGGGTAGAGAAGTCTATGTTAGTTATCTTTCTCAATTATTCCACATTATTTTTTGAGGCAGATCTCTGACCCTGGAGTTCACCAACTGGCTAGACGGAGGACCTGTCTGTCTCTCTTCCTCACTCCCCCAGTGTTGGGGTTACAGGTGCACACCACATTTGGCTTTTACGTCTGGAGATCCGAACTTTAGGACCTCATGTTTACAGAGCAGTAGTTTATCCACTTAGCTGCTACCCCACTTCAGTAATCTTTAAAAGCTTAAGTTTATTTCAAAATTAACGTCTTTTCTTTTGCTGCTGATGTTTTCAACAGGTCTTACTATGCAGCCAGGCTAGCCTAAATCTAGTTACCCTATTGCCTCTCCCTGTGAAGATGGAAATTATAAGTGTGGATCACCATCTGGCTTTCTCTATGAAATACACAGTATTAGGATATATTTTAATTTAAAGCCTACTTCATAGCATGACCCCCTCATGATTTCACATATGAAAAGTTGCAGAATACTTTAAAACCAAACTGTTTCAATTACAAAACTTAAATTCTATACACAATAAAAGCCTCTGCTGTTCTTTCTCTAAAATACTCTAACCACACAACAGATGCTTACCTTTAACCTCGACAATTGGAAAGCAGAAGCAGGCAGATAGAACTCTGTGAGTTGGAGGCCAGCGTGGTCTACAAAGCAAGTTCCAGCACAATCATGGCTGTTACAAGGTGAAATCCCATCTCAAACAATCAAAAAAATACTTTAACTCATACTTTTAAAATCAAGGCTGGGGATGTTTGTCTAGTATGCACAAGGTCCTAGGTTCAATCTCATGTACCTCATAAACTGAGTAATGTTGCCTGCCTGTACTCCCATATCTTGGGAAGTGGAGGCAGGAGGAACAGAAATTCAAGGTCACCCTCAGCTACTAATAGTTCAAAACCAACTTGTGTTAGAGACTCTATCTCAAAAACAAAATTAAAATATGATTCCTGTATAAGATCTTCCATGATTAGGTCAGTAAACATCCTGCCATGTAATGGGAAGAATCTCATAGGACCCCACTCTTCCCTGAGAATTCATACACAGTTAATGGTTATTGGAGACATTTTATTTAATCTTACTGTCACTGAAAAATTACCCATTAAAAAAAACAGGGTGAAGGGCAACTGAGGCTGACTTCTTGCCTTTACAATTATTTGGACACACATGCACATGCATACATATGAGCACGCACATACACACGCACACACACACACACACACACACACACACACACACACACACACAAACCATGCGCCCCTAATTGGGTCACAAAGGGTGGGTGGGGGCATGAAATAGCAGATTAGTAGAAGGAATGGGGGATAAATATGATGTAAGTACATGTACAAAAACACCATGAAACCTATCATTATATATAATTAATATATGCAACTGAGGCATCTAAAAATAAAATGAAGAAACTGGAGAATCTTACTTAGATCTTTATTAAAATGGATCAAGTGTAGACATGTTTTAAGAAACTGGAGAAATGAGGGGTGTGGCTCATTGGTAGAGTACCTTCTTAAAATGTACCAGGCCCTGGGCTTACCTTAGAGTACTAAAAAGAAGGAAGGGTGTTAAAACCAATCAGGTTTCTGATGCTTTAGAGAATTAGTTTATTTTGTCAAGTGTGATAAGAACATGATATGGACTGAATATTTGTGTTCCTAACATTCATATGCTACAGCCTTAATGTTCTACATAGTGATGGTCAGAAGAAGGGCTGTAGGTACTAATGTGTTATTGAACAGTGCTTTGGTAAACCAGAAAGCATGTATTTGTTCCAGAAGATCAGAAGTGAACTGAAAAAAATCCTATCATCTAGTGATGTTTCAGCCAGCCTAATGTTATAGCATAACGTATCACATTTTGGGATAATGCTGATATTAACTAACCTCCTGGGTCATATGAAAGCATAGCATATAATTAAAACATGATAACGAAGAGAAGAAAACCAGCCGGGCAGTGGTGGCTCACACCTTTAATCCCAGCACTAGGAAGGTAGAGACAGGCAGATTTCTGTAAGTTCGAGGCTAGCCTGGTCTACAAAGTGAGTTCCAGGGTAGCCTGGGCTGTTACACAGAGAAACCGTGTCATGAACAAAAAAAAAAAGAAAAAAAGAAAAAACCTAACAACTATGCTACTGGTTTCTGTATTACCTTGCATAATTTATTATTAGAATATATTCCTTCACATAAATAAATTACCATGAAATAAATGCCATATCACATCAGCAGAAGCCTCCTGACACATATCTCATGTTTACAAAATATCTGGATTGCATCAAGAAGCCGGATCAATTGATTAACATACGGCATCTATGTTTGTGTAAGTATATTTGATGACATTCATTCAACAATGAGATTGTTTAACAATGAATTTCTCAGAACATATCTCCACTGTTAAACAATGCACGAATACAATTAGGTTTATATTAACTCATGAGCATGAGAACTCCTGGGAGAAATAACATTCTCGTAAGTAGAGGAAGAAAGATCTGACGTTATACACACTACTTTGAGAAGGCAACTATCTGCAAAAGACCTAGATTTTAGACTTCTCAGTCTGTGAGAAACGAATGCATTATGGTATAGTAGCTTGAAAAACACAGCACTAAGTGCATACTTAAAAATACCCTTGAATGGGGGCTGGAGAGATGGTTCAGTGGTTAAGAGCATTGCCTGCTCTTCCAAAGGTCCTGAGTTCAATTCCAGCAACCATATGGTGGCTCACAACATCTGTAATGAGATCTGGTGCCCTCTCTGGTCTGCGGGCATACACGTAGGCAGATATTGTATGCATAATAAATGAATAAATATTTTAAAAAAATACCCTTGAATATATAGTGAAGTATTTGTAGATAATGATACACAGGATGTCTTATATTGACTTTGAAGTGCTATGGTCAAAAAAGATAGGAGAAGAGAATCAAGATGGGGAAGAGCTGCTTATTTTGAAGGTGATTTATCGTTCTTTTTACTTCTGTGTATGTTTAAAATTTATTATAATAAAAAAGTAAAACTGTTTATTTCATGGGGATTTTTTCATTTTTCTTTTTCTATTCCTTTTTTTATTTTATCAAAGAATCATTTTTATTTTACATACCAATCCCAGTTCCCTCTCCCACAACTTTCCTCGGACCCCACCCTCAATCCACTCCTCAGAAAGGGTGAGGCCTCCCCATGAGGATATTATAAAAAAGAAATGAATGGGTTGCAAAGTTGTTATTTTTGTTTCCAAAAATAAACAATGTGCCAGGTGGTGGTGGCTCACACCTTTAATCCCAGCACTTGGGAGGCAGATGGATCTCATTGAGTTCAAGGCCAGCCTGGTCTACAGAGTAAGTTGCAGGATAGGCTTCAAAGCTACAGAGAAACCCTGTCTTGAAAAACCAAAACCAAAACCAAAACTAAGCAAGCAAGCAAACAAACAAAACCCCAAAAATCAATCAAACAAACAAACAAAAACACCCCAATCCATACCTTTCTGCAATGAAGTCTGACTTGATTCATCCTGTGTATTATCTTTCTGAGCACTCACTAGATCTGCAATCAGAACCTCAAGTGATAGATAGCTGCTCCCAGATGTTTGGATTTTTTCTTCCATTGTTTTCTTAATGTCCCTGAAATTGAATCCCATTCGTATAGCTTCTTGTACCATAGGATTCTGGAAGATGGTATCATCTGAAATCAAAGTTGGATGGAGAAAGAACACAGCAGAAACAAGTATTTTCATTAACACAATTAAAACAATTAAATAGGGCTTTAAGACCATGTTATCACTGAGAAGTAGTTCACTGGTAGACTGTCTGCTACTGTGTGCGTTGCTGAGGCTTTGATTCCCAAAGTTGGAAAGAAAAATTCAAGATAGGTTAAAACAGGTAAGAAAAGTATCCAGAGGATGAGGTTGTTGAAAGAGTGCTTGCCTAGTATGCATGCAGTCCTGGCATTAAATCTCCAGCAAAACATCAACCTAGTATGGTAGTGTGGGCCTGTGTCCCAAGAAAGGACAAAGTAGAAGTAGGAGGACTAGGAGATAGATCAAGGTCATATTCAGCTATCTACCAAATTCAAGCCCAGTCTAGGATACACTAGATCCTGTCTCAAAATAAAGCAAAACAATAAAGAATGATGTACTCAATACATGAAACTATATATAGACATTTGACGCTACACAGAAGATGATTCTACGTAAAATATCTTAAGAAAAAAAAAACTACCTGCATTTGTCAGGACCCAGCAGTAGGAAAATGGAGAACGACTGATGTAGGATAGGTATACAAATAGTGATGTTACAACATCAGGGAATAAGGATTCACCAGGTACTCTAAATTAAACTTTCTATTTTTGAAACATACTGCCTCAATTGAAAAATGAGATCTAAAAATACAAAACAAAAAGAACATCAGAGCTGGATATCATACTATATATCTTTAATTTCAGCACTCTGAAGGCAGAGGCAGGAAGGTGTTTGCGGTTTGAAGGCCAGCCAGGCCTTCATAATGAATTTCAGCGCAGTCATGTTTTTTAAACAGAAAAACCCTGTTCCATAACACCAACAAAACACAATCAAAAACCCATAAATAACCCCACCAAAAATTAGGTCTACAATGTGCTATGGGATTTAGAAGACCTTGTTTACAGTTCTAGATTTATTAATAATCTATAATGTCACATGTCTTTAATCCCAGCACTCAGGAGGCAGAGGCAGGCAGATCTCTGAGTTTGAGGCCAGCCTGGTCTACAGAGTGAGTTCCAGGACAGCCAGGAATACACATAGAAGAACCCTGTCTTGGAAAAAAAACAAAATAACAACAAAACAACAAAAATATATAATGTGGCTGTGAGTAGAGCATATAACCTCCTTGCTTCTGCAGTTGAAAAGCAGGATTAACTGCTAGGGCTGTAGCTCAGAGTACTCATCATTAGAAAGGCTTTGGGCTCAATCACCAGCCTGGAAAAACAATAATAAATACCATTACAGAATCTGCTTTAGTTGTGTGTGGGGTTACTTAAAGACTGAGGCAAAAAGAGAGGTCCAGGCCAGTTTGGTCTACACAGTAGACCACTGAGATGACTCAAATGTTAAAAGTACTGCCTTTTCAAGAGGACTTGGGTTCAGTTCTTGGAACTTACATTATAGCTTACAACCACCTATAACTGCAGTTCCAGGAGATCTGACGTTCTTTTCTTGCTTGGGTGAACCAGGCACACACATGGTAGACATTTGTGAAGGTTGAACACCCATACACATTAAATTAATGAATGAACGAATAAATACATAAATAAATGGAATCAAGTTTTCCTCCCTCCCTAGCTTTTTTAAACTCATGTCATGCAACCCAAACTAGCCACAGATTTAGAATTCCCCTGCTTTAATATCCCAAGTGTTAGGATTATGGATTTAAGCCACAACACTTGGCTTTATTTTTCTCTTTTCTCTTTCTTTCTTTCCTTCTCTCTCTCTCTCTCTCTCTCTCTCTCTCTCTCTCTCTCTCTCTCTCTCGTTTTTTTGAGACAAGGTTGCTCTATAACAGCCTTGGCTGTCCTAGAACTCAGTCTGTAGACCAGGCTGGCCTCGAATTCACAGAGATACATATACCTCTGCCTCCTGAGTGTTGGGATTAAAGGCATGTGCCATCACTGCCTGGCAATACCGAGCTTTCTATTAACATCCTCAGTATAGAAATACATGGTATAAAAGTATAAGCACTTCATTAACTTCTGAAATTTACAGTGACCTCATTAAACATACTAATTTGGCCACAAAATTAAAGATTTATTTTAATAAGCATATTTACCGATTCTTTTAGTTAGTGAAGGTGTTTTTTCAGCAGTTCTTACCTAAAATAAAATTATGAATGGTAAGAATTCACTTTAGTAGAAAGCAATTATTTCAATTTGAAAAATTAATGAACTTAAAACAAATTGGCTTTATTCTAATTTAAAACATGACTATTCACAAGAACATAGCCTGATGGAACAGAAGGAAGTTAAGAATATTTAATTCAACAACACTACTTTACAGACAAGAAGCTGAGGGCCAATGAGATCAAACAACTTCCTGGAGAAGAAACAAACACAAACTAAACTAAAAGACCAGTGGCAGAACTATCATGTTAATTTTAGACTCCCAATCCAGTCCGGGATTCTTCCCACATTTTACTAATGCTTTGAGAACCCTTGTCCTATTTATCTATTCAGATATGTTTTACATTTTATTTTGACCCAGGCCATTGTTTATGATAGCCAGATAAGGTGTAATTGATGTATATCTCCAGTCCTATTTTTGCCATTTTATGTACTATATGCTAAAAGGTAACTAAAGAGATGCCTTAGCTACTCTTGCAGAAGACCAGAGTTCAGTTCCCAGAATCCATATTGGGCAACTCAAAACTGCCTGTAACTGTAACGCCAGTTCTAGGGATCTGATGCCCTCTGCCGTTTCCCTCAAGTAGCTGCACAATACATATAACACATGGTGTACACACACACAAACACACACACACACATACTCTAAATCAATCAATTGATCAATCAATCGATCAATCAATCTTCTTTTAAAGGTGAAAACTGCCACGCATGGTGGCAGATTCTTTTAATCTCAGCACTCTGGAGACAAAGGCAGGCACATCTTGTGGGTTCACAAGGTCAGCCTGGTCTACAGGGTGAAATGCTTTTTTTTGTAAAAAAAAAAAAAAGAAAAAGGTAAAAACAATTTGTGATTTCAAAGTACATTACACAGAGTTTCTGAAGGCTAAATGATTTCAGTATTTTAAGTTCTTTACACCCATTCTGACCACAGTAATACATTATTTTACCCTAATCTCAAAAATTTGCTTCAGAGTTAAGACTTAGAAGCTTTTTTCAAGTTTCTCCCCTTTAAAGTTTACTACACATTAATTATGAGTATACCATGCATTTTACTGGAAGAAATCATTAGAAAAACAAATGGTATAGAATTAGAAGGCATATATACATTAACAGGCAACTTACCAAAGATTCCCCAAGCGAATGGGTTAAATGAATATTATTTATATATTCTTGCCCCTTCTCATCCAAAAGATATTTACACCTAAAAGATTAATGAAAATTAAACTCTACTAGCTGATAAATCAGTGAAGTATTACTAAAGCCAGTCTTTCTCTGAATTCAATTCCAGAAACTCATACAGTGGAAGAGAACAAACTCCTGCAAGCTGTACTACCCTCCACTCGTGTACTACGAAGATGTGCATCACCCCCATGCAATAAATAAATAATTGCAATTTTAAAATGTACCTTTTCATTATTATTGTCTTTTTTTGTACATGGTACTAGGGATTAAACTCAGGGCCATGTGCATACAAAAAAGCATTCCATCACTAAACTATATATATATATATATATATATATATATATATATATATATATTCCCACCTCCTTCCTTTTTTTCATGCAAGTTCTCATGTGAGTCAAACTATGATTCTCAAACTTGTTTTGTAGCCAAAGATAACCCTGAACTTCTAATCCTCCTGCCTACATACCTCAAGTGCTGGGATTATAGTCAGGAATAGGCATAAGTCACCCTATTCTTTTAAAAATACAACTTTTCATTTGAGATAGGGCCTTGACTATGCTTTCTAACTGAGACAGGCCTTGAAATCTATTTTATCAGACTCCTAAGATTAAAGGCCTCAGCATCACTGTTTCTAGGGAGCCACAAAGTAAACTGCTACTCAATTCCTTATCCAGTTGTCATTTCAAGGCTAAAACAATGCTCCTATTATTCATGCTAATAATATACATTTTAGAACTTTTGATTCTCAAGCAAGAGTTACTAAATTAGAAGCCAATTTTGGTGGCATATGCCTGTAATTCCAGCACTTGGGAAGTAGAGTCAGGAAATGAAAACCAGGCTAGCCTGGGCTATATATAGCCAGACTTCCCCCCCCCCCAAAAAAAAGTTGAAAAAGTTATTAGTCAGGTATGGTGGCAAATACCTGGAATTTATGCATTTAGGGGGTTAAGCCAAGAAAAAGAAGTTCAGCACTACCACTGGCTACATAGTGAATTCTTGCTAGCCCGAGCTCCAAGAGATCCTGTCTCTAAATAGAAAGAAAACAAAAAAAGACAGACATGGTACCACACCTCTATAATACTCAAGAGGCAGAAGCTGGAGGACTGCTACAAGGTTTAAGTCCAGACCAGTCTACTTAGGAAGCTGCGGGCCAATTAAGGTTACAAAACAAAACCAAATTTCTAAAACACACATACAAAAAATACAAACAAAAATCCAAAATTGAAAGCAGACAAAAGAAGCTATTAAAGTAGTACTCCAACACTGATCTTTTTGGGGTGATGGTTACTAGATAGGATTTCTCTGTGTAACCCTGCTGTCCTGGAACTCAAGACCTGGCTGTCCTAGAACTCCATAGAGCAAGCTGTCCTTGAATTTAAGAGGTCCACCTGCCTGTCTCCTGAGTGCTGGGATTAAATGTATGGGCCACCAACGCCCAGTCAACACTTTCCTTAAGTTCAAAATGGCAAATTTTTTTAGCCAAAAGTGAGTACTTAAAAATCTTTTATTTTCTCATTTAATTTTAAGGTTGTTTAAGGAAGATTCATTTCAAATGAATCATCCAAAGATTTAAGTTGGATTATTTGTATAGTAGAAACTTATACAACTTATATAGCTGAGTACTTTATTTTACAGAGGCAAGATGACAAAGGAACCTGAAACAACCACAGGGTTTCAAAATGGAGGGCAGCCTAGAAGACATTGTGAATTCAGGCCAATCTCAGCTAATCTGAGACTTTGCTTCAAGTTAAAACCAAATGAAACACAAACAATAAATAATAATATTCGGGACTTCTCATGGCACCACGGGCTCAGGCCATTCTCCAAAGAGCCTACTTCTAAATGAAAGGCATACATTTTTGTATAGTATAATAAATAAAATGTACACATTTTTATAATTTGGTGTTTAGAAACAGAACCATCTAAGTATCATATGATATAGGAACAGTGATTGTTTTTGGTTACCAGAAGTCTTAAGTGGTATTTTTTTTTTTTGCCTACAAAGTAGGTGACCCCATTTCTATAAACCTGGTGTGAATTTCAAGCCATAGTGAAGGCAAAAAATAGTTGAGGTGAAAAGTAATTCAAATCTTTCCACTGAACATTGTCCAACTTGCCTATTACTGAATGAGCGATTAAGAACCTTACCCGGGAAACCATTTAGCATGCTGTTCCCAAGGGTCTTCATTTGCCTTCCAATCTGTGAGCCCTCCTCCACAGTGAAAGCATTTCACTTTATCACCTTCACCTAAGAAAACAGACAAGTAAAACTATGTGTATTTGTGCAAGGCGACGTTTTCAGAAAAATGCCCATGCTGATATTTAAGGGGTGTCTATGTTACATAAGAATCTCATGGCTTAAAAGAAGACATTCACATTCTATCAAGATATGATCTCTGTCATTTGAGGGGAAATACATACTAAATTCACCATCTCAATATGAGGTGCTTTGTAGAAGACAACAAAAGTAAAATCAACCTTTTTAATGCTAGAAACTATAATTGTTACATTCTTTCTAGTGTATGTCATTTAGGTCATAACTATTATACTTACTTCATCAAAGTGAAATTTGTACAAATTATATTCCAAATGTTAAAAACAATAAAACTCAGCATAAATTACAAGTGTCTTCAAGGATAGAGCCCTCTGACATTAAAAAGACCTTTAAGATTACTATGTTATATAAATGAAAAGATCTGAAATAATTTACATTTGGACTTGGCATTATTCAATCTTAAAATAAATGGGTCAGGCATGTAGATATAAGATATTCCTATAAGCCACCACAATACCGGCTGTTCTTGAGATATCTACAGGAACTGTTTCAAATTGTTCTGAAGCAATAAGGAATAATACTGGGCAGCGTTCAAATATGTACTGTATGCTTTAAAGGCAGATGGTCATTTTGTGGTTGGTTTTCTGAGAGAGGGTATCACAATGAAGCTCAAACTGCCCTCAAACTCAGGCTGATCTTCCTACCTTAACCTATGGATTGCTGGAATTATAGGTGTGTGGCACCATGGTTAGCTTGATGTCAATTTACCATGAACCAAACTAACTTCTCTGTTAACTCTTTTTATAGGGTTGTAGTGAAGCTCAGAGAAAATCCATGTAATAGGTATTTGGAGCACACAGAGATGTTCAATAAATGGTAGCTATTATTACTATTAGACCCATCATTATCTATCAGGAATCAATATCTTTTTTTCTCTCAATTCTACCTCCAAACAATTATATGAACACATCTGACTCATAATAGCATAGTCTTTAACATAAATTCAATAGTTACATTAAAGAGTTAACATATGAGCTCAGAAAATGATACCGATGATAAACAATATTGAAAACTTATACCTAAATATTTATCAGTTCAGAAGACTCAAGACAATGATTTTCTTTTTAGGGGCCCTGTGACAGTTGGAAGGCAATGTATTGGTTAAGTTTACCTAAAGCATAAAATCCAGCTCTTGCAAGCTGCTCCTTGTTAACTGAGTATATCCATGTTCCAAAAGTATTGATCCGTGCTTCATATTCTGCCATGGCTGGATTTCTTGGAGAAATTGTCGAATTTGGGAAATTCCTATCAGAACTCATACCAGGTTCACTTCGAACATTAACATTCCGGCCCAAAACAAAAAAGCAGTTGGGAAAGTGTCTCCTGTGTTCTGACCAGGCACGATCACAGGGCTCCCAATTTTTCAGTTTTCCACCACAACAAAAACACTGCACTTGATCATCAATCCCTGTGTAGTAGAGGCCAGCACTAGCCAACTCTCTGGGGGTTATATGGGCATAATCTGGCCAGTTCTGAAATGACTTTAATCTGGCTTCTTCACTACACATGGCAGGGTTCCTCGGGAATATGGTGTCTGAAATATCTACAACCTGTCCAGTTCTCAAAAGATAATCTGCTTGAGTCTCAGATGGTCTGTCGAGAATAAAATGATTTCTGTTTCCCACGGAGTTTTCAGCTTTGTACTGGCCATTTTGGACACTAGAATTTGTAGACTGTGTGGCACTGTTTTCAAAATAAAAACCATTGATAAATCTGCAATTTGGGGATATTTTCCTGTGTCTTCCAACAGCTGAGTCTCCATATTGCCATCTATCTACTGCTGCGTGACAACTAAAGCACTGCACAGTATCTCCTTCACCAGTATAAAGAAACCCTGCCCGTGCCAATGTTGATGCTGAAACAGGACAACTACTTGGAAAGGTAGCAAACGTTTTTAATCTATTAAACTCTTCTACAAATTCTTCATCCTTATTGGTGTCTGCAGGTACACAAGTTCTAGATCCTTCAAAACTGTTAAAAGTCATCTTCTCTTGAAAAGAGGACTTGACCACCTTTTCTAAAAAGAGAACATTGCATTAGGAAATCCCAAACACATAACACAAGGAACTTATTTCTGATACTAAGCACTAACAAATAATCCAGTGATAACATAAAAACAATGGCACAATCACTAAGGCACACTTAAATTCTAAACACTAGAGTCTTACATTACCAAGCTACTTGAGTTTTAAAATCTGGTGTTTTTGGTTTCTCTTTTCAGTGGCAAGGCTTCACATAAAGCCAGACACCTGCTCTAACACAGTTCCAGCCTGTTTCTCTCTCTTATTTATTATAGTCTTGAATATCCATCTCAGGGCTTTTTGCATTTTAGGCAAGTGCTCTCTACAAATGAGCCTCTATCGCAGTCCCATTTTCTCTTTTGATAGAAAACAATATGTAAACAAACAGAACAATTACTAATCTTAATCACTCATTTTATATAACTATGTAAATTATGCACAGAAAAACTATAAATATTAAACCCGTGAAGTCATTAATTAGGAAAGACATGAAAGTAGCATAAAATATGCAGATTATTAAAGACTATGCATAATTGTCATAATGAATCATTTCAGATTCAAGGAATCAAAGTTCATTTTTACTATTTAAAAAGAAATGAATGTTTAGAATGTTCATGGATTAATTTAAAATATATTTTTGCTTTCTTGCTTAGCAAAAAAAAAAGATACTCTAGTGAATGCCATACCCAAGAATACATAGGAAGCACAAATTTAAAAAAGGAAGACAAAGTCACATGGTGAATCTGGGAGGAGTTGAAAAGGTAGGTGACAATGACCAAAATGCAATGTATAAAGTTCTCAAAGAACAAATAAAAGTATTAAGCAAACAAAGAAAGTATTCACAAAATTGGGTCCAGCATGTTAAGGATATTAAATGCTTCCTCATTTTCATGTGCAGAGCCCACTTTTGCTGGAAATGGACCACTCCTTATTTTATGCACACAAACACACATACACACCCCACATACCCAAAACTGCCAGGCAGATAAAGGCTTAATATTTATGGATAGTAATTGAGATTACTTTTGCTATCAATTTCTGTTGGTCAAGGAACAGTCTGTTTAAATGGGAGAGAATTTAGCAGCCTCATTACAGTTGTCCAATTACAACTATGTAATGTTTAGCCCAAATAACACACCAAAAGGAGTCAGCTACATTATGGGAAGAGTGGTAAGACAGTTGTCCTCTAACCCAGTAAATTGCAAAATGATGCTACTATTAATTGCACAATACTACAAGTGGAAATCATAGTCACCTTAGGCATACCAGTCAAAAGAACATGTGGTCACCCTACCTACAAGACAAACCTGGTTCTGCTTCTTCAGAATCTTCCACAATGCCATACTGTCCTCAGTATGCTTGTCAAATGAAAAATAAACAAATGGCTAAAACTCAAATAACAGCAAAAATGAAAATTTTGATGTAAAGATGAATACGTATCTGGATATTTCTCAAAAGAGGATTTACAAATAGCCAACCACCATATTAAACACCAGGAGAATACAAATTAAAGCCACAATGAGATATCACCTCACACCTATAAGACTAGCTATTATTTGAAAGACAAAGACTAACATATGTTGCTGAGGATATGAAAAAAGGGACCTGCAAAGAGGAATGTAAGCTAGCACAGCCATTATGAAACACAAAATGGAGGTTCTTTTTGCTTTTTTGTTGTTGTTGTTGTTGTTGTTCTGTTTCAGTTTTTCAAGAAAGGGCCTCACTATGTAGCTTTGGCTATACTGAAACTCACTCTGTAGATCACAATGGCCTTGAACTCACAGAGATCTGCCTGCCTCCCAAGTGCTGAGATTAACGGTGTGCGCCATTACCACCCTTTTGATTTTTGTATAAATGTGTGCCTGGTATGCATGCATGTGCATGGATATCTATTATTCTCTACTATTCTCTACTTTGTTAAGGCAAAATCTCTCAGTTGAACCAGAGCTCACTGACTGGGCTGATCTAGTCAGCTTCTGCCTTGGCAATGCACTGGGCCATCTCTCTAGCTCCTAAATGGAGTCTCTTCAAAAACAAGACAGAGTTGGGGTTTGGGGAAGTGGCTCAGCAGTTAAGAGCATTTACTGCTCTTGCAAAGCACCCGAGTTCAGTTCCCAGCATCTATAGCCACATCAGGCTGCTCACAACCACCTGTAACTTCACTTTCACAGGATCTAATGCCTCCAACCTCCTTGGGCACTTACACTTACATGCGCACACCCACAGATACATACACACACACACACACACACACACACACACACACACACACACAAAATTAAAAATAAGTTTCAAAACCAACTAGACAACGATGGGGATGTTGCTAATGTAGTAGAGTACTTAACTATCCCTGGGTTTAATTCTTAGCACTACCTAAACGGGGTGCAGTGGTACAATAATCTGTACATATCTATTTCTGTACAGTATATATTTCCCATGTAGTAATCTCAGAATTGCAAGCTCATTCTCAGCTACATAACAAGTTTTAGGCCAGCCTGTGATATACAATCTCAAAAACAAAGAAAGCAGAGGTAGTCCTAACTCAGGATCTAGCAGTCTCACCACTGGGCATACATCCAGGGAAGTGAAATCAGTATGCTGAAGAGACTACCTGTATTTGCACATTTATTATAGTACGGTTTGTATGAGGAATCAGCTTTAGGAAATCACTGTTGAACAGACAAAAATGTAGTATATGTATACAAAATACTATTTAGTGTTAAAAAGATTAAAATTTTACCACTGGCAGAAACATGAATAGAACTGGATGAAATTATGTGAAGTAAAACATGTTAGGTACATATGTGGAAGCTAAAAGGTTAATGGGTACAAGGGTATATAGTTGAACAGAAGTAACTTACTTTTTTCCGTTTTGTTTGGAGACAGAGTTTCACTACATATCCAAGCTGACCTCATATTTACTGCCCAAGCCTCCAGAGACCTGGGATTACAGACATGTACCACCAAGCCCTGCAGGACAAGGAATTCCTTTTCTTTTCTTTTTCCTGTTTCATGTGTGTGGGTGAATATGCAAGTGCAGGCCTGTGCATGTGGAAGCCTAATGCTGGTGTTGGGAATCACCCCAAATTTCCCTTCCATCTTATTTGTTGAGACAAGATCTCTAAATAAAACCTAGACTTACTGACAATGTCCAGCCTGTTAGCCAGCATGCCCTGCAAAGCCTGTCTCCTCCTGGAATTAGAGGTATGCCATTATGCCCACCAAGCATTTATTTGAGTCCTGGGAAACAAAACTCAGGTCCTCATATGGTCATAGCAAATGGTTTCCCTACTTAGCCAACTACTCAGTCCTGATTACTAATGTTCTGTAGTAAACTAGAAAAACTGTGGTTTGAAAATAACTAACCAGATACTTTAGTTAACAGACAAGTTTTGAACATTCTGAATTCAAAGATATTCAAAAAAAAATAAATGTCTGAAATTATAATGAATATTACTCTGATCTGATTCAGTATATATTTCCCAGGTAGTGAAACTCATGACACTGTATCATATACACATAATTACTGTGTCAATTAAAAATATATTTTAAGGGCTAGAGAGATGGCTCAGTAATTAAGAGCAATGGTTGCTCTTCCAGAGGACCAGGGTTCATTTTCCAGCACCTCACAGTTGTTTGCAATCCCATTTCTAGGGGATTCAATACCCTTACACAGACATATATGGAGGCAAAAAACCAATGCACATGAAAAAATAATTTTAAGCAACAAACTATGTATACATTAAAGAATACACACACACACACACACACACACACACACACACACACACACACACATATTAAAGACTACATTCAGGGGGCTGAGGTAGGGGACACTGAATTAGAGACCAGCCTGGGCTACATAATGAGGCCCTTCTGAAAACACAAATACACACACACCTCAGAATGGTCATGATGTCTTGTGTGCCTCTATACACTAATTTTCTGAGATCTTGGGAAGACTTATGCAGAACTTTGGGCACTATGTTAACACAGTATGTCATAGAACATTAATTTCCTTTTGAGCAATATTTTAAAAAAGGCCTCTCTTGAAAGATGACAATAAATTTTAGACTTGCGTGGCCTTGCCAATTTTCACTAGTATTCATATATCCCTTAAGAGCTGACTTTTATCTATCTCTGAGCAATTTTTTGGAACAGTTTTAGATACTTTTGACTAGCATTTTCCAGATGTTTGAAAACATTCTGACAATAATGTTCAAAGTTCTTTGTTGACTCAGCATAAGCTAGATGATTAAGCAAGAGATTCAAAGAAACAAAAGGCTACTTGATAAGCGAGTGAGAAAAAATTTAATACAGAAATATGCAAAATTATATATATATTAAAGTTGTATAACTAAGGAAAATGAAGAAATGATTTAGAATGAAGTCATATAAAGGCGAACTTCCAGTTTAAAACCTTGGGATTTTAGTTAATTGCAAATTCATTACAAGCCAACATTACATGGCTGCTAAAAAACTCACAGCCTTCAAACTGTGTTAGTGTCCAGATGTGGAACATTTACATTCAGTTCAGCATAATGAATTCTACCTCCAGTTCCAAACACATTTTGAGAGGAACACTGACAAATTTTCATGTCCTCAGAAGAGCAATCAAGATGATTGCTCTTCTCATATGAGGAATAGTTGGAAGAGCCAAGACGATTTATCCTAAAAGGAGGAATGATTGGCATGTGGAAAAGCAATTCAAATTCCATGTATCTTTACCCTCAGAGTGGAAATAAGGCCAATAGATATATTTAATACATTTTATTTTTTTGCATTTTAAAATTTGCACACACACACACGCGCACACACACACGCACATGCACACAAATACACACACACAGCAGGGTATGTGCCATAGGTCAGAGGACCAACCACTCACAGGACCCAATTTTCTCCTTCTACCATGTGATCTCCAAAGATAAAAATCAGATCATCAGGTTAAGCAACAAATGCATTTATGATGAGTCCTCTGGTTGGCTCATAACCAATACATTTTAGCCTCATATATAAATCAACTTTAAAACAAGCAAGTGTGGTACAAAATGAGTTGGGTTGCCTTGGAGATTGTGAGTCTTTCCCATCAGTAAGAGACCTCTTCAGTGTAGATCAGAAGACTAAGCATTTTCAATTCTGTATTTATCCTGAAGAATGGTCAGCATAAGCAAAATCATGAAACTCACTGTTCCTGAGGTAATATTTCATATCTTGAGATAATTAAAACATATAAAATTAAAGAACTAGTCTTATTTAGCAATGGCAGAAATTTTGTGAGGTTCAATTATTTATCCCATTCCAAATAGTGAAACTTTGTCGTTCTACATGAGTATCTCTGTGTGAAGCTTCGAAGAGGAGACTTTAAGTGGATAATATAGTGGCACATTCCTGTAATCCTGGCATTCTGGAGTCTAGGGCAGAAAGGTGATGAGTTCAAGATGAGTTTAAGACCTTGTCTCAAAAAAATAAAAGGAGACTTCACTTTCTCAGGGATTAACTGCATGCTGTTGGTTTAGGTTACACAGGTTTGAAAAGCCGGTATTTGAATGAATACTAAATATAACGTTTTAAGATGTAGAAGGGCAACAAAATAAGAGATATCAGATAAGCTAAAAGTGACAGAGAAGTGACTCAAGAGAAACCTGGCGGGGGCTAAAGATAGCTCGGTAGGTTTTTCGAGACAAGGTTTCTCTGTGGCTTTGGAGCCTGTCCTGGAACTAGCTCTGTAGACCAGGCTGGCCTCGAACTCACAGAGATCCGCCTGTCTCTGCCTCCCACGTGCTGGGATTATTATTTTTTCTTTAAGACGAGGTTTCTCTGTGACTTTGGAACCTGTCCTGGAACTAGCTCTGTAGACCAGGTTGGCCTTGAACTCACAAATATCCTCCTGCCTCTGCCTCCCACGTGCTGGGATTAAAGGCATGCACCACCACCACCACCACCCTCCGCCCCCCCCCCCCCCCGCATGGCATGGTAGATTAAAGGGCTTATCCCACACAATTCTGTGGCCTGAGTTAAATCCTAATAACTGATATAAAAGGCAAAGGATGGAAACAATTCCACAAAGTTGTACTTGATCATGCACTTAGTGTGTGTGTCTCTCTCTCACATATGTGAGTGCAATACACACACACACACACACACACACACAACCTCAGGTTGGAAGAAGGTAACAGAAAGGGTAGCAGATAGTAAAGTAAGGAGTCACGTGAAATAATGGCTGGGAAGGGACCGGAGAGAAGTATAATACTATAAAAACAGAGAATTGTGAATATAGAAGAAAATTGAGCATATGCCTATTGGTGAAAGGTTATAGAATGGCTTTGGATGTTAAAAAAAATAAAAGAAAGAAAAGGAAAAGAAAAAAGATCTAAGGAGCAATAGTGTATGCTGAGATAATTTAAGGCTTCTCTCTATCAATATATTCAGGCTTTGGACTGGGTAACCAGAAATGGAGAAAAGCAGGGAGTACAATGTCAAAGAAACCTTTGCCAAAAGGGGAAGGCAGTTGGAAATCTTGAGGGAAATAATGACTGGGAAAAACTATACCATGGAAGACAATAATGAAACGAAATGGAGCAGCAAGAAATGGTGCATGCTTTTATGATGGATTTGAAGTACTTTATAATGGTAATATAGTTGGTTTAAAACACACATGAAATGCTGGGATTAATGGTACATGACTGCAATCTTAGCACTTGGGAGGTAGAAGCAGGAGTTCAAGTACAGCCTGTTACATGGTGAGTTCAAAATAAACCTGATTACTAAAATTCTGTCTCCCCCTCAAAAAAGTAAAATACACATGTGTACACAGACACACACAACCTAGTCAGCTCTGTGAATAAATCTATGGGCAGGTGCTAAGAATAGAAGACTGCTAACCTGGAGAAAAAAGGAAGGAAGTAGGTTGAGACATACAGAAACAAAAAACCTGCCAATTTACTGTTTACAGACAACACAAAAGCTTTTTTCTTCCCAAATTTTTATTAAGAGATGTAAAATAAAGGTTATTTGAATGGGAAAAAAGAACAAAAAATAGGATATAAGCCATAATATTGCCACCATATTAAAGCATACTAATGACCACGACTCAGAATGTAGTAGTCAATGAATTGAAAATAATGCTAGTTTTGTTCAGTAACAGTATCAGAGCCAACAAAATTTACTGGGTCATGATTATTGCTAATAGAAAACTAAAGTGTTAGGAGTAGTGATGCAAGCCTTCAACCTCAGCACTTCGGAGAGAAGACAGAGGTAGGAGGATATCTATGAGTTCGAAGTCAGCTTGATCTACATAGTGAGACCATCTCAGAAAAAAAATGTTATACTGGCAAGATTACAAATGCTCTTTATCTCAAAAAAAAGGGAAAGAAAGAAAAACTACTATTATCATTTGATTCAGAATAAATTATTCTTTCCTTACAAAAACTAGTATTATCACTTAAAATCTGTCAACTTGCCCCTACATGTTAGGTCAAGTGCCCACCAAGTTGTGAGAGGGAGCAAAAAAGTAGATGGCTCAGCCCCCACAAAGAAAAGCAGCAAAACTGTGCTAATACAGCAGTGGAACTCAAGGCTAGACACCAGCTACGTCTTCAGGCACACACATTTATGGGCTCATGGGTTACAGGTGCTTACAAGCCTACCATTCCTAAGGGAATACTCAACATGAACTGTAGTTGTGGAGCTCATAAACAATCCTGGCAAGCCGAGCGGTGGTGGTGCACGCCTTTAATCCCAGGTGAAAGGAGGCGATCAAGGTTGTCTTCTGACCTCTACACACATGCTATAGGATGCATGCACCTGCATCCATATATGAACAGGTGTGTATACACATGCGCCTGTGTGCATGCATGCATGCACGCGCACGCACACACACGCACACACACGCACACACACACACACACACACACACACACACACACACACACACAGAATGTCTTAACTGATTCACTCTGTTCTACTAACCACAGAAAGGCAATATCTATTCACTAGTATGCTTTAAGACTTGAGACTTCTATTTTCTATTATAGACATGGATGCTCTCCCATAAACTCACCAAAGGGTTTCCATCTACAATCACAACATTAAATATTCCCCAGGACTCTATATCTGGGATGTTTTCACCTTAAGAGAATATAACATATGGCTTAGGAAAAACAACCTAGGGGTCCTTATATCCCAATTTGTTTCAGGAACTCTGGCTCACAACAGAAGAATGTTAGCTCTTAGAAGTTAATGGTAGCTGGATAGTGGTGATGCACACCTTTAATTCCAGCACTTAGGAGGCAGAGGCAGGGGGAATCTCTGTGACTTAGAGGCCAGCCTAGTCTACAGAACTAGTTCCAGGACAGCTAGGAATGATACACAGAGAAACCCTGTCTCCAAAGACCAAAAAAAGGGTCAATGGTCTATGTCAAGCATGATACCTCAGGTCTATAAATCCAAGTACTTGGGGACTGAAGCAGTAACCATACAGGCTTAAAACCTGGGTTATATACCAGTTTAAGGCCAGCCACCACTACATGAATTTGAGGGTAGCCTAACGTACACAAAGCCCTAAGTCAAATTAAAAAAAAAGGATAACAATGAAAATCACATTATCACAAAAACAGTGGTATGCTACTAGCTAACGGTGTTCCTACAGCTAAAGAACAAATTCAGCTGAGTCTGAAACAATGTGTTTCACCCTCAAATTAAGTGAGCTTTGCAAGTGGTGTAGGCACAGAATTTGAGACACATGTTCCCAATTTTTTTAAAAAAAACCCTCAGCAATCTTACCGAAAGCAATCTACAGATTCAACGCAATGGCCATCAAAATCCCAGCAAAATTCTTCGAGAACCTCATAGAATGGTACTCAAATCAACTTCATATGGAAAACCAAAAAACCCAAGATAGTCAAAACAATCCTGTACAAAAAAAAAAAAAAACTTCTGGAGGCATCACAATCCCTGACTTCAAACTCTATTACAGAGCTACAATACTGAAAACAGCCTGGTATTGGCATAAGAACAGACAGAAGGACCAATGGAACCGAATAGAAGACCTGGATATCAATCCACACATCTTCAAACACCTGACCTTTGATAAAGAAGCAAAAAATATCAAATGGAAAAAAGAAAGCATATTTAACAAGTGGTGCTGCCATAACTGGATATCAACATGGAGAAGAATGAAAATAGAGCCATATCTATCACCATGCACAAAACTCAAGTCCAAATGGATCAAAGACCTCAACATAAAGCCAGCCACATTGAACCTTATAGAAAAGAATGTGGGAAGTACACTTGAACGCATTGGCACAGGGAAACACTTCCTAAATAATATAACCCCAGCAGCACAGACACTGAGAGAAACAATTAATAAATGGCATCTCCTAAAACTGAAAAGCTTCTGTAAAGCAAAGGACATGGTCAACAAGACAAAACGACAGCCTACAAAATGAGAAAAGATCTTCACTAACCCCACATCAGACAGAGGTCTGATCTCCAAAATATACAAAGAACTCAAGAAACTGGTCACCATAAGAACAAAAAATCCAATAAAAAAATGGAGTACAGACCTGAACAGAGAACTCTCAACAGAGGAATCTAAAATGGCTGAAAGACACTTAAGGAAATGCTCAACATCCTTAGTCATCAGAGAAATGCAAATCAAAACAACTCTGAGATTCCATCTTACACCTGTAAGAATGGCCAAGATCAAAAACACTGATGACAACTTATGCTGGAGAGGTTGTGGGGAAAAGGGAACACTTCTGCATTGCTGGTGGGAATGCAACCTAGTACATCCCCTTTGGATGTCAGTGTGGTGATTTCACAGAAAATTAGGAAACAACCTTCCTCAAGACCCAGCAATATCACTTTTGGGTATATATCCAAAGGAGGCTCAATCATGCCACAAGGACAACATGTGCTCAACTATGTTCACAGCAGCTTTGTTTGTCACAGCCAGAACCTGGAAACAATCTAAATGCCCCTCAATCAAAGAATAGATAAGGAAAATGTGGTACATTTACACAATAGAGTACTACACAGTAGAAAAAATGACATCTTGAATTTTGCAGGAAAATGGATGGAGTAGAAAAAATGACATCTTGAATTTTGCAGGAAAATGGATGGAGCTAGAAAACTCAAAGAGTTTTAAATGAAGTAACCCAGACCCAGAAAGACAATTATCACGTGTACTCACCGATAGGTGGTTTTTAAACATAAAGCAAAGAAAACCAGCCTACAAACCACAATCCCAGAGAACTTAGACAACAATGAGGGCACTAAAAGAGACTTACATAATCTACATGGGAAGTAGAAAATAGAAAAAGATAAGATCTCCTGAGTAAATTGGGAGCATGGGGACCTTGGGGGAGGGTTGAAGGGTGGAGGAGAGAGGCAGGGAGGGGAGCAGAGAAAAATGTAGAGCTCAATAAAAATCAATAAAAAAAATCTAAAAAAATTCTAGGTTAATAAAGCATTATCCAATCTAAAAAACAAAACAAACAAACAAACAAAAAAAACCTCCAAGAAGCTAGAACAATTGTAACATTATGAAACAACTGACTGACTTCTAAGTGAAGACATCATAGGACTTGTATAATTAGCTTTTATGAGCTTTAAGTTTGGGTATGGTGGCTCACAGTTGTAATCCCAGCAGGCAAGAGGCTGAAGTGGGAGGACCGTTGTAATCCTGTCTTGAGATACATAGTGAGTTCTAGGACAGCCAAGGATAGATAGAAAGACTGTCTCAAATAAAACAAAAGTGGTCTTTTACTGCTGAGCCATCTTGTCAACCCCTATTATTTTCTTTTCTCTTTTTTTGAGTCAGGGTCTCACTATGTAGTTTTGGCTGGCCTTAAACTCAGCTGAGATTAAAGACACGAATCACCATGTCTGGTTATATTTTTATTTAGTAATGTAATGATTCCCTCTCTACCTGTACAATACAAGTCACTTTCTAACATTTTCTTTTTCTAGAAAGTGGCTGTAGGAGTAGCTTTCCATGCTATGAAGCACTAAAGTTACGCTTAATTATGAAGTCTGGCTAAAGATGTTTGCAATGATTTCTATCCTAAAACTTAAGTACTTATAAATTAATTCCAAACATTTTAAAAAGCAAATTTCACCAGGTGGATCTCTGTGAGTTCGAGACCACCCTGGTCTACAAGAGCTAGTTCCAGGACAGGCTCCAAAGCAACAGAGAACCCTGTCTCGAAAAACCAGGAAAAAAAAAAGCAAATTTCATTGCCTGTTAATGAGACTCCTTTAATAATTGTGTCTTTATTTTCCAGTCTTATTGAAATTCCCCTTGAGTATGTCTATTTGCATATTAGTATGCTTTTTGTTGTTTTGTGGTGCTGGGATTGAACCAATGGCCTTACGTATGCTAGGCAAGTGATATAAGGCTGAATTATATCTTCACTTCTTGGGTTTTTAAAAGTTTTATTTACCTTCAAAAATTACTATTTTGTGTATATGCTCAGGGGAAAGGCATGTGCAATCCATGGCATGTGTACAGAGGTCCGAGAACAACTTTGTGGGATTAGTGCTCTCCTTCTACTTTTACATGGGTTCTGGAGATGGAACTCAAGTTTGTCAAGCTGTCATGGCAGGTGCTTTACCTGATGAGCCATCTCACTGATCCATTCTACAATTCTAAGACTGACTGGGTATGTATCATTCAGTTGACAGACTGACTTTGAACCTACTTTGTAGTACAGGCAAGCTAGTGAATGTGTAATTCTCCTCCCTTAACCTTCATAATGCTAGGACTACAGGCCTGTAGCATCATTTCAAGCTTCTAGTATGCATTTGTTTTTGGGGACGAGAAGAATTAAAACAAGGTTTTATTATGTAGCACGCAGGCAGACATGGTGCTGGAGAAGAAGCTAAGAGTTCTAAATCTTGATCCATAGACAACAGGAAGTGCACTGTCGCACTGGGCATGATTTGAGCATATATGAAAACCTCAATACCCACCTCCACAGTGACACGTTTCCTCCAACAAGGTCACATCTACTCCAAAAAGGCCCTACCTCCTAATAGTGCCACACCCTATGACCCCATAGGGGCCATTTGCATTCAAATCAACATAGTCAAATATTTGTAATCCTGCTAAATTGGAGGCTAGCCTAGACTACAGGAGATCCTATCCCCAAAAAAGTATATAGGCCAGGCGGTGGTAGCACACACCTTTAAAGAGAGACAGGACAGGTGGATCTCTGTGATTTAGAAGTTATCCTGGTATATAAAGCAAGTTCCAGGACAGGCTCCAAAGCTACAGAGAAACCCTGTCATAAAAAACAAAAAAAAAAAGATATAAGTTCAGTTTAAAAGCCCACAGTACACTTATCATAGAACCTGGGCTCAATTCTCTGCACCAGAAATAGAAGCAACAATTATAAGGTTTCTGGGTGATAGTGGCACACGCCTTTAATCCCAGCACTCAGGGAAACAGAGGCAGGAGTATCCTCTGTGAGTTCGAGGAAAGCCTGGTCTATAAAGTGAGTTCCAAGTCAGCCCAGAGCTGTTACACTGAGAAACCCTGTCTTGGAAAAAAAAGTAATAATTATAAACTCAGGTTGGACAGATGAGGCTGTTCATCAAGTAAAAGCCTGGCAACCTGAGTTCAATCTGCAGCTCCCAGGTGAAAGCATCCTCCTAACCTCCTCATGCATTGTGGCATATGTGCCCCCCCCATGCAAATCACTAAAAAAAGCAACCCCCAGATTGCAGAGCCAGGGGTATTTTAGAACAGTGGTAAAAACACTTGCCTGGTGTTCCATCCCAAGAACCACAACAAATAACAACAAAAAGCGACAAAATTCGGGTTGTAGATGAATACTAAAGTACAGCAGACATATTTTCATGATACTGTATTAAGAAGCTGTTTGCAGAGTTTTGGTGTAACTAAGTCGTGCAATGTCTGCTTAGCATGCATAAGGTCCTGGGATCCCCAGAATAGCATAATGATGTTGATACAAACTGTATAACCCCAATAATAAGAACATATAAAATGGCAGTATTATACACTGAAATTCTATTGTTAAGGGCATGGTGACTGACAAATGTATCTCCATATACAGGAGGTTGAGGCAGGAAAACTGCTCAAAGTTTGAGGCTAGCCTGGGATACACAGTGATTTCCAAAGCAGCTTGGGCCACAATGGGAGACTCTCTTTAAAAAAAAAAAAACTGTTATCTCTGGGTAATGCTATTACTGATTTATTTTCTTTGTGCTTTCTTTCTTTTTATCCAGCTAGTATACTGAACTCTAATAAATAGAATAAGCAGGTAGACTCTTAATTTGTCAGGGGATCATTATATAATCCTGCCCACAAGAGTGTCACCTGGCTACTATCCATGTCAAAATGCTTCCTTGATCTGTGAATACACTAACCTAATAAACTGAGTATTGAAGCCTTGTAGTACTGCCAGGTTTTGACTTTCCATTAAAGACAAGTTTCATAAATTACAGAAGAGAGAACAATACATTCTTTAGTTTGCTACCTATTCTAAGATTTCCTGCCAGTTTACTACTTAGATAACTATCCAGGATGAAAACATACAAGAGAGGAGAAACTGTAAATTGATGTCAACAATGTTGATCGACAGGTTAGACAAGAGATGGAGAAGATAAAGGTGAAGTCTTAGCGATGGACAGGTTATGTTTCTGGTACTTGCCAGGAAACAAATGCCTTTTGATCCACTGGTTATGTGGAAATAATTCAGCTACAAAAAGGGGAAAAACCCCACTTAATCCTGATTGTCACTTTGATGGAGAGGAGAGTAATTTGTCAATTTTTGAGATAGATAGAATCTTACTCTGTACAATGGGTTGGCCTAGAACTCACTATATAGCTCATGATGGCCTGCAATGTCTCCTGCTTTAGCTTACCAATGCTGGTATTACTACCGGTATAAGACACATTTCTATCTGGCTCATTAGTTTTGAGTTGAAAATAAATGGGTTTTATTTAATAGTATTTTTAACTGAACTTTAGTTAACCATTCATATACTAGCATGTAAAAAATAATTAGGAGGACCTGATGATATATGCCTTTAATCTCTCAGCACTAGGGAAGCATAGTCAGGCAGATCTGTGACTCTGAATCCAGTCAGATCTACATAGTGAGTTGTAGGGCACCTAAGGCTACATAGTGAGACCCTGTCTCAAAAAAGAAATTAAAAAAGGAAAAAGGAAGGCCTAATAAGAACAAAGGATTATGCCTACCTCTAGCCAAAAATGTCCCTCATTTTCCTTTCTTTTTTATTTTATTCCTCATATATCTTACAAAGGGGCAGCTGATTGAGAAACAATTATACTGAAAATTAGAAATATTTCATTTTATAGACATTCAAAAGCAAACTTGCACACAATGTTCTGGGCGTGGTATCCATGCCTTTAATCCCAGCACTTGGGAAGCAGAGGCAGCAGACATTTGTGAGTTCCAGGCCAGTTAGAGGTAAAGTGTGATAGTCTCAAAAGATTAAAAAAATTCACATAAGAGACTATGTGCTGAACAGGAGAGCAGAAATCACTCCTTTCACAGATACAGATACTAAGGCTCACAGAAAAGAAAATTTGACCAAGGCTACATAGATTATAACTGGCAGAGAATGACAAGTTATTCTGATCTTCTGTACTTGATTAGATAACACAGGGATCAGGGTCAGTATTGACAATCGAGTGAACTCACAATGCCCTGTCGGTCTTCATTTAGTGAATGGTTTGGCAAATGGGTTATATTACCTAACCTAGAAATTTCTCAGAATAAATTATTAATTTGTTTGTAATGCTTGGGATGGAAACCAAGGCCCATGCATGCAAGGAAAACATTTTACCAGGCTGTACTGTGAAAACCTAGCATGAAATATCTATCTTATGGTCATGCTAGGAATCTCAAGCAAGTGCCCAACAAACTTTTTTATATCTTTACTTTGAAATGAGGCCTCACATAGCCCAGGCTAACCATACACTTGTTTTAGAGTGGGCGTGGAAGGGTAGTCATGAACTTAAAAATATGAAATCACATTTACTTATTTATTTAGTGTGGGGACCATGTGCAGAAGTCAAGAATACTCGCAGTCGCTGGCGCTCTCATTTCAGACTGAAGGCAAGAAAGTTTACATACTGAGCCATCTCACCAGCACGGATCTTGATTAGCACTCTTGATCCATCTGTCTCTATCTCCCAAGTGCTGTGGTTTATAAAATATGCCTAGCTATTTTATTTTTTTTTTGAGATAAAGCCACACTATGCTGTTCAGGCTAGCTTCAAAAGCTGTGATCTTTCTGTTTTGGCCTCCTGAGTGCTGGGATGACAAACATGCACCATCATGTCAGGCCTTTGAAACAAATTCCTGATGGGAGTCTACTTTTTTCCCTTTCCCACAACAGAATATTTTGTTCTATCTGTAAACAACTTTGTTGTCTATACTAAAACATTTAGTAGGTTTAGTCTGTCTAGGTTTTATATTTATTTATTTAATTTTACTTTTTTTTAATGGTAAGGTCTCATAAAAATCAGGCTTAAAATTTACTATGTATCCTGGGCTGGTCTACAACTCGTGATCCTCCTCCTTTCACCTACCAAGTACTTATATTATAGGCATATATCACTAAACTTAGGTTTTAGCTTAAATACTGGAGAAAGTAATCTACCTCAGTTATGCTAACATTGATTTTAAAATTATGTATTTAAACTGGGTGGTGGTGGCGCACACCTTTAATCCCAGCACTCAAGAGGCAGAGGCAGGGGTATTTCTGAGAGTTAGAGGCCAGGTTGTTCTATAGAGCAAGTTCCAGGACAGCCAGGGCTGTTACACAGAGAAACCCTGTCTCAAAAAAACAAAAAAAAGAGTATGTATTTAATGTTCTCAAGTACCAAACACTACCTTGTAATTTTTATTTTCCTTAACACCATATTATAACTAAATGCTTAGCTGTAGGCAAATGTTTGCTCCAATTCAGAAAACTTGCTGAAATGAATGAATTTAAGTATAGATTTGTGTAATTCCATATCTTGTCCTCCTTCCTTCTTTAACCATGTTTCCTTTGATCATAACTATAATTTGTCAGTGAACTTTTAAAATTTAGTTGGGGGTTTTGATATGTGATATCTGATTTAACTTTACAAAGCACACTTATAACTTTCAGGTATAAAATGGGCAAACTGTGGTTCTGACTGGTGGTTGTTAGACATAATGTGGTAAATGAAAGACAAAAAAACCCCGTTTGTTATTAATATAGT
Organism: Myodes glareolus; assembly: GCF_982192425.1. Taxonomy (NCBI): domain Eukaryota; kingdom Metazoa; phylum Chordata; class Mammalia; order Rodentia; family Cricetidae; genus Myodes; species Myodes glareolus. Next base: position 33,362,515 of record NC_142053.1, on the reverse strand, counting down.
TCTAGAGAAATTACCATAAATATTATTGGCAGAATCTACAGAGGTATAAGAAAATGTGAGGCTTCCTAATCTTTCTATGCTTGAAAATGTTCTAAAGCATGAAAGTCAGATCAGATCACACAGGCATGCACAGTGAGGGGTCTATTTTGTTCACTTGGAGAAAGGGTTTTACTACATAACCAAGGCTGTCCATGAACTTAAATAGTCTTCCTTTCTCTACTCACAACTAATAATGGAATTACAGAGTGTCCCATCCTGGATAGACTCCAAGTCTATGTTCTAAGGTCAATAAAATGGTTACAGATATATAAAAATATAAATTAAATATTTAAGTATAGATGCCATGGAATGAATAGTAGCACCGCCTTTTCTCCATTTAACCAAATACCCTTAAAAAAAAGGCAGTCTTAGCCAGCCATGGTGGCACATAATCTGTAATCTCAGTACTCAAGAAGCAGAGATGGGAAGACCAACCACAAATTCACAACTAGTCAACTCTACACAGCCACAGCACACCTTTAATCCCAGCACTTGGGGAGGCAGATGAATCTCTGTAAATTCAAGGCCAGCCTGGTCTACTACAGTGTGAGTTCTAGGACAGACTCCAAAAACCCTATCTTGAAAATCAAAAAAAAGGTTGATCTTAGCGAGGCATGAATATATCAGACCTATAATCCCAGCATTCAAGACCATGGAGCTAAAGCAGGAAGATTAAGAATCCAAATCCCAGCTGGGTGACTGTGGTGCTTGCCATTAGGTAGATCTTGTGAGTTCAAGACCAGCCTAGTCAACAGGAGTTCCAGGACAGCCAGAGCTATACAGAGAAACCCTGTGTTGATAAACAAAAACAAAACAGAACAAAACAAAAAAGAATTCAAGTCCTACCTGGGCTACATAGCAAACCTTACCTCAAAATGTAAAAAGTCTGAACTCACTCAGTCTGACCATTCAATCAGCGTTACTTATTCCCAATCTACGATTAGTAATTGCTTTTCACCATGTCTCAAATTCTTGAAAATAACTATAAAACCAGATCATGAAACAGGTAGAGCAAATCACATGTATAATCCCAACTCCTCATGAGGCTGAGGTAGGAGGATCCCAAATTCAAGGCCTCCCGGAGGTACACAGGGAATACCAGACTGGCATGGGCTACAAAACAAAACATGCTCATATATATATGAAGGTGTTCTAACAGGTTACAAGAAGGATCATTTCCAGGAACTGGAGTTATGGGTAGCTGTGAGCTATATGGTGTATATGCTGAGGACCAAATGATCCTGAAGAAGTGCCACAAGTGCTCTTAACTGATGAACACTGGGTTACTAATTATTTTTACCAAGAACTTCATCTAATATGATAGTCAATATCTTCTATGTCTCTGGGTTTTTGAGACAAGGTCTCATGCAGGTTTGGCTGGCCCAGAACTCACTTTGTAGACCAGATTGACCTCAAACTCAGAGATCTGCCTCACTCTGCCTCCCAAGTGCTGGTATTAAATGTGTGCACCACCATATGGGGTATTATGGATATAGACAGAATTTGTGCATTGATTTTTGATGTTATCTCTACAACTGTTTGCCCAGAAAAGGAGTCTGTGAGCTCCTGATGTAGGACGTCCTTCTGTCTATGCTGTTTTCATTGGTTAATAAAGAAACTACCTTGGTCTGCTGATAGGGCAGAACTAAGGTAGGCAGGGAAGACAGAACTGAATGTCGGGAGAAAGAAAGCAGAGTCAGAGAGACACCATGGAGCCATCAGTGACAGACGCTGGGAATTTTACCACTGCCACGTGGCGATATACAGATTAATAGAAATGGGTTAAATTAATATAAGAGTTAGCCAATAAGAAGTTAGAGGCAATGGGCCAAGCAGTGATTTAACTAATACAATTTCTGTGTGGTTATTTCAGTTCTGGGTGGCCGGGACAAACAAGTGGGCCCTTCTCCTACCAGCTCCCATAAATTTTCCTAATCGCAAACCTAGAAGCCTGCTTCTTTCTTTTTAAAATCCTATTCTACACTTACCATACAAAACAGACCAGCAACTGCCATTTATACTTCCAAAAAATTCAAATTGAAATTCTTATTATAAGAAGTTTGAGATTAAATGCCAAGGGGCTATGAGTAATCCCAGCACTCAGGAGGCAGAGGCAGAAGGATTTCTGTGCATTTACACCTAACCAGGACTAAATAGAGAGATTGAATCTCAAAATACCACCACCACCAATATAAAATACATAAATAATATTTTATTATAATACATATAATAAAATTATATTATAAAATATATAATAATAAATGCATAAAATTAAATGAAAGAAAGCTAGGTGTGGCAGCATCCATCTATAATCCTAGCACTCAGGAAACTGAAGTCCGAATAAGGCAAGGGGAGGGTTTTAGGTCACCCTGAAGATACATACTAGGGTCTTATCTATCTCAAAAAATAAAGTATGAACCACAAGTTACTAAGGTTTCTACTTTCACCTTGTTTTTACTTTCTTGTCTCTTTAAAATATAACTGATATTATTATAAGACTTAAAAATGGTATGGTCTCACTGTTGCCAGTCTGTTCTTAAAATCCCAAGCTCAAGAGATCGTTCATCAAAAATCAATTGAAAATAAAAAATTCACCCCAAAAACATCTTTCTCCTTAAACTCCAGAGTAGCTGGCACTATATAAATGTGCCAGTCTAAGCTACACAACAAAACCTTACCACAAAATGCAAAATAAAAAAATAAGATTCAGGTGGTGGTATATCCCTTTAATCCTAGGACTCAGGAGGTAGAGGCAGATGGATGGATCTCTGTGGGTTCAAGGCCAGCCTGATCTACAGAGCAAGTTCCAGGGCAGCCAGGGCTACACAGAGAAATTCCGTGTCAAAGTAACCAAACAAGAACAACAAAGTGAGATAATTAAAAATATAATCGAATCTGTATCTTTGAAATCAAGGAGCTCAAATCTGTATAGATAAATAGGTTATCAGATAAAAATTACATTTTCAGCCTTTACTCCCAGCACTCGGGAAGTAGAAGCAGCTGGTTCTCTGAGTTCAAATTTGGCCTGTCAGACAGAAAGAATTCCTGGACAGTAAGTTCTATACATTGAGAAACAGTGTCTCAAATAAAATAAAAAATAAAAGAGACTTGAGTGACATGGAGCTGCCTGGAGCTCAGAACTTACCCCTTTCCTCATAAATCAGACCCCCCCCCAAATATTACATTTTGAAAGATTTGGGGGGAGGGGTTCAAGACAGGGTTTCACTGTAGTTTTAGAGCCTGTCCTGGAACTAAAAGCTTTATAAAAATTTATTTAACTTTATTTTATGTACATTGGTGTGAAGGTGTTAGCGCTCCCCTGGAACTGGAGCTACAGATAGTTGTAAGCTGCCTTGTGGGTGCTAGTAATCGAACCCAGGTCCTCTAGAAGAGCAGTCAGTTTTTAACCCCTGAGTCATCTATCCAGGCCCTTGAAAGACTTTTTTGACACAGGAAACACAACAAAATCCTGAATGAGAAAGTACTGAAAGGGCCCTAGTTTTCTATCCTACCTCAAACTTCATAAACTTTCTAGAACATGCCCTTTGAAATACACAAAACACACTTTTTGTATTAAATTAAATAAACATATCTTTGTGAAAAAGAAAATAAACATGGAAACACTAAGAGTCGCAATCTCAAAGCTAACTGGAAATAAAGGCAAGACCCCCCCCCCCCAAAAAAACAAGCAAACAAGTCCCATGGATCCAACTCAGGGTATTTTCCACTGTATATTATTTAAGTTCAGTATTAATTTCTCATTTTCTAATACTGTCTGTCTCCTTGAATCGACATGTGCAATGACCTTAAACAATGCTAACAGGTTATATAATACTATTAACAGATTACCCCGGAGATAAAATTTAAGAATCACCAGCTTATCATAATCTTATTGCCTCAAAATAACAAGGGCACTTTACCTTATTCATCTTTTAGTGCGTTGTTTGAGGTGGGTAGTCTCAATATGTAGCACAGGCTGTCCTAGTACATGTTACCTTCTTGCCTAACCTTCCCAAGGACAAAATTACAAATGTATATCACTGTATATATATGGTATCTATTCAGCTCTAGATTCCCAAACAAAGTGTAGTTTTTTGGCACATATTAGGTACTCAATAAATGTTTATCTTCTAAATCACAGACTTTTCCCTCTTGCTAGCCCTTACTACCAGACTTAACTGTTAAATCAAGCAAAAACAGTGAAATATCACTATGTTACATGTGGAGTTATCAATCATTAAATACAGAGGATAGGTTAAATTAATGCACACCATGAAAGGGGAAAATTTATGTTAAAATTCTAAGTGCTATACTTAATTAACTGGCATATTAATTATATTGCTTGTCCACTGAAATGTCTGACTAACCTTTAGCCAGAATTATTTTGTTGCCTTATCTGGCCTCACTGAATGAAAGCAATAAACTACAAGTATTCTAGACTAGAATGTAGAGCCCAATCCAAAGTCTGCTAATAATAAGCAATATAACACTGAGCAATTCATTTTTTCCATCTTTGGATCCTTATCAGCCTGTGAAAAAGAGAATTTCACACTGGGGATGTGTGCAGTCTTACCTGTTCTTTTTTTTTAAGTTCTAGGGACTGACTACAGGGCCAAGTGAATATTATGCAAACATTCTGTACTGAATTAGAACCCCAAACCTTTTGAAGCATTTATCCCCAACTCAAAATATTTACCATTTTAAAAACTGCATAATGTGCATGAAGTTGGTAAATATGGAAAAAAGCAAACACTTAAGTACCAAATAATGCAATGCTATATAAAAACATTATTGATTGTGATTCTGTTTGTACAGTCTGATGCATCCAGTGCTGGCTTTGAGCTCTTGATCCTTTTTCTACCAAACGCAGACATTACAATTTTGAGCATTGACTCTCTTTATAATTTTATGTGTATGGGTGGTTTGCATGCAGAACCCATGAAGGCCAAAAGGGGGCACTGAATCCCCTGGGATTGGAGTTAGCGTTGGCTGTGAGACACCATGAGTGTGCTGGGAATAAAACCCAGGTCCTCTGGAAGAGCAAGCAGTCAGGAAGCTTAAACACCGAGTCATCTCTTCAATCTAACTTTGTTTTTGAAGCAGGGACTCACTATGTAGCCTAGGTTAAACTTGAATTTGCAATTTCCCTGCACTGATTCCAGTGATTAAGCTGCCAAGTCTGGCTTTCTTTTCCCTTTCTTCTATTGGCATATATTCATTGCACAAAACAATGGATTATGTTATACTTCCACATATTATATAATGTACTCTGGTCAACTTTTAACCTTTTCTTTGAGATGTTCAAAATCAAACCCAGAGCCTTGTACACGGTAAGCAAGCACTCATTGCACCACACTGAGCGACCAATACAATCTTTACAGGCTCAAAATTTTAAAGAATAATTGTAATTCAGAAAGACCTTGTGATTCAGATTTATCTACATGTCAAGTTTGATATCTGAATTCTACAGTTTGCTACACAATTTGATAATCAGGAAGCCTACCATATTTTCTAAAAATATGGACTAACCTTTTTACCATTTCACATGAACAGGGGGAACAATAAGTGATAGTCAAAAGAGAAACATAAATACCCAAATATTCAAACCTGCTCTGTTAAGACAACATAAGCCACACACAATTTTACAGTATAAATCACTGACATAAGACTAGATATGGCAATAAATACCTATTCCAAATACTTATGCTGATACCCATCTTTGTGTATTTTAAAACTTTTTAGTAATAAAATCAAAACTCATTTATAGCAAAACATTCAAACATACATTTAAGGCACAGGAGAAAAGCAAAGAGAAAAGTTTTCCATCTCTCTTCTTCGAAGTAGTAATCATTTTTCCCATGTATCTTTCAAGAAGACACAAACTTAGGTTTTTGTGTCTGTCAGAATTCGGTTTGGCCTAAGATGTTTTCCGTTCTTTAGTAATGGGGGAAAACAATCCCAGGCACAATCTTTACACATATGTTCAGTACATACATGTTCAGTTCACTGGGAAAGGTGCAGGCGCCAGCATGAAGTACGATTATGCAGTACAGAAATGTTACACAGAATAGAGTTAGATTTTGTACTTAGAGGATATATGAAGTTACAGGAGCGAGGTGGTCAGGAGCCACTGAATCTGAGTTCTAATCTTGTAACCTTAGGCAAGTCATGAAACCTTGAGCCTCAGTTTCTGTTTTGTAAAGCAAAGAATGGAGCCAACTCTAAAAGAGTCCTAGCTGATTCTAAGATGGCCGGCTCTTAATAGTGTTCTCTTGAACTGGCCACCAAAAAAAAAAAGTATTAAGGAGAAAATGAGAAGAAGGAAGAATACTACAGCAATCCCCAGTCTTACAAGATTAAATCTCAATGACACCTTCATTACAGATGTGATGACTGGCTCATTATCAAGGTACGGATGTGATGACGGAAGTAGTGACATAATTGTGCTTGAAGGCAAAGTAGTAGATTAATAAAATCTGAGAAGTTTGTTCTTCCCAAAGTTTCCGTGAAAACGTCTTCCTTTCTGGAGAGCCACTGCAGTCACCACTGCCCTCCCTTAGAAAAATAACACCCCCCCCAACTCAAGCAAACTGTGGAGTTACAATAATGAAACTGAAAGTCAACTTGACATTTTTCTTTCAGAAACCATGCAGGGCAAGTGACCAGGGGTGGCAAGAATGATCAGCTATTTCCTTCTCTGGAAGCTCTTTGGCCCTCATTCTTCTGGTTTCGCACAACCTTGCCAGGAACACACTCTCCTGCCCCATACTGGGGGATAGGGAGGTTGATCACCTTTTTTTTTTTTTTTTAAATTAACTACATTTACCTTAGGTGTCACGAAGTTTAAGAAGGCTGACCCGAAAGCTTGAAGCCGGCCACCCTACCCACGGCTTCCAGGATCAATCCCGGGAACCTTGGACAAGGAGCCAAGTCCAGCATTCCCCGCGGGCGGGCGGGTGCGGCCTTCCCGCCCAACTAGGCAGAGCTAGCCCAAGCGGAAGGGAGGGGGAAGAGGATGAGGGCGGGGAGGAGGAGAAGGGAGGAGAGAGGAAAGGGAGGGGAGGGCGGGAAACCCACAAGAACTGTACCTACGGCACCGAGTCAGCCCGTCCAAAGCGCCGTGAGCGACCGTTCCCGAGGGGGAGGGTCCTGGAGGAGGGGCAGCCCGAGCCGGATCAGGAAAACCCAACTCCGCTGGGCGGCGGGCCGCGGCCTAGGAGAAGGAAACGGAAATCATTACGACTCCCTCCCTCGGCCTCCACAGGCCGGACGGTTCCCTCAGAGAAAACTCGGGGACCGGAACCAAGTGCGTCCACGTCAAAAGAGCCACCGGGTGCAGTCCGCCAGCTTCCCAGGCCAGCCCAGCCATTGGCCTAAGGCCATGTCCTTCCCACCTCCCCCCCCCACCCGCGCCCCCCACCCCCCCCACACCCCCGGGGAGCTCGGCTCCCGCCCGACAAAGCCCCTCCTTCTTTTCCGCTCCGCCATCTTCCAACCTACCGCTCGGGCCCAAGTGGCCCTCGATTAGCGTCGCGCCCACTCGGGCGACCGCCAAAGTCCCGCCGCTTCCCGGAGCCGGAAGAGGGCATGGAGAAATAAGCCAGTCCTCCTCATTATGCAGCCCGAATCCCCCCCCTCCCCGCGCCAAGCCAGAGCCTGACCCAGCGGGTGCACATGCGCACAGGTCACCTCGCAGTCCCCGCCCCCAACTCATGCGTTTCCTCTTTTAGCACCCAGGGCTTTTTTTTTCCCATGACCTTTACCTGGACTTTAGGGTGAGGAGTAGGGGAATACAGGTAAAAGGATTAAAATCCGAGGGAGAAGGGTCAGAACATTCTGGGTGCTTACTGGATACCAGGGACTTTTATAACGTATTCTTTGTTGTTACTTTGAAAAGCCTGAATGGCAGGACACCCCTATTAAACTCCGTGTCCGGGGAAAACGTGAGACCCAGAGAAAGTGAGAGATGTTTGATTTGCGAAGAGGAAAAAAGAAAAGAAAAGAAAAGAAAGGGAAAAGAACGAAGATGAAAAAGAAACACGAAAAAGTCTTTGTACACAAAATGATGATCATGCCCCTAGGTTATTCAGATATGTTTGTAGGGTTGTCAGAGAAACGTGAATTTAGGTTTCAGGAATTTGGGCACTTAGTGGCTAGTGTAGTAAGATGGATTCTGAATCTCATTTCCAAGATCATGAGTACCATCTGTCTGGTTAAATAATGCTACTCTTGATGAAAAGGAACTTGGAAAAGAAGAAGAATATTTTTGGCCCTTAAAGTTTTGCTAACGTAAAACCTCTTCTGATGCCATCTTTTTTTTATTTTAAATGACTACACTGATTTAGTGTGTGAGGTCAGAGGACAACTTGGGGAGTTCATTCTCTGCCAGCACCTGGGTTCCAGGGATGAATCCAGGCCCTGGTGTTACTCTTAGAGTGCTGAGAATTCCATCTGACCTACTATGATAATAGCAATTGCCAGCAAAGACTGGGGATGAAACTCATCGGTGGAGCACTTGTCTAGTGCGCGCGAGGTCTGGGATTCCAACCTTATCACTGCCAAAACAAATATTTACCTTACTTTTCAGAGCACTCTTAAATATAAATTAGTAACCCCCCCTTTTTTTTCTTTAGATGAAAATCTTACCAAGCCACCTTCAAATTCCTTGAGAAAAATCAAGAGTTCAAGGTCATCCCCAGTAGTAAGTTTGAGTCCAGCCTAAGATGAACGGGACCCTGTCTCAAAACAAAACAAAAATTCACCTCAAGCGACCCTTCTTTGTTTTTATAGTCAGTTGGTTTGTCGTCGGCCTTTAAAAAGGCTGAGGTAATGGTGCTAGTCTGTGTTATTCAACCCTGGATCTTCTGCTCACACGTCTGCCCGACCACCACCCAGTCGGATTTCTCTGGTCTTAGGCTTGTCCCACTTCCCCCAGTCTAGCTTGCAAGAGGCTGAGTTAAATCCTTCCATTCTGAGGTCAGGATAAGAGTAAATCCCCTTAGCCATGAGTTCATGCTCCCCTATGACAATGTAGAGTGGCTTCTAAGAAAACTACATACATGCCCTTGCTCTTGCCAGTTTCCCTGCCTTCCAGTAATATATTGAAACCAGCTCAGCAGAAGCAGCGCCTTCCCTGACCCCCTTACCTGAAGATTGTTTTCTCATTTTCTGTTCTCATTTATTCTTTGAACTTAAAGTGTTTTTTAGAGTCCTTATTGTTGTTTTGGGCTTTTGTTATTTTGGTTTTTGAGACAAGGCCTCAGTAAATAGCCCAGGCTGTGTCAGAAGTCATTGTGTAAGCCAGGCCAGCCTGAAATCACTGATCCTTTTAAGTGCTGGCTTGGGTTTTTTTGCACCAAGGTCTCATGTATCTTATGTTGGATGCAAACTTGCGATGTAGCCGAGGATAACCTGGAATTGCTGATCTTCTTGCCTTGGAGTATCGCAGTATTGCACTTGACCCACCATGTCTGGCTTTATTTTGTGAGACAAGGCTGTGCTATGTAGCCTTCTCTGGCTACATATTCCAAGCTGGGCTCAAACTCATGACAATCCTCTGCCTCAACCTTCTGAGTGCTGAGATTACAAATTTGAGATTATATCCCGATGAGGTAGCATTGTTTTTATTGTAAAGTATACACAAATTTACTACTTTAACCATTGTAAGTGAATGAAAATGAGCACACGACCACTCCAAGGTATGGCTGAAGAGGAGGATTTACCGTAACTGTGTGGGAGAGTTCAGTCAGAGACATCTGGGAGGGTCAAGGCTGACTAGGCCACGAGAGAGATGGGGAGCAAGAGAGGAAGAGAAGAGAAAGAGAAAAGGAGAGGGGGCAAGAGAATCAAGAGATAAGCCAAGGATCAAGAGTACTCTTGGATAAAATGGCAGGTTTGTATAGGAATGAGAAGCTGGGGGAAGGGAAGCAAAGGTCAGCCCCTGGACAGGAAATGTTCAGGGTAGGGAGTGGGCTGAGAAGTGCTGGGTGGAGCTGCAGGTTCTGTGAGTGAGCCTTGTCCTGGGTTTCTTTGGGATCTGGCAGGAAGTACATAGTTCAGTGGCATCGCCTACATTCCTGTTATTGTGCAACCATCACACTGTCCATTCTAGAACTTTTCCTTCTCACTTCATCGTGAAAGTCAGTGCTTTGTTATAGCGCGCAGTGTGGTATGTCATACAATTCAGCTGCTTGTATAAGCATCTCATCTCTCCCATGGGGTAATCTCATGGGAAGATCTATGTCAAACTCATTTTTGGAAAATCCTTAAAGTCATCTTTTACGAATTTTCAATTTATTCACAGGAGCAGATGCCATGTCACATGGTGGAGGTCAAAGGGCAGCTTGCTAGAGTCGCCTCTCCCTCCATCATTTGGGTTCTAGGAATCAAACTCAGGTTGCCAGGCTTGTTAGTAAGTCTCTTTCCCCTTCGCTCCCTCTCTCTAGCTCCTTCTTTATTTTTTTTTCAAGACAGAGTCTTGTATATCCCAGGCTTATTACATAGCTGGAACCTTTTTCTTTTTTATTATTAAGGCATATGTGAGAGAGATATGTGTAAATATAGGCTTGTCCACTCCACAGACACATGACAGGCACATGTATGGGGGGGTCAGATGGCATATTTCAGTAGTTTTCTACCTCCACCATTGCTTCCAGGAATCAAATTCAGGCTACCATGCTTGCAATAGAGATGCTTTTACCTGCTGAGCCGGCTTGTAGGCCCAACCTTGAATTTATCTTCCTTTCTCTACCTCCCTGTTGCTGGGATTATAGGTGTACACTTCCATGCCCTGCTTATGCTGTGCTGGTGAACTCGGGACTCTGCATACTATTTAAGTCTTCTCCCCACAACTGTGGCCCCCAACTGGACACATCTAGATCCTCTCATATCCAACCCACCAGGAAAGCTTGCCATTGCTCTCTTCAGAGAGGCCCAGAATACCAGTTTCCATCAATGTTACCCCCTCCTTCATCAAGTCCCTCCCTCTCTTGGCCTGCAGTAGCTTCCTCATTGGTCTTCTCAGTTCCTTCTCCCCTTCATTTCCACAGCAGCCAGTTACGCGTGGAAACCACAATATAGATCACTTTTCTGCTCAGATCCCTTCGCTGACTCTCCAGTTCACTCAACCAAAGGCCGCCTCCAAAGGTAATGAAATGTGTCTGCTACTAGATGACATCCCACAGTCTTCATCTCTTACTAGTCATGTGCTTACATGGGTTTCATCTGCATAGAATTAGTACTGGCCCATGTGACTGGTAGAATACAGAAATGGCAATACATGACATTTAAGGTGAGGTCATTAAAGGCCTTGTGGTTTCTGCCTTGCTCTCTTGGGTTGGTTGCTATGCATTAAGTCAGGCATGTTTGAGTACTCAAACAGAAGGTGAAACTAGCTGTGATAGTTCGGTACTTTAATCTCAATACTCATGAGGCAAGAGGGTTAGGAATCTGAAGCCTGCCTAGTCTACATAGTAAGACCTTAATTCAAGAAAGAAGACAGACTGTTGGCACAAGCCTGTAGCCTAGTCCTTGGAAGCAGAGGTGGAGACAGGAAGACCAGGATTTCCAGATCACCCTTAGCTACCTAGGAAGCCAACCTGGGTTACATATCTCAAACCCCACCCAAAAGAGAAGAGAGAAGGAAAAGAATGAAGGGTGAGAAACTAGACGACCCAGTCCAGTATCTGAACTAATAAGGAGATGAGTTCTACCGTTTCCCATCTTTCCTCCCTGTGAACCAGCCAGTTGACACACCTAGCTGTCACTTTGAAGAGGCTACTTCAAGCCTAAGATTACTATAGCTAGCTACAATCTCTTGAGGACTGATTGGCATGCAGCTCAATTGGTACAGTGCTTGCCCAGCATGCATGAAGCCCTGAGTCTGATCTCTAGCACCACGTAAACCTACTGTGGGGGTACATACCTATAATTTCAGCACCTGGGAGGTTATCCTCAGCGACAAAGTGAACTCAAAGCCAGCTTGGGATACTTGAGACCCTTTCTTAAAAAAAAAAAAATAAATCAAGCTAGGTGGTGGTGGCGCACGCCTTTAGTCCCAGCATTCAGGAGGCAGAGGCAGGTGGATCTCTGTAAGTTCAAGGCCAACCTGGTCTACAGAGTGAGTTTCAGGACAGCCAGAGCTACTTAGAGAAACCCTGTCTCGAAAAACCAACCAAACAAGCAAACAAACAAACAATAAAAAATAATAAACAAATCCCCTGTCTTAGTGAGGGCTTCTGTTGCTGTGAAGAGACACCATGACCATGACAACTCTTATAAAGAAAACAGTTCATTGAGGGGGCTCACTTACAGTTTCAGAGGTTCAATCCATTATTATCATGTCAGGGAGCATGACGGCGGGCCAACAGATGTGCTAGAGAGTCCTACATCTTGCAGGCAACAGGAAGTGGTCTTAGACCCTGGGTGGTAGGTATCCTGAGCATAGGAAACTTCAAAACCCGCCCCCACAGTGACACACTTCCTCCAGCAAAGCCACCCCACTCCAACAAAGCAACCCTTACTAATAGTGTCACTGCCTATGAGATTGTGACAGTCAATTACTTTCAAACTACCGCATCCCCCAAACAAAATTGTATGACCTATTGAGAACCAAAGCTAGAGCGAGCCAGATAAACTTTTCTCCTGAACTTGGGTGCATTGTTTCTTTTCTTTTTCCTTTTGTTTGTGAGTCAGACAACTTCAGATGATGTTTCTCGATAGCTATGCTGATTAGATTTTTGTTCATTTGTCATAAGCTAAAGTTGTCTGGGAAGATAACCTCATTTGAAAAAAAACCTATATCATATTGATATATAGGCAAGTCTGGGTGGTATTTTTTTGATGAATGATGTTGGAGGGCCCAGCCCACTGTGAGTAGTGCCACCCTTAGGCAGATGAACCTGGATGGTATAAAAAAGCATATTGAGCAAGCCATGAGAACAAGCCAGAAAGCAAACATCCTCTAATGGTCCCTGCTTCAATTCCTGCCTCCAGATTTCTGCCTCGAGTTCCTGGCCTGACTTCCTTCCATGATAAATTGTAAACTGTAAGATGAAAAAAGCCCTTTTGACCCCAAGTTGCTTTTGATCGTGTTGTCTATTACATCAGCAGAAAAGCAAACTAATACCGGAGCTGCAGACCTGGCTCTGGAGCTAAGGACTCTCGTGTCGCCTGGAACTCACTGTGTGTACTAGACTGACTAGCCAGGGAGTCCACCTGTCTCCACCTCCGCAATGCTTGGCTTCCAAGCCTGTGTGTTACCATGCCTATTTCCCCCCATAGGTCTGGGTGTTCAAGTCAGGTCTTCATGCTTGTGAGGTAAGTACATTTCTTGAGCTATCTTCCCTCCCAACCTTATAGCCTTACTTCTTTGTTTTTCAGAAGCTATGTTTTAGAGCGATTACTAGTGTATGACACACCAACAGATAGCTAATAAAAAGTCCTCCACAGACCTCCTCCCTGTCATCCCCGCGTCCTCCCCCTCACCTTTTATTCCCTTAGCTTTCATGCTTCACAGTCGTCGTCGCTGCCCATGCTGCCTGGAGCACTGTCTTCATGCCCAGTCTTATCTATGGCTTGTCCTTCACCTCTCTTGTCACCTTTGCTTAGTGGTCACCTTCTCCAAAAGGCCTACAGGGACCACCATGTTTAGGACGTGTAGCAGTGATGTAACTATGGTGAGTCCCCAGGATTGTTCCCAAGAATTAAAATTATAATTGATCCAAACCAATTCTCTCATTCTCCTTTCCCCAACTCTCTATTTTCTGTTCCAACAGCATCTATTATTTCCTTTTTAATTATTTTTTTTGAGACAGGGCCTCTCTAAAGAGTCCAGGCTGGCCTGACTTACTATGTAGAACAGGCTGGCCTCAAACTCAGAGAGATTCTTCTGCCTTGGCCTCTCAAGTACTGGGACTAAAGGTATGTTTCACCATGATCAGCTATTTTTCCTTTTTAATATTTTTATACTTAGTTTAAAAATAATAGAGTTTTTTCTTTTTTTCTTTTCATTTTTTGTTTTGTTTTGTTTTTGATTTTTGGAGACAGGGTTTCTCTGTGTAGCCTTGGCTGTCCTGAAACTCACAATGATCCTCCTGTCTCTGCCTCCCAAGTGTTGGGATTAAAGGCATGTACCACCACAGCCTGGCTCAAAATAATATGTTTTATTATGATATTTTCCTACTTAAAATATCAGGTGTCTTGGGGCTGGAGAGATGGCTCAGTGGTTAAAAGCACTGTCTGCTTTTCCAGAGGTCCTGAGTTCAATTCCCAGCAACCACATGGTGGCTCACAACCATCTGTAATGAGATCTGGCGCCCTCTTCTGGAGTGCGGGCATACAAGGAGGCAGAATGTTGTATACATAATAAATAAATCTTTAAAAAAAAAAAAAAAATATCAGGTGTCTTGCTCATGTTACTCCCACTCTTTTCATCCATCTCCTGCATGTTCTGATACACTATATAGTTATCTTACTCTTTTCTTTTAAAAATACTTATTTTTATTTTTAATTATGTGTGTATGTAAGTATCTGTGTGGGGGGAGTATGTGCACATGAGTGTAAATACCCAGAAAAGCCAGAAGAGGACATCAAATCTATTGGAACTATAGTAGTTACAGACCTCCCATTGTGAACGCTGGGAGTTGAACTGAGGTCCTCAGGAACAGCACTACCTGCTCTTAACCATTGAGACATCTCTCCAGCTGTTTCTCTTGTTTTTGTTTTTGATAGAATTATCTTTTATTGCTTGGTGGTGGTAGCACATATCTTTAATACCAGCCCTTGAGAGGCAGAGGCAGACAGATCTCTGTAAGTTCGAGACCAACTTGGTCTATGGAGCGAGTTCTGGGACAGGCTTCAAAGCTACAGAGAAACCCTGTCTTGAAAAACCAAAAAAAAAAGATTATCTTGTATTTATTCTTTGACAATTTTATATATGTAAACAATAAATCTTGATCATATGCACCCAAATTCCCCTTTTCCACTCCCAATAGGAACTCCTACCTCCTCTTTCCCACTTCTCCTTAGGCAGCCTCAACATACCCCCCATTCCATGTCCTCTCAGCTGTTCTTTTCTTGTTTTCTTATTTTATATGTATTAATGTTTTGCCTGCATGTATGTCTGTGCAGTTTGTGCATCCCTGGTACCTGCAGGGGTCAGAAAAAAGCATTGGATCCCCTGGAACTGAATTTACAGGTGGTTGTAAACTGTCATGTGGGTTCTGGGAATCAAATCCAGGTCCTTTGGAAGAGCAGCCAGTGCTCTTAACCACTGAGCCATCTTTCCAGCCCTCGTCTGTTTTCTCTACTGTGTATTTCTTCCCTTTATCCCTGCTATAATAAAACCTTCAAGAACAAATCCTGCACTTCTGTAACCCCAGCATTTAAGAGGGTGCGGCAAAAAGCAAGAGTTTGAGGACAGCGCCACTCCATAGTCAAACCTTGTCCCAAATAAAGATAAAACAGGGACTGGAGAGATGGCTTACTGATTAAAAATGCTTTCTGTTTTTGCAGAGGACCTTCATTAAGTTCCCAGTGCTCACATAGTGATTCAAAACCATCTGTAACTCCAGTTACTGGTGATCTGATGCCCACTCTCTGC
The DNA here is from genome assembly GCF_982192425.1 of Myodes glareolus. Classification (NCBI taxonomy): domain Eukaryota; kingdom Metazoa; phylum Chordata; class Mammalia; order Rodentia; family Cricetidae; genus Myodes; species Myodes glareolus. The sequence goes on along the minus strand of NC_142053.1, from coordinate 33,346,875 downwards.
CTGAATCATCAGGTAGTGTTAATGAACTCTTGCAGCCTCACATACAATTAAGAAAAAAAGAAAGAAAGAAAGGGAAAAAAACTACAAAGAGCAGAGGCCTTTCTGTTCACAAATATAGCCCAAGTGCTCACAACAACATCTGATGTGGTAAGTGTTCAGCAGATGTTTGTAGAATGGATGAACAAGCATTTTGTGACTAATTTAAACCCTTGGTAAATAGTGAGTTGTCCACTGGGAGATATGATTCTACAAAAGTATGATGTCTGGGTTCTATGTCCAAGGACCCATAGAAATGCTAAATTAGAAAAAAATCTATTGAGAGCTTATTCTTACCTGTGCAAGGATATTTGCTTAGAATTTTCTAAGCTAAGGAAAATATTAGAGAAAAGTGTACAAGATCCAAGACTGCAACCAGTGAAAGCAACAGTGTTTAAGCTTGGGCATGATGGCACACACCTGTAATCTTAGTATTTAGGAAGTGAAGACAGGAGGGCCAGAAGTTCAAGGCCATATGAACTACATAGTGAGTTTCAAGCCAACCTGAGACTCTTGAGACCCTAACTCAAAACAAACAAACAAGAAACAGAAAAGCAAAACCCTGCCAGTGGCCCTCTAAATGATTAAAAAAGAAATTTAGTATGCTGCCACATAGGAGAAAAAAATGAATGGCCTAAGGAGTCATAGGAAATGAGGAAAAGATAAAAGAATCAAGTACAAACAGAAGCATTTGCTTTGAGTAGGAGAAAGAACACTCCTTTCATGACTAAAATGCATTAGATGCAGCTAAATAGAGGAGACAGTAGTCACACTTGAGTGGCAACTAGGTTTCATTGAAAGCAAAATTCAAACTTACTGCTGAGGGTAGTCACAGTGGTTTAACATTGGAACTTTTTCGCAAGAAGTTTTAAGTTAGAGCCCAAATATAGTAAGACCGAAAGCAGAACTGCTTTGATTGAAGGGTTGTGGATGGGGTGAGTCCAGCCTTTGCCATTAGAACTATTGTCTTATGTGTTTTTACAGGAAGGGGTACATACCTGCCAAGGATCGCACTGGTATCACTGGTACTTCAGAGAGGATGGCCTTCGTGAAGGTCATTTATGGTAATCAATTGGCAACTACTTATAGTATCTGCTTTTCTACCCTCTGACTACTTCCTTTCCTCCTCCTTTCCTTTCTTCCCTCCCCCTGTCTCCCCTCCTTCCCTCCTTTACACTCCCTCCCTTCTTCTCCTTTCTTTCCCTTCCTTCCTTCTTTCCTGTTTTCCTTCCTTCCTTCCTTCCTTCCTTCCTTCCTTCCTTCCTTCCTTCCTTCCTTCTTTCCTTCCTCTTTCTCTCTCCCCCCTCTCTTTCTATACCCCCTCTTTCTTTTCCTTCTTAACAAGGTCTCCTACTGTAGTCTAGACTGGCTTGGAACTCCTGGGACTCCTCCCACTTTAACTTCCTGAGCTTCTGTAATGTGAGGTGTGGGCCAATCATTCCCTGTTATCTCCTGAATTTTGCTCTGATATATCTATATGTAAACTTTCCCTCACTTCTTGCAGCTGTAATTTCCTCTCTGTGTAATCATAAGCTGACAAAGCTGCTATCTCTATCTAGCCCTCCCTTTTTCCCTCTCTGCCTTTGCTGGAGTCATAGTTTGGGGTAGGGTCAAAAGAGCACACAGTCATCTCAAGATAAAAGTCCATCCAAGCTTTCTATATACTAGTCCAATCCTATGGCTATATTCAGTCTCTGCAGTGTTCAAAGAGACAATCTCAAAACAGTCAAGGTCAGGGAATTGTCCCTGTGAGTCTGGATTAGGGGAAGATTAAAAACTACTGGAGTTGAGGTCCAGGAGGGAAGCTGGCTTGTTGGAGGGTCACAATGAATAATCAGATGTGTGTTTAGATAGGAAGACTATGAAGCAGAAGCCAGAGAGCTGAACAGATTCATATCTTAAATGTAGATAATTGCAGTTAGTGCCCGCTGAATGTTCGTCACAGTCTATGTGCTCTTTTTGTTTGTTTTTTTTTTTCTGTTTAAATTTTTAACTTTTATTATGTGACTGAGATTGTGTATGTATGATGTGTGAGCATGGGTGTCTGTGTGCAGTGTTCTGGGTTTGGAGGTCAGAAGACCATTTTCACATGCTGACTCTCTCCTTCCATCTTGAAATCTGGGACTTGGATGCAGACCATCAGGCTTGCAAGGCAAATACATGCTTTTACCCCCTGAATTTTACCTCGGAATTTAAATAAAACGGCTGAAGATGTAACTTGGTGATAAGTGCTTATCTCACACATGCAAGATCCTGTGTTCAATTCCTAGTACCTGGGATGAAGAGGGGAATAGGGAGACAAAGCCGACTGCCCCAGAATCAAATGGGAAGGACAGAGGAACTAAACTTCTCCCAGCACCTAGCCCAGAGTGGCTGAGTATGAATCATGTCCTGGAACTGGAACTTTCCCGAAGATCTCCCAGTGCATCTGACTCGCCACCAGGTTTCAGAATAACTGGTCTATAGATTAAAGCTCAACTCCTTTCTAAGGCGTGTGTGGACTCAGTTGTCTCTTCTCCAATGTGTGTGCTGGATCCCTATCTCCTAGTACTTTAGAATGTGACTATATTTTGAGAAAGGGCCTTTGAAGAGGTATTTAAATTAAAGTGCAACTCTCAGAGTGGAACCTGCTAAAACCTGATTGCTGTCCTTATCGTAGGACAGAAGACCATTAAAAGAAACATAATTGGGCGGTGGTAGTACACACGTTTAATCCCAGCACTTCAGAGGCTTAGGTAAGTGGATCTCTGTGAGTTCAAGCCCAGCCTGGTCTACAGAGTTAGTTCTAGGACTACAAAGAGAAACCCTGTCTCAAAAATCAAAACAAAACCAAAAAGCTCACAAACAACAGCAGCCTTACTTAGAACTTGCTCACGCCTTGAGTTTAGAATTCATCCTTCAAAAACAACAAAAAGACTTTTAGCCTTCTGACCTGAGACCAAACAAATTTGTACCTGGTCTTTTTGTTATAGCAGCTCAAATGGACTAGGACAAATTTGTTGGGTCTGGTCCTGAAGAGTTCCCTAGAACCTCTGTTACTCTTTCTATCCTCCCTCCCACTCAGCCCTGTTAAAATTTGAATCGTCAGCATACTTCTTGAGTCACCTCCTGTATTCTGGTCTGGAAGATGGTGTTAGCAAAGTATGCCCCTCGTGGGGTTACATGGAGAACAAATGTGATGTTTCTTAACATCCTTTTAATGATATCTAGTAAAGAAAGGCTCTCCCATGATTGCTATAGTGACCACGGCAGAGAGGTTTGGCAGTAGAGAACGGAAGTTAGGCACAGCTGCGCGCATAGCAAGGAAGGACCGTAATAAGTAGCCAAGGGAAAGGATAGGGGTCAACAGATGGAAAACTACCAAGAGAAAATCAAATTCTAGGGGAATTTTTGCTGGAGGCAGGCCAGTGTGATGAGCACAGAATGAGGAAATTCGATCAGATACTGAAGGTGGTGGTTGCTAGAAACTCAGATGTTTAGTAAAACTGGACTAACTGGACTTAGGACACAACCCTGTGTCCTAGAGGAGCCAGACCCCAGGCTTTGCCACTGTGTAACACAATCAGCATATAATGTGAGAACGACAGGCAGGCATAGCCGGGTGGTGGTGGTGCACGCCATTAATCCCAGCACTTGGGGTAGAGGCAGGCGGATCTTTGTGACTTTAAGGCTAGCCTGGTCTACAGAGCTAGTTCCAGGACAGCTAGGGCTGTTACACAGAGAAACCCTGTCGAGAGAGAGAGAGAGAGAGAGAGAGAGAGAGAGAGAGAGAGAGAGAGAGAGAGAAACAGAAGACATTAACTGCCACTCCAGCGTTACAAGGGGTTTTGTTCCATTTCTATGCCTCATTATGTTCTGTCTCATTGCTTCATTTACCTAATTCTTTGTTGTCCTTCAAGAGGGAAATTTATCAAGTTAAGGTGCTGAACACCTATAATCTCATCACAGGAATATCAAGAGTTCAGAGCCACATCCCAGTTTAGTGGTGCACGCCTTTAATCCTATCATTCAGGAAGCAAAGTCGAATTTGGATTCTGAGTTCAAGGCCAGTCTGGTCTACACAGTAAGTTTCAGAACAGTCAGAGCTACATAATGAAAAAAAAAGCAGAACAATAAAAAACAATAAAAAAGTGTCCATAGCCAGCCTTGGTTATATAGCAAGTTTGAAGGTACTTGAGACCTTATATTAAAAAGCAAATTACTGCTGAAGTTTGGTGTAGCCTGCTTTGATCTGCATCCAGGGCCTCTCTTGTTGGCTCCACCAGAGAGAAGTCACTGCAGGGGTGGGCTTAGGTAGACGGGTGGTAGAGGGCTTTGGGTAGAGGGAACCTAACTTGAGGCCATCCTGCATGCTTGGCATTCTTCTATGCTTGGGATCAGAGCATGAATAAAAAGAATACCGGGGGATGCTGATGTACTTTAGTTGGTAGAATGCTTGTACCAGTGTCATATAAAGCAGGTATGGGCCATCCCAGAATCTCAGAGGTGAAGACAGGAAGATGAAAAGTTCAAAGTGAGCCTGGGCTATGTGAAACCTTGTCTCATAAAACAACAACAAAACAAAACAAAAACAACTAAGGCCAAATTGCTTTCCGTGGGACTGGAGAGATAGCTCAGCAGTTAAGAAGCTCTTACTCCTCTTGTAGAGGACCTGAGTTTAGTTTCCAGAACTCACATAGTGACCCAGCCATTGTAATGCCAGTTCCAGACGTTCTGGCTCCCTATTCTGGCCTCCATGGGCACTGTATGCACACGGTGCACATGCAAACACACAAGCAAAGCACACAGAAACATAAAATAAAAGTTAAAAATTTAAAAAGTGCTTGCCATGCAAGCTAGATGGTTTGAGTTCAGTCCTCAGTCTGACCTCTTAGTAGATGTAAAGGACTGACACCCCAAATTGTCCTCTGGCCTAAACATACACACATGCACACACACATAATTTTTTTAAGTTTGGAGACAAGGTGTCTCTAAGATGTCTAGTTTCAGCCTTTATGGTTCAGTCTCCCTAGTAACTGAGAGTACAAGTGTATACCACCAGACTTGGCTGGCTTGTGGTACAGTCAAGTTTTAGGAATACTTCTGTGGAGAAGAAAACCATCAAAACAATTCATGGATTTATGCTTTGTGTTGTTGTATTTTATATTTTCTTTTTTTGTGGTTATTTGAGACAAGTTTCTCTGTGTAGTCTTGGCTGGCTTGGAACTCAGTTTGTAGACCAGACTGACCTTGAATGCACAGAGATCTGCTTGCTTCTGCCACAAAGGCCCACTTTGTATTTTATGTTTTCTTGAGACAAGCAGTGCTCCAATTGGTGATCCATAAGCTTCAGCCTCCTAAGTGCAAAGATTGTAGGCTTGGGCCATCAAAAGAATTTTAAATCAAAGTTGGCTTTTAGAAAATCACTATGGGGCTTCGGAGACGGCTCAATGGTTAAGAGCACTGGTTGCTCTTCCATAGGACCCAAGTTCAATTACCAGCACCCACATGGCAGCTCACAACTGTCTGAACCTCCAGTTCTAGGGAATTTAACACCCTCATACAGACATACATGCAGGCAAAAACACAAATGAACATGAAATAAAAATAATTAAAAATAAAGATTTCTTTAAAAAAAGAAAAAGAACGAAAATCACTATGAAGCCGGGTGATGCTGATACAAGCCTTTAATCCCAGCACTCAGGAGACAGAGGCAGGTGGTTCGAGGTCAGCCTGGTATACAAAGCAAGTTCCAGGACACATAAAGAAACCCTGTTTCGAGAAAGGAAGGAAGGAAGGAAGGAAGGAAGAAAAGGAAGGAAAGAAAATCATTGTGGTAGCATAATATAATGAAAGTATTTGAGGGAAGAAATGGAAGGAACTTAGGAAACTTTTGTAGTAACCCTGGAAACAAGGACGTTCCTAGCAGAGAGAGTAGCAATGTGTCTAGAAGATGTGTTCTCAAGCTGAACCTGATGAAGCATTGTAAATGGAGACTGCTTGTTTGTTTCCTGATCGACTGCTCAGACCCAAATAATCACACAAAAACTATTAATTACAACACTGCTTGGCCAATAGCTTAGGCGTATTTCTAGTTAACTCTTACATCTTGAATTATCCCATTTCTAATAATCTATGTATCAGCATGAGGCTGTGGCTTACTGGTAAAGATCCAGCGTTTGTCTCCTTCAGCAGCTACATTATATCTCTTACTACACCTACTCTCTCTCTCTCTCCATATATATATATATATGTTCAGATTTCCCAACTGGATTTGCTCTGCTAAGCCATTGTCTGAAACAGCTTAACAACTTTATTTATTAGCCAATGGTAATAAAATAAAACATATTGTTATTCCTTTTGATCTCTGGTCCCTAAGGGACAAGCCACACCCACTCCCAGCGACTTCTGACCTCTCGTCGCCGTCTTAACTCTCTTTCTGTTCCCTCTCTTGGTGTGTGTACATGTGTTTTCTGTCTTTTCTCTCTCTTCTTTTCTCTATTTCTGTCTTTCTTTCTCTCCCTCTCCTTCTCCCTCTCCCTTTCTTTCTCTGCCCCCTCCCCTTTTACTCCATAACTCCAAATAAATATTTTAATCTCATTTTATATGTCCATGTCTCTGTCTCCTGCATGACTTCCCACAGCCAGCCTGCCGGGGACACGCCCCCGCCTGCTCTGACATGGCCCCTGGGAACCTTGCAGGGACCCACAGCTGTCTCTGCTGAACTAGCATTTGCTCTGTGAGCCCGCCGGGGTCATGCCAGCATTTTTTAAGGAATATTACATATTCACAGCATACAAAAGGGAATCCCACATCAAAACATGCTACAATTCCAGCACTTGGCAACCTATGGCAAAAGGATGGTGAATTTAAGGCCAACCTGAGTTATGTATTAAGTTCCAGGTCAGCCTGGGCTATGTAGCAAGACTCTGTTTCAAAAACAAGTAAGCAAAAAAATACCTTAATAGTGAAAAAGAAAACAACTCAACTATAAAATGTATGAGAGGAATAAGAATGTCAGAGCGACCTTATTGCTTTTGCTTAAGTTGGCCACTCTACCTAAGTTAGTTTGAAAAACACTTCAGAAAAACAGAGAGTACGTGACAAGGGCCATCTGGCAGTAGCTGATAATAACTGAAATGCTGCTGCCTCAAGGATAGCTAGGAATGGGCCAATCAAAAGCGTGCTCATTCTATGCTCCATTTACGTACCCCAAGGGCAGCTAGGACTGTACCATTTCAAGCCCTACTCTTACCCATACCTCATTTGACATTCTTCCCTTTGAATTTCCTGCCCTTTTGTAACAGTTTGCTGTTCCCAATTAGGTCTGCGCATGTAAATTAGGTGAAAGTTGGTTTTGCCTCTAAAAACCCAGAAGGGGAGTCCTCCTGCCCTCACTGTGTTGAGTGTGCTGGACAAGTTCCTTGCCCAACTTCTATTGCACTCACTTTGGAGTAAACCTTGCTCTTGCATCCAAGTTTCGGGTCTTGGTGGCCTCTCTGGGGGTTGAGGGTCTGGGCACAACATGTAAAAGATGCACAAATAGAAGTTTCTTAAAAGAAGACAGAAGAATGGCTAAAGGCACTTGGGAAGCAGTGACAGGAGAGTCTTTGTGAGCTTGACTCTAGCCTGATCTACATAGTGAATTCCAGGATAGCCAGGACTTCATAGTAAACATGGCAAAAACATGTCTAAAAGTAGGTGGGAAAACTACATTCCATTAATCATCAGGAAAATGCAATCAGAACCATACATAATGAGATATCACTTCATACCCATAAGAATGGTTGTTTTCAAAAATATCCAGGGCTAGATCTGAGGCTTAGTTGAGTGCTTGCTTTACATTACCAACACCCTGGATTCAGTCTCTGGCATTTAATAAAACTGAGCATGGTGGCTGAGCGGTAGTGGCATATGCCTTTAATTCCAGCACTTGGGAGGCAGAGGCAGGAGGATCATTGTGAGTTCAAGTCCAGCCTGGTTTACAGAGTGAGTTCCAGGACAGCCAGGGCTACACAGAGAAACCCTGTCTTGAAAAACTAAACAAACAGGGCTGGAGAGATGGCTCAGCGGTTAAGAGCACTGCCTGCTCTTCCAAAGGTCCTGAGTTCAATTCCCAGCAACCACATGGTGGCTCACAACCATCTGTAATGAGGTCTGGTGCCCTCTTCTGGCCTTCAGGCATACACACAGAAAAAATATTGTATACATAATAAATATTAAAAAAAACTAAACAAACAAAACTGTGCATGGTGACACATACCAGTAATGTCAGCACTGGAGTAATGTAGGCATGAGAATCCGGAGTTCAATGTTATCTCAGCTACATAGTGAACCTCAGCTACATAGTGAGCCTGTAGCATTTTGTGAGGCTGAGGCAGAAGGATGGCTACAAGTTTAAGGCCAGCCAGAGTTGCACAATCAGTTCCAGGCCTGCTTAATCTACAAATACCTATCTAATCTATCAAAATACCTTATGTAATGATCTGGGCAGTGGTGGCGCACGCCTTTAATTCAACAGAGACAGGCAGATCTCTGTGAGTTCAAGGCCAGCCTGGTCTACGAAAGCCTATTTACAGAATAGGATCCAAAGCTACAGAGAAACCCGATCTCCAAAAACTAAATAAATAAATAAATAAATAAATAAATAAATAAACAAATCCCTATCTCATGAAAGTGTGAAAGTTCCTAGCATGCCTGGAGGCAGATGTCTAAGTCCAAGGCCAGCCTAGTCAGTTTAGTGAATTTAAATTTAGTAAATTTAGAGCTACGATGAGAGACCCTGTCTCAGAAAACAACAGAAAGAAAGTTCTTAACAATTTAAAGTGATCTAGCAATTACATTATTGGGTGTATATCCAATGAAAATGAAATCAGTTGTTATGATAAGTCGCCTGTACTCCATGTTCATATTAACTGCAGCAGTATTCATAATAGCCAAGAAACAGAAATGACCTGAGTACTCATCAACTAATGTTTGGATAAAAAAAATGTGATTTGTGATGGGGATGGAACTGAAGATAATTATGTTAAGTGAAATAAACCACACAGAGAAGACAGACATGATATCATAGAAGTCGACAGAATGGTAGTTAGCAGAGAAGGGAGAGAGTAAGGGGATGAGGGATAGGGAAAGGTTGATCAATGGGTTGCATTTTGTTAAGAATAGGAACTTCTGGTGTGACAAGCATGATGATATGCCTTTAATTCTAGAACTCTAGATGCTGAAGTAGATAGATCCTTATGCATTAGAGACCAACTGGAGCTACGTAATGAGGCCCTCTCTCAAAATGAAACAGGCCTTTGAAAGGTTTCACCAAAAAGTGAATCTGATAGAAGATAATAGTTTAACATGATTTGGACATATATACAATAAATCTAACCGTCATTTGATGCTCAATATATATTCATGATTCTTGTGCATTCATAGATGGGTTAAAAATAGATGTAGCTGAGTGTCAAGGCATGTACCAGTAGTCCTGACTCTCAGGAGGTGAAAGCAGGGAATTGCCTCTGCTCAGGAGCTCAAGGCCAAATCAGGTAACAAGTCTATGTCCAATCTCTGAATAAAAGACTGAGGTTACTGTTCAGTAGTAGAGTCCTTGCCTAGCATGTGGGGAGCCCTGAGTTTAAACCCCTAGTTCTATAAAATAAAGATATTTTTCTTTTTATTCTGTTGAAGCAGGGTTTTTACTTTGTAGACCCGACTAACCTAGTCCTTTAGATGTAGACCAGCCTGGCCTTAAACTTACAGTTATCCTCCTGTCTCACATACCTCCCAAGTGCTAACATTACATGCATGCAGCACCACACTTGCGTTCTTGTTGGTTTTATTTCTTTTGAGATAAAGTTTCATATAGACCAGGGTGGTATCTAATGTGAATTCAATATGTAACCTTTAATAAACTTGAACTCGTGATCCTTCTGCCTCTACCTCCCAAGGGCTGGGATTACAGGCATGTGTCACCATTCCCTGCCTAATACTTTGGACAACATGGTACTGTTGTAAAAGTAAATCAGCTGGGCACAATTGACCATGCTTATAATTCCAGCACTTGGGAATTGTGTGAGGCAAGAGGATCGGAATTTTGAAGTATTCTTCAATACATAGGAAGTTTGAGGCTAGCCTGGGTTACATAAAACTATCTTTAAAGAAGCAAAAATAAACCAAGCATAGTAGCATAGGCCTTTAAACCCAGCATTCAGGGGCAAAGACAAACAGAACTCTTGAGTTTGAGGCCAGCCTAGGCTACATAGTGAGTTCAAGGACAGCCAGAGCTACATAATAGAAAAACACGGTCTCAAAATTTTGAGAATAATAATAATAGCCAGAAAGTTTATATAAATTGTCTTTAATTCTAATTGATTTTTCCATTTTACTTACCCCACAGAATTTTACCTTAATGTAGCATGATCATATGCTTTAAAAATGTATGGATTGAATATTTCTTCCCGAAATTTGTTGTTGAAGCCATAATTACCACTGACTGCTAGGATATAAGGCCTTTGGGAAATAATTAGGTTTAAACGAGAAGCCTGAGAGTGTGTGTCTTATATTGGGATTGGTGCCCTTGTACAAAGAGATCTTCGTGGGAGTCCTGATGTGGGGACACAGGGATAAGAAGCCTGTGCACAGTCCAGAGGAGCACATTTACCAACACTGTATGTGTTCATGCCTTCATCCTGAACTGCCAACTGCTGCCATTATAAGCATAAAACTCTAGGATAACTCTGAAGCCATTTCTGACAACTCTGAGGCATTTCTGAGGCCTCTCAACAGCAGTGCTCCACCTTCCCTAGGAACCAAGGACCTACCCACTGCACATGCACGTACTGGAATGTTGGGGATTTTCCATCTCCCTGTGACCTTGTGGATATTCTCCAGATAGAACTCAGTTATTGGAATTGGGGCAAGATAACCCTTAGATGTTGACTCAGTTCCTCAGCCTTGGTCAAGGGATATTGTCTCAGTTCCTCAGATACAGTTAGAATGCCACACAACCCCCAGACTACCCCCTTGTTTCTGTGACTTTCTGCTTTAAAAGTAGCCTGTACCAGCTATTTGGGGTCTTTCTGGCTTCTCGAATGCTGAAAGACCTTGTCACAACAGAATTAATTAAATCCTCTTGCTTTTACATCAACTGTGGTATGAGAGTGGTGGGTCTTTTGGTTAGAATATAACAGAGTTTAGCATCAATTCTATTATTTTTTTAAAAGGGTATGTGTGAATGTGTTTGTGTGTGTGTGTGTGAATATGTGTATATATAAAGGGGCACTGTATTTCTTGAAGCTGGGCCAGTGGTCAACTGCCACATGTGATTGAGGAGATCTGAACTCTGAGAAACCAGTAAGTGCTCTTATTTTTTCATGATTGGGCCTCACTATGTAGTCCTGGCTGTCCTAGGAACTCTCTCTGTAGACCAGGCTGGCCTTGAACTCATAGAGATCTACCTGCCTCTGCCTCCCGAGTACTGGAATTAAAGGTGTGCACTACTATGTCTGGCTTTGTAAGTGCTCTTAACCAGTGCTCCCAGCCTTCTTTCTTTCTTTCTTTTTATTTTCCACCTTTTAAAGATTTATTTCTATTTTATGAGTATTAGTGTTTTGCCTGTATATGTGTCTGTGTGAGGGTTTCTGGTCCCCTGGAACTGGAGCTACAGACACTTTTTTTTCTTTTTCTTTTTGTTTGTTTTTGGTTTTTCAAGATAACTAGCTCTTGTAGACCAGGTTGGCCTCAAACTCACAGAAATCCGCCAGCCTCTGCTTCCCAAGTGCTGGGATTAAAGGCATGCACCACCACCACCCGGCACTACAGACAGTTTTGAACTGCCATGTGAGTTCTGAAAATTGAACCCAGGACCTCTGGAAGAGCAGTCAGTGTTCTTAACCACTGAACCATCTCTCCAGTCATATTTTTATTTTTTTTAAAATTATTATATATGCTATGAGTATTTACCTGGATGTATGTCTGTGGACCACATGCATGCCTGTTACCTGTGGAGAACATAGGTGGGCCTTAGATCCCCTCAACTGAAGTTACAGGTGGTTGTGAGCTGCATGTGGGTGCTGGAACTGGAACTTGGGTCCTCTCGAAAAGCACCCAGTGTTCTTAACCACTGAACCTTCTCTCCAACTCCTACCTTTGTTTCTACTTTTTGAAGATTTATTTATTTACTATACTTTGGGGGCTTGCCTGCATGTATATCTTATGATGTGTCAGATTCCCTGGAACTGGAATTTCAGACAGTAATTCCTTGTGGGTGGTAGGAACTGAACCTGGGTCCTCTGGAAGAGCAGTCAGTACTCTCAACCCCTGAGCCATCTCTCCAGCCCCATTGTTTCTATTTTTATAGACATAATACATCAAGAGACCTGTTCAAACACATAAGAAAATGGGAAGAGACTATTGTAAAGTAAATGCAATTTAATTACTTGAACTCTTTTAGAGTCTTCTGGCAAAAAGAAAACACAGAAGACACGCGTTGACATATCAGAAATGATATTTTGTGATCTATTTGATTAGACTTTCTTTTAAGTTTGTTGAAAGAAAATAATTGGAAACCACTGAAATTGAAAAATATTTGTCTCTCACTACCTAGAGTTTTTTTTCAGTTTCTAGGAATTATCAATAAGCTTATTAAATGACCAATAGTTATGCTTATCTATTCTTTCACTTAGAAGTTAATTAATTCACTTGATATATTCAAATAGTCTTAGAAGATAAACTATTGTTAATTTGAAGTGATGTTTACTACTGTAGAGTTTAAAATTAAATGTTCCTATCTTCTCTTGTGCTTTGAATATGTTTTCATTAGTGTTTCAGAACTGATTGTTTGCATTCATTAATTTATGGAGATAGTGCCCCATATAATCTCGTTGGCAGAATCAGTCCTACTGTTGAAGAAGATTCTGTCAAGTGAGATTTACATTGGTTTTTACAAACTGACTTACTTTCAATTCAAATGAAAGCATATTAATATAGTCTTTGTAAACAATTATCATTATCTCATTTACAAGGTCTATTTTTCTTAAATTTTATTTATTTTTAAATTAATTTGAAAAATTATGTTTTATTTATTTTATGCGTCTGAGTGTTTGGTCTGCATGTCTATACACCATGTGCATGCATGACCTATGGGGGTCAGAAGAGGACATGGTGTCCCCTGGAAGTGGAGTTACAGGAAGTTACTTGCTGCCATGTGAGTCCTGGGACTAGAACCTGGGTCCTATGGAAGCACAACCAGTGCTCTTAACCTATCTTTCTAGCTCCGAGATTAATTTTTAAAAGATATTTTTCAGAGTTTCACTATGGAGCCCTAGCTGGCCTGAAACTTGCTATGAAGACCAAGCTGGCCTCGAACTCACAGAGATTCACCGTCCTCTGCCTCTGAAGTGCTGTGATTAAAGGCATGCACCACCTTCCCTGGCCTTTCAGATTTATGTTTGTGTGTATATGAGTGCACTCACAGAAAACAGAGAAGGGCGTCAGATCCCTTGAAGCTGGCGTTTCAGAAGGTTGTGAGCCCCTGACATGGGTGTTGGGAAGCAAACTGGTTCTCTGGAAGAGTAGCAAGCCGTTTCTCTAGCGCTCTGTCTCCTTCCTTCCCTCCCTCCCTCCCTCCCTCCCTCTTTTTCCTTTTTTCATGTGTGCACAAGTGCCATGTCTTATGGAGGTCAGAGCAAAGCTTTCAGGGGTCAGTTTTTTTCTTCAACTGCGTGGGTCCTAGGGATGGAACTCAGGTTGTCAAGTTTGATGGCAGGCACCTTTATGTGCCTAAGCAGCCTCCCTGGCTCTCATTCTGAAGTCTAAAACGGATGTGGCATAGTCTTGCCATGAAATTGTTGCCTAGAATAAGGCTCTGCCACCTTCAGTATTTCTTACTCAAACTCTCTTTCCCTTTCTTTTTCCCTGTGGGAACAGGAACAGAAAAAGACACAAAACTAAGGCTGTGGAGATGCTTTCTTGGCATCAGTACTATTTGTCCATTATCCCTTTGATATGTTATTGTGAAACATTTTAAACAACTGGAGGAGTTGATAGGGTGGCCTTGAACTCTTGAGCCTCCGTTGGCCCTAGACCTGACAACACGTACACTTTTCACGTCAATATATTGATTGGCTCCTTTGTTTGGGTTGTCAGAGGCTTTCTTTCTGATTCAAGTGTGATTTAAGAGGTTTAACATGATTCAGCTTGTGGGGTAAAGATGCAGGCACACTTGTGAAAAGAAGGATGGGAAAGGAAACCAAGAAGGAGTACACCACGCAGGCACTCTAGAGGTGTTTCAGCTTCAGGCATGAGCAAACATGGAAAAGGGGGGTCTGAGATAAAGCTCAGTTGGTAGATCACTTGCCTAGCATACACAGCATACTGGCTTCTACGCCCAGTACCATAGAAAACCGTGCGCAGCAGCACCTGCCTATTAAAGTCATTCTCACCTATGTAGCTAGTTCAAGGTCAGCTACATGAAACTGTCTTCAAACAAATAAAAACCCTGCCAGAGTAGACATGGAAATTGAGGATATGGAAAAAGTCCCTTAAAGTTATCTATATTTGCTTTGATATGTTGGTTTGCTTGCTTGCTTACTTACTTTTGTTATTGGCCTGTGAAACAGAGCCTCACGTCCCAGGCTGGCCTTGAACTCACTATATACGTACTCCAGGATAACCATGGGCATCTGATCTTCTTGATTCCACTTCCCAAGTGTTGGAATTGCCAGTGTTTGCCACCATACCCATTTTTTTTTTGTTTTTTTATATTTATTAATTTTGCACACTTGGAGTTCAGAGAACAACTTGTCATAGACTGTTCTCTCTTTTCGCTGGGTCAGATTCAGGGCTGAGACTCAGACTGTCAGGCCTGCCAGCAGTCACCCATTACTTGCAGAAGGAACCAACTCCCCGGCCCCAGTTTTATGCTGTTTGGGACATTGAGTGGATGGCCTTGTGCATTCTAGGTGTGCACTGTGCCAACTGAGCTGCATCCCCAGTTAACTTTTTTTGTTGTTTTTTTTGAGATAGGGTCTCATGTAAACACTCTAGTCTTGAACTATGTATGTAACTGTGACTATCTTTCAATTCCTTATCCCCCTCCTGCTCCTTAGTGATAGGAATATTGGTATGCGTCATCTATATACTTGAACAACTCAAAAAGTCTTTATATACCCATAAGGAATATTA
The DNA here is from genome assembly GCF_982192425.1 of Myodes glareolus. Classification (NCBI taxonomy): domain Eukaryota; kingdom Metazoa; phylum Chordata; class Mammalia; order Rodentia; family Cricetidae; genus Myodes; species Myodes glareolus. The sequence goes on along the minus strand of NC_142053.1, from coordinate 33,331,683 downwards.
AGAATATACCTCAGACTTTAAGACCCTGGTCTTAAATAAGATAAAACTATAAACTGTAAAAGAAAAAAATAGTTATAGATTCGACTGCATTAAAAATTTAAAACTCTGCATAAGAGAGATACATAAAGTAAGAGGACAAGATATTTACAACATGTTAGAGACTTATGATTAGCAACCAGAATAAGCGCTTCAAAAAATAAAAATGTTAAAAGACAAGCAACCCAAGCAAAAGTGAACAAAGTGTATGGGTAGAAAATATACAGAATGAAATATGCCTACCAAAAAAATGTGTTCAGGCTTACTAGTAAGCAGGGAAATGCAAATTAAAACAATAAACTGAAAATAAATGAAAGTATACACCCACAAAGAATGATGTTGTGGGCCAGCCAGATAGCTCAGTGGGTAAAGGAACTTGCTACCAAGCCCGATGACCCGAGTTAATCCCTGAAACGCACACGGTGGAAGGAAGGAGAGATCTAACCCTCACAAGTTGGCCTCTGATCTCTACATGCTGGCAATCTGTGGTATACACTTACCCATACATATGAAAACAAATGAAATAAATGAATTTTTACCAAAAGAATAGTAAACAGCTTCATTTATAATGCCTAAAAACTAAAAATAGACTAGTACTCATCATTGGAAAAGTGGAGGAGCACACTAGAATATTCACATAGTGAGATTCTGTTCAACAATAAAGGACAGCAAATTTCTGATAGGTGTCATAACCTGGACAAATCTCAAAAAAAAAAAAACCATTACGTTGAATGAGAGGAACTGTCCACAAAACAGTACACAGGATCCAGAACAGGAAAAACCCGTATATTATCTAAAATATTTTCTAGAAAACCAAAAACAGATAGTACATGCTTATATTCCCAGTATTCAGCAGGTAGAGACCTTGAAGATCAGGAAGGAGTTCAAGATTAGTTTTAACTACAGTATAAATTCTGTGCACGATTAACAAAATCTCAGAGAAATTGGGGTTCCACTTGAAGATCCAAAAAAAAAAAAAAAAAAAGCAACCAGTCACTGGCTCTTACCTAGACCTCAGTCTGAAATGGTTATCCTCCCTCCAGGAATCTCAGAATGAGACTGTGAATGAGACATGTCTCCTCCCGTTTTATAATCCTCTCTAGTTCTGGGTTTAAAGGCATGCCCCACCTGGTTTCTATGGCAACTAGTGTGGCTACTGGGATTAAAGGTGTGTGTTACCACTTCCTGGTCTGTAAGGCTGACCAGTGGGGCTGTTTTACTCTCTGATCTTTAGACAAGCTTTATTTATTAAAATACAAATGAAATATCACTACAGTTTTAACAACAGAATAATTTCCAGACCAGTCTGGGTTACAGGAGACCCTTTCTCAAGAAAACAAAAGAGGGGGACGGTGTGTCAGCAGTTAAGAGTGCACACTGCTCTTGTAGAGGACCTAGGCTTGGTTTCCAGCATTCAAAATGGGTGGCTCACAGCTGTAACTGTAGTTCTAGAGGCTCTGGTACCCTCTTCTGGCCTCCTTAGGCATGTGCATGCACATACCCACACTCAGACACATACATACATATGTGCATATGTATAAAAAACTAAAGAGAACAAAAATATATTCAAAAAGCTAAAATAAAAACAAAATAATGGTTGCCCAAAAGAAGTTGAGTTGGCGAATTTTCTGAAAGAAATGAGATATATATATATATATATATGTGTGTGTGTGTGTGTATGTATATGTATTTATGTATATATAATGGTATATAGAGAGATATATTGGCATGTATTATATATTTAATGATATGTAGAAATAGAATATGTCATATAGCTCAGGCTGACTTCTATCTTATTATGTAAAACAGGATGACCTTGAATTTCTGATCCTCCTGCCTCTATACACTGCATGCAGGTTTATAAGCTTGCTCTACCACATCCGACTTTTTGTTTGTTTGGAACAAGATCTTAAGGGATAGACCAGGCTGACCTTAAGCTTGTGATCTTCCTGCCTCAGCTTCTGTATGGAATTGTAGGTGTAAATCACTTCACCAGGCTTTATCTTACACTTACATTTAGAGATAACATATACTAATGTTTGGTATAGTGGCACATGCCTATAATCCTAGCACTCAGGGGGCAGTAGGTTCCAGGCTAGCCGGGGTTGCATAGTGACACACCCTCTTAATGAGAAAGGGCAGTTGAGAATGTAGCCCAGTTGGTAGAGTGCTGGCCTAACATTCACAGAACTATAGCATAGTATGAACTGGGAATAGTGGTGCACACCTGCAGTCCTAACATTTGGGATCAGAAGTGTAAGGTCATTCTTTTCTAAGTAGCTGGTCTGAGACCAGCCTGGGTATGTGAAATCCTGTGTCATAAAAAAGCAAAATCAAAACTCATCACTGACGTTTATAATTTACTTTGAATTATCTAACAAAATTAAATAGACTGAATTGTGTGTAGTGGGATTGCGTATAAAAGCAAAATGGACAAAATACTTATGTAGTCATCACCTGCATTCAAATTTTATATATGTCTAAAGTTTTTATAATAAAATATTGAGAGAAGAGGTGATGAGATAGGAGCTTACATCATTGGAGTGGCAGAAACCAATCCCAACAGTGCAAAGCACTGATGCTACAGTGAAATGCAGTGGCAAAGCTGTCTTGGAGAGGAACTTAGCAGCAATCTAGTGAAGCTGAAGGTGGCCGGATTTTATGGTTCACAAACCACATCTCAGAATATAACCCACAATTTCATGTGCTCAAAGAAATATTTGCAGAAATGTTTATTGCAGCATGGTTTTCTCCATTGACACTTATTAATTTCAAAACATTTCAAGGTGGCCCTGATGTCACACACTCATCATACCAGTACATTGTGGATACAAGCTAAAGGAGTTCAAGGACATCCTCAGCTACAAAGCAAACTGGAAGCTGAGCTAGGGCTGTGTGAGAACCTATCTCATAAAACCTAAACAAAACTTCTTCCCAAAACATTTAAAAATATTCATTTGTTTGTTTATTTATTTATATGTGTGCACATATGTTTTTCATGGCTCTGACTTTTTCTGCTTTTTTAATTTTATTTTATTGATATTTATTGAGCTCTACATTTTTCTCTGCTCCCCTCCATACTTCTTCCCTCCCCCTTTCAGTCTTCCCCCAAGGTTCCCATGCTCCCAATTTACTCAGGAGATCTTGTCTTTTTCTACTTTCTACTTCCCATGTAGATTAGATCTATGTAAGTCTCTCTTAGTGTCCGCATTGTTGTCTAAGTTCTCTGGGATTGTGGTTTGTAGGCTGGTTTTCTTTGCTTTATGTTTAAAAACCACCTATGAGTGAGTACATGTGATAATTGTCTTTCTGGGTCTGGGTTATCTCACTCAAAATAATGTTTTCTAGCTCCATCCATTTTCCTGCAAAATTCAAGCTGTTGTTATTTTTTTCTGCTGTGTAGTACTCCATTGTGTAAATATACCACATTTTCCTTATCCATTCTTCAGTCGTGGAGCATTTAGGTTGTTTCCAGGTTCTGGCTATGACAAACAAAGATCTATGAACATAGTTGAGCACGTGTCCTTGTGGCATGATTAAGCCTCCTTTGGATATGTACCCAAAAGTGGTATTACTGGGTCTTGAGGAAGATTGTTTCCTAATTTTCTGAGAAATCACCACACTGACATCCAAAGGGGTTGTACCAGCTTCCACTCTCACGAGCAGTGCAGAAGTGTTCTCTTTTCCCCACAACCTCTCCAGCATAAGTTGTCATCAGTATTTTTGATCTTGGCCATTCTTACAGGTGTAAGATGGAATCTCAGAGTTGTTTTGATTTGCATTTCTCTGATGACTAAGGATGTTGAACATTTCCTTAAGTGTCTTTCAGCCATTTTAGATTCCTCTGTTGAGAGTTCTCTGTTCAGGTCTGTACTCCATTTTTTTTATTGGATTATGTGATCTTTTGGTGTCCAATTTCTTGAGTTCTTTGTATATTTTGGAGATCAGATCTCTGTTTGATGTGGGGTTAGTGAAGATCTTTTCCCATTCTGTAGGCTGTCGTTTTATCTTGTTGACCATGTCCTTTGCTTTACAGAAGCTTTTCAGTTTCAAGAGTTCCCATTTATTAATTGTTTCTCTCAGTGTCTGTGCTGCTGGGATTATATTTAGGAAGTGTTTCCCTGTGCCAATGCGTTCAAGTGTACTTCCCACTTTTTCTTCTGTTGTAGGGAGCACAGGGCCTTTTTGTTCTGTCCTGCCTGGCTAGCTTACACCTGAAATAATCACACAGAAATTGTATTAATTAAATTACTGCTTGGCCCATAAGCTCTAGCCTCTTATTGGCTAATTCTCACATCTTGATTCAACCCATTTCTAATAATCTGTATGTCACCACAAGGTCATGGCTTACCGGGAAAGATTCAGCATATCTGACCTGGCAGCTTCATGGTGGCTCTCTTTACCTGCCGTCTTTCTTGCAGCATTCAGTTCTGTCTCCTCGCCTATCTAAGTTCTGCCCTATCAAAAGGCCAAAGTAGTTTCTTTATTCAACCAATAAAGCAACGCAAATACAGAAGGACATCCTACACCACTTTTCTATAAGGTTCAGTGTGGCCGGCTTTACGTTGAGGTCTTTGATCCATTTGGGCTTGAGACTTTTTCTATTTTTAAGCTCTGATATCTCTCATCTATCTATCTATCTATCTATCTATCTATCTATCTATCTATCTATCTATCCATTCATATATATTCTACTTTCACACATCACGCAAGTACACAGACTCTCTCTCACACACAGATATAGGATTTTATGTGTCTGTATAAAATCTAACAATCATAAATCATAGAAAGCATGAAATTTGTCTGACATTGTCCTAATCCACTTCATATATTCTCTCTCTCTCTCTCTCTCTCTCTCTCTCTCTCTCTCTTTGGTTTTTTGAGACAGGTTTTCTCTGTAGATTTGGAGTCTGTCCTGGAACTAGCTCTCATAGACCAGGCTGGTCTTGAACTCACAGAGATCCACCTGCCTCTGTTTTCCGAGTGCTGGGATTAAAGGCATGTGCCACCACCACCCAGCACTTCATATATTCTCTAGTTGTGTCTGTTTCCTGCAAAAGAAGTAATTTTAGGGACCAGAGAGATGTCTCAGTCACAGAGATCACCTGCCTCCCTCTCCCAAGTGCTGGGATTAAAGGCGTGCATCACTAGTGCCCGGTGCATTTGCTATTCTTGTAGAGGACCAGGATCAGTTCCCAGCATCTCATGGTGGCTCACAAATATCATTAACTCCAGTTTTTGGTGATGGGACACTCTCTTCTATCCTTCAGAGTAACCAGGTACACATTGGGTACACATGTACTCCTGCAGAAAAACATTCACACACATAAAATAAAGTAAAAATGAATGTATAGAATTTAAAAGTAAGAATAAATATTTTAAGATAATTTAGATACAAAATTATTAGAAAATAGATCATATAAGCTGGGTGGTCATGGCATATGCCTTTAATCCCAGCACTCAGGAGGCAGAGACAGGCGGATCTCTGTGAGTTCCAGGCCAGCCTTGTCTACCAAGTGAGTTTCAGGACAGGCTCCAAAGCTACAGAGAAACCCTATCTTGAAAAAACAAAAACAAAAAAAAGAAAGGAAAAAGGAAAAGCAAATAGATCATAGACCTATGCAGTTTGTGAAAACAAAAATTAGCATGAGAGAAAATATTGATGACCCTTAGGTATACTGTTGACTTTTTGCTTGTATTCTTTTGAGACCGAGATTTATTTACTTGTTTAATGTATGTTGGTGTTTCACCTACATGTATGTGCACCATGTGCCTGCAGTGACCATAGAGGCAATAAGAGAGCATTGGATCACTTTGGAACAGACTATAGTGGTGAGCTAGCTGCAATGTGAGTGCTCTGAATCAAATGTAGGCCTTCTTCAAGAGAAACCAGTGTTCTTATTGGCTGAGCCATCTCTCTAGCCCTGCTACTGATGTTTTTAGATAGAAAACAACAATCATTGAAAGATCTAATTGATAAAATGGATTTCACTGAAGCTAAAATGTCAGTTCTGACTGAGTCTGGCACCACAGGATTGTAATCTCAGCTACTTAGAAGGCTGAGAACTGGGCAGTGGTGGCACATGCCTTTAATCCCAGCACTCAGGAGGCAGAGGCAGGCGGATCTCTGTGAATTTGAAGCCAGACTGGTCTACAAGAGTTAGTTCCAGGTCAGGCTCCAAAGCTACAGAGGAACCCTGTCTCGAAAAACAAAAACAAACAACAATAACAAAACAAATAAAAAATAAAGGCTGAGGCAGGAGGTCAGAATTTCAGGCCCTGTTCGAGCAATTTAGGAAGACCCTGTATTGAAACAAAAAATGAAAAGGGGGCTGTGATATAGCTTGGTGGCAAAACAAGGGTGTTTGCCTAGCCTTTGCAAGACCCTAAATTCATTCCCAGTACTTCAATTAAAAAGACAAAACCCCTTCTCTTCTCTCTTCTGTAACAGTGTTAAGAGAATAAGACAGATTAAAGAGGAGGAAATATTTGCCAAGTCCGAGAGAGAGAGAGAGAGAGAGAGAGAGAGAGAGAGAGAGAGAGAGAGAGAGAGAGAGAGAGAGACTTAACCAAATTATACAGTGGAATCAGAGGTGGAGGCAGATGGATTTCTCTGAGTTCCAGACCAGTCAGCACTAAATAGTAAGGCCCTGTCTCAAAAAGGGAAAAAAGGAAAAGAAATGTTAAAAATCAGCAATATGAGACTAACAGCTCAACTCAAAATGGACCAAGACCTGAGTGATACCTATCCAAGGAAGAGATCACATGCCAAATAAGGTTGGAAGGACATTCTACTTCATATGTAGTGCAAACTAAAACAACAGTTAAACATGACTACCCAAATTTAAAATGGTCCAAATCCAGAGCATGGACAGCATCAGATCCCATCAAGGATGTGGGGTAGTACGCACTCTCTTTCACTGCCCATGGGAATGCAGAATAGGACAGGGACTTGGAAGTTTGGAAGTTTTCTTATCTGTGGCCGGTATCTGGATCAAGTGTTTTCATGTTCTTAGCCTCTTATTCAAAGAATTGGGAATAAGGGCTCAAACAGATTTGAAAAGGAAGCAAGACAATTTTGTTTTGAGCAAAGCAATAACACAGATTAAAGAAAGATACCAGCTGTCAACATTGATATGGTGGGGGCTATTTCTTAGAAGGCTCAGTAGTTAAGAACATTTCGCTGCTTTGCACAAGAGCAGGGTTTGGTTCCCTGTACCTACAAGGTAATTCACAACTGTTTTTAACTCCAGTTCCAGGGCATCTGATGCCTTCTGCTAGCCTCCAATGGCACCTGTATGCTTGTGGTGTACATACATAAATGCAGGCAAAATACACAGATAAAGTAAAAATAAATTTTTAGAAAGGTTGACATCAGACCACATAGGTAAGGAGACCCAAGGGCCACAATTATTCTTTTTTTTTTTCCAAGACAGTGTTTCTCTGAAGCTTTGGAGCCTGTCCTGGAACTAGCTCTTGTATACCAGGCTGGCCTCAAACTCACAGAGATCTGCTTGTCTTTGCCTCCCGAGTGGTGGGATTAAAGGCATGTGCCACTACTGCCTGGTTGGGCCCCAATTATTCTTAAGGGCTTTCTTTTATGGGATTCAAGAAGGAAGAGTTGGTTACTAAGGAGCATAGTTTGGGTGACTATTTTAAATGATAGATTGGGTTATATAATTGTTTCTCTGTGTATTCCCTTCCCAAAAATACATCCTATTTGGATTATATGTGCGCCTGTAACATGAGGGCTGGCTTGTTGGGGTTCTGTCCCACCCAGTACCCCATAGCTGGCAACTCCCAAGGAAAATCACACACAGGACTCCATAAGATTATAAACTGATTGGCCCATTAGGTCAGGCTTCTTATTAGTCCTTGTAACTTATATTAATCCATTATCATTATCTATGTTAGCCACACGGCTCAGTACCTTTCTCAGCTGTCAGCTCACATGTTGCCTCTTCAGTGATCTGCGCAGGAGTGGTGGAGGGAGCTTCCTGCTCTTTGCTCCATCCCTACTTCCTGTCTGGCTTTCCCACCTATACTGCCTGCCTGGCCAATCAGCGTTTTATTAAAATATGATTGACAGAATACAGACAATTCTCCCACACCATGCACCCAATTATGCATAGGTATAAGATGGTAAATAATAAGATGGTAAAAGATTCTCCCTAAAATGTTACTAGAAGACTCAGTTTCGCCTTCTATGAACCCAAAACCAGTTTTGTCTGGATTGATCCTCCTGTTCTCTATACCTAGCTATTTTCAGAATACACCTGAATAGAAATTGTTCAAATTTGATTGTTACCAGGGTCAGAAAGCTTATGCATGTTGTCTGTTGCAGGAGTTGGGGTTGAATTCTGAGGGTACTTAGATACCTAGTTTGGATAGGGATGTGGGTGAATACTTTGTGCAGAAGGAACTAGGGCTGCCAAAGGCAATAGGTCAAGTGAGGGGTGTGTGTATAACTCAAAACCAAATGGAGGTCCAAGGGTACTAAAGTATATCTTATGCTTGCCTACTTCAGTTTGTTATCAAACTAAGCACTGTCCTACTGTATAATTAGGCTATCATGGTCTTTGACATTTACCCAATGAATTGAAAAGGTATGTCCACACAAATACTGTATATGTATGTTTAGAACAGTACTCTTTTCTTGCTGTTGTTTGAGACTGGAAGTCATATACAATCTCAGGCTGCCTTGAATTCTGTATGTAGCCAAAGATGACTGTAAATCCTGCTCCTTCTGCTTTCACCTCCATACTGCTGGGATTAAAGGCTGATGCTGCCATACCCACCATTGTAAGGTAGTTGTTATTCCTTTGCGGTCCCTTTAAGGACTAACCACGCCCACTCCCAGCCACTTCTGACCTCCTGGTTGCCATCTTAACTCTCTCTCTTCTGTCCGTCTCTTGGCATGTGTACACATGTCTCTGTCTCTCTCTCTATGTCTGTCTCCATGTCTCTCTGTCTCCCTCTTTTTAAGTAATAAATGTCTCCCTCTTTTTTAAGTAATAAATGTTTAGCTTTATGTATAGCCTTATGTCCATTTACTCTGCCGTCCCCTGCATCCAGCTGCCTGACTCTGCTGCTTGCCTGGGCGGCAGCCTCTGTCTGGCTTGCAGGCCGCTCAGGGCATCCCAACACATCTTTTTAAAGAACAATATTGGTGCTGTGATTCGGATATCCTGAACCGGGTTCTTTTTCCACTCCCACCACTGGCTTCCCGGACGGCTTCAATCGGTGAGTGGCTCCTCGTTCTGCTACAGGTGGTTGCTTTCCTTTACCGGAATCATGCTTGGACAACCCCGGGGGTTGGTCCACCTGCGTTAGCACTGCATACTTCCCGTGCTGTGCATTCGACATTCGTCTGGGGACCAGGCGAATCTTTTTTCATTTTCACTTCTTTTCTTTCCTTTTTCTCTCCTCTCGTCATACCGCCGCTATGGAGCAGCCCTGGTCTCTGGTTTCTGAGTAACCTTCCCAGATCCAGCTAGGCCCATAACACCCCACCCGTGGATCAAGGATGCTTGTCCACATGGTTCTGGGCGTTCGTTTTGTTTGCACGGGTTTTCACGATTCAGACTCTGAATAGCAACCGTCCATGGCGGCCCCCAGCTTTTAAAATTCCTGTGGCTTTTCCATTCAAGCCATGACATGGTGCAGTTTTTTCGGTTCCAGCCTTTTGCCCCCCCTCTGTGGCTTATGGTTCGGCATGGCGGCTCAACAACAGGGCAGATAACGCCTTCAAGTCTCTCTCTTTAAGCTTAAAATCCTTACAGCTCTAAAATTGTAACTTTCCCCACAACACGTGGTCGCCGCCATGTTCACTGGGGTCAGGTAACTTTATTGCTATCTCGACTGAGAGCCAGATCACATGACCAAGCTCTTTCATTCTTATGTATGTCCTGCCTTCTCTTCCCCCTCCTCGGTGTTCACTGAAATCCTCTCATTAATTCTGATTACAGGTGTTTTGCATAGTGACATGCTTTTTGATAGGGCCCATCAAAAACATGCACTTTGCCTAATTCCTGGTCAATCTTTCTATGTATAATGATTGTTCATTGCATCTCGTTTCAGACTACAAAATCATAAGTCTCATATTTTAAACTGATATGTACTTTTATATTTAATATTAAGCTGTTCTCTACCATTGTCAGTTCTGCCACTAATCTTAATGTTACAAACAGTTTTTTTTCTTTCTTTCTGTCTTTTTACAAATGTGGATCTTACCTGTAAAGAGTCAGTACAGTCAAACTCAAACCCAACCTTCCAGATAGATTCTATATTGCAGCTATACCTAATAAACAGCCTCAACTGCTCAGAGATCTGGGGAATGTGATATTTAAGTACTTAATTATTTAAAAAACTTTTCATAACAAAAAGAGACAGGTTGGCTCCTAGTAGCAAGCACTCTGTTTCCTCCAAGAAGACAAAAGACAAATGGTCACAGAACAACGTCCATCTGCAGTTTGCTTCAACTGCCAAATGCTGACCATTGGGCAAAAACTGCCTTTCACCTAAACTGGAGACCTCCAAACGTGGACAGAATCATTGGAATCGACAGCCTAGCTGCCCAGGGTAAGGTAGGCCTGTCTTCCTACAGATTTCTTAGCCCACAGGGTCTTCTAAAGCCTGACAGGCTCTGAACTAAACAGCAAAGGTCAAATGCAACCTTCAGCAACCAGGGAGGACCCAAAAGAATAGCTCTGGGTGCCAACCAAGTAAGTTCTCTGTCATTTTTTAATCAGTAACTCAAATAAAATCTTATCCTTCTCAAAGATCTCTGACAGTCTGATAGCTAAGAGGTTTTGCCAGGTTGCCTCACCAAATAAAAATATTTTTCATTATATAAAAATATATCACATCCATTATACAATACATATGTCTAATATTTCTGTTTTTACAAACCCAAGGAGTTCTTGTGAGTTCCAGGGAGCCAAATTAAAGAACCCACCATAAACAGGTCAGATACAAACCCCTCAATTCCCTGGTCCTAAAAATTTTTTCTTAATTTAACTTTGTTCTCTGTTCTGCTAATACCCTAACCAGGTACAAGGGACACCAGACATTTCCATGCCACAGACACCTGTCGGGAACAGAGACCAACTATGCCAGGATGTAAACAGCACCCAGCCTTTTCTCGGATTTCCCCCACCCCCCAAAGATAACGCCCACAAATCAGCCGGAAGCAGTCTTGAGAATTCGCCACCCCAATTCCTTCAAACTGTAATGTCTAACCTTCTACTTTTTATTATAAAAAGGATCCGGGAATGTTATTCCTTTGCAGTCCCTTTAAGGATTAACCACGCCCACTCCCAGCCACTTCTAACCTCCTGGTCACCATCTTAACTCTCTCTCTTCTGTCCGTCTCTTGGCGTGTGTACACATGTGTCTGTCTCTCTCTCTATGTCTGTCTCCATGTCTCTCTGTCTCCCTCTTTTTAAGTAATAAATGTCTCCCTCTTTTTTAAGTAATAAATGTTTAGCTTTATGTATAGCCTTATGTCCATTTACTCTGCCATCCACCGCATCCAGCTGCCTGACTCTGCTGCTTGCCCGGGCGGCAGCCTCTGTCTGGCTTGCAGGCTGCTCGGGGCATCCCAACATATCTTTTTAAAGAACAATAGTAGTATTTTTCGTAACTGTTGGAAGCAAGCAAGACACCCTTTTGTTTGGAAATGAATAAACAAAATCCAGACAATGGACTGTTTTTAGCACTAAAATTAAACATGCTTCCAAACCATGGAAAGACCTTGCAGGACTTGAAATGTATATTAAGTAAAAGAAGGCAGCCGGAAAGGACTACAGACTATATGACTCTGTGTGACATTGGGAAGAGGCTAAATGAGTGTGAGACCAAAAGGTCCGTTAGCCCAGTGGTAGTTGGTGAGAGGGACCAGGAGGAAGCGCACAGATTTCGAAAACAATGAAACTCTTTTGTGTGACAGCAATAATGGCGGATACATGTCACTCTATATTCTTCCAGTAGCCTAGACTACTTGTCCCGAGTGAACCCTCACTTGGAATTTGCAACAGCCTCCGGCAGGGAGGATGACTCAGAGCTTGTAAAAGTATCACTCCATCCTCAATCAGCCATGCCTTGGGCACAATTAACACCTGGCTATATAGAAGCTGTGAAGATTTGTAAAGTTCACACAGGAGACAAGGTAGAGCCACACCTTTTATTTTATTAACGTCTATAAAGATTCAAGTCATTTCTAGATTTACAAATTTTAATATATGCAACACAAGTAAGAGTCAACCTGATGCCATCTCCCCATGAGCCCTGTCTGCCATCCTAAAGAGGACTATACTGAAGGGGAAGGGGCCAGCTGACTGCGGCGTGAACTGTGACACACACTTCTTTGGAGGAAGTCATTTTAGGCTGCTTTTGGGGAGATAATAGTCTATGACTTTGCATTCTATGAAATATCCATTTCCACAAATTTGTACTTTGTGTCAGATAAAACTTTTATTTTAGCCAGGGGGTGGTGATACATGCCTTTAATACCATCACTTGGGAGGCAGAGGCAGGCAGATCTCTGTGAGTTTAAGTCCAGCCTGGTCTACAGAGTGAGTTCCAGGACAGCCAGGGCTAGACAGAGAAACCCTGTCTCGAAACAAACAAACAAACAAACACCCAAAAGAAAGAAATAAAGAAAACCAAAAACAAATAAACAAAAACAACCACCAAAATCCCTTTCTTTTTTTTTTTTTTTTTTTAGTAAATTTTATTAAATTATAAAAGTTTCCATTTCCGCCCCCCCTCCCAACACCCTCCCACTCCCCCCACTCCCCCCTCCTTCCCCTCCGTCCCCCAGGGCAGTCAGGATTTCCTGCCCTGTGGGAAGCTCCAGCTCCCTCCCCCTCCCTCCAGGTCCAGGAAGGCGAGCATCCAACCAGACTGGATCCCCAAAATCCAGCATATGTAGAGGAAACAGGTCCCAGTGTCATAGTCAATGGCTTTTCAGAAAGACCCCGGGCCAGCCACAGTCAGAGAATCCGGCCAAATTCCGAGAATCTGGCTAGATCACGTCCTCGTTCAGTCCCAGTCCGACTGGCCCTGGTAAATTCTCATCAGATCCGTTCCCTTGTATCAGTGGGTGTTGTACATATTCTACATGAAAACAGGTTCGTATTCTGCAGAGACAGGGCAGCAACAGCCTTTTCTCAGCAGATTCTGTGAAGCAAAGAGAAACTGGTTATGCTAGTCTCGTAAGGGACAAAGGACATCGAGTGGGATGGTCTGGTAATAGTTCCTTCCTGGCTGTTAGACTCTCCTGTTGCATAAGGGTCACAAGGCATTCTGCCAGAACCCAGGTCAGTTGGGGGTCAAACCTTTGCTTATGTGGGTACCTGCAAGGCTAGGGAGCTATGATGGAGTCATTTCCCAACAAGTCGATTTCTTTTTGTCACTCTTAACTCTGTTTCTGGGCTGGAGCGGTGGATCGGTGTCTTGGCTTCTGTTCCTAGCGCACACATGATAGTTCACAACCTTCTTTAAGTTCATTCTACAGATGCCCTCTTTTGATTACTGCAGGTACCAAGCGTACATGTGATGCACACATATGTATGCAGGCAAAGCTCATACACATAAACTAAGCTAAATACATCTTAAAAGTTCATTTCTCAGCCAGGTTGTGGTGGCGCACGCCTTTAATCCCAGCACTCGGGAGGTAGGGACAGGTGGATCTCTGTGAGTTTGAGGCCAGCCTGGTCTACAGAGTGAGTTCCAGAACAGGCTCCAGAGCTACAGAGAAACCCTGTCTCGAAAAATAAAAAAAAAAAAAAGTTAATTCTTGCCTGGTGGTGGTGACACACACCTTTAATCTCGGCACTCGGGAGGCAAAGGCAGGCTGATCTCTGAGGTAGAGGCCAGCCTGGCCTACAGAGTGAGTTCCAAGACAGCTAGGGCTGCACAGAGAAACCCTGTCTTGACAAAAAAACCAAGCTAACTTCCTAGTCAGTTTTGCGCACGTACACAGTGGACACCGGCTACTTTCACCTCTCACCTCCCTAAGCTCCTTGGAGGAGTTCTCTGACTCATTTATGACTGTTTGTTTTGTGATCCACGGGGATTATCCAGGACTGTCTGTGTGCCTACAGATTTGAGCTATCTCTCGGAGCCCAGTGGACTCAGCCGTAGGTACACAACTGCAGATGCTGGCTCCCCTTCTTCCGGAGTCTTAGCAATAGCCAGTATTTCAAAGGTAAAGAGGAGGGTCCTTTGACCCCCCCCCCACTCCCCTTGGCTTATTGATAGGGCTTGTCTTCTATGCACCCAGTACAGGTAGCTTAGCTGATTATTAATAACTAGTAGTTATTGTATGGAGTTAATAACTGCAGCAGTTGTATGGAGTCTAAAGAATGGTAGTTCATGCCCCTTCACTGTATCTTCAGCTCTTACAAACTTTCTATCCTCTTTTCCATAGTGTTCCCTGAGCCTTAGAGGGGATACTTTAAAAGCCTCGTTTAGAGCTGTGCCCATGACAAGCCTATTTATTGACGATAGTTTTAGCAATGGCTGCTGCACTCCTGTGTGGTTGGAAAGATGATGCAGGCCTCCCTTGATTGATCATGATCTTCCGAATATACAAGGTCTCATTTTCTGACTGTTAGATCTTAGAGCCTTTATGTGGTTCTAGAAATTGATTTGCTTCCTCCAGCCACGTCTTGTCAGGGGAGAGAGAGGATTAGTGGCAAGTTAACGACATTGGCCTTTGAATTCTGATGATTTCATTTGTATTATATTGTTCTTTCCAGGGTACAGTTCCTTTTTCTCAATTAGTCCTTCTTATTTTCCTTAGAAGGTTTTTAGGCTGGAGCGTAGGTGAGCAGTAGAGTCCGTGCTTAGCCTGTGAAAACTCTGGGCTTTCCATCCTCAGCACCAAAGGAAATGTCGACGGAAGATCTTTCCTATGCTTGGGCGTTGCCAATGGTTACAGCCATATTTCTGTCCAGCTAGAGCAGACTAAATCATCAGTTCCTCATCAGGATGCTGTTTGGGTATGCCTCATGTTATAAGGCATTAGGAAAAATTAAAGCTAACATTCACAGTCAATACCCACAGGAAACCCATTGACTGTTTAAAAAAATAAAACACCCGGTTGGAAGCCTGGGGGGAAAAGTGTGCCAATGCTGAAGAAAAAACACTAGGTATGTGGGAAATCAAATACACAGCTTGGTTAGCTGCGAAGTCAAAGAAGCTATTGTAAGAAGGAAAAAGATGTCTTTCAAAACCTGGAAATATAGTTTCTAATGGGGAGAATTGAGGAGTTAGAAAAACATGGCAGCTCAGCTACCGAGCAGAAATTACACCGACTCAAAAAGATTGACAACTTCTTTGCTAGGGACTCTAATGCTCCTCTCTCAAACATATCTGAAAAATTGCCAACTAGAGAATCAATGGGATAAAAGAGATTAAAAGGGGATTTGATGTGTGGCCAGAGTCTCAGAGGTGGGGGTTTCAGGTTGCTGGTAGATTAAATGAATGGGCTACAATAAAGCTTCGAGTGGGGGGGGGGGTCTGAGTAAAAATGTTCCATCTTTCCTTCTCTCTCAGCCTATTCTTTCACCCATATATTTCATTCTCCCCTTGGCCTTTTCCTAAGTCAGCCTGGCTTTTCTTTTCTGCAGTGAATGTTTTTTTTTCTTCTGCTTCCTAACCTTATATTTGTCATTTCCAAATTATGATGCCTAGTCAGAAACTTTCAAGAGGGCTTGCTGTGCAGACAGAAGAGTCCCCTTTCAGAAGCAGTCCCGTGAAGTTTCTCCACCAAAGTACCTGGGACCAGAAGAAGCAGGTGAGGTGCAAACAGTCACATCCTTGTACTTTGTCTCTTCCCTGGTGCTGGACCGGACCATCGACTAGGCCACCCGGGCCTAGAAGGGTTTAGCTGTGGGAGCCTGACACCTGGTGGTCAGGCATGGGAGGTGCAGAAGAGTTCATAGTGGCCTCCTACTTTGACCATTTACCTACCATCTAATGTGAACTATTTGTTTAAAGGATTTATCTCATTTAAATGTCACAACAAACCTTGCATGCTTACAGCACTCAAGAGGCGGAGGCAGGAGGATTGCAGAGAGTTCAAGAGAAACCTGGGCTAAAGTATGAGCCCTTTTCTTTAGAAAAATGGAGGGGGCTGGAAATGTAGCTTAGTTGGTAGAGTACTTGCCTACCATGTATGAAGCCCTGGGTTCAAAACCCAGCACTGTATATGCCGGGTGTGGTAATGCACACCTATAATCCAAGCACTTGGAAGGTAGAGGCAGGATCGGGAGTTCAAGGTCATCTTTGGTGACTTAGGGAGTTCAAGACCAGCCTGGGCCATATGAGACCATGCCCCAGAAAGCCAAAAAGTAACAGTAAAAAAATCCAATAAAAATAAATCAAAAGACATAAATCTATCTCATAACAATCCTAGTGAGGCATGGTGGCTCAGGCCTGTAACGTCAATACTTGACATGCAGAAGCAGAAGAACTGCCTGGAGTTCCAGGCTAGCCCGGACTACAGAGTGACACTCTTACCTCCACAACCAAACCAAATCCCCCAGACAATCTTTTGCAGTGGGAATCACCACAACAACTTGATACACAAATGATTTTTTTTAATTAAAATGTTAAAGTAGCTTAAGAATCTGTGTATCCAGCTCAATTGCTAGGCTGCTTGCCTGGCATGTTTGAGGCCCTAACTTGAGCTCCAGCACCGCATAAGCTGGGAGCGGTGGCACATGCCTGTAATCCTGACATGTGAGGGGCTGAAGTAGGACAATCACTGAGAGTTTGAAACGATCCTTGGCTAACATAGCGACTTTCAGGACACTTTGAGCTACAGAGTGAGATTTTTGTTCCCGAACCGAATTAATTATTTTATTAGCACAGTCCGTGAATGTTAAAAACTCTGACACCAGAAAGCCATGTCACCTTATGCTGTTCGGTTGCTGCTACTTTAGACTGCCCCACCTGGATGGGTTCTCGAGATGGTTTTCCCTCATAAATATGCTGCAGTTAGGGCCAGTGAGATGACTCAGTCGGTAAAATGAGAGCTGCCTGCACCTGGTGACATGTGTTTCATCTCTAGAACCCACAAGAAGGTGGAAAGGAGAAAATTAACCTCACAAAGTTGTTCCTAGACCCCCACGTGCATACGCTGGCACCCATACCCACCCCACATCATGGACATACATATACAATAATAACAATTCATTAAAAACCAAGCAGGCCTAGTGGCGCGTGCCTCTAATCCCAACAGTCAGGAGGCAGAGACAGGTGTATCGCCTTGAGTTTGAGGCCAGCCCGGTCTACATAGTGTGTTCCATATATGCGCATGCTCAATATTCTGATAAGGAGAATGTGGAGGCTGGTGACATGTTCAGTGATAGGCCGGCCAGGATGTTGTTTGAGAGTTTTAGTGAAGGGCGGATGATAGATAGCATGGAACTCACAGATGCAATGGTGAAAGAATTGCTGCATAGTGGAAGCAGTGATGAAGTGGGAGAACGCCAGCTTCACCTCTGCCATGGTTCTGTGCCATACAGAGCATAAATAAATGAGCATCTTCCACTGGACGGAGGTGCAGGAGGAGTGGTACCTTTCATTTGGGGCTCAAAAGTGGCAGGGTATGGTGTGGGAGAATTGTCTGTATTCTGTCAATCATATTTTAATAAAACGCTGATTGGCCAGGCAGGCAGGATAGGCGGGAAAGCCAGACAGGAAGTAGAGGTGGAGCAAAGAGACTGGGAGTATTCTGGGAAGCAGGAGGCTCCCTCCGCAGTTCTGCCCAAACCACTGGAGAGGAAAGATGTAAGCTGCCCCACTGGAAAAGGTACTGAGCCATGTGGCTAACATAGATCAGAATAATGGGGTAATATAAACTATAAGAGTTAACAAGAAGCCTGACCTAATGGGCCAATCAGTTTATAATCTTATGGAGTCTTGTGTGTGATTGATTTTCTTTGGGGTATGCTGGCTGTGGGGTACCGGGTGGGACAGAAACCCCAACAAGCCGGCCCCCTCATGCTACAAGGGTATATGAAGATGAAGGGATGAAAGAAGGACCATGACCAGTCAAATGAGATGTCTACAAAGAAGAGTGGTCATTAGCTTTCCTCTAAGCAGAGGCTCTTGGCTACCTCGGGGGATAGACATTTGGAGCCATCATTTTGACTCATGGGGAGGAGTCTGGAGCCATCAACAAAGACGTAGTGGTTGTGCAGACAAAATCAAAGCCATTACTGTGATCAATTTCACTTGGTGGAAATGATCGCAATTAGAAAGCGAGGAGTACTTTTAAAAGGCTGAAAAGTAAGAGCGCTTATGCCCTAGAAAGGGGGCTGGTTTCCATCAGTAAGCTACACTTTGGACTTCAGTAATTTAAAGTTGCGTGTGTGCCTGTTAGAGGCAGAACCCAGGACTTCGTGCAGAAGCATTCTACCACTGAGCTGCATCCCTACCTCTTACGAGGATTTCTTTAGCTTTTAGCTCCCTTCACCCCTTCTCTCTCTCTCTCTCTCTCTCTCTCTCTCTCTCTCTCTCTCTCTCTCTCTCTCTCTTTCTCTCTCTCTCTTTTAAATCTGAGCCTCAGGTGTCCCAGGATGGCCTTGAAATCCCTGTGTGGCCAAGGATGACCTTGAACTTCTTGTTGGAGGAGGCTGCTTGTTGGTTCCCTGGCTAGTTTAGACCTGGAACAATCATACAAGAACTGTATTAATTAAATCACTCCTTGGCCCATTAGCTCTAGCTTCTTATTGGCTAACTCTTATGTATTAATTTAACCCATCTCCATTAATTTGTGTATCACCACGTGGCTGTGGCTTACGGGTAAAGTTCCCAGCATCTATCTCCAGCGACTCCATGGCTTCTCTCCTGACTCCACCTCCTTTCTTCCAACATTTAGCTTAGTTTTCCCTTCTGCCCTGCTATAGGTCCAAAGCAGTTTCTTTTTCATTAATGGTAATCACAACATACAGAGGGAACTCCCACATCAACTTCTGATCCTTTTGCCTCCACTTCTGAAATGCTGAGATACCAAGCCGGCATGTTATCACATGCCCAGGTATTAGTACCTGACCCAGGACCTAGTACCTGTGAGGCAAGCACTCTAACAACTGAGGTACATCCTTATCCCTGCTCAGCATGTCTTTGTACGACAACTTTCTGAACTTTCTTGGAAGTTCATTTTATACATGTCTTTGCCTCTTATTTTCCATTGTGTAAGCATGTATGTGCCTGTGTATGTGCAGGTGTGAGTATGTCTGTGAGGTCTGTATGTGTGTTTGCTGGGAATAAAATCCAGAGTGAGCCTCACACATGCTACGCAAGTGTTTTGATAAGTTGTTTTTTGTTATTGTTCCTCTTAGACATCTGTTCTTAAAAATTTAAATACGTGACTGGACGGTGGTGTCACACACCTTTAATCCCAACACTCGGGAGGCAGAGAGGCAGAACTCTGAGTTCAAGGCCAGCCTGGTCTACAAGAGCTAGTTCCAGGACAGGCTCCAAAGCTACAGAGAAACCCTGTCTCAAAAACAAAAACAAAATAAAAAATAATTGAATTACGTTTTATTTATTTTATGTATATGAATGTTTTGCATGCATGTGCATTATGTTGTACCATGAGGGCATGTGGCCCTCAGAGGTCAGAAGAGGGCAATTCCATCCAGTTCTGTGTTCTTGAGAACCGCAGTCTCTCACAGTCTCTCTCTTGTCTGTCTGTCTGTTTGTTTGTTTGTTTGTTTTGGTTTTTCAAGACAGGGTTTCTCTGTAGCTTTGGAGCCTGTCCTGGAACTAGCTCTTGTAGACCAGGTTGGCTTCAAACTCACAGAGATCCACCTGCCTCTGTCTCCTGAGTGCTAGGATTAAAGGCGTGCACCACCACTGCCCGGCTTCTTGTCTGTTTCTAATTCTGCCCATTTGACATTTTTTCCAAAACTGCACTACAGGAAACAATGTAATCAAAAGCCCGTAGGGATTTTGAAGTAGTAAGAGTGAACGTGAAACGACTTGTGTTGATTGGCCTTGTTCTTTTTCTGTAGGGTGAAGGATGCTATTGTTGGCAGAAAGTGAAGGGCTAATTCATCCCCATGAGGTTGTTCTGATCACTAAATGAGATAGCAGATG
This sequence comes from Myodes glareolus, assembly GCF_982192425.1. NCBI lineage: Eukaryota > Metazoa > Chordata > Mammalia > Rodentia > Cricetidae > Myodes > Myodes glareolus. The sequence goes on along the minus strand of NC_142053.1, from coordinate 33,311,526 downwards.
TGAATCAGTTAGCATAGTGCATGGCTGAATAGCAGAATTTTGACAAAGCATCCCCATGTCTGTTGGGCATGGTGGCACATACCTGTAATCCTGGCACTTGAGAGACTGAGGCAGGGAGATTGAGAATTTGAGGCCATCCTGCGCTACTGTCGTTATACCATTACAAACACCAGAAGCAGACCTTGTGGAAAGTCAAAGTCCTGTTGGGCATGGGTGTAGTTGAGGCAACTTACAAAGGATGGGCAAGGCTCCATAACTGCGCATGAGCTATGGATGGAGCAGGTGTGGTGGTGTCGGGCATTATCCAGCAATAAGCGAACACAGAGAAGCAGAAGCTCATATAAAGCAGCTGCGTTCCATCACATGGATTAAATAGTTGATTTTAAGAGAAGCGTGTGTGTTGGCAAATTATTTTCTAGCCAGGTTGCTTTAGGTTCCCAAGGTTCTTTCCTGGGTAGGTCTTTGAGGATCATCCCTTATGATCCATTACAGAGTCTAGAAGCCTAACTTTGTACAGAGTCTAGGCAGCTAGGCAGGATAATTGAGAGTTTTTTTTCAGGGCTGGAGAGATGGCTCAATAATTAAGAGTACTGACTCTTCCAGAGGTCCTGAGTTCAATTCTCAACAATCACATGGTGGCTCAAAACCATCTATAGCAGGATCTGGTGCCCTCTTCTGACATAAAGTTGTACATGCAGATAGAACACTCATATCCATTAAATAAATAAATTTAAAAAAGAGTTTCTTTCATAAAACATTAAAAGGAAAAGTAAAGAGAGAAACGAGGACAATTGATGGGCAAGGAGAATTAGATGAGGGGATTTAGGATAGTAGAAGCCCTAGTTTTGACTGTGAGTAGAGGCAAGTGCCTAAAGTAGGCACTTGGAAAGTGGAGACAGGGGACCCAGGACAGCCTTGGGTACCTGATGAATTCCAGGCCAACTTGACCTACATCAGGCCCTGTTCCCACCAAAAAAATAGGCAAAAAGGGCATATTTGGGGGCTGAGGAGATGTCTCAGCCATTCAGAGCACCTGCTGCTCTTGCAGAGGACCTCCCTTTGATTCCTGTCACTCACATAATGCCTCAGACCATCTGGAACTTCATTCTAGAGGGTCCAGTGTCCTCTTCTGACCTCCATGGGCCTACGTGAGTACACATACATACATGTAGAAGAAATGTTCATAAAGATAAAATAAAAGGAGACATAGTGTGTGTGTGTGTGTGTGTGTGTGTGTGTGTGTGTGTGTGAGAGAGAGAGAGAGAGAGAGAGAGAGAGAGAGAGAGAGAGAGAGAAATATGTTGAGAAGCCAAACAAAAGATAGGGTTTTGTAGGCTAGCTTATGACTGTCAGTAAGAGAGAAAAAAGCTAGGTTTGGTGATACAGGCCTGTAACCCCAGTTACTCGGGAGGCAGAGGTAGGAAGATTGCAAGTTCAAGGCAAGACTTGGTAACTTAGTGAGAACTGGTCCCAAAATAAAAAGTAAATGAAGTCCTAGACTACAGCCCAGTATTGGAGAGCCTTGCTTAACATGAAGAAGACCCTAGGTTTATTTCCAATTACTAAGGATTGGAGAAGGGAATAAGAGATATGATAAAAGTACATTATTTGAATATGTGAATGCATCACAATGAAATGCATTATTTGGTATAATTAATAAATGCGAATACAGATGTTGAACAAATATAATAACTGGGGCTGGCAAAATGGCTCAGTTGAGAAATTCTTTAAAAACTAATAGAAACAAACAAAAAGATAGCTTAGTCAGTAAAGGCACTTGCTGCCATGTCAGATTACCTGAGTTCAATCCCAGGACCCGCTTGGTGGAAGGGGAGGACCAACTCCTGCATGTTGTTCTCTGCCCTCCACATGTGTGCTTTGTCATGCATGCATGCACATATATACAGAAATAAAGAAAATATGGTAAAGTTTGTATCTATCTCTATGTGTAGATAGGTAGATAGATATCTAGGATCCACATATGTAAAGCCTGGAAGTTTAGTTCTAAATATGAACACTACAAATCTGTAAAGTAAGTATTTGTGCATTGTGGCAAGGAAGAAACCTGCCGGGGAAACAAAAATATCTGATTTAAAAAAAAAACAAAACAAAACTGGAGAGCAGAAAATTCAGTGTCCTGGAGGCCATGGTACATATCCCAGATACAGACTTTTAGAGTGGGTTTAGATTCATTATTATGGAATAGCAAGCAGATTAATAAGGAGAAATACTGGTGGTGCAGGAGACGGCTTTATTCAGAGCTGGGCCCATGCCCCTGGGAAGGTTCAGGATACAGGGAGATACACTTGCCAGACTGGATCCCTGTATCCATCCTATGACCCTAGTCAGGAGTAAGACAAGGACTCCACTGGACCCAATGCAGGCCCTATGAGGAGACAACCTCCCACTCAGCATGAATGCTAATCAGACCATTAAGCCAACCTCAGTCCTCTCTGGGCTCCCCAATGTTCTCCAAATCTCCCAGGTTCAAATGACTTCTGTGGTCCTAGTTTGCCCCTGTGTCCCCTACCACCCAAGAATAACCTGCTGTTTCCTCTCTCACACAGTGAGTCAAGGGTCCTCCCCTTACTTCCTGACTGATAGGAACCCCCGGCACTCACCTCCAAGTCCCCCAGGCAGGAAGACACAGAACTGGGCTCCTCCCCAGCCAGAGCCCTGTGTGTTTGGAAGATCCAAAGGGGAATGAGTGGCTGTGAGCTGCACAAGCAACCCCTGAGCTCCCACAGAAAGGCGGGAGAGGACACACAGGTCAGCACACTGTTGGGCAAAAGCTGAGGAAGGAAGAGGCGAGAGGGGCTGTGAAATCACGACTGCTACCAGCAAATGGCTCTGCTAACTACAGACAGCAGAGTCAGTGTGAGTTGAATTGGCTTAGTTGAGTGGGTGCAGACTTAGCTACTAGGAGAGGCCTGGAGGGCCCTTGAAGTCCTGCTGTTAGTGAGGGTAATTTAGCAGGTTTGAGAGAGCCAGGATGCTCTGGAGGCTGGAGAGAGTCATACTTAGCTACAGGCCAAATGATAGTAATGGCCCTCCAATTCCAGGTCAAGTGATGGCTTCTGAGTGTCCAGAGCAATCAGGCCTCTCTCTGTATGCAGGGACCCAGCATCCTTCTGGGCAGTGGTGGGGAGGTGCCCCATCACAGGGAGACACAGGGACAACCTTACCAGCTCTCCCAGACCTGGAGAATTGTCTAGGAGATGGGAGCCAGGCTTTGCATTTGACATGTCAGGATAAGCCAAGCATGGTGATACAGCCTGTAATCCAAGCAATGGGAAGGCTGAGGATCAGTAATTTAAGGCCAGCCTGGGCTACAGTGACACCTGTATCAAGAAAAAAAAGGCTTCCTTTTTTTGGTGACACTGGAAAGCCTGACAGTGTCAGAGCAGAGGAAGCTCAGGAGGCTTTACTCTGAGTTTTACTAGGGTTTGCCTTGGGACCTTTGATCCCAAGGCCGATTCAGCCATGGAGGCGGCATGTCTTAAGCCTTCATCTGGCAAGACGAACACCATAAGGGTTTTGTCTCAGCTCCATTTTGGGGGTATAATTTGGTATATTCATAAAGGCCAGAGGCTGTGCCGATACCATTCTGGGAGGTTCTTGGCTAGGATCAATGTGTACCCCACAAGTGTATAGGAAACACCTTAATCTTGGTATAGTTACATACTACAGACTCAGTCTGCATGGGTATGTGGTCACACCTGCAACCAGTGTCATGAGTTCACTGGGGAGGTGATCATACGCTGGTCTCAGTGTAACTTGTTTACTAGTGGAGACATGAGTGGTATCTGAGGGAAGATAGGTTTTTTTTCTCCCCCCTTCGGTTTTTCAAGACAGGGTTTCTAAGTGTAACAGCCCTAGCTGTCCTGGACCTAGCTCTGTAGACCAGACAGAGATCCACCTGCCCATCTCTCAAGTGCTGGGATTAAAGGCATGTACCACCACCACCCGACTGAGGGAAGGTGATTGTGTGTCTAGCTAAAGGTTGGCCAAAAGCTCTGGTCTGTTTAGGAAATGCTTCATCTGGGTGTGTTTGTGCATCACGTCATTGGAAGTGATGTATCATGGTGTCTTTCCTACTAGTGTCTCCTGAGAAATAACAGAGATGAGGAAATGGGCTACGACCGTCCCTTGACACAATAAGAAGGGGCTTTTCAGCCAGTTTTTTTCTAGACTTTGACATTCTTGGGACTCCTGTTCTTTTTAATGACAGACTTTTTGTTTTGTTTGAGGCACAGTCCACAAAGCTACAGGTGCATAGCTGAGGAAAGCCTTGCATTCCGTATCCTCCCAATTCCAACTCTAGTCTGCTAGGATTACAGGAATGGGCCATCATACCAGGCTCCCGAATTTCATCTAAAGAAATAAAGAGTGCTTCAGTGTCTATGTTGCTTCTGCCCTGGGACACTAGGTTGGCCTCGTCTGGAGTCTGTGAGATACAGTGCAGGTGGCAGCAAAGGGCACCCAGCTGAGAAGTCTGCTGTGCAATTGGTTGAGGTGAGGCTGGTAGCGTTTTCCAGGACAACAGATGTAGTGAATTGAGCCTTGGGTCTCTGCAGCAACCACCCCTTTGTCTATGCCAGCAGGAACTCTGAGCTGACAGCTGTAGCAATCAGCAGTGGCTGAAGACGGACACTAAAAAGAAATCCCACACTACCTCCGAACTGAGTATAATAAAGGGTTATTTATTTAGGGGCAGACTCACAGTTCACAGTCCTCTGCTCTAACGGGGAACAGCAACCGAATCCTGCAGCTGGAAGAGAGGGCAACTGCACTTTACATTGACATTCATAGTATGAGGCCACGCCCAAGTGGGTGGGTAACTTAAAGACTACTGCTGTAGTAATTCCTACAGCCCCTCCCCCTTTTGTTTAAATAAGAGAATTCTAAGCCTAGTACAAAATTACATACAATAAGAACAAATATCAGGTATTAGAATTACAATATCATAAACAATATCAAGCAAAAAACATGTGATAAATGTTTCAATAATTATTCTATCCTAAAGAGTTTAACTATTGTAGTATAAATAACTTGGCCAAGTCATGAGAGGAAAGTAACTACAACTATCTAGTCTTCAACCCCCATTGAAGACCCGAGAAGGGAAATAATATTACTTGAGTAAGCAGGAAGTGCAATCAAGCAACCTCAATGGCCTCACATAGACCCATTAAAGGAATCCTGAAGACCAAGGCATCTGCAGCGTTCTCAGTGGTGGCCAGGGGACCAAAGAATGGATATTAAATTAGCTGAACAGTTCATTTCAACAGATCTATATGATGAAAAGAAAGATTAAGAAATATTAGAGGCTGTAGATGGATATTGAAGAACAATATGGATATTGAAGAATCAAACTGAGGACCGACAAGAACCCCCAACAAGGACAGATAATAAGGACCCACAACAAGGACCGACAGCAAAACAGATCGCCAAGTGCATAGAAGAAATGTGTTCAGCATTGCAGTCATTGGTCAACCTGGTTGCAAGTAACGAACTATAGAAATGATCCCTGACAGTATAGTCTTCACACCTGGTTGTTCTAATACACTATTTCTTGTTCTCTACAATTTGTGACTTTAGTATCAAAATGCATGGCCAGTTACTATCTACTACCAAAAATTAAGTGATAACCGTGGAGATTGATTAGACTGAAAATTCCTGATTACTGCACATATTCTTGTGCTTCATAATTCACCGCAGCTACAGTGTAATATCTTTAATCCAGAACTGCTTTATTTTTAAAACACGCTGGTTAATTTATGTAAGGTATTACATAGCCTTTTTGTGTTGGAGACGAAATGTCATTGGGGGAATGGATTTGTCTATGTCACTTCCAGATGACTGTAGCTCTTAGAATAGAACGTTTGTGAGGGGGGGCTGTTTGATTATTTCCTGCTTTTAATCAAATACCCATTGCTACAGTGGAATACATAGGTAGGTATTTAGAGTGAAAGATAGTTTTACCTGTTTTCTTTCATTTGATTTGGCTAACTGAGGAGACTAGGAGTTGTCATTGCATTTTTTTCTGATCCATGACCTCTAAAATTCCTGTTTTCTTTGCGTTTGTAAGGGAAGAACTGAATGTTTCTCAGCCAAACTAGTTTTTCCCCACTCCTGCCCAAGTAAACGACCATTGTTTTTTTCTTTTTTTGTCTTTTATTTTATTTGATTTTTTTTATGGTTTATTTAGCTTTATTTTATGTGCATTGGTGTGAAGGTGTCAGATCCCCCGGAACTGGGTTTTCAGACAGTTGTGAGCTGCCATGTGGGTGCTGGGAATTGAACCTGGGTCCTCTGGAAGAGCAGTCAGTGCTCTTAACCACTGAGCCATCTCTCCAGCCCCTATTTTATTTTATTGATATTTATTGAGCTCTACATTTTCTCTGCTCCTTTCACTGCCTCTTCCCTCCTCCCTTCAATCCTCCCCCAAGGTCCCCATGCTCCCAATTTACTCAGGAGATCTTGTCTTTTTCTACTTTCTAATTCCCATGTAGATAAGATCTATGTAAGTCTCTCTCAGTGTCCGCATTGTTGTCTAAGTTCTCTGAGATTGTGGTTTGTTGGCTGGCTTTTTTTGCTTTATGTTTAAAAACCACCTATGAGTGAGTACATGTGATAGTTGTCTTTCTGTGTCTGGGTTACCTCACTCAAAATAATGTTTTCTAGCTCCATCCATTTTCCTGCAAAATTCAAGATGTCATTATATTTTTTTTCTGCTCCATTGTGTAAATGTACCACATTTTTCTTTTCCATTCTTCGATCGAGGGGCATTTAGGTTGTTTCCAGGTTCTGGCTATGACAAACAAATCTGCTATGAACATAGTTGAACACATGTCCTTGTGGCAAGATTGAGTATCCTTTGGATATATACCCAAAAGTGGTATTACTGGGTCTTGAGGAAGGTTGTTTCCTAATTTTCTGAGAAATTGCCACACTGACATGCAATGTACCAGCTTGCATTCCCACCAGCAATGCAGAAGTGTTCCCTTTTCCCCACAACCTCTCTAGCATAAATTGTCATCAATGTTTTTGATCTTGGCCATTCTTACAGGTGTAAGATGGCATCTCAGAGTTGTTTTGATTTGCATTTCTCTGATGACTAAGGATGTTGAGGATTTACTTAAGTTTCTATCAGCCATTTTAGATTCCTCTGTTGAGAGTTCTCTGTTTAGGTCTGTACTCCATCTTTTTATTGTATTATGTGATCTTTTGGTGTCCAATTTCTTGAGTTTTTTGTATATTTTAGAGACCAGACCTCTGTTTGATGTGGGGTTAGTGAAGATCTTCTCCCATTCTATAGGCTGTATGTAAACCACCATTGTTAAAGTGGCACTGGACAGACTTGAGATGAGTTTCCTAGTGCCACGTGCTAGCTCGGCGTTCCCTTTACACACCTGTCTTGATCTGCTTTTGTTCCCACGACCTCTGCCTATACACATACAGTTGTATTATAGAATGGCAAAGTCTGTTGGACACGAGGAACTCTTTTCTTGCATCTTCTAGCATTTGCTGCAGTAATGAAATCCCCACTTTGAAACCTGCTAGTCTTAATACAAGAAAGAGGCAGAGCAGCTAAACAGCCTGATCTCTCTCTGTGCTTCTCTGATTAACAGCTTGGTCAATACATGGCTAATATTAGCTCATTTGACCTACTTAGACCTTAGGAAACAATTAACTGAGGGTTTTTTTTTTGGCATAGTGTGAGAATTGTATATAACCAGATATAGGAGTGTTACTGAATATACAGACAGAATTTCACATCAGTATTTTTAAATGGAAAAATTCTAGGTAGCCCCTGCTTTATGGGACTATAATGCACACCACGACAAATGTTGATTCCTCTAACATGCTGGGAATTATTTGGACTCTCCCCTGAAATGTGGTGTAGTTCCTGTGTGCCTTAGTTTAGTGATGTTTTTCTTTGTAGTCACTTGTGGTATTGTAAGTTTTTGGTGGAACCAAATGAGCCTACTATATGACAGACTTTTTAAGTAACATATATACATATATGAAATAGCTTTTATTGACAGATTATCTTCCACTTTAAATATATGGAACTGTCATGATGTCAATATTTTTACAAAGTGGAGAGAGTCCTAAAGCAAAAGGAAGAAAGGAAGAAAGGGGCCAGCCGTCGGCTATCAGGTAAAGGTGCTTGCCGCCAAACCCGAAGGCTTGGATTTGCTACCTGGGACCCACATATTGAAAGGAAAGACTCCTGTGGTTTGTCCTCTGGCCTCCACATTTGAGCTATGGCACTTTTTATAATTCCCCCAAATAAATGGACAAATGTTAAAAAACTAATAAACGATAGGGTTGGTGATGTGGCTCAGTTGGTAGAGTGTCTAGCATGTGTGAAGTCCTAGATTAATCACAACACTAAATAAACCAGGCCTGGCGGCTCAAATACCGGTAATCCCAACACACAGGAAGGAAAGGCAGGAGGATCAGAAATTCAAGGTCATCATGGCTACCCAGTAAGTTCAATGCAAGCCGGGGCCACATGACATCCTGCCTTAACAAAGCAAAACACCCTAAACCCAAGCAAACAAAAAGAAGGAAAAAATAAATAAATACAGCAAGCCCCAGCTGAAGTTCCTTCTGTGTATCTTAGATATAGAGACATACAGAGATATATTTCCTAACTCCAGCGGTAACTACACTCTGGAATTGGACTTCATATTTCCATACATGCTGGAACTCTTAGCTAGCCTTCCCTTTCTTTTTCTCTTCAGAATTTCATCATCCAGCAAGGACAAGAAATACTAGTTTCACAAGTTCATATAAACTCCCCAATCATTTTCCTCGCACCTCTGATGAGGTGTACTTTGAACCTGCTTGTTTGGAGTCCAGTGTCTTTGTTCTTGATGATTTTAATCTCTTCAAGAGTGTGGTTGCCAGCAAGCGGGCGGCGGGGAGGGGGGGGGAGGTAGCACTGAACAGATCTGGAGTCATGACTAAGTTATGTCAGCCACAAACAAGTGCTTCTCAGGCCTGGGAGATGGGTCAGCAGGTAGGGGCACTTCCCATCAAGACTAAAGACCTCAGACCAATCCCCAGGACCCACACGGTGAAAAGAAAGAACCCACTCCTTCAGGTGGACCTCTGACCTCCACACTCAATGGTGTGCCTGCATGTGCACGCGCACACGCACACACAATGTAATTTTTAATAAGTACTTCTGAGTGTCATCAAGTTTGACACTTGGGGCCAAAGCAAATATAGCAGAGTCTCTTGTTATAAGAGTTTTGTCCAAATCATATTCCAAAGTACACGCGGAACTGGGGCTGATTAGCAGAAGAAAACATCTCAGGCCAAGGGGTGAAGAAGGAAGGAGACTGGAAGTTGAGCCGTTAAAGCGGTGGCAAGATCAGAGCGTGATCTTCAATAGACGCCATGAAATCAGTTAAGGAGTAGTGACAAGGGGAGGTCATAGCTGCTGGGAAAGTCCAGGGTCAGACTGTGAAGCCAGCTGTGGTAGCACGGGCCTGGAAGGAATTCCAGCACTTGGGAGGCTGAGGCGAGGGTTTCCAGGTATTTGAAGTCAACCTGGATTGCACAGTGAGTGCCAGGCCAACCTGGGCTGTTTAGCAAGATTCTGTATACAAACAAACTGGGCCAGGTTGAGGTAAAGAGCTGTGCTGACGTGAGGGACCTGGGGCATGTCCTTTATTGATCTGTTCCTCTAGATTCATCTCCCTCTGAAGGGCCCTGTAGCCTCTGGCTGTCACACTGGCTTGGCCTTCGGAGTGGCCTGGCAAGCATTTGAGGACAATTGTCCCTTGATGAGTTTCTCTGGGCTAGTTTGTGGCTTTTTTTCCCATGGGAGACTAAGCTCCTCCTGTCTGGTAGGTAGTTCATTTCAGAGAATACTTGTTGTTCCCTAATTCAGGTAGAAGGCCCTTTCTTCCTTTGCTGTGTCAGGCAGAAGGGTGTCTACAGCCTGTTCCTTTGTTAGCCTCTGCTCTGCAATATTGGCTGTGGCTTCTCTGCACCCTGCCTAGATGTTGTAAAAGGTTGCTTTATAAAATGCTTCTTTCAAAAATCTTGAGGTCGAAAAAAAAAAAATCTTGAGGTGGGTGTGGTGACACAGCCCTTTAATCCCAATGCTTGGGAGGCAGAGGTAGGCAGATCTTTGTGCGACCAAGGTTGATGTGGTCTAGAACATTCCAGGACTACAGAGTGAGACCTTGTCTCAATAAAACAATATATATAAAAAAAGAGCATGAGTAGTGGGGAAGAGGCGGGAAGTTGGAATTGGATCTGGGAGGAGTTAGGGGGAATAGCCGGGGCTGAATATGATCAAAATATAGCACATGAAGTTCTCAATTAATAAATATTACATTAAGGAAGTCTCATCTTGAAAATATGACTAAGTAGCAGAGAATATGCTTAACATGTTGGCAAGGCTTTGAGTTTAAGCTTCAGTACTAAAAGAAAGAGCAAGGGGAAACATAAAGATATTTAGGAGTATCAAATCCTCTACTTAGGAATATGTATTAAATGCTCAAATTATTAAAATAATATTTGAGACAAGTCTCGTTTATTCTAGGCTAGCTTCAAACTCTATGTAGCTGAGGATAACCTTGAACTTCTGATCTTTCCTGCCCCTATCTTCCAAATCGTGGGGTTATAGGTATACGGTACTAGGGATGGAACCCAAGGCTTCCTGCACACTAGGCTAACACTGCCAACCGAGTTTCAACCCCAGCCTGAAATACTGAGTCCTGCAAAGACAATCTCTGATGTGCTTACTTGTGTAATGTCTGCTTCCCCTACTAAACTCCACAAGGAAAGAGACTTGCTTGTTTTATCTATTTGTTTGTTCATTTGAGAAGGGTCCCCCTCTGTAGTCCATGCTGGCCTCGAAGCCATTGTGTGGTCCAGGCTGGCCTAGAGCTCATGCAATCTCCCAGTGAGGAGGAAGGCCTCCGCCTCCCAAGTGTTTACATTACAGACGGGATTATATCTGTCTTATTCAGTGCACTGTTCATGGAGATAAGGATAGCATCTCTAAACACAGCTTACAAACATTTCTCTTTGTTTGGTTTGCAGTGCTGGAGAGGCAACCCAGGGTTTTGTGTGTGCCAGGCAAGTGTACCTTTGCCTCCAAGAAAACTTTAAAAAATTTGTATGAGTGAAAGCCAGGCCTAAGAGTGTATGCCTGTAGCCTCAGTGCTTGGTAGGTAGGGCCTGCAGCGTGAGACTCTAAGCCTGGGCTACATGAGACCCTGCTTTAAGAAAATAAGAAATTAATATATGAGTAAAAAATAGAGAGAGGCCGCTGAATTGAAAACCGAGAAGAATAATGAGTGGATAAAAAAAAAAGTTAAAAGCAGCAGTAACAGCAATTAACCATGATGGATGCGCGGTGAGTCACAGCCTTCATTAGCTACAGATTTAATGAGACAGACACTTGTTTGGACATCTTTCTCAGAAGATCCTGTGACCTCTCCGTGCCTCATAATCATATCTTCTTGTGAAGGTGGTGTGGGAATGTTCACGCCTATTTCAGGGTGTCTGCTTGGGTATCGAGATAGCAGGAGATGGTCCATTTCAACACAGCCTATGCAGAATTGCTTGAACCTTAGGAAAGCCTTCACACATTCAGAGCTGAGAAATCCAGAACACATACTTCACAGGGGTGTGTCAGCAGTGTCTGCCGAAGGCTGAAGGGAAGAGGCAGGACTATCAGGCAGCCTGAAGGTGCTTTAGGTGGGAACACCAGCAGAGGTTTTAACTTACTTGAACCCTTACCTCCCACATTACCCAGGGACTAACCTTTTTCAGCCCACTCTCTTCCTGTGAAGTATTCCCTTTTTCAGTGTGTTTGGCCAATCGGCGCAAGTTCGTACTGTACCTTGTTTGTCTCCTGTCCGGTGTAGAGCTCTCCCACTCCCAGGCTCTGGCATGATGATGAGGACACAGTCTCTATGTGATTGCTCAGAGACTAGTGGAATCACAGTTTCAGGATATTAATGATACATGCTTTAATGAAGACATTATTTTTTGGTTTGTTTTTTTAAGATTTATTTTATGTGTGTGAGTGTTTGCCTGCATATATGCATGCTCGCCATGTGCGTGCCTGGTTCTGGCATCAGCACCGAACAAATAGCAGTGTTTGTAAGTACTGTTTAAAGAATGTCCTGATCCTCATAAACAGAGCCACGAATCCAACACATGACCATGCCTATAATCTCAACATCTGGAAGACTAGGGCTGGAGGATGACAGTGAACTCCAGGCCAACCTGGGCCATACAATGACTACAAGGCCTGCATAGGCTGCCGAGGAAGACCCTTCTCAAATCAGCAAACAAAACAGGCAAATCTCTATTTTTGTGGAGTTTCCTGGGGGAAGCAGACATTACCTGAGACCAGAAGGGGTGTCGATCCCCTGGAAGTGTAGTTAAGTGAGCTTCCATGTGGTTGCTGCGAACTGAACCCAGCCTCTGAAAGAGAAACTAGTGCTCTTAACCACTGAGCCGTCTTTCTATGTCTTGTAGCTTGGTTTCTTTGCTTTTCATTTAGGGAGAAATCTTTTTTTTAGGCAGGGTCTTATTCTGCCTCAAACTCATGCGAGGTCCTCTTGCCCTGGCCTTCCAAGTGCTGGAATTATAGGTGTGAGTCACTACACTAGACTTTGAAGAGAACCTTAAAATTTCAGAAAGAGAACTAGAATAAAAATAGTATAAAGGATACCTATATACCAATTACCAGGTCCACTTCCTGTTAACTCTTTACCCGAGGTGTTTTCATCATTCCTGTGGTCATTCTCTCTTTCATTGAAAATCAAACTGTGTGTGTGTGTGTGTGTGTGTGTGTGTGTGTGTGTGTATGTGTGCGTGCATACCCACGTGCACATGTGTGCACATGTACCCATGCCCATGCATGCATTTGAAGGTCAAAGAACAACTTGTAAGAGCTGGTTCTTATCTTTTAGCATGTGGGTCCTAGGTATTGCATTCAGGTTGTCAGACCTGGTGATTAATGTCTCTACTCACTGCTCCATCTTTTAAAATCTGTCTGTCTGTCTGTCTGTCTGTGTACCTTCTCTCAACTATTGGAATGTAATATATATCCTGACCCTTCCTCCAAAATTATTTCCATTCTTATTTCCTAAAGGATATGGTAAGCCAGATGTACCGATGCCTGTAATTCCAGCAATTGGGACACTAAGACAAGACACTTGCTACAAACTAATAAGCAGGGCAATTAGCTATACTCTGTAGCCAAGCTATAGAGTGAGACCATATCTCAAAAAAAATAAATAAAAATAAGAAATACAGTGCTGCTGGGCATGGCAGCACACACCTTTAATTCTAGCACTTGGGAGGCAGAGACAGGCAGATTTCTGAGTTAAGGGCAATCTGGTCTACACAGAGAATTCTAGGCTAGCCAGGACTACTTAATTGGACCCTGTCTAAGAAAAATAAAACAAACAGCTCCCCCACAAAACAGTGGTCCTTTTTTATCCAAGCATAGGCCAGTGAATTTCAACAATTTACATAGTTTCATTTATATTTAATCTAATGTATGGTCTTATATTCCAGTCTTAGCTGTCAATCCACTAACGTCCTTTATAGCATTTCCCTCCTCCAGGAGAGAATGAAGCCAGGTACTCTGTACTTAGAATACATTCAGCCTTGAAAAGATCAATTCCTGTAGAATATTAAACAATCATTGCACAGGCCTATTAGACAGTGTTGCACTCATAAGAAAACAACACAATTTTGCTTTGCTGTAAAAAATCCTAAACATTCGTATTTTTCATAGTGTGGATGTGTGTCTGCCTGTATGGGGTTACGTGCATATGAGTACAGGTGCCTGAGAAGGTCAGAAGAGAGCTTCTGTGCCTCTGGAGTTGGAATTAGAGATGGTTGTGAGCCACCGTGGGTGCTGGGAACCAAACCCAGGTCCTCTGAAAGAACAGTTAGCACTTTTAACCACTGAGTCATCTCTCTGGCCTGTTTTTTGGTGCTAGTTTTTTGTTTGTTTGCTTGTTTTTGTTTTTGTTTTTTTCTGACCAGGGATGGCATTCAGAACACATTGAGACAGAGTTTCACTTTGTAGTTCAGATGAGCCGAGAACTCACTTTAAGGCCCCAACTTGGGTTATTTCTGCCTCAGCACCATACTATCCCTTACTGACAAATTTTGAGTAATTTTTTAAAAACCTCCACAAAGGAACATGCTTAAACATTTGCTTATTTTTAAGTATAGAAGTGCTTTGCCTAAATGTGTGCCTGATGCCAGCAGGGGCCAGGAGAAGGCATTGGATCCCCTGGAACAGGAGTTTTAGAGCCACTGAAGGGTTTTGGGTCAGCCGATGCTGAGAACTGAACCTGGGTCCTCCGGCAGAACGGCAGGTGCTCTCCACCCCTGAACCGTCTCTCCAGCCACCAGAAAGTGTTTATCTTGTAGAACTCTCACACTGTGGGTGTCGAGAGAGTACTCTCTCCCACATTATCAAACTGCAGCCGGAAGCCATATTCATCACTTTTTGTCATCAATTTCTTTCCCCACAGGGTCCAAACACGTGTGTCTGAGGCTAGGCAGGGAAATCAATACCCATGAAAAATAGTTACCATCCTCTCCCCAGATGCTCATTGAAACCTCATTTACGCAGGGGCCTTGTGCAATTTGTTACTGACACCATATTAGTTTTGAGTTTCCTGTCTCTCCAAGTCATGAGACATGCCCAGGCATGGTTGAATTGCAACCATGGGACCAATGAACACAAACAGGAGGCGCACAGTCCTCTTCTTCTTAGATGACTACTTTCTTTCCAAGAGCTCATCTAGCTATCTAGGCTAGATTATAGTGCCATCTAACTGGTTTTGGAACAAGGCAAAGCTATCACCAAGTCCAATGTCAGCATCCAGTATTGACACTGCCCTACTAAAAAGGCGATGGCATCTTGATTTGTCTCTGGTTCAGATAAGATTTTTTATTCCTGTGAAGTCTGATACAGAGGACTTCAGCTCCCTGGGCACAATCTACTTAGACAAGTAGGAACAGACAGTGGTTCTGTGCCATCCTGTTTATTTAGGGTCTGGTAGGTTTAGCAAAGCCTATTTGCCTTGTCTTCCTTTCCCACCAAATGTCCTGAAACTGTATAAGAAACCATCAATGACTCTTGCATTTGTCCGTCCTTCCTTCCTTTCTTCCTCCCTCCCTCCCTCCCTCCCTCCCTCCCTCCCTCCCTCCCTTCCTCCCTCCCTTCTTCCTTCTTTGCTTTCTTCTTTTCTTTTCTTTCTTTTTTTTTCCGAGACAGATTTTCTCTGTGTAACAGCCTTGGCTGTCCTAGAACTTGCATTGTAGACCAGGCTGGCCTCGAACTCAGAAATCCACCTGCCTTTGCCTCTTCTGTGCTGGGATTAAAGGCGTGCACTACCACTGTCCTGCTCTTGCGTCTTTCATTAGGTTTTTTATTTGCCTATTTTTAGGGCCCCAATCCATGCCTTATTTGAGGAGTTGGAGACCCCCCCTCCAGACTCATTGTAAATGGCATTGCCTGACCCCAGTTTTATGGCCCCTCCTTGCTCTGCTTGTATAAGACAGAGTCCTGGCAGAAAGCAGATGGCTCATTCAAAGGGTTGATGTGAGGGGAGTTGAATGCAGATGTAGGCAGGGAGAAAGGAATCACTACAGGCTCATAATGTCTTCCAGGTGATAACAGCAGAAAGTCATTACTAGCTTTATTAGTTAGGGTTCTCTAAACGAATAGAATTTATAGGATGAATATATATCAAAAGGGATTTATTAGAGTGGCTTACAGGCTGTGCTCAGGCTAGTGCAATGGCATCTCTCAAACGAAAGACCAAGAATCCGGTAGGTGTTCACTCGGCAAGGCTGATATCTTGGCTGGTCTTCAGTTTATGTTGGAATCTCAAAGAAAGTAGGTTCTAACACCAGAGAAGGAATGACTCAGCAACAGGACAGATGAACTTGCCAGTGAAAGTGAGGGCAAGCAGGCAAGAAGCCAAAAGCTTCTTTCTTCCAAATCCTTGTATATGGGCTGCCACCAGAAGGCACGGCCCAGATTTAGCCCAGGTCTTCCTATCTCAAATGATCCAGTCAAGAGAATTTCTCACTGATGTGCTCACCTGCTTGGGTTGTAGGCGCTTCCAGCTGTAGTCAGGTTGACAGCCAAGATTAGCCAGCCCTCACCTTGAAAGGAGAGAAAGAGACATCATTAAAAGTTGGTGAGAAGGGAAGCTGTGGAAAGGGAATGCCCAGTGGCCATTGTGGCCATTGGGACACCATGCTGTCCTTTCGTCGTGACATGCTCATTGTTGCTTTGAAGTAAGAGCTTCTGCATTTACCCACGGGACTTCCTCACAAAGTTTGGCCCGCATACAGTTCCTTGTGAAGGGGAGGAAGCTCATGTGACAGCCCTCGAGGCCCCACCCCTCCCAAAGGAGCTATACTCAGTTAACGGTTGTTGGGATGAGGAGACATTTTCTTTGGCGGCATAACTGCCTGCCATTAATTGCCCATGCTCCTGTGGGTAACCACTTACTCTCTTGTAAGTAGCCTGGTTCAATTAAACGTACTGTGTTAAGATCAGACTATGCCCTATTATAAGCGACTCCAGTATTGAATAAAACAGTGGTTTTTTTTTGCAGGCTAGGCGTTGCTATAGGAGACACCATTTTACAAGCAGATTTCGACTCCATTCTGAGGAAGAAAGAAGACTGCGCGCACTGGGTGGACCCAGAAATTGCACCATCTGTCAGGCACCACCCACCCAACACAGACTGATAAGTGACTTATTGCTGGGAACAGAGAGGGAACCACCCTCTACATTTATTGGGGAGGTTTGAAACTGTGGGGGCACATGGACATCTTAAAATCTTATCAGGGAAGCCAAGCCTAGGAACTTATCAAGGAACGGGTGGAACTCCTTCACCTGCACTCTGTAAAGGGATGGACACCCAGCCCTGGGATGGCACGGTCCTGCACTGATGTATCATTGGATACCCTGTGTGTACTGATGACCCCTCTATGTGGCTTGTTTTTATGGCAGGTGATGGAAGCCACTCTACTGTCTTCCCATGTGTTTGCCTGTCTAGACTTGGACAGGACCGTTTCCTGCTCTGAACCTGCCTAGGCCTTTCCCCCTTCAATTCTGAAGCCTCCCTCAAGGCTGACAGCAGCAGTTTCAACCAGCAGCCCATCCCTCCCGCCCCCCCCCCCCCCCGCCAGCACTAGTCTGGTTCATTAGCTTTCCTATACAGACCTTTTCCAACCCACTTCTGCCTCCACTTGAGCACTGGTGCTTCATCTTTTCATTCCCGTTGCTCTAACTATTCATTCTGTAACACACACACTCACAGGCACAGAGCTGGATGAATTTACTGGGTTCTATGATGAGGGTTAATATTAGTAAATACAACTGGAATAAAAGAATCTGCATTCTCCTCTGCCAAGCTACCAGGGTAGGCAGATTTTATGACGAATTGCTGTCGTTAAACCCTCTCCACCTTGCGAATTTATTTGTATTTAATACATTCTGATATTGTGGAAAGGCACAAGTTTGTTTGTATGTTTCTGGCGTACTGTGTTCACAGCACATTGACTCACCAAGCGGAACTGTTTGTCTGCTCTGCCACTGGCACCCTATTTGGGGTGACTAGATGTTAGTTTGTGTTTTCCCAGGAAAGGATCATGTGACACATGGCTGGGCATGAAGAGAACAACAATAGTAAGTCCTCAGGGTGCTCTTTCTCTGCACTCAGTTGGGTGTCACGGCATGTTGCCTACCACAGGCCAAAGCCAAGTGGAAAAACCAGTGATCAAGAGAGCTCATGGGATCCAGGCTGTGGCAAGGTCAGCTTTCAGGGCACAGGGCAAGGGAGAGAGAGGCAGAGAATGGAATTTGAAGACCCTTAAAACTATGCAGCACTTCCTCGTCATGAGTTTGAGATTTGCAGGACCATCCTTCTTGTCAGATCCTCATGGGCCAAGTGAGGGAGGAAGGGCTTTTCAGAGCTGCCGGCAGGACTCAGAGGTGAATGCTAAGGTCCAAGTTGTTTGTTCTTGAGACAGGTCTCACTGTGTAGCTTTGGCTGTCCTGGAACTCATTATGTAGGCGAGGCTGAACTCAAACTCATGGATTCAAAGCATAAACTACCACAACTGGCAAGAGCCTAGCTTTTATGCAATATGTTGTGAAATGTGGGATAAAGGACATCTGTACTCACGGTGACAAGATGACAACATAGGGATTAAGAGAAAGCCATGTGTGGATATCTGTGATCTGGACACCCAGGAAGGAGAGGCAGGAGAATCACTGCAAGAGACAGGCAATAGAACTGACAAAGGAGATTGAGGGAAAGGGAACAGAGAGGAAGGAGAAGAGCCTTGTAGCTTCATTTCTGTTGTTTTTGACAAAAAAAAAAAGCAACTTAGGGAAAGGAGATTTATTTGGCTTACAAGTTCAAGTTAAGGTCCATTTTCTTAGAGAAGTCAAGGCCAAACTCAAGCTGCTAGTCAGACCACATCCACAGTCAAGAGAAAAGAGGGAAAGAATAATGCATCCTTGTGTGGCTACTTGCTTCTGCTCAACTAACTTTCTCTATGTCTATGGCTCGGGGACCCGGCTCATGAAATGGTGCCCACATTTAGGGTTCATCTTCTCACTTCAATTAACACCTAAGACAATCTCCTACATACAATTCCACAGACCAACCTGATCTAGGCAAGTCCTCAATTGAGGCTTTATTCCCAGGTCTTTCTAGGTTGTGTCAAGTTGGCGTTTAAAGCTAAGCAGTATAGCCAGGCTTCATGGCACACACCTGGAATCCCAGCCCTTGGATGACAGAGGCAGGCAGATCTCATGGTTGGATGCTAGCCTGGTCTACATAGAGAGTTCCAGGCCAGTTAGAGCCACACAGTGAGATCCTGTCTCAAAAAGGGCAGGGGTGGGTTTTTTGTGATTGGAATTGAGAATGGACAGAAAGGCAATAATGGAGAAGGATCAAAAATATGCACTTTGGAATTGGACTGACCTTGGGCCTTTCTTGCTTCTAGATGTCAAATTACAATTGTTTTCATACTGTGCAGGTGTATCTTAGTCTTACAATTCTCCATCTTCTAAAAGATGGATAACAGACACACTTTCCTACTTAAAGGTACCAAATGGAGTCAGAGTGCTAAAGTAGACATGAAGGCTCCAGCATGACAGTGATTACAAAGGTCATTACAGGAGAAAAAGACAATATCGCAAGAACATAAAAAGCCCAGCACAGACAAAGGCTGTGGCCCAGCAAGGCTCTGAAGAGACCAGAGGGAAGCTCCAGTTGTCCCATGAGAGGACATTCTGTCTGTAACCTGAAACCACAAAAGTTTAACTCCAAAAGCTGGGGTGGGGGTGGGGGGTGGGGAGGCACAGCAAGGGACTTTTGGCAACAAAGCTAGGTTCGAATTATTAATCTACTAATGAGCTTGAATACTCTCATCCAAAATACCTAACTAAATCTTATAATTTGGCAAACATAAGAAACTTCAATTTAAAACTGGCCAAAGCATCTGAAAAGTCATTTCTCTAAAGAAGATAAAATGAGTATTAAAGACATGAAGAGATACTTGTTAGTCATTAATGTAAACCAGAGCCATAAGATAGCACTTCAAAGTCACTGGGAACACACACACACACACACACACACACACACACACACACACACACACAGAGAGAGAGAGAGAGAGAGAGAGAGAGAGAGAGAGAGGTCAGCGCATAGCAAAGGATGCCTGTATAATTGTAGCAGTGGCTACTATCCTGAGTTTAATATCCTGAGTTTAAGGTCAGGCTGGGCTACATGGCAACACTACATCTCAAAAAGAAAATCAACAGGATGACAACAATAAAAATCAAAGAGGGAGACAAAAATAAGGACTGAGAAAGAAAAATATAATGGGGAGTGAATGTGATCAAATATGTGGCATGCATGTGTGAAAATGTCATAATGAAACCCATTATTACATATAACTGATATATGCTATTATTTTTTGAATGCTGGCAAGGATGAAGAAGAAAGGGACCCTAGCTGATAAAGTTATGTAATGGCACAGTAACTTTGGAGAAGTTATTTGGTCATTCTTCAAAACACTAGTGTTCCCATATAACAAAGTAATTTCATTCTTGGGTATATGCCCAAGTAAAGACATATATGTGTGTGTGTGTGTGTGTGTGTGTGTGTGTGTGTGTGTGTGTGTATACATATACATACGTACATATACATATATATGTATATCTGTCTTCACAGAAGTATTATCCTAAGAAGTGGCAACAAATGATGAGTGAATAAACAAAATGTGGTGTAATCACAAATGGAATACTATTTAGTCATAAAATAATACTGATATATGGTAAAACATGGATGAATCTTGAAAGCATTATGCCCTGTTGTACTAGTTAGATCTGGAGAGTGTTTATTTTTTGTTTTTTGAGACAAGGTTTCTCTGTGTAACAGCTCTGGCTGTCCTGGAACATGCTTTGTCAACCAGGCTGGCCTCAAACTCACAGAGATTCACCTGCCTCTGGTTCTTGAATGCTGGAATGAAAGGCATGTGCCACCATGCGCTGCTGTGCTAGTTAGCTTTAAATGTCAACTTATAACCTAGAATCATCTGGGAGAGAACCTCATTAAAAAATTGTCTAGATTAGGTCCACATCTATGGAGAAGAGTCTTGATTGTCGATTGATGTGGGAGAAATCAGCCATTGTGGGTGGTCTCATTCCCTGGGCAGGGGATCCGGAATGGTGTAAGAATAGGAAAACCATGCTGAGTCGCGAGAGCAAGCAGGAAGCATGGGTGCAATTCTCTGTGTTTTTGACTGTGGATGTGATGACTAGCTGCCCAAATTCCTGCCTTGACTTCTCCCCTATGATGAACCGACACTTGGAATTGTAAGTCGGAATAAGCCCTTTCTTCCTCAATGTTGATTTTGGTCAGGGTATTTGTCTTAGTTAGTTCTTTAATTGCTGTGGAGACACCATTGATCATGGCAATTCCTATAAAGGAAAACGTTTCACTGGGGCTGGCTTACAGTTGAGAGGCTTAGTCCATTATCATCATGGTGGGAAGTTTGGCAGCACACAGGCAGATATGGTGTTGGAGAGGTAGTTGAGAGTTCTACATCTGAATACACAGGCAGTAGCATGAGGAGGTGATTGGGACTGGCTTGAGCTTCTGAAACCTCAAAGCTGGCCCCCAGTGACACACTTCCTCCATCAAGGCCACACCTACTCCAACAAGTGTGCCTCTCTCCAATGATGCCTCTTTCTATGAGTCTGTAGGGGCCATATTCATTCAAACTACCAGAGTGTTTCATCCCAGTAACAGAAACAAAATAGGGTATATGTGAAAGGAGTCAATTCCTTAAGGCACCATATTATGTAGTTCACTAATATGAAATGTATCTAATAGTAAAATGCAGAGAGAGAAAGAGGAAATCAGAAGTTACCAGGGAATGAAGGAGATATTCAAGGCTTCTTTTGGTGGCAATGAAAATATTCTGGAATTAGATAGTGATGATGACTGCACAACATCCTGAATACATTAAAAAAAAATTAACGGGCCTCCAAGTGGTGGGATGCTTGGTTAACGAGCACACGAATGTGGGGTTCATCCTCAGCCACCACCCAAATAAAAAAGAACTGAATCTTAAAATAGAGAAATGTGCAGTGTGAACTAGTTAAAATTAAAACGATATAAGAGCAATAATGATGTTGTTCAAACTCTTCTGAAATGACTTCCCTGAAGACTAAAAACCATCTATTTCCTCCTTTGATTTGGACAAGGGTCCTGGAAGACCCTTGACAAAGTTCTCTGGCGAATTTCAAGATTGTTGGCCACTTCATTATATGCAGCCTGCATGTAAACAAAGGTTCTGTCCAATAGGTTACCACAAATATGATCTTACAGCGTGCCCAGAAGGTAGTGTCCAAATCAGAGCTGACATTGAGTTCCCTAGGGTGAGTCCTCCCAGAAGAGGTCCCAAGCCACTCCACCTTTAGGCAGAACTGGATAAGGATCCAAGATCTGAAGGGCACACTGCTGGGCTATAACTCAGAGTAAGCCCCCCTGAGCTTCCTCTGCTCTGACACTGTCAGGCTTTACAATATCACCTAAACGGGAACAAAATATCTCTCTGTGCATACTCTGTCCTGATTTGTTTTTGTTGCTGGAGTATTCTTTTCTTTTCTTTTTTTGAGACAGGACCTCACTGTAGCCCAGGCTGGCCTTAGAGCTTGATCCTCCCAGTCTCAGCTTTCCCATCACGTGGATTACAGGCTGTATCACCATGCTTGG
This sequence comes from Myodes glareolus, assembly GCF_982192425.1. Classification (NCBI taxonomy): domain Eukaryota; kingdom Metazoa; phylum Chordata; class Mammalia; order Rodentia; family Cricetidae; genus Myodes; species Myodes glareolus. The sequence continues at coordinate 33,289,192 of NC_142053.1, read as the reverse complement.
CTTATCCTGACATGGCTTATCCTTCAAATGCAAAGCCTGGCTCCCATCTCCTAGACAATTCTCCAGGTCCAGGAGAGTTGGTAAGGTTGTCCCCGTGTCTCCCTGTGATGGGGCACCTCCCCACCACTGCCCAGAAGGATGCTGGGCCCCTGCATGCAGAGAGAGGCCTGATTGCTCTGGACACTCAGAAGCCATCACTTGACCTGGAATTGGAGGGCCATTACTATCATTTGGCCTGTAGCTAAGTATGACTCTCTCCAGCCTCCAGAGCATCCTGGCTCTCTCAAACCTGCTAAATTACCCTCACTAACAGCAGGACTTCAAGGGCCCTCCAGGCCTCTCCTAGTAGCTAAGTCTGCACCCACTCAACTAAGCCAATTCAACTCACACTGACTCTGCTGTCTGTAGTTAGCAGAGCCATTTGCTGGTAGCAGTCGTGATTTCACAGCCCCTCTCGCCTCTTCCTTCCTCAGCTTTTGCCCAACAGTGTGCTGACCTGTGTGTCCTCTCCCGCCTTTCTGTGGGAGCTCAGGGGTTGCTTGTGCAGCTCACAGCCACTCATTCCCCTTTGGGTCTTCCAAACACACAGGGCTCTGGCTGGGGAGGAGCCCAGTTCTGTGTCTTCCTGCCTGGGGGACTTGGAGGTGAGTGCCGGGAGTTCCTATCCGTCAGGAAGTAAGGGGGGGGACCCTTGACTCACTGTGTGAGAGAGGAAACAGCAGGTTATTCTTGGGTGGTAGGGGACACAGGGGCAAACTAGGACCACAGCAGTTGTTTGAACCTGGGAGTTTTGGAGAACTTTGGGGAGCCCAGAGGACAGCGTCCAGGGAGGACTGAGGTTGGCTTAATGGTCTGATTAGCATTCATGCTGAGTGGGAGGCTGTCTCCTCATAGGGCCTGCATTGGGTCCAATGGAGAGCCTGGCTCATTCTGTCGCCATGGACTCTGAGTTACCCTAGGTCATGGCTGCAGCTCTGAATGAGCCCTTCCTTCTAGCTGCTTATGTGATGTGCATGTCTTTGATAGGCTGGGGTAGTAGGGAGATTTGCTGACATAGATGCTGCTTTTGTCTATCTCAGCCTTTCTCTTGGGATGCTGAAGGTTGGTATGTGTCAAAGGTTCTCTGTGAGGTCCTAGGGAGTAGTGTTTGAAGTTTTGTGTTCCTGTAGGGAAAAGGCAGTTGGACAGAGGAGAAACCAGTACTCTCTTTGTTTTGTTTTTTTTGTTGCTGTTTTTTCCATTCTTGGACAAAATCCATCTCCATTTGCCCTCTGCATGGCCAGGAGAGTTCTGCCAAGTTACGAACTGGCTGATAGCACAGAAACCTGGAATGGATGTTTTCGCATGACTCAGGAAAAGACTGGGAGGCTAGTGAGATGGCTCAGTAGGTGAAGATGCTAAGGCGCTTGTTACCAAGCATGGTGACTTGAGTTTGATCCTCAGGCCCCACATGGTGGAACCAGAGAAGCAATTCCCTCAGATTGTCCTCTAAGCTCCACAAATGTGTTATGGTACTTGCGTGCACGCACACACACACACACACACACACACACACACACACACACACACACACGTAAATAAATAAATAAATATGATATGTTTTTGTTTTTTGAGACAGGATCTCACTATGTAGTCCTGGTTGGCCTGGAACTCACTATGTAGGCCAGGGTGGCCTCGAACTCACAGAGATCTGCCTGTCTATGCCTCCTGAGTGCTGGGATTACAGATGTGCGTCAGGCCAAATAACTGTAATTTTTTTAAGGGAAAGGAATAGCAGCGATGAGTACATTGCCTTGGCGGTCAGGACACAAAGCTCAAGGATGGAAAATGAGGGTGTGCTTGGGTGCCTTTCATCTGAATAAGGAACAGCCTGAGGAGACCTGTGATGTGGGGAGGAGAGGCAGGGAAGGACTAGGCTGATCACTCCCCCAGTTGTGTGTCATTGCACACAGTTGGGCCTTCTCCTATTTTTTTTCTTTTTGGTCTGAGAGGTGTTGTCAGAGGCCTGGGGTATTGAGCTGCTCAGTTCTCAGGTTCCCCTGCTGAACCTGGTGTGACAGATCCTTCAGGAGGGCTATCTTGGGCCGTGAGCTGCCCTCTCATTTGCCAGAGTTAACCCTAAAATATCAAGTTTTGAGACTAGAAAATGGCTTAGCAGTTGAGAGCACTTGTTGTTTTTCCACAGGACCAGAGTTCGATCCCGAGAATTTACATCAGCTGGCTCACAGCTGCCTCTAACTCTAGTTCCAGAACATTGGCATTTTTGGTCTCCGTTGGCAGCTACACACATGTACGTACTCATACATGTGCACGTGCACACACATAAATAAAAATAATACATAAAATTTAATGATAAAGTAAGGATACAAACAGTGTAATCCATCCACCATCCAGGTATGGTGGTACTCTCCTGTAATCTCAGCACTTGTGTGGAACAGGCAGGGGGATCAGAAATTCAAATCCATTCTAATCTACTAGTGCATTTGAAGCCAACCTGGAGTATGTGAGATCATTTCAAAAACAAAACTAAACAGAACAAAGAACAAACAAAACAGTATACAGGTTAAAAATAGTATGAGGTTTTGAGAGGATAAATTCAATTTTCTGTTATTTGCATATGAGATAAATATGCATACTAATACCCCCAAAGTATTTATAGATCAATGGTTAGGATTAATAAGACAGTTCAACCAGGAGGTTCACTTATTTTATTTTATTATTCTTGTGGTGCTGAGGATAAAATTCAAGGCTTTGTGTATCCTAGGTAAGCAGTGTACACCTGTGTCCGCAGCCCCTCAGTTAAGATTCTGGATAGAACTGCACAGTGTTCAGTCTTGTTTCCACAGAATGGTAGCAAGAAGTTAGAAGCGGGAAACTAGAAAAAAGATGAGGATGTGGAGGGATTTAGAGACAAGTGCACTGGTGGACTTCAATTTTCCATGTGGCTTCTGGGGCTGCCCCTCAGATCACCAGACTTCACAGGGAACACCACTCACTGATCCAGCTCGCTTCCAATAGTCTTTTTCTAGTTGCAGTTTGCTGAGTGTGATGGACAGAGTCTGTTTTCTGAGCTGCATTAGATATATCACAGAAACGAAAAGTAAATCTTTTGAGGTTTGTGTTTTTTTTTTTAAAGATTTTTCTTTCTTCGTTCTTGAAATAGGGTCTCACTATGTAGCCCTGGCTGGCCTGAATTCACTATGTACACCAGGCTGACCTCAAACTCATAACACGCTTCTCCATACTGAATGCTGGTACTAACCACATATGCCACTACACTTGACCTTATTTATTTTTAATTGTGTGTGTGTGTGTGTGTGTGTGTGTGTGTGTGTGTGTGTGCGTGTGACTGGAGAGATGGTTCAGAACAGAGGCTGCTCTTCCTGAGGACATGGGTTTGGTGGCCTGCACCCACATGGATGCTCATAACGATCTGTAACTCTAGATTCAAGGAGGTGACAACCTTTTCAGGTGCCAGTCACACAGGCAAAACATCCATAATACACACAAAATAACAGTTAAATGTTAAAATAAATAATTAGAGAAATAAGCCTTAATTGTGCATATGTATGTGCGTGGGGAGCGGGCCTGTGCGCTTGAATACAGGCACCCCTGGAGGACAGAAGAGGGCATTAGATCACTTGGAGCTGGAGTTTCATGGGGTTTTGAGTCACCCGATGTGGGCACTGAAAACAGAACTGGGGTCCTCTGCAAAAGCGGCTAGTTCTCTTTACTACTGAGCAATCTCTCCAGCTTTCTACCAGGAGGTCCTCAGTCAAATCATTGTCATTTCAAGCCATTGAGTTAAAAGAAATGAAAAAAAGAAATCAACACAGATACACCTAACTTGATTGATATAACAGTGCTCACCACACAAAATTCCGTGTTCAAAGGTAGCCTCTAGGACATGCCCCCGCAAAGGCCAGGGACTATGTGCAAACTAAAACAGCTTTGGGTATAGCACATATATCCAGAGCAAAGTGTGCTTTCCACTACTCAAAGGCTGAACTCATTCTTTGATTTAGACTGCAGACCACTCTCTCACTTTGCCACTTAATTTGCTGTGAAATAGTCATCAATAAAACCAGTGTGTGCGTCCACGTTATAGTTGAGTAAACCACAGAAAAATGTGATTCTGGGTTCATCTTGTTATACAATGAAGGACCGAACTTTACATGTTGGAAATGGGGCTATCTGGTATAGCCCATAATGTGTCGTGAATGGCAGAATGCACATAGGTTTTTACTTGGTTGATATTTATGTTAGTTACTTGTCTTGTTGCTGCAACCAAGCACCTGTCCAAGAACACCTTAAAGAAGGAAGGGTTTATTAGTTGTAGTTCTGCAGGCTGCAGTTCATTATGACAGGGAAGGTATAGGAGTAGGAGCAGGTCAGATTGCATCCACAGTCAGGACACAGAGGATGATGAATTCCTTTGCTCCACTTGCTTTCTCTTTTGATTTCAGTCTGAGACACCAGCCTATAGAATGGTACTTCTTGTCCTTTCTCAAGTATCATATTTTAATCATATGTGTGCATAATCTTGCATAGACATAAGATGGTGAATATAGCGCTTCTCCTAAAAGTTCATTCAGAGGGTACAGTCTGTCTTACTACATATGCATCTAAAACCAGTTCAGACTAGATTGGCCCATTGTCTCCAATTTTAGGATATATTACAGAATGTATTTAGTCACAAAAGGCAGGGGTGGGGGTATCAATGTGTTGTTAGGGAGCTACTGGGGCAGAGTGACTAGTTGTTTGCTTTCAAGCAGCTTGATGTACGTGAAGGCCAGATCACAAAGTGCCTTGTGAGAAAGGAATGTGTAGAGAGCTCAAGCCAAGCAGGGCTCCAGGTTTCCGTGCTATCCCTGTGCTTGCCTGTCTCCATGTTGAGATGCAGTGGAAACTTTTTACAGCCAGGCGTGGTCATGCATGCTTGTAATTCCAGCACTGCGGAGACAGAGGCAAGTCCAGCAAGATAGTCAGGGTGACAGTGTAAGACCCTATCTGAAAATTATAAAATGAAATAAAAAAATGTTAGAGCCAGGCGGTAGTGGCCTTTGATCCTAGCACACAGGAGTCAGAAGCAGGCGAATCTCTGAGTTCAGTGCCAACCTGGTCCACAGAGTAAATTCCAAGACAGCCAGGGCTGCAAAGAGAAACCCTGTCTTGAAAGAGGAAGAGGAAGAGAAGTGTGGCTTAGTAGAAGACAAATGGGCTGTCACGGTAGTGGGTTTACAATGGGTTTACGTCTGCTGTGCTTTAGTTCTTGTGAGAATGGGCTACTTCTAATGTGAGTTCAGGTCTTAGGCTCTCTCTGGCTTCCTGTCTCACTAGCTGATCTCTATTCTCTACTCACACCATGAGGCCATGTCTCCTGCTGTGATATAGCCATAAGGCCCTCACCAGAGCTTACAGTGAACAAAGACTTACATAACCCTAGTCTATCAATCAAAACTGAAGACCACTTACACCTCACTCTTTGTCTGGATACAAGGTAGAGTCATTCAGGAAGAGGAACCTTAACTGAGAAAATCCCCCACCAGCATGGCCTGTGGGCAAGGCTGTGGTGCCTTTTCTTGATTAATGATTGATGTGGGAAAGCTCAGTCACTGTGAGTGGTGCTGACCTTGAGCAGATGGACGAGGGGTGTCTAAGAAAACAGGCTGAGCAAGCCATAAGGAGCAAGCAAGTAAGCAGCATTCCTCCATGATCTCTGCTTTAGTTCCCACCTTGAGTTTCTGTCCAGACTTCCTTCTATGATGGATTGTCATGTAGAAGTAGAAGCTAAATAAACCCTTTCACCCCCATGTTGTTTTTGATCATAGCATTTTTATTACAATAATAGAAATCCTAAACACCTAGCAATCAACTCTTCCTTAGACCTGAAAAATGAAGACCCAGATAGTGACCAGGGCTCTTGAGTAAATCTCACCCAGAGCCCATTGTTTTCTTGTAGTTTATCATCTCCGTGCTCTGGTATAAAATCCTTGTTACTTGGTTATTTATGTGCGGTGACCCAGAGACATTTGATTCTGACAGACCGAGAGTAACAAGACTGCCACCACGAGAACCAAAATTCTGCACATGAACTTTTAGCAGACATGCCTAAAACTATATCTAAACCACAGTATGTGGTCTCTAAAGATGCTGTTTCAGGGCAGTGACTTGGGGATATCCATATGACTACCATACTGATTTGTTTTGAATGAGCACAGGCATAAGGTTTAGGTTTATTCCTCTCTAGTTATACGTGATTATGTTCATGGAGGAACTGGGTTATACTTGCTTAGTAGTGGGAATCATTAACTCCGATGTCTGTAGGTAAATAAAGGGATCATTTAGACATATGAGCATTATTTGTATAAATAAATCAGCTCTAGGGCTGGAGAATGCAGCTAAGTAGGTAGAATACTTGCCTGCCATGCTCAAAACCCTGGGTTCTATCCCCAGTGCTATATAAACTAGGGATGATGGAAGATACATAGAATTCCAACATCTCTTTAGGAGGTAGATGCAGCAGGATCAGAAGCACAAGGTCATTGTTGGGTATAGGACAAGTTTGAGGTCAGCCTGAGATATATGTAACCCTGTCTCAAAATATGTAGAGAGAAAAAAACAAACCAAAAACAACTTCCATTTTTCCTAAAACACACCTCATAGAAGCATGGGCTCAGAAAATGGTCTAATATGAGAGAAAAACAAATAGTATAAGCACAATGGTAAATGGTAGCCAACATTGGAGCCGAATTGTGAATGGAACGCAGTAAAGGCAGCTGCTATTGTGATGTAGCTGTAGAGGAAAGCAGTTGAGCGTTGCCATATTTTCCAACTTCTAAGAGACTCCGAAGAAATCCAGATTGTGTTTTTAACAGTGAAATATTCTGATTTTTAAATCTTGGCTCAATTTAAACAGAGTGGAAGGAAGGGAAAAAATAAGAGGGAGGGAGGAGGGGAAAAATCAAAGGAGACAGAAAGAAAACATTGTGTGTGGACAGAGTGTGCAAAGCAGATCTGCCTTGAAGGATACCACTTTTTTTCCCTCTTGCTTTCATGTAGCCTAGGCTGGTTTTGAACTCCTGAGCCTCCTGTCTCCATTTCCCAAGAGTCATGACACTAGAGATGCATTACCATGTACAGCATGCCCTACAATTTCTCATATAGTGTGGGTGGGACTTGTCACTGTTCCCTTATCCTGAACTGTATTAAGGATCTAGACCTTGACTGATTTTGCTTTGTTTGCTGGGAGGATTATTTAGTGAGTTCCGATCGTCTACACCTGGATAACAACACTGAACTCAGAGGAGAATATCGCCCTGCTTTCTGGCCACTGTGATTGAGGGCAGTGGGTCATGTGAAGGCTCCATGGTCTGTGTTAGGACATAATACAGGAAGGATTATGTTCACTGTGCCGGCAGTGATATCCATATAAGCTTTCTTCCATTTGCTCATCTTTTTTTTAAAAGATTTATTTATTTATTTATTATGTATACAACATTTTGCCTGCATATATATGCCTGCACACCAGAAGAGGGTGCCAGATCTCATTGCAGATGGTTGTGAGCCACCATATGGTTGCTGGGTATTGAACTCAGGACCTCTGGAAGAGCAGCCAGTGCTCTTAACCGCTGAGCCATCTCTCCTGCCCTCATCTTTTTGTTTTGAAACAGGGTCTTGCTATGTAGCTAAGGCTGGTCTGGAACTCATTATATAGACCAGGCTGATACTGACCTTTTGCTGATAGACCTGCTGTTGCCTCCCACGTGCTGCAATTACGGGCGTGCATTACCACATCTGGTTTGATATCTCCTGTCTTCCTCCTCCTCCCTTTTCTGCCTTCCACTTCTTATTTATAGAGAGGGTCTCATTGTGTAGCCCTGGCCATCCTGGAACTCATTCTGTAGAGCAGGCTGGCCTTGAACTCACAGAGATCTGTCCAGCTCTGCCTCCTGAGTACTGGGATTAAAGGCATGTGCCACTGTGCTGTGCCCTTGAGCTCTGTTCTTGATACAAATGCTGATTAGTTAGAAAACACATAAGTCAAGAAAAACAATTGACTGTTCAAACCAAATTTGATGAAATAACGTGAAAAATATAGCTACAAGCTTGGTATAGTAGAAGGCACTTGTAACCACAGTACTCCTAAGACGGAGGCAGGGTTAGATAAGTTCAGAATCATTCCTGGATACATAAGTAGTTTGAGACCACCCTGGGCTGCATGAGATACTGTCTCAAAAATATTGTTATAAAAATCTTTTAAAGATAATTAACAAAAAATTCAATAGTTCATTAGCCAGGATCAAGTGAGATTCATCTATGAAATCTGATAGTTACATATGATGAAATATGTGTGTGTATTTACATTTGTATGTATATATATGTAAATATCTATATTTACTTATGTGCTAGGAATAAAACTCAGGACCATGTACATGCACATTCTAAGCACATGCCATATCACTGTATGCACCTAGCTCCTTCTAATAGTTACTGAGTTGATAGATGAAAGATAGAAAACCATATGACCCTCCTAAGTTATTGAATTTATTATTATTGATTTGTCTGGGTGTGCACATGTCAGAAACATGTGTGCTGGTCAGAGAACAACTTACAGGAGTCAGTTTTCTCCTTATAATTGGGCTTAAGACCTGTCCAACAAAAGGGAAATCGTGCCTCCTATTGGAAACTTAGCCAGCTACCCAGGGATAGTGAGATCATAGATCATTTCCTTTTTTAAGACAGAGTTTCTCTGTGCAACAGTCCTGGCTGTCCTGGAACTATGTCTGTAGACCAGGCCAGCCTTGAACTCACAGAGATCCACCTGCTTCTGCCTCCCGAGTGTGGAATTAAAGGTGTGCGTCACCACCACCCAGCTGAGATCATGGATGGATCTTTTAGGAGAAATGAAAACCATCACTTTATTAAACCAATATCATCCTTAAATTGTATTGTGTACTTAGGCATATATATGTATATACATATATGTATTTAACAATAATTAATGAGGAAAGAGGCCATGAATTTGAAAGAGAGAAAGGAGGGGCATATGGGAGGACTTGGAGTGAGGAAAGAGATGGGGAAATGGTATAATTATATTATAATTCACAAAAATATTAGAAATAATAAAAATGTCATCCCTTTCCCTATGTGCCAATTAGCCAGCTAAAGCAGAATGTGAAGTTGAGCTCCCACCACTGGGATGAAGCACAGTCACCATGATAGTCATAGATAAAAGATGGAAGTCATCTTGGTAAAGTGTACTTGGTAGCCCAGTTTTGGTAATGGTACAAAACAAATTGCTTTTTACAATAGTAGTTGCTGTGCTTGGAGAGAGAACTCAGTGGTCAAGAGCACTGGCTATGCTTTCATGCTTTCAGAGGTCCTGAGCTGGATTCCCACACTGTGGCTTACAACTACTTGTAACTCCAGTTCCAGGGCATCCAACTCCCTCCTCTGGCCTCTGCTGGCACCAGACATACACGTGTTACAAAGACATACATACAGGCAAAACACCCATATGCAGAAAATAAAGTAATAAAAAAATTAGAAAAAAGAATCTCCTTGCTGGGCACCCATATTATTCTTTGTATCTAACCCTGCTGAGCCATCTCAGTAACACCCATATTATCATTTTAATTAATGTGCCCTGAGAATAATCTGGACTAATTCAATGCTTATTTATGATACCAATCTTTTCGAGACAGGATCTTGCTGCCTGGTGCTGGCTGGCCTGGAACTCGCTGTATAGACCAGGCTGGTCTTAAACTCGAGGTGAGGGTCTGGATCTTCTGTCTCTGCCAACCAATTCCTGGGATTGTAGGCATGTGCCACAGTGCTGGCTGATACTATTTTTTTTTTGCAACTTTTAATTAAACAGGGACAGATGGATATTGCCTTAACGTGACTAAAAAATAAAAAACAGGCCTCAAGTAAAAAGCCAGAATCATATTTTATTTTTTTTTCCTCCTGTGTGTTCTTCTGTGATGAATAAAACACTAAGGCAGATGCTGCAAATTGGAATGAAAAAAAATCTTTTAACTTAACCATCTACTGGGGCAGAGAAAAATCAGTATCAGTGTCTGAGTGAAGACGTGTTGCTGCTTCTACCAGTGGATTTCTTGTGTAAATAGCACTGCCGTGGGAGAGCTTTAGCAGGTTTGGGAGGCCCTAGATGGGCTGGAAGTGGGGCAGCTGGCTCAACAGGAAGGGTCAGTATTTCTGTGTGGGCTGATAATGTTAGTGACCACGGCAGACTACAAAGCAGACTCAAGAGGTATTATGTAATGAGTGACCTGGAGCTGGTAGCTGTGTGTGTGTGTGTGTGTGTGTGTGTGTGTGTGTGCGCGCGCGCGCGCGCGCTTGAGAGAGGGAGAGACAGAGACAGGGACAGACAGACAAGAGAAGGGTTGCTAACATAAAGCCTGTATGATACATGAAATATTTATAAGGAGGGACACAAGGGGGCTTATGGGATAACTGGGATAGATGAATACTTAAGGAATAGGTAAGGGATCTAGTGCTCACTCCGTACTTTCTTTTCCTAGGGTCCTACTGTTGGTTTGGGGAGATCAAATCCAGGCCCCATATATACACTGCGTCGTCAGTACTGTGCTTTGCTATGATAACATCTTTTGACTCCAAACTTGGCCTTGCAGCAGTCATTGAGATTATTCTGCTTTTGCTTTGCTCCCATTTTCAGGTGTATATAGTGTCCATGTTCTTTCCATGCTACAGGCCTTTGGTGTCTCAGGCTGGCCTCATACTTGATGTAGCAGTAGTAGTTCTGATTCTCGTGTCTCCACCTTCTGAATGCAGGGATTACACGGATGCACCACCATGCCTAGATTGTGCAGTACTGGGAACTCAATGCTGGGCTCAGTACATGCTAGGCAGGCATTCTGTCAAGTGAGCCACAACTCCACCCGGAACCTAAGGACCTATTCATGTTAGGCAAGTATTATACCCTGAACTGTGTCCCCAGTCCTATTTTTTATGTTTTTATTTTGAGGCTGAGTCATACTATTGTGTTCATACTGGCTGTGAACGGAGTCAGTCACCCACTGGCCTTGAACTTGGGATCCTCCTCCCTCAGCCTCTTAAGTAGCTAGGATTTTAGGCCTGTGCCAGGCCCAGTTTCTATATTCTGAAACTCCTAACCATTTTTTTTTCTTTTTTGTGCATGGTTAAGAGTTGAAGAATGTGGTAGATTTATAATGAAACCTATTGAAGTCTGTCTAGTTCTTGGCCAGAATGCCAATCATCTCTTAGATGAAAATTGTCTAGTAGAATCTTCAGGAAGATCTATTAAATACAAAATTTCCACAGGTCTTGAATGTATAAAACAGAAATCTTGGTTAATTTGTACTTTACTTGTTTTTAATTTTTTTAAATTTTATTGTGTGTGCATGTGCGTGTGCACGTGCAAGTGTGTGTGTGTGTGTGTGTGTGTAGGTCAGAGAGCAACTTGAAGGAGTCAGTTCTCTCCTTCCACCATGTGAATTCTGGGGATTGAACTCAGGTCGTCAGGCTTGGTAGCAGAAACTTATACCCCTCCGAGCTATCTTATTGGCCCTCACTTACACTTTTTTTTTACTTGACTTTCTTTTCAATTGTTTCACCCCACACACCTTTCTTTCAATATCATGTCAAGTATATTGGTCCCTTCTGCTTTTCCTTTCTAATAGGTCCTGTAGGTTTATTGTATTTTGGCATATAGTTATTTTATTTTTCTTTAAGAGGTAGAGTCTCATTGTGTTACCCAGGCTGACCAGTAACTTGTGCTATTTCTGTGTCAGCCTCCTGAATTCTGGGATTTCAGGCCTGCCTAATTGTGTCTGGTTGACTGTATTTGGATCTTTTATCATCAACATCTGTTTGCTTTAGCCTTGTTACAGAGTCGACTGTCAATGAGTTACCAACACAAGTTGGTTATTTTCTTCTGGAAAAGGCCAATCAAGGATCAGTGGTTGGGGCAAAGAAAAAGATTTATGTAGAAAACTAGGAAACAAAGAATTTGAAGGGTACCAGGTGTAGTGGTCCATGCCTTTTGTCCCAGCACTCAGAAGGCAGAGGCAGGGGTTCTCTGTGAGTTCGAGGCCAGTCAGGTCTACAGAGTGAGTTCCAGTACAGCCAGGACTACACATATGTTGCAGGATATTTGTTTACACTGTGTGAAGATGTGTCTATGTTCTGCCTCATCTACCTAAGGCACCTGATTGGTTTAATAAAAAGCTGAATGGCCAATAACTAGGCAGGTGGGGATAGGCAGGACTTCTGAGCAGAGATAGAAACTCTGGTAAGAAGAGAGGTGGGAATTGCCAGCGAGACACATATAGGAAGACTGATGCACATTTTGAACGAGGGGTAACAAGCCACATGGCAGAACATAGATTCATATAAATGGGTTAATTTAAGTTGTAAGAGTTACTTGGAAACTAGCCTAAGCGAAGGTCATGCTTTCGTAATTAATCAGAAGTTTCTGTGTCGTTATCTGAGAGCTGGCAACCCGAGGAAAGTCTGACTACACACAGAGAAACTCTGTCTTGACAAACACCAACCAACCAGACCAAACCAAACCAAACAAATGAAGACAACATAAATCATATTAGAGAGCTCAGGTTGCCAAAGGGATTTGGACGGAGGAACTGGGGGCAATGGGCAGGAAAGCATTGATGCCTGGATATCTCCAGGGTCTGTTCCAACAATATGGAACAGGGTGTTGTCTTAATCATTCTTAGCTTGCTGTGCTCATTCTTGAAGCAGGAGAGATTCAGTAACTTGAGGTCAAATCAACCTTGCGCAGTTCTGAACGAACCGTTTTTTTAATATGCCTCATCTATTCTACATGAAATACTGAGAAGATACAGTCTGACCTAAAGGCCAAGGTAGTCAAGGAGACATGCAATTGGAAGGCAGAGAGGCCAAGCTTTTCTACTGAGTTAATCACTCATTGGACATCTGCGGGGCTCAGTGCTTTCAGCAAAAGTGGACTCCATGTTCCTGAAAAGTAACCTAGGCAACCGTCATTCTCATTACCCACACAGCAGAAGTGGTGTTGACAGCAAGGCTAATGGGAGACTAATAATATATTGCCCAGCTGCATGACCTCCAAAAATTAAGAATTTTAAACTCAACTGAAAGCAAGGGAAGCTAGCAGGTTTATCGAGGTTTTCCTTCAGTTACAGATGTTCCTGAGTATGTGGCAGGATCTTTTAGCATGTACATTTAGATGTTATTTTGTTACTGAGCGTTCTGCTTCAACTGTGATAAATTTAAACATTTTTTTCTGTGCCATGATTTGCTTTTTCTTAACTTCTTTTCATTGTCATTCTTTCTGTCTTTCACCAGTTTGTTTGTTTTTGCAATCCTGAGGATTGAACCCAGGCTCTTCTGTGTGCTAGCTCCACTAGCCCCTAGCTCAATTCATTTTGACAGAGTATCACCAAATTGCTGAAGTTGGCTGCAAACATGTGTGACTCTTGCAAACATGTGTGCCTCCTGCCGTGGCCTCCCCAAGCAGCTGGGATTACAGTCACAGGCCACTAGTTTTAACTTCTTTGTTTTTTGTTTTGTTTTTGTGTTTGCTTGTTTGGTTTTTGAGACAATTTCTTTGTGTAGCTCTGGCTATGTTGAAACTCGCTCTGAAGGCCAGGCTGGCCTCGAACTCATAGAGATCCGCCTGCCTGTCTCCCAAGTGCTGGGATTAAAGGTTTGCGCCATCACAGCCCAGTTTAGTCTTAAATTCTTATTTTTATTTATCTATTTAGTCGAATCTCATGTGGCCCCTACTGGCCTTCAATTTGATGTGCAGCTGAGAATGACCTTGACCTCCTCATGCTCCTGCCACGGACTAAAAAGCCTTGAATACCTTTAATTTAGTGTTCTCGTCTGAGATGATTTTGTTCTTTCCCTTCAGTGTCTTTCTTGAGTTCAGTCATTCTCAGCATTCATTTCATATTTTCCTATTTCTATCGTGGATTTTTCCATTTCCAATGGTTTGTTTAGAAGGTATTTATTTTTATTTTATTTGTATGGACGTTTTTGCGTGCATGTTTGTGCGTGCCTGGTGCCCGTGAAGACCCAAAGAGGGCATTGGATATCCTGAACTGGAATTACAGGTAGTTGTGAGCCACCATATGGATGCTAGAAATCAAACTTGGGTCCTCTGGAAGAACAAGTACTCTTAACCACTAAACCATCTGATCAGCCCCAATTTCCCACATTTGGTTGTTTCAGATTTCTATTGATTGTTTAATGATATTAATTTGTCTTCTCTTCTGCTTTGTGGTTCTTTTGATCACAGGATGATTATTTACATCCACTAGAGAAAGGTTTGACTCTTAGAGCCTGGGGCCCAGTGGTAGGGGCAGAGCCCTTACTTGTCTAACATATGTAAGGCCTTGACATCAATTCCCAGCACATCCTACAGGCACTAAATAAATAAAGATAAGCCTCTAAAAATGTCTGGAGAGATGTCCCGGTAGTTAAGAGTATTGTTTCTCTTCCAGAAAACCTGGGTTTAATTCCCTGGACCCACCTGGCAGCTCACAACCATCTGGAACTCCAGGTCTAGAGAATCAGATGCTGTCTTCTGGCTTCCCTGGCCTCCACACACACACACACACACACACATGGTGCACAGACATACATGCAGGCATAGCGCTCAGGCACAGAAAGTAAAAATATGTAAAGCTTTCAAAAATGTTTTGACTCAGTGGAGTGTACTGTCACAAGCGTCTGGTACCAGCACTCAAGAGGTGGAGGCTGGAGGATCAGGTGTTCAAGGAAGTCCTTGGCTATATATCAAGTTCAAGGCCATCATGAGATCCTGCCTCAAAAACAAAAGCAAGCAAGCAAGAAATAAAGAAATAAAAGGGGAAAGACATAAAATTAGGGCCAAGTAGATGGCCTGGTGGGTATAGGAGCAGGCTGCTAAGTCTGAAAGCCTGCATGTGATCCCTGGGTCCTACACAGTAGGAGGAAAGAACTCTGGCATTCACTTGTGAGTTGAAAGCCTCTGTCCCCCAAAGTTAAAAATAACAAGATAATGAAGAGTTTGACTCTTGATTTTCTTTTCTCTTATTGTACCCTCATACAGATGCTGCAGGTTCTTCTCATCACAATAACGTGGCCCCAAGTTCTCTGGAATTATGGGGCCAAAATTTGGATGCCTTATTTGGTTGATTAGCTCAAGAGCACCCTCTTCTGTTGGTACAACAAGGTACAGTTGTGTTCACTAACCCTAGCTCTGGGAGCAGGGCCATGGGACTGATGGCTGTGGCGCCAGTCCACCAGCAGCCATGTTTCTATCTTCCTGCCTAATGAGATTCCTAGTTCTAATTGAGTGTTCTCATGCACTAGTCCCGACCCATGTTCTTAGTATTCACTTGGTTAAGGTGGCCTTTTTCCTTTCAAGTGCAAACTGTAGGTGACGGACGGTATGTTTTGTTGCTGATCATCCTCTGCAGAGCTCCCTTCTCTTTCTTACATTTCTTGCCTGACAGTTCAAAGAAATGGAGTAATATATGCGGTGTTGCGTAACTGTTTTCTGGATACAATTTCTTCAGTGTTTATCTGTGCCCTAAGTAGCGTGTACCATCAGTAGTTTATTCTTCTTATAAGTGTATAATCTTCCATTGTATAAATATCTCATATTTTTGTGGGTGACAGTTCTGTGGCCTGAGCAGACTGTGGGGCCCCTGGCAGTGGGACCAGGATTTATCCCTAGTGCATGAACTGGCTCTTTGGAGCCTGTTCCCTTTGGAGGGATACATTGCTCAGCTTTGATGCAGGGGAAGGGGCTTGATCCTGGCTCAAATGATGTGACAGACTTTGTAGACTCCCCATGGGAGGCTGTACCTTTTCTGAGGAATGGATGGAGTGTTGGGAGGGGAAGGTGAGGGGGAGCAGGAGGAGGGGTGAAAGAGAGGGGGAACTGTGGTTGGTATGTAAAATGAAGAAACAACTTTTAAATTTAAAAATAAATAAACATTAAAAAAAATAAATATCCCATATTTTCCTCACTCATACACATGATGGCCCATTCCCAATATTTGGCTATTATCTGGATTTGTTTTATTGGTGCAGGGAATTGAACTTCATATATATAAACTGTACTACTATACTCTGGCTATTGTGAATAATGCTATTATGAAGATTTGTGTACAAGTTTTTTGTACAAACATATGTTTCATTTACGTTGGGTATATACCCAGAGGTGGGAGGAGTAGTACATATAAGAGCTTGTATGTATTTTGAAGAATGGCTAAATGATATTTCAGAGTGCTTGTATGAGAGACCAGGTATGTTGTAGGAGGCTGCTTGTTTGTTTCCGGCTGTTCAGCACTGAAATAATCACTCAGAAACTATATTATTTGCAATACTGTTTGGCCAATAGTTTAAGCATATTTTTGCTAACTCTTATATCTTAATTTAACCCATTTTTATTAGCTTTTATATTGCCACATGGCTGTGGCTTACTGACAAGGTTCTGTCTGGTGTCTGTGTTTGGTGGGGCAACATGGCTTTTCTCTGACTCTGCCTTCTTTCTTCCAGCATTCAGTTTAGTTTTTCCCCGCCTAGCTCTACTCTACCCAATCACAGGCCAAGGCAGTTTCTTTATTCATTAACCAATAAAAGCAACACATATACAGGAGGACTTCCACATTATTTCCCCTTTTCTGTTTAAATAAAAAGGGAAGTCCTTCTGTCTACATGTTGCTTTTATTGGTTAATGAATAAAGAATCTGCCTGGACCTATAGCAAGGCAGAACAGAGCTAGGTGGGGAAAACTAAACTGAATTCTGGGAGAAAGAAGGTGAAGTCGGGAGACACCATGTAGCTGCCAGAGGGGAAAGTTGTGAGCTGCTAGGTGGAACCTTGCCGGTAGGCCACGAACCTCGTGGTAAAATATAAAATAGTAGAAATGGGTTAATTTAATATGTAAGAGCTTGCTAGAAATATGCTATAGTAATTTGTCAAGCAGTTACTACAGTTTCTGTGTGACTATTTCGGGGCTGAGCAACTGGAAACAAACAAGCAGCCTCCTATAACACAGGGATGTGGCTCAGTTGGTAGAATGCTTGTGTAGCATACGTGAGGGCCCTGCCGTTCCCCACTACCGCATAAATTATGTGTGCTGATGCATGCCTATAATATCAGCACTTGGGGGGGGGTAGGCAGGAGGATAAGGAATGTAAGGTTATAATTGGCTGAATAGTGAGTTTGAAGCCAACCTGGAATACATGAGACCATGTCTAATAAAACAATACAAAACAAAAATAGTTGTGCCATTTTACATTCCTATCAGCAGTATCTGACAGTACTCAAATGTCACATCTTCAACATTTGTTATTTTTTTTAATTGTAGCCATCCTGGTCATATACCATTATCAATTTCATTTGTATTTCCTTAATGATTACTTCTGTTGAACATCTTTTCAAGCCTTATTGACTACTTGTACTCTCTGTTTTTGAGGCAGGGTCTTACTCTGTAGCCCAGGCTGACCTCAGATTCACAGAGATCTATCTGCCTCTGCCTCCCAAGGGCTGGGATTAAAGTTGTGTACTACCATGCTTGACTATTTGTATATTTTTTATTGTTTTATATTTATTTATTTTGGTCTTTTGACACAGTGTCTTACTATGTCTTACTATACCAGACTGGTCTTGAACTTTCAGCAATCCTCTTGAATTCTGGGATTATAGGATTGTGCCGTCTTGTCCAGCTTATCTCCAATATTCTTTATGCATAAATATAATGTCATATAATATTTACAAATACTTTCTCATTCTGTTGGCTTTCTTTTAATTGCCTCTTTTACTCACCTCTTTGAGGTGGAGTCTCGTTATATATAGTCCAGTCTGGTCTGAAATTCACTGTAGCGCAGACTGGCCTCTAACAAACTGTCTTGAGTCTCCTGAGTGTTGTGATTATAGATGTGCACCACCATACACAGCTATCTTCTCACTTAAAAAAGTGTTCCATTCATTGTGTGTCGGGGGCGGGGAACAGATGGCAACTTGCCAGAGTAGCTTCTCTTTTTTCACAGTGTGGACTCTGCGGGTTGAATTCAGGCTTTAAGGACTGACTGCCAGAGCCTTTGCCAACAGTGTCATCTCACTAACCCTCGTTTCCTTGCTTTCATTGTGTTGAGTGTCTTTATCATGCTCCATCCTATTTTTTGAGACAGGATCTCCCACTGAACCTGGAGCCCACTGGCTTGTCAAGAATTGCTGGCCTTTCTAATGCTAGGAGTACAGATTATATACCACTACTTCTAGTACCCTGTAGACCCTAGGGGTCTAAACTTAGGTCCTCATGTCTGCATAGTAAGTACTTTGCCAACTAAGACATCTTCTCAGTCCTTTTTTGAGGTAGAATCTCGTGCAGAAAGGCTGCATTTAAGCTATGTAGTTGATATTGACCTTGAACTCTTGATCCTCCTGCCTCTGCCTCCTGAGTGCTGAGATTACAGGTGTGTGTTCCTATAACGGGCTCACTGGTTGTTTCGATGCTGTGTCTAATGACATGTTGTCTAAACCAAGGATTTTAAAGCTTTGTTTGTTCTTCTAAAAACGTTTTAAGTAGCTAGAGAGGTGGCTCATCAGCTAAGAATGTGCTGTGCTTCCAGAAGATCCAAGTTCAATTCCTAGCACCCACACCAGACAGCTCACAACTGCTTGTGCCTCCAGCTCCAGGGCAATCGGACACCTTGCTCCTCTTTGAGCACATGCACGTGGACACACACATACACAAAAATAAAAGGAATCAAAATAAACAAATTAAGTTCTGTTAATTTGTGTGTACACGTGCAGAGTGCATGTGTGAGATGTGTCTGTATGTGGTGTATGTCCATATGTGTGGACAGCTATGCACACATCTTCACTCTCCTCGAAGTCAGAGGACTATAGCATGTCCTCCTCTATCACTGTTTGCCTTATTCTTCTGAAGCAGCAGCTCTCTAGGGACCTGGAGCCCTTTTGGCTAGACTAGTTAGAGTGATTCTTCTGTCACCGCCCCCTGCAGCACTGGAGTGACAGGCACACTTGACATGTGCCTGGCTTTTTACAAAGTGCCGGTGTCTACACAGATCCGCATGGTTGCACACCAAGTCCTGAGCCCTCTCCCCCCAGCACCTTTATTCACTCTTATTTCCTCACCCAAGAAAATTTTACGCAACAGCAGGTATATAAAATAGATCTGTGTCAATAAAACATTTGTTGATAAAAAATCATAAAGTAGGCCAGGCATGGTGGTGCACAACTTTTTAAATCTCAGCATTGAGTACCAGAAGCAGGTGGATCTCTGCGAGTTTGAGGCCAGTCTGGTCTACACAGTGAGTTCCAGGTCAGCCAGGGTGATAGAGTGAGACCCCAGCTCAAAAAAAGAGGGAAAAAAATCTATTTTACTTATAATTAAATTTATATTTTTTGTATACATGTAATTTTACCATTAATTAAAGACAAAATCAAATTTTCATACTAATGAGATGCCTGTTTATTTTTACATAAAGAATTAATTCTTGGCTGGATATTTGCTATTGCAGAATGTAGATCATCTTCAAGATTTTTCATAGTTGATTGATACTTTGATTTTATAATTCTCATGCTAAAACTGCCTCCTTGTATAAATCTGTAATATAAAATGGCAGAAGTATATTTAGAGCCATTTCAGAAAGCGTTGGAAATTCATTTCTAATTCCAAGCCAAATGTACTTAATTTTTTTAAAAAAATAAAACTTTAGTCAGCAACTCAAACAGCTATTTCTACTTTTATTTTTAATGTGTATTACATTTTATTTCTTTCATGTGCATATATGTGGGAGTCATTGTGTACCACTGTGCACACATGGAAGTCATTCACAGGTGGAGGTCAGATGCAACATTTGGGAGGAGGGCCTTCTCTTTTTAATGTGTGGGTCCTGGGGCTCAAGCTCAGGTCACTAGGCTTAACATTAAGTGCTTGCACCCACTGAATCATCTTGCCAGCCAAAGAACAATCTTAAAAATCCAAGAGTCTAACACACTATAACCCAAATATGACATGTTGAGGAATAATGGTAGAGAAATACTTAAAAGGACTTGCTTTCTGTAAATAAAGCTATATCCCTTTAAGAGCAGGGAAAATGTGCATGTACACTAAAAAAAAAATACTGCAATTCATAACCGACAGCAGCGTTGGATCTGAGCTGAGATGTTTCAGGCAGCCTTGTTAGCTTTCCATGCTCTAGTGACATGCTCACTGTAAAGTATGCATGCCGTGTGTGCAGAATCTAGGCAGCAGTCAAGTGGCACTGTGCAGCGTCAGCAAACCATGCTGGAAACACCTCAGATTAGTGACGTATTTTAGTCATCGAGCATTCCGAAACCTTTTCCTGTTGCTAAACTTTTCTTTCTACATTGTGAATCCACATTATCAGTCACATAAATATTCGGAGCTGTCGTATCTTCTTGTGAGTGCTGTGGCAATGTCTCCCGCAATGCTGTTGGTTTTGTATTGTTTTTGAGACAAGGTCTCACTGTGTATGTAGCCTTGGCTGTCCTAGAACTCAAACTGCAGACCAGGCTGTTTTCGAATTCACAGATATCTTCCTGCCTCTGCCGCCCAAGTGTTGGGATTTAAAGACATGAACCATCAAGCCAATCCTCTAGAAATGCTTTTATAATTATCTGTCTGTCTGCCTGCCTGCCTGCCTGCCTGCCTGCCTGCCTGCCTGCCTGCCTGCCTGCCTGCCTGCCTGCCTGCCTGCCTGCCTGCCTGCCTATCTATCTATCTATCTATCTATCTATCTATCTATCTATCTATCTATCTATCTATCTATGTATACACACACACACTTGTAAGAATCAGTCCTTTTTTTGTATCAGGTGGATCCTGGGATCTAACTGAGGTCATCAGGCTTGGCAGCAAGTGCTAGTCCTAGCAATGCTGTCTGATTTATTTTATGTGATATTAGAGCATGTGTATAAAGTTTATTTTGGATAGAGCCTTAGGGTTTCTATTGTGTGACGAGACACCACGACCACAGCAACTCTTCTAAAGGAAAACATTTAGTTGGGGCTGGCTTCCAGTTTCTGAGGTTTCATCCATTATCGTCATGGTGGGACACGGTGGCATGCAGACAGATATGATGCTGGAACTGAGAGTTCTATGTCTAGATC
Organism: Myodes glareolus; assembly: GCF_982192425.1. Taxonomy (NCBI): domain Eukaryota; kingdom Metazoa; phylum Chordata; class Mammalia; order Rodentia; family Cricetidae; genus Myodes; species Myodes glareolus. The sequence goes on along the minus strand of NC_142053.1, from coordinate 33,268,027 downwards.
TGCAGGAAGTAGGAGCAACTCTGTGTCACATTGGGAGTAGTTTGAGTATGGGAGACCTCAAGACCTGCCCCCCACAATGACACACTTCCTCTAACAAGGCCACACCTATGCTAATAAGGCCCCACCTCCTAATAGTATTGCTACTTATGAGCCAATCATTCAATCACATGAGTCTGTGGGGACCATGCCTATTCAAAACACTGCAGAGAGTGTTTAAATGGCATACCATTCCTCACCTTTTTGTTTTGTGTTTGTTTTTGAGGCAGGATATTATGTAGCCAAAACTGCTCTGAAATTCACTATATACTCAAAAATGATCATGAATTCTTGATTCTCCTGCTTCCAAGCATTGGTCTTACTTACAGGTAGACATGCCCAGTTTTATCCCAGGTTTTAAATATTTCTATAAATTTTTATAATACATACATTTTTAACTAAAGCAAGCAACTGTGTGTACACCTGCACATGTATGAGTGAGTGTAGTCTAACAATCTGTTTTTAATTGATGCATTTAGTAAAATTACAGTTAATATAATTTGGCGTACATTAGTTGATCTTTTTAATGTACTATCTCTTTGTGCCACCTGTTCTGTGTTTATTTTCTTCCTTCTAACTCTGGATGGTTACGGTTTTAAAATTATTCATGGAATAGGGGCTGAGTACATCAGTATATGGGGCTTTCTTAGCTTGGGTGAAACCTCAGGTTTAATTTCTAGGAGCTCAACAAATTTATTTCCTACTTATATAACTCCCTAAATTACACCCTTTGAAAACTTTTTGGGAGGTTATTGTGGTGGTACATGCCTTTAATATCAGCATTCAGGGGGCAGATACAGGCAGATCTCTGTAAGTGCAAAGCCAGTTTTGTCTACATTGAGAGTTCCAGGGCATCCAGAGCTACACAATGAGAACCTATCTAAGGGAAAAAAAAACTCAAAGTTTTTTTTTTTTTCAGTTGTGATGGCACATAGATATCTGAAGAGTCAGAGGCAGAGAGGCAGGAGGCTCACAACGTTGAGAACAACCTAGGCTATCCATTCTTAAGGAGTGGTGGCATACTACTTTAATCCCAACACTCAGGAGGAAGAAACAGGTAGATCTTTGTGAGTTCAAGACCACTGTGGTGAGTTCCAGGCAGCCAGTGCTACATAGTGAGACCCTTTCTCAAAAGCAAGTTCTTTGACGGTTTCATATATTTATACAAAGAGTTTTGGTTATTTTTGCTCCCTGTTGATCTACAACAAGGTCAAGAACCCTCAAGAGATAGTCCCTGGTGGCAGGAGACCTACTATAATAGTTTCTCTAAATAATCAGTTTCTTTGTTCTTCATTCCTGCTGTAATCTGACCTTCTGTCTGGAATCAGCCTCCTTTTGCCTGGAGAACAGTGTTTAAGACTTTGTTCTCTGAGTGATAAGAAATGCTCTCATGGGAAACTCTTCTCATTTTATTTTCCTTATTCCAATGTATCCCAGTGACATTCAATTATAGGTGGACGGTCATTTCCTTGTAACATCTTTTTCTTTTCTCTTGTGAGGTAAGGTCTCACTACTGTGAACTGAAGTTCCCGGGGGGGGGGAGTGCTCACGCTTGTAACAAATGGAGACCTGTACAGAAAACCACAGTCAATCAAAATGCAGAGTTGTGGAACCTGGTCCTAATGGATGTAACCACAAAACTCCCACAGCTAAGGTTCAGGGAACATGGCTGAAGAGAGGGCAGAAAGATTGTAAGAGCCAAAGGAACAGGGAGTTTGCTGTGAGATTGTAACATCAGAAGCTACATCCACAGTCTCACCAGCACGATTGCCCAAGCACGTGCTGAACAAAGGTGATAACAATGAACATGTCAGACTGCGCGGGAGAAGTGGGGGGCATGTAGCTTCAACCCCACACAAAGAGCTACAGGCAAGTGAGCCAATCTGGAAGAGGGAGGAGTGGTACTCCTCAGAAAAGCGCCCTCCACTGGTTGTCCAGTGCCAAACGGTCAGCCCTGAGAACATGCATACCAGTAACGCTATATACTCAACAGGTTATATTTGGGAAGATATATGCATATACAAACGCATGTATGCAATAACAGTTGATGAACAAAGGAGAGTGGAGAGGGATATAGGAGAGGATTTGGAGGGAGGAAAGTGGAAAGAGAAATGTAATTAAAAATGCAATCTCAAAAAAACCAACAAAAAGCTATGCTTGTATTAAATATTCTATAAGGCTGCTTGACTGAGAATAGGAATGTTACAGGTTAGGAGCCCAAATTATCTTAGACTAGCTTAGTTCCCTAAATAGTCAATTATTACCCCTATGTATGTGACCTAACTTCTTTGTGACTATAAGGTGAATATTTTTGGAGTATACAGACTCCCTAGCTTCCAGTAACTCAAAGGCTAAGAATTTCACCAGATAACATCTAAAGCCTATTACAAATTGCCCTGTTTTACTATAACTGGCATATTTGATTTTTTATTATTGTATTTAAAGTGCCTTGATTTATGATATCTTTATTCTATTACTATAAAACATTATGAAATTATTGCTTCATTGGAACATGATGCTTGGAATAATGTTAAGTCCGTGTTCCTGGGCCTGGGCTCACTCATATTTGGCTCCAGACTAAATTATCTCCTATTTCCTTTGTGCTGTGAGTGCTGTTTTGTTTCAATCCTTTGTAGTGCTAATCGGTCTAGAACTCGCTACATAGCCCAAGCTGCTCTCAGACTTACATTAATCATATTGCTTCTGCCCCCAAGTGCTGGAATTATAGGTCTGCTTCACTGAAGTCTCTCTCTCTCTCTCTCTCTCTCTCTCTCTCTCTCTCTCTCTCTCTCTCTGTGTGTGTGTGTGTGTGTGTGTGTGTGTGTGTGTGTGAGAGAGAGAGAGAGAGAGAGAGAGAGACTTGGCCTACTCAATTGCCTGCCCACCTCCCTGTTATCAGGACCTGAACCTGTTCTCTGCTTTTTCACCCCACAGGTGGACTCCACCATGCAACACTTGTTTTCAGCCCGGACTTTTCTGTGGATCTATAGCAGCTCCCCCTGGATTCTATTAACTTCTTGATCAGTTCACTTCTGCACCCCTAGGATGTTGCTACAGCCTTATTAACTTGTAGTCATGCTGTAACCACATATATGACTGTATGAAAAATATCTACTGTTTGCAGTATGAGAGCTAATGTTTATTACTTGTTCTTTTAAGATTATTTTTATTTCTTAAATTGTGTATGCGTGTTGCATGAATATGTGGATGTGAGTGTAGGTGCGTGTGTTCATCAAAGGAGCTGGATTTCCTGCGTTATGCCCATGTTTCTGGTCCTCAAATGATTTCACAGAGCCAGATTTCCGGTGCAAATTACATGAGGATTTTTAATATACAAACTTAAGTTTAGACCAACACCTTTCCAGCACTCCAGCATTGTTGGTGCGGAAAGTGTGGCAGGGAGCCCTGGGAGGGTAGAACTTTTAAAGGGGAAACACCATAGTCAGAGGAGTTCATGTCCCATCATCTTGGTATTGGGTAAGGTAGTTTCTCAAACCGTTGATCAGTTTTTGGGCACAAAACCCGGCAAAGAGCCATAAATGACTGACAAGGTGTCTTCAAGGACAGGATGCCTCCTAGGGACATCGGGACCTCATTAACTTTTATAACTCTGCTCCCTAGCTTCTTAATTGGCTACTTTCAGGGTATCCATTCAAATTCTGCTATGGCAGCATGTAGTGTGAGGGCCAGCTTGTTGGGGTTTCTGTCCCGCCCAGTACCCCAAAGCCGGCAAGCCCCAGAGAAAAATCAACCACACAGAGATCTCTATAAGTTATAAGCTGATTGGCCCATTAGGTCAGGCTACTTATTAGCTCTTACAACTTTTGTTACCCCATTATCCTTATCTACGTTAGCCACAGGGCTCAGTACCTTTCTCAGCTGGGCAGGTTACATCCTGTCTCTTCGGTGGTCTGCGCAAGAGCGGCAGAGGGAGCTTCCTGCTTCCCAGAATTCTCCTGTTCTCATTGCCCTGCCTCTACTTCCTGTCTGGTTGACCTACCTATACTTCCTGCCTGGCCAATCAGCATTTTATTAAAATACAAGATTGACAGAATACAGACAATTCTCCCGCACCAGCAGCACGTTTCTGGAGCTGAGATTGGTTGTCCCCCCGCCCCAGCTCATTATATGGTTTAAGATCAAACCCCTTCTTTAAAATTGAGTTTTCAAAGTCAGGTCCTCACACCTGCAGCTAGAAATGCAGGTGGTTGTGGGCTACCAGTTGTCGATGGCAGGATTTGAACTCTGGTCCTCTGGAAGAACAACACGTGCTCTTAACTGCTGAGCCATCTCTTCAGCCCCGTATTTATTTATCAGTTTTCTAGTAATTAATGTTAGAATAGCCAGGCAGTGGTGGCACACACCTTTAATCCCAGCACTAAGGAGCAGAGGAGAAGTGCGATTAGTAAGAACTCAGATGCAGAAATTGGGGTTCAACCTGAAGGTCAGAAAAGCAAAACAGCCAGCCACTGGCTCTTACCTCCACCTCAGTCCAACATGGCGATCCTGCCTCCAGGAATCTCAGAATAAGACTGCGACTAAGAGCTGTTTCCTCCCATTTTATAATCCTCTCTAGTGCTGGAAAAGGCATGCACCACTGGGATTAAAGGCATACACAGCCTGTTTTCTATGGCAACTAGTGTGGCCACTGGGATTAAAGGTGTGTGTTACCACTGCCTGGTCTGTAAGGCTGACCAGTGGGGCTGCTTTACTCTCTGAACTTCAGGCCAGCCTTATTTATTAAAATACAAATGAAATGCCACTACACAGAGGAAGGCGGATCTCTGTGAGTTTGAGGCCAGCCTGGTTTACAAAGTGAGTTCCAGGACAGCCAGGACTGTTTCACAGAGAAATCCTGTCTTGAAAAACAAAAACAAACAAAACAAAAAAAGATTAGAATAAAAGAACCTGTCTCAGACAGATTACCAAGGTAGTCAAGATTATCTGGCAAATTGCTGTCATCAAAACTGCCGGCCTTAGTGAATTTATTGTTATTCAGTAATTTCGATCTCAGAAATACACACTCCTTCCATGTGTGATTCTGGTATAGTGCTCTCACAGCAAATACCTTGAGTGTGCTAAGTATCTCTGTAGACAGAGTCTATTCACATCCCTGTGTTCTGACCACAGTTGCTGTCTCCAGTAAAATGACATCCTCTTTTGTTGTTATTTTATTTTTGCTTGTTCATTTGTTTTTTGAGAGAGGGTTTCTCTGTGTAGCCTTGGCTGTCCTTGAACTTGCTCTGTAGGCCAGGCTGGCTTCAAACTCACAGAGATCCACCTCCCTGCCTTTGCCTCCCAAATTCTGGGATTATAGGTGTACACCTCCTACCCCCCACAAAGTGATGATAATTTTATCAAACCATAAATCAGTCATTTCGTTCCTTTGTTTAAAACCTCCCTGCTGCTTTTTGAACCCAATCAAATTAAAAGACTTACTTCACTGACTCCCTAGTTCCCATTTTGATCATATCAGGAACACTGCAGTCAGCTAGCTGCTGGCTATTTCTCAAATGTGCCAAATATGCTTCTGCCTTGGGGCTTCCCTCTTCCCCTCTTGCTCTCACTGTTCTTCACTAAGATATTTTCTAGCTCATTTGTGCAACTCCAAGTTTCTGCTTGAATTTTACCTGTCACCAGAAGGACTTTCCTGACGATGTTATGTAAAATAGCATTTCTCCCTTTATGCCAACTAAAACTCTTTTCAGTTATAATAAAAGATGTGTTTCATTACTGCATACTTTGTACCTTGCATATATTAGCTACCTCCACTACCCTTCCCTGCCCTGCTCCCCACTTCTTGCTGCTTCCCTGACTCCCTATAGACCATTCTGCCGATTTCATAACACACACATGTATACACACACAGCACACATACACACACACATGGATTAAATCTGATTTCCCCATATGACAGAAAACAGTCAACATTTTGTCTTTCTTCCTCCTTTCAACAATTAAAGCAAAACCAAACCAACCAACCAAACAAAAAAAGCACTCATTTCAAAAGCAATGAGAGATAGTTTATTCTGGAGCCAAATAAGAGTGACATAGCCCATTACAGATTTAGATCACACAAATTTCACATTCCAACATGTTAACAGTTTTTTTTTAACAAATTCATCTTTTCTTTGTGTGTATGAATGTTTTATCTGTATGTGTATATGTGCACCACATTTGTGCTTGGAGCTCGCGGAGCCAGAAGAGGGCACCACTGCTCTGGAACTGGAGTTAAGGATACCCCTGAATATTTTGTCATGGAAACAATTTGAGCAAAAACTGACACAGAACTTTGAGATCCATGAGATAGACTTTTAGATCTAAAATGTTTCTCAGAACTTCTGTTTTCAAAGCTTATCACACAGCTTGCTGCTATTGGAAGGTGGTAAAACTCAGTAAGATGTTGTACTTAAGGGGTGAGCATTCTGGTCATTGAGTAATTGAGAGTGGGCCTACCAATAGGATATTAGTACCCCTGTCTCTCCCTGATCCTCTGTTTTCCAGTTTCTAGCTGTCATGAGCTATGCAGCTTCTTCTACCATATACTTCTGCCTATCAGCCTTGCTGGTCAATCTTGCCACAGGCACAGAAACAGTGAAACCAAATTTACCATGAACTGAAACCTCCACTGCCAGTGTGCACTCCTATAAGCCTAGCCCTTGGGAGGACCAGAAGCTCAAGGCTTATGGCAAATTCAAGACCAGCCCAGACTATATAAGATCCTGTCTCAAAAAACCAAACCAAATGAAACCAAAATCTCCTCCAAAACTATGAACCCAAACAAACCATTCTGCTTTCATTCTTTCTGCTCTAATGGACCCTAGGCAAGTGTCTTCTCAGGCAGCTGTGACGTTAATGAAAAACCAACTAACATAAAAATAAAAGGAAATAAAATTCAATGAGGAAAGAATAGTGCAGCATCTGTATAAAGGAAACTAAAGCTACTCAAAGCAACATAAAAAGACTAAATTTTGCAAAGATGTTATCCTCAAGTTGATTCATAAAGTTACTGAAATTCTCATTTTAAAACCTCACACTACTTTTTGTGTAGTCAGAAAGATCTTAATGTTTTGTCTAAATAATTATATATATTGAGGCAGCTTATGAAATCAAATTTAATACAGGGAAGACTAAGGGCTAGAATCATAGCTCAGCCAGTAAACTGCTTGCAATCACGTAGACCTGAATTGGACTCCCAGCACCCAAGTGTGGGGGCACATGATTGTAATTGGTCCTGGGGAGGTGGAAGCAAAAGGAACCCCAGGACCCAGCATAGTTGCATCAGTCTATCCCAGTTCCCCGTGAGAAATCCTATCTCAAAAAATCAAGGGGGTGGCTGCTATAGGCTGACACGCAGGGTTCACACACGTGCATACACTCATGCACCCTCACATATGCGTAGAAGTCTAGCTCTACTGTACTCGAAAACAAATTGTAAGTTAGTAGTTATTTTAAACTCATGATTCAATTAACTATAGTATAAAATAATAAGCTAACTACATGTGATATTTTAGATTTTGGTAAAGGTAGCCTTTTGAAACCAGTAGTGAAAATATCAAATTGTCCAATGAAACTGTCTGGAAAATTGGCTGGTATTTTGGAAAAATGGAGATGCTTTTCTACCTCATTTCTTTTTTTGTTTGTTTTTTGTTTTGTATATTTTTATTGCTTTATAAATACCATTCAAAATTTCCACCTCGTCCCCTCCTCCCATTTCCCTCCCATTCCCTCACTACCCCTCTGACCTTCAGTCCTAAGAGAGGGCAGGGTACCCTGCCCTGTGGGAAGTCCAAGGCCCTCCCACCTCCATCCAGGCCTAGGAATGTGTGCATCCAAACAGACTAGGCTCCCAAAAAGCCAGTACATGCAGTAGAGACAAATCCCAGTGCCTTTATCAATGACTTCTCAGTCAGCCCCCATTGTCAGCCACATTCAGAGAGTCCGGTTTAATCACATGCTCGTTCAGGCCCAGTACAGCTGGCTTTGGTGAGCTCCCATTAGATCAATCACACTGTCTCAGTGGGTGGATCAATCCCTCGTGGTCCTGACTTCCTTGCTCATCTTCTCCCTCCTTCTGCTCTTCAACTTGACCTTAGAAGCTCAATCCAGTGCTCCGATGTGGGTCTCTGTCTCTACCTCCATCCAACACCAGATGAAGGTTCTATGGAGATATTCAAGATATTCATCAGTGTGGCTATGGGATAAGGCCAGTTCAGGCACCCTCTCCTCTACTGCCCAAGGACCTAGCTGGGGACATCCCTGTGGACACCTGGAAACCCCTCTAGAGCCAAGTCTCTTGCCAACCCTAAAATGGCTCCCTTAATTAAGATATCTTCTTCCCTGCTCCCATATCTGCCCTTCCTCCACCTCAACCATCCCACTTCCCCAAGCTCTCCCCAGTCCTCCCCTTCTCCCTTCTCTCTCTCCCTTTCCATTTCCACCCATCCCACCCCACCCCCATGCTCCCAACTCTTGCCGGGCGATCATGTCTGTTTCCAGTTTCCAGGAGGATCTATATATGTTTTTCTTTGGGTTCACCTTATTATTTAGCTTCTCTAGGATCGTGAACTATAAGCTCAATGTCCTTTGTTTATGATTAGAATCCACTAATGAGTACTTTCTGTAAGGCTGGGTTTGTGGCTACCTATTGTTTAAATCTGTTTTTGTCCTGGAATATCTTGTTTTCTCCATTGATGGTGAAAGAAAGATTTGCTGGGTATAGTATTCTGGGCTTGCATTTATGGTCTCTTAGTGTCTGCAGCACATCTATCCAAGATCTTCTGACTTTTGGTTTCCATAGAGAAGTCAGGTGTAATTCGGATAGGTTTACCTTTATATGTTATTTGACCCTTTTCCTTTGCAGCTCTTAATATTCTTTCTTTATTCTGTATGTTTTGTGTTTTGATTATACATGGTGAAGGGACTTTTTTTTATCCAGTCTATTTAGTGTTCTGTATGCTTCTTTAGGTTGGGAAAGTTTTCTTCTTTAATTTTGTTGAATATATTTTCTGGGTCTTTGAGCTGTAATTCTTCTCCTTCTTCTACCCCTATTATTCTTAGGTTTGATCTTTTCATGGTGTTCCAGATTTCATGCAGGTTTTGTGTTAATAATTTGTTGAATTTACTGTTTTCTTTAATCAATGAGTTTATTTATGCAATAGTATCTTCAGCGCCTGAGATTCTTTCTTCTATCTCTTGTATTTTGTTGGTTATACTTGTCTTTGTAGTTCCTGTTTGTTTGCCCAGATTTTCCATATCCAGCCATCTTTTGGTTTGTGTTTTCTTTATTGCTTCCATTTCAGTCTTGACGTCTTGAACTGTTTCCTTTACCTGTTTGATTGCTTTTTGTTGGTTTTCTTGGGTATCTTTGAGGGATTTATTAATTTCTTCTAACTTTTTGTTTGTCTTCTCTTCCATTTTGTTAAAGGGATTTTTCACATCCTGTTTAAGGGCCTCTATTACTTTCACAATGTTATGTTTAAAGTAGATTTCTTCTACTTCTTCTGGATTAGGGGGTTCAAGTCTTCCTTTTGTGTGTTCACTGGATTCTGGTGTTGTCATATTGTTTTCCAGGTTGTTAGAGGAATTCTTTTTTTCCCCCGTTAGACTTGTTTAGTCAAGTATCCGAAAACACTCTTTCCACTTCCTCCCCTCCTCCCAATACCCTCCCGCTCCCCCCACTCCCTCTCCTCCTCCCTCACCATTCCCCAGAGCAGTCAGGGTTTTATGCCCTGTGGGAAATCCAAGTTCCTCCCCCCTCCCTCCAGGTCCAGGAAGGTGAGCATCCAGACAGGCCAGGATCCCAAAAACCAGTCCATGCAGACGAAACAAGACCCAGTGCCATTGTCAATGGCTTCTCAGTCTTCATTTGGACCTTGGGGGCTCAGTCAGCCTCCATGTCAACCACATTCAGAGAGTCCGGTTAGATCTCATGCTCGTTCAATCCCAGTCCAGCTGGCCTTGGTGAGCTCTCATTCGATTAGACCCCTTGTATCAGTGGGTGAACGCACCCTTCGTGGTCTTAACTTCCAGTGCTCCAATGTGGGTCTCCGTCTCTATCTCCATCCATCGTCAGATGAAGGCCCCCTCTGATTTTGCTTTCCATGCTCACGAACTCCCTCCCTCTGCTTCTCATTTGGGCCTAGGGAGTTAAGTTCAGTGTTCCAATACGTGTCTCTGTCTCTATCTCCATCCATCGCCATATGAAGGTTCTGTGGTGATATGCAAAATATTCATCAGTATGGTTATGGGCCAAGGCCAGATCAGGCACCCTCTCCTCTGCTGCATAGAGTACAATCTGGGGACCTCTCCTTGGGCCTGGGAACCCCTCCAGAACCAAGTCTCTTGCATACCCAAAATGGCTCCCTTAGTTGAGATATAAACTTCCCTGCTCCCATAACCATCCTTCCTCCCTCCCCCCTCCCATTCCCCCAATCCATCCCCTATCCTCCCCCTCTCCCCTCTCCCTAACCATCTCCCCGTACTTCCCCCCCCCCCTGTGCACCCAAGTTTGCCTGGCAATCTTGCCTACTTCTAATATCCAGGAGGATAACTATATGATTTTCTTCAGGTTCACCTTCTTATTCAGCTTCTCTAGGATCACAAATTATAGACTCAAAGACCTTTAACTATGGCTAGAAACCACTTATGAGTGAGTACATACCATATTCCTCTTTTTGGGTCTGGGTTACCTCACTCAGTAAAACGTTTTCTATTTCCATCCATTTACATGCAAAATTCAAGATGTCATTGTTTTTTACCGCTGAGTAAAACTCTAATGTGTGTATGTTCCACACCTTCTTTAACCATTCTTCTATTGAGGGGCACCTAGGTTGTTTCCAGGTTCTGGCTATTACAAATAATGCAGCTATGAACATAGTTGAACAAATACTTTTGTTGTATGTTAGGGCATCTCTTGGGTATATTCCCAAGAGTGGAATTGCTGGGTCCTGAGGGAGGTTGACTCCCAGTTTCCTGAGAAACTGCCATACCGATTTCCATGTTAGAGGAATTCTTGCATTGGCGCCTGCCCATCTCTTTCTTCAAATGCGTCCAGGAGAGTCTTGGCATCTTGGTCCAATCTTTGCTGTCACTGACTGTGTACTCAGGGGATTTTCTTGGTCTGCCCTCTATTAGGATCCCTCAGCACTGAAGCTGGCTCTCAGATTCCCCTCTGCCCTGAAGCATGTTGTGCTGGTGGATCTAAGGACCTAACGATCTAAGATGGAAAGGAGTGCTTGGAGGCAAGATGGGATGGGGTAACTAGAGAAAGCCAGTAGTTGGGGAGACACCCCGTTGAATGGCCAGAAACATTTAGGGAAATGAATGGGGGCTGTACTCTGTTTCTGGGACTGTCCAGCAGGGCAGGCACATACTTACCCCTCTGGATGGATCTCCTCAATACAGGAGCAGGGACTCTTGCTGGGCCAAGGACCTTGCAGACAAAAGGGCAGGCTTGGAGGAGACAGGGTAGTGTGGAGCAAAGAAGCTCCTGCAGCAGGAGCTGGAGGGGGCCTGTACTCCCTTTCCAGGACCAGCCGGGCAGGCACACACTTTTTCCTCTGGATGGATCTCCTCACTCTCTACCTCATTTCTTACTCTGGAAATATTCAAACATCTCAAAGATTTAATTAATAAAACCATAAAAGTATTATAGAAAGAAAAAAGAGTAGTGAGGCATTGGTAAGCATAACACAAAACCAGAAATCAGAAGGCAAAATATACAAATTTAATTGCACACAAGTGAAAAATAAACCTATGCAACATAAAATGTTAGAGATAAAAGTAAAAAAAATTAAATTGGACATAAATACTTACACTACAGATGATAGAAAAATGTTTATCTAATGAAAAAATAACCCCAAACCCTTATTACCAATAACCAAACAATTAGCAAAACGGACAAAATACAGGCACAAATATAGATAGCTAACAACTGTATGAAAGACACTCTTTACTAATAACTAAGGAAATGAAAAGCCAAATACTTCATTTGAACTATTGGATGGGCAAAGATGCAAAATACTGATGGGTCTGTCCCTTGGTAGACCAAACTGTGTAACACATACAGGCTCTCATCAGGGCAAGCAAGGGCTCTCTCTTATATGTTTAGTGTTCTATGGCCTTAGAAACCTTTTGAGGTTCCTTGGTGGCATCTGTATGAAGAGAAGTGTGATCTCCTCTTCATATGGCACAGTGTGGCTGCCCAAGAGGAGTTTTGTTCGCAGTCTCATCCTGGTGTTACAGGGCTATAGAACTTCTTAGCTGATGCTTCCTCAGGCAGCATTAAACGCTGATGTGAATATGTCATGTTTCTATCAAGACCAAGTAATGATAAATATATTGGTTTATTCCAGTAAACCAAGGAATGATATGATGATGGCCTTGGTTTAAATAGGTACTTTCAAAGGGTGCTGTGAGAGCTGGTATAGAACTTACACTGGTGCTATTAGTTAGAGATCTCAATTGGGCTACAATACAGTTTTCTTTTTAATAGACAAAAGAGTGTTTCACCTTTTAGCTAGCCTTTTTGCTATCTGATGAATGTAGTATTTGTATGGGATTATAGCTAATAGGTAGAGTGTGAAGGCCGAACAGATGTCTCAGTGGGCAAGAGTGCTTGCTGCACTAGTGTAAGGACATGAGTTTATATCCCCAGCACCATTAAACACACACACACACACACACACACACACACACACACACACACACACACACATCAAAACCACCACCAATGAAAGCCGAGAGAGGAAGTTCACTGGAGCTTATTGGCTACTGGCATAGGTCCAGATTCAGTGAGAGACCCTCCTATGATCTCCACACACCCCGTTATGCATGTACACAATACTTAAACTCACACATATATAGAGAGAACACAAGAGAACAAGAGAGGGAGGGGGTGGCTGGATTGATTGCTCAGTGGTTGAGAAAACTTGGTGCTCTCTTACAGAGGACTGGAATTTGGTTCCCAGAACCCATGGGGGAAGGCTCACTTTTTATTTTCCTTCATTCCTTTTTTCAAGTTAGCACCAATGCAATGTCCCTATAGTATTTAACATGACACTTGACCCCGATATTCTCTTCTTACCAAATCCTGCTTGCAAGTAACACCACAGCTGGAGTTGGTAGAGTGATGGAGCCTGGAGGGTGTATCTAAGGCTGCACTTCTTTTTTTATTTATTTTTATTTTATTTTATTAAATTATAAAAGTTTCCATTTCCACCCCTCCTCCCAACACCCTCCCACTCCCCCCTAAGGCTGCACTTCTTATAGAAGCATCTACAGGAGATGGAATGCAGATCTGAGGAGTGTCCAGCCAATGACTGTGCATAGCCATGATGTCAGCTCATGACAATTTCTGCTTTGTGGGAGACACTTAGGTAATCTTTCCTCTGGATTTCTTTGCTGAAGTGGCCAAACTGTTCAATCTACTTAGTTCTGGGAGAGAGCTCACAGACTGTATAGGACTACAGCATATCTCTTGGGACCTGGGATAACGATGGTTATTCTGTGATTCTTCAGACAATTCTGCTTTGTGTGGATTATAGACCTCCCTACCAGGTTTCCTGAGGATGTAGCATACTTGTCTGATTCTGATGACTATGATGGACCTGGAAGAATACTCTTTGGCTAGCCAGAGTTGTTTTCAGCTTCTCTGATTTGAAGAGATTGCCACTTAAGCTCTGAGGAAACTGAGGCAAAGGCTTCTTCCTTGTGTTTCAGCAGAGGGGTAATGACTCTTCGTCTAAGTGTGAACCAAAAGAGCCAAATCTGCTAAGTCTTCCACTATTTACTGGATAACCACTGCTCATGGGACCATAATAATCTGACATACTGGCTAAGAATTCTAAATCATGACCAGGCAAAGGAAATGACTCATTCCAGGAGATGCATTAGCTAGATAAAGGAAGAACAACTTAAACAACTAGAAAAGTGACTTCTATTGACGTAGCACTACAGGATGAGGCAGAGAAAATTATTAACTGATTAAACAAGTTCATATTTGTAGAATGTTCAGAAAAAAGTCTGGTACATACTATGTGTCATATAAAACCTGCCAAATAAACTGCATCAGAAAAGTTATGTGAGCTCTCAATGATGTACTGTCAGGGTGCGCACACGTACACACACACACATACACACACACACCACCACCACCACCACCACCACCACCACCATAGAACTAGAAAATGGGCTTTTAGAATGTAAAACTTCCCACATACTAATACTAAGCTGGGCTGGAGAGACAGCTCAGCAGGTTAAGAGTACACTCCTCTAGCAGAGGACACAAGTTCAAGTCAGTTCCGATCGCCTAGTTCAGTTCTCAGTACCGTTATTGGGTAGATCACAACTGCCTGTAACTCCAGCTCCAAGGGATCAGTCTTTGGACACTGCACTCAAGTACACACACACACACACACACACACACACACACACACACACACACAATTAAAAAAATATGGGGGCTGGATAGATGGCTCAGCAGTTAAGAACACTGGCTACGCATCTAGAGGACTCAGGTTCAATCCCCAGCACCCACATGTTGCCTAACAAACCACTTAGTCTTAGAGGATGCAATTTCCCCTTTTGGTCACCGTGGACACCAGGCATGCATATTGTGCACAGACATACATGCAGGCAAAAGTCTCATGTACATAACAATTTTTAAAAAAATCTTTAAAAATAAAAATACGTAAGCTGAAAAAGAAAGGGATGATCTTTAGCTCGGAAACAGATTAATAATCTGAAAGCTCAAATAGGAGAAATATCATGTAGCAGATGCTTCAAGGAGCTAGAGATCACGAGGATTAGAGGAACAGAGAACAGACTCAAGAGGCTTATCATGAAAGCAGTGAGCCCAGAAGAGCGAAGTGAAAGTAAGGAAGAGAATTACATAACTAGTTAATTAAAAACAAGAAACTTTCCCTGGATTGAACAAAGATCTGAGCTTGCCAACTGAAGGTATTCACTGAATCTCATGAATGAGAATCAAGAGAGAGAGAGGTGGAGAGGGAGGAGACAAAGCGATCCTTGTTGAGTCCCCGAATTCCAAGATAAAGAGAGGGTCTTACAAACTTCTGAACATAAAGAGCACATCATGACTTGCAGCTGGCTTTAGGGAGAAGGAGGCACTGGTGGGGGAACGGGGCTTTGCTTTGCTCTATACCTCAATGCGTCTGTGTAGTGTCAATTATATACTGCACATAGGTCTCCGCTGGATAGCCTTTTGTCCCTGTTTGGTTTATCAGTTCTTCTATTATTTGTTTAATTTATTCTCTGAATTGCGATAGTTCATGTTTTATTCATTCAATTACTTAGGTTTTTTATTTTATTTTATTTTATTTTTTTTGAGACAGAGGCTCAAGTAGCCCAGGCTGGCCTTGAATTTGCCATACAGCAAAATATGACCTTGAAGTCTTGATCCTTTTACTTCCACTTCTCTGGTGCTGACATTATAGGTTTGTGTCAACATGTCCAGATATTGTACTTGTTTTCTTTAACATATTTTAACTTTTTTATTGTTATTGTTTTTTTGTGTGTATGTGTGTATACACATGATGTGGGTACATAGGCACTAGGGCCAGACTGAGCATGTGGAGGTCAGAGGAAAATTTTGTGTAGTCAGTCCGCTCTTTCCACTGGGTTAAAGGGATCCATCTTGGGTTATCAGGCTTTATCTGCTAGGCCACCCTGCTGACCCCATTATATTTACTTTTAATTAGTCATTGAGACTGAGTTTCACTGTGCAGCTGGCTTCAGCTTGCTTTCTTGCTTCTATACTTCTTGGTCTGCTCTTTCTATTTTTTTTAAAGATTTATTTATTTATTATGTATACAGTGTTCTGTCTGTACGTCTGCCTGCAGGCCAGAAGAGGACACATGATCTCATTACAGGTGGTTGTGAGCCACAATGTGGTTGCTGGGAATTGAACTCAGGACCTCTGGAAGGGCGGCCAGAGCTCCTAACTGCTGAGCCTTCTCTCCAGCCTCCTACTCTTTTTATTTTACTTGGAGGAGTTTCTATCTTCTGGTAGGACTGTGACTGACACATGTACCAATGAAAACAAATCAGGATTAGACCTTTTATCCATACCACAAAGGCAATAGAATGGTGGGATACAGAATTGGTCAGAGTTCTTTCAAACAGAACTGAAAGAATGAACGAACGAACACACACACACACACACACACACACACACACACGAATGAATGAAAGACTTAAGGCTGTGGTCCAGCTAATCCAACAATGGCTGACTATGGACGGAAAGTACAAGCATCCAGTAGTTCAGTTTGTAAGGCTGGTTGTCTCATCTGGTCTTCTGCATAAGCCAGAATCCCAAAGAAGTAGACTCTAATGCCAGTGAAGGAATGGACTTGCCAGCGAGAGTGAGAACAAACAGGTTAGTAAAGAATAAAAAGCAAGCTTCCTTCTTCCATGTTTTCTATATAAGGTGCCAGCAGAAGGTGTGGTCCAGACTAGAGGTGGGTCTTCCCACCTCAAAAGAGCTGTATTAAATTCCAGCACTTGGGAGGCTGAGCCAGGCAGATCTCTGTGAGTTGAGGCCAACCTGGTATATAGAGTGAGTTCCAGGACAGCCATGTCTGTTACATAGACAGACCCTATCTCAAAAACAAAAACAAAACAAAACAAAAATGGCCTAGTGGTGGTGGATCTCTGTGAATTCAAGGTCAGCTTGATCTACAGAGCAAGTTGCAGGACAGGCTCCAAAACTACAGCGAGACCCTGTCTTGAAACCCCCCCCCCAAAAAAAAGCAAACCCTGTATTAAAGGTATGTCTTCCCACCTCAGAGAGCCAGCCAGATCAGAAGTGGATCTTTCCACTTCAAATTAAGCAAAAATCCCTCATAGGTGTGCCCCATTGTGGGGATTTAGTTAATTCCAGATGTAGTTAAGTTGACAAACAATAATAACCATCACAAATACCAAAACCAAAATGTTGAGAGAAAAGAAGTAAAAATCTTATATTTAGCTGTGAGATGATTCCTCAGAGCGTTACCGGTATTCATGGATGTATGAAAATCTTTCCAAGTCAGGCATAGTGGCCTATGCATTAGTACCAGCACTCAGGAGGCATAGGCAGAAGAATCTCTGTGAGTTTGAGACCAGCCTGGTCTATAGAGTGGGGTTCCAGGAGAACCAGAACTACATAGTGAGACCCTGTTTCAAACAAACAAACAAACAAACAAATAAAAAACCTATCCATATTGTAGGTGTGTGCGTGTGTGTGTGCGCGCGCATTAGGACTAGTAAAAATTGACTTTGAAAAATGGAGGAGATTGGGGCATGAAAGAGTAGCTTCCATACGTCACTCGCCTTCTCGGTCCGTCTCTTCTTGTGTGGTGTCTTTTGTAGAGGGCCACCTGGCAAGGAACAGAACACTTCCAACAACCGTGTAAAGTAGGTCCTGTTCCAGAGGAGTCTTGAGCTGAGAGCACAGATACTTGACTGTAGTTTGCGAAAGACCCTAAGGGGACACACTGGTTGCAATCTTTTGAGAGAGTCTGAAGCAAATCAGGCCATGCCTGAATTCCTAAGACTCTGAAACTCTGACACTATAATGTGTGCCAATTAAGCCAATGTGGTTTTGCTTTTGCTTTTGCTTGTTTTGTGATGCTAGAGATTGAAACCAGGGTCCTACGGAGGCTACATACATGCCATACCACCGAGTCACACCCCCGGTTCAGTAATTAAGTTTTATGGGGTAAAAAAAATAGAATTCAAAATCAAAAGCACTAAGCAGTTATATCTCAATTTACCTTGTGTATTTTTTGTTTTGTTTTGCTATGTTTTGAGACAGGGATTTTCTGTGTAGCCCTTGCTGTCCTGGAACTCAATCAGTTCAGGCTGGCCTTGAACTCAAGGAGATCCACCTGCCTCCCAAGTGCTGGGATTACAGGTATTTGCCACCATAGCCCAGCACCTTGTGTATTTTTTTATGTTTCTGTTTGAGACATGGTCTCATATAGTCCAGGTTGGCCTACAACATGCTATGTAGCCATGAATGACCTTGAACTTCTAACCATTCCACTTCTTTCACCCCAGTTCTGGGATTACATGCCTGAGGTAGCACACCCAGTTTCTATGGCTCTGGGTATAGAATCTAGGGCTCTCTGTGTGCTAAGAGAGCACTTTACCAACTGAGCTATATTCCCAGCATTGCTTAATGCTTTTGATGTACAATTTGGGAGACACAGAGCTTGCAGAAAATTGGAAAATACGAGACAGGCCTAAAAGCATTCAAGTTCAGCAGCTTGCTATAGTCCATTACCATAAATGCTTTTATAGCAGTTAAAAAAATTAAAACCATGCAAACTATGTAATCTACTAAGAGCATATAAACCACAAGTTATCAAAAGAAAAGACAAACAGGCAATTAATGAAAGATAAACCTCAAATAACTGAAAGAGAAACTTGTCACTGGTTGGCTTCTCTGGGAAACAGGCTGAGGGCTGAGTTAAGGGCATAGAAGAGTTTTAGAGGAGCAACCTAGAAAAACAGTGACGAGTTGGGTTGTGAGAATGCGGTAAACACCCGCTTGTCTCAGCTGGCCCAGCAGGGAATTTGGGAGCAATTACTGCCCATCAAATGAGCTAGCTGTGCCTTGAACAGACCAGGTTAGACCCCAGCACCTCCCCTCACTTCATGTCTTGCCTTGGGCATTCTGAGAGGAAGATGACCTCAGCTCAAGCACTGAGGTGGACCCTGGAGGAGCTAACAG
Organism: Myodes glareolus; assembly: GCF_982192425.1. Taxonomy (NCBI): domain Eukaryota; kingdom Metazoa; phylum Chordata; class Mammalia; order Rodentia; family Cricetidae; genus Myodes; species Myodes glareolus. The sequence continues at coordinate 33,249,252 of NC_142053.1, read as the reverse complement.
CCAGCTGCGCTTCCAGCGGCTCACATTCCCTCCACTGGGACAGTGAGACCCCATTTTTGAAGCAAGGCTTAAGTGGCTCCTTTTTGTGTCTGCCACATAAAACAAACATCATCAGAAGCCCCCAACCAAAACCTACATTTAAAAAGATAGATTCGATCTACTAAAGCATCTACCCTTTCTTTGTCTGTATGTAATTTATAAAATGGTTCTACAGGTGGGATATATGTGCACAAAGCCTCAGGGGACATTTCAGATCTGTCAAATGATTTATTAAGCAAAACAAGTAATATTCAGAGGGCTGCCTGCCAGCGTGGAGCCTTTAAATGAAATGATTTTGATGCAAGACTTCCTTGCATTGCCTCTAAACAAGGTAGAAAATTCTGACAAAATGAAAAGGGGCTACTTTTTTAGAAAAAAAAAAGCCTGTTCTGTTAGATTGGGGTTTCTGTGTCTGCCAGAATTGAAGTCAGTAGCTTGTTTTTTGAACTTTCAATTTTGGGTTTTGTTTTGATTTTCTGAGACAGGGTCTCAACTACATAGCCCTGTGGGATTGGCATTCTGTGTTGATCAGATTGGCCTCAGATTCACAGAAAACTGTCTGCCTCTGCTTCCTGAGTGCTGAGTGCAAGGGGCAAGGGAAGTATTCCGGGAAGTATTTTTTTAGAATATATATATATATATATATATATATATATATATATATATGTATATATGTATATGTATATGTGTGTGTGTTTAAAAGAGAACAAACAATCTACAGATTCAACGAAATGCTCATCAAAATCCCAGAAAAATTCTTCAAAGACCTCAAATGAACGGTACTCAACTTCATATGGAAAAGCAAAAAACCCAGAATAGTCAAAACAATCCTGTACAATAAAAGAACTTCTGGAGGCATCACAATCCCTGACTTCAAACTCTACTACAGAACTACAGTACTGAAAACAACCTGGTATTGGCATAAGAACAGACAGAAGGACCAATGGAACCGAATAGAAGACCCAGATATCAATCCACACATCTTCGAACACCTGACCTTTGATAAAGAAGCAAAAAATATCAAATGGAAAAAAGAAAGCATATTTAATAAGTGGTGCTGGTATAACAGGATATCAACATGTAGAAGAATGAAAATAGACCCATATCTATCACCATGGACAAAACTCAAGTATAAATGGATCAAAGACCTCAACATAAAGCCAGCCACACTGAACCTTACAGAAGAGAAAGTAGGAAGTACACTTGAATGCAGTGGCACAGGAGACCACTTCCTAAATATAACCCCAGCAGCACAGACACTGAGAGAAACAATTAATAAATGGGACCTCCTGAAACTGAAAAGCTTCTGTAAAGCAAAGGACATGGCCAACAAGGCAAAACAACAGCCTACAGAATGGGAAAATATCTTCACTAACCCCACATCAGACAGAGGTCTGATCTCCAAAATATACAAAGAACTCAAGAAATTGGTCATCAAAAGAACACATAATCCAATTAAAAAATGGAGTACAGACCTAAACAGAGAACGCTCAACAGAGGAATCTAAAATGGCTGAAAGACACTTAAGGAAACTTTTAGCATCCTTAGTCACCATAGAAATGCAAATCAAAACAACTCTGAGATTCCATCTTACACCTGTAAGAATGGCCAAGATCAAAAACACTGATGACAGCTTGTGTTGGAGAGGTGGTGGGGAAAAGAGAACACTTCTGCATTGCTGGTGGGAATGCAAGCTGGTACAACCCCTTTGAATGTCAGTGTGGCGATTTCTCAGAAAATTAGGAAACAACCTTCCTCAAGACCCAGTAATACCACTTTTGGGTATATATCCAAAGAATGCCCAATCATGCCACAAGGACTTGTACTCAACTATGTTCATAGCAGCTTTGTTTGTCATGGCCAGAACCTGGAAACAACCTAAATGCCCCTCAACTGAAGAATGGATAAGGAAAATGTGGTACACTTACACAATGGCGTATTACACAGCAGAAAAAATAACATCTTAAATTTTGCAGGAAAATGGATGGAGCTAGAAAACATTTTGAGTGAGGTAACCCAGACCCAGAAAGACAATTATCATATGTACTCACTCATAGGTGGTTTTTAAACATAAAGCAAAGAAAATCAGCCTATAAACCACAATCCCAGAGAATTTAGACAACAATGCAGATACTAAGAAAGACTTACATAGATCTAATCTACATGGGAAGTAGAAAGCAGAAAAAGAGAATATCTCTTGAGTAAATTGGAAGCATGGAGACCTTGGGAGAGGGTTGAAGGAGGGAGGGGGGAGGCAGGGAGGGGAGCAGAGATAAATGTAAAGTTCAATAAAAATCAATAAAATAAAGAAAACAAACTACCTTTTTCCATTATACATACCTGGTATGAGAGGTCCTTCTGTGTATGTGTTGCTTTTATTGGTTAATGAATAAAAAACTTGGTGTGGGAGAACTGTCTATAATCTGTCAATCATGTTTTAAATAAATGCTGATTGGCCAGGCAGGAAGTAGAGGTGGGAAAACCAGGCAGGCAGTAGAGGTGATGCAATGAGAACAGGAGAATTCTGGGAAGGAGGAAGCTTATTCCTCCCATTCCTGCCCAGATCACGGAAGAGGCAAGATGTAAGCTGCCCCGCTGAGAAAGGTACTGAGCTGTGTGACTAACATAGATAAAAATAATGGGCTGACATAAGTTATAAGAGCTAATAAGTAACCTGAGCTAATGGGCCAATCAGTTTGCAATCTTATGGAGTCCTCTATGTGATTTTCTCTTGGGCTTGCCAGCTGTGGGGCACTGGGTGGGACAGATACTCCAACAAGCAGGCCCCCTCATGTTACAAAAACTGGCTTGGCCTATAGCATGGGAGGAGAAAGGCAGAGTTAGAGAGAAGCCATGGAGCTGCCTCAGATAGATGCTGTGAACTTTACCAGGTAAGCCACAGTCACATGACGATACACAAATGAATAGAAATAGGTTAAATTAATTTGTGTTAGCCAATAAGAAGCTAGAGCTAATGGGCCAAGGAGTAATTTAAGTAATACAGGTTCTGTGTGATTATTTCGGAGCTGAGTGGCTGGAATGAACAAGCAGCCTTCTCCAACACATACCAATCCAAGTTCCCACTCCCTCCCCTCCTCCCATTCCTTCCACTTACCCCCCCCACCCCCATCCAATCCTCAGAGTGGGTAAGGCACATTGCTTTGGGGAAGATCCAAGGCCCTCCCTACTATATCTAGGCTGAGCAAGGTATCCATCCAAAGAGAATAGGTTCCCAAAAAGCCAGTCCAAGCAGTAGGAATAAATCCTGGTGCCACTGCCAGTGACCCCTCAGTCTGCCCCAGTCATGCAACTGTCAACCATAATCAGTGGGACTAGTTTGGTCCTATGCTTTCCTTCGAAGTTCAGCTGGTGTTGGTGAGCCCCCATTAATTCAGGTAGACTGTTTCAGTGGGTGTACCCATCATGGTCTTGATCTCTTTGCTCATATTATCATTCCTCCCACTCTTCAATTGGATTTTGGTAGCTCATTCCAGTGCTCCAATGTGGGTCTCTACCTCTGTTTCCATTAGTTGCTGGATGAAGGTTCTATGGCAATATTTGAGATATTCATCACTCTGACTACAGGGAAAGTCAGGATTGGACCCTCTGTCCTTTATTGCTTAGGGTCTTAGCTGGAGTCGTCCTTGTGGATTCCTGAGAATTTCTATAGAGTCAGATTTCTTGCTAACCCCATAATGGCTCTCTCAATCAAGATATCTCTTTCCTTGCTCTCATCTCTGTTCTTCCTCCATCTCAAGTATCCCATTCTCTCAAGTTCTCCTCACCCCTTCCCTTCTTCCCTCCCCTTCTCCTTCCATCCTCCCTTTTCCTCCCACCCTCATGCTCCAAATTTTGTTAGGCAATCTTGTCTATTTTGACTTTCCAGGTAGATCTATATATGTTTTTCTTTGGGGTCATCTTATTAATTAACTCCTCTAGAAACAGAAACTATAGGCTCAATGTCCTTTGTTTATAGCTAGTATCCTCTTATGAGTGAGTACATACCATATTCATCTTTTTGGGTATGGGTTACCTCACTCAGGATAGTGTTTTCTAATTCCATCCATTTGTATGCAAAATTCAAGATATCATTGTTTTTTTCCCCTCTGAGTAGTACTCTAATGTGCAAATGTGCCACATTTTCTTTATCCATTCTTCGGTTGAGGGGTATCTAAGTTGTTTCCAGGTTCTGGCTATTACAAATAATTCTGCTATGAACATAGTTGAACAAATGCCTTTGTAGTTTGATTGAGCATCTTTTGGGTATATTCCCAAGAGTGGTATTGCTGGATCCTGAGGTATGATGATTCCCAATTTTCTGAGAAACCACCATACTGATTTCCAAAGTGGTTATACAAGTTTGCATTCCTGTCAGCAATGGATGAGTGTTTCCCTTACTCCACATCCTCTCCAGCATAAGCTATCATTGGTGTTTTTGATCTTAGCCGTTCTGATATGTATAAGATGGTATCTCAGGGTTGTTTTGATTTGCATTTCCCTGATGGCTAAAGATGTTGAACATTTCCTTAAGTGTCATTCAGCTATTTGAGATTCTTCTGTTGAGAATTCTCTGTTTAGTTTCACATCACTTACTCTAGGTACACATTGTGCCATTGAACTCTGTGTCCCCAGAGAGATATGGATCCAGTTTCATTCTTTACATGGAAATATCCTGTTTTTTGAGCACTATTTGTTGGAGATTCTTTTTCTTCCTTCCTTCCTTTCTCTTTCTCTTTCTCTTTCTTTCTTTCTTTCTCTTTCCTTCTTTCTTTCTTCTTTCCTTCCTTCCCTTTTTCTTTCTTTCTTTCCTTACCCCCTTCCTCCCTCCTTCCCTCCCCCTCTCCTTCCTTCCTTTCTTCCTTCCTTCCTTCCTTCCTTCCTTCCGTCCTTCCTTCCGTCCTTCCTTCCTTCCTTCCGTCTTTCCTTCCTTTCTTTTTAAAGACAAAGTTTAATGGAGCCTAGGCTAGCCTACAACTTGAACTCCTCATGTAGTCTGAGAACTTCTTATCTTCCTGCCTCCACATTCCAGAGTATTTAGATCATGAGTATGTGGCACTACAATCTGTTTATTCAGTACAGAAGTTGGAATCGATGGCTTCATGCACAGTAGGTATCTACCAACTGAGTTACATCTCCCAAACTAAAACTGTATTTTTTAAGCATGGTAGGGTAGTTTTGAGGCACAGCTTCAAATATTACTTTGTCTTATTTGAGTAAATTAGAATACTGAAACAGTACTGAATAAAAATGATGGTAACATCCTTTAATTTTAATATTTTTATATTTTAATATTAAGAACTCTGTATTTTCACAATTTAGTGTAATGCTTGCTGTTGTGTTTTCCTTAGAAATTTAATTATATTTCATTGTTAAATTTTAATCTGTATTACTGTAAATATTACAATGGGTGCTACTTTTAACTGCCTTTTCAATGTCTACTGACATAATAATATGTATCTTCTCCTTTGATTACTTCATATGAATTATGTTGATAGACTTCCTAATGTTAAATCATTTTTGCATTTTTGAAATAAAGTTTACTTAGTCATGATGTGCTATTCTTTGCCACACTGCTAGATCTGCTTTGTTATTATTTTATTTGAAAATTTCCATGTGTATATTTGGTACAGACATCATATTTTAATACATCATATTTAACACACTATATAAGAAACATGAGCTCTTTTCATATTTTTCTGTGGTCTGAGGACACATCAGGTGGTAAATACAGAATTGAAGAGAGTCTGGAAATCTTCACAGTAATTTGATAACTGTAATGACACCCAGAGAGTGATCAATGAACACATCAGTGAAGAGCACATTCTTTCCTAATTATTTCCTGTGTCTCTATGCGAATCTTTTCTGATCATGCTTAATGAAAAGTAACTTTATTTTGATGATCGCAAAAACTTAGAATCAGAAGAAAACTAGACACACAGTGTTCTGAACTGGACTAAAAGGCCCTTTACTCATTTTTCCATTGGCATACAGAGAATGGTTTTCATTGTAACATATTTATGTGAAGACTGAGCTAAACAACTTTTTGATAACTTTCTGTTAAAATATTGGACTTGGAGCAGGAGAGATGACCCAGTGGTTAAGAGCACATACTGCTCTTGCAAATGTCTTGAGTTTGGTTCCCAGCACCCATGTCCTGAAGCTCACAACTGCCTTTAACTCCAGGTCCAGGGATATCTGCCTCTGACTTTTGAGGGCAATAGACTTACATGCACTCACTACCTCCATACAGTTAAACATAATAAAATAAATCTTGAAAAGAAAGTTGGCTTGAATTTAGTTGCACAACCAAGTGGACCTGGTGGTTTCCATCCTCTTGCATGGTTTTCTGTTTCTCGGTTCACTCTGTAGACCAGGCTGGCCTGAACTCACAAAGATCCTCTTGTCTCCACCTCTCAGGTGCTGTAATTAAAGACATATGTTACCATGATTAGTCATTTTTCATTAATTATTTAACGAAGTATTTTATTTTTAATTATGTGTGTGTCTCTGTGCACATGAGTGCAGGTACAATTGGAGGCCAGAAAAAGGCATCAAGTCCCCTGAAATGAAAGTTACAGATGTTATGAGCTGCTTGACATGTGCTGGCAACTGAATTCTGGTCCTCTAGAACAGAAGCAAGTGCGCTTAACTGCTGGGCCATCACTCTAGCATTCTTAGAACTCCAGTTCTGTGATGTAGTTAAAAAATCCTAAACTTCCATAGATTTCAGGATCATTTTGTATTTACAGTTGTTATTACATTTATTTATTTTATGTGTATGGGAGTGGGGCATAAGTGTGCCATGGCACATGTGTGGAGGTCAGAGGACAATTTAGAGGAGTCAGGTCTTTTCTTTTGCCATGTGGCTTCTGGAAATCAAGCCTAGGTCACTAGGCTCACAGGAAAGCACTGTCACATTCGGAGCCATCTCACCAGCCCATAGTTAAGGTTTTGTGAACTATTATTTCCATATCATTTGCCCTCTATTCTAAGTGGTTTCTCATTTTCTTATTGGTTATAGTTCATGTATATTTGTGGTCGTAGATATTAAAATCACTTATAAGGGCTAGGTGTGGTGGTACATCCTTTTAATTCTAGCACTCAAGAGACAGAGACAGACAGATCTCTGAGTTAGAGGCCAACTGATCTACAAAACAAGTTCCAGGTTGGTTAGGATTACATTGTGGGTCCCTTTCATAAAGAAAAAGGAATAGCTGTACAGGCCAGGACCCAGATATGGATGTGGTGGACTGCTTGTGCCTCTATGTAAGGCTTTTCTCAAGTCAAGTGACATAGTATGCTATGTAAATGTGTTGGTAGAATAGGTGGAGTGGCATCAGACAAGGCACATGCCCCTCTTGGCCATGACTATACACAGTATCTTCAACTACCAGTGGTTTTCTCTGGGCCACCTTCCTTTGCTTTTTACAGCAATATGTGATGATGCATGAAGTCAGTGTGCATCTTCCTTCTTAAAGAGGAGGCCATAGCATTGGAGAGCTCCCCAAGCAGTGAGATGTTCAATGTTCCCTTCCCATGACTAAGTTTATACTTCACTGGGCTTCCTGTTGAGAAGGTACTCGATGTACAAGCTGTGTGCATTGTATAAATGTTCCTCTTTCTCCAAGGCTTTGCCATTATTTTTTTTTTTGTCATTTGTTTTGATGTTCGCCATTCCAGTTGGGATGGGTAAGAATGTCAAATAATTTTTCAAGCTCTTATTGGCCATGTTTTTATTTTTATTCCATTCACTTGCCCACTTATTGGCTAGATGATTTAATTTTTCTGTATGTTTATTTTTGCATTTTTATATACTAGATATTAATCCTGTGTGATAAATAGAAGGCAAAGATTTTTTCCATTCAGTAACTAATTTCTTCACTCTAGTAATTCTCTCTCTCTCTCTCTCTCTTCCTCTCTCTCTCTCTCTCTTTTCATTTTCAGACAGGGTTCCTCTGTGTAACTATCATTCTGGCTGTCCTGATGGTGATTGTTTTCTTTGTTATGAAGACATATTTTAATTCCATGCGACTCCTTCTGTCAGTTATCTACTATTCTATTCGAATCCTTTCCAGAAAGTCCTTGCCTATGCATTTATCTTGAATTTTTTTATCGGTGTTTTACTCTAGTATGTTTAAAGTTTCAGGTCTTATTATAAGGGTTTGACTCATTTAGACATGATTTTTGTGCATGGTGGGAGATACGGATCTAGTTTCATTCTTTTATATGCTGCCATCCACTTGTTCTAGCTCTGTTGATTAAAAAGTCTGTCCAATTGCTGGTGCATGTTAGTAGTTTTATTTATTTATTTGTTTAATTTTTGAGACATGATCTTATGTAGGCTAGACTGGCCTTGAGCTTGTTATAAGGCTAGCTTTGGACTTCTGATCCTCCTGCCTCTACCTTAGAAATGCTACCATTACAGACATGTGCCACCACAACAGATCTGGAAGTATGTTTTTGACACCATGGTTGAAAATTAGGTGTCTATAGCTCCCTTCACTCCTTTTCCAATTCATAGAATCCTATTCCTTGATTACTGCTATTATACACATATAAATGCACAAACAGATAATAAAATCTGAGGTGTCCTTTTAGTGTTACTTACATTTGTATGCTTTCAGGGCTGACCACTTAGTACTGGGCAATCAATTAGGGGCTCAATCCTTGGAAAGACTAATAGTCTCTCTCTCTCAGCAGTCATTAGTTGCTTGTAGTTCTTTTCCTAAGGGTTGAATCCCATGAGATACACGGTGAGACCCTGTCTCCAAAAGCAACAAAAAGAACTTACTTAATTGCATCACAAAGGTTTCTGTAAATGGTACTTTCATTTGAGTCTAGGAGTTTTTTAAATTTCTTCTTGACTTTTTAGTGACCCACTGCTGATTCAAGAATGTATTCAGTCTTCATGTATTTCTTTAGTTTCTGTACTGTTTTGTAGCTGGAGGTTTCTCATCCCACAGCTGGGCCTGCAACTGCTTTTAAAATAACCACTCAGAGGTTTAATATTAATTACATACTATTTGGCCTGTTAGCTCAGGCTTATTATTAACTAGTTCTTACAACTTAAATTAACCCATTTATATTATTATTTATTTTACCATGAGGCTCATGGCTTATACCTCACATCTTGTTTCTCTGGTGACTGCTTATGTCCCCTGACTCCACCTTCTTTCTCCTCCTCTCTCTCTGCTTGAATTTTCTGCCTAGCTATATTCTCCCCTGCCATAGTCCAAAGCAGCTTCTTTATTAACCAATGGTAATAAATCATATTCACAGCACACAGAAAGGCATACCACATCACTGTTTTTTTTGCTATTTATTTCTAGTTTTTTTCACCATGCTCTGATAAAACAGAATAAAATATTTTAGTTCTTTTGTATTTGTTAAAAGTTGTGTTGTGGCATATAATGTTAGCTTATTTTAGAGGAGGTTTCATGACCTGTTCAGAAGAATATATGTTCTCTATTTATTGTATATATCTGTTAAGTTCATGTGAACTATGCTATAGTTTAACTCAGAAGCTTCTTTTTTTCATTTGTAGTTTGAGTGATATATCTAAAATATATGAAGCACTTCTTAGATTTGAATGTCATATTTTTACACTGAGGCCATGTTAACATCTGTATTCCTCCAATTTTTGTGTATGTGTAGCTAAAGTGAACACTCTATTTGGTTTTTTATTGAGACTCATTTTATATTTTATCCACACATACCCCCTAATTTGAGACTAAAATGTGTTACTTGTCTAATTTTTTCACTTTTATACTATTTTAGACATAATTGACAACAGTGGCAAATGGAAGTTTATGATTATTATATTTGGGTGAATATTTTGATGTCAGTGGAATTCAGAAACCCTAATTCTGTCTGTTTAAATACAAATTTCAACACTTCATTCAAGCAGGAGAGCAGGCCTAACTCCAGAAGTCTTGCCAGGATATTAAATTTTAAGTCAAGGGAGAATGTTCCATCCACGCATACACCCATATTCATTCTTCCCATATCCAGCCTCCTAAGATCCATCCCCAGCTTTCTTTTCTTCTTCTCTCTACAAATACAGATACATTGAGTTGATGTGGGAAGTCCTGTATATGTGTTGCTTTTATTGGCTAACGAGTGGCCTCTGCCAACATCAAGTTTTATAAATAGTCAATGGATAATTTTTAAAGATTCATTTGGGGCCTGGAGAGATGGCCAAGTGTTTAAAATCACTTGCTCTTTCTTAAAGGGATTTATTATTACTCTTTTTATTCGTGAATAAAAAGAGTAATAATAAATCTTTTAAAATAAATGCAAATAAAATTAATCAAAGAAAAAGTCTAATTTTGTTCACCACCTCACAGATTTAGTATATACTCAAAGGCAAACCTGTACAGTGTGATTCTTGAGGTTATATTCAGTGCGTGAGTGTGTACTTTATAATAAAATGTTCCGATTTCTTCCTTTGTCTCATCATACAGTTCTTTCGTTCACTGTGACAAGAATTTCTTCTGGTTTCTCTACCCTGAGGGTGTATTTTACAGGATCACTTCTGATCTTGCTGTCTTACTTTGACTAAAACAGGCCCTGAGGTAAGTATCTGAGAGGAAAAGTTTTCTCTCGTAGGTAATCCCAGGAAGCGATGGAGGGAAGTTAGACAGGGGAAAAAAAGAAAACAATACAACTTCTGTTAATGAGGAGGTTAGTGCTGTGGGCAAGTGGCATTCAGCTCCACCGGGATCTCAGGAAGACTAAATAGAAAAAACATGCCTTAGAGTCTTCCACCTAATAAGCAAGAAAGCCAGAGTAGCTTCCTTTTATTCACACTGTTATTTCTTTTGTTGTTGGTTATTTTGGCGGGGGGGGGGGGGGGGGAGGAGCGGTGTTCGAGACAGGGCTTTTCTGTATTAACAGCTGTAGCTGTCCTGGAACTCACTGTAGACCAGGGTAGTTTGAACTCAAAATTCACCTGCCTCCCCCTCCCAAGCGATGGGATTAAAGGCACGGACCACCACCGCCAGGTTCACGCCAGTGCGTTCTTAGAGGAAAAGTCCTTAGGCACACATGTTGAGGGCTTGGTTCCCAGTGGGTGGTGCGACTATGGAAAGCTCTGGAAATGCTAGCAGGCAGAGGCTGGCCAGAGCTGGCGAGTCACTAAAGGTGAATTTTAGGAGGCTGTATCTTGTCTCTGGTTCCTTCCTCTCCTTTTCTGTTTGGTTACTGTGAGGTGACCAGGGTTAACCTCCCCTGCCCTTCCCACCCTACCGCTCTGCTCACCACAACCCATAAACAAGGGAACACACAACTGTGGACTGGAGCCTCTGAAAGCATGAAGCAAAATACAGGTTTCCTGCTTTTAGGTTTATTCAGCCAGGTACTTCGTCATGGCCTTCCTTCCTTCCTTCCTTCCTTCCTTCCTTCCTTCCTTCTTTCCTTCCTTCCTTTCTTTTTTGAGACAGGGTTTCCCACTGTAGCCCTGACTGTCCTGGAACTAGCTCTGTAGACAGGGTAGCCTCGAACTCACAGAGCTCTGCCTGCCTCTGCCTTCCAAGTGCTGGGATTAAAGGCGTATGGCACTACTGCCCCCGCCCGATTTTTTTTTTTTAACAATAAAGCACCATCCGCATTGATTAAGGGATGCTCCTGGTTCCCATAACTCCTTGACGCATCTCTATTCCATCTTACAGTTTGGTGAAACGCTTCTGTGGACAGGAAGTTCTTAGGCAGAGGGGCAGGGGTACTTGTAGTAAGAAACTGTATAGTAGAGAACAACGGATTGCTGCGGCACACAGGGAGAAGCAACGGCAGAGGGCTGCCTTCAGGCCTATGAAAGAGTGTAACATGACGGGGGCCGGCTTGTTGGGGCTTCTGTCCCGCCCGGTACCCCAACAGCTGGCAAATCCCAAAGAGAAATTACACACAGGACTCCATAAGGTTATAAACTGATTGGCCCATTAGGTCAGGCTTCTTGTTAACTCTTATACCTTATGTTACCCCATTATTCTTATCTATGTTAGCCACATGGGCTCAGTACCTTTCTCAGTGTGACAGCTTACATGTTGCCTCTTCAGTGGTCTGGACAGGAATGACTAAGGGAGTTTTCTCCTCCCTAGCCTTATCCTATTCTCATTGCCCCGCCTCTACTTCCTGTCTGGTTGACCCACCTATACTTCCTGCCTGGCCAATCAGCGTTTTATTAAAATACATGATTGACAGAATACAGATAATTCTCCCGCACCAAAAGAGAATGAACATTTCCTTAATATATTGTCTCCCTCCCTTTCTGGTTGAGGTAGGGTAACAGGCGACTGGGCAATGGTTGGCAAAAAGCATCAAGATGGAATGTTTCCTCCTTAGAGATCAGACATTTCCTCTTTAGATTTGGAGCTAGTAGATTTGATAGTAAAGTCCATAAAACCTGTACCTGGTAGAGAACTACCTCCCATATGAATGGGAGCAAGGCAGAAGGGGAGAAAGAAAAATTCCATTCCCAACATATAGACCTTGCGTGCCTATGGCTGAGTCTCAGTAATATTCTCTCACAGCTCCTGGTGCCTCTACCTTACTGCTCTGAGATGCTTTTGTCTGTAAGTACAGAATACCTAAGTACAGTGGCATTAAAATAAGGGTTTGTGTGGTTATTTTCTCACCAACAGGAAGGCTGAAGGACACGAGCTGCTGGCACTTGCGTAACAGCTCAGCAAGGTCAGGGATGATGGCTTTGCAGCCTCTTGGCCTTTCTCTCAATGTCACTAGGTCTACATTCAAGGCAAGGATAAAGGAGAGAAAAGAGAGTTCCTGGATACGGAAAGCAAATGTGTATCCAAAGAAGCCGTGAATTAGTTTCTTCCAGAAAATTATCAGTAGATCACAAATTTAGTGGCTTCAAGAAATACAAACTTAACATCAATATCTTACAGTTTGGGACATCAGAAGTCCAAAGTGGGATCACTGGGCTAAAATTCGTGTCACCAGGGCCAAGTTCCTTCTGGAAACTGTAGGAAAGAAAATGTCTCTTTGTTTGGAAAGTCATATTCTTGGCTGATAGTTCCTTTTTATCTTTACTGCCAATGACTACACCACTCTGATACCTCTCTCTTTCTCTCTCTCTCTCTCTCTCTCTCTCTCTCTCTCTCTCTCTGTGTGTGTGTGTGTGTGTGTGTGTGTGTGTGTTACAGAGACTGGAACCCAGTGCTTCATGCACATGCTTTACTACTGAGGCTCTGAGACCCTCACTGCTGTTTTTGCAAGCATGCATTCTTTCCTGATTCTGCAGCCCTCCATCTTCCACATTTAAAGACCCTGGTATTCTTCTTTCATTGTATTTGCAACCATAGTTTTCCTTTGCCATGTAATCTAATTTATTCACAGATTCTCAGGATAAGCATGTGGGAATTTAGTGGGGGACATCCATTATATCAACTATTACAACCCACTAAGATCTCATTAGCCAATAGTCAAGCTAGAAAGAACCCAGGCAAAATAGGATTGGGAGGGTGCATTGACTCAGCATAACAATGCCTGTTAACCTTGATGTAATTCTCTCAGCTTGTCGTTTTTTTTTCTTGTATGGTTTTACCCCCGAGTTATATAGTCCATGAGAAAAGGAATAATGTCTTATTTATCATTGTTTTCAACATGTGACCTAGTACTCAGCACACAGCACATTTTAGTGCACATAGGCATGCATGATGAAGTACACATGCCCACAAAGTGTGCATCCTTATTAAGGACATTTGGGGTCAGGCAAGTACTGAGCCAGGCATTGTGGCTCATGCCTTTAGTCCCAGGACTCAGAAGGCAGAGGCAGGTGGATCTCTGTGAATTCGAGGTCTTGAACAAAACAACAATAAAAACCAAACCCAACAAAACCAAAAACCAACAAAAGAAATGGAAACAATTTAACTCTTCATATGGAGTAAATGGATAAACAACTGAATTTTTCGCAAATGAATCCATGTACATTTTATCCAATGGAATACCCTTCAGCCTTTTTAAACGGTGAGGCAGCTCTTAAGTGTAATCACATGAATATTCATGATTTATCATCAAGGGACACTGCAAGCTGCAGAACAACATGTGTTGTGTGTCCTTATTTATGTTGTAGAAAATAAATTGCAATTTATTGTCTCGAGGGGAAAAAAAGAACACAAAGATACCAACTTCTTGGTTTGGAAACCTAGGTGCGGTAGCACCACCTGTGATCCCAGCAGTCAGGAAGCAGAAACAGGATAACCCAGATTTCAAGGCTAACCTTACTAGGTAGCTAGTTCAAGGAAAGCCTGTTGCCAAAAGAAGCATAACAACAAAAAATAATTTTTAGGACCAGCCAGATGGCTCAGCAGGTAAAGGTGCTCCACCAAATCTGACCGCCTGAGTTCAGTCCATGGGATCCACATGGTGAATGCAGACAGCCAACTTTCAAACGTTGTCCCATGACGTCTACAACATATTCACATACACTCTTCATCCTCCAAAATAAGCACCTGTAAAAGAAAAAAGAACCTAATTCTTGGTTTTGAAGTATTCCAGAAACACATACCATATTCTTCTCATGTCTTTGCACTGACTTTTCTTCCTTTCTGTAATACTTTTCCAGCAATGTATTAAGATATTAATGTATCTTGTAGAAAAAGACAAGATCTCCTGAGTAAATTGGGAGCATAGGGACCTTGGGGGAAGGCTGAAGGGGCGAGGGGAGAGGCAGGGAGGGGAACAGAGAAAAATGTAGAGCTCAATAAAAATCAGTTTCAAAAAACCAAAAATATTAATGTATCTCCAACACAGAAAAAATAGAGGAAATGTTCTCTGTTCATTAAGGTCTCTGTGTAATGTCTTCATAGAGCTACCGGACTTGATTGACGTAGCAGGCTCTGTCACTCTCTCATCCTCATGCTCCACTCTATTTTCATGACATTCCATGTCCATTTGTCTGTCCCATCCCTTGAGGCTGTGGATCTAGGTTGTACATTTAACCTGGTGATTGTGATCTGGGCCACTAAACTGCCTCAGTTTTGGAACCATTTCTAACACGTAGTTAGAACAGTAGTTCTCAAAACATGGTCTCCAGGCCAACAGCATCAGCATCATCTGGGAACTTGTTAGAAATGCAAATTATCTAAGCCCCACCCAGAACAACTAAGTTTAAAGCCCTGGGAATTGGGCCCAGCAGGCGGTGTTTAACAAGCCCTCCAGGGATTGTGATACCTTGTTGTTTTTTTTTTTTTTCAAGTCAGCACTTCTCCAGTTTTCTTCTTAGGTATCTTTCCCAAGAGAGAACATGGCAATTGTCTCACCTATTCTCTCCTCCACGATGCACGTTTTCTTCTATAAGATTTATTTTTCTTTATGTATGTTTATGTGAACTTCGCGTATGTGAGTGCCTGAAGCCAGGAGGAGTCATATCCCCTGGAGCTGGCGTTGTGGCTGCTGGGAACTGACAGCTAACGTCCTCTGCAAGAAAGTAGTACAAGCTCTTACTGAGTCATCTCTCCAGCCCCCAGGCTTCACCTTTACACGGGTGATATAGCTGTTGTTGCATTCCCAACAAACCAGCAGCAGAGAACAGCACTGAACTCCTGATAAAGTATCAGTGACTGAGGATATCCAATTGTTAGATTTCAGCATCTCCTCAATCTCCTAAGGAGAAGGGGGATATGGGCTTCTTATGTACATCTGCTCTGAACCTGCCTTCCCCTTCAATTCTATTCTTGAGGTTCTTGACATGGCTCTCCCTTGAGCCGCCAGTGCCAATATTGGTATACATTGTTCTTTTCCTAAGTGTCTCCCTCTACTAATTACTGCCCATTAAAAGCTGTTTTAAAAAGAATGTAATTTGTGGTAATAGTAGTGGTAGTGTGTGTGTGTGTGTGTGTGTGTGTGTGTGTGTGTGTGTGTGTGTAAGGGGGCCTGAGGACTCCAGAAGAAGGTATCATATCACCAGGCAGCTTTAAACCACCTGACATGGGTGCTGGGAACCAAATTCAGGTTTTCTGGAAGAACAATAAATGTTCTTTATTGGTAAGCCATCTCCTCAGCCTTGAAAACCTCTTTTTAATAAATTCTGACTTTGTTTTTTTTTTTAAAAAAATCTGTGCTATAGGATGACCAACTATCTTCATTTTCCCAAATTGTAAGGCTTTCCTAGGTTGCAGTATTTTCTGTTTTTATAAAGAAAAATTACTTTATTGTAATGAACTCACAAATAAAACATACTAATATAGCACTCAAATGCTTGTCCAGTTGATCATCCTCTTAGGAGACCACTGTATCAAGAAATATATTGGTGAGGGGCTAGAGATGTAGTTTACTGATAGAGTACTTGTATAGAACAAGCAAAGTTTGATCAACGCACACACACCACCACCACCACCACCACCACCACCACCACCATAACAACAACAATCAAAGCAAAAACCACCAGGAAAGACTAAGCATTGGGGTTGTGGAAGTAACAAACCTCTTTCTGATTAGATGTGAGGACTATTTACCTGAGGAACTGGATATCAGTTACTGTAATTCTGACCAAAATCCTGTGACTTGGGGAATCATAGTACATAAGAGAGAACCTGCTGTTGTTGTTAAACAATGGTCATACTGTCAAAATAGCTAAAATATTTTAGACCCACAGATTTGTATTGCTTTAATATGAGAATATGGTCAGTGTTTCCTTTTGCCCTTTAGCTGGAGGTTTGCTATCTTTCTGGTGACTTCCACTATCTGGTTGTCCTCTGACATTGTCCTTGATAGTCCAGGGCCAGAGTAACTGAACAGGAATCCATAATGTTCCAGTGGATCCATCTGCAACAACAAATGCATAGCCCTCCTCCCATGATAAACATTTTAATTTTGCTGAAACTGCACTGGAACTACCAAGTGCAGCTCTTGAGACCAGGAAAGAATTGGGTGAAGTCCTTCCTTTTCCCTGCAATGCCTTAGATTGTCTAGGTTGTAAATTCAGCCTTTTCATAGGCTTTTCAAAATCCTCGTGAGGAAGTGGAGAGGATTCAAGATTAGACTGATTATCAAATTCCTCACCCAGTGCTTCAGGGTCATTTTCAGGCGATGGCGGTTCCGCAGCTAATGGGGGCTCCAGTAGGGGAGTTTGTCCATGCGTTTTCAGTGGCGTTGTGCTTACTTTTGATTTTGCCTGAATGGGGAACATCTTCTTTGCCTCTTTTACCAGTTTTAAGGGTTGATTTTTCCAATTTACATTCATTTAGCCATTTCTTCCTTGTAATTAATAGCCTCCTTATCTTCCTTGAGTATTCCACTAGTAGTCTGAATCAATGCCCAAGCAACCCAAAACTGAATGGTGAAATTTTCCTCTTGTTTTTACGCATTTGCAATATTTTTTGAACTCTGTCCTGTACTTCTTCATCTAAAGTTCCTTCTTCTGGAAACCAGGGATTATAATAAACAACTTGCAATCAATCTAAGAGTTATGATTTTGATACTCGTGCTCCTTCTTTCTTTAAAACCTGATGCACAAGCTCGACACAAGGTGAAGCCTTCCCTGGTCTCTGCCCCATTGTTCTCGTCACCTCTACTCTCTTATCTCATAGGCTACTTCAGGGCCTTGATTTTGGGGCCACTTGTTTACCACGCTAGAGGTGGTGGGACCTGAGTAAAATGTACAATCACAAAGGTAAACCACACACCGCAGACAAGGCACACATGGCAGACAAGCTGCCTGCGGCAGAAACATGTTTCTCCATAGAGGAATAGAAACAAATAACAACAGCCAGTTGTAATGAATAATCTGAAGTAAACTCACTCCTCCCCACTACAGCTGAGAGGGGGCATGAAAACACATTCCAAGAACAATTTCACGGTTTTGAAGAAACTGAGGTCACAAGAGTATTGCCTTATTGGAAGACTTGTCTTGTTTTCTTGGCATTTTTTTCTCACAAGCTCTCAGAATTCTCCTCATACGGTGGGCCATGTTCTGATGGGTAGTAGTTAATGGGGAGACTTAAAGCAGGTCAGTATGCTGAGTGTAAGTAACTGAGTGCTCAGCTGTGGTTGAATCCTCTGTAGCACTCTCTTCCCAGCTAAGGAAGGGACATTGTGTAAGAGAGGATAGAAAGAGTGGATAGGGAGGAGAGTTTTTCTGGGGCCCTACAGTCAGCTCTGTCCCTTCAGCTGGCTCCCAAATAACCACACTGAGACTTAATATTAGTTATAAATGCTCAGCCGATCAACCCTCTGCATGTGGAGGTATCTTTTCTCAGCACCTACCTAACCTCTCCCTGCCTAGCTATTGGCCAGTCAGCTCTTTTATTAATCCAATCAGAAGGTGCCTTGGCAAAGATACGTCTTCACAGTATACAGAATGATTATTCCCAGTGCTTGTGAGGTAGGCGGATCTCTGTAAGTTCGAGGTCAGCCTGACCTACAAGAGCTAGTTCCAGAACAGCTAGGGCTGTTACACAGAGGAAACCTATCTTGAAAAACAAAACAAAGGAAAAGATTATTCCATAACATTGTACACAGCAACTCACTGCAGCTATGTTTACTTGAATAAGACCTGGACGAGATCATGCCAGTCAGAATTTCAACATGGTTTGGGGAGGGGCCCTAAAGACTCCATACTTATCTCAGGAGTTACCAACAGTTAAAGGCCTGTGTAACCAAGCCCCTTTTTGGCAAAAGAAATGAGATATTCTTTAAAAATTCATCATTGTTAAGAGTAGCATCCGCATTATTGAAAAGTTGCATAAAATACCATTTGTAAGCTGGAGATGATGGTGGGAGTTACCATGGTGAATCTAGGCACCCTGATTTCAATAGAAACCATAGGGCCCTAAAGGATATAGTCTAGGTGATAACACTTAAGTATCAGAACTGAAGTTGGCACAATGAGCATAATCAAGACCAGGGATAGGGTGAAGACAAGAGGATGTTCTAAAAACTGTAGTGGTTGACTGTGGAATTTTCAGGAGGTTATTTCATGCCACGTAGATGCTGACTTGGTACTTGGCAGACTTCTAGACACTGTTACCAGAGCTGCTAAGCCAATTTACAGCTGTGGGATCTCTACATGAGAACAGAAACTGAATGTCTTTGAAAAAGAACCCTACTGCTATGCTATCATATACACATGTGTGCTACAAACCCTGCAGGCCTTCCTCATATTCGGACCTATTGTCATTTAATAGCTAAGCATGGTCAGGGAAAAAGAAACACCTTCCTTCTCAGAGTTATCAGATCCTGTCATTGAATTGATACTGACTCTTCTTTATTTTTTCTTATTGCTATTTGTGAGTTTTTGATACAAGGTTCTACTATATAGCCCAAGCTGCTCAGGGTCCACTATGTAGCCCAAGTTGAGCTTTATCTTGTCAAAACCCCACCATAGTCTACCAACTACTGGGATTATAAACATGTACCATCATGCCTGTTTCAAAGCTAAATCTTGGATACTTAGTATGACCCTTTGTTTTTTTCATTGAGTGGCATCAACTGAAGTCACCTCCCCAAATCCCTGCCTACATTATACAATCTACAAGGATGATTGATTGATGACACTTTGATGTTTGTAGGGAGTTGGGGTATTTATTCCTAGAGCCAAATCTAAGACTTGATCCCCTAAATAGCCATGAGTTACCTACCTATGAGTGTGACCTAACATCCTTGTAAATAGGTTTTGGAGTATAATATCATATCCCTTAGTTTCTACCAGTCCAAAGGCTAAGAATATTATCACATAACATCTAAGACCTACATCAGATTACTGTTTTGTTGTAACTGATCTCCCTGATGTTTCCAGCAGCGTATTTGAAAAATGTCCTGAGTTATGATTTTCTTTGGCATGTGACTATAAATCTTCATGAAACTGTTACCATGTTGGAAGATGGTATTTGGTACATATAAAGTCTATGTTCCAAGGCCATGGGCACTCTCATATTTGACTTTAGGATAAACAATCTCATTTTCTTTGTTTGATTTTTGCAATACCCATTAAAACATCTTTATTAAATATTTAAAAATTATTTATCTATTCTTAGTTCTTGTGCATTGGTGTTTTGCCTGCATGTATGTCTTTGCGAGGGTGTCAGATCCCCTGGAACTGGAGTTACAGATAGTTATGAACTGCCATGCAGGTGCTGGGAATCGAACCGAGGTTCTCTAGAAGAGCATCCAGTGCTCTTAACTGCTGAGCCATCTCTCCAGTTCCTATAATAAACAATTTCATATCCCATTTGAACTGAGGGCTGTGATTGTTCTGCTTCTGTAATGGGGACATAGGAAACGAAGCCTTGGTTTTATCATTTTCACTGCCAACTTGCACCCATCTCAACAGAATCACCACACGTCATTTTTCTGACACACTGACCCTTCGAAAGAGAGTTTTATAGAGATAATCACTTCTGCAACTTTTCCTCACCCTCCTTTCATCCTTGAAACTGAATCAGTGCTGGATCCCAGGAGCAATCAAAATGAGGAGACACACAACCAAGAACTTAAACCACAGAAATATGATGACTTCAACCACAATCTCTCCCCTTTATCTTGCTTCATCTATGGAAAAGGGTGTAAGATTTTGATGGATGATTATGGATTATTGTTAGTTGATCAGGTGCTTGAAGATGGACACTAAAATGAAATCCCACACTAGCTCAGAATTGAGTATAATAAAGGGTTATTTATTTAGGGGCAGACTCACAGATCACAGTCCTGTGCTCAAACAGGGAATAGCAACTGAATCCAGCAGCCAGAAGACAGGGCAACCACAAGCTTTATATTGGCATTTATAGTGTAAGAGGCCACGCTCAAGTGGGTTGATAACTTAAAGGCTACTGGCTGAAGGATTTCCTATAGCACTTCCCCCTTTTGTTTAAATAAGACAGTTCTAAGCCTAATATAATATTATATATAATAAAAACAATTATCAAGTATAAAAATTAGAATTACAACAAGCATAAACAATATCAAGCAAGAAACGTGATAAATGTTTCAATAATTATCTTATCCTAAGGAGTCTAAGTATTACATTATAAATAACTTGGCCAAGTCATGGGAGGAAAGTAACTACAACTATCTAGTCTTCAACCCCATCGAAGACACGAGAAGAGAAATAATATTACTTGAGTAAGCAGGAAATACAATCAAGCAACTTCTAAAATACGCAACAAATGACAGAGACAACTGGCTACCTGGGCAATCACCCAATCTCATTTGCAATGTTGGAGCAACCAACTTTGGCTAACGCCTAGAGTAACTGACAGATCATTTTCAGAGAGAGGAAAAATTTTCAAAACTGTCTTAGCCTGTATTGGATAGATTTGACAGTCTTTTTTCTTGTATCCTGCTTGTCCTATAAATGTTTGTTTACATTTAAAGGAGGATATGATATAGAGATGAATGTGTTGCTTTTATTGGTTAATGAATAAAGAAGCTGCTCATGGCCAATGGATTAACAGAATATAGCCTGTAACATGGAGGGGTGTGCTTGTTGGTGTTTCCTATCCTACCCAGTTCCCCACAGCCGTTTAGCCCCAAATAAAATCACACAGAGATCTCTATAAGTTATAAAGCTGATTGGCCCATTAGCTCTAGCCTCTTATTAGCTCTTGTAGCTTATATTAACCCATTATTCTGATCTATTTCAGCCACATGACTCAGTACCTTTTTCAGTGGGGCAGCTTACATCCTGTTGCTTTGGTGATCTGGGCAGGAGTGGGAGGAATCAGCTTCCTCCTTCCCAGAATTCTCCTGTTCTCATTGCATCATTCTACTTCCTGTCTGGTTTTCCTGCCTATACTACCTGCCTGGCCAATCAGCATTTATTTAAAACATGATTAACAGATTACAGACAATTCTCCCACACCACTTCCCTCTCTTTAAAAAAAAAGGAAAATATCCATAGTCCATTTTTTTGTGGGGGGGAATGTGGGTGTAGTATTCCAGGCTACTTCCAGCTGGTTGGGGTGCTGATAATCTTATGGGGACCTAAAGAAAATTTAGAGTTATGATCAAGTACTAACTGAAGTATCCTGTGAGTCTTATCATCTCAGTCAGCAGTCTTGAATCTGTTCTGGATGAAGAACTCAGACATCTGGGCCATCTGTTCCTGCTAGAGATTTCCCAGGTGGTCTTCCTTGATCAAAGCCAATTTTTCTTAACTCTGAATAAATCTAGAGCCTCTCATTTTCTGTGGAAACAAAAGCAAAATCTCTTCCCCAAAGTAACATAACTTTTGACTTCAATTTTGAAGTCAAGGTATTTTCAAATTACCGATCTTGGATTAATTCTGCAGCATTTAAAAGCAAATATTTTTTAGCAGCTTTTACTCCTTCCTCAGCATTCAAACAATTTAAAGAGAGCATAATAACATACAGTATCCAGATTCTCTGTGTATTTTCCATCTTTACGTGGCTTTATTTTAACCTCTATTTCTTTTATTTTTACTTTTAACTTTTGGCTTTTTGAGACAGGTTCTCTGTGTATCTTTGTCCTGGAATTCCCTCTGTAAACCAGGCTATCCTTGAACTCATAGAGATCCGTCTGTCTCTGCCTCCCAGGCAAATTCTACTGGCCTGCACCACCACAACCAGCTACTCTTTCTTTCTTTCTTTCTTTCTTTCTTTCTTTCTTTCTTTCTTTCTTTCTTTCTTTCTTCTGAGAACTTTAAACTTTAGCCTGTATATATGTTTAATACAGTGTAAACCATTTAGAGGTTTTCTTTCACTATGAAGGCTCTCTTTACTGTATATCTCTCTTTTTCTGACGACATGGGTCTTTAATTTGCTAAGGAATATGGAGAAGTTTTTTGCCATAGCTCTATAGTGTTTTAAGGTCCTTGCCAGGAAGCAAGCTGCAACAGTGTGTCCATAAACAACACTGAACAGCTCCTATGGCATTTCAAGGTCCTTGCCAGGAAGCAAGCTACAACAGTGTATCCATAGTCAAGACTGCCTGCTTGAAAAAGTCAGAGCTTTCCCTGGCAGGACGACCCAGAAAGCCGGCATTTTAAAACAGGGCAGCTTTTTTCCTGCTACGGCTAAAAACCAAAATGCTTTACTCTAGACTTTCCCAAACTTTCTCAGGCTTTCTGTGGATGCAGTTATCCACGTGGGCACCATTGTGTAACATGGAGGGGTTTGCTTCTTGGGGTTTTCTGTCCTGCCCAGTTCCCCACAGCCACTTAGCCCCCAAATAAAATCACACAGAGATCTCTATAAGTTATAAAGCTGATTGGCCCATTAGCTCTAGCCTCTTATTAGCTCTTGTAGCTTATATTAACCCATTATTCTGATCTATTTTAGCCACATGGCTCAGTACCTTTTTCAGTGGGACAGCTTACATCCTGCTGCTTTGGTGATCTGGGTAGGAGTCGGAGGAATCAGCTTCCTCCTTCCCAGAATTTTTCTGTTCTCATTGCATCATTTCTACTTCCTGTCTGGTTTTCCCGCCTATTCTATCTGCCTGGCCAATCAGCATTTATTTAAAACATGATTAACAGATTACAGACAATTCTCCCACACCAATAGCCAGGCTGGAAGAGAGAGAGAGAGAGAGAGAGAGAGAGAGAGAGAGAGAGAGAGAGAGAGAGAGAGAAGCCAGAGTCAGGGAGACACCAGAGGGGAAAGACACTAGCTGCCAGCTGGAAACTTTCTGATAGGCCATTGGCCTCGAGGTAAAATATAGAATAATGGAAATGGGTTAATTCTAGATGTAAGAGCTAGCTAGCAATACACTTAAGTGATTGGCCAGGCAGTGATTTAAATAATATAGTTTCTGTGTGATTATTTTGGGAATCTGTGTGGCCAGGAAATGAACAAGCCTCCTCTTACTACAGATGCTGGTGTTCCTGATTGAAACTGTGATTCCCAAGCTAATGTCTTATTTGTATTTTAGAAACTTATTTCTTTTTTGAGATAGGATCTCATTATATAACACTAGCTGGTCTAGAACTCACTATGTAGACCAGGCTGGCTTTGGACTTACAGCTATCTACTAAACCCTGCCACCTGACTGCTAGGATTTATGGAGTGTGCTATTACACCTAGTCTTAAATATTTTTATTTATGTGTATACACGTGTGTGTGTGTGTGTGTGTGTGTGTGTGTCCACGTGGACACCCTTGGCGGCCAAAAGAGAGCATTAGATTATTTGAAGCTGGTTGTGAGCTCTTTAACATGTATCCTAGCAACGAAACCCAGGTGTTCTGCAAAAGCAGCAAGTGTTCTTAAGCACTGAACCATCTCTCTAGCCTCCCAAGGTTATATCTTTACTGAAGAAAATAAACACAGCTTTTGGTATATGTTGCCTTAGCAACTATTATCAAAAACGACTTGCCTTCCTGGATGTGGAGCTATGAAATAGAGAATAAAAAAAAGGTTGGGGCTGGAGAAATGACAAAGAGGTTGAGTATTCACTGCGCTTACAGCATATGGAGCTTCAATTCCAGGCACCTACTTGGTGGGTCACAACCGTTTGTCACAGTTTCAGGGGACTGATGCCTTCTTCTGAAGTCCACAACACCAACAATGCACTCATCTGGCGCCTGTACATCTATGCAGGCGAAACACCCATACACATAAGATAAAATCTAAAAAACAATAAAAATGAAGGTAAAAATGTTTACCCTTGTTCTCTAACCTCAGTATTATCTACTGCCATAATCTATTCCAGAAAAAAGCTGGTTATCTTTTTTTTTAATCCCACAGACATGATGGTGACATTATTCTAATAATTATACCGAACAGGAAGAAATAGATACTTTATCCACACAGGAAAGAAGATAAGCCCCCGTGAAAGGTCAAGTGTCTGTTACATGAATGTTTCTAGATAGTTCAGCCATTCGGAGTATGCTAAGACATGTCCTTTTAAAAACTCCATTCAAGGGTTTAGTACTTTGCTTGGCAGAATGCTTGTCCAGCATGATTGAGGCTCTGGATTCAGATCAAAGCACCACAGAAACTCAGCGTGTTGGTGCTCACCTAGAATCCTAGCACTTGGGAGATAAAGACAGTGGCATCAGAAGTTCAGAGGCAATCTCAGTGCCATAGAAAGATTGAGGGCAGCCTGGGAAACATGTGGCCTGTCTCAAGTATGAATAAAGAAATGAATAAACTCCCTAAAGTCGTTTTCTTGTGCATCAACCACTGCAAATAAATCCATCTTCAGTAGCCTCTAGGGTTTAGAAGGTAATGTATATGTATTATATTTAGGTACATTACTTTGACCCACTTACGGGGTAAACTGTTGGACGGCCAGTTTTGAGTGCTATCTGAAGAGATGGCTCAGCAATAAATCTAGACTGCAGTGCATACAGTTCTGTTCCTTGGGCCTCATGACTCAGCAAACTCACACAATTAATATATGAAAATACAAAAAGAGAAAAATACCCTAAAACTCCCAAATCCTCCAAAGTTACGAGTTTGATTATCTACTTTGGAGGAAAAAGAAACAAACTAGCCTGATGTCCCAGCTAGACTCACACCCCAGCACTTGAGAGGCAGAGAGGTTATCTTTGTGTTCCAGAACAGCCTGGACTACACGAGGAGTCCCAGTACAGCCGGGAATACACAGAGAGATCCAGTACAGCCAGGACTACGCAGAGAAATTAGTTTAAAAACAAAAGAGGGAGAGAGGGAAGAAGGAAGGAAAGGTAGATTACACTTATTCATGTGCAGAGACTAACAAGGTAGCAGCTGAAGAATGGGGCAAAACAAGATAGGAATTTGATGATAAGGAGACCCAGTAGAGACACGTGTGGACAGACCTCTAGAATGGGCTCCACTGTGAAGATAACATTGTCTCCAAAGTGTATCTGCTGTAGAAGAGGTCCCGTGAGCTAATAACCTATTTGAAAGAGGTTAGCGGACCTGTTTCCTTAGCTACCCTAGTGCTTGCTCAGGAGGCACAGGAATAAATGCTAGAGACAGTTGAAGTAGGTTCCCTGGACTCAATAGTAGCTTTTCCCTTACTGGAGCTGATCTGTCCACGGCCACTGTTAATTAGGCAGTCTGATTATCAGCGGAGACCAAACACTGAAATGCCAGAATGGCTCCACTCTTCAGGGGCAGCAGGTAGGCAGTCTCCTAGTGGAAGGCTGGTTATACTAGAAATCTTCCATCATATGATAGGTTCTAAACATCTTCACAGGATTAGAAACATGCTTTGAATGCGCATTTGCTTCCCACGTTAGTAATGCTTGATCTGGCACCATCCTGTGGACTCACAGGATAGTCTATCCATCACCATGGCAGTTCTTTCTAATGTTGACATTGTCGATTCATTTTTAGGATGGAGGACACATTGTGATCAGCCAAACCCCCATGGAATCTATTGGTTTCTAACAAGCATTCTATCAACCAGGAAAATGTGGCTCAAAAGAATGGTGAAATTTCCTGCTGGAAGCAAAGTTATGGCACCAAAACGGCAACTAGCAGGGTGTGGGGGCACAAGCCTTTAGTCCCAGCACTTGGGAGGCAAAAGCAGGCGGATCTCTGTGAGTTTGAGGCCAGCCTGGTCTACAGAGTGGGTTCTGGGACAGCCAGGGCTACACAGAGAAACCCTGTCTCGAACTCACCCCACCAAAAAAGAATAAAGTAACTAGCAAGTTTAGAATATTTTCCTAAAGAACATTGGAAAAACTTTTAATATCTACCATTAATTTTAATTTTTGTTCATGTGTATGCATATGTGTCATATATGCAGGTGCCAACATAACCCAGAACAGGGTATCTGATTCCCTGGAGCTGAAGTCACAGGTGGCTGTGAGCCACCATATATGAGTCCTGGGAACCAAACGGAACCTCTAGAAGAGCAGCAAGGGCTTTTAACCATCGAGCATTCCCTCCAGTTCCCCTTGTAAGTATTTTAAAGCATAGGCTAATATAACTCAATATTTCTTTTGTATCCAGAATGTATGAGTCCAAGATTTAAGGTGGAAGAATGATCCTTTTCTAACAAGACCAAGTTTTTTAAATTAAATTCTGCATATCTATTTATCTATCTATCTATCTATCTATCTATCTATCTATCTATTTATCTACTTATCTATCTCTTTGTAGGGGTATGTGTATGTGAGTGCAGGTACCTGAGGTCAGGAGAGCATGTTGGATATCCCAGAGTTGGAGTTACAGACGGCTGTGAGCCACCGAACTTGGATCCTCTGTAATAATAATGCCTGCTCTTAACCACTGAGCCACATCTTCAGCCCTACAGAGTGATCCTTCTCAGTAAAGAAATGTTTGCTTTCCAGCTTTACACATAGGTATCAGTGAATTATAAGGTTCTAGCAACAAGGGGAGAGATGCTTCTGCTAGGGGAGCATTGGGAATGTAGTGTTTTAGGCACTAGCCCTGACCCCAGACCATTCTATACTTCTTAGGGGGTTTTGTTAACAGGCAGGCAGGAGTCATAGTCACAGTACTGAGTGTTGAAATTGCAATGGTTAGTGTGTGTGTGTGTGTATGTGTGTGTGTGTGTGTGTGTGTGTGTGTGTGTGTGTGTGAAAGAGAGAGAGAAAGAGAGAGAGAGAGAGCGAGCGAGAGAGAGCGAGCGAGCCAAGGGCTGGCCTTGAAGTCACTGTGTAGTAGAGAACGAGTTTGAACTCCTGATTCTTGGCTTCTACCTCCCTGAGTGCTAGGATCAGTGGCATATGTCACAAAGCCCAGTTTGAGCATTGCTTGGGACAGAATCCAGGGCCTTTTGAATCCTAGGCACCCATTCTATACATTGAACTACATCCTTAACCCTGGACCATTTTTTTTTTTGAGACACTGGAACTCGCTATATGCATTAGGTTAGCCTTGAACTGACAACAATTCTCCTCTTTTAGAGTCCCGTGTTCTAGGATGACAGGTGTAAACCATCGTGCCAGGCTTTTGTGTTTGGAACTTTTGAAGTTGGATGCTTAGTTTTTTTAATTTCCAATGTTATTTTTCAATAATAATGAGGTTAAGTGCACACATTTATCTTCAAATCCTACTTTAGCTTTGAGTCTTTCATTAGTTTTTGAGGTATAATTTTTTCAGCAGTCTTGGTGTTATTTTATCTTTTTAGTGTGAATTTTCCCTGAGCTATGACTTACTTCAAAGGATGTTTTTAAGTTTCCACGGATGGGCGTTTTATTTATCATTTTATTATTAGTTTCCAATTTAGTTGCATCAAGGTCAGAAGATTGTGATTTGAAAGAGAGTGATTATTTGAAATGTACTGACCCTTGCTTTCTTGTGTCTAGTTTATGGTTTTCATAAATGTTTCCTGTGCTGGGCCAACAAAAGATGGCATATTGCCTTTGTGTAGATGATAAAAAACGAGCTATTTTTCCAGGTAGATGCAGTACCATGCTTTATAAGTGATTTGACAAGCGGAGCATGCAATCAATGTGGCCCCATTTGTTCCTTTGGTTTGTTACTTTTGTAAGTGAACACTCGTGACCTTGTTCATATGTTCTTTCAAAGGATGTTTGTTTTCTAGCTGCTAGGTCTAGATATATGCACTGGAAAAAGCTTGTCCTAATTTTCTACATCATCAGTAATTGTTTTTCTGAGAAAAATCTTTTTCTGAGAAAAATCTCTTAATATGAAGGTAAGATCTATTTCTCCTTGTAATACTGTTAATTTTTCCTTCACATATTTCAGACTTGTTACTGAATACAGTTAAGATTAGGATCGTTTATTTTTATAATTAATTGAAATTTTATGAATAGCAACCATTTTTTACAGATGAATGAAACTTCTTACAGGACCTCTGTTTTTGCTGGGCATAGTAGCACACACCTTTATTCCCAGGACTTGGGAGGTAGAAGCAGGCAGATCTGTGAGTTCAAGACTAGACATAGTGAGTTCCAGGATAGCCAAGGCTGAATAGGAAGACCCTGCCTCAAACAACGACAGCAACTAAAAATTTCTGTTTTTTAGACAAATAACTCTCACAAGCAAACAGAATTTACATTTTGAGGGTTTTTTGTTTGTTTATTTGTTTTTTACAACATGTGTGGGCCATTAGAGCATTAAAACCATGATCTAAGCCAGGCGGTGGCAGTGCACGCCTTTATTCCCAGCACTCGGGAGGCAGAGGCAGGTGGATCTCTGTGAGTTTGAGGCCAGCCTGGTCTACCAGAGCTAGTTCCAGGACAGGCTCCAAAGCCACAGAGAAACCCTGTCTTGAAAAACAATCAAAACAAAACAAAACCATGATCTAAACTATTTAAACTACCTCTTCAGGTTTAAAAAGGGCTTATGGTTTAATAATCATTGAATAATATAAAAACAATCAATCAGTAAGAATTGACTAATCAGTTATTGAATGCACTGTGCAATGATGTATACTAAAGCATGACTAAATGCCAGGCTTTCCCCAGACATAAAAAGTGGCGGTTTTCAGCGGCCTGTCAGTGTTGTCCTCTAGACAAAATCTGCTTGTTGCTCTATTTTTGGGCAGGGTTATATTTTATTGGGATGTTTAAAAAGCAGCTGAATAACAGTAAAAAAAGAAGAATATGCCTTAAAATTATTTAGCATCTGATTTTCTACAGAAAAAGGTTGTTGACCCCTTTTTCAGTACAAATCCAATTGAAAGAGAATGCTACTGGCATAGCCTCCTGCATATTAAACTAGATGCTGCGGTAATGGACCAGTGCCAGCAGCACAATTCACTCCTCAAATGAGGCACTTTTGTTTGAATAGGTACATTTCAAAAACAATTTCATCTGGAAAGCCGCACTGCCACTTAACTCTAGTCCTTGGTAATTAGACCCACATGTGAAATCACAGTATGCTTAGGGACCACAGCGGAGCAGCACCGGGTGTTTCCAATGTCAGCAGTTATTAGTGGTTTGAGACGACTTAAATGTTAATAAGATCTATCATTTAGATGTTGTTGATAGGTGGCAGTGGTGCATGATTTAAACACCATCCACAGAAACATGTATGAACATCCCGATTAATTATTTGCAGAAGTAGGCATAACTAGTGAACTTAGGAGATACTCATTTTAAAGATGGGAAATCGAGGATAAAATGAGTGCAGTAGGGGGACTAATTTGAGGGAGGAAGGAGAATGAGGAGTAGGAAGGGGACCAGTGGGACAGACATTTGAGGGTGATGTGAAGCAAATATGAGCAAAGGATGATGATACACATGTGTAAAACCATCGCAAAGAAACTCATTATTTTATATGCTTATTAAAATTATTTTATAAAAAAGAAAATGGATAAAAAGGAAAACAAAATTAAAAAACTGTAACTAAACCCTCTGGAACACAAAGACTAGGGTCTCTCAGTCATTGCTCCCAAAATGGCCTGGGCTTCTATATTAGTTTACAATGGTTGCAGTGGGAAGCTTGTAAGTAAGGCTTTTTAATTTTGGAGGTTTTATAAGACAGGGTTTCTCTGTAGCTTTGGAGCATGTCCTGGAACTAGGTCTCGTAGACCAGGGTAACCTCCAAATCACAGAGATCCATCTGCCCCTGCCTCCCGAGTGCTGGGATTAAAGGCATGGGCCACCACCACCCGGCAAGGCTTTTAATAAACACTACGTAACACATCCTTGAACAGATGCTTTCAAAGTAAAATCAGCTTAGGGTTGTTCAACATATATGGTTTCAGTATGTTAATTAGACAGTTCCTGGTGAGTGCACTATATTTAAGCCACAGAAACCATGACTTCCCTTCTTCAAACTGAGATGGCTAGTCCTCACATTCCTTCCTTATACACCTCTCTTTTGTGTAGTGCATGCATGCGTGTATGTGTATAACTGTAGAGGCCAAAGATGACAATCAGATGTCTTCCTCTATCACCCTCTCCCCGATTATTTGAAAGACTGTCTTTCAGGCTGGGCAGTAGCGGCACATCTTTAATCCCAGCACTTGGGAGACAGAGGCAGGAGGATCTCTGTGAGTTCAAGAGCAGCCTTGTTTGCAGAGCGAGTTCCAGAGTTTCAGGACAGGCTCCAAAGCTACAGAGAAACTCTGTCTTGGAAAACCAAAAAAAAAGACTGTCTCTCACTGATTCTGGAGCCCACCAAATAGGCTGGCTGTCTTGCCTCCCCAGTGCTGGGATTACAGGCATGATTTTCCATACCCAGTTTTTCATGTGGGGGCTGGGGATCCAAATTCAGGTTCTCAAGCTTGTATAGCAAGCACTTTGCTATGATACACATTTTAAGTTCTCAGTAAATGCTGAAGTTTTGGATTTTTCCTTTTTTAAAGGATGTTCACAGTCCCTAAATGTTGCATGCTTTATTTGTGTACGTGATGTTCAATTCAAAACACCATTGCTATTTTCTTTTGAATGATTTTGAGTTAGCATACAACATGAGTTTCATCATGGTGTGTGTGTGTGTGTGTGTGTGTGTGAGAGAGAGAGAGAGAGAGAGAGAGAGAGAGAGAGAGATTTTTATTTTCACTCAGTCCTCTCCTCTAAAGCCCTTTCCATTGATTCACCTACCTCCAGCTATTCCTCCCCCTTCTGCTTTCTTATCACACATATTCAATTACACTCTGTTTCCCAACTGTTGTGTGACAAACCTTTCCTGGGGAGACATCACACATACACATCAACCCGCCCCAGTTAGGGAACCCATGAAAGACCAAAGTACAGATACTGCCAAAGTATAATTTGGTGAACCTATGAAGTTCTTTTTGCGGGGGGGGGGGGGGGTTACTTGCAGGAGCAGAAATGACTCAAAGACAGCTGCATCACCAACGTTCACACCATCACAGGTTAACAACTCACAAAACCTGGGAACCCAGAGTGCGCTGCACAGCTTGCAGCCAGCACAATAGGTGGAAGCATATCCTTTCCAGGTGCCTCAGTTGGTCTAAATCTCCTCCAAGCAGTTCAGTTGGTGTCTGTTTCTTCTAGGCAGCTGGTCTGGTCTCAGAGGGTTTGGGTTTTTTTGTTTGTTTGTTTTTGTTTTGTTTTGTTTTTTTGCAGCTTGGCTCTGCTGCATCTGAGGGAGACACTCAGTTTTTATTGCTTGCTCTGGCACAGAGTAGCCTAGTGAATCTGGTCAGTTTCAGGAACTTCCTGAAGCTGTATTGCATTGTTTACCTTCCTGCTTAAGACTTCCCTGTTGGATGGACTGTTTCTTACTCTTGAGGAAATGGTTATACAACACCAACTCTCTTCAAGATCTTCAAGTTGAGCATTTTCAAATGATCTTCTATATCTCTTTGATTGGGACTAACTTCTTTGTGTAGCCTACTCCTGGGAAATATCTTCTGCTTAGGAGCAACTAACCATTCAGGAAAAAAAAAGAAAAAAAATCATCAGGTTCACTTGCACACAGTAGAAAGATAAACTCCCTATATTGTCTCAATACAACCTCTATTATGAAGCTCATAAATGACATGGTTTTGATATTCTCTTGGTGGATTGAGCTGGGAAGGTGTCCCTGAAAATGGCTTTCACTGTCTAGGCAAGCTTTATGATTATGGCCAGTGTTGTCTTTTAGACAAACAAACTAGAGCTTTTTTCTAATTTCATGTAACTGGTCAGCCATGTGAGAATCATCATTACTAATCTTTAAAAAAAAACAACAACATTTAGAGCTGACATGGTGGCACATGCCTTTACCAGAAACAGGTGGATTTCTGTCAGTTCAAAGCCAGCCTGATCTACATAGTGAATTCCAGGCCAACCCCCACTGCATAGTGTGATCTTGTATGTTCCCAGATGCCATGTAGTATTATTTAGCTGAGTTACATCAGCCAGACACATTTGTCTGCAATTTAATTGCCTGTGTTTCAGACTTGTCAAATGCTATAACTTTTGTTTTGTTTTGTTTTTGAGACAGGGTTTCTCTGTGTAACAGCTTTGGCTGTTCTGGAACTCACCCAACTGTCAACTAGGCTGGCCTCGAACTCACAGGGATCCACCTGCCTCTGTCTCCCAAGTGCTGGGATCAAAGGCCTGCACCACCACCTCCCAGCTTAAATGCTATAAACTTTAAAGGCAGGTCATGAATTCTAGTAACCAGTGTTTACATTTTCTGTCAGTCAAGATACCAACTTGGTTTATATCAATTTCATTAAAGACTCGTGTTCTGGTTACTTATGTGTTAAGGTAACACAAGCTGGAGTCATTTGGGAAGAGGGACTTTCATTGAGAAAATGCCTCTATAAGATTTGCCTGTAGGCAAGTCTGTAGTGAATTTTCTTGATTGATGATTGATGTGGGAAGGCCTAGACCATTGTGGTCAGTGTCATCCCTGGTCAGGTAGGTGGTCCTAGGTTGTATAAGAAAGCAGGCTGAGCAAGTCATGAGGAACAAACCAGTAAACTTAACTCCTCCATGGCCTCTGCATCAGCTCCTGCCTCCTGGTTACTGCTCTGCTTGAGTTCCTGTCCCAGTTCCCCTCAGTAATGGAGTGGAACCTGAGAGCTGTAATTGGAAATAAACCCCTCCTACTCCAGTTGCTCTTAGTCATGGCATGTTATCAAACAGAGACCTAACTCAGAAAACTTGAGCCACTGAGTCACTGAACTGCACAAATAAAAAAGGAACCTGCAGGGCTGGAGAGATGGCGCCAGTGATTAAAAGCACAGGCTGTGCTCCCAGAGGTCCTGAGTTCAATTCTCAGCAACTATATGGTGGCTCACAACCATCTATAATGAAATCTGGTGCCCTCTTCCGGCCTGCAGGTATACATGCAGGCAGCACACTGTATATGATAAATAAATCTTTAAAAAAAAAAAAGGAACCTGCAGGTCCTCAGAATGATACATTTTGTGAAATGACATAGTGTCAAATTCTTCGGGGAACATGTCTTGCAGTTCTTGCACAACAGTTCGGTCAGTCACTTGAGACCTTTGTGAGACTTTCCGAGATATGAATCCAAATGTATCATTTAGAATTTTATTTCCATATTCCAGGGAATCTGAAAATACGTTTTAGTTATCTTTAATATGTTTGCTCTCAGTAAAGTGTGTCCATTGCATCTCCAGTGCTCTGTCCTCAAGAATACCATGGAAGAACTTTTTCTCCGTTGAGCAAAAAGCCCAGGTAACTTGCCATGTGGCATGGTGCCCTTCCAGTTACTACTTCATTAGTAGGTAGATGATCTTCAGCCTTTCCCTCCTTGCTGTTTTTCTCCTCTCCTTCCACTGTGAGCTTTTTCCTTTTCCACTTTTAGGTGGAATCATTAGTGACACCTTTCTATTGGTACACCCAGGCCTGCCGCACTTTGGATCTTAATTTCTGTTTTTAATCTTGCTTTGGCTTCCAAGAACCAGTTGTGGATTCTGATCCTGGTTAGTGCCCATATCCTTTACACTTTTATTGTCTCTGCTGGGAATGCTGGCCTCTGTAATCTTTGAGAAGTTCCAACATTGCTTGCGTTTTGTGACCTGGTTTGTCCAGTAGGGTCTCTAACTTCTCATTTGTTTTATCTCATTTATTTTATGTCATTTTAATAAGTTTTACATTGGGTTTTTTACTTTAGTATCTTGTTTTTTGTTTATTATTATTTTTTGCTTTTTTAGTTTTGTTTTTTTTAGTTTTTTTCAAGATCAAGTTTCTCTGTAGCTTTGGAGTCTGTCCTAGAACTAGCTCTTGTAGACCAGACTGGCCTCAAACTCACAGAGATCCACTTGCCTCTGCCTCCCGAGTTCTGTGATTAAAGGTGTGTACCGCCACTGCCCGACTTACTTTAGTATCTTGTAAATCCATTAGAAATGACCTCAGCAAAGATTGTAACCCTTCAAAGTGATTTCTCCATGTTCCAGTTTCAAGTCCAAGTTGCTGAGACTCAAGCCTCTTTTGGAAGGAGGTAAACATTAACCAGGAGAGATTTTCATTTCCCCTGGGACTCTCCCTGTCGCATTAACACCACGCCTTTCTGAAGTGTTTTTCTCTGAGAACATCCTGGAAATGGATTTTTGCCTATAGAATAACTGTTACAGGGCTGATCAACTTTCAAAACAAGTTTCCGTAGTTGTGGAATTCAGTTTCTGGCCCTCCCTGTACCTACCTCTACTGTCCCCTGGATTTTGAACTCTTCATCATCTGTGATTTGAAATGTGACATGAAAATATACTGCAGTTGCATTCATTCCACTGTGCAGGATGAGGCAGAATGGTCACCACTTTTATTGGCAGAATCTTGTTGGATTGCCATTGAAGGCACCTTCAATTCCTCTTCTGGGTATTTGTGGAAAGCTGAACTAAGGGAAGGAAGGACTTGACTTTGGGGTTGCACAGTGAGTCTGATTTGGGGATTTACTTTTTACGGCTGATGAAATATTCTTGCCCACTCTCGCCCTCATCAAGCTCACAGTGAACCAGGAATCTTCATGCTTTTAGTTATGTTGGACTCTAGTGTCCAACCCGAGAAGGAGTCGCCCCCAGAGACCATCTCATACACCATAGCCGATGCAAAAACATGAGGATTTTATTAATTCTGTCATGACAGGGTCCCCCAGCATTCGGGAAGCTGAGAGACCCCGACTAGCTGGTACAGTCTACTTTTAAAGGAGAAGGCCCCATAGAAACAAGAGGGGTTGTTCCTTGACCATTATGATTGGCTTGTTCGAAAAGGGCTAATACCAATAATTGACTGGATAACTATTGTCAGATCAGATGAGGTAAGAGGTCATTTTGACCCTGTGTCCCAGGGGACTGAGTCAAAACATACGTATATGGGTAATTGTTCAGGAACTGAGTACGTGCATGTGTAGCTGTTAGGTCCTTGGTTCCCAGGGGAGGAGGGGAAGCACTGAGGCACAGAGGCTGAGAGGGTTTAGAATTGTCAGAAATGGCTTCAGAATTGTCTAAAATCTTACAGTTACAATAAAAATGCTGCCTATTCTGAAACTGCTCAGCCTCTCTAATACCAATATTTCCGATGACCCTACCTCCTGACACTCCCTCTGGTAACTCCCTCCCCCTGTCACCGAAGAAATCACCACCATCCCACATTTTCACAAACCTTATTGATTTGGGGTTTTGTTGTTGTTGTTGTTTTTGGGTTTTTTTAAGACAAAATTTCTCTGTAGTTTTTGGAGTCTGTCCTGAAACTCACTCTGTAGACCAGGCTGTTCTCTAACTCACAGAGATCATCCTGCCTCTGCCTTCTGAGTGCTGGGATTAAAGGCGTGAGCCACCACTGCGGAGCAAAACCTTATTGAAATCGCCTTCTTTTTCTCTCTCCCCCTCCCTTCCTCCCTTCCTTGCTCTCTGTAATTTTGGTTTCAGGCCTCCAAAATGTACTGTACTCAATGCTCAAGGCAAGTGAAGGGAGCAGAGGGAAGAGGTGGGAAGGGGAGGCAGGGAGGCATCTGGCAAAAAAGCAGCCTGACAGTCCAGCTGTTTGCAGAAGAAGGGGAAAGGGTAAAAAGAAAAGGGGAGAGAGAAGAAAAATAAACAGAGAGAGAGAGAAAAGAGAAGCAAACATGAAGTGAGCTGCCGATCCATGAAGGAGAGTAGCTATTTTATCCACGTTGTTCCAGGGAGCAGGGAGGGAAAAAGAAGAGGGAGGGAAAAAAATCAGAAGAAACATTGGGGCAGAGGGAGGAAGGGACATGGAGACATGTAGACAACTTAATACAACTCAATTAAGACAAGGCAACCCGGCTGATGTGGTCCCACGAAGATCCTGAGTCCCCAGTACATTGTGGCACTGGTCCGGCTGTGTTGGTGGTGCTGGCTGGCATTTCTGGGGTGAGGGGTTCAAAGGTGGAGCATAGTCTTTAAGCAGCTCCCCTCACCCTGAACACTGAGGCCGCAAAGGCTGGGCAACAAGAGCTTGATGAGACCGATAAGGCAAGAAGTGTGGCTGACTGGTGGCCCGCTGCAGGTGGGTGTGGGCTGGACAGCCTGTCTTCTTTCTGCTGACCCCCCAACATGGGATGGGCCAGCACACAGGGTCAGGTGCTAGAGTATGAGCTTGCCTGAGTGGGTGTCACTTCTCCGGAAGTGGCGGTTAGGGGACCTGGATGAAGAGTGGGAGTGAGGATCCATGTTGGAAGAGGAGCTGTGGTATTTCATGACGACGCTAAGGTCACCAACTCAGCAAAGCTGCTACCTGGAGCTCAGCCAGCACCCTCAAGCCCCAGGAGTTACTGAGTCTGCCCACCCCACCCCATTCCCCCCCCCCCGCGAGGGTGAAGGCTGCTAAAGGCCTTCAATTGCTTCTTCTTGGGCCTTTTAGCCACATGCTCCCTGCTCAGCCCAGGCAGAGGCTCATGATTCCAGTCTATGGTGTAGGCGGAGCCATCCTTGGTGCCAGACCTGTGGCACCTCCTTGAGCAGCTTCTCTGGTCCTTGTCCTTGACTGACTCGCAGGTGGTGAAGCAAAGCTCCACATATTTCTTCATAACCTGCAGCCAATCATCTGGCTTCCCAGACAGCTCCCACCCCGACTGGAAGGCTCACTGTGGTTCTGAGCTTTCTCTGAGTTGAACTGGGAGCCAAAACTACAGTGTTGACCCTTGCGTTGGAGCTGAAGTTCTGGTTAGTGACAGCCAAGGGCCACTTCTGGATGTTAAACATGAGACCTCCAGTCCCAGGGCCTGGTTTTATGCGGGCCCACAGCTGCTGACCCTTCTTGGACTTGGCAGGCTTTCTGCAGCTGCGTGGGCCATATGCATGCCCTGTAGGTGCCCCTGTCTGCCTGTGCTGAGTGGCTGGGACTGTTCCAAGCAGAGAGCCATTGCTTAGATCATGTGTCCCTTGCTGAAGGTTCGAGGGCTGAGGGGACTGGGCTGCAGGTAGCTGTGTTGGACCCTAGAGTCCAATCACTGAGGAGGAGTTGCTCCCCAGAGACTGTCTCTCACACCACAGCTGATGTAAAAGCATGAGAATTTTATTAATTCTGTCATGACAGGGTCTTTCAGCATTCGGGAGGCTAGAAAGACCCCGAATGACTGGTACAGGCTATTTTTAAAGGGAAAACCACAGAAGGAAGGGGTGTCTGGGGGTTGTTCTTTAACTATTATGATTGGCTTATTCAAAAGGGCTATTACCAATAATTGGCTGGAGAGTGGTTGCCAGATCAGATGAGGTAAGGGAAAACATCTGAGGGTCACTTTGCCCCTTTCCCAGGGCCTAAGTCAAAACATCAGTCACTGAGTCAACACCTGAGGGTTATCTTGCCCCTATTCAATAACTGAGTTCTATTTGGAGAACATTCACAAGGACTCAGGGAGATGATGGAAAGTTCCCAACATTTCAGTACGTGTGTGGGCAATTGTTAGGTCCTTGGTTCCTGGGGGAAAGGGGAACGTTACTACTGAGACTGAGAGTTGTCAGAAATGGCTTCAGAGTTCCACAGCTGCTGAGGGAAAGCCTGGCAGGCCATACTCTCATCCATGTTGGGGGACTGGAGGCTGGCTTAGAGTCTCTTGGTGCTGGGGAGCTGATAGCTGCTGAGCTGTAGCTGAGCGCCAGGAACTGGTTATCCCATACTGCGAGGGGGAGCTGTGTCACTGGTATGTGCTCATGGGGGAGTGGTAGCTGTAAGGCAAGGTAGGCATAGTTGTATTGCCTATGCATCAGTAGCACTGTTGCTGCTGTGGCGAAGCTGAGGCTTCTGCCTGAGAGCACTGGCTGCAGGCCCACTGCTGTTGGCTTTGGAGCTGCTGGCAGCCTCTGCTTTGCTGATGCTGGCCAGGGTCTGGTGGGCCTTCTGCCACTCTGGGTTCTTGTGCATGGGAATCTCCATGCCATTCTCTCTGCTGGCCCCAGCCACCATGCTGAACAAAGAAGACCAATCTGTGCTGCACTGATCACCCACGTTGGCCGCCATCTGGACCTTGGGGTATAGGGAGTGGACCTGGGAGCCAGACTGCCTTTTCACTGTCAGCTAAATAAATGTCTGTTACAGTCATTGGATCTGATGTGACAGGACTCCGAATAGCAGGTGAGCTGAAAGTAGGCAAATGGCTTAAATTTTGAAAAACATTCTGGCATGTTTTACGATTGTCACTCCAAGATTGTCAGCATTCTGCCAGGATGGAATCTGCCTATAGGTGACAACAAAAACATTCTCAACCCATGGTGCAAATCTTCCATAGATCACAGTGATTATCTCAATTCTTCATTACCTTCAAAAAGGATGGCAGCCCTGCCTGCCTCCTATAACAAACAAATGGAACAATCAGTTCTCTGCCAACGATGCTCCTTTTCTTCTCTGTTTGCTTATGGAGTTCTTGAGAATCTTTAGGGTTATTCCATTTATGAAGGCCAAAGTGGCCTCTGAATACAACTACAGCAGTTTTGGTTTATTTTAGTCAACTGGTTCCATTTATTTATTTATTTATTTATTTATTTATTTATTTATTTATTTATTTATTTATTGTGTGGGTGTGGGTCCATATGTTGTGACAGGTGTATGGAGGTCAGAGGTCAGAAGACAACTCGCAGGGGTTGATTCTCTGCTTCCACTATGGGATCCTGGGATGGAATTCTCCTTTGTTAGGCTTGGAGGTAGGCACTTTTGCCTGTTGAGCCATACGGCCAGCCTGAGCTTTGTTTCAGAAGAAAAGCTTTGTGGCAATTTTCTTTTCCGTTGATTTGTTACTGGTTGCCTGGTGTAAACACCCTCAGGAAAGCCAAATCTCCCATCATTAAACCCGAGGATTCTTTCTCTGGTGTCAAGTAACTTCTCTGACCTGTTTGCCTTTGCTTTTCCATGGTCCGGTGTGGGCATCTTTACCATCCCCAGTACTGTTGAAAAAAAATGGAAATGGTGGTAGAAGAAACTTTAGTTTTTGCCACTTGAATACATGCGTGGCAGCAGGAAAAGAAGAAAAAAAGATGTTAGATGTTAGGTCCTTCCGGTGCTTTGGCCAGCAAGGGTGTGTCCAGGACAAGCCCTGGCACCTTTGCGCAGTGCGCCAGCAGACATCCCAGCTGCTACTTAAATCTTGGCTGGTTCTGTTCTGTGCCTTAGAAGCATTTCTCTCACTGCTTTCTGATCCCCTTCCACCTGTTCGCTAACTGTTCTCCTTTCTTCAGCAGTCATGATCTGAGCTGTTCAACCAGGTGTCAACTGGTCAATTGGCCTGGGCAGACAGGTCCAGTTCTGAAAGGATTTCCCAGAATGTTATCTCTATAGGAACCAGCTAAAACCATTCCAGGATTACCTCTTGGATCTAGAATCTGAAATCAATGGCTACAACAATGCCCATAAAACAGAGTTAGTACCCATACCTGTGAGACAGAAAGATGTAGGTCTGTCTCTACAGCAGCTGGAGCAGCAGTATTACCCAGTGCCACTGCAGGAAGAATGGATGATGGCTGCGGGCTGCTGGTCCAGGGGTTCTCAAGCCCTGGGTGCTGGAATCTACAACACAGACCAGCTCCATGACTGATGGGCTCCCTGGTTGTTGGGGAGGAGGGAGAAAGGACGTTCCTCCTTAAGTCTCTTTAAACCTTCCAATTGTTGAATGGAGAGATGGCTCAGTAGTTAAGAGCACTGACTGCTCTTCCAGAAGACCCGGGTTCAATTCGCAGCTCCCACATAGCAGTTCACAACTGTCTGTAAATCCAGTTCCAGGGGATCTGACAGCTTCACACTAATGCACATAAAATAAAGTTAAATAAATCCTAAAATTTCCAATTATATCTCTGTCTCTCTCTCTCTGTCTCTGTCTCTGTCTCTGTCTCTGTCTCTCTCTCTCTCTCTCTCTCTCTCTCTGTGTGTATGTGTGTGTGTCTGTGTGTATGTGTTTTGTGCTGGGGATTGAAGCTAGGGCTTAACACATGTTAGGTAAATACTCTACCCCTGAGCTACCTTCTAGCCCCTAGAAAACAAAACAGATCATAGTATTTGATTTGTGCCTTTCCCCAGGTATTTCCAAAGTTTGCAAACTTTTTTGTCCCTATGCTTTAGGACTGTCTCTTAAAAATAGCCAGACTTCTTTAAATCAAGACAATATTCTTTTTTTAAACTGGAATATTTAGTATATTTATATTTTAAGAAATAAAGGTTAGCTGGGTGGTGGTGGTGCACACCTTTAATCTCAGCACTCAGGGAAGCAGAGGCAGGAAGATCTCTGTGAGTTCGAGGCCATCCTGGTCTACAGAGTGAGTTCCAGAACAGCCAGAGATACACAGAGAAACCCTCTCTCGAAAAACCAGAAAAAAAGAAGTTACTGTTATATTTAGGTTTTAAATCCTATATGCTTCTTTTTATTATTTGTTTAGTGTTTCCATTTTCCTTCTTTGCTGACTTTTACAAAAAATATATAAATAGACTTAAATTTAAATTTTAGTTTTTAATACCAATTTTAAGATATAGTATAATTACATCATTTCTTCTTTCCTTTTCTCCCTTTAAGCCCTTCCACATAACCCACATTTTTCTTCTTTGTTTGATTATTTTTGTTTCCCTTTTTAAAACAGGGTTTCACTATCTTAACCAGATTGTTATTGAACTCAAAATCCTCCTGCCTCAGCCTCCCACATAGGGATTACAGGTATGCAGCACTGTGACAGGTAGAAAAATCTATATTCTGGATCTTATTTATGAGATCAGGAAGAGGTAGGCACTTTTTAAAATTCCTTCCTTAACCCTTCTCCTCCTCAGACTGTATTTCTCAGTCCTTTACTTATATATTCTGGGTACACTTCTTTAATAAACTGCTTGTGTTTGAATCTTTGCCTCAATGTTTACATACGTGAAAACTAGTTTACAGCAGGATATATACATGCAATAAAGCTCCATGGACCGTTAATCCAAGACTCTTCAGTTCAGCCTCAGGCAGATTTTTAGGACAAAGAGCAAAAACAGCCACATGTTTTGCCAAAATATTGTAAGAATGGTTTCTAGATCAGTTGTTAATATCATTCATCTCTGCAAGTTCTTGAGCTGGATCTAATTCACATTGTTCTCAGCACTATTGTCTCCCAAGCTCTTAGTAGCATGGCCCACTAAGAGTTGCTTATAGTGTTTTAACTGCTTCCCTAGTACAAAGTCCCCAAGTCTTCCACATTCATCCCGTGAACAGTGTATGGTCAAACCTCAGCAATAGTTTGAATTAATGGCATTGACAGAAGAGATATCAAGATAGCCTAGTTAGTGTAACATGTAGGGCCTGCTTGTTTGTGTTTTCTGTCCCCGCCTGGTACCCCACAACCGGCAGGCCCCAGAGAAAAATCAATCACACAGATCTCTGTAAGTTATAATGCTGATTGGCCCATTAGGTCAGGCTTCTTACTGGTTAACTCTCACATCTTGATTAACCCATTTTTCTGATCTATGTTAGCCATGTGGCTCAGTACCTTTTTCAGTGGGGCAGCTTACATCCTGCTGCTTCGGTGGTCTGGGCAGGAGTTGGAGGAATCAACTTCATCCTCCCCAGAATTCTCCTGCTCTCCTTACATCATTTCCACTTCCTGTCTGGTTTTCCTGCCTACACCTCCTAACTGGCCAATCAGCGTTTATTTAAAACATGATTGACAGAATACAGACAATTCTCCCGCACCACTTCCCCCTCTTTTTTTAAAAAAAAAAAAAGGAAAATATCCATAGTCCATATTTTGAGAAAGTGGGTGTAGTATTCCAGGCTACTTCCAGCTGGCTGGGGGCGCTGATAATCTTATGGGGACCTAAAGAAAATTTAGAGTTATGATCAAGTCCTGACTGAAGTATCCTGTGAGTCTTATCATCTCAGACAGCAGTCTTGAATCTGATCTGGATTAAGAACTCAGACATCTGGGCCATCTGTTCCTGTCGGAGATTTTTCAGGTGGCCTCCCTTGGTCAAACTGGATTTTTCTTAACTCAGAATAAATCCAGAGCCTCTCATTTTCTGTGGGAACAAAAGCAAAATCTCTTCTCCAATGTAACATACCTTTTGACTTCAATTTTGAAGCCAAGGTATTTTCAAAATACCTATCTTAAATTAATTCTGCAGCGTTTATAAGCAAATATTTTTTAGCAGCTGTTGCTCCTTCCTCAGCATTCAAACAATTTAAAGAGAGCACAATAGCAAACAGTATCAAGATTCTTTGTATATTTTCCATCTTTATGTGGCTTTATTTTAACCTCTATTTCTTTTATTTTTACTTTTAACTTTTGACTTTTTGAGACAGGTTCTCTGCATATCTTTGTCCTGGAATAACTCTGTAGACTAGGCTATCTTTGAACTCCCAGAGATCCGTCTGTCTCTGCCTCCCAGGCTACTCGTTCTTTCTTTCTTTCTTTTTTTTTTTTTACTCGAGAACTTTAACCTTTAGCCTGTATATATTTTTAACACAATGTAAACCATTTAGAGGGTTTCTTACTTTTTGAATCTCTCTTTACTGTATATCTCTCTTTTTCTGACCACATGGGTCTCTACGGAATATGGAGAAAACAACAGTCAAAAGCTCTTAAGGGGTTTCAAGGTCCTTGTCGGGAAGCAAGCTGCAACATTGTTTCCATAGTCTGGACTGCCTGCTTGAAAGAGTCATGAGTTTTCCCTGGCCGGATGGCCGGCATTTTAAAACAGCGCAGCTTTTTTTTTCCTGCTACAGCTGAAAACTGAAATGCTTTACTCTAGTCTTTCCCAAGCTTTCTCAGGCTTTCTGTGGATGCAGTTATCCATGTGGGCGCCATTCTGTAACATGAAGGGCCGGCTTGTTGGGATTTTTGGGTTTTCTGTTCAGCCCCCAGCTGTTTAGTCCCAGAGAAAAATCACACAAAGATTTCTATAAGTTATAATGCTGATTGGCCCATTAGGTCAGGCTTCTTACTGGTTAACTCTCACATCTTGATTAACCCATTTTTCTGATCTATGTTAGTCATGTGGCTCAGTACT
This sequence comes from Myodes glareolus, assembly GCF_982192425.1. Lineage (NCBI taxonomy): Eukaryota > Metazoa > Chordata > Mammalia > Rodentia > Cricetidae > Myodes > Myodes glareolus. Next base: position 33,205,526 of record NC_142053.1, on the reverse strand, counting down.
TTTTTCAGTGGGGCAGCTTACATCCTGCTGCTTCGGTGATCTGGGCAGGAGTGGGAGGAATCAACTTCATCCTCCCCAGAATTCTCCTGCTCTCCTTACATCATTTCCACTTCCTGTCTGGTTTTCCTGCCTACACCTCCTAACTGGCCAATCAGCGTTTATTTAAAACATGATTGACAGAATACAGACAATTCTCCCGCACCACTTCCCCCTCTTTTTTTAAAAAAAAAAACAAAGGAAAATATTCATAGTCCATATTTTGGGAAAGTGGGTGTAGTATTTCATGCTACTTCCTGCTGGTTGGGGGCACTGATAATCTTATCTCAGCACTATTGTCTCCCAAGCTCTTAGTAGTGTCGCCCACTAAGAGTTACTTATAGTGTTTTAACTGCTTCCCTAGTACAAAGTCCCCAAGTCTTCCACATTCATCCCGTGAACAGTGTATGGTCAAACCTCAGCAATAGTTTGAATTAATAGCATTGACAGAAGAGATATCAAGATAGCCTAGTTAGTATTGACTATGTTATGTAGTTGCCAGTAGTCACTCTTATGTAGATCTACAATGAAAAGAAGCAAGTTGGACAAAGAAACACAAAATATACAATTTGAGGAGAAAAGAGACACCAGGAAGGGTAACAGAGCTAAGTCCAGTGCTCAAGGAGAGAAACAGGTGGGTTTTTCTTGTTGTTTGTTTATTTTTTTAAAAGCCTGTTTCTAAATGAAATATAAGGAGTAGTGACTTCAGGGCAGGACCTCACTTAGCTAAGCTTCTAACTCATGAAAATGAATCAAAGAAACATATAAGCAGTGAAGAAAGTCATCAACAACAGAAAACTTATACAAATATAACGGAAAAATTGTACCAAGTTCTAGCCGCTGGATGAATCAGAGTGTGGCAATTTTGACCACGTGGTTCTGTCAAGGATAGAAGAAAAGGGTTGTGGAATCTCATTCCACTACTAAGGAAAGCATCTGAGGCCAGGAGTATATCAGGGGTGACCCTGTATGGTGGCCTAGAGAGGTCATTATGTGAAGCTGTGCAGGTGAAGCCTGATTTGTGTTAGAGTTGCCAGAGTCATGGGATACCTGCCAAGGAAAACTGCTAACAGGGAGTGGAAACAGCCCAAAAGAACTATGTTGCAGTCAACAAAGCTGGAAGAAGGTGGAGATCTGATGAGCGTTTTGACATCAGACACAGAGATGCAGAGTTTAGAGTTTACCCAGCTGGTTTTCAGTCTTGCTTTGGTCCAGTGTTCCCTCACTATGCTTCCTTTTCTTCATTTTGGAATAGTAATGTATATGCTGTGCTATTATATGTTGGATGTATGTGGTCTGCTTTTTTATTTTGATTTTACATGGTGTTACAGTTAAGAAATTGCATGAAATCTAGAAGAGACTTTGGACTTTGCAACATTGTTGAGACTGTGACAGACTATGGGGACTTAAGGAGTTGGACCAAAAGCATTTCGCATTATGATATGACTTCAAGTCCCTGGGGGACAAGGAGTGGAATGTGACTTCACAGCAATAGGACAGTGACTAAGACAAGGAGTGTGAGTCATTTGGCTCCTTCTAGTCCCAAGTTACTGTTATCTTTACTTGTTAAAGAAAGAAACAGAATCATAGAGAATAACTTATGTCCCCAAATTTATGATGCTAAGTAAGGAAACCTAAGTTCATATTCAAGTGTTAAGGTTGGGGGTGGAGCTCAACAAAGGAACACTTACTTGTTCAACATGTATGGGATCTTGAGTTCCATGTATACTATCACCAGAAGTCAGACAGAGACAAAAGCCAAGGAAACCTAAACAAACAATCTTCCTTCTGAGAAATATACAGATAAGAATGTGGGCTCTATTACTTGAGCTGTGAGAGAGAAGAAGAAAATTAAATTGAAGGGAAAACAATGAAAAACTGATAGGAAACAAGAGTTCTAATCTGGGCCCTGATAATACCTATCAGATATGTAGTAAGGTCATAGTTATCAAACTGATTGTTTTGACCCTGCTGATATTGACAACTTTCTCTCTTAGGATTCTAGACCAACCTCTGCCCTGCCGTTTCTTTCATCTCTGCTTCCCCTGTGGAAGTCCAGTTCCGAACTGAAGATTTTACTACTAACAGACAATGAAAAGGTAATTTTCATACCAAAGAATTAGCCTGGATAGGATGGAGCTAAGGGGACTGACCTGGCATAAACAACTCTAGCCTAAAATACAGAAGTTATCAGGTAGCGTGTGTTAAGGAACTTCACTATTTTAGATGTTATGAAAGCTTCTGTACTCCCCTTCCTTCCTTCCTTCCTTCCTTCCTTCCTTCCTTCCTTCCTTCCTTCCTTTCTCTCTTTCTTTTTTGGTTTTTTTGAGACAGGGTTTCTCTGTGCTGCTTTGAAGCCTGCTGTGGGACAATGGTCTTTTATCCTGTCACTCGTATTATTTTTAATAAAATGATGATTGGCCAGTAGCCAGACAGGAAGTATAGGCAGGGCAACCAGGTAGGAAGTAGAGGCAGGACAAGTAGAATTCTGGGAAGAGAGAAGTTTCAGTCTGCAGTCGTGACCCAGAGGACACAAAATGTGACTGTCTTGCCGAAAAAGGTACCAAGCCACATGGGTAACACAGGCAAGAATTATGGGCTAATATAAGTTAAAAGAATTAATAGGAAGTCTGAGATACTAGGCCAGTCAGTTTATAACTAATGTAGACCTCTGTGTGATTTATTTGGGACTTAATAACTGCGGGAACCGGGCAGGACAGAAACCTCAGTCAACAGAATGGTGCCCAACGTGTGAACAACTGCATCTACATAAAGCTTGAGAGAGTTTGGGAAGTAATTCTAGGCAGAAAAGTATATAGTTAAGCATGACTTATTGATAGTAGCATTTTCTCAGGTGGGTTCTGTTTGCTAAATGCAAGCACTCCCATTTAGGAGAGGCTTCCTGACTCAGCTTTAGCTGTAAAACCTTGCAGCTCTTTTAAGAGGCTCTGCCACAAAACACTTAAATGGTGTTTATGAATAGTGGCACTAAACATGGCTCTGGCCTGTACCTCCACTGTAAAGCTAAATTCTCAGAAAGCTAAAAAAAAAAAAAGAAAAAGAAAGAAAGAAAGAAAGAAAGAGAAAAAGAGAAAAGAAAAAAATGGGGTGGATCTAGCCGTGAAAGCCACAGCTTTAATCCTAGCAAATTAAAGACTCATGTGGTCAGAAAAAAAGAGATATACAGTAAAGAGAGATTCAAAGATGAAGAAAACCTCTAAACAGTTTATAGTGTGTTAAAAATATATGTAGACTTGGGAGAGAAAACAAAAAAGGATAAAGTCCTTAAAATAAAAAGAAAGAAAGAGAGTGGTTGGGTATGGTGGCAAACACCTTTAATCCCAACAGTTGGGAGACAGGCAGACAGACCTCTGTGAATTCAAGTCACGGTAGCACACGCCTTTAATCCCAGCATTTGTGGAGCAGAGGCAAACAGACATCTGTGAGTTCAAGGTGTGATAACACACACCTTTAATCCCAACACTAGGGAGACAGAGGTAGACAGACCTCTGTGAATTCAAGTCATGGTAGTGCATGCCTTTAATCCCAGCACTTGGGGGGCAGAGGCAGGCAAATCTCCGTGAGTTCAAGGACAGCCTAGTCTATAAAGGGAGTTCCAGGACATCCAAAGATCCACAGAGAAACTTTGTCTCAAAAAGCCAAAAATTATAAGTAAAAATAAAAGAAATAGAGGTTAAAATAAAGCCATGTAAAGATGGAAAACACACAGAGAATCTGGATACCATATGTTATTATGCTCTCTTTGAATTGTTTGAATGCTTAGGAAGGAGCAGCAGCTGCTAAAAGATATTTGTTTATAAATACTGGTGAATTAATCCAAGATACATATTTTGAAAATATCTTGACTTCAAAATTGAAGTCAAAAGTTATGTTACTTTGGAGAAGAGGTTTTGCTTTTGTTTTCATGGGAAATGAGAGGCTGTGGATTAATTCTGGGTTAAGAAAAATCAGGATTGATCAAAGAAGACCCCCTGAGAAATCTCTGATAGGAGTGGACGACCCAGATGTCTGAGTTCTACATCCAGAACAGATTCAAGACTGCTGCTTGAGATGATTAAGCCTCACAGAATTTTCCAGTAAGGACTTGACCATAATTCTATATTTTCTTTTTGGTTCTGTAAGATTATCAGTGCCCCCAATCAGCAGGATATAAATACTTTAGAATGTTGGTTACAAGTTGTTATGGATAATGGTCAGGAGAAAAGTTAAACAAAGATATTAGATTCATAGTTCTTGGTTTTTTTTTAAAAAAGGGGGGCGGGGAAAGTGCTGTGGGACAATGGTCTTTTATCCTGTCACTCGTATTATTTTTAATAAAACACTGATTGGAAAGTAGCCAGGCAGGAAGAATATGTGGGGCAACCAGACAGGAAGTGGAGGCAGGACAACTAGAATTCTGGGAAGAGAGAAGTTTCAGTTGGCAGTCGTGACCCAGATGCAGAGGACACAAGATGTGACTGCCTCGTCGAAAAAGGTACCAAGCCACATGGCTAATACAGACAAGAATTATGGGCTAATATAAGTTATAAGAGTTAATAGAAAGCCTGAGATACTAGGCCAGTCAGTTCATAACTAATGTAGACCTCTGTGTGATTTCTTTGGGACTTAACAACTGCGGGAACCAGGTAGGACAGAAACCTCGGTCAACAGGAGCCTGTACTATAACTAGCTCTTGTAGACCAGGCTGACCTCGAACTCCCAGAGATCTGCCTGCCTCTACCTCCCAAGTGCTGGGATCAAAGGCATGTGCCACCACCACCTGGCTCACTTATTCTTTCTTTTGTTTGCTTTCATGTGCTTATTCTTTACTTCTGTCTCCTAAACTCTCATATATTATCAAGACTGCTTGATATTAAAATTACCTAAAATCTACCTACCACGCCACACATGAGATTGTCAACAAAGTAAGCCTCCAATCCTAGCCCTTTTCACAGATTGCAGTCCCTCATTCCCTTGTTGGCACCCATGAATTGTTGAGATCACCAGGGAACAATACTCTCATCTGCTGAGACAACAGCCAGATGTTGATGGCAAAGAGAAAGCAAGATAACAAGGATACAAAAGATATGATAGCTTTGCAATCTTATAGGGCATAAAGCCAATTAGCTCTGAGCAATTCCTAAGGGAGTCATCATTTTATATAAAAATAGTTCTGTTGGCTCCATGAAAGGGGAAAACCAAAGCCCCAAAGGACATCCCTGCACTCAGGTCATATTGCACTTGTGGTATACTGGGTAATATGCATATTGCACACACTTCAGAGTTTGGCAGGAGGCATCACCATGATGTGTGGCAAGGTAAACTATAATGTAGCAGAAGGGGACAGTTTGCCCTCCAGATGACACTGGTGTGTGTGTGTGTGTGTGTGTGTGTGTGTGTGTGAGAGAGAGAGAGAGAGAGAGAGAGAGAGGGAGAGAGGGAGGGAGGGAGGGAGGGAGGGAGGGGGAGAGGGAGAGGAAAGGAGGGAGGGAGGGAGGGAGGGAGGGGGAGAGGGAGAGAGAGAGAGAGAGAGAGAGAGAGAGACGTTGTTTAGCATCCTACATTGCAGAGGACCCATCTTCAAAACACTCATAAAGAATGATCGCACCTAAAATGTAGATGAAGCTCAAAGTTGGGGAGAATATCTCTACAACAGATTATATAGAGAAGAATACATTTTTAAAAAAAACTAGTTAGTGTTTCTTGTCAAATACAAACTGCACAGTAATAATGATATTTTTTTTAAGATTTGTTTATTTATTTAGTGTACATTGGTGTTTTGCCAGCATGTATGTCTGTCTGTATGAAGTGTCAGATCCCCTGGAACTAGAGTTACAGACAGTTGTGAGCTGCCTTGTGGGTGCTGGGAATTGAACCCAGAAGAGCAGCCAGTGTTCTTAACCATTGAACCGTCTCTTTCAATAGTAATGATTTTAAATTTTTTTCCAGGGAGAAGACTGGTACATGAAAATTCACTGCATCATTTTGTTTTACTTGGTATACATTTAGTTTTTCATAACAATGAAATATGAAGATATGTAAGGATAATCACTCTTGGACTCTCTTTGAAACAGCATAATGTTTTTAAATGAGCCCAAGTTATTGAAGATGCCGAATAGTTTTCCATTTAGTAGCTTTAGAACTTTAGATTCAGTCATTAAGAAATTAGTTACAGGTCTAATCTAAAACTAGATAATACCCTGAAATGTTTTGTCTTATATGAAAATTCATTGCTTTATAAAAAGATTAGGTACAGCTGGTGGGAAACAATAATAAGTATTTTAATTTTTCTTCAGACATATTTTAAATATAGCCTATTCCTCAGTTTATTAGCACCAATAAACATGGATCATTTAATAAAACTTGCTAAGTTTAGAAGATAATGCTCATTCTAAATTTCCTATGTTAGAGCCTGGTGAGATAGCACAGCAGTCAAGAAGTCAAGCCGGATGATCTGAGTTCGAGCCCTAGGATCCACATGGTGGTTAGAAGGAATCAACTGCCTGCCTCACATTGTCCTCTGATCTCCATGCATACACTGTGGTCTGTACACTAGTACACTAAAAATACCTGTAAAATAAGTTCATACATTAGTATGTGCAATAAATTTCTTTATTTTCTTATGTATGTTTAATAAACTTTCTGCCAAATGTGTATTTCTTTTTACATATTACTATCTATTTATTTATGCACAGGTTATTAGACTATCTTTTTGGCCCCAAGTATGTGCTTCTAGAATGCTTTTTATTTTAAAAAGTTTCACAAGCAAAAGCACCCCTGTATATCCTTTATCCTTAATAGGAGGGAAAATTTTCCCACTATCCTGTTAGTGTTCGTAATTGAACTGATAAAATAAATGGGCATTAGACTAGAGAAAATAACTTATTAAAATTCATTGTGTACATAAAGACTTCATAGGAAAGCAAAGCAAATGTTTCAACTAAGCATGATCTGGAATCTTATATGCCCTCATCATAAGTTGTTATTATTACTATTTGGAATAGGGATATGCCCCTCCCCTGACCCCCTGCATCCTTATAAAGAGCCGGATGTGACAGTACACATTGATAACCCAACCACTGATGAAGTAAAGACATAGGGATTCAAGGGCTGCTGGCCAGCGAGTCTAGCCCATTGGTGAGCTCCATGTTTGGTGAGAGACTGGTTTTTAGAAAAATGAAATGGAGGCCAGGCGGTGGTGGTGCATGCCTCTGATCCCAGCACTCAGGAGGAAGAGACAGGAAGAGTTCTGTGAGTTTGAGGCCAGCCTGGACACCCAAAGCTTCAAGAAACTGTCTAGAAAAAAAAAACAAGAAAAAATGAAGTGGAAAAAGATAGAGGAAGATATTCAATTGCTACCTCTGACCTTTCCCCACCACACACACAAACACTTATTGGACAGGCAAATTGGTCTGTTGGTAACGTGTCTTCCCTGCAAGTCTGATAACTTAAAAAGGTGTGTGTGTGCACATGGTGTGGGGACAGAAGCTCAAAGCTGTCTTCTGATCTCCACATGCATGTACTCATACCGACACATCAAACACATACATACAATAATTAATTTTTTGAGACATGATTTCTTCACATATCTCTGACTGTCCTAGAGTTCACTATGCAGATCAGGCTGGCTTTGAACTCACAGAGATCCACCTTGTCTCTACTTCCCAAGTGCTGGAAATAAAGGCGTGTGCCATCACAGCTGGCTAAATTAATGTTTTTATTAACTTTTTAGTTAACGTGTAAAATGACGTCTCTTTGTGGCATCTTTTCATATATACACACATTGTGGTTTGCTCATATTTGATCCAATTACTGTCCCTTGTTCACCCTATTCCCATAGTCTCCTTTCTGCTTTCATGCTACACACACACACACACATACCCATACGCATGTATCTAGATTCTCCATGAGAGGAAACATGCAAGATTTGTGGTTTTTTGCACATTTGAAGTTTATTCATTTATTCGTTAACCCAAATCATAATGCTAGTCTTCCCATTCTCATAGGGCTCCCTAAAGAGTCCAACGATAACAATCAAGACTGCTGGGATTTGCTACTGATCGTTGAGAAAATGAGCGCCATTGGAACTGTCTTGCTGTTTTAACTCTGAAATGTGTATCTGGAAGGACTGAAGGAGGTTTGAGGGATTCGAGGAAAGCAGCAGAGGCTAGGCTGCTTTCTCAAGTAGAACACATATTTTTAGACATGTTCTTTTTGCTTTTCAGTTTGTTGATTTTTCACGTCCAGTTCTTCGTTAGTCTGAGGCACTCAGCTCATTTTCTCCTGCCTGTGTCCTGTTCCTCCACAGCCTTGTGGAGGGCCATTTCCTTCACGTGGTTCACTTGAGCGTTTCTCTGATTCGTGTTTCGTCAGCACTTCTGCCATAGTTCTTCCATAGATTCAGTCCTCTCTCCACACTAATTTTTTCTAGAATTATTTTCTTCACTTCTTGCCTTTAACAAGATTCTTCTTCATAGCGAGATCAAAAGATGAATACTTTTCAACTAGGGCCGAAGTGCTGAAGCTGTTATGAATGGACTCATGGAGAGAGCAGAGAGGTATATCTGTGGATTGTCTTCAGCAATATGAAGGAAGTAGGCATTAAATTTGTCATTGAGCTCTGGCTCCTGGCTTTCACCTGTGTTGGGGCAATAGATGAGTCCAATGAGGTCCTGGACTATGCCTAGCACTGGTCATATTCGTCATGGTCATGGATAACAGTCTGTTCTGGTTCAAATGTGTGTGTGTGGGGGTGGTAGATGCCTATTTTCTTGGTTGCAGTTGTACTTAGTGACCCTTGCCATTACATTTAGAATACCTGTTAAGTGGGTTATTGTCCCGCGCTACCGTCTCGCCAGCAAGAACCACACGGAACACTAGGATCCTTCTGCAGAATAGCTTTATGTCTCTTGGGAGCAGAGCATAAGCCAACACGGCCGTGGGGACCCAGATAAGATGGAACCCATCCCTTATAAAGGAAACAGACCCTGCCCTGGACGTGTCATTCCCGGATTGGCTGACTGCTCCCAGTCCCAGGTGAAACCTCGGGAGTAGGCAGGGACGCAGCGGTAGAGAGTTACAAAGCACGTGCGCTGAGATTAAAGACGTGTGCCGCCACACCTTGGGGTCACAGAGGTCAATCTCTACCTTTGTTCCTAGAAGCAATGGAGAATGTGGTCCGGCCCTCCACATATCCCCCTTTTTTTACTTCTTTGCAGAAAGGCAACTCCCTAGGAAGGTAAAGATAGAGGTCGCACTTCCCAAAATGAAAACATAAAAATGGGCTTACACGGAATCTGTCCCTAGGCTCATGACACCTGGAACCTATCCGGCCTGCCCTCTGCCATTTTTCTGGGAAAGGGAATATACAGCAGAAAACCCTTAAGCAGAGCGACTTATCTCTCAGAGAGGGCCATTCTCTGTGCGATGCTCTTCAGCTCGACAACCTTCAGGGCTAGCTAAGCCAAGCACTCCACCCTGTGCAATGGACCACAGTCCTAGGGGTGCAGGAGCTGGTTGACTTAAACCCTACTGCTTTAGATAACCACACATCAGTAGAGGCCCCCTGTTTCAGGGCAGCCAGCGCTTGTGCAATAACCACTTTGTCCCTACAATTTTAGGATTTGAGTCAGCAGACCATCCATAGGAAAAACACTAATCCATAGCATAGGACTGTTCCAAAACATTTCCACCCCCACCCATTCTTTGAAGTAGGGGAATGAGAGACACGGCCCAGGACTGAAGTCCTACGGCCAAGCTTATAAATCATCTCTAGGACGGTAGGGAGAGGGCCCAGAGTCTTATTGGTTGTAAAAAATCGGGGAGACACAGCCATCCTATGGTTGACTGGTAACAACTTCAGGAAGGCTGAGAGTGTCCTCCATCGGTGCTCTGTCATCCATCCGCAAAATGGCAGGAGGAACAGCAGCCAGGTCCTCAGGCGAATCCGTGTGTTGTGGATCACTCTTCACTGTTCGGGTCAATCGCTCTGGCAGCCAGAATGGGCTTTCTTGATCCTGTGGGAAAACACAAACAGCTCCCCTGGATCTCAATAAGATGGGATCCGGGCCTTTCCATTCATTAGAAAGCACATCTTTCCACTTAACCTTTTTGACAAGGCTTTCCATGCTCTTACAGCTGTATCGGCTATCTGGCGGTAGGCGCCGTAAGGGTAGTTTGTCTGGGCAGCGGCATAGTGCCCTCGCCCAGTCAGGAGGTCAAATGTCCATTGCTGTTGTTCTGGAATTAAGGCCTGAGCGTTAGCTCTGGCCTGTTCCTGGGCTGCCTCGTGCCACAGTGCTTTCCATTCCAAATATTGACCCATGCTGATGAGCGATGCTTTTGCAACTGTTTCCCAGTCCGCTGGAGTCATGGCAGACAAGGCCAATCTATCCAACTGGGCTAAGGTAAAATTAGCAGTCACTCCATACTTTCTGACTGACTCTGCTAACTCTTTGATTTGATTGTACTCCACAGGTGCATGTAATCGCCCGTTTTCCCCTTCATAAACGGGGAAAGCCAAGTGTAGCTTTCTCTTGACCTTATCAGGGATAAATGAAAAGGTCTTTGGCCCAAGGCTTTCCTCATAAGGAGGCGCCGAAGGGGCAATTGAGGGAAGGTGTAGCCTATAATGAGGCGGATGGACCGTTTGGGATAACCTCATGGCCCTGCCGTTGGCTAATTCTACTTCCTCCTCTGTATCCATTTCTCCTTCCTCTTCTTCTGCAGAAGACTTTTGGCCTTGTGGGCCAATATTCTCCCCCATTTCTACTTCCTTAGAATTCCTGGAGGGTCCTTTTTCCTTAATTTTTTCTCTCACGCGCGCGTCTAACCTCCCACTGCATTCAGTTTCTGATATTCTGTCCTGAATTTCCTCCGCCCTTGCAACAACCGCTTGGCAAGATTCATCTTTTAAGCAATTTTTGATGAAGAATAAGAGAATTGCTAAGATAAGCATCAAGGCCTGTATGAAACCTTCCCAATGCGGAGACAAGTCGAGCTCAAAACCGAAAAATCCAGGAACAGACATTACCTCTCTGATATGCAGACCCTGCAGTTCTGAATCCTTCCTGAATCCAAAGTGAATCCAAGAGATCCCCGTCGGTGCGGTGGTCAAGATTCCTCGGCGTCCCGAGGGCTTCGGCACCAGATGTCCCGCGCTACCGTCTCGCCAGCAAGAACCACACGGAACACTAGGATCCTTCTGCAGAATAGCTTTATGTCTCTTGGGAGCAGAGCATAAGCCAACACGGCCGTGGGGACCCAGATAAGATGGAACCCATCCCTTATAAAGGAAACAGACCCTGCCCTGGACGTGTCATTCCCGGATTGGCTGACTGCTCCCAGTCCCAGGTGAAACCTCGGGAGTAGGCAGGGACGCAGCGGTAGAGAGTTACAAAGCACGTGCGCTGAGATTAAAGACGTGTGCCGCCACACCTTGGGGTCACAGAGGTCAATCTCTACCTTTGTTCCTAGAAGCAATGGAGAATGTGGTCCGGCCCTCCACAGGTTATTCAGTTACAGAGGGCACTACTCCTGACATACAGATAATGGGAACTGCTTTTTGAGAAGTCTGAGTGTTTTTTATTCTTTAAATAGGCTTAATTAACTTTTTCTTTTTTTTCAAAGTTTATTAAATTATGAAAGTTTCCATTTCCGCCCCTCCTCCCAACACCCTCCCACTCCCCCCTCCCCCTCCTCCTCCCTCTCCATCCCTAAGAGCAGTCAGGGCTTCCAGCCCTGTGGGAAGTTCAAGTTCCTCCCCCCTCCCTCCATGTCCAGGAAGGTGAGTATCCAAACAGACTGGATCCCAAAAATCCAGTATATGCAGAGGAAACAAGTCCCAGTGTCATTGTCAGTGGCTTTTCAGAAAGGCTCCGGGCCAGCCACATTCAGAGAATCCAGCCACATTCAGAAAATCTTGTTGAATCACATGCTCGTTCAGTCCTAGTCCAACTGGCCTTGGTGAACTCTCATTAGATCAGTCCCCTTGTATCAGTGGGTGATCGCACCCCTCGCGGTCCTGAGTTTTTTTTCATGTTCTTCCTCCTTCTGCCCCTCATTTGGACCATGGGGGGCTCAGTCCGGTGTTCCAATGTGGGTCTCCGTCTGTATCGCCATCCATTGTAGGATGAAGGATCTATGGTGATAAGCAAAATCTTCATCAGTATGGTTATAGGCCAAGGCCGGTTATTAACCTATGTAGTAACCCCAAATAAAACCTGGGTCCTCTGCACAGAGAACCTAATGATTGATGAGTTCCTGATGGGAGATTTGATGAACATGGTTGAAGTCAGATGGTGAGATTACTGTAGGTCTTGGAGGTGACATCAAAGGTGGCCTTGGTGAAGTTGTATAGGGTGGTAATGAAGCCACTGGTTGACATCTGGAAATCATCAATACCTGCCATCATCAACAGATTCTTGGGCACAGGAGCAGAAATGATGCCAGTTCATCTAGGGACAGAAATGAGATGTACCAACACAAAGCCATTACAGCCTGTTACCTATATGGAACAGTGAGGGGCTTCTGTCTTAGGGTTTTATTACTTGAAGAGACACCATGACCATGGCAACTCCCATAAAAGAAAACGTTTAATTTGGGTTGGCTTACAGCTCAGAAGTTTAGTTCATTATTGTCGTTGTGTGATGTTGGAGTCCCCTCTGTGTGTTGTGATTACCATTAATGAATAAAGATTATTCTTTATTGCCTTGGCCTGTTGATAGGGCAGAACTTAGGTATGCAGAGAAGATGGAAGCTGGGAAAAAGAAGGGCAGAGAGAGACGCCATGGAGCCTCCAGAGTCAGACATGCTGAATCTTTCCTGGTAAGCAACTGCCACGTGGCGCTATACAGATTCATAGAAATTGGTTAAATTGATGTAAGAGTTTGTCAATAAAATCTAGGGCTAATGGGCCAAGCAGTGATTTAATTAATACAGTTTCTGTGTGATTATTTCGGGGTTAAGCTAGCAGGGCGTCCGGGAACCAAACAAGCGACCTCCACCCAACAGTTGTGGGAAGCATAGTGGCACACAGGTAGACATGGTGCTGTAGATTTTACTGGGAGTACTACATCTGGATAGGCAGGCAGCAGAAAGAGAGAGTGAGCCACTAGGTTTGTCTTGAACTTTTGAAACCTCAAAGCTTGCCCCCAGTGGCATACTTCCTCCACCAAGAACACACCTCCCAATAGTACCACTCCCTATGAGCCTATGGAAGCCATTTTCATTCATACCATCACAGCTTGATAATCTTGTTTCCTCAGTAGCCTCTCCACACAAGGACAATGGGAAATTTGGACAAGATGACGGGGCCCTTGGATGGCAATGGCTATCTCCTTGGGTCAGTTAACACCAAGACAAACATGACCATTGTAGTGCTCAATGTTAACAAAAACCTTGAACCTGCTCTGCTGGTTAGCCTGCATCTGCCTCTGCACTGGCATGACTGGTCTTCAGACCCTCATCCTTAGGGGCTGCTTCCAGAAAAAAGTCAATAATCTCAGACTCTTCAATGGGTGAGGAGAATAGCTAGATCTCATCCAGGGACTTGGACTTGATTTTTTTTTTTGGTTGTGAGTCTAGCCCTTAACAGTTGAGCCATCTCTCCATCCCCCAGGGACTTGATTCTTATGCCCTTGACTAAGCTGTGGTGAAAGGAATCCACTCCTCTCTGGCTTTGCCTCTATGAGCTTTGTGACCTTAGCCTATTCTCAGAAGAAAATTCCTTGGCCTCCCAACCTGGGCTGCACAGGTCCTCCTGGCCCTCCTCCTGCACTGGCATCACCTACCAACTCCCACCATTTGGTGTTTTCCTTGAGAATCAAGGGATTTTAAACTAACAGCCCCCACAGACACAAGCATGGCCTTGCTGTAGCTCTAGGTAACTTCAAAAGATCAATCACTGTGCCTCAGCTTGAGTTGTGCTGGGAATTACAGGTTTGTGACAGTGTACTCAACCGACCTGGTTCTACCCACACCATCCCCAATTGATTTTTAAAAAACTCCTTTTGGAGTTTTTCTTTTTCTTTTCTTTCTTTCTTTCTTTCTTTCTTTCTTTCTTTCTTTATTAATTATGTATACAATGTTCTGCCTGCATGTGTCCCCGCAGGCCAGAAGTTGGCACCAGATTTTATTACAGGTGGTCGTGAGCCACCATGTGGTTGCTGGGAATTGAACTCAGGACCTCTGAAAGATCAATCAGTGCTCTTTACTGCTGAGTCATCTCTCCAGCCCTCCCCCCCATTGATTTTTTTTCTTTAATTCCTGGGCTGATAGCTTGCCACTATCAAGCTATGATTTCTTTCCACTGAATACTTTCTGTATTTAATCTGGCTTTGTCTCACCATCACACCTCCGAATTTCTGAGCCACTGTCTTCAGGCATGAAAAGAGGTGAATTGCCTCTGGGTTAACATCAGGATCAATGAGAACCATTTGACACATTTTTGTGTCATTTTTGGTTACTTGTGACTGTTGACTGTGACCCAGAATGGTAGGTAGTTGGATTGGCCAATAAAGCCCATCTTTCCTGGGGGCAAATTTCCTTAAAAGGCTCATTTCTGTTAAATCAAATTATTTCCCATCACCTACTTGAAGCTGCTTCCATACTACATGTCTGTTTGGCCAGGGGACATATCTTTTAAATGGAGGTATTGACTTCATCACACTGTCAGGGTCCTGACTTTAACTACTCTTCTGGGATTCTAAGGAATCAGTGTTCCCATTGGCCAGGTCTACTCAGTTGCTCCTTTCCAGGCTCAAACCTCTCACTGCTTCCTGCAGTAGCACACACACCTTTTGTTCTGTGCCCTGGAAACAGATACACCCGCTAAAGCCACCCAGGTGTGCTGGAAGTCCCCTTCTGGCAAGGCGCTGGTTTATGTACCTGTTATATCACTCTCTCTCATTCTTTTGTCTCCCCCTCTTCTATCACTTTAGAACTCTTCCTCTCCTCACACAATTCCCCAGCTATTTTCTTGTTTTATATCCATCTTAATCTGGATTTACACCTGATCATAAATGTTTGATTAAAGCTTTCTCTTCTATGATAAGAGTGGTTTGTGTTTTTTGTTGTGGTTGCTGATTTTACTTGGTTAATGACAACTGATCCTTAACAATTGAGAGGGTTTCTTTTTTTTCAGACAAGGTTATCTGAAGAAGGCTCCTTCCTCTTGCAATTTCTTAAGCAGGTGTAGTCCCTGGGACCTGGAAACTCAGTGCTTTGCGGACTGAGGCAGGTCACTTATGGATATTCTAGCTACTATGAAGTAAACAGCATATTAAAGGTACAAATCTCATATTTGAGGGTAGCAGTTTCTAAATACCGTCAATTCATATTCCTAGAGTCTTAACTTTACATTTGATTACTCAATTTGAAATCTCTTTTAACTCTACCCCCCAAAAAACATATTTGAGAATAAGTTGCAAACAAACAAACAAACAAAAACAGAGCCAGGCAGTGGTGGCGCACACCTTTAATCCCAGCGCTTGGGAGGCAGAGGCAGGCAGATCTCTGTGAGTTCGAGACTAGCCTGGTCTACAAGAGCTAGTTCCAGGACGGGCACCAAAGCTACAGAGAAACCCTGTCTTGAAAAACCAGGAAGAAAAACGTTGCAAAATCTATCATTTCAGTGAGACTTTTCTTTTTTTGAGACTGGGTCTCGCTACATACTTTCAGTTTGGGGTCCTCAGTTTCAGCCTCTGAGTCCTTAGATTTCAGGCTTGTGTCACTATGCTTGGCCGAGCCTTCTTTATTTCTTTTCTTTCTCTTTTCCTTTAATTTTTTATTTTTGTTTTTCTAAACAAGGTTTCTCTGTGTAACAGCCCTGGCTGTCCTGGAACTCACTTTGAAGATCAGGCTTGCCTCAAACTCACCTGAGATCTGCCTGCCTCTGCCTTCCAAGTGCTGGGATTAAAGGCATGCGCCACTACCACCTGTCTATCTTTTTTTCTTTTTCTTTTTCAAGACAGGGGCTGGAGAGATGGCTCAGTTGTTAAAGGCTAGGCTCACAATCAAAAATATTTTTCAAGACAGAATTTATCTATGTAACAGTCTTTGCTGTCCTGGAACTTGCTCTGTAAACTAGGCTGGCCTTGAACTCACAGAGATCTTTCTGTCTCTGCCTCCCAATTACCGAGATTAAAGATGTGTGCCACCACTGCCTGGCCTATGTATTTATTTTTATGTGCATGAATGTTTTGTCTGAATGTATGTGCTGAACCACATATGTGCACTGTCATCTTAGCGAACTTTTTTGTTGTTGTTGTTTTGTTTTGTTTCTCAAAATGGGGTCTTAGCTTTGGACCCTGTCCTAGAACTCACTCTGTTGACCAGGCTGGCATTGAACTCACAGAGATCCACCTGCCTCTGCCTCCCAAGTGCTGGGATTAAAGGTGTGTGCTAACACTGCCCAGTGTGCACAGTCATCTTAAGTCAGAAGAGGGTGTCTGATCCTTTGGGACTGGAGTTACAGATCCTTGGAAATGACCACTTGGGTGCTGGGACTTCAACCTGTGGGGTCTAGAAGAGCAGCCAGTGCTCTTAACTGCTGAGTCATTTCTTGTTTCTCAGAACAGGGCTTTTTCTGTAACAGTTACAGTGCACATATTTCGGTCAAGAAAATAACTATGATACAATATTATTACTTTACTTACAAATATTCAAATGAAGTCAATTGTGCCAGTGATACACTTTTTAAAAATTAGCTAATTTTACATTCTGACCACAGCTTCCCCTCCCTTCTGTCCTACTCCCTCTCCCTCCCCTCCATCTCCTCCACAGCCCATCTCTCCTGCATATTCTCTCAGAAAGGGGCAGGCCTCCCACGGGCATCAGCAAAGCATGGCATATCAAGCAGCCATAAGACCAAGCCACCCCCCCCCCCCCCGTATTCAGGCTGAGAAAGGCAGTCCAGCATGAGGAATTAGTTCCTAAGAGCCAAAGCACTAGGAACAGCCCCCACTTCCATTGGCAGGAGTTCCACAAATAGACCAAGCTAAATAACCATCATATCTATGTAGAGGGTCTAGGTCAGTCCCATGTAGGCTCCCTGGTTGTTGGTTCTGTGAGAACCACTCACAGAGTCTTCTGTGAGTTCCCATGAGCCAGGCTAGCATTTCTGTGGGGTTTCCTGCTATGTTCTTGACCCCCCTGGCTCCTACAATCCCTCCTCCCTCCCCTCATTAGGACTCCCCGAGGTTGGCCCAGTGTTTGGCTGTGGGTCTCTGAATCTGCCTCCACCAGTCACTGGATGAAAGCTCTCCAATGATGACCTGGATAGTCACCATTCAGATCACAGGGGATGATAGCCGGTTCAGAATATGCATCTGCTGCTGCCAGGAGTCTTAGCTGGAGCCATTCTTGTGGGCTCTTGAAGCTTCCCTTGCATCAGCCTTCCACCTGACTCTGGAAAGATCCTCCACCCAGTCTTCTCTCTTAGCATTCTCCCCTTCTGTCCACCCCTAACCCATCCCTAAAATTCTCATCCCATTCGCCCCCACTCCAACCAGATCTCCTCTATTTAGTAATACCCTTTATAGTAAAAGAAAAATATGTTTTTTTTTTTGTGGGGGGAAAGAAATTTCTTATATTTCTTGTCGCCATTAATCTTTTTTATTTTTTTGAGACAGTCTCATTAAGTAACCTTGGTTGGCCTCGAGCTCGCTACGTAGAGGAGGCTGGCCTTGAACTCACAGAGATCTTTCTGCCTCCGCCTCCAGTCTTCATAAATCTTGACAAATTACCATCTTCCATGAGCTTGGCAATTTTGAAGAGTGCAAGTCAGTAATTTTGTAGACTGTCCCTCAGTTATGGATATGCCTGCTGTTTCTACAATATCAAATTAGTATGTAAAACTTGGACATTAGCAATTCTAAAAAATTGATTAGCATGTTTCCTAGCACATCACTGGTAGTCCCAGGATGTCCATCTCTTTCCACTAGCTTGCCCACCTTGCCTACATCCAGGCTATGCTCCTGTCTCAGGCTCCTGACTGTTGGAATTAAACCTGTGTAAGCCTGTGCCTGGTTCTCTTGCCATATTTCTGAAATAATTCAGTCTTTTTTTTTTTCCAGTGTGAGTTCCAAACCAGAGCTTGTTGCAAGCTAGGCAAGTGCTGTGGACCTGAGCTACAGCTCCAACCCTTGCAAATTTATTTTCACCAACATAGGGTGATATCTTCTATATTTTCCTACAGTAATGTTTTCTTTTTGTAATAACAAGTATTTTGTAGAGAGACTTTGAGCCGGCACCCAGTGTTTTTTGTTATACAAATGCTCCGTAATTTGACAGCTAAAGTAAGGAGTTAATTTTATGGATCCTGTGTTTCCCAGGGCCAGCTTTCACACATTACGCTAGCATGGTCCTCGGCACACCACGTATCGCGTTGCAATCTCCGTGATAATTTTCTATCAGTAGTTTGACGGGATATTTCTTATCTCATGTTCCTCTTTTCCAGAGGGCCGCGCAGGGCAAGGCTAGACCGAGCGCTTGAAAATTTACGTGTTTGAATTAGTGGCTTGGGGTAGATATTACAGAAGATCATAAAGGCTACAAGCGGTCCATGTCTGGCGTTTTTTTATTTATTTGTTTAATTGTTTCTATTCTAAAGGGAAGTAAAACGCGATGACTGTTGTGGGCGCGGTCGGGCAGGTATCAGCGAAAGGGACCACCGGCGTCTGCCACCTCTTTGTCAGCAAGGCCCGGGACTTCCGCTGGGTGGGGAGGTAGGTGGGGCGGGAAATCTAAAACCGAACTCCCAGCTTCCGTCACTCCCCGTGGGCGGTGCTCCCCTTTGACCCCTCGCTCGCGAGCCACACATCCGGGCCACTGTTACTAGCGAGGGGAAGATGGCGGCCGCAACTGTGCTGGTTCCCGCAGAGTGGATAAAGAACTGGGAGAAATCAGGGAGAGGCGAATTGTGAGTGTTCGGGCTGGGGGAGGGAGCCGGGCGAGCCGAGGCCGGGGCGTTGGCCACATTCGGAAGTGGGGTACAGGGGCCGGGAGTGGGGGGGGTAGCGGCGCCCCCTCCCCCACCCGGGCGACGGTTGGGGATGGTTGGTAAGGAGTTTCGAACTGCGGGAGGAGCGGAGCCGGTAGCCTCCGCCGAGCGACTTCCCCGACCTCCCCGAAAGCCCCGCCGTCCGCCGGAGCCCCGCTTCCTTTGGTCTCTAAGCAGAACTTCCGTCTTGGCCCCCAGGTCCCCCTATGCTCCTGCTCTGTCTCTTTTTTTTTGTCTCTCTTTGGTTTGACTCGGTTCACTTGACTGCTTTTCTCTCCGTGGGTTCGCGTCCGGGGCTGTTGGGTCCATACTTGACATTTTTTCTCTCTGTCCCATTTCATCACTCTGCACCCAAGCCGACTCCTGTAGTTTGTCGCCTGGCCTCTCTCCTGTGCTCGAAGTCTTAGGAGGGCGAACTGTCCCGAACTCTGTCCAGTCCTAGCTGCCAGTGGCAGAAGAACACGGGGCGTCAGGGACAGCCAGGCTTGGCACCTCTGGTTTCTTGGGGAGCGCCAGCTTGTACTGCCCTGGCCCTGAGGTCCTTGGGGAAGTGTGGCAGGGATTGCTGCTTTTCGCCAAGTCCCTACCGGCATGTAACCTCCGAGTGGTTTCGAACTGGATTCAACTTTTCATTCTCAAATGTTGATGAAGCCCCATTTTGGCCTGGAATTGTAGCTAATTCTGGTCACCCTTGAAGCCTTTTTTTTTTTTTTAAAGCACTTTAGAATGTTTTGTTACCTTTAAATCGTAAACTTTGTTTTGTAACCTCCCGGTGACAGAAAACCTCTACTGTGGCCAGTCACCCCCACTCCCCGTTTAAGTAGCAAAATTAACCATTGATTTGAAAAGAAAAAAAAAGTGCTGATTCGTCTTGGAAATTTAGTAGCCAGTCCTAAAGGAGATTAATTCTTGTTAGCTGTTTGGGTTGTCTCCCTTCACTCCCACACTCCCACACTCCAGTCCAGTGTCAGGTTCCCAGTTGCTAGCGGGAAGATAGGAATCTCTGAAACTTTGCAGTGCGGGATCTTACTCTTGTAAAAGGACTTACTCCCGCCGACAGCTCCCTGTGCTGTTCTGTGAAACTTAGCAGTGGGAGTCCTAGAATTGGATTGTCGGAATAAGTGACTAGATTAGTCCAGTTAACTAGCTGAGTGACCTTGGTAAATTCTTAACCACTTCGGCTGTTTCCCCTTGAGTAAATTGGGAATAATAAACACTCTACTGAAAGGATTGTTGTGAAGACTAAATGCCTGTAAAGCACTTGGCATATAGCAAGTGCTCAAGTGATAGCTATTAAAAGTAATATTATTCCAGCTTTTAGATATTTAAACTTCTCAGGACAGCTCTTGCACTTAGAGGCTCTCCCTTTTTGGTTAGCAATTAATTGGCCTCTGGCTTCACATGTGTTTGCTCATGTATGCCAATGAATTGAGAGGTTCTTGAAGAAAAGCGATGACATCTCTTAGTTCTTTTGGTTCAACATCTCCTTCAGCATATACTTAGAGTGCCCTAGTGTTTTGTTAACTCGCAGGTATAAGATAAGCTCTCATTTTTAATTTTTATGTGTTATTTAACACATACCTATGAGGTGCCTCGAGTGCTGAGAAGGCAGGATGGGAAGCAACACAACTAAACTATCCTATATTTGTGGGTAATCCTTCCCAAACAAATAACCCAGTTCATCGTTATTTACTGTCTACAGACTATTTATTCATTTATGGACGGTCATGTTTGTGGGCTGCTCAGCTTCCTTCTAGGTGGATTTCATGTGTGTGTGTGTGTGTGTGTGTATGTGTGTGTGTATATATGTGTATTTATATTTGGTAGTACGTGCTTCATCAGTGAGCTACGTGCACAGGGCTAGCTGTTTTTTTTTTAAAGACAGTTCAATGTTTTTGCTTCCACCTTAAAATAAGTATTAGGAATAGGAGGAGTTCTGCCTGCTTTGCCTCTGATTGGCAATGGTTGGAGAAAAACAAAGTGATGTATGAAGTCAAGACTACCTAGTTAAAATGGAATTTTGGGTTTATGTATTTTTACACGATCTATGCTACCTAGTGTTAAAAAAACTACTTACTGTACTTAGGATTTTCATGTGTGTATTTATTGCATAGCTTGTGGAATGTGGTTTAAATTATAGTAGATCCAAATCAGTGTGATCAGCTTAATGATTATATTAATAGATATAATTCCTTTTATATTAAGAGGACCTATCTCATTTTTTGAGACAATGACCTTGTAGCCCATGCTGACCTTGAGTTTATAATCCTCTTCTGGGTGCTAAGATTATAGGCATGTACCACTATACTAGCTGAGAATTTAAAATTGGATGGCATAGCTGGGTGTGGTTGTTAACACCTGTAATCCTAGCACTTGGGAGGATGAGGGAGGAGGCCTGTAGGTTTGAGGTCAGCAGGGGCTACACAGTGAAACCTTTTCACAAATAAAACAACAAAAGCCAAAAGAAAATTAAAGCTTCATAGACTGGAGAGATGTCTCATGAGGTTAGGAGTGCTTATAGTGCGTCTAGAGGACCTGAGTTCAATTTTCAAAACCCACATCTGATGGTTCACAGTTGCCTGGAATTCCAGCTCCATGGGATGTTACACCTCTGACCTCTTCAAGTACCTGTATTGCACGTATACCCAAACACACAAGCACACACATACACACAACTAAAAATAATCTATAAAAATCCAAAAGCTGAAACTGTGTAATATAATGAAATATTTTAAATTTTGTCTTACTGGTGGATGGACCTAGAGGCCTGTACATACTAGGTAAGTACTACTACTGAGCTATATCTTCAACCCTTTACAAAATTATTTACATTAGCATACAAAGCAATAGTTTTTTTCATGACAATTTCATCCATATATCATACTTTAATTTGCTGACTTTTTCTCTACTACTTTTCTCTACCCGCCTCTTACTGGTCACCTTTCTCCTCCTAACTAGTCCTGCCGTTTGCTTTTATATCTTGTATATTCCATTATCTACTCTTTTTTTTTCTTTTCAATTTGAGACAAGGTCTCACTATGTAGCCATGGCTGGCCAGGAACTCACTTTGTAGACCAGGCTGATAAGTGCTGGGATTATAGGCATATACCACCATGGTTCTCCTCCATTACCTACTCTTAATCTAACCATTTCTTTCTTTTAAGGTCTCTCCATCTCTCTTGTCTCTTTCTTCTTTTATGACATATGTAAATATGTACATTTAAAAACATGATATCTGTCTCTCTTAGTCTAGGTAATTTTCCTTAAAATAATACACAATTTCCTGTTCTGTTTTCCTGCAAATTTCATTTTCCTTTATGTCCAGCCTGTTTTGTATCCCTCTCCCCTTTTTTTTCAAAACGGGGTTTCTCTGTGTAGCCCTGGCTGTCCTGGAACTAGCTATTTAGACCAGACTGGCCTCAAACTCACAGAGAGCTCCTGAGTGCTGGGATTAAAGGTGTGCACCACCACTGCCAGGTGGTTACTGTTGCTGCGGCTCTTCCCTTTTTTAAAGACACTTAAATGACTTAAGTAACTAATAGTCTATTTTTTTTTTTGATTTTTCAAAACAGGGTTTCTCTGTAGCTTTGGAGCCTGTCCTGGAACTAGTTCTTGTAGATCAGCCTGGGTTCAAACTCACAGAGATCCGCCTGCCTCTGCCTCCCGAGTGCTGGGATTAAAGGCATGCCAAAGTTTAATATATCCCAGGCTGATTTGTAACTTTGAAGCCCAGGGTGACCTTGAATTCATTATCTTCCTGCTTCAGCCTCTTGTCTATTGGGATCGCAGGCGTGTGCCACCACGCATAGCTGATAATTTATTTAAAAGAAGAACAAGTGCTTTCCAGCCCTCAAGTTTTTCTTTTGAAAAGTATTTTTAAAGTGTTTTTTTTTTCCTGAGACTAGTCTCTTCTGTGTAACCCTGGCTGTCCTGGAACTCGATTTGTAGGTACGTAGACCAGGCTGGCCTTGAACTCAGAGATCTGCCTGCCCTCCTCCCAAGTTAGTGCTGGGATTAAAGGGGTGTGCCACCACACCCGGCTTTTTAAAGTGTGTTTTCAAAAGTTTTCATGAGATTGCCAAGTTTTTCTTATCTGTAGTATGATAGCAGGATATAGCTATTGTGAGAGTTATACAGTGTCCATAATACTAAAAGCGGCACGATGCTGGAAGTAAGTTCCTGGAAGTAAGTTCAGAGGTAAAGCAATTTGCATAGCATACTCAGAGTCCCTGGGTTTGATCCTCAGCACTGAAAAAAGAAAAAACAAAACCCAAAGGAAAATAGCAGCAACAACAAAACCTAACATAAACTGTATGGGGCATTTTATTATTTTTTTTTAAATGAAATATTCCTTAAATTTTTTTTTTTTTCGAGACAAGGTAGCTTTGGAGCCTGTCCTGGAACTTGTAGACCAGGCTGGCCTGGAATGCACAAAGATCTGCCTGCCTCGGTCTCCCAAGTGCTGGGAATATATTCCTTATTTTTTTATTTCTGGTACTATGACCACAATCTGCATGTAATGAAAAAGTGCTAAGGCAGAGACCTTAGGAGTGCACATCTAATTGACATTTTACTGTATTAATCAATAGTTACATTTTTTTCAAAATGTGCCTATGACAGCTCTAAACAAAGGATTTCCTATTCAGACTGCAGTAGTAACTTACGACTATAGATCGTCTTTGCTTCTGTCTCAGACTTTTAGACTTATTGTCTGAACGTAACCTGCAGTTTCCCTGACAACTCTCCAGCTAACAGTAGAACCCTTTTCTGGTGTCTTAAAACCTTTTACTGTGTCCATCACCACTGGGACTTCCAGAGCTTTAAAAAAACTGTTTTATTTTTTGAAATTATAATGTGATTACATCATTTCCCCTTCCTTTTCTTTCAAACCCTTCCATATAACTCATCTTGCATGCTTTCAAATTCATAACTGCCAGAGGTTCTAAAGGAGGACAAATGTATAACTGCTCAATGAAAAGCAATTGTCTATTATATAGAAAATCTTGGTTTTGAAGAATAAGCTTTGTTAGATAATAAAGCAGAAAAGTAAAATAATTTTTGTCTATCCAAACAGTCCATCCCTCATATACCTATACACTATTAGTTTCTAGAGAGTATATGTATACATATATACATATATATTTAAAATTGTAGTGTGTGTATGTGCGCACATGTGTGCAATTGTGCATGCTAGGATGGAGGTCAGAAGAAAATTTGTGGTAGTTGTTTTTTTCCTTTCACCATGTGGGACCAGGGCATCGAATTCAGGTCATCAGGCTTGACAGCAAGTCCCTTTACCCACTAAGACACCTCTCTGGCCACCAAATATATTTTTAGATAATTATAGAACTTCTAGGGCTAGAGAGGTGGCTCAATGTGAGAACATTGACTGCTCTTGCACAGGACCAGAGTTTTATTCCCACTGTCCATGTTGGGTTACCAGTTACAAGTGTAGTTGCAAAGGAACCCATCACCTCTAGCATTCTTGGACACCTGTACATGCACACACTCAAAGACACACATAATTAAAAGTAATAAAAATGAATTCTTATGGGCTGAAGAGATAATTCAGCAGTTGAGAACACTTACCTCTCTTAAGTCCCTGGGATTCCAGCACTAGGATGAGGCCCTACAACTGCCCATAACTGTAGTTCCAGGGGATGTGTCACCCTCTTCTAATTTTGCAGACTCTTGCATGCATGCACATGGTGCACATACATACACTTAACCACACATGCATGCACAAGAAAAAAATCTTAAATCTTTAAAAAAATTATAAAACTTCTAGCATGATTTTTTTTCCCTAAGAGGTATGAGTACAGTAAAGGGATCATAGAAGTAGTTGTTTTATTCGGTAGTTCTTAAGTAGCTTGGGTATGCCTGGAACTTGCATAGTTCAAGCTGGCCTAGAACTGATAATTCTCCTACTTTAATGTCCTAAGTGCTTGGTCCCCATCTCCTGCAACTTTTTTTTTTGAGACTGGGTATCCAGTCTGTATTCCAGGCTGGCCTTGAACTGGCTGTGTGCCGAGGATAACCTTGAATTTCTGATCTCGTCCTTCACTTCTCAAGTGCAAGGGTTGCATATGGATCAATGATATCACAGCTAGTTTAGGTGGCACTGGTGATGAAACCCAGGGCCTCACTCTAACAGCTGAGCTACATGTCTGGCCCTGAAACCTTTTCTAATTTGATTTTCTATTTTAACTTGTATTCATGAACTAAATGTTAAGTCTTGGTCTATTTTTCTGATAATATAAATTCATTCTTCAGAAAATGTTGATGATTAGGAAGTTATTACGTTACCACTTTTTGCTTGCTAAGTTATTTTATGATGGTGAAGTAGAGTGAGTGCCATTAGTGCAACTGATGTTTCCTACTTACAAAGGTAGAGCTTTTGTTAATTTGTCTTTTACAACAGTTCTTGCTCTCTTTATAAATGCATCTTTCCACAAGGCACAATGATTTTGTCCTAGTATTCATTTTAGAGGGTAATATTTGTTATAGCATTGATAATAGAGAAAGCACATTGCTTAAACAAATTTAACCTTTTGTTTTATAAAAAAAACTAAGTGAAGCATAGATGAATATCAGCCTCTTGTGTGAAGCAAATTTGTAAGCTTTTAGTATAAGTAATTCAGGCTTGTTTGTGTTCCATTTTTGCTGAAAAAAATGGGAAGTAAGATGAAAAGCTAGGGACTGGAGAGATGGCTCAGAGCTTAAGAGCACTGGCTGGTCTTCCAGAGGATCTGAGTTCAGTTCCCAGTGTCCACAACAAAACAAAACAAAAAAGAAGCATTCACAGTGTACTTCTGAAATTATTAGAAGAACATTTCATTCAGATTTTCACAGATCTTTGACAGAAAGTAGATTTCTGTTCATGCTCGCAGGTAGTTGAGGCAACATTTCCATAAGAGTACAAAACGAGTTTGAAAAGTGGAAAAACTGGTAAACTCAAATAGTAAAAGAGGAAAATATTACTGATTTTTAAACTGAGATAGAACATTTGAATAATTTTAAGGCCATATTAGAAAGGGCAACTATTCAAGGTCATTTTGTTTGTCATCCTCCTGTAATGTGGTTTACTAGAAGTGTTTGACAGATAAAACAGTAAGGCAGATGCAACATTTAGAACCAATTAATTGTAAGTATATTTGCTGGTCTACTATTAGTGGATTGCTTAGGAAACACATAGTTAAATCTGTACCTGGAAAAAAAAGTGTTTTTTTTTTTGTTTTGTTTTGTTTTGTTTTTTGGTTTTTTTTTTTTTTTCTCCGAGACAGGGTTTCTCTGTAGCTTTGGACACTGTCCTGGAATTCGCTCTGTAGACCAGGCTAGCCTCGAACTCACAGAGATCCACCTGTCTCTGCCTACCAAGTGTTGGCGTTACAGGTGTGAGCCGCCACTGCCTGGTGAAAAATTCTTTTTGAGACAGAGTACTCCTATATCCTAGGTCTGTTTTTGAACTTTACATCTTCCTGTCTCAGGTATCAGGATCACTATTGACTAGATCTGCGATTCTTCTTGGGAAAGTTTTTACTGCTTGTTTTTTGTTTTCTAGTACATAAAGAATTCTCATTTTATAGTAAGGCAACACACATATCTGTTATGCAAGTGAATTGACTGAATATGATAACCCATTAATGATTTTGTACACAATTTGAACAAATCTTTGAGGTGCTAATTAATAGCTTACGATGACAGTATTATCTTCAGGCTAATAAATGTGCTTGCGGCCTAGTGAGTGGATAATATAGAATGACATTTCAATTATTCCCTAGTTATGTAATGATGACTGTACCATAGGTGGGAGTATGGAACACTGATACAATCCGTCCTCAATCATTGGAAGGCTTATTGAAAAAGACAAGTGTGTTAACATTGCTGAAAGCTGTAGAAGATGAAGCTGTTGAAAATGTGAGGAAACAAAAGCATTTGTCATGAGAAGGAGAAAAAAGTTTCTACACCCTCCTTTTTTGAGACAGGATTTTACTCTGGATTCCACACTGGCCTTGAACTTGAGTAAACTCTGCCTCAGTATTTCAGGGGCTTGCGTTTTCAAGTGCATCAAGTGTTACAGATGGCTCCAATTTCTTTCTTTTTTTTCCCCTCCGTCCTACCTTTCTTTGAACATATCATGCATCCCAGGCTTGCCTCAAGCTTACTGTTATAGCTCAGGTTGACCTTCAACTTCTGATCTTCCTGCTACCATCTCCCAAGGTCTGGAATTCCAGGTGTGTGTCCCATACCAGGTTGGTGTGCTGCAGGGTATCAAACCCAAGGCTTCTATATGCCAGGTAATCACTCGATCATCTGAGCCACATCCTCAGCCCATGGTAAGTTTTCTGTACATATGTACAAAGCTGAGTACCCCAAACATTGGGAAGGCAGAGTCAAGAGGATCAGGAGTTCAATGCCAACTTCAGCTTCATAATGAGTTTAAGGTTAGGTTGGGGTATGTGGACTTTGTGTCCAAATCAAAATCCAAAAAACCCTCCAACAATAATACCTGTATACAGTGTGTAATCTTCAGACAAGGGTAATCTCAGGTGATCCTCAACCTTTCTATTGCTGCAACTCTTTAATACAGTTCCTCATGTTGTGGTGGCCCCCAATCATAAAATTATTTTGTTGCTACTTCATAACTATAATTCTGCTACTTTAATGAATCATAATGTAAATATCTGCTATGTAGGATATCTGATATACGTATGCCCCTTGTGAGTGTCAAGACCCACAGGTTAAGAACCTCTGCCTCAGCTATTTAGTTTTTCTTTGTACTGAGAACACATGAAAATTCTCGCTACTGCCATTTTTTCTTTTGAGACAGGGTCATATTCCACGGGCCGTCTTGCTAGTCCTGTCTGATATTTTTTACTAGTTAAATAAATTTTTAATAGGTGGCCATGGGTGGTCAAAAATTTATAATGGAATTTTTAAATTTATGCAGATATAATTAGTAATTGCTTTTCATTGGCCTTTTATTCTTAATTTTGAAAATAATTCTGTTACTGGGATTGATGTTACTTGGGGCAGAAAAATCATAGTTTTTGGTTTGCCTGGGCTACAGTGTAACTTCAAGGCTAGCTTGATAAACTTGGCAAGACTATCAAAAGAAAAAGAAAACAGAAGAGTGATTATGATTTGTCTTATTGATGCAGTACTTGCCTAGCTTATGCAAGGCCCTGGGTTCAATCCCCAGTAGCACAACAGCAAAGAAAAGCAACATGTAAGTGAATGTGGATCAGCAGATGTTTATTGTGTTTACTTTTTCTAACCAAGAATGGAGTATTAAGATATATGATACCGAGTGGCAAGGTGTAGGTATGATAATAGATGGTTTCTGTAGGCGATGGTTTTGTAGCATCATATTAGCGTAAGATAGGATATATAAACAGAATCTGTAAGCTTTTTCCTCCAGTGCACATGCCAGGGACATGCTCAACCCACTCATAAATTTGAGAGGGAGTGAAGGGGGTACAGGAGTTGGAGGTGAGAAAGAGTAGGGTAGAAATGATGGAATTACAGTACTCATGAAATTCTCATAAAAGAAAGAAAGAAACTCTTGTAATAGGAATTCATTGATTCTCTTCCTTTACTTTAAAAGGTCAGCATGGCTGGTCATGGTGGTACATGCCTTTAATCACAGCACTAAGAAGGCAGGAACAGGCACATCTCTGACTTCAGAGGCAGACTGGTTTACAGAGTTAGTTCCAGGCCAGCCAGGACTACATATGAGACAATATCTCAGAGAATGTTGATCTGTAAGATTTTCTTCTAATTTCCTTTTCTTTCTTCCTTCCTTTCTTTCTTTCTTTCTTTCTTTCTTTCTTTCTTTCTTTCTTTCTTTCTTTTTTTTTGTTTTTTGAGACAGGGTTTCTCTGTAGCTTTGGAACTTGTCCTGAAGCTAGCTCTTGTAAATCAGGCTGGCCTCAAACTCACAGAGATCTGCCTGCCTCTGTCTCCTGAGTGCTGGGATTAAAGGCATGCACTGCACGGCCAGATTTTCTTCTAATTTCTAAATTGTGAAATTGAACAACAATATAGAGTAGTGCCTAAATTCTAATGTGTAGAGCTTAGAGAATTATGCAATTCAAATGCAAGTTAGGTATAGGAATAAATACCTATAAACCAACATTTAGAAACTAAAACACAGGAGTCATGAATTTGAGGCCAGCCTCAGCTACATAGCAGACCTAGTATCAAAAAGCTATATAACAGCTAGACTTCTTGGGCATACATTTAATCCCAGCACTCAGAGACATGCAAATTTCTATGTGTTCAAAGCTAGCTGGGCTTCTATTTAGTGAGTTCCAGCCAGCTAAGGTTACATAGGAAGACCCTGTTTCAAAACAAAACAAAACAAAAAGCAAATTAACAAAACAACATATACCAAAATGAATGTACCACCTATTTTACATTACCACCAGGATAATATCACCTCTTTCTGATCTCTCTTTTCACCTTCTCTGTGGTATTCATCATTTTGACATTTATGTTTTGCTCCTCCATATTTCACCTCATGAATTCTGGAATTAGTGCATGTGTCAACATACCTGACTTTTAAAGTTAGTGTCACATAGTAATGAGGATTTGAAGATTGGCCAGTCTGAGACAGGAGGATCAGGAATTCAAGGTGTTAGCCTAGAAAACATGAGACCTTGTTTCAAAAACAAGAGCATCAAAAAAAAAATAATAAACTTAGAAAAAAAAGTCAGTGTTATTTGTATGCAATAGAATACTTCATTGGTGGTTTATTTTTTTTAGATCTTATTTATTTATTATGTATACAGTATTCTACCTGCATGACAGAAAATGGCACCAGATCTCATTGTAGATGGTTGTGAGCCACCATGTGGGTGCTGGGAATTGAACTCAAGACCTGGAAGAGCAGCCAGTGCACTTAACTGCTGAGCCATCTCTCTAACCCTTCAATCTTCTGTCTTTTGTCTGTTTTTCCATTTAATTTTTCTTTGCTCTCTTGAGGTTCTTCATGTTGTTTGTGGGTTATGCATGTTCTTAGTACATATTTAGTCTTAAAACAGTGTCCTTAAACATTTTTTTGAGGTTCTGTCTTGATTGTGTAGCGTTTGGTGTCCTGGAACTCTGTAGCCTAGGCTGGATTCTAACTCATGACAAATTTTCCTTTCTCCGCCTCTCATGTGTTAGTATGTGCTAGGAATATGCCATTATGTTTGGTTAATAGTGATCTTTTTGTTGTTTGTTTTTGAGATAAGGTCTGGCTATGTAACCCATGATGGTCTGAAATTAATGATTAACATCTGCCACTACACTTGGGATTAATGGTGACTTGTGAACAAAAAATAATTCATTTTAATATTGTCAAATATATCCATTACTTGCTATATTAGTACCCTTTTTGCTTACTTAATGTTTCTTAATGTCTTTCTTTCCCACTTTCTTGTTCTTTTTTTCTTTTTTCCTGAGACAGGGTTTTATGCTAGTCCAGGCTTTTTCCTGAACTAAAGAAAATCTTTCTGCCTCAGTCCTCTGAGTGTTGGAATGCTCCTTCTTGACTACGAGGTTAATGAAGTTGTCCTATATTACTTTAGGAATTTAATTTTACTTTTTAAATATTAATGATACTGGTTGATTATCATAGAAAAGAAATTGAATAT
The DNA here is from genome assembly GCF_982192425.1 of Myodes glareolus. Lineage (NCBI taxonomy): Eukaryota > Metazoa > Chordata > Mammalia > Rodentia > Cricetidae > Myodes > Myodes glareolus. Next base: position 33,174,851 of record NC_142053.1, on the reverse strand, counting down.
ATATGTCCCCGCAAAAGAGATATGCATGGTAAATTGTGCATCCTGGAAGTTCAACAGTGTCATTTATAAAGGAAATGAAATAAAAGCCAAAATTTAACTTCATATTACATCAGATAAGTTTGTTGAAAAAAATAGCAATGGGATCTTGATCTGTAATCTACCCTGGAACTCACTGTGTAAGCTAGTCTGGGCTCAAATTCAAGGCAATCTTGCTTCCACCTCAGGAACGCTGGTATTAATGACACTCATCTTCTTTTCTTTTCCTTTTTTTAGTTTTTCAAAAATTATTATTTTGTGTATGTGACTGTGTGTGGCATATACATGTGTGCGCACATGCATGTGCGAGAGCTATTGCATGCATGTGGTGGTCAGAGAACAACTTTGTGGAGTCACTTCTCTCCTCCCACCTTTGTGTAGGTTCCTTGGATTAAATTCAAACTCTCAGGCTTGGTGGCAAGAGCCTTTATCTTGCCAGCCGTTCATTTTTCAGTTTTTGTTCATGGCATTGATTTATATTGTGAGTTAGGGATTGTAATAGGTCGTTGTGATTGAAGTTATGAAGAAAATGTAGCCTCATCTAGCTAAATAGTTGGCAAGGGCACTACAACTGTATTGGACTTTTTTGTAATTATGCGTATTATTGTTTGATGGTATGTTAAAATTCTCTTTCTCTCTCTGTGTGAATATGTGTGTGTGCTTGTGTATTTTCTCCCTTCATCTTCACGTGGTTCCCAGGGATTGCACTTAGCCCCTGTGCTTAGTCATCATCTCACTGGCCCTGCTTTTCATTTTTTTATTGTTATTTTTAAAGACAGATTCTGTGTTGTCCTGGCTGGTTAGAATTCAAGGGCTCAGGTGATCCTTTTTCTCTATACCCCAAGATATAAAATCTATTTATATCTCTTTCATTTGGAGTGGATCTTTTATCCATGTGTCTGTCATTTTATAACATCATGCATTGGCCACTTGAAACTTTTTTTCGCTGTATTATGTAGCTCTTTCAAATATTGGAAATACTAAGTTTAAATCGCCTTAGTGTTGGGTATGATGGTGCATACCTGTAAAACGCCAGTGCTCAGAAAGCAGAGACAGGAGGACTATTGCAAGTCCAAGTCAGCCTGGTCTATATAGTCAGCTCTCTGCCAACTAGAACTGTATAGTGAGTCTGCCTTTACCAATACCCCTCTACACACAAAAGTTAAAGAAAAGAAACTAAAACAGAAATCCCTAAAACAGATGCACCCCCCCAAAGAAATACAGAGTAGTGATGTTTTGATACATTGTAAATAAAATCTATTTATATCTCTTTCATTTGGAGTGGATCTTTTATCCATGTGTCTGTCATTTTATAACATCATGCATTGGCCACTTGAAACTTTTTTTCACTGTATTATGTAGCTCTTCCAAATATTGGCAAATTTCATTGTAGAATATCGAAAGTGCATTCTTTATTTTCACCACCAAAGCTGATTAGGGAAACCTTTATGATGAAAGTAGTCATCACTATAGTGGTAGAAATGAGTTTTTCAAAATTCTTTAAGTTTGAAAGCTTAGGTTTTATCATTGACAATGAATACTCTGTTGTTTTCCTTGAAGGGACAAACTCAGTTCATTTTTGAGAAAATGGCCTGCCAGGTATCTTTGAGTCGTCATAACTTGTTAGTTGTTTCTCAAGTGGGAAAAAATGGTGTTCTGTAAAAACAAGATAGGTAAGCTTACAGTTAAAAACGGCTGTGTGGGACATGTTGGGGACTGTTATAATCCCAGCACTTGGGGTGGTTGAGGTGAGAGAATTACATTGAATTAGAGGTTATTCTAAGCTACACAGTGAGTACTATTCCAAGCCTAAATAAAAAGACCCTGTCTGAGAAAAAAAGATAGATATACAATAGTTTCTATGCAAGCAGCTGTTAATTTAATGCTGAGTAGGAATTTGTTATGCAAACTTCTCATTTTATCAGAGTATCTAAAAAATGGTATTAAAAAATGGCAGCATGGGATGTGGTATTGCACACTTGGAATCTCAGTGTGTGTGACACTGAGGCAGGAGGATCTACTGTGCCAGGCCAGCCTGAACTTAATGATAAGATCCTCTGTCCCCCCAACAAAAAGCCAGGCCAGCACTCCAGAGGCAGAGCCAATGAAATGCATGTCTCAAAAAAACCAAACAAACAAATAGTTCAGAACTCAGGAATATTTTTTTGTAGGTACTGGAGATTGAACTCAGGGCCTGATGCATGGCTAAGAATTGGCTTTCCACTGGTCTGTACTCCAGCCCCATGTTCTGGAATTGCATAAAATAATAATGAATGGAATAAGGATTTTATTCTTAAATAATAGTTATTTAGATAGTCTCTGGGTTGCAACTGTGCTAAAAGATTTTTGAGATTTTAGGGTTGAGTGCTTTTTTTGTCTAGCATGTCTACCAGGCTCTCAGTCAGAAGTGTGGAGATTAAATTGGAGTTAGATACACTTAAGAATTGCTGCCTTAGAAGTGGATGAAATCACCCAGGGTGTGTGTATGGGGGAGAAAGTGATGCTGGTAAGAGCAAAAGCAATCAAATATAAAGACAAATGTGCTTGCAAGCATAAGAGTGATGATTCCTCTGAGAAGTAAAGGGAGGGAGGGAAGAGGTGTTGAACACCCCTAAGCTGAGGTTGGAAATGCTCCGAAATCAGAACTTCTCGAGCCCTGATACCACAAGTAGAAACTTCCATAACTGACATGTTGGAAGAACACAGCTTAAGAACACTGTTTATTTAGCTGTGTCCCAAGAAGAAGATTCTGTTACTCCCTTTCAGCTACAGTCATCCCTTTTCTGTGCATGTCCAGGTTCTCCTATGCAAGTCTGCCTATAGAATAATAAAATGGCATGTCTGGTCCACTGTACAGTAAACTTTGTTGAATGTACAAAATTTTTAAAATATTATATAAGGTTATTCTTACGGGTTTGTTTGTAAAAATGACTTAGCAGTTAATAGCTCTTAACTGCTCTTGGAGAGGATCTGAGTTCAGGTCCTGGCACCTATGTTGGATAGATCATAACTGCCTTTAACTGCAGCTCCAGGGGATCTGTCATCTTCTGTCCTCCACAGGCACATAAACATGGCATACACTAACACAAACATACACACACAAATAAAAATGAATTTTTAAAAAACTACTGTCAGGGAGGCTGGAGAGATGGCTCACCAGTTAAGAGGCTGGAGAGATGGCTCACCAGTTAAGAGCACTGGCTAGTCTTCCAGAGTATCCGAGTTCAATTTCCAGCATCCACATGGCAGCTCACAACTGCCTCTAACTCCTGTTCCAGGGGATCTGACACCCTCACACAGATATACATGTAGGCAAAACACCAATGTCCATAAAATACAAATAAATTATTAAAAAATTACTGTCAGGATATATGTATAAGGTGTGTATGAAACAATGAATTTTGTGTTATACTTCAATCTGTCCTCAGGTGAAAATATTCTGAACTGAGATATGAAAAAACTAAGTTCTGGAACAGTTTTGGTTCTAAGCATTGTAAATAAGGGATACTCCTCCCCACAATATATTAAATCTTGTCATGTGGGTTATCCCTTTTGCTGTTTTGATTGTTTTGTTTTTATTGTGGCATGCATGTTTTCTACTTTGGTCAAGTTCAGTAGTCACCAACTCTTTGTCAATCTTGTTTTATCTATAAGTCCCCTTAATTTTTTTATTGTTTTGTAGCATATAGCTTGTTATCTGTAGTGTTATTGAAGAGGAGAATGCAGTAATGTTTCTGACATTCTATTTCCTCTGGGGTGGTATATTTTTTCATCAGTAGGTAGGACATAATGCTTGTAGTCTGTTTTTATGATGTGAACAGCCATTGACAGATGGTGAATTTTTTTATTAGGCATCTTAAAATGAAGATGTTCTAAGTCTATCATTTGATTGGCATATATTAATTGTACAAAATAATGGACTTGCTTATGATATTTTTATTTATGTATACAATTTACTGTGATCTTACGCAAGTCCAATCACTACCCCTTCTATCTTCCTGCTGCCCTCCCCTAACTGACCCTTTTATGTTATAGCCTTGGGAGAGGAGAGGAGAGGAGAAGAGAGGAGAGGAGAGGAGAGGAGAGGAGAGGAGAGGAGAGGAGAGGAGAGGAGAGGAGAGAGAGAGAGAGAGAGAGAGAGAGAGAGAGAGAGAGAGAGAGATTTCTTATCTAACTTGCCCTCTTATTGGTTGAAATAGTTCAAACTGGAGACATTTTGAGATAGTCTCAAATTTGCTGTTAGCAGAAGCTGATTCTCTCTTCACTTCCTGACTCCTAGGATTATGATCATGTACCACTTTGCCCAGTAGAGACAGTCCTTATCTAGTATTGGGTTACCCCATGTTTACATATAGAGGCAGAAAAAAATTTACGTAAAAAATTATGTCAATTTTCGGAATAATGGCTGATTGTTCTCTTCTAGTTCTGATGGGTTGGAAGATTGGGGTTGGCAGTTTATTTTGTTTATGGTCATAGGTATTTAAATGTGTCTGGGAAATTTTTATATACTTTTTAGGAGATAAAACTTGTTCCTTAGGAATCAGATGTTTTTAGGATTGGAAATTGACAGATTTTTTTTTATTATAGTTTACATTTATGCCGGATCCTCAGTGAAAACAAAAGCCACGACAGTTCGACCTACAGAGGTATGATTTTTCAAAAGTATCTTAGCTATTTATTTTTGGTTTGCTTAACATTATAAATTATTTGATGTTGTGTGTGAAAACTAAAGTTCTAAGAGTGCATGTATAGAAGACCTTACGGTTATTAATATAACTGTAGTTGCAATAAGACTGTACATCTTGAATGCACACATTGTTTCATCTGCCTTTTATAATTGAGATTTTGTACATTTATTTAGATTTCTGTAGTTAGCTGTATCAGTCATAAATGTGAGAGAAAGCTATCCTGGGAAGAAAAACGGGTTTGATTGTATTTGCTCTAGAAAATTTCCACACACCCATTTCAGTGCTTTTACTAAAGCAGGTTGTGTTCAGGTGGTGTCTGGGGAGCTTGTTAAAGGCAGTTGTCATGGAAAACATCAGCAAAGGAGTTGTTTGCTGCGGGTCACAAATAGGATTTATTAAGTAAAATGTTACATAATTAAGCAGGATGTAGGTTTTACTTTTATGGGATTTTGCTGTTTAACATTCGTTAATTTAAAATTAGGCACGTGGATTTGGCAGAAGATAAGCCAAAATAAAGCAATTGTGTCTGATTTATAGTGTTTTCATTTATAGCTTTTATTGCAGATAATCCAATAAGGTTTTTTTTTTCCAGTCTAAAATCAACGTTTTTGTAACTAATAGTCTTTTTTTTTGTTTTTTGTTTTGTTTGTTTGTTTTTGTTTTTGTTTTTTTGGTTTTTCAAGATAGGGTTTCTCTGTAGCTTTGGAGCCTGTCCTGGAACTTGCTCTTGTAGACCAGGCTGGCCTCAAACTCACAGAGATCCACCTGCCTCTGCCTGAGTGCTGGGATTAAACGTGTGAGCCACCACTGCCTGACTAGGGGAGTTTTTAAAAAGCATTTCTTTTTTCACTTTTTTTTCCCCTGAAAAGATTTTGATTTTTTTTTGTCCCTAAAAGGGGATTATAACTAGGCTTTCTTTTAGCTTCTTTGAGGGTGAAATGGGGTGGGACAGGATCTCATGTAGCCAGGTTGACCTGCAACTTGCTGTGTAGATGAATATGGCTTTAAATGCCTGATCCTCCTGCCTCTGCTTCCTGAATGAATGCTGGGACTATGGGCTGGTTGTATACTACCATGCTTGGTGTTTGTGTGTGTTTGGAGGAAGTTTCCTTTGAGGACGTTTTCACTTTGTCATCCCAGGGATTGAACTCAGTCTCTCAGAAATGGTAGGGAATCACTCTACCACTTCAGCTAAATCACCAGTTCCTAGGCTTTCTTTTACATTTGTGTTTTTATTTTTTTTGAAAAGATGTGTCATGTAGCCTGTGTTGGCTTGGAACTTGATAAGTGTGCTGAGGTTGGCCTTGAACTGTAGATCTTTCTGTCTGCCTTTATCTCCCCAGTGCTTGAATTATGAGCTCCAAGCACCTGCCATTATATACCCAGTTTTATGTCATGCAACACAGGGCAAGGAAGAACTTTACCAACTAAGTTATGTCAGTAACCCTCTATTAGTATTTTTTTAGAGATATTTTGTTTTTTCACATTTAATGATTTGAAGGAGAAAAAAATTCAGTATGTGGAAATAAAAACAGTCAACTTCTTACTCCTCACTCCATAAAAGACTTTTTGTTTGAGGAAATGGGTCCGCGATAATAGCGTGGTTCGTTCGTTCGTTCGTTCGTTTGTTCTTTCTTTCTTTCTTTCTTTCTTTCTTTCTTTCTTTCTTTCTTTCTTTCTTTCGGCATGGGTTTTTTATAGTTGACAATTCTCATAAAATTGCCATTTTTGTATGTATACACATTTTTTTGGTTTGAATTCTGATAGAAATCGACAAGAAAGAAATTAGATTTTTGGAAGGAATGCTCTATCATATTTACTCCTTAGGTTTCATTGTAGCCCTGAGGTTGAATTGACTATATTCTGAATATATTTAGACCAATCTGTGAAGGTAGCTGGTGAGGAAATGGTTAATTTTGTTTATGTCTTGTTATAGCATAGTGTATTCATATAAAATATTTCTGAAGACTTCAAGAATATGGCCGAAATGTTTTAAAATGAGTTTGTGGGTCAGGAATGATTGTACATGTGTAAATAGGGTTGAGGCAGGATTACCCTTCAGAACTTAATGAGACCCTGTCTAAAATTAAAAATGGCTAGTGATGTAGATAATTGGTATAACACTTGCTTAGGGCACATTAAGTCGGCCAGGACTATCAGAAAAGAAAACGAAGTATTGAAGAGGAATCAAAATACTAAATGATATATATAGTAGATATGTGAATATGTGAAATGTGCAGTCATGGAAAGAATCTATGCTTAACTACTAGTCATATTAGAGCAGAGAAGGAAGGATTAACTTTTTCCTAACCTCGCTAGTATTGTTTTTGTAGAACTAGAAAGATAAGTTGCCAGAGAGAACTGTTATAAATGTTTTATTTTTGATGTTTATAATAATTGTGAGAAATAAATAGATTTTCCAGGAGAGTTTGCCTTTCTTGTTAAAGAGGCTGCCTTTACACTTACGTCTTTTATGTTCAACAGATTTTCAACAAGCTCTCTATGAGTTGTCATACCACGTCATTAAAGGAAATTTAAAGCATGAACAGGCATCTAGCATTCTTAATGACATTAGTGTAAGTATATATATTTACAACAATAATATCTCTTCACTTTTGATATAAAGATTTTTGCAGTGTAGAACATACATTTTCCAAAATAATGATTGTTTTGAGGTAATATTAGTAAGAAATTTTTACCAAACAGCAGTTGGTATTTTAGTCTTTTTGTCTGATTGTCAGGAAGAAAAGGTTATACAAACTGGGTAAGCAAAATGACAAAACTGTGACGAAGTGAGTGTTCTTAATTAATGTTTTAACTCTAAAAATAGTTTAAGTATTTTCTTCAAATGTTATTTTTTGTAATTATAATTAAAAATTTCTTAAACTTAAGGATTAAATTATTTTAAATTGTGGTTTCATAGCTCTGACATTCATTTGTATCTGCTTCCTACTTATTTTTAGAAAATAACAGATTTTTTTAAACCTTTAAGTGGCTAATTTCATTTTTATTTACATTTATTGGAGAATTTAGGCTAGATTCAGAGGAAATTGCTAATGAGTCATGTCATTGGTGATTTGATAATTTGCATTGTAAGATGGACTGCTAATTGTTAGGGTGCTTATCATAAACTCATTATCAAGTGGCGTGCTATTCTGTTGTGAGGCTGCTTTTTAGCTTATGTTAATTATTTGTCCAGCTTTTCTAATAAGTATTGAGGTGATATCAGGGAATTTATGGTCTCAGTGTGAATTATGTGTGTTTTATGTTTCTATAGTTGAATATTTTCTATTGGAGAGTGGAATCTGCTTCATATGATTCTTATGCTTTTCTTGGGTAGTTTTAATGGAAGTTTTAAGGTTGGCTGTTCTGACACTCCCCACTCATGTACATTTGAGAAGTAGGAATTTTAGTATGTTTTTCTCTTTTATCCAGAAACTGTCTCCAGTTAGGAGTAACTTTAGTTCATATTAAAGTAGTATATTTCTTTGACAATTAATACTCTGTGTTGGAAAAACTCTTATGCCTTTCTACATCTGGTCTTCAATTAACCTGAGTATTTGCGTTCATAGCCCTTGAAAAACTGATAGACCACTAAGATAATTTCATTTTAAATTAGGAGTTGATAACAGTTTTAGTCTGTTTGTACAATTTGGTTGTAGTATTTTTTCCATTTATGAAAATAATCCAAATAAACATTTTTGTATACTTGGTCCTTAGTAATTACTGTCTCCTTTGCTTTGATTACTTCATTATATCTATGTGCTTCCACGCTACATTGCCTTTGTCATGGCTTTTCCATAGTAATGGACATTTGTCCGGTATCTTAGCCACAGAAATGAATTTATGTGACTGGCAGCTGCCGGCTTTTTTCTTTAGAATTTCCTTTCTTACAGTCTCTGAAAATATATGAATTTTAGGGTTGCTATAGTGCTAGAAAACTACTGATTACAGTAACTGAACTGTGATTCTTACTAATGGGAAATAGCTCTAAAATTGATTATGGGAGTAGCAACTCAAGAAGCAAATGTGGAATAATGCTGGTGCTTTTATCCAGAAACAGGATTTGGGGTCAGTTTTTTTTTTCCCCAAAAGCTATAAATAAGAGTGAATAAAGAAAACAAAAATTGATACTTATTTCATCTTCATAGAATCTCGAATTGTGGAATAATTGCTTTTAATTGATGTAATTTTTGGATTTTTGTTCTTCTGGTACTATAATTTTTGCGTGGATCAGGTGTGTATATAATAAAGTTTTGATGAAAATGTACCAATATTGATGGTCTTTATTAGGTGCATATGAAGTATTCTACATTTTAGTGTTTTTCTGAGGTGCTTTTTTAAGTTACTGTCATTTTATTAACTATTCTGTGTTTGAAATTTAAATAGGCAGCTCTTTTTTGTGTGTGGTTTTTGAGACTGGGTCTCAGTATGTAGCTCTGGTTAGCCTAGGACATGTAGTCATGCTTACCATGAGATCATAGAATGATGGAGTTTAGTTGACTTCTAGATGGATAACCATTATTCTGAAATAATAACACTTTCCATGTGCTATTCTGAAATTTATTGTAAATTTATTTTTTAATTTAGGAATTTCGTGAGGATATGCCTTCTATTCTTGCTGATGTATTCTGCATATTAGGTAGGTTTTAAGCCTTTATTTTACATGCAACATGTACTTGTGGTAGATTCATGTTAAATGTTTTCTTTTAAGGGTTTACAAATGTGAAAATGTTTCTGCAAATCTTCAGTCATTTTTAACTTTATACAGAGTGTAGTTTTCTAAATCCAGTATCATTACAATTAATTTATAAAGTAGCTTTTCAATATTTTATATGTTTGACAATGTATAATTTATATAAATTTGAGCTAAATGAGCTAATTTCAAGTAAAATCAAATTTTCTGATATTTGTCTGAGTGAAATGTCATTCAATGAGATTTCTTTGAATCTCAAACTTAAGACACTGTGAAGATACTTTGCTGTTGTACCCTTTTGATTCTTAATTTTAAGATGAATAAGATTAATCAAAATTATTAAAAGTCTTTTGTTTTGCGAGTAAGTAATCTGTTTTATATTTGTCCAGAATAAGAGTTCATTTTTTTCTTAAAAATAGGTATGTTTCTTTGATTTATGATCTAAAGGTAGTATCCCTCCAAGGAAAACATGGATTTATAAATAATGTGTTTTACAAATTTATTTGTCTAATTTTAACTATTGATTAAAATAGCTGAGCATGGCTTCCCCATCAGTTTTGTGTTTTCTGTAGCTTTGCATGCTAACAGATAGCATTGCTAGACATATATTACCTTTAAAACATGACCTCTGAGGAGTTGTCAAATTGGAAAGAGTTATTTTAGCTCATTACCTTCTGTCTGTCTGTCTGTTTCTGCCTCTCTCTCTCTCTCTCTCTCTCTCTCTCTCTCTCTCTCTCTCTCTCTCTCTGTGTGTGTGTGTGTGTTTTCTCTGTGTAGCTCTAGCTGTCCTGGAACTCACTCTGTAGACTATGCTGCCTCGAATGAATAGAGAACCATCTGCCTTTGCCTCCCAAGTACTGGGAGTAAAGGTGTGCACCACCACCACCCAGCTAGCTCATTATTCTTTATTCTTAGGATTAGATGAGTTACTTAAATGGCTTACTGATTTATCTAGAGTTTGGTCTTAGCTAATATGAATGCCTGTGTATGAGTTTAGAGAATGTTTCAGATTTCAGAACAGTGGCAATGTTGGGAACAGGTCAGAATACGTGAGAGTGATAAATGGGAAAAATAGACCACCAATGAGTTGACTGTGTTTCCTAGATTTTCCACTTCTGGCATAATTATTAATAATGCTATCTTTCATTCTAAACTCTCTTTGTTTTAATGATAAAGTACATCTTCATGGCATGTATTTGATTTATTTATACAAAATGAAAAAAGGAACTTAATAATTGATACGAACAAATAAATTTAGCACTGAACAAGTTCCAATGTAAAAATAACTTTTTCCCAAAAATTTTATACACAGGAAACCAATTTATAGGAGACATTTTGTGAAAAATGTTCCTTAATGGTGTTGGGAATATATTTTGTCTTTAGTAATTATTATTATTAGCTTTTTCATTCTATTAGTTTTTCTTAAATTGACTTATTTTATTAAAACATAGCTTTCCTTCATAGTTATTAAGACATAAGAATTATTTCTACAGGTTATTACCTGTTAGCTGTTAACATGGATTCATGATAGTGATATTTGGTCACTTTGGAGGAAATTTCTTTCATACTGTCCAGCCCATTTTTACAGACAAGTTTAGAGGAAACTATCCTTTGCCTGTCCCCTTACACGTGCTTAATCTTGGCAGGGAAAAGTGATACAAGGGTGACTCCAGAGCAAGAAGGGGAGTTGAGATTTTAAAAATGTGACCTAGCAGGCTGGAAAGATGTCTCAGTGGAGAACACTTGTTGCTCTTGCAGAGAACACAGATTCAGTTTCTAGCAGCAATATGGCAGCTCACCATCCTTACCTACAGTTGTAGAGGATCTTACTTTTAACTCTATAGGTACCAAGCTCAAATGTGGTACATACACATAACACACAGATAAAACTCATACAATTAATAAATTAATCTTAATGAAGGTTGTGTCTAATGATGATACTAATAACATTCATTACGATATAGGTGCTAGTTTTGAAACACCTTTCATGTTTTAGGCACCATGTTAAAACTTTTCATTTTAATCTTAGTCTTTATAACAATTTCTGTATGGAAGGTATGGAGATTGGGAAGATGAGGTTTAGCAAGGTGGTCATTTTTTCAAGGGAATGCAGCTAGTAAAGCTGCATTTAAGTCTGGGTCCCTTTGGATCCAGAGCCCATGATCTTTTTACTATATTGTGTTATCTTCTTAATCTGTTAAGTGTAATACGGCAAAATATTCCTATACTTTCCAGGTTAAGAGAACTTTTAAAAAGACTAATCACATGAGGATGAGGGAGCCTGAGAGCTGTAGTAACTTGAGAGGCTGACTCTGAAGTAACATGATACACTGATGAGACCTTGGAGGTTGGCCAGTTGGTTGGTGATACAGAAGGCAGGAGTTGGAGGATGTCAAGGGCTTTTAAGAAAATTATATGAAAATTAAAAAGAATTTACCAAGTGCTAATTTAGGATACAGGAGTAAGGTATGATAAATGAGTTTATTTGAATGGTGTTTTTTTTGTTGTTGTTGGGGTTTTTTTTTGTTTGTTTTTTTGAGACAGGGTTTCTCCGTAGCTTTTTGGAGCCTGTCCTAGAACCAGTTCTTGTAGACCAGGCTGGCCTTGAACTCACTGAGATCCGCCTGCCTCTGCCTCCTGAGTGCTAGGATTAAAGGTGTGCACCACCACTGCTCAGCTTGAATGGTATTTTGAGTTAGAACAAAAATAATAAATTAAACTGAGAGAGACTAACAGATTTACTGAGGTCATATTCAGTATTACGACCATAGTCAAAAACTGAGAGAGTAGTTCCTTCATCAGGTCAGGTAGCTAAGAGGACTTTGTAACACTGCGTGCCTGATCTTAAGGACCTTAGCATATATCTTAACAACTTTAGAGCTCTGTGACAACTGGGAACCCCTAGAAAAAGATTAATGTGATACATACACATCAATTAAGTCTTGTAGAAAACATCATTAAAAGTTGAGATTAGCTGGACTTGAGGACACACACTTCTAGTCCGAGCACTCTAGAGGCAGAGGTAGGTGATCTCTGTGAGCTTGAGGTCAGCCAGGTCTACATAGTGAATTCCAGAATTGCTAGAGGTGCATAGTCAATTCCTCCCAGGAAAAAGTGGAGATTCTACTATAAGTTAAATTGCATGAATCACACCTTGAATTTTCTTTGTATTATTTTTTTCCTTTGTGATTTGTGGATAGGAGCCAGGACCTCACAGTTGGCTAGGCAAGTGCTCCTACCACTAAGCCACATACATTACCCCTAAAATTTCCTTAATGTTCTTGTGCTAACTTTGTGCTAGAGTGGCTAGGGTATGGGCAAATGGCAATTGTCCTAGAAGGAAGAGTGAAAGGCCAGGAAAATGTTTGATGATGAGTGTTGTATTTGATGATAAGTGTCTTGATTCTTGGTGTTGACAGTAGAACGCAAGCTGAAGCAAAACTCTGATAAGGTGTTTGTTCTTTTGGAAGACCCACTTAGAGGCTAATAGTAATTTCACTAAGGCTGATTTCCTTTATTGTACTTTCTAAATTGCCAGTTGAGTCTGAAAATGTTTGCCTGTAATTCTAAGCACTTGGGTGGCAGAAACGAGAGAATCAGAAATTTAAGGTCATCTTAGCTATCTAGTGAGTTTGGGATCAACGTCAGCTACAAGAGTACCTGTCTCAGAAAGTTAAAATAATTTAGTGAGTTAAAGCAGCAGTTCTGAAGCCAGCTTTGTGTAATCCTGCTAGTCCTATTTGAAATTTTTGATGTTTGACATTTTACATTAATTGTTTTATTTCTTCCACTCCTCAGATCTAAACTTGAATAATTTTCTGAACAATTTACTAAAACTGAAGGACATCTTCTTTTTAAGTATTTCATAGGAAGAAGCACATTTTTATTTAGTGGCTAGAATTGTTCCAAATAGGATTTTCAATATTCTGACTTTGCATAGACTTGACATTAGACTTCTCAACTTTATTGGTTAGGGGCTTTTAGGGTTAGGAAATATTTTTGCCCTGGCACTGGGGAAACTGTGAAAAAGAGAGAATTTTGCTGAGACTTGAAAGTTAGCCTGAATTTCATAGCACATTGAAGGCAAGTCTGCTACATAATGAATGAGACCTTTTCGTAAAAAGGAAAACAGAAAACCAAACCAATACTGAGAAGATGACTTAGTGGATAAAGCACTTGCTACAAGCATGTACCCGCAGAATAGCAAAGTAAGGCCAGGTCTAGTGGTACATGCCTCTAGTCCCAGAACTATGGAAATAGAGGCAGGTGTTATTTAGTCAAGTCTTTCTTTAAAACAGGGGAAGGGGTCAGTATGGTGGCTTTCCTGTAATCTCAGTTCATGGGAGGCTGAGACGGGATCTCTTGGGCAAGCTGGCTAGTTAGATTAGCCAAGTTGACAAACTCTAGGTTCAGTGAGAACCCTGTCTCAATAAATTGGAGAGCAATTGAGGAAAAGACACCTGACACCATCCTCTGGCCTCCATACATATCAGTGTTAATCAGTATGTACACTGCATATATATACTCACTCAAAAAGGGGTTTGGGACCAAACCAATCAAACAACAAAATAAGCCTTGCCTTGCCTTTCTTTTTTTTGTTTTTCTTTTTACTTTCTTTCTTTTTCTTTTTTTGGTACTGTTGTTATAACACAACATCTTTCTATTTAGTTCAAGCTGGTCTTGAACTCACGATTCTTCTGCTTCAGCCTTCTGAAGGCCGAGATCACTGTTGTGTACCACCAAACCCAGCTAAATTAGAAGATATTTTTTTTGTTGTTACCCAATTCTACTTGGCCATTAAGAAATGAATCTCTGTCATAGCACCTCTGACAAGTGGTCATTTAAGCTTCGTTAATCTTTTTTCCTTTTTTAGAGTATTTTTATTTCTGAAATTTTGTTTTCAGTGTTTCTATGATACAGATTTGCTATTTTATGGATATATGTTATAGGTGACAGGGTCATTCATTAGTATTGAGAGAGTGTTTATATATGTATGAAAGACATAATACTGCAGTTTATAATTTTCCAGATTCAGAAAGAGGTATTTTATTTTTAATTAATTATATTTATTTTTGAGACAAGTTATTTTTGTATAACCTGGGATACCTAGAGCTCACAGTGTAGGCCAGGCTGGCCTTGAACTTGTGCTCCCCATGTTTCTGGTTCTGGGTGCTGAAATTACAGGTGTGTACTACCATGCCTGGCCTGGAAAGAGGCATTTTTAAATAACTTTTAAAGAAGATGAATCTTTTAGTAGTAGAGAGTATAGAAAAATGAAACTTGTATCTCTTTTCTTCTGTCGTTATAGATATTGAGACAAATTGTTTAGAAGAAAAAAGCAAGAGAGACTATTTTACACAATTGGTATTAGCATGTTTGGTAAGTTTTTAAATACACTTTCTCCTCTAAATTTTACATTGAATGAATATAATCATTGTTAATGATGTTAAATGGAGGAAGACATTGACATTCAGTTGACTTTATTATAAGGTGCAGTTTAGATCTTGAAGTGGATGTTTTGTGAAATTAGGTATGTAATTTTTGTGAAATAATCATTTCTAAATTACTTAATCTATACATACAAAAATCTTCAGTGATATTTCTTACCTAGTGAGTTTCTAATATAGAAAAAGTTAAGCAAGCAATTCTTAAACTAAGATTTTAAAAACTCAGACAGGGACAAAAAGATGGAGGTAATTAAAAAAATAAATGCGAATTGGGCTGTGGATGTGGCTTAGTGTATAGAGTGCTTGCCTAACATGCATGAAACCCTTGGTTCTATATCCCTGGTATCTTACAAACTAGGCTTGGTGACACATGCTTGTACTCTCAGCACTTAGGAGATAGAGGCAGGAGGAGCAGAAGTTCAAGATCATCCTCAGCTACATATAGTGAGTTCAAAGACAGTCTGGGATACATAAGACACTGTCTTTAAACAGATAACAACAACACCCTCCCCAAATAGAATTCATAATTGTCTGGTGAGCTACTTCATGTTCATAAAATTAGAACCAAGGAAAAATACCATTACTGGGACGTAGAAAGAATGTTCTTGTCTTTGTTATATTCTAGTTTGGCTTGGTGTAGAAAATATACAGTCCTGAAGTACTGTATTAGGTGAAAATTGAGTTAAGATAGGCTCAATGTAATGAAAATTTAATCTGTAGTTACTCCATAGGCTGTGTATAACAAACATATACTCTTAAAGTAATTTTTAAAAGAGCTTTATATTTTATATTTCTGTATTTGGAGAGTTATTTTGTTGAACTGAAATTCTAGGCTTTATAAAGAGGTAATGTGATTTTGTATTTTTACATTGGAAAGAGTATTTTTATATTTTATTTAAGATTGTGGGTACATAGTTGGAATGCTAAAGAATAAATGGTCTTTAATCTTTTTAATACAGTATTTAGTTTCAGACACAGTTCTGAAGGAACGTTTGGATCCAGAAACTTTGGAATCATTAGGACTCATCAAACAGTCACAGCAGTTCAATCAAAAGTCAGTTAAAATCAAGACAAAACTCTTGTAAGTATATTTGCCTTATGTTACACATCAAGTAGCTGATAGTTTATTTCTCATTTTGAATAGTAGCAGTTTCTAAAGGCCCTTTGAAGCTATTATTTTTTGTTTGTGGTTAGTATTTTTTTTCCTTCTAAAACACTTAAATTATTGTGTTTTCAGTGAGCTATTCCTGTGTTAACTTTGTCCATATTTGAGTTTTAGATAACATTAAATTCTCTTTTAATGATTTATTTTTATTTTAAGTTAATTGGTGTTTTTCCTGAATGTATGACTATGTGTGATGGTGTTGGATCCCGTGTGTGTGTGTGTGTGTGTGTGTGTGTGTGTGTGTGTGTTTATTTATGTGCGCACGCACTTGCACATATGCGTATGCTCAGGTGCTGTCAGAGACCAGGGGTAGTGGAAATCCCCCCCAGAGCTGGAGTGGTAGGGAAGTTGTGAGCTGCCTGTTTTAGGTGCTGAGAATTGAACTCAAGTCTCTACAAGAGCAGCAAGTGCTTTTAAATGGCTGAGCTACTTCTCCAGACCCATACATTTTGTTATTAGCATTACATATTTAACAATGTATATATTTAGAGCTATTCATAATCAGTGATGGAAATATTGGTATATTGATGTGTTCCCTTATTAACTAATATTGCTTTTGTGTTGAAAAATACAAAAAGTTAAACTGTGACAGCCATTCTCATGATTGTTTCAAGTTAGTGATATGCAGTGAGAGTATACTACACTGTGCAAACTTGATAATTGAAATTAATTTTATCCTTTTGATGATATTTCTGTTTTCAGTTATAAGCAGCAAAAATTCAATTTATTAAGAGAAGAGAATGAAGGCTATGCCAAACTGATTGCTGAACTGGGGCAAGATTTATCTGGAAATATTACTAGTGATTTAATATTAGAAAATATCAAATCTTTAATAGGTAAGCCATACATGTAACTATATACTATGTATTATTAATATATGCTTTATTTTTAACTTTTGAAAAGTATCCACAAAAATAAAATCAATGAGTCTCAGCTATATAGTGAGTTTGAGGCAAACCCAGACAGCAGGAGATCTTTTCTCAAGAAACAAAAGAACCCCCTAAACCTGGAATATTTATAACTTTTATTTTTAGTATTTTATTGGTATTTATAAAATTTATCATGATCTTTATGAAAAATGTTTTTGTCATTGTTACCTATATGTATATTAGTTTCCAAATTCTTTTGTACACTTCTCTCTGCCTGTCAATTTTAACTGTTTCTCGGACGTTTTCATACAGGGTAGAAAATAAATAAGAATAGTCAAATAAATATTTGGAGAACTCTTGAAACCTTGTGATATATAGTTCTTTTGGACCTGGTTTTACAAATTTCCATTTATGAGGGACTTTGAAACACATTTTGTCTTTTTTTTCTGAAAATAGCAGAATATTGTAAGAATACAGAAGATTAATGTTCTCCCTAATTTTAACATAGCATTTCTGTCACATTACTGTTGTATTGGGCATTTGAAGAAAGAAGCTGACATTTATAGACAGAAGGAATGTTTAGGGTAATCTTGGTTTTCTGAGTGACAATAATTTACGTTAGGTGGTCTTCTTATCTAGTGAATATTTTGAAGTTGTGCAAAATCATGTTTTGCGATCCCCAGGAGGAATATAATTTCCTGCCTCATTGGTTAGAACTTACCTGCCACTTATTCTCAGCTTTTTTTAAAAAAAAAATCTGTTTTTTTAAGTTCTTATGTGACTAAGAAAATAAGTTGACTGAGTCCTTAATTCCTTCTTCTACTCCTTTCTGTAGGCATTCAAATAAATCTGTATTTATTTCAGTCTTCTTTTTTCTTTGGCTTGGCTGTTGGTGACTCTAAGTGTACATGCTAAGGCTACACTCAGTTTAAATTTACCTTTTTCTTTGAAGTCAGCTTCTGGTAGATGATCTAGTTTCTTTTCTACTTCTGTCCCTATGGTGATTGAACATCAGATGAGTGAGCCTCTAACCCTGAAGGACTCTTGCTGTCTTCTGTGGCCTTGACTATGTCAGTGACCTGTTTTTAAAACTCCTTTAGTAAAAGTTTTCTTTTCTTTCTACAGTTGGCTGTATTTTTCCTGCAGATTTCCATCCCTCTTTTATCTAGCTTGCGAAGTACCACCATATTGTACTTTTCTCTTTCTTGTACTGTATTATGTCCTTACTTAAGATAGTCTTCTTTTCCTCTTAAGATCTCATGTTATGGAAACCCTTTCCAGTATTTGCTTTCACTTTATCTCCTTTTATGTGCATGTCTGTTTTTCCTATTTTTTTTTATTCTTCTGGCTTTTTTTTTTTTTTACCTTTTCTATGTTTTTTTTATTTTGGGAGCAGCATTTCTATGTTTTTTTATTTTGGGAGCAGCATTTCAAAGATGGATTTTCTTGAAGGTATGCTTTTATGTAACTAGAAATTGTTCGCTCCTTTCTTTTCTTCAACTTTGCTCTCATAGAAAAGAGATTATTATCTCTGTATATCAATGTGGCATCCCCTCTTCTCCAGGCTCATGATCCACATGGATAGTCTGTAAGTGTAAACAATTTCATTTCTTGGTCTGCATTTTATTCTAATCCATCTGGCATCCTGTAAAGCTTGGTAGAGCAGATGCACTCAGATACCATCTTCTCCAGACTTGCCTGATCACCACCATTTAGCACTTCTTTTTTTCTCAGGTTAGTTTTCTTCTCAGCACTTAGGACTATAGTAAGAATAGTTGACTCTGTGGAAACACAGGGTTGCAAATATTCATGGCAGAAACTGTTACAAGTATTTACATTGCATTAGTTATTATAACCAATCTTTATGTGATTTAAAGTAAGAGCATGTATGTCAATTACATGCATACCTTGTTCCATTTTATATGAGAGACTGTAGCATTTGTTGATTTTGGCATCCTTAAGGCAGTCTTGGAACAAACTTAGACACTGAGCTTATGACTCTATCATCAGTTGACTGTACCTTTCATGAGGAATATGTTTTTGGTTTGGTTTGTTTAGTACTCAACTCTTAGGGCTTGGTAGGCGCTAAATGAGTGGAAAGTTAATTAATATCCTCCCCATTTTTAGTGGTGTTTATAGTGATTTTTAGTCTCTCTTCTTTGACATGGAAACATTTAGAAAGCTTAGCTCCCTGACACTGATTCTTTATGGCTTGATTACCTTTTGTTCCCTCTAGTTGTTTGAGAAAGGAAATTTTCATTGCTGGAGAAATTAAGGTTAAAGGTTTAATTTCGTTGAATTTCAATGTTCAAATTAATTTTTTCCAATGTCAATGTAACTTCATTTAGGTCTTGTCTCATCTGACCAGAACATTTCACCTGCACAACATCCTGTTGTTTTTTTTTTATGACATCTTTGGATATATTTCTCCATGTTCATTTACACTGGTTTCTCTTAACGAACAATCTAGAAGGTAATATTTCATGTAAAACTATCTTAGATCTGCTCTTCATTAGCCATTGTGAGAAACCAATGCCAAATTTGGAAGGTATGTATGTTGGGTACGGTTGTATTCAGAATACTGTGTCTGATCCAGAGAGATTCTCATTTATCACCCTTTAAGATTCTGGCAGATGAAAGTGCATGTAATTGTTTAGCTTGTACTGTTTACTGTGTAAGCAAGCACAGAAGCAGAACTGCTAGTATTGTGTGGTGGTGATTGCTATTACTGTTACTACTTCTTTTTACTCACAGTAAATCTGAACAACTCATTAAAGAGGGATGAAAAGTTATTACTAGGCTACTAATGCATAGATACTCTAATACTTTTTTTGGTTTAGAATAGTGTATTCTGTATATACTGTCTTATCTCTTTAAATGGGTCATCCACAAGCTGCTTTCAGTCTGGGATCTTACCACATTGTATTTGTTGGCTTCTAAGGTTGAAGATTTGGTATGGAAAAGTAGGATGGGAGTCTTTTCTCTTTCAGTCTCATTGGTTCTTTTAGTTGTGTGTAATATGACCATAAAAATATTAAAAAGAAAAATGTAAAGCCAAACAATTCTTTGAAAGATTTGTGGACATTCAACTATTTTGACTGCATGATTTTAAGAGTTCTTAGTATACTCTGAGTATAAAGTTTATTCATTCCAGATTCATATTGTCTCTGTGAAAATCCCTTTATAACAGGGAAATGAGTTGACTTTTTATTTCACCTAAACCTTTTCATGTAATAGTAGCAACAAACTATAATAATATAACAAAATATGATGATGATAATAATAATAATAATAATATTCTCTGTGTAGCCCTGCCCATCCTGGAGCTCACTGTGTAGACCAGGTTGGCCTTGAACCTAGAGATCTGCCTTTTTCTACCTTCTGAGTTGTGGAATTAAAGGTATCGCCTCAGTGCTACACACTTCTTTATTAAAGTTTCTTGACCATGTATTTGGAGTTTCTACTCTCTACTATGCAAAAGAAGACAGTAATTTTTGCTCTCAAGAATACATTCTAAAAAGTATCAGGTTACTCATGCTTTTAAGTACATTTTCTGACATTTGATTCATTGATTCTTGCTTTAAGATGTGCTTTTACTATGCTTTTTCAACAAATATTTTAGAAAAATCACCTATTGTAGATATCTTCTGGCTTGTTTCTTTTTCTGTCTGTGTGTTCGAGGTGTGTGTGTGTGTGTGTGTGTGTGTGTGTGTGTGTGTGTGTGTGTGTGTGTGTGTATGTATGTATGTATGTATATATGTACACCCTCACTGTTGGAAATTGAACTCAGGACCTTATACATGCTTATTAGGCTCTCTTTCTATTAAGCTATGTCTACAGCCTTATTAAACTTTAAAAAAAGGAATTCTTCCTAGTGTTTTGAAAATTAAAGACATGATTTCCTCTGTCTTATAAGGTCTACCCTACCAACAACATGATTATTGAATCTATAATTTTGTTGTTTTCCTAAAATTTATACATGGACATCTCTCTAAATAATGCTTACAGTATTATCTTGGTCTGTTATTTTCCTGTTAAGATATTCACTTTGCTTCATTCCTACAACATTGTCAACTTTATCATATTTCTTGCTTTCATCTTCTTACATTTACTGAATATCTGTTCATCTTTGCATATACTCCAGTTACTTTTAGCACATTTTTTTCAGTGATCTTTCTTCATAATGTGTGAACTCATCTTAAGGATAGAAGAGGTAATCTCTTAATTGTGTATCACAAGCTTGTGGATACTTAGTGGATAACTACGTAATATTTAAATGGAGAATGAGTACATGACTGTTTCAGATCTGGTATTTCTTTACTTTTTCCCACATATTCTCTTCTGGGATGCGTTTGTATTCCTCCAAAGGCATAAAGATATTACTGCCTCCCCTGCCCCCATATATTTGTGGTGCTTAATATAACTGGTGGTTGGAGCTTATGATTTCTCTGACGATCACATGTCTGTTGATGCTTAGGATAGACAAAAGCCTTTCTAAGATGCTTAAAAACAAGAGTGCCTATGTTCTACCACAGCTGTCATTTGAAAAAGGTCTTTGAATATTGAAGCTTGCTGATTATTTAGAATTTCACTGTGTAGGAAATAGCTTGTTATGTAAAACCCTAAAGTTTAATAAAAAATGTTTTAACCCCTTAAAGTAGTGTGGCTACTTTAAACTACTAGAGTATCCAAAGAGACCCCAATCTGGTTGTTTCTATTTTCACCTGTGAAATATGTAATCTTTAAAAATGTTCCTGAGAAGATTCTCCTCTTAAGGGGGGGGACACCAACTTTGAAAATAAGCTATAAATATAGTTTTATCTTGCTATATATTGTCGTAACTGATGATTTTACTAGAAATGACATGTAACTTGTATGTTTCTCATCTGTTTCAGGATGCTTTAATCTGGATCCCAATAGAGTTTTGGATGTAATTTTAGAAGTATTTGAATGCAGGCCAGAGCACGATGACTTCTTTATATCTTTATTAGAATCTTACATGAGCATGTGTGAACCGCAAACACTGTGTCATATTCTTGGGTTCAAATTCAAGTTTTATCAGGTAAAAATGTGTATATATGTATATCTATAGGTTAACTTCATAATTTTGTATGTTTAGCTTTATTTTTTATTTGCACTGTAGTATTTGCTAGTTGCAGCTCAAACGTTTAGCTGAGGAGATAGAGAAAGAGAAAGCTGATGATATGACTTATATATGATTATATGATTTATATTAACACTTTAAATGATCTGAACGAGAAAGTTTGGAGAAAAGCACAATTAAATTTTACATTATGAGAGACAGGGTCTGGTAATACTTGATTGAAAGAGGAGTAATAGTGTGTTGTATAGGCGGAGACTATGTATTTGTTTCCTGGCTGCCCAGACCCAAATAACTATATTATATAACAAAAACTATATTAATTATAACACTGTTGGCCGATAGCTTAGGAGTATTGCTAGCTTGCTCTTATATCTTAACTTAACCTATTTTTATTAATCTGTATCACCACGAGGCTGTGGCCTACCAGTAAGGTTCTGGAGTCCTTCTCCTGTGTAGCTACGTGACATCTCCCTGACTCTGCCTTCTTTCCTCCTCTTATCTCTGCTTGGACTTCTTGCTTTGCTATATTCTGCCTTACCCTACGCCAAAGCAGCTTCTTTATTAACCAGAGATAACAAAACATATTCACAGCATACAGAGGGGAATTCCACATAAGTGGTGAGACTTCTGTTTAGAAATAAACTGTGATGCTAAAGATTGGTGGTGTGGGCATATCTAACAGATTGAAAGAATGGTCTGTAATCTTATGTGCATGAATTTGTAACATGGGCAAAGAAGTAGTAGAAAATCATCTCTGAATAGGTTTGATGCATATTAGATTGTCATAGGCCTTTGGTTACATGCTATTTTAGAATTTGATTATGTATATGAAAGGTATTAGAATTTTTAGGGATTTTATGAAGTACTTGAAGTATATTTTGCATCTTTTTTTTTATTTAACCAGTATAATAACTGTAAAGAATCCCTATTCTTTGGTTATTTCTCTTTTTGTCTGTCATATTATTGCTAATGCTATTTTCTAAAAGATTCAATGGAGGTGCCTACTATTGAAAAATTGTTTCTGGTGGTATTATACTATTATTATAAAATTAGCCACAACTTCTTCTCATTTCCTGACCAAAAGTTTGAGAGTCCACCCCCCCCCCCCCCCCCGCCCGAGATAGGGTCCTCTCTGTAACAACAGCTCTGGCTGTCCTGGAACTCTGTAGACCAGGTTGACCTCTAACTCACAGAGATTTGTCTGCTTCTGTGTTCTGAGTGCTATGATTAAAGGTGTGCTACCTACCATTTCCTAGTTCCAGTCCCTGATATAGGTCCAAGTATTTTATTAGTTTTTAAAGGGCATTGTAATTATTTTAGATTTGATCAAGGAACCAGCTGCTGAAATATAAAATTAGAGAAAATTTAATTTGGTACATGATTAATTAAAATGTAGCTTGCATGTTTAGAGTGTGTACCTTTCAGATCATGTCGCAGTGAAGACTGATGACCTTTTGAGAAACATTAAGTTAGTTAATTTTAGAGTTAAAGAATAGTTTTACATGAACATATTGTTAGTGATATAACCAGTGTATAACTCAATTGTTTTACTATATTTGAACAATTTTTTATGTTTTAAAATAATATTTAATATGCATTTTGGACAGTTTTTAAGATTAAGAAATATTTGATGTTAGAAACAACATGCTATTGTAAGAAGTATCTTTCATACTTCACTGTGTGACATTATTATCTTCTTGCTATTGCCAGAGCTATCTTGGTTATTGTGAGAACTTCATCTTAGGACTGCTGAAGGGAAGAAAAGAATTGTCAGGGATTTTAAACAATTTGTGGTCTGTGAGGGAAAGTAAGGAAAGCTATGAAAACCAAAGTCTTATTTAAGGGATGGAACCATGGGTGTAAGCTTTTAGGAATGTGTAGTCAACCAGTATATTGGTTCCTCCACTAAATCCACATTTCTTTCCTCCCACTTTCTAAAAGCATTAACTCCCTCTTTTCACAACTGACACTGATAAAACCATTTAAAGGGGGACGGAAAGGGATGTGACAACTTTATAAGCAGAAATGCAGACGATGTTATATAGTTTAAATCTCACATTCTGTTTAAGTCTCTGCTTTTACTCATATATTATTATGTGAATGCTTATAATCTAAAAACATTTTTTATTTTATTTAAATAATATTTTTTTCATTTATATACTGACCAAAGTTTTACCTCCCTCCTCTCCTTCTGGTTCTTTCTCCCACAACTCTCATATACCCTCTTCCCCATCCACTCCTCCAGCTCCATTTAGAAAGGGACAGGCCTCCCATGGGCTTGAACAAAGTATGACACATCATGTTGAGGCAGGACTGTAGCATGAAGGCCTGCTTGTTGGGGTTTCAGTCCTACCCAGTTCCCCCAGCCGTTTAGCCCCCAAAGAATCAATGGAGATTCTGCATTAGTTATAACTGATTGGCCCATTAGCTCAGGCTTTTTATTAACTCTTGTACCTCATATTAGCCCATTATTCTTATCTATGTTTTTCACATGGCTTAATACCTTTCTCAGCGGGGCAGGTCACATCCTGCTTCTTCTGTTGTCTGGGTGGAACTGGTGGAAGAGCTTCCTTCTTCCCAGAATACTCCTGTTCTCATCGCCCCGCCTCTACTTCCTGTCTGGTTGATTCTCTTCTACTTCCTGTCTGGCCAGTCAGCATTTATTTAAAACATGATTGACAGAATACAGACAATTCTCTTCGCACCACAGGACCAAGTGCTTCCCCATGTATAAGAGCTGGACAAGATAATTCAGCATGGGGTATAAGTTCCCCCAAAACAAGCTAAGCACCAGGGACAGGTCCTGATCTCACTGGTAGAAGCCTTCCATACAAATCAAGCTACACAGCTGTCACATACATGCAGAGGGCCTAGGTCGGTCCCATGCAGGCTGTTTGCTTGTACTCATCTGAGGATGCTTTGGAATGCTGGCAAAAATCTTTGCCCCACTATTCAGATGCTTGGTTTTAAAACAGAGAATAGTGAAGTGTATTGATGATAGGTAGAGAAGAGAAAAGATTTTTATTTTACTTTATACCCTAAAGAATTTTTTTTTTCTTTCAGGAACCAAGTGGTGAGACACCATCATCTTTGTACAGAGTTGCAGCAGTGCTTCTGCAATTTAATCTCATTGATTTAGATGATCTTTATGTACATGTAAGTTGAGTGGTCTGTTAAGACTATTGGCTTCTTTTTCTCAGGGGCAGGGAATACGAGTAGATAGCTATATAGTACTTCACTATTGGGTCTAGACTCCTGGGCTGTATTTTTTGAAGATTTGTCTACCTTAAAAAATTAGTGGATTCTCTTCTTTGACAAACTATGGAAATTGAATTCCTCTTAATCACCCTTATAGATTTCAAGATTGGATAAAAAGCTCTTTTGAATCATCACCAGTGCTAAGCTCATGGGGAGAAAGTGAAGCACTAAGCAATGTAGTGCTAAGCTTCTTTATTTTACATGTGACTTGTAAGAAATAGGGAATTACCTAGATAGATTTAGGTAAACGTTGCTGTATTTTTATTTCTAATATATTGATTTTTTTCAGTATGTTTACTATGTAATAATTGACCATTATTGGTATTTATTGTTGGGTCTAGTATCTAGAAGAGTTTATTATGGTTGTGACAGATGACTTCTAGTTCATCAAGAGTTGAGCTGCCAGTTTGGGAAGCTAAAGTTTGCAGTACGCTCTTTTATTAGTTTCTTCCTTAGGGTATCTGTTGACTTAAAGTAATTCACAATTGTAGTCTTGTCTGCCTTTGAAATCATGTTATAATTTCCTTCCTATTTGTATGCTGTGGCTAGAGAGTTGAATAAAAAGATTGTCTCTACCTTGCAAAGTCACATTGTGACAAGGGAGAAAAAATGTCTTGTATGGAAATGTAGTCTGTGGTGTGAATTTGTAGTAGATAGTGATCACATTCATCAGTGGGTGGGCTGGGTGTTGGAAAACTTTCTAAACTAGTGAGGATGAATTAGGACCATAGAAGAATAGATATTTTCCAGACTGAAATGGTAGAAATATATAGGTAAAATTAAGTGAGTTTAAAAGCCAGAAATTCCACAGCATTGGAGTTACCTGTGTAAGGAGACCCTAGGAACTTCAGAGCATTTGAGGCCTAGGTGGTATGAGGGAGTAATGAAGATGGAGAAGCAGGTTGGAACTAGACCATTGGAAGGCTCCTAGCTGCATAGAGTGGATAGTTTGAATTTTTTTTCTTAGGATGAGAGGACTATTAAGGATTTATAGAAAAGTGATACATGAGCTGAAACTGTGGAATATTAGTTAGAAGATGAAGTATTGGAAGGCCTAAAAAATAGATCTGAAATGATAATGGATTAAATACTCATGTTCCAGGTTAGTAATAAATACAAATAGACTATGCAGCTACTTTGAGATGATATGGGTTGACAGATTGGATTTATATGCCAGAATAGAGTCTGTGTGAGACACAACTAAAGCCATGGAATCAGGAAATATTATATATAAATATTATTTATATATTTATTATAT
The DNA here is from genome assembly GCF_982192425.1 of Myodes glareolus. Lineage (NCBI taxonomy): Eukaryota > Metazoa > Chordata > Mammalia > Rodentia > Cricetidae > Myodes > Myodes glareolus. The sequence continues at coordinate 33,148,330 of NC_142053.1, read as the reverse complement.
ATAAATATATAAATAAATATTATATGTATATTGGCTCATGTCTGTAATCAGTACTCAGGGCAGTGGCAGGAGTTTGAGGGCTGCCTGGTTTACATAGCAACTTCCAGGATAATTAGAGCTATGCAGAGAAACTTCCTCTCAAACAAACAAACACAAACATGTAAACAACAAAAAGAAAACAGTGGAAGTAAAATAGTGAGGGTTTTATAGTTAGAAGAGACTTCCTAGTAGTAGAACCTAAAGAGAATCATTTAAGGCAGTGGTTCTCAACCTTCCCAATTCCATGACCCTGTAATACAGCTCCTCATCTTGTGCTGACCCCCAACCATAAAGTTATTTTTGTTGCTACTTCATAATTGTATGTAATTTTGCTACTGTTACAAATCGTAATGTTAATATCTGTATTTTTCAATGGTCTTAGGTGACCCTGTATAAGGATCATTTGACCTCAAAGGAGTAGAGAACCACACATTGAGAACTGTTGATTTAGGGGGTTATGTGTTGCTCCATGTAAGAGTGCTGTATGTGGCTTATTCAGGGTGTTGGATTTAAACCCCAGCACTGCAAAACAAATAAAAACACACCAGAGAGTGTTAAGGATGTTCACTAAGAAGATAAAATCATTCTAACTTTATACACCAAATCAACATATTCTGAAAATATACAGAACTGGAAGTTGAGATAAATTAAAGCATTGTGTACCATTTATCTATTAGTTACTGTCATCTAGATAAAAGAATTTACACTAGCCATTGAAATAAATCAATAACAATATGTTTGCCATTCAGAATGAAGAAAAGTTACCTCTTTGGACATGTCTCTAGCAAATTGACTGTTTCTCCCTTTTCTTTGATAAGATGAAGCATACAGTATTTAATATTTCACCTTTTAATGTTCACTGGTTGTTTTCCTTACATTAGCTATAGCTAATGAATTGAAATGGATCATGCATTTTTACAGGGGTAAAAACATTTCTGTTGTAGCTCACTGTAGTGTCTTGTAGAAGCTAAGTGACTCTTTTGGTTTGGTTTTCATTTGTGTCAGGTTTATTATTATTATTATTAAATATTTTTTTTTATTAACTTATAAAAGTTTCCACTTCCGCCCCTCCTCCCAATACCCTCCTATTTCCCCCACTCCCCCTTCTCCTCCCTCTCCAGCCCTAAGAGCAGTCAGTGTTTCCTGCCCTGTGGGAAGTTCAAGTTCCTCCCCCCTCCCTCCAGGTCTAGGAAGCTGAGCATCCAAATTGATTAGGATCCCAAAAATCCAGAACATGCAGACAAAACAAGACACAGTGCCATTGTCAATGGCTTCTCAGACAGTCCCCGTGCCAACCACATTCAGAGAATCCGGTTTGATCACATGCTCGTTCAGTCCCAGTCCAGCTGGCCTTGATGAACTCTCATTAGATCAGTCCCCTTGTATCAGTGGGTGACTGCACTCCTCACAGTCCTGCCTTTCTTGTTCATGTTCTCCCTCCTTCTGCTCCTCATTTGGACCTTGGGGGCTCAGTTCAGTGCTCCAATGTGGGTCTCTGTCTCAATCTCCATTCATCATCGGGTGAAGGTTCCCTCTGATCCTGCCTTCCTTGCTCACGTTCTCCATCCTTCTGCTTCTCCTTTGGACCTAGGGAGTTAAGTCCAGTGTTCCAGTGTGTGTCTCTGTCTCTCTCTCCATCCATCGCCAGATAGCTTTCCTCCTGGATATTGGAAGTAGACAAGAGTGCCAGGCAACATTGGGTGCACGGGGGCGGGAGTGGATGGAAGGGGAGAGGGTTAGAGAGAAGGGAGTAGGGGAGGATTGGGGAAAGCTTGGGGGATGGGGGGAGGGAGGAAGGATGGATATGGGAGCAGGGAAGTATATATCTCAACTAAGGGAGGCATTTTAGGGTTTACAAGAGACTTGATTCTAGAGGGGTTCCCAGGTCCAAGGAGAGATCCCCAGATTGTTCCCTGGACAGCAGAGGAGAGGGTGCCTGAACTGGCCTTGGCCCATAACCATACTGATTAATATTTTGCATATCATTATTATTATTATTATTATTATTATTATTATTATTATTATTATTATTATTATTATTTTGGTTTTTTGAGACAGGGTTTAGAGTCTGTCTGGAACTAGCTCTTGTAGACCAGGCTGGCCTTGAACTCACAGGGATCTGCGTGCCTCTGCCTCCAGAGTGCTGGGATTAAAGGCGTGCGCCACCACCGCCTGGCAGGTTTATTATTATGAAATTCTTACCTCCATATGTACAAGGTAACTGATTTGAGATAATCAAATTTCACAATAGGGAGTTGACAAAATACTTTCTTTTTTGTATTGATTTAGAAACTAGTTTGTGACTTATTATGAGATACCAAGGTATTACGAGTTTTTATAATAGATAATCAGAACATTCAAATCTCCCTTTTATATATATATCATTGGAGTTTGACTTTTAAAGGGGCAATACATAGTTTTTCTTTGTTTGGGTGATACTAAAGTTCAAACATGGGATCTAGTCATGCTGGACAAACTTTGCTCTCTATCCTTGAGCACCCTTCCTCCTGATATTTTCAATGGAATAAGTACATATTTTGGGTATTATTAAATTCAGTGGTGAACATCTCTGTAGTGTGAATTTAGAACATTTAGCATACCAAAGATATGAAACATTTATTGCTACATGACTTTAAAATGTGTACAATATTCAGGTACTAACCTTTTAAATTGGACAATAAGACTTATTTGGAAGGAAGTCATAGGTATGGGTAAACTAAACTTATTTATAAATTTATTAATTGGAAATAGAATTTGCCTTTTATATGTATAAGCTATTTATGTTAACTCTTATGAAATTTTAATGATCTCTTTTTAGCTCCTTCCAGCTGATAATTCCATTATGGATGAGTACAAACGAGAAATTGTGGAAGCTAAACAAATTGTAAGAAAACTCACAATGGTTGTGTTGTCTACTGAGAAACTTGATGAACGAGACAAAGAAAAGGACAAGGATGATGAAAAAGTAGAAAAGGTACATCATTTAGTCTAGTAAAATTTGCAATGTTTAAAATCACTAAATTTAATTTCTCATCATTAATCACCTTATAAAAGTAAAATTTCTTAGTTTGATTATGTTAAAATATGATTTGGGTAATATTTGTTTGACATTTAATATGAATGGTACCTTTAGAAAGAAAACTGCTCTTTTTGTTTCTTGTGTAAAATTTTTTAAAAAAGTCACAAAATATACTGATTTTAATTTTGCTGTATATATAATCTTCAAGTACTAAGGGGGTTCTCAAAGATGAATGAATTCTAGTGTCTCCTGCATTATAGCATGAAGTCAAAGTTAATTCCAAATTTATAAATTATAATGCCTGTTTGTGCTAAATGGAAAAATAAAACAAAAAAGATTCTATTTTTTCAAGTCACTAAAAATTCAGGCAGTTTTAAATTTCCTAGATTTAACTTTTTTGATGTTCATTAATTGTAATATTTAGCTGAAGTTGTAAAGAGAAATAACTATTCTAAGTATCATTGTTACTCTTGTTCATTTTTAGCCACCTGACAACCAGAAGCTTGGTTTGTTGGAAGCCTTGTTAAAGATCGGGGATTGGCAGCATGCACAGAACATCATGGATCAGATGCCTCCATACTATGCAGCTTCACATAAACTAATAGCTCTAGCTATTTGCAAGCTTATTCACATAACTGTTGAGCCTCTATACCGAAGGTATGCGACTCTATTAAGTGCTAAGATCTAGTTTGGGATTGCTAAAAAGAAAGTGTATTTCTGTCTTTTCTCTTTAAATCTGGCATATCTATTACTATATTTTCTCAAAATGGAAGATTGTTCATAGGGCATGTCAGCCATGTTTATACAGCTTCTTTCCTAATGTCCCAGTGTTCTAGAATATGTGCTGCAATGTTATATGAAAACTTAGGTTAAACTTCTGAAGCCTTTCTACATTTATTTAGAGTGAAAATACCTTTCTTTTATTTTTAAACTTTTCTTCGTGGGAAGCAGAAAATTTCCCCCTTTTTATTAACCTCAGGGAAACATTATTCTGAGGTTAATGACTCTGCATATTAGTATTCTGACATTCTTGGGTAATTACTAGCGTAGTTCCTCTTATCCCAGATGTGTCCACTAGTCCTGTAGACGTCAGCCTATTTAGGGAACTTAGAGCAGTATCAGCAGCAGCTCTGACTTCAGCCTCATAAATAAAGCCTATTTCACGCCTCTCAAAAGCCCCATCCTTCTTGACTTGTGCATAGCCACTAGCTGCTGCTTTCATTGCGACTTGAGGTGTAGATAGCGCAGACCTCTTCTCAGACATCATCTCCTGTGACTTCAAAGTAAGATACCTGCTTAGTATGTGAGAACTCTGAGCATGCTGTCCTTTCTAGTATTTTACTTCGATTTTCCAGTTATCTTGCCTACCACACCTTCCTCATACTCAGTGTAGGTAATAGAACTTAAGATTGAGAAATGTTTGATTTCATCTTGTCATACAGATGAGGGCCATCTCTTCTTCATCCCTATAACTATATTCTCTATGTTGGCCAAGCTTGCTTAAACTCATGTTACATGTTACATGAGAGCTACATTGAGAATTCCTTATTTAATTTGCTATTTTGAAACATTTTCTTTCTGAGCTTTGTTTTTATGCTTGTTGAATTTGTTTTTATATTTTCACTTGAGAATTACTATAATAAAGTTAGTGATGACTAGAATAGATATACAAGCAAGAAAATTATTGTGTTAAGATATTTGGGTTTAATAGTGCATAGATTTCTAAATGTTGCTTCTTTTTTGTAGAGTTGGTGTTCCTAAAGGTGCTAAAGGCTCACCTGTTAGTGCTTTGCAAAACAAGTTAGCACCAAAGCAAGTGGAGAGCTTTGACGATTTGAGGAGGGATGTATTCAACATGTTCTGTTACCTTGGTCCTCACCTTTCTCACGATCCAATTTTATTTGCAAAAGTCGTGCGCATAGGCAAGTCATTTATGAAAGAGGTCAGTAAGATTTTTCTTCCTAGTAGAAAATTAAAATTTGAAATGAATATATTTGTTTTGATGAGTATTTCTAAAAGCAGAAACAAAGTAAACATGATGTAAGGAAAGCTGTGTTGAATAATATAACTCAGTTTATGGAAAGCCCATGATGATTCATCAGATACCTCCCTTAGGAAAATCCATATTTTGAATTCTGTTATAACTAGCACTTTCTTACTATTTTTCCCCTTATCTGTCTTCTGTATATTTTCTAGCATGCGGTTTTGGATCATTACTATTAGCTGTTTGTAATTTTTCCAAACACAAACTCTTGGGCTTATTATTTCTATTTTTTACTTATTTTAGGTGATAGGATTCAACGTGGTGTTTCGTGTGTTCTGAGTATGTGCTCTACCGTGGAGCTGTGTTCCCAGCTCATTTTTTTTAAGTAAAGCTTTTATTGAAATAAATTATAGATACAGAAAAATATGTAAATTGTGATTGTATAGTTCAGTGACCTTTCTAAAACTAAACACCCATGTGTCTACCACTTAAACCAAGAAATTGAATAGTACCAGCAATGCCCCTACCTCATTTATAAACTTAGACTATTAAAAAAACATATGTGACACGGAATGTGCATATGACATGCATCTCCAGTCTTAAATTACCTTTTTCCTACCTTACTTAAGTCAGCTTCCCTTATGTGTTGCTGGTTTCCGTCATTGTAGTTTTGCTTTTTCTATAATCTTATGTAAATAATTAGTGTTTTCTTTTCTGATTTCTTTCACTTAATGTTTTGAGATTCATCATTCAAGTTATTACATGTGTCAGTAGTCCTTTTGATGAGTAATAATATTTCATTATATGTAAACATGTAGTTACTGATAAATTACCAGGTGATGGATATTTAAGTTATTTCTGGTGGGGGCTATTATAAAGATGCTTTTAATATCTATACTTTGGGGGGCATATTTTTGCATTACCATAAGTAGGATTTGTTAGTGGAATAAATAAGTATATGTTGAGCTGTAATAAATTACAAAAATGCTGGATGTGATAGTGAACACTTTTTTTTAAAGATTCATTTATTATGTAAACAGTGTTCTGCCTGCATGTGTTCCTGAAGGCCAGAAGGCACCAGATCTCTTTATAGTTACTTGTGAGTCACCATATGGTTGCTTGGAATTGATCTCAGGACCTCTGGAAAGAGCAGCCAGTGCCCTTAACCTCTGAGCCATCTCTCCAGCCCTTTTGTGGTGCACACTTTTAATCCCAGAACTCAGGAGACAGATGCAGGCAGATCTCCATAAAATTTTCAGGTCATCCAGGTTTATATAGCAAACTCTGGCTATATAGTAAAAGCCTTTCTTAAAGAAAGCAAAGAAGAAATTATGAAAACTGACAATATCTATAGTATTTTACATTTCTGAGAGCAATCTTTGAGACTTCCAGATGCTCCATAGCCTCACGGACACATGGTATTTTAATACTTAAAATTTAGCCATCCTAAAGTGTTGACCAGACTGTAGCATGCATCATAATTACCTGTCAGGCTTACTAAAATGCAAATGGTTGGTCCTAAACTTCAGTATTTGGTCAATAGGCCTGGCTGGAAATTTGCATTTCTAACATGTTTCCTGGTGATGCTGATGCTTCTGGTTCAAAGATCAAATTGTTACTTTAGTATATTAAGCAGAATTGATCCTCCTTTGTGGACTTAAAAGGGGGTGGCAGTGACTAATAATCTAAAATCTGACCAGAAATCACTACTATTCTCTCTGCTCTAGCATCCTGCGCATTTTTATCCTTGACATAACTGGGGGATGACAAAAAATGAACAGAGTAACTTACAATTTTGCCATACTTTCAAGAAGACCCCCTTTATATCAGACTCTTGATTATGAGAATGCTGAGATTCCCAAAGAATACATGGCATTCTACATAGTGGGAATTTGTCTTGTGTTAGTAACATGTCTTGCCATTGCCATTGATGATAAGGCTCCTCAGAAAGCCAAAAAAATGTTGCTAAGATAAAAACTCTCACAAGAGTAGGAAGAGAGAAGAAAAGAAGCTCCATTGTGAATCTCCTACTCCCATGCACTGGGTGGAGGCGCAGACTGCTGCAGGAGACCTACAACACACATAACCACATAAGAGTCTTGTCTCTTTCCAGACTGCAAGGACAGAAAATAGTTGTTGTAGTTGGATTTTGTGTGTGAACCAGTCAGTTGGCTTCCATTTTATATAGAAGCCAATTTTTATTTTATTTTTTATTAACACACAAAGATGTCGGTTTTATTATAGCATTTTCAAACTTTTTTTGCTCTTTTCTCTTATTGAAATTATTTTTTTTTATCACATAGTATGTCCTGATTAGTTCTCCTCCCTCTAATCTCATTTCTTCCCAACTCCCCTGCCATCCAGTTCCACTCCCCTTTTTACTAGAAAACAGGCTTCTAAGGGATACTAATACAATAGAATTAAATATAGTAAGATATGACAAAAACTAACACATAGGAATTGGACAAAACAAACAGAAGGAAAAGAGTCCACGAGAAGGCACAGGAAACATAGACATCTGAAACATCTGAACATTCAGGAATCCTATAAAAACACTAAGCTGGGAGCTATACTCTATATACAAAGGGCCTGTTGATTTAGAAGGCCTTGCTCTCTGGTGTCCTGCACCATCTCTGGCTCTTATATTCTTTCTGCCTCTTCTTCTGTTGCACTCCCTGAGCCAGGGGTTGGGTGGGCTGAGGAGGGGAGTATTTAATGGATACATCCTATTTAGGGCATAGTGTTCCAAGTTCTATCATTCTCTGTAATGTCTGGTTGTGGCTCTCTGTATTTGTTCCCATATGCTGCAGGAGGAACTGTCTCTGATGATGGTTGAGCAAGGCACTGGTCTATGAATATAGTAGAATGTCATTAGAAGTCATTTTATCATTTTTTTAAAGACCAGCAGCTTTTGGTTTTCCCCTAGGTACCTGGAGTTTCTAGCCTCAGGTGGTCACCCAAGCAGTTTCGGGTATTAGTTCCATCTCACGGAGTGGACCTTCAGTCAAATCAGATATTAGTTGTTTACTCCCTCAAGCATTGTGCTATCATTGTCCTAGCATATTTAGTAGGCAGTACAGCATTGTAAATCAAGGCTTTTTGGCTAGGATGGTGTTTATTTTTTTCTCTTTTGGTAGTGTACAGAGTATCTTCCTATACTAAAGGAAGTAGAATGTAGGGTGTTGGCTCTATATAGGCACCACCTTGACTGCTTCATGTTCATTGAGATCTGTAGGTATTGTCTTCAGCAACGAGGCCTTACCATCAGTTTTTGTAAAGCAATAACCTGGGTTGTTTGTAATCCTATGGGATTCCTTTTGCCAACAACTCAATTATATGTAACTCAGTCCCAATACTGGAAGTTTCATTTGGTGACAAGAAATGGCCAGTTGTACCTCTGTCTCCCCTAGTATTTGACGGTTTCATTTAGATCACTTTCATATATGTATATATTTTAGGAAACTTCTACTATAGTGGGTTTCCATACCACCCTTCAAATTTTCATTAATTTTAGCTATCTCTCCCCACATTTTCTCATTTGCCCTCCTTTCAAAGTCCCCACTTAATCCTCCTATTTCTCGTCCCCTGCATGTTCACTCATAACTATTCTATTTTTGTTTCCTGATGAGATCTATCTGTTTATAGTTCCTTACTCTATACCTACCCTCTGTGGTTATATGGATTGTAGCTTGGTTATCATTGACTTAACAGCTAATAGCCACATATAAGCAAATACATACCATATTGTCATTCTGGATATGGGATACCTCCCTCAGGAGGTTTTTTCCTTGTTCCATCCTTTTACCTGCAAAATTCATTATTTCACGTTTTTATTAGCTGAGAAATACTCCATTGTGTAAATGTACCACATGTTCTTTATTTATTCATCTGTTGAAGGACATCTAGGTTCTTTCTGGTTTCTGACTATTATGAATAGAGCAACAATGAAGATGGTTGAGCAGCTGTGTCTGTGGCAGAATGAAGCATCCTTTGCATATGTGTCTAAGGCTGGTAGTACTGGATCTTGCAGTAAATCAACTTCCGTCTTCCTGTTTTCCCCTTGTTCTTTGCTTCTTTTCTGATTTTCTGAGAAGCAAACTTTGACTACTTTTATTTTATGTGCGCATATGTATGCATGTATGTATACCACAGCACTGTGTGGAGGTCAGCAGAGGACAACTTGCAGTTAGTTCTCTCCCTCCACCATGTGGATCTCATGGATCAAGCTCAGATCCTTGTCAGCCTTGATGACAAGCACCTTTACCAGATGACCCTATCTCATCAGCCCAAGAATGTTTCAAAACAACTAAACCTTTCATTAGAGTTGTTTTTCAAATAGACACTATTGTGATTGATACTGTTTGTTATGCCTCCTACTATACTTTGGCTAATATAATACTTTGTATACAAACTATGAAGAACTGAGGCCAAAGTCTGTTGGTTTCTTTATTTTGAGATTTTATTTTTATTCTATACCTTTGGGTGTTTTGCTTGCATGCGTGTTTATGCTCTCTGTGCATGCATGTAGTGATAGTAGCTGCAGCCTGTGGCCCGGCTCCCGGCTAGCTTTACCCAAAATAATTACGCGGAAACTGTATTCATTTAAACACTGCCTGGCCCATTATTTCTAGCCTCATATTGGCTAACTCTCACATCTTAACTAACCCATTTCTAATAATGTGTGTATGTCACCATGAGGTCGTGGCTTACCGGCATGAGTCTAGCCAGCTTCCATCTTGGGAAGAGGAATCATGGCATCTGCCTGCCTCTGCTTTCTTTCTCTCAGCCATTCTTTCCAGTCTACTCCACCTATCTGAATTCTACACTATCAAAAAGCCAAGGCAGTTTCTTTATTAATCAGTGAAAGTAACACATAGATAGAAGGCCCACCTACTCCATATTCAGTGTTCACAGAGGTCAGAACAAGACATTGGGTTTCTTGCTGCTGGAATTAAAGATGTTTGTGAGCTACCATGTGTATGCTGAAATTCGAACCCAGGTCCTTTGTAAGAGCAGCCAGTACTCTTAACCACTGAGCCATCTTTCTACAAGTCGTGTTTTCTTTGGTTGTTTGTTTGATTTTTGAGACAGGGTTTGGTTTCACTGTGTATCACTGTCAGGCCTGGAACTCACAGGGATCTGCCTCCCTTGCTTCTCAAATGCTGAGATGTACACAACTACACATTGCAGAGACCAAGTTTACCATAAAACAGTCCTGCTTTCCTATGAGACCAATCAGGGAAAACTACCAAGATGCTTGTGTTTGTTTTTTTTTTTTGTGTGTGTGTGTGTTTGTATTTTTGTATCGTCATTTATAGTAATTGGTTTGAACTAAGATCACCTTATTTTCCTCATTGATAAAGTATTCAGTCATATTTAGGAAATGTATCTTTTTTGTGCAGCATAAGTGTTATTGAGTAGGGGAGCAGGCTTGTGGGGGCATCAGTCCTTCTTGACCACAGCCTCTTTCATGGCTGACAGCTTGTTGCTCAACTCTTCCCTCTTTCTCTTGGTGTGGATGTGTGCCCACTCTTTTCTTGATGAACTTGAACTAGCACTTGTCCTTGAACACCTTGAGCAGCTCCATGGTGTACCAATTGTAGGTCATGAAGCTGCACACCTTCTGGATCATGTCCTGCATGAACTTGGTGTGCTTGGTGAGGTGCCAGTACTGCTGGCTATGCATCGGCTTGCTGCTGTGCTTTGCCACTTTGGCTTTTGTTGAAGTCCACCGCCTTGGGGTTGAACTGGGCCATAACTGCTGCTCTAATGGCAGTTGGCACAGGAAGATTATGCAGTAATTTTAACATTAGCTATACTTTCTAGGTTCAGATACTAAATATCAGTAGGCAAGTGGCAACTCTGTGTGAATGGTGTGTGACTTATTTTTTATGAGACTTGTTTTGCTAAGAGTAGGAGATTAATGAGTATATACAAGTTCATACAAGAAAAAGGTAAAATACGTTTTTAATTCATTTATTCCTTGCTTCATCTTCCAAGAATTAAATTTTAGAAGATATATTGTTAATGGTATATATGAGTGTGTGTGTGTGTGTGTGTGTGTGTGTATTGCATGCATTTAGGTTCCTTAGAAGCTAGAGATGACCATCAGATCCCCCAGAACTGAGTTGTAAGTAGTTGTGAGCCAGTGTAGGTGCTGAAAGTCAAACCTAGATCTTCTGCAAGAGCAGCAAGTGCTCCTAACCATCAAGCTATTGTTCCACCCCCTCAAGTATTTTGTTTTGTGTCAACAGTGTTGAAACTAATTTCAAGTCAAGTTCAAAGTGCAAAGAACAGAAGTAATTTCTAGAAACACTTGTGAGAAGCTTTTTTTTTTAACATGCATGACAGCAAATGCTGCCATATTCTAAGTTGTTAGCATTCTGCTGTCTGATTTCTCACTGCTTGTTCTGGGAGCCTGTGCTACCCACACAAGTAAGGTATGAACTGCTAGGGATCTAACACCACATAACATTTTCTCAGCTGTCTTTTTAAAAAATATATTCGTGCATTTTGTGTGTGTGTGTGTCTTGTGTATGTACACATACATACATACATACCACAGCACATGTGGAGATCACAGGATATTTTGCTGGGGTCTGTTTTTTCCTTCTACTCTGTGGATTCTGGGGGAATCAATCTTAGGTCATTAGTTTTGCTAGCAGGTGCTTTTGCCACTGAGACATCACTGAGACATCTCAGAGGCTCTCTGCTCAGTTTTCAACCACTGAGTTGATTGTCACTAAGACATTTCCACAGAGACTCAGAATCTGCTGTGGTGTTGGACCTTTTTTACCTACAGTGCTAATTTGCTACTGGTACTTCCTAGGATTACTTGCCTGCACTTGAATATTGTTTGCTTTTGGGGAAAGACAAACTAAAATATGAGTACATTTCTTTAAACAGATTTAATATTTAAACTGTAATTTGTTCTAAAGTTAGATGCACATGTTATTTATAATGGAAACTATTCATATATAGCAGTGGAAAAAAATGAAACAATTTCCAACTCCCATTCCTGTAACTCTTTCTATGGGTTGTATTTTAAACTCCAAATTACTATTTTATCTTGATATTTAGCCAGGACTTGCTTTAAACTCAAAAATCCTCCCTTCCTCTACTCCTGAGTTCTTGTATTTCATGCATGTGCCACTATCTTCAGAAATTCCAAATATTTTTATTTTTACTTGATTATTTAAAAAATATTCTGAATTTATGTATATAGGTGTTTTGCCTCCCTATGTGTCTGTGTAGCATATGTGTAAAATGTCTGTGGAGGCCAGAAGAGGGTGTTGAATTTATTGGAAATGGAGTTAGAGGTAGTTGCTAGTTGCCTCTTAGGTGCTGAGAATTATACGTGGGTCCTCTGGAAGAGCAATCGGTGATAATAACCATCTCTCTAGACCCATTCTAAATTATTTTAATGGGACCTGTTTTGGATACTTTCTAGCAAAAAGGGTTTTTCATAGAATAGTTTTGAGGTATGTATGTGCAGTTTTTAATCTAATATACTATAGCTAGTAGGTACTCAATACTTGGTAGTTAATAAGGTAAGTTAAAATAGTGCTATAATTGGGGCTGGAGAGATGACTCAGAGGTTAAGACCACTGACTGCTCTTCCAGAGGTCCTGAGTTCAATTCCCAGCAACCATATGGTGGCTCACAGCCACCTGTAATGAGATCTGGTGCCCTCTTCTGGCCAGCAAGTATACAGACTGTATACATAATAAATAAATAAATCTTTTAAAAAAATACAGTGCTATAATTTTACAGGCAGTCTAGTCACAAACGTTAAATGTTTTCATCAGAGGTAACAGTAACAGTTCTAAAGTAACATTTGAAAAATAAGGCAGTAAATTGTTAGATCATTACTCATAAGAAGCTATTTGTTTAGTTTTATTTATAATTCTCTCTTTATTTCTCAACTTTCTCAAAGCCTGTCTTGATGCCTCTATTTTTTTTTAATTTCTCGGGTGCTGAGTATTGTTGTATAATGGCATTGTCTTTTATGCCATTATACAGTCATGTTGGAACCTCAGTTGATTTTGATGATGGCCTTTCTAACCCTAGTTGAGTGCTCTGTTTTTACTCAAATTTAGAATTCAAATGTTGAAAGCACTTCAGATGTCTTGTAGCTTAAGAGTTGTCACTTCAAAATAGGAACTGTGTCTTCTTTTCAAAATTTAAGTGTGTGGTACTTAGTATATAACTGCAGCTTGCACCCACCTCCTGATGTCTCCTGCTTCAGCCTAGTGCTGACTGCAGCATAGAGTATTGCGTGGGTGATGTGTAATGCTACTCCCAATCTGAAAGTGAAGTAAACTAAAAGAAAAGGAAGAGATGAATGGAGTAGGATGTTGTTTTGTTAGGGTTTTTTGTTGCTGTGAAGAGACACAATGGCCATGGCAACTCATAAATAAACATTTAATTGAGGTGGCTTGCTTACAATTTCAGAGGTTCACTCTATTGTCATCATCAGGGTGGGGAGCAGGCATATGTGGTGGTGGAGCTGAGAGTCCTTACATCTTGATATGCAGGCAACAGGAAGTCGATTTGACTGTCACATTGAGGGAAGCTTGAGAAAAAGAGCCCTCAAAGTCTGTCCCCACAGTGACATACTTCCTTCAACAAGGCCACACTTCCTAACAGTGTCACTCCCTTTGGGGGCCATTTTCTTTCACACCATCAGAAATATGTTTATCTTCTTTAAAAATTGCTTTAATTTGCGTGTACCTCCTGATTTATTTCTATTAATCCTTGTTGGAATGAGCTTTTGATAGGAAGGTTTACTGCTCTTCTAGGTAGCTTTTCTTTATGTCCTATATTTTTAAAATCTTTCTGCTTATGCAATATTAAGAATTGTTATGTGGACATTAGAAACTGACTAGAGTTACTCAGGGAAGTAAACGAACTCAGTTACTGTAAAAATACTCTATTTCTATGGAATAAAACTATGTAGTTTTACTAGGCTTAGATCACAGCAGGGTAGGTTGAGAACTGCTACTGTCAGGGAATGTGGATTGAAAATATAAATGCATTAGACCTAAATGATTTTGATGATTACAGTTTTCCTAAGTTTAGTAACTAATGCTTAATATGAGTTTTCAGAAGCTTTGATTTATAATGATGTTAAGAATTGTCACGTAAAACTGGTACTTAGGGTTGGGGGTAATAGCCCAGCTAGCAGAGTGCTTGTCTAGTGGGCCGAAAGCCCTGGGCTTGAACCCTAGTCCTTCATAAACTAGATGTGGTGACACACACTTATAATGCAAGTACTTGGGAGGTGGAGGCAGGAGAATCAGAAATTCAAGGTCAGCCTGAACTACAAAGAGAATTGGGAACCAGCTAGGACTACTACATGAGACCGCGTTTCATAGACACACATGTAAAAATAAAGAAACAAACTGTACCCATACTTAAAATTCATGGATTTTAAAATTATTTAGAGGTTAAAATATACATACAAATTTAAAATGTTTCTTAGTGGTGTGTTGTATTTCAAATAACCATGTATGTAAAAAAGGCAAACATATAAGTAATATATAATTTAATTTTTAAAATTATAAACTTGGGAAACAACTTTTAAATATGTTATTGTTTTAAATTTTAGTTTCAGTCAGATGGAAGCAAACAAGAAGATAAAGAAAAAACGGTAAGAGACTGAAAATATTAAATAATGAGTGTCTGTCAAATGTAGCATGCTGAATATTTTACTATGAACAAGATTTAACTATCATCAGAAATAATTATTTTATAATTTATGTGCTCAGTACAGCATCTGGCAGCTCATTTATACTTTTTTTCTAAAGCCAATATCCTCTTTTTGAAGATTACCATATTATATAAGAAAAAAGGTTAAGCCCCTCACTGTTTTGCTACTTCCTTTGCATCTCACCACATTTGCTATCTTGGATGGAGAAAAGACACTGATAGGGTGGGGAAATATATATATTGTGTTATGAGATTTAA
Source organism: Myodes glareolus (assembly GCF_982192425.1). NCBI lineage: Eukaryota > Metazoa > Chordata > Mammalia > Rodentia > Cricetidae > Myodes > Myodes glareolus. The sequence goes on along the minus strand of NC_142053.1, from coordinate 33,133,319 downwards.
AAATGGCAATTCTTTTAAGATTAGTACTCCTATTTTGACGATATATTGAAATAGGACCCTTATTGACATATTTTTTTCTTGCTTTCTTCTTAGGAAGTTATCCTTAGCTGTTTGCTTAGCATTACTGACCAGGTATTACTTCCATCTCTTTCTTTGATGGACTGCAATGCTTGCATGTCTGAGGAACTATGGGGGATGTTTAAAACATTTCCCTATCAGCATAGGTAAATACTTACTCAGATTGTTGATTCCTGTTAATTAATTCTAGTGCACTAACTTTTAAGCACCTAATGTTTTCTAATTTTTCATTTAATTTTTTTAAAGATACCGTCTATATGGCCAGTGGAAGAATGAAACTTATAATGGTCACCCACTTTTAGTGAAAGTTAAAGCTCAAACAATAGACAGAGCCAAGTATATCATGAAGTAAGTTTTACTGTTTTTTATATTAATCCTATTTATGTCTGGACATAATTTGCTTTGTTTCAGCCATCTTGTTGAGAGTCTTAATTTAGAGAAAGCTCATAAATATTTGTTAAAGGTATAGCTGATTATATATTGTAGCTAGAATGATTTAAGTTTTATGTAATCTTATTTTAATTACAAGTTAATATTTTTTAGATTTATATGTCTATGTATGTGGGCATAACATATGCCATGGTATGCATGTGGAGGGTGGGGAATAACTACTGGAGATGGGTTCTCTCCTTACTCCATGTGTGCCCTGGGAATCAAACTGTGTTTGTAAGAGTGATATTAATTATACTTTTCCATAAATTATTTGAAGCTTACGAAAATTGTGTTCTTTATGCTAGTATGGGTCTGTGTCTGTGAAGACTGTCTACTGGAAAAACAGCCATGTGCACGGTCACAGTTGTTGCATAGACTATATATAATGGGGTGGGAAGATAGAAGAAAATATCTATTTAATGGGAGATGAAGTTATTTTAGGAAGTAATTGTTGGGGAGACTGTAGGCTTGGTGCTTGAAAGAGGTTTGGCTTAAACCTACAGATACAGTTTCTAGGTTATCAGAATCAGGTCAGGTTGTTTATATCATAACATAGTACATAAACACACATGTATATACACATATATATGAGAATGATCAGGCCGTGTGTGTGGTGTGTGTGTGTGTGGTGTGTGTGTGTGTGTGTTATTATGGTTTGTGCTAGGTACTGAGTGAGTGCTTTTATCATTTCCTTGATTTTCTGTGCTCTATAACAACAACCTTAATTTTTTTTATCTGGAATAGCATAGTATCTCATAATTATTCCCTCACTTCAAAATCCTCGGGTGACTTGACAGTACTTGGCAGGCTGTATGTCAAACTTTATGGCATGATGATGTGAGAGATACTTCTTGATCTTTCCTACCGTATATCCTACCTCATTTCCTAATGATTATACTTACCAGCTGTACTTAGCTTACTTGTATACCGGAATGTATGAATGTAGCACACTCTCTGTAGCCTTACTTTCATTGTATGTATTTTTTGTTTCCTTCATTTGTACAAGTTTTCCCTTAGCTTGCCTTTTCCTCTGCATCCCTGTTTCATTCTTCGAAAGTAAGCTCAAGTGTCAGTTCTCTGAAGCCTTCCCCAGATCATACTGCCAAACAAAATTGATTTGTACATCTAGTACACCTTAGGGAAATTATACTAGCATTCTACTTAGCACATTGCAATGAGAGTTTTTTCATTTTTTGTATTTTTAGAAAGTTCTTGAAAATTATATGGCCAAATGATTTCAATTTTAGTAAATGAGTATACAGATTTTATATGCAAATATTCTACAGCTTTATCTTTCTGTGCCTACTTTAGTTCAGTTACCACAGTGTTCTCCCATTTTATCAATGTAGTGGTTGATAGAATTTCCTCCCTTTTTAAAGTGATAAAAGTGGTTCTCAGGCAGTAGCAGCAGGAGAAATATGGGGGGAAAAGAGATATGAAGGAAAGGAGAAATGTCCATCAAAGGAATCGATATTTCACTTAGATGTAAGAAATAAATTTTAGTTATATATTCTACTGTGTGGTGATCAATTAACAATAATGTGTATTTTAAAATTTCTAAAAGAATAGTTTGAGATTCACACCACAATATAAAAGTTAAGTTTTTGAGACAATAAAATGATAGTTTGACAGATTCCTTTTGCAATGCATATATAGAAAACATCACATTGTGCCCTTATAAAATATATACATTTTTAAAAGGTATTCAGTAAAATGTCTCTCATCATTTCTCCACACACTCAATTCTCTCCAGAAAGAGAAATGTGAAGTAACCAGTATTTAGATTCTTATTTATTCTTCCAGGCATTTTTATGTATATTCCAGGCAATATGGACATACTATTTTCACTTTTCATATTATTGATAGGATATAAGTACCGTTTTCAGATTTCTTAGCTTTTTAAAAAGAAAATTCTTAGGAGTACTGGCATACTCCTGTATTCCTGGTATTTGGCACTCTGAGACAGGAGGACAATGAATTTGAGCCCACCATTATTTCCAACTAAGGTGAGACTGGCAGAAAAAAACCAACAAACAAAAAATAACGGGAAAATTTAAAAAAAAATGATTTTAAATATGAGTCTTTAGTTAGGCCAAACTTGAGAGCAAGAACTGCTCTCATTTTTGTATTCCTGTGTCATAGAAAGCATCAATATAAATGCATATATGAGTACAGTTATTTAGTGTAGAACAATGTGTAGAATTTTTAATGTCCTTGGATTTTTGTTATATTTTAGCTGTAACTGTTTCACCAAACTATGAGTTTGCTGCTTAAACCTTTTACACTGAGAGTGGAGTATATTAATGTGCTGTTTGGGTAATTTTACGTTTTCAAATCATTCATTCTTTAAATGCTCATTGGTTGTGTTTTCTATGCATGAAACTCTGGTAGCTTGAAGGTTGAATGCCATCAAGAAATTATTTGTTTAGTTTTGCTTATTTTTCCCTTCAGGGTAGTGAAGACAGAGGGAATAGAATAAAGTATATAGTGTACGTGAGAAGGGAGAGTGTAAATCCTGGCAAGTAGACCACCCAAAAATGTGGTGTTGTGTGAAGGCAGAGAATATGGAGTCAAGTTTAAACCAGTGGACTCTCTTCTCCACTGGTTGGGAATGGGAATGTAGGAAACAAGAAGAGGAAGCACCTGGTTATAACATTGTTTTAATGGATTGCTTTTTATCACACTTATAGCTGTTTTTAGAGTTTCTTTTATTATGTAATCATCTCAGAAAAGCTTCCAATTTTGTCTAATAATAAGTTATATTATGTATTTGTATAGTAAAGTAAGTTTTATTCTTAATAGATAACTAACTCTTAAACTTTGAAATTCCCTCTGAAAGTTCAACTTCTGCTGCAGAGTAGATGAAAATGCAGTAGTTTGTATGGATCCATACTAAGTATGAACCTTGACATTTCTCTCCCTCTATAGGCGTCTAACCAAGGAAAATGTGAAGCCTTCAGGAAGACAAATTGGCAAGTTGAGCCACAGCAATCCAACCATTTTGTTTGATTATGTACGTTTTGAAGTTAATATTATTTTAAGGGGTTTTCCTTTTGGTTTTCTTTAAATAAATACAAGTGGAAATGAAATGATGTAAATTTTAAGATGTTTTGAGAAAAAGCTGATGAAATGCCAATTTATGCTTAAAACAAAACTTCACATAATATTGATCAGTTTTCTAGTAATGTACAACAGAACTACTGTTATGTTTTAGAAACATCTAAATAGTGTTCAGTTTTAACAGTGTTGCATTCTTTTTTTTTTTCTTTAAAAAAAGTTTTTCAATACAGGATATCTTTGTATAGCCCTGACTGTTCCATAACTAGCTCTTGTAGGCCAGACTGTCTTCAAACTCACACAAGTCCCCCTGCTTCTCTACCCTGCAAGTGCTGGGATTAAAGGCGCATGCCACCACTGCCTGGCATTAACCTATTTTTTGAAATTATCATTATTGAAATTTTCATACAGTATATTTTCATCATATTCCTTGCTGCCTTCATAGCTACCCAACATCATGTTTTCTCTCTCATTTGATAAAACAAATCGCAAAAAAAAAATCAACAAGACTAAAAATGTGTACCTGAAACAAAGAGCAAAGAGTTCATTTTAGAAAGAGTAAATAACATTTAAAACAGGACTGGCCTCTACCATTCCAAAATCCAAATTTAGACCCCTTGGAATTGTTTTCTAAATGGAAAATGTAGCCTTAGAAAAATACTGTATAGAGCACTAATTGTAATATGTAATATGCTTTATTTATATTTATAATTATATGCAAAATAGAAAAACCACTTTAATTGTATTATTTCTAATTTTGGATAAGTATTAACATTAATTAGCATATAAATTTTTATTTAGTTAATGCAACTTACTCTTGTTCTTTCAGATCTTGTCACAAATACAGAAATATGATAACTTGATAACACCTGTAGTAGATTCATTGAAATACCTCACTTCATTGAATTATGATGTTTTGGCCTGTATCCTTTCATGTGAAGCCATATATAGACTTCATGTGTACCTGTATTTAAATGCTGAATATTTTATTCGTTCTGATTTCCTTAGGTAATGATCTAAGTTTGCTCCATTTGACGGATCAAACAAAGTATTGGAAGATAAATTGTATGTGTGTGTGTATGCATGCACATGTGTGAAAGCAGAGACCTTGTTTTACCAAACATGTTGAAGCAGGTAGAATGTTGCTTGTTAGAAGATGAGAAAGAGGGCAACGGAGAATTGATATACAATGAGTATAGTTATTTCTATTTCTCCTTCAAGATGTGGGGGTTTAAGGGTCTTTGTTACTGATGTGATAATTTTTTCTTAATGTGTGAAAGATTGTATTATTGAAGCTTTTGAGTATAGTTATTTCTATTTCTCCTTCAAGATGTGGGGGTTTAAGGGTCTTTGTTACTGATGTGATAATTTTTTCTTAATGTGTGAAAGATTGTATTATTGAAGCTTTAGCTAATCCAGAAAAGGAGAAAATGAAGCATGATGACACAACCATCTCAAACTGGCTTCAGAGTAAGTGCTCTTCTTTTTCTAAGGCTCATAGTACTATTGGTGATACTAAGGAAGTGTTAACCGCCATCTTTGTTAACTGTTTGAGACCTTGGGTCTGTATGGAGATTTATTAAGTACTTATTAACGTTTTTACTCAAGAAACTACTTTTTACTATGATAGAATTTGAGGAAACAATCTCTGGCCATACCAGCCTGAATGTATTAAGTGCCATCTGATCAGGGAAGCTAAGCAGGGTTGGACTGGGTTAGTATGTAGACAGAAGAATTTAGGGGAGGCATTTGGAAGCTGAATGAGAGGATGCACATTCATCCTCTTTACAAGATTACAAGATCTTTCGTCTTGTAATGTGTGTGAATCTGAATCCTGTAGTGACTCCTATTGTCCTGTAAAGTTTGATTTTTTTTTCCCTTACAATATTGGGGACTGAATTTGGTCCTTCTCACATACTAAGCAAGCATTCTACATTTACTTAGCCCATGAAATACTTAGAAAGTGCTACAAAGTAAGTGCTTCAAGTCTTATAAAATCAGGCCCTTACTAGTCTAGCCCCCCCCCACTTGTCAGTCTTTAATTCCATTAATACTGAAGTTTTGTGCCATTCATAGACCTTTTTTTACCTTCTTTCCTCTACTTAGATACCCTTTCATGATCATTCATTTCATTCAGTTCATCTTCTGATTTCGTCATCATTAGATTTCAAACAGGAAGTCATTTTTTGGAAAACTCATTATTAATGCAAACCATCCAGAAGTCTAATCTTTTGCTTTAGTACTATCATAGAACCTTTTATTCACCATATCCATTCAGTTTTCTGAATTCCTTATTGAATTCTAAGCTCCAAGGGCAGGACTATGTTGGTTTAATTATATAGGTGCTTAGCAAATAACTGTTAGATAAGTTAGATAAGTTCCAGACACTCTTCCTCTTACTCTTTCCTGGGGTTTCCTCTCTCTTCTATAAGTGAAAGGGATTATTGGTTCAAATTGGTCTTTCTAGGATGTGGAGATGGTTCAGCATTTAAGAGCATTGATTGCTCTTCCAGAGGACATGGGTTCTAATCTCAGAATTGATGTGGTGGCTCACAACCTTCTGTGACTCCAGTTCTAGGGAATCTGACACAAATTTCTGACCTTTATGGGTACTAGGCACACACATGGTACACAAACATACATCTAGGCAAGACCTTGATATGTATAAAATAAAAATAAAAAGGTCTATGTCTGATTTTAGGAAAGTTGCTTGTTTCTTTTGTTGTCTATAACTGTAGCATGTTCTTAGATATAAACAGTCTATTTTGACTTTGTTTTATGGGTGGGAATTTGGTTGTTTTGAGTTTGCTTGGTATTCTACATGACTGAGTCCTAACTGATCAGGGTACATAGGTTGAATTATTGCCTAGTTAGTACTGTTACCACCACCATCAAGTTATATGATCCATCTCTTCATTTCGCCTCATCGGTAGGTTTATACTAACCTAAGGTATTGTAAGAATTAAGATAATATGTTTACATATGTATACTTAATAAACATTAGGTATTGTAAAACTCCATTCAGTTACATCAGTCAAAACTTAATTCATATGGGACTGGAGAAATTGTTCAGTGGTTAAGAGCACTGGCTACTCTTCAAGAGTACAAGAGTTTCGAGCACCCACACGGCAGTCACAGTTACCCACAGCATCTGTTCCAGGGATCTAATACACTCTTCTAGCTTCCTTAGGCAGCTGGTATGAACATGGGCACATATAAACATGCTGGAAACTGCAAACACACATGAAATAAATCTTTAAAAAAATTTATACCTCATTTTATTTTAGAAATTGAATTTGTTGAAATTATACTAATACATTAATACTAATAAATTATAGTAACACATTTTGTTTCATAACTTTTTATTTCATGTAGGTCTGGCTAGTTTCTGTGGTGCAGTGTTCCGTAAATACCCGATTGATCTTGCTGGTCTTCTTCAGTATGTAGCCAATCAATTAAAGGCAGGCAAAAGGTAAGTTATATGGATATGAAATTCAATAATTCAAGCACTTCTGGTGGATTTGGAATAATGACATTACTGTTACTTTGTCAGATTCATAGATTTTTAACTGGAATGACTACTTATTTATATAATACATATTTTTTTAAGAGAGAGTCTCATTTGCAGTTCTGATTGTTCTTAAAATTCATACCTTTATTCCCTCAACCTTTTAAAGTATTCCATTTGCGTGTATATAGAATTAGCTTTTTTGACATGGTATCTCACCATGTAGCCCTGGTCATCCTAGAACTCACTTATGAAATCCAGACTGGCCTTGAATTCCTTCTTGGAACTCACTAAGAAGTCTAGGCTGGCCTTAAACTCACAGAGGACTGCCTTTGCCTCCTGAGTACTGGGATTAAAGAGTTGTTGCAAGGAGAGATGGGGGCCGCTTGTTTGTCCTGGCCGCCTGGCTAGTTTACACCCAAAATAACCACACAGAAAATGTATTAATTAAAGCACTGCTTGGCCATTAGCTCTAACTTCTTATTGGCTAACTCTTACATATTAGTTTAACCCAATCTCATTAATCTGTGTATGGCCATGTAGCAGTGGCTTACCGGAGATTCTAACCAGCATTCGTCTCAGGCCGAGGATCCATGGCTTCTCCCTGACTCTGCTTTCTTCCTCCCAGAATTCAGTTGTCTTCTCCGCCTACCTAAGTTCCACCCTATCAACTAGGCCAAGGCAGCTTCTTTATTCATTAACCAATGAAAGCAACACATAAACAGAAGGAACTGCTACACCAAAGAGTCATGTGCTACTATGCATGTCTGTATATTGAATTTTGAATATAAATTAGAAAGATTGTTTCTTTAGTAATATAATATTTGGCTACAGATAAAACTCATTAAAAGGACAGTTAGCTTATTTTTACCATTGAGATTTTTGAATACATGTTTAATAAGAAATATTGAATGTTCTTTTATGGCAAAACATTACACTGTTGATTTCTTTACTACATTACACATTTGACAGAATGTTTCTTTAAGGAAATATATAGCAAAAAAATTACTTTTTGAATGTGAATTTAGGAATATGTAAGACTTACGTGATTTTTAACTGTTTTCCTATTTTTGTACATACTATGGGGCCAGTGGCAATGCTTAGGCTTTGAATAAACAGCACCACTAGATTGATTATAATCAGATAACTATATTGTTTATGGACACTTTCTGATATAAAGTCAACAAAAAAATAAAAGCTCTTTGGTGTTTCAAACAGGCACTAAATTAATTTCCGACAGTGCTATTTTGACTTTGGGAAAAATTAAAAATATATAATATCTCGGTTTTGTTGGGACATTGTTGCTACCTTTGTAATCTCTGTCACTTCTGTATTTTACTTCTTTACTTCTACAAGCCATGAGAACACTAGTTTTAATCTATAATTTAGTTTGCTTTATTGTCAATACGCATTTGTGGCCATTTAATTAAAACTGTTTTAATACATCTCAATGCTACATTGGTAGTTGTGTATTAGTTTGCATGAAATTGCCTGATTTGGGAAAGCATGACAAATTGAAAGGAATCCCCGATAAGAATATTAGAAAAGTATTTCTTGTCCAATAATTTGTATATTGATAGATATGCTTTTACATTTGGAAAAATTATGTAATTAAAGAAAGTTATTGAAGTCACAAAGTGTTATTTTCATTGACAGTTCTAAATGTACATACCTAGCCAGGTGTTTTTGGGAGATGCCAGAACATCTAGGGGGAGAAGCATGAATTTGAGGCTACTATGGGTTATATAGTGAGACTATGTCTCAAAAAATGTATAGCTGTTACTATATAGCTAGAACATGCTTAGTGTTTTTGTAAAAACTTTTACTTTTGGTTCAAGTACCACAACTTGCCACTATTTTCTTTCCTTCCTTACCCTTCTCTTTTCTAATTATATGGGTATTGTAGGGCTGTATTCATTTTTCTTATTTGGAGTTTTAGCGAGATGGCTCTCTACTGTAAGAAACTTATTGAACATTGTGAATTGGAGAAGGAAAATATTATTGGCAGCTGATGAACATGAACTATGAATAATAGATTAAATATTAGAGTTACTCTAGTTGGTAATGGCTGCAGTTTTGTAAACACATGGCTCTGTGCTAATGTGCATTCTTAGACATTTAAAGGAGCAAACGAGCATTCTTAAATCATCTACTCTCTTGTTCATTCTGTAAAGTAGTCTGTGCTACTTTCTTGTCATTCTGAAAAATTCCTGAAAGAAGCCATATGAGACTGATTATTTTCTAATCAGTGTCAGAGGGTTCAGTCTGGAGGTAGCAGCTATGTTGTGAGGCAGAATATCACCACTTAAGGTGGTGTGGTTGGGCAGAACTATCACATCACAGAAATGAAGAGACATGTGTATGGGGAGAGGGAGGACGTGAGGAGAGAAACAGATACAACAGAAAGACACACAGAGGCAGACAGACAAAAGGTGTGAGAATGGGAGGGCAAAGGGGTCAGGGACAAGATACTGCCCCTAAGAATATATATTCCCAGAGACCTGTTTTCTCCAGCAATGCCTCACCTAAAGTTTCAAGAATCTTCCAAAAATATTGCTACCATTGGGATCAAGGCCTTAACACTTGAACCCGTGGGGGACATAAAATTTAGTGGGTAGGGAGGAAGGACAGGGTGGATGTAAATGAAAACTATGAGTGAAAACATGAAGTTTGGGTAAGTAGTATCTGAGTATGTTTCATATTACTTTTAGTTTTTGTATCCTATCCCCAAACTTCAGGTTAATCCAGGTTTAAAAAAAAAGCAAAGGTAAACATGAAATATTTCTATTGTAGTACTAGAAGTGATATAACCATTTTATTTAAAAATTAAAATAAAAAAGCAAGCCTTGGTGTTCCCTTTTGTTCTTTATGTTTAAATATTCTCAGTATATTAATTATTTTGTATTTTTTATATTTGAAATTTTAACTGGTTTAATTTTTTTGTATTAGTTTTGACCTACTAATATTGAAAGAAGTGGTACAAAAAATGGCAGGAATCGAAATTACAGAGGAAATGACAACAGAGCAATTAGAGGCCATGACTGGTGGGGAGCAACTAAAAGCTGAGGTAAGAATTATTTTTCCTGTTTGTGGTCCCACTATATCTATGGATTTGTTTTTCAAGGTTTCAATTACCACAATTCAAAATTAAAGAGAAAAAAAATGTAAAAAAAATAAATAAATAGTTTGAGGCCCATCCTGTGTAGAATGATGTAAATCTTTAGCCTTCTTCTTGCTCACTTTTGTCTCATAAATTATCTCTTTGGCCAGCATATCCATACTGTACAAGCCATCTTGGGTTTTCATATTGGCTATGTGAATAGTAGTCTTAGTTATCAGTTGGTGGTGCTGTAATATGCTTGTATTCAAGTAACCTTTGCTTAAGTTTCCTAATTCTTTATTACTATGCCTAAGTGGCATTTCATCTCATAAGAATGAATGCAGTATAATAACATACTGGAGAGTGACTATGTTTGCATAGTTTTATTTTATCATTCTGATTATTTTACTAATTGTTGCTAATTTCTTTCTGTGCCTAATTAAGCTTTGTCATAGGTATATATGCATAAATAAAACATAATTTGTGTAGAATTTGGTACCACCTTTTTATCCACTGTGGATTGTAGAGCATGTTTCACACAGATAAGTAGACAATTCTGTATGTGTGGTCATAGTATAGAGTTCAAATAGTATATAAGTACCTAAAGCCTAATGTTAAAGCCATATGTAGTTCAAAACCACTGCTACCTTCTTTTTCTTGTTTTTATTTTTTTCAAGACAGGGTTTCTCTGTAGCTTTGGAGCCTGTCCTGGAACTAGCTCTTCTAGGCCTGGCTGGCCTTGAACTCACAGAGATCCACCTGCCTCTGCCTCCCCGAGTGCTGGGATTAAAGGTGTGCTCTGCCACCACTCGGCTACTGCTACCTTCTTTTTTAAGTGCTGTGATGTACTAGTAATGGGATCTTTAAAGACTGAAAGTATAAAAGACTTTAGAACCTGTCCTGAAACTTGCTTAGTTGACCAAGCTGGCCTCAAACAAAGAGATCCATTTGTGTCTGCCTCCCAAATGCTGGTTTTTTTGTTTTGTTTTTTGTTTTTTTTTTTTTTTTTTGAGTTTCCCTTGTAGCCCTAGCTGACGTCCAACTTGTGTAGTCAAGGATGATCTTGAACTCGCATTCCAGGTGCTTGGATTGTAACTCCTATGTCAGAAATGCTTTTTTAATTTTTTTATAGCTTATTTAACTTTATGTAAATTGATGTGGAGGTGTCAGTTTCCCAGGAACTGGAGTTACAGACAGTTCTGAGTCATGTGGGTGCTGGGAATTGAACCCAGATCTTCTGGAAGAACAGGCTGTGCTCTTAACCGCTGAGCCATCTCTCCAGCCCCTGGTCAGAAATGTTTTAAAGACTGTGTCTCAACTTTATTTCTTTTTCCAGCGAGGCAGCTTGGCATACATTGCATATAGGCAGTAAATATGTTTCTTCTGTTTGTATAGGGTGGTTATTTTGGCCAGATCAGAAACACTAAAAAATCTTCTCAGAGATTAAAGGATGCACTATTGGACCATGATCTTGCTCTTCCACTCTGTTTACTTATGGCTCAGCAGAGGAATGGAGTAATTTTTCAGGAGGGTGGAGAGAAACACTTGAAACTTGTGGGAAAGCTCTATGACCAGGTAAGTGAACGAAGCTTTGGTGTAGAGAGAAATTTTCTTTAATCCTGATAAAATAGAGATTGTAATGTCCTTTGAAACATATCATTTGTACATACCATATGAATATGAAACATCTGTAATGTCAAATAGGATTTCCCTAAATAGGGCCTCTATTTCTGCAAATTATGACATTTCAGAGATGGCTGTAGAAGAGGTTGTGTGTAAGGTTTTCAGTTAATTAGATATTCCACCTTATGAAAGGCCAGTATCAGATTGTTTGCCTTCTTTTTTGATCTCTGGAAATCTGTAATTTCAGTTGTGGCAAAGTAGATATTATCTTTTACTTCTTAGTAATAAGATTAAACACATTTTGTTGGCTAATAAAATATTTTTTGTGTGTAATATAGTTCTATAAATAATGACAAAGGTGTTGACTTCTCATTGTTTGTGCATATTGTTTTATAGGATTTTTAGATAAGTGTTTTGAGAGTCTTTTGTACAATCCTTGGTTAGCAACTAATGGAGGGTTTTCATACCCAGTTTTGGAGTTCTTGTTTAGTAGTCTGGAGCTCTTAAGGGCAGTATTGTCAGCTCAGATGATAAATTTTCATTAAAATGATATAATCAAATTTGCATGTATTTATGGGTATGTTTATGTAGATAATTAATAGCATGATTCCTTATGACTTTTTAAGACATCCCTTTATTTGGCCCTTATTCCTTGTCCCTTTGTATTTACTTTCCTTCCTGTCCTGAATTAAAGATCTACTTGTTCTCTCTAGTTCCCCCTTAAGTCACTTGTATCCTATTATTCCTCTTTTGTTCCCCCCACCATAGTGGTCCCTTTTTACTTTCCTGATTTCTGCAGTTACTCCAGGTTTTATACTGAATATTTGAAGATGTAACTCAGGCTGGCCTTGAGCTTATGATTGCCCCCTGCTTCCTGAGTGTTGGGTTATATTCTAGATATGTGTCATTGTGCCTAGAAGAGTGCATGTTCTCTCCTCCTTTTTTTTAGGACCATATAGAAAATATATTTGACTAATGTAAGTATATGAATATATAAGCTTTGTTTTAATTCAAAATTTTTATTTGATATCTAGTAATTGTGCATGTTTATAAGGTACATTGCCATGATTCAGTAACGGTAGCCATGATTCAGTAACGGTATCTAGATGTGTAAATGATGAAATTGGTAATTCCTATTTTTATCTTTTATCATTGTCTTGAGAAATATTGAACTCCTTTCTTCTAGATCTTTATATTTCACAAATAGCTATAAGCTGTAGCCATTCTGTGCTGGCTATACATCACTAGAACTTATTTATCCTATATAAATAAATGTGCTTTGATGTTAAAGATCTCACATCTCCCTACCCCTTTTCCAGTGGCACTCTTAGCCTCTAATATCTATTCTTCTTCTCTTTTACTTTTGGGAAGTCAACATTATTATAGGCTTTATGTACAAGTGGGAATATGTGAAAATTGCCTTTCTGGCCCTCATGTATTTCACTGAACCCAGTGCCCTTCATTTCTGTCTCTGCCTGTACTGTTAAAAATCCGGGTACTTAATTCCCAAACAAAATTCTGTCAAAATAACATACCTTAATCATGGGCTGGAGAGATGGCTCAGAGGTTAAGAGCATTGCCTGCTCTTCCCAAGGTCCTGAGTTCAATTCCCAGCAACCACATGGTGGCTCACAACCATCTATCTGTAAGGGGATCTGGTGCCCTCTTCTGGCCTGCGGGCATACACACAGAAAGAACATTGTATACTTAATAAATAAATAAATATTAAAAAAATACCTTAATCATTTGAAAAAGGGTTTATGTTGGTTTTGTGAAATGTTAACATCTGGTTTTTTTTTGTCTTATTTTAATTTAGTGTCATGATACCCTAGTACAGTTTGGCGGGTTTTTAGCATCCAATCTGAGTACAGAAGATTACATAAAACGAGTGCCTTCAATTGACGTGCTCTGTAATGAGTTTCATACACCTCACGATGCAGCGTTTTTTTCTGTCTAGGCCAATGTATGCACACCATATTTCGGTAAGTACTAACATCTTCATTGGCTTTCAAGAGTAATTCTAAATTCTTTCACAAATATTTTAGTTTTGGATACACTCTAATTTGATAAATTCAGATCTTCTCTCTTGGAGAATTGCTCTGATTTTTCTGTTTTTATTCTTGTCTCAGCAGTGAGCAGTACTGCTTCAAAAAATAGGTCTTCCTGACTTCTTGCCCCATAAGGCTATAATCAGTTCCTTTAGATGCAGCATAGTCTCCATTTTCTGTTTACTTGGGTTCTGGCCTTTCTGCTCTTTGTGTTTAGTTTGACACTGTTTGTGGTTTTTAACTGCAACATGGGGTGAAATGGTTTAAATCTGTCCTGTATGTGATATTGGTCCCCTTCTCTTAAACTAAGATTCCCTCTTTATTCCCTGTAGGGACATGAGTGTGTAGCACAGGTCTCTCTCTCTAAAAAGACACTGGGGAGAAATGCTAAGTTCATCTCATCATGTAATTGCGCATACTCCGTTAGTGTTTACTTTTGAACTGCTGCAGTCTTACTTGATTTAATGACCATCTCAGTGCCATTATCCAGGAATTCCTGTCCTGTATGTTCTAAAGTGTTAATGGGAGCAAAGGAAGCTTTTGTTTTCCTTTAGAATCTATCATTACAGAAAATTATATGCTGTTTATGTGTAGTTAATGACTTGTATTCTTACCCTAACCACATCAGAGAAGTCTCACCTATAAAAACATAGGACCTGATTTCTTGAAGAACTTAGGTGGAAGGATTGCTTTATTTATTTTGGGACTTTCATGTTGCATTTTACTTTTCTGAGACCTGGACATCCTAATCAGTGTCAATGAATCCTAGCAAACAGGAATACCTGGTTGTTATCGGCTGAACTCTGGTCAGGAAATGGAGAAGATCATACCTATGACCTACCTTTTTTTGCCATGAAAAATGTTATTTGTCTTTTAGGAATTGAAAAAAATCTAATGAAAGACATGTTATATAGGGTTTAGGAAGAAAGAAATACACGATGTCATTTATGTACTCCAGGCAGTAATAAATGTCCCCCAACTCACCCTATGTGGGTGGCATACTTCTTAGGAAAGGGAGTGCCTCAGCAGCCTAGGTTGCGATTAGATGGGCATTCATACCCCCCTAAATTTAGTTCTTAGGTGAAATCCTCTCAGTGACCCTCTGATGAATGAGGGAAAATGTATAAGAAAGTGAAGAGAGGACTGAATATAGGGCATACAGAAAAGCCCAGAGTGCTTCCCAGCACCTATGCTGGGAAAGTCTGAACTGCACATAATTCCAGTTCCAGAGGATCTGCTGTCCTCTGATCCCCACAGGTAGCTATAAACATGCTACACAGACACATACATTCTCTCTTTGTCTGTCTCTCTCTCCCTCTTTCTTCACATACACACACATACCTCCACCCTTCACATACACACACAGAAAGAGAGACACAGTAAAAAATATTTTTTTCTTTTCAAATGCTGAGAGAGAAAAAGGGGTAACTGCATGTTCCCCTCAGTAAATTGGCTACCACAGGCCCCCTTGTGAATTATACAACCAGAAATGCTTAGATTCTTGTCCTGACAAAAAACTTTTTAAACATAAATCAAAAGTATAGTGGTACCCCTTAATTCTCTGTTTGACTGAAGATGTGAACCTAAGTGTTAATTTAATTTAGATAAGGGAAATTGACATTGTAGATGAAGTATAACTATCTTTTTGATTAAGCCTATTTTTTGGACTAAATTCTAGTGGAAGGCCTACCAATAGAAGTCACAGATTCAGAAACACAGAAGTAGGAAGCTTAATGTTATTATTTAGTCTTCTCATACATATAACTTAATTTTTAATCATTGAGACTTAATCTTGAAACAGATTTGAAAGGGAGATTTTGCTTGCTCCAGTTGTTCTAGAGATTTCCCAATTAGGTAGTCAGATTGTCATTTGCAGGTCATTTTAGGACTGTTTTATCTCATGTCTCGTTAGAACCTTATCAGATGTCATTTTGCTCATTTAAATTCATATTAGTTATCTTCAGCAAAATCCATTTTCTAAATTTAAAATCCTTTTTACCTTAGCTACTGTTCTTCTTGGTTTCTGATATATAATTGGCACACTTTCCTATAGCTCATGGGTTACTAGCTTTATCAGTTTTGTAGTTTCAGTAGTTATCAGCATGTTCTCTAGCATGGGAGTAATCCTACTTCTAGAGCAGTCTCAGGAATCCTGGATTCTGCTGGACGTGCCATTGAATGTAATGGATATCTTATGCTTTTAGTCCAGATGAGACTGTTACCTGTCAGTGCACAACTCAATCAGAATGTTTCATAGGCGATCATCTGGTTTGGGGTTATAGGTTTAGCATGAATTAAACGATTTCAGTGTTTTTCTAATATAAAGAAGCAACTGATTGTAGGGCTTTTAGATTCACCTTAAAAGTGATGCCTGAATCAAGTAAAATTTTTTGGCAAGAAGTCTTTCATCATAAAATGGCTGAAAGACATGAGACAATGTATTAATTTTCTTTGCTGCGTTTGACATATTTTATGAACTAAAAGTTATGCTAGTATGACTTCAGTAGCAGATTCATTTTTTACCTCATGTAATTAAAAGTATAGCCTTCCTCTGATTCTCTCCCTAGTTAGGACACACCAGTCAGCCCCCCCCCCAAAAAAAAGAAAAGGTAGCATCAGTTCTCACATGATTTCAATTTAATTTACCACAGGTATGTATGGAAAATTTGATTTGGCTTGACAGTAGACTAAAGTAATTGGTTGCTCTCTGGAATATTGTCAGTTTCAGCATTGATGTCTTGCATTCTGGGGAACCACTAAGTCTGGCAAAACTGAACATTTGGTCACTGAGGTAGTAGTCTCAGTAACTTTTTATAACCTTTCTTGTGGCAATCCAGCTTCTTGATACATACCCTATTGCAGTTAGTAGGTCAAATTTTATTGATTAAAAAACTAGTTATGAAACTAAGGATTGGAACAGATTTCAGGGATAATTTATCTTGGAATAAGTGCTCTTGGTAAGAAACTAGAATTGCCATTACAGTTTTGTATAAGTATATATGATATGTTTTAACTTTTTATCTCCAGTCAAAATATGATGAACTTAAAAAATCAGAAAAGGGAAGTAAACAGCAACATAAAGTCCATAAATACATTACATCATGTGAGATGGTGATGGCTCCTGTCCATGAAGCAGTGGTCTCCTTACACGTTTCCAAAGTCTGGGATGATATCAGCCCTCAGTTCTATGCTACATTTTGGTCGTTGACAATGTATGACCTTGCAGTTCCACATACCAGCTATGAAAGAGAAGTCAATAAACTTAAAGTCCAGATGAAAGCGATTGATGACAATCAGGAAATGGTAGGTTTTATTATAGCAGCACAGGTATAATTATGACATTTAGTATTGTCCATGCTTTGCAATTATTTTAGTTCAATATTTTTGATTCTACAGTCTTATTGATCTATAATATTTTAAATTAATTTAATGGTAACCCCTCAATGGATAGAAATTATAATTAAGGAATAAAAAACATACATGTCTTTTCTAGTGAACACTCTCATAGCAATTTAAGCTGATTTGTTTGACTCCTATTTCAAGAGCAGGATAATTATCCAGTGTGTGTGTGTGTGTGTGTGTGTGTGTGTGTGTGTGTGTGTGTGTAAGTGTGTGTAAGACCTTTTTTTACTCTACTGAATGGACTTTGATATATTTGAAAAATGAAGTTAGTAGCAAATTAGGCAGGTACTGAAAAATCAGGCAGAATAGTAAATACAGTATAATCTAGAACTTGTTTAGATATCTCTTCTGGTAAATGACATGTAAAAATGGTACCTTAGAAAGATTATGAGAATAATTTTAATAGTGATTTTGATAAGGGGAAGATTAGTCTAAGTCTAGAGACTGGTTGCGTATCTTTTGGGGTACTTGGTTATGTGGTTAGGTTATGCTAGAGACAGTTGCAATACATGACTTGTAAATAAGTGAGGTAGATGAATGAAGGGAAGTCAAAAATGACTTCATTTTTGCTTCAGAATGAAGCACTGTTAGGAAGGTGACCTGTTCAGAAGGGTCTGAAAACTCTGTGATACTGATTTGGATGTGTTGGATGGAGTATTCAGGAATACCTACTATATAATCATGCTGAAGCAATTATAAAGTATAATCATTTTTCTCTTTAAAATCTTAATTACATGAAGGGGAGACAATGTAGATACAGTTAAAAAAGTATGTGACTTTACTTTGTAGCCTCCAAATAAAAAGAAAAAAGAGAAGGAGCGTTGCACGGCCCTTCAGGACAAACTTCTTGAAGAAGAAAAGAAGCAGATGGAACATGTTCAGAGAGTTCTTCAGAGACTGAAATTGGAAAAAGACAACTGGCTTTTAGCAAGTAAGTTGTTGGCATTATATATTCCTGCTGCTGTTAAGTTGCAAGAGCAAGCATTTCTAACTCTGGAGGTGTTCAAGTGATTATGTTTGTATTCAGCACTGTTCACTGGTCCCTTCTTTAGTTATTCATTACAGCAGAATCAACTTCATGTGTTCACTAACGTGACTGATGAGTTAGTTGGTTAGCAAAATAAAATTAGATTATAAAGATAATATTGGCAGCTTAGTATTCAAATTTTGTGTATAGAATCATATTTCTTGGAAATTGTAGATAGAAAAATGTCCATTGAGTAAAAGTGATGATGAATCTTTATCTGATAGTTTGTGATTTTATACCATTCTGTACACTACAGTAAAATGACTTGTTTGGTAGCCTTGAGGCACTTGAGGAAGATTACTTCTTAATACATTCCTCTTTTATTTTTAGAGTCAACCAAAAATGAGACCATCACAAAATTTCTACAGCTGTGTATATTTCCTCGATGCATTTTTTCAGCAATAGATGCTGTTTACTGTGCTCGTTTTGTTGAATTGGTACATCAACAGAAAACTCCAAATTTTTCCACACTTCTTTGCTATGACCGAGTAAGTTCTTATTGCAACATTTAAAAAGAAAATCTCATGTAAGGACAGCTAATTTATTATAAATTCTAGAGGTATTGTATATATGGTAGATATCATGATCCTTTTTTTTGTTTGTTTTATTTTTTCGAGATAGGGTTTATCTATGTAACAACAGTCTGGCCTGTCCTGAACCTCGGTTTATTGACCAGGTTGGCCTTGATTGAACACACAGAGGCATGCCTCTGCCTTCCCCCTCCTGAGTGCTGGAACGCAAGGTGTGCATCACCCGTGCCCAGCTGAATGGCCTATCTTAAGAGCTAAGTTCTTGACCTTGATTCCTAGCTCTAATTTTCAGCTATATGATCTTTCACAAGATATTTAACCTCTCTGTGCCTCAATCTTCCTATCTATGAAAAGGAACCTATATATAAAAACCCCATGCAATGATACCTATTATATTCAAGGTTAACCTTTTCACTCAGAATTTGATTTTAATAATTTTTTCTCTTTATAAATAGGTTTCTCCACTCTTAACTTTCATTCTTAAAAAAAAACTAAGGAAAACAACCTTCAACTCAAATCAAAGACTTTACACAATCATACCACATACAAGTGGGGAAGCATTTTAGTGTTGTCATATTCTTATTTCATCTGGCTTTTTTCTTTTACTGCATTTGTGGGTTAGAAATATATGTGTTATGTCATGTCTGCTTCATATTCTAAATTTTATCAGATTCGCTTTTGCCTATTGTCTTTCATCTCTGTCACGAATAGCTAAGTGTTCAAGAAGCTATTATATAATAATAATAATAACCTTTCATTTTATCATCAACCAAATTCATAAAACTTTACTTGGATGCTTTATGATTGCTATTTTTTTCTACAGACTCTAGAGTCACCAAAAATTTCTGCAGGTGTGAAAAGGAGAAAGTCCATTTTTTACTAAATTTATCTGTTTATTTGATAGTCTTTTAATATTTTCAGTCAGTTTAATTTTCTTTTTCAATCATTCTTCCTCTAGGTTTTTTCTGACATAATTTACACAGTTGCAAGCTGTACTGAAAATGAAGCTAGTCGGTATGGGAGATTTCTCTGCTGCATGTTAGAGACAGTGACCAGGTGGCATAGTGATAGAGCCACATATGAAAAGGTATATGATTAATAAATATGTTTATATTTTACATGTGTGTATATAATGATTGCTTCAGATTGGTCCATTCTAAAACAATTTAGGATTCAGATGTAAAACGATACTTAAAACCACAATTAATATATTATTTAAAAGTGGATTTTTAAAAATTCTATTTCAACTTATTATCATTGTAAAAACTGAACATTTCTTTTATATCTGGTCACTTATCTGGTCTCATTCTTCTATTTTGTGGGATAAATTTTACCACTAAGAATGAGAAATTTATTTTTCCTTAGGAATGTGGAAATTATCCAGGATTCCTTACTATATTACGGGCAACTGGATTTGATGGCGGAAATAAAGCTGATCAATTAGATTATGAAAATTTTCGACATGTTGTACATAAGTGGCATTACAAATTAACCAAGGTAAAATAAAAAGTGGATATTTTTGAAAGGTAATTTTTTCCCTCTTCATTCCTGTGTTTTATGATAATAGATCTTTAAATGTCTGTTATAGGCATCGGTGCATTGCCTTGAGACAGGCGAATATACTCACATCAGGAATATACTGATTGTGCTAACAAAAATACTTCCTTGGTACCCAAAAGTTTTAAATCTGGGTCAGGCTTTGGAAAGAAGAGTGAACAAAATATGCCAAGAAGAAAAAGAGAAGAGGCCAGATCTATATGCATTGGCTATGGGGTAACACAATTATATTTTAATGTGACTTATGAGACTAGATTATAGAAGGATTCTGAAGATCTGAAAATGTTTTACAATGTTGAAGTCTTATCTTCTGCTTTACTTCAGGAGATTATGGGAGATTATGCGATCATGTTCCCACAGGCTGGTGAGAGTTGTCACTTCTGATTGTCAACTTCCGGTTTATACTGGATGATAGATAGCTTCAAAGGCCACATATAATAGTTCTTGAAATTGGGGAAATACAATTTTGTCATAGTTACCATCTCTTGAGGATCAAAAAGAAAAAACCTCTCTAATTTATAGAATAAGTTTATTTTGAAAGAATGACTTTTAAGGTTTTAGAACACTCTAAAGACCTTGAAGAATATACTGAAAAATAGTACATTATTTTCTAGGACCAAGTATCAGAGTGAATAATTTGCTAATTTTGTTATACTAAACCCCATATTTGTGTTTTTTTTGTTTTTTTTTTGATTTGTGTATGTGTATTTAAACACTTTGTGCGACTTTCAGCTACTGGGGGCTGTTGAAATGTAGAAAGTCTCACATGATACCTGAAAATGAATTTCATCACAAAGATCCTCCTCCAAGGAATGCTGTTGCGAGTGTACAAAATGGGCCTGGTGGTGGGACTTCATCATCATCCCTTGGAAGTGCGTCTAAATCGGATGAAAGTGGTACTGAGGAGACTGGTATGCTTATTTATAGACACTTATAAATAATATATTAAAATATTTTATCACATGATAATTACAGTGCAAGCTTCGTATTGCTTTTTAATTCTCTGGTTATGAGTATGTAACTATTAAATAACCAGCCTCCTGAGTCTTCTAATTATCCACTAATCATTTTGCTATGAAGTCATAGTTTATGTTTACAGTTTGCTAACAAAAACCTTCTTTTTATTTTAGATAAACCAAGGGAGAGATCTCAATGTGGTACAAAAGCTGTTAATAAGGCTTCTAGTACCACACCAAAAGGGAATTCAAGCAATGGAAATAGTGGCTCTAACAGGTAAGAATGCTATGCCTTATGTCACAATTCTAAATTCTCTGTTCGTCCGTCCGTCCGTCCGTCCGTCCTTCCTTCCCTCCCTCCGTCCTTCCCTCCCTCCGTCCCTCCCTCCCTCCGTCCCTCCTCCCTCCCCCCTCGACTAATGGGTGTGTACTCACATTCATGTGTGTGCAAGTAGTTGTGCACACTTGCCACAAATGTGTGTTGTTCTAACCTCAGATGTTACTTTTCACCGTGTACCTTTGGATTCACTTTGCTGCCTATCCCAGGCCAGCTAGCCGGTGAGGTTTCAAAGATACTGTGTTCCATTTTACCATAGGAGCCAATAGAATTACAGATGTGTAGCCGGAGGCTTTTCTATGTCCTACCCAGTCCCACAGCTGCTTATAAAATAATCACTCAGAGGCTTAATATTAATTGTATCTGTTCAACTGGTGGCTCAGTCTTATTACTCTTATATTTATATAAACCCATTTTTATTAATCTGTGTATTGCTATGTTGCCTGTGGTTTACCGGTGCTTGCTTTGTTATCTTACTCCTCCCATGGCTGCTGGTCTCTCTCCGTACTCCTTTTTTTCTCCCTCTATCTCTGCTTGGATTTCCCATCTAGATATGTTCTGCCCTGCCATAGGCCAAAGGAGCTATATTCATCAATAAATAAAAGCAACACATATTCTTAGTGTACAGAATGACATCCTACATCACAGATGAGTGATTTTGTTCTGGTCTTTGTGCGAGTTCTGGGAAGTTAAGCACGGCAAGTTCTTTACAAATATGAGCCATCTCCCTAACTCCAAAATTCTCTTTTTTTTAAAAAAAAATTACCTTTTGACTTAACATACAGAGTAAAGGGTTATATTGTGTGCCTCATAATTGATTCTAATTTGACCTCCAGTGCTCTCACCTTATTTCCAAATAATTTCCCTCTGCTCTTATGTCACTTGTATTCCATTATCTTCCTTTCTACCTCTTGTCCCTTTCTTAAGATGTGTTCTTTATTGATCCCTTTTCTAGTTTCAGGACGTATATGATAGTATTCATACTTTAACGTAGGTTCTACATATAAAACAAAACATTTTTTTGTCCTTTTGAGCCTGACTAATTTCAATTAAAGTAAATATTTCCAGTTGAATCCATTTTCCAGCAAATGCCATTTCAGTTTTCATTTTGCCTGAATTAAATTTCATTTTGTATGTGTACCACATTTTCTTTTTCCATGAATGTGTTGAGAGACACATAGGCTGGTTCCATTTATTATGGCTAGTGCAGCAGTAACCAAAATTGTGCAAGTATCTCCCTCCATGTTATGTTAAATTATAGAGTATCTTGGATGCATATTCAGGAGTGGCATATATAAGATAGCATTCCTTCTATGTATCCCTGCGCGCCAGAAGGGGGCACCGGATCTAATTATAGATGGCTGTGAGCCACCATGTGGTTGCTGGGAGTTGAACTCAGGACCTCTGGAAAAGCAGTCAGTGCTCTTAACCGCTGAGCCACCTCTTCAGCCTGAGATAGTTTTAATTCTTAAACTTGTACACTGACTTCTATAGTCGCTGAACTAGTTAATGTTCCCAATAGTAATTAATAAGTGTTTATTCACATTCTCGTCAACTCTTGTTCTTGTTAATTTTCTTGATAAAGCTATTCTGACTGGTTCATAGCAGTTTTAATTTTCTTTTCTCTGATGGCTAAGATGTTGAATACTTTTTCAAGTATTTATTGGCCGTTTATATTCCTTTAAACAGTTTATCAGCTCATATATTTATCAACCTGTTTATTTATTAGATAAATTTTGAAGAGTTAATTTGCTGTTCATTATTCTAATTTTCAATCTTGTATCTGATACAAAATTGACAATGCCCCCCCCCATTTTGTATGCTCTCTATTCACTGTGATGATTGTTTTCCTTAGCTGTGCACAAGCAGAATTTCATGCTATCTTATTATTTGTCAGTTCTTAGTCAGCATTCTAGGGTTTAGAAATGTTTTTCCTATATTTTCCTTTCACAGTTTAAAAGTTTCAACTCATACATTCAGGTGTTTGCTCACTTTGAATTGATTTTGAGCAGAATGAGTAATAGACATCCAGTTTCAACCTTTTACATATGACCATCACGTTTTCCCACTACTGTGTGTCGCAGATACTGTCTTTTTTCCAATATATGCTTATGATATTTTTGTTGTAAATTAGATGATTGTAGCTGTGTATATTTACTTCTTACTCCTATATTCTATACCAATGACCTACAAAAATCTACATGTTTGTTTTTCTGCCAGTAGCATGCCATCTTTGTTGCTATGAATCTATAGTATAATTTGGGATCAGGTATTATGATTCTTCTAGTATTGCTTTTTTCGTTAATTAATTAGACTATTCTAGGTCTTCTGTATTTCCCTTATCAGTTTTAGGTGTGTGTCCCTTTAATTCTATGAAGGACTGTATTTATGGGAGCTGTATTGAATATGTAGATCAGTTTGGGTAATAGAAACCATTTGCACAATATTGATTCTCCCATTCCATAAGCATGGGGTTTAATTTTTTTTTTTGTTTTAAAATTTTCGAATGGTCAAGGCAGTTTCATTTTAAATTTTTTTTTTATTTTGAAAATATATTTTTTCATACTGTATAATCTGATTACATTCTCACCTATTCCAGCTTCTCCCAGATCTTCCTTACATCCCCACCCACCCAATTCTACATCCTTTCTTACTCCTTCCCATTAGAAAGCAGGCGTCTAAAAAAACCAATGTTAAAATTAGATAAAATGGAAGCAACAAATCCTGAATAGGTCAGTGTCTTAGATTTGTCACTTTTACTTCACATTTTACTAGTCTTTTATTTCCTAAGTATTTTTTTCTTTCAAGTTATCGTGGATGATTTCTTCTTCAGAATTTTCATCCTTATTAAGTAGATCTTTGTATCCTGTTAATTTGCTGAATGTGCTATTAGATATAAGATTTCTGGCATAGCCTTCTGGGTCTTTTAAGAATAGGATCATGTCACATTTGCAAATCACGGTGATTTGAATTTTTTTCTTTTCTGTTATCTCTTTCATTTCACTTTCTTGCCCCAATGCTCTAGCTAAGATTTTAAGCACTATATTTAATGAGTAGAAAGGGTATATTCTGTCTTATTTCTGATTTTGATTTAAGTGCCTTTGAATGTTTATTATATATTCCCTGTATTCCCAGTTTCCTAAGAGCTTTTAAAAATGTTTTGATCAAAACCTTTCTTTACAGCTATTAACGTAACCTTATGCTTTCTAACCCCAAGTCTGTCCATCTTTCGTATTACATTTCTTGAATCATTCTTGCATCCCTGGAATGAAACCAATTTGGTCATGGTGCATGATTTTAGTGTCTTTTTGAATTCTGTTTACAAGAATTTAAGATTTTTTTTGCATTTTGGGCTAGAGAGATGGCTCAGCAAGGTTTAGAATACTGACTGCCCTTCCAGGTTTAATTCTTAGACTCACATGGCAGCTTACAACCATTTGTAAGTCCAGTTCCAGCAGGATCTGATGTCTTCTTCTGGTCCCTGTGAACACCAGGCATTTATGTCATACACAGATAGACACGAAACAGACATACATGTAAGGAAATGCAAATCAATGAAAGTTTAAAAGTACTTTTACATCTCACTTATCAGGGGTCTTATTATTGGTCTGTAATTTTGTGCTTTGTTGGTGTATTTATTCAGTTTGGATATAAGGGTAATATTGGCATCATAGAAATGTGATTGATCGTGTTCTTTTACTTTCTATTTTATGGAACATTTTAAGACACTTCTGTAAAGGTTTGGTGAAATTTATTCATCAGTCTAAATACTTCTGGGCTTTTCTTTGTTGGAAGACTTTTAGTAACAGCTGTCTCATTGCTTGTTATGGGTCTATTTAAATTTGTTATATTTCCTTGATTTAATTTTGATAGGTTATATGTATCTAGGGAATTTATCCATTTTATTCTAGATTTTTTTTTAAGTTTTATTTTCTGATACTGGAATCAACAGTAAAATCACCATTTTCATCTCTAATTTTTATTAACTTGAATTTTCTGTTTTGACTAGTTTGGCTAGGTATTTGGCAAATTTTTCAAAGAACCAACTCTGATCGATTGATTCTGTATATTGTTCTTTAGTCTCTATTTTATGAATTCTGCCTTGACTTCAATTATTTCTTGCTTTTGATTGCTTTGAGGTTTGCCTTGTTCTTGTTTTACTACATCATTAGACTATTTGAGGCGTTTCTGTGTTTTTCAATGTAAGCATTTATAGCTTGCACTACTTTAGTAGTATCTGAAATACTCTATTATGTTGTGCTTTTATTTTCATTTGAAGTTTGGAATTTTTAAAATTTCTCCTTGATTTCTTCAACCAAAGTATATTTTTCAGTCTCCAAGTATTTGTGTGGTTTCTATATTTTCTCTTGCTATTGATTTCTAGTTGTATTTCATTATGATCTAATGAGATAGAAAAACCCTTTCAGTATTGTATTGTATTTCTTAAGACATTCTTGTGGTCCTGTTTCTGTTTGAAATATTCACCAGATTATTTGTTAAGTTTCTGTTGGATGAAATATTCTCCAGATTATCTCCTAAGTCCATTTACTCTTTGGTATGGTTTAACTCTGCAGTTTTTGTTTGGAGTATGAATGACATATCTAAAGTTGACAGTGAATGTCAAAATGATCTACTGTTACTCTATCAGGACCAGTGTCATTGTGTACAAACATTAATGTTTTGTGAAATTTATAGCCCTAACATACAATTCATATGGTTTGTGATGTTACATATTCTTGAATAATTCATATATAGCTAAATTATTTGACTATTCCAATTTTTATTTGAATTCTACTTTGTTAACCACCAGAAGAACTATGCCAGCTTAAGTTTGGCTTTTACTCACTGGGTAGGTTGACTTCTATCTTTTGAGTCTCACCCTGTAGGTATTCCTAGCAGTGATACGTGTTTCTTGAAGAGAACAAATAATTGTGTCTTTTACTCTGTACTTTTCAGGTAATCTTTCTCTTTCTGAGGGTTTCTGTTAATCTTACAATATTTCAAGATGTGTCTTGGTGCCTTTGTGAGTTTATGAATGTCTTTATCTCCTTTTAAAAAAATTTGAATAGAGTCTACTTTTTATTCTGGCTTAATTGTGTATATCGTTACATTTTGTTTAACAACCTGATTTATCCTTCTGAGATACAGGATATGATGGTAAAGTTTTGAGACATTTTAGGGATATAGTGCTTGTTTTAGACAATTTGAGTACTGCTTATATTAATGCAAGAAAATAGTAGAGTAATTTTGAAAGTAGTCCATACAGCTTAGGAGTCTGTTTACTGATATCTCCTTTTTTGGTTTGTTGAATGTGTTTTTGGTCATTACTTTCTTATTCTCAAAGATTGTGATTATATACAAAATAATCTAATATCGCATTATAATTATCTTTTATTAATTAATTTAAAAATATTTTCTCATTTTACCTATCAATCTGAGTTTCCACTCGCTTCCTTTATCCCACTCCCTCCACTTCTCTCAGACCACCACATCCACTCCTCAGAGATGGTAAGGCTTCCAGTGGGAAGTCAATAGTCTAGCATATCACTTTGAGGCAGGTCTAAGGCCATCCCCACTTATCTAGGCTGAACAGGTATCCCTCTAAAGAGAATGGGCTTCAAAAAAATCAGTTCAAGCAGTAGGAATAAATTCTGGTCCCACTGCCACTGTCCCCACAGACTGCCCCAGCCATACAACTGTCATCCACATTCAGAGGGCCTAATTTGATCCTATGCTTGGTTCCCCTGCTGTCAGGCTTTAGTTAGTGAACTCCCATTAGTTCAGGTAAGCCATCATGGTCTTTACCTCTGTGCTCATATTATCACTTCTCCCTCTCTTTGACTGGACTTTAGGAGCTCAGTCCAGTGCTTCCCTGTGGATCTCTGCATCTGCTTCCATCAGTGCTGGATGAAAGTTCTATGATCACAGTTAAGGTAGTCAGCAATCTGACTACAGGGCAAGGCCAGTTCGGGCACCCTCTCCACTATTGCTAAGGGTCTTAGATGAATCATCCTTGTGGATTCCTCGTAGTAATTTCCCTAGTTCCAGATTTCTTGCTAGTCCCATAGTTGGCTCTCAATCAAGATATCTCTTTCCTTGTTCTCCCTCTCTGTACTTCCCCCATCTCAACCATTCCTTCCCTCGTGTTCTCCTCTTCTCTTCCTTCTCACCTCCTCCTCCCCTTCCTCCATCCCTTCTGCCCCCACCCCAACACTCCCAGTTTTCTCAGGAGAACTAATCTATTTCCCCTTCCCAGAGGGATCCATGTATGTTTCTCTTAGGGGTCTCCTTATTACCTAGCTTCTCTAGGGTTGTGGACTATAGGCTTTATGTGTGAGTACATGCCATGTTTATCTTTAAGGGTCTGGGTTATCTCACTCAGGATGGATTTTTCTAGTTCCATCCATTTGAATGCAAATTTCAAGATATCATTGTTTTTTACCCCTGAGTAGTACTTCTTTGTGTAAATGTACCACATTTTCTTTATCTGTTCTTTGGTTGAGGGGCATCTGAACTATTTCTAGGTTCTGGCTATTACAAATAATGCTGCTATAAACATAATTGAGCAAATATTCTTGTATGATTAAGCATCCTTTGGGTATATGCCCAAGAGTGGTATTGCTGAGTCTAGAGGTAGGTAGATTCCCAATTTTCTGAAAAATTGCCATACTGATTACCAAAGTGGCTGCACAAGTTTGCACTCTCACCAGCAATGCAGGAATGTTCCTCTTATTCCATATCCTCTCCAGCATAAGGTATCATCAGTATTTTTGTTAACTTAGCCATTCTGAAAGGTGTAAGGTAGTATATCAGAGTTGTTTTGCTCTGCATTTTCTTGATGGCTAAGGATGTTGAGCAGTTCCTTCAGTGTCTTCTGCCATTTGAGATTCTGCTGTTGAGAATTCTCTATTTCAATCTGTGCCCCATTTCTTAATTGGATTATTTCATATTTTGATATCTAGTCTCTTGAGTTCTTTATATATTTTTGTAGGTCAGTCCTCTGATGTGGGGTTGGTGAAGATTTGTTCACATTCAGTAGGTTGCCATTTTTATCTTTTTGACGGTGTCCTTTGCCTTGCCGAAGCTTCTCAGCTTTAGAAGGTCCCATTTATTTATTGTTGCTTTCCGTGTCTGTGCTACTAGGATTATATTTCAGAAGTGGTCTCCTGTGTCTGAGTTCAATCAAGGCCATTTCCCACTTCTTCTATTAGGTTCAGTGTGGTCAGATTTATATCAAGGTCTTTTAATCTAATTGGAGTTGAGTTATGTGCATGGGGATAGGTATGGATCTATTTTCATTCTTTGACATGTTGACATCCAGTTATGCTGAAGATGCTGTCTTTTTTATTGTGTAATTTTAGTTTTTTTTGTCAAAAATCAGGTGTTCATAGGTGGTGTGGATTAATATCTGGGTCTTCAATTCGATTCCATTGATCAACCTCTCTGTTTTTTGGTGTTTTTTTTTTTTTTTTTTTTTGCTCTAGCTCTGTAATAGAGCTTGATGATGTCAGGGAGGATAATGCCTCCAGAATTTCCTTTATTGTACAGGATTGTTTTGGCTATCCTAGGCTTTTTGTTTTTCCATATGAAGTAGATTATTGTTCTTTCAAGGTCTGTGAAGAATTGTGTTGGGATTTTGATGGGGATTGCATTGAATCTGTAGATTGCTTTTGGTAGGATTGTCATTTTTATTATGTTGATCTTAGCTCTTCAAGAGTATGGGAGATCTTTACATTTTCTTGTATCTTCTTCAATTTCTTTCTTCACAGATTTAAAGTTCTTGTCCTATAGGCTTTCAATTCTTTGATTAGTGTTACCCAAAGATATTTTGTCATTTGTGACTATTGTGAAGGATGTTTCTCTGATTTCTTTCTCAGTTTTCTTTATCATTTGTATATAGGAGGGCTACTGAATTTTTTGAGTTGATCTTCTATCCTGCCACATTACTAAAGGTATTTTTTTCAGCTGTAGAAGTTCCCTCAGAATTTTGGGGGTCACTTATATATACTATCATATCATCTGCAAATAGTGAAAGTTTGACTTCTTTCTTTCAAATTGTATCCCCTTGATTTCCTTTTGTTGTCTTTTTGCTCTAGCTAGAACTTTAAGTACTATGTTGAATAGATGTGAACAGCCTTATTTTATTCCTGATTTTAGTGGAATTTCTCTCCATTTAATATGTTTGCTGTTGGCTTGCTGTATATTGCTTTTATTATGTTTATGTATGTTCCTTGTATCCCTGATCTTCCCAAGACCTTTATCCTGAAGGGGTGTCTGAGTTTCTTAAAGGCTTTTTCAGCATTAATGAGATGATCATATGGTTTTTTCTTTCAGTTTATTTATATGGTAGATTACATTGATAGATTTTCATATGTTGAACAATCCCTGCATCTCTAGGATGAAGCCGACTTGATCGTGGTGGATGATTTTTTTGGGGGATGTTTTCTTGGATTCAGTTTTCTAGTGTTTTATTGAGTAGCTTTGCATCAATTTTCATGGGGGAGATTGGTCTGTAATGCTCTTTCTTAGTTGAGTCTTTGTGTTTTTGGGGGGTTTACTAGCGTGAGGTTATCTGTTGCCTTTGTTTTCATGGGTACAACTAACTTCCTTGGGTTAGAGTTTTCCGTCTAGTACTTTCTGTAGGACTGGGTTTGTGGATAGGTATTGTTTAAATCTGGTTTTGTCATGGCATATCTTGTTTTATCTATCGATGGTGATTGGAAAGCTTTGCTGGGTATGGTAGCCTGGGCTTGCATCTGTGGTCTTGTAGTGTTTGCAGCACATCTGTCCAGGACCTTCTGACTTTCATTGAGAATTCGGGTATAATTCTGATAGGTCTGCCTTTATGTGTTACTTGGCCTTTTTCCTTTACGGCTCTTAATACTTTTTTTTATTCTGTATGTTTAGTGTTTTTGATTATTATATGGCAAGGGAACTTTTTTTTTTGGTCCAGTCTATTTGGTGTTCTGTAAGCTTCTTGTACCTTCATAGGCATATTCTTCTTTCGATTGGGAAAGTTTTATTCTATGATTCTGTTGAATATATTTTCTGTGCCTTTGAACTGGTGTTCTTTTATCCCTGTTTTCTTTAGGTTTGGTCTTCTCATAGTGTCCCAGATTTTCTGAATCTTTTGTGTTAAGAATTTGTTGGCTTTAACATTTTCTTCAATTGATCAATGAATCAATTTTTCTATCATATCTCTAGTGCCTGAGATTCTCTCCTCTGTCTCTTGTGTTCTGTTGGTTATGCTTGCATCTGTAGTTTCTGTTTACTTACCCAGATTTTCCATTTCCAGAATTCCTTTGGTTTGTCTTTATTGCCTCTGTGTCAGTTTTCAAGTCTTGAATTGTTTGCTTCACCTTTTTGATTTTTTTTTTTTTGGCTTCCTTTAAGAGATTTATTGATTTCTTTCCCCCCCCCCCTTTTTTGTTTTT
Source organism: Myodes glareolus (assembly GCF_982192425.1). Classification (NCBI taxonomy): domain Eukaryota; kingdom Metazoa; phylum Chordata; class Mammalia; order Rodentia; family Cricetidae; genus Myodes; species Myodes glareolus. The sequence goes on along the minus strand of NC_142053.1, from coordinate 33,102,230 downwards.
TCCTCCATTTCTTTGAGGGAATTTTGTATTTCCTCTTTAAGGGTCTCTATCATTTTCATGAAGTTATATTTAAGGTCTTTTTTTTTCTGCTTCTTCTGGGATGGGATGTTGTTCAGGTCTTCCTGCTGGATCCTGGTGTTGCCATGTTGCTTTTTAGGTTGTTGAATGTATCTTTGCATTGGCACCTACCCTTCTCTTCCTCCAATTGGTGCAGTCAGTGTCTTTGTCTCTTGGTGTAATCCTTGCAGTTGGTGTCTGTGTCTCAGGGATCCTCTCTTGGACTTGTAGTTTCTGTTTGTGTCTTGGGGACTTGCTCTTTGTCTGCTCTGTGTAGTCACTGTCTGTGTCTCAGGGAGCCTTTGAGATCTCTGGGGATGGGTTGGTTTAGGGGTGGAGTGGGACTTGTTGATTACAAGGTTCCTTAGATGGGGTTTGTTGGAGCAGCCTGCCTGCAGGAGGTTTGCCTGGTGGCTGGCTAGTCCAGCTGAGGTATTGGGGCACGACTGGGGTTTTGGTCCAGGGCTGAGGGCCTAGAGATTGTGCTGTTCAGCAGGGGAGCTTGTCACTCACCTCTTGGTCCATTCTGTGCAGTTGCAGTGTTGTGCCTCAGCTGCAGAGGTTGTAGGGGGGATGGATGGATGGATGTGTTTGGGGGTGGAGTGAGACTTGTAGGTTACAAGGTCTGATGGGTGGGGGTTGTTGGAGCGGCCTGCCTGCAGGTGACTTTCCTGCTGATCAGCTAGTAAAGCTGAGACAGGTGGGGGAGGGGCCCAGGATTTTGCCCAGTGGTTCTAGGGCCTAGAGCTGGGCTGTCCAGCTAGGGAGCTGGTCACTCATCTCTTGGTCCACTCTGTGCAGTTGCAGCCTGATGGCTTAAGCTTATTAATCATTATTTCAATCAAGTATACATGAATATGTATTGTTTATTTCATGTGAAGAAGTACTTTCTTATCCTGAAGCTTTTTTATCTTTCTTAGAGTTCCTCTTAGTGTCACGGCATTTTTTTATGTCAATAGAGACCGTTTATTCTTTTATTTTATTTGTTTGTTTTTTGAAACATGATTTCTCTGTGTGACAGCCCTGGCTATTTTGGAACTCTTTTTTTAGACCAGGCTTTTCTTGAACTCACAGAGATCCACCTTTCTCTGCCTCTTTAAGTGCTGGAATTATGGCTTGTGCCACTGGGATATATTTGATGATTATTTGCCTTTTTTTTATTCTTAAGCAACAAAGCTGTTAAGGAAAATGACAAAGAAAAAATAAAAGAGAAAGAAAAAGAGAAAAAAGAAAAGACTCCAGCTACAACTCCAGAGGCCAGGGTACTTGGTAAAGATAGTAAAGAAAAACCAAAGGAAGAGCGGCCAAATAAAGATGAAAAAGCAAGAGAGACAAAGGAAAGAACACCTAAGTCTGACAAAGAGAAAGAAAAATTCAAGAAGGAAGAAAAAGCAAAAGATGAGAAATTCAAGACCACCATTCCCAGCATAGAATCAAAATCTACTCAAGAAAGAGAAAGAGAAAAGGAGCCATCCAGAGAAAGAGATGTATCGAAGGAAATGAAGTCAAAGGAAAATGTTAAAGGAGGAGAAAAAACACCAGTTTCAGGGTCCTTGAAGTCACCTGTTCCCAGATCAGATCTATCAGAGCCTGAAAGGGGCAAGTGTACCTTTTTATATTTCTGTACTTTTGCTCTAATTATGCTTGTTGGTTGTCTCATTGTCTTGATAAGTTAGTGATTTTGCTACTGCAACAAATGCTTGATCTTAAAAGTTGTTCACTTTTTGAAGTGTTTGGAACAACTGGAAATATCCCTTATTCTGACTATTTCTTTTTGTCCAAACAGAACAAAAACGCCGCAAAATTGATACTCATCCTTCTCCATCACATTCCTCCACAGTAAAGGTTAGTATAGCCTGAGGAAGGCAGCATCCGTATTAGGCTCACCTGTTTGGAATACCAATGTTCTGACTTCGTTCAAGTCTTGTGCCAAGTATTCACTGGAGCCACTGGAGGTTTTATATTGAATTAGAAAATGAAATTTTTCTGTATTGGTGGACTAATTTTTCCTATTGAGTATTTTTATTATAAAAATGTTAGAACTTCAAGGACCTAGCACTAATTTTATTGTGTTTCAAAGTGCAAGAGAAATTTTACCCAGAAGTGCCTCACTGCTTTAAGCAGTCCTTTTTGGAGCGCAATGGTAGCTACAAGCAAACGAATGTTTTCAGCAGAATGAAGCTATTTTTCGGCATAAATATTGAAGATTATATAGCACTGAAGACTTCCTGAATGATACACGATAAACAAGATACCTCTGAATTCATCAAGCTTCTTGATGAGCATCATTCCGGTGTGCCTTCTAAGAAGGAGTCTTGAAAGGAGTTCCATTTTAAAGTCTCCTTGGTGATCAGTTCTCCTGTAGTTGTGTTTATTCAGTGAGCATGCAGCTTCTGTTGTATCTTCCCTTGGAGGTTTGTTTATACCCATTGGGTTCCCAACAAGTTGAACCTTGCGTTACCATAAGAGCAGATGTGGCATCCAGTCCTACCACCCAGCAAAGAGAAACCCCAGGCATTCAACTGCAGCACAAAATCGTGGGTGTAGCCTTCTTGAAGACTCAGGGTAGCCATTCCTTGCTCCATATTTAATTTTAATTCTAAAATCATCTAATTTCATGGAATCTTTGAATTTGCAGTACGTTGAACTTTTAAAACTGTAAGTTAATTACTTCTTCATCCAGAGCACTATGGTGGAATAATATAATTGGTTTATTTTTCTTCTTCGTTTTAAACTTTTTTTCCTTGTGAGAGGCATGTGATTCAATAATCATGATACTTTGCATCAAAAAGTATTGATTCCTGTTTTATAAACTATTTTTGCTTATATGCCACTGAATTTTGTAGCTAGATTAAAATGTTTATACTTACAGGAGTTATAAATGGATAAAATTTGAAAATCTTCTAATTAGAGAATAACAATGACAATATTAGTGAAATTTCTTCCATGGCGACCTCCACTGCTTTCACTTTTGGTGGAGAAAAATGTTTTGCCTTTTTAAAGCCTCTTAATTACTTTAAGTTTAATATGAAATCTGTGGCATTGACATTTATTTTTATCTTTCAATCGGAACAAAATTTAAATTTTTTATATTTATAAATTTTTAGCATTATAATTCCATTATATGGTTTTGTTCTTTGTTTTTATTGCTGATATTCATATTGATAATGATTTTTTTTGGAATTTATCCTCACAAGAAATAGCTGGTTTATTTCCAGGTTACAGACATACTTCCCAAAGTTCCTCTGGGTTCTGAGAACTATGCCAGCTCACCTGTCATCTCCATTCATTTTCTACAGGACAGTCTCATCGATCTCAAGGAATCTTCAGCAAAGGTTTGAGTCTTTTAAAATCATGCCTAAGTATACCAGAAATTCTTAACTTCTTTAAGTTAGTAGGTGCCACCACCCTTGTAAATTTTGTATGCTAGGATTGGTAGGAGAGAGCTTTCTTTCCTTATGTAGAATCACCTTATAAATTCTTAACACAAACAACAACCATAAAAACACAGATGGCAGTGGTCCTTTTAGAGACAATGTTAGATGTGTGATGTGGTAGTAATTTTATATATTCATGCTTGCTGTATTATGTATTTCTTATGCTTTAAAATCTGGAAATTTGATAAGATTTGGGAAAAGGAGAGTTACTGATTTGTTGGGGATGGGTGGTAGGTAGGCTTACATAGTTTTCACAGAACAAACTTGTCAGTTTTTTTACTTTGTTTATAGATAACTCAGAAGAACAAAAAAAATTTGCTGCACTCATAGAACTTTTAAAAACTAAATCCATCTCAATCCATAAATTTCTTTATGTGTCCCTCTGCTGAAGTATCCTTTTAGTAGCTGTGGCATAAGACCAGGAGTTAGAGTAAATATAAAATAATCTTTCTCCTGGAGGGAGTACTCAATTTGATGGCTGTGTTTATATGTCAGTATTAATTCTTTCCTTTTACACTACTCTCCTGGGTATTCTGATCTTTAAAAACAGTATGCAGTTTGTGTATTTTTATGGAGTTCATTTTGGTATTATAGTTGAATTGTCTATTTTTCATGTCATTGTGTCTTATTATAAAATCTGTACCCTCTTTACTTTGATTTTTCTACTTTATGTCTTCTACTTATATGCTAAGTATAGTTTTTACTTATGGACCATTTTGAAATGGCCATATAATTTTATTTCCAGATGAAATGTCTGTAGATTCTGAGCAAAGAATTAATTGCTAATTATTTAGTGATTTAGATAGGCAAAGAGCCTGTGTCCTAAATATATGGTATTGTTTTTAAGATAACCTATTATTTGAAAGATTATCCACTACATTATGAGTAGTTTGTTTTAAAGTAAAACCTTTTTATTAACTATCATAAAAACGTACTGCAGTATAGTAGGTCTTTGCAGTCAGTTTGAGATTGTATTTGTCAGTTTTACCAATCAGTTGCTTGTGTGGGCTATTTTATATTCATGGGCTTGTTTGTAATAGTCTTAATTTTTTAGCATTTATTTATTAAGATATACATAGAATTGGTTTGAAACCTGATGCTCAGATTAATTAGATTTTCTTGTCGGTGATGAAGATCATGATTTCTTGAATTTGTCGTGAAGATTATGTTTTGTCATTTTTGCGTATCTAGATAATATATATTGTCTCATATCATGCATTTAATACTACAATGAGTTAAATAGGGCAGGTAGTAGTGTCTTTTTGACAAATGAGAGATTGAACTATTCTCAATGGCACACAACTTGTCATTGCTGAAAATGTGAGTTAAAATCAAGGTTTCCTGTTCTCAACATCCATCTCAATAATAGCTGTAAAAGTTTCCTAGTGTCTTTAGTGAATTTATATTATTTTTTAAATGTGGCAATTGAAGTCAATTTAGTTAGTATTATTCTTAAATGTGGCAATTGAAGTCATTTTTTTCAACATTTTCATGCAAGAAGATTTTTGTGGGCATTTGAAATTCAATAGATTATTTTACATGGAACCAGAGAAATTTGAAAGTGGCATATAATATGCAATTAAAACTTAGAGACTCATTTTGTTTCTCAGATCCTTAGGTTAGCATGGGATCTTAGAGTAAGGTTTAGTCACTCAACAAATACTTTAAATGAACTCTTACAGCCTTTGGTAAGCAATCCAAAATAGTGTTTTTGTATAGTAGCTGATTTTATAATTTTGAATGTATAGGAAATCTAAATGCATTTGAATGGCTTGGCATAAAAATTTTCCTGTACTTTGAGCAGTCTTTATACCCTCACTGTTTCTGGGACAGCTTCTACTTCTAGAGGTTTTGCTGTAAGATATGTGTCTGTCTTTCCTGTTACCTTGTTACTTGTACATATAAAATTGTTTCCTTGATTTTATTTTGATATTTTTAAGTTATGATTTGCCCCCAGAATTTTCTTTCTTAATACTTATTTGGTATTTTTACTTTCTAATCCATAGTAAGTAATGCATGAATTTAATATTTTAATGAGATTAAAAGATGACTAACCTAAAATAGAATTCATATGTTTTGTCGGCCCACTTTCCAATCCAGTTTCCACCTCCCATATTTCTGCTGCGGATCAGTTTTGCTTTGGTGTAGCAGTACTAGCAGCTACATAGAGTGACGAGTCTAACCAGGCCTTGATTTTGAAAGTTGGCTAAATTCCTTTATTAGATATTAATGGTCTCAATATAAGGAAATAAAATCAAACTAAGAAGAAAGTCCTTTATTACCTCTAGAGTGTCCTAACACATCTTTAACTTTATTTGACAACTACGTATTAAACATTCATATATACTAGCCTCTAAGAAGCATAAAAAGTGGAAAAGGCATCTAGTTCTTCTGTACTAGAAGTGATTTTGTACAGAAATAAGTCACTTGAGATTCATAAGGAAAGCCCTTTACAGAAATGGAAGATGAATAACACACAGAGTCCACTTGGAAGTGAATTGCAGAGCTGAGAGATAGTTTCGTTGCTGATGGCTCTCAAGCCATCTTTGGAAAAAAAAAGAATTTTAAGATAAATGTAATTATTCATTCTTAAAAGGCAAAAGGGATGAAAGTTAGGTACTACTGATAGTCATAGAACATTAGATTGCTGTATGGTAGGATATAATTTTGAAGATTATGCAGCGTGCTTAAAATGCCTAAACAAAGACATATGAATTCCACTTATTAGGGATTAGAAACTATGCTTTGTAGAAAAAGGTGTTGTGATCACACTTATTAGAAAGGCAGAGAGGAAGAGATGAATTGGTATATTTCTAATCCTAGAATTTCTGATTGTATATCAGGTTAACTATTTATCATTTTATGTGAACAGCAAAGGATTTGAGTATTAACGCCAGAAGTCCCAGAAAAGTTTCTCAATTCCTTACAGTACAGATTTAAATAGGCATGGATAAAAATGTTGTTTGTGTGGGGATGTAAGGGTACTCTTGTAGTAGGAGAAATGAAGCAGCACTTTCTTAAAGAGATTGTTGAGTATCTCAGTAATATATTATTGAGTTTGTCTCATCTAGTTCATAATATTATAATGCAGGAAAAGATGTGAATAGATTTCACAATTAGAAAAATCTTGTCATTTAAAGCATATTCAGCAAGAGAGTATTTTAGATAGTCTCTTTTATGACCATATGTTTTCTTTTAATCCTGTTATTGATAAACACTGTTTTCAGTCATTCTTCAACTTTTAAACATAATTTTTTTAAAAGAATGGACTTACTAGTAAAATTACTTTGATAATATTTCTCAGGCAACTGAATTAAGAATGTTTGGTAGTGGGACTGGAGAGATGGCTCAGTGGTTAAGAGCATTGTCTGCTCTTTCAAAGGTCCTGAGTTCAATTCCCAGCAACCACATGGTGGCTCACAACCATCTGTAATGAGGTCTGGTGCCCTCTTCTGGCCTGCAGGCATACACACAGACAGAATATTGTATACATAATAAATAAATAAATATTTGAAAAAAAGAATGTTTGGTAGTGTTGAAAGAATAAGTGTTTAACCTTTAAATTGATAGTCCTTTTTCTTGCGTTTCTTTGATTATTAAAGGATTTATTACTATAAAATATTTTACCTTTCAGTCACTATTCTGTTTCTTCTTAGGATATATCTAGACTTATGTAGCTACATTATGAGTTCTATTTATTATTCTTTGAACATATCAAATGAAACATCAACTTGTACCCAATTATAAATGCCATAAAGTTAGGGGTTTGATTATTTTTTGACTTCTTCCTAGACATTTTCTTTTATATTTGTTTTCCATATTTCCACCTCCCATAAGTAGGATTTTTCTCTCATTTAGACTTAGAATAACCTTGATATTTGGCTATTTTATCACCAATAGACCTTTTCACAGAGAATAATTTTTATATCACCTTTCAGTCTTTCAAGTAGTTTAGTCACCCTCAGCTCACCTGATGCTTGATTTCCTGAGCTATTTAGAACCAGTGAGTTAGAATTTACCGTTGTGATTATTTGATAAAGCTGCAGTGCTTTCAGTTTAGAGACTGTGCATCAGTCTTTATTTGTATAAACAATATTTGAGATAATCACTGCCTGGTTTATACCTAGCCAGAATGGACTTAATAGTAAAATTGTGGCTAGGTTTTATTTGTACCTTTTTGCCCTGTTGACTGAAGTTTTTCTTCTGCCTGGTCTCGCAGTTGTTCAGTCCCAAAGAAACACACAGAGGTCTACATTAATTATAAACTGATTGGCCCATTAGCTCAGGCTTCTTATTAACTTTTATAACTTATATTAGCCCATAATTATTGTCTGTGTTAGTTACATGGCTTGGTACCTTGATCGGCTAGGCAGTCACATCTTGCTTGCTCTGTGTCTGGGTGGTGACTGCAGACTGAAACTTTCCTCTTCCCAAAATTCTTGTTGCCCTGCCTCTACTTCCTGCCTGCCTACTGGCCAATCAGCATTTATTTAAAATACAAGTGACAGGGTACAGACTATGTCCCACAGCAGCCCCCTGTCATTGACTCCCTACTATTAGATGATTAGACCTTCAAATATTCATGACTGCATGGGGATTTGTGTTTTATCTTTTTTACAGCAGAAAAGTCCAGTTGCTGTTTTTCACATATCAATACTTATAGACTAGAGGGACATGGAGAATGCTGGCTTGTGAATTTACTATGAAATGTCAGTTGAGACAATAGTGAACTAAGTAAAAATGGGAATCTTTATAGGGCTCAGGAATAAAGCCTTTGTATATGCATCACATTCTTTTATTTTAGCTCTGGTAAAACAGGCCGATAACTAGTTCTGACTATATATTTATCTTTAATATACCTATTATCTTTCATTTAAGCAACGAAGATACCGAAGGCTGTCAATACTGGAAAACTAATAATCTTTAGTAATATTGCCTTAATTTTAACAGCTCTACATTAATCATACTCCTCCACCACTGTCCAAGAGTAAGGAGAGAGAAATGGACAAGAAAGATTTGGACAAGTCAAGGGAAAGATCCAGAGAAAGAGAGAAAAAAGATGAAAAGGACAGGAAAGAGCGGAAAAGGGTTTGTAATTTTTAAAAATTAGCTTAGAACGCCTTTTTCATGTATATTAATGTGTTTTCTGCTTTTAAAAAAATACTGCTTTATTCCATAGCAGTTTGTTTCAAGTTGTAACTGGTATATTCACCCTAAAGTGTGTTTGCATTTTGTACACTAATACGGAACTTCTGCTTAGCAATCTCTTTCATGCCATTTTACCAAATATGTGGTACTTCAAATATCCTCCAATACTAGTTAGTGGTGTCTTTCTTGTATAATATTTATTTTGAAAATACTTCAAAATAAAACAACATAAATCAGAAACCATAACCCTTGATCAATGTAGTTCACAATTCTTGGTTCTAGGATCACTCAAACAATGACCGTGAAGTTCCACCGGACATAACAAAGAGGCGGAAAGAGGAAAATGGAACAAGTAGGTAGACTTACTGATACCTTGGAAGCAATCATCAGAGTGAATTGGAAAAACCTTTCATTATTCTCTTTTGTAATTTTAGTGGGGGTTTCAAAACACAAAAGTGAGAGTCCATGTGAATCTCAATATCCAAATGAGAAAGACAAAGAAAAAAATAAGTCAAAATCTTCAGGCAAAGAAAAAGGCAGTAGTGATTCGTTTAAATCTGAGAAGATGGATAAAATCTCCTCTGGTGGCAAAAAGGTAAATTAGGAACACAAAAGAACTGTATAGTTTTTGGAAACATGTATTTTATTATTTTTTGAGAATGTCATATACAAATACTGTATTTATATCATTTCTACCCTATGCTACTGACTTCCAGTCTTCCTGTGTCTTTCCTAAACACTCTCTAAACTTCATTACTTCTTTATTATTGTTACACCTATATATGTACCCATAAATAAAACCTGCTGAGTCCTTTTAATGCTGTTCATGTGCATATGTGTTTAGGCTGACTACTTGTGATTGGATAACATATCAGAGGCCATGTCCTTTGAGAAGACTGATTATCTCGCTCTCTCAAAGCAGCCATTAATTACATGTGGCTCTTAGGGCCTTGGGAGGAAAATACTCACTCTTATAAATTTAGTGCCTTGGTGTATGTATGTATGTATATTCCTGCCGGATAATCATTTGCTAATTATTTGGAATGGGAGCAGAAGGCTCAAGAGTGGGCAGGTACTCTGATTGCAAAATTGGAGATTCATCAGTCCTAAATTACTGTGAAGTTAGAATTAGTATGCTTCTGAAGTTCTTTTTCTCTCCATTTTACTCTATCCACTTCAGTTCTTTATGTTTACTTTTTCTTCTACACAGTTCTTTTAGGTTCTCTTTATTTGTGAGATATGCCTATGCATGTATAAAGTGCATTATTATATACTGATTGATACTCAAATCTCAATCATGCTTCATAGACTTGATAAGCCACTAAGTTGTTTGTAAACTGTTTACATAGCATTACTGTAAATGTTAAAAATGTGTAGTGTACTTATACTTTTCAAATGTTTTAGAAAAGTTAACAGTGGATAATTTAATTCTGTAGGCTTCCAAAAAGAAGGCTGTTTCTTTTCAGTGCTTTTCAATTGACATAAGGTTAATGTAGAATAATGAAAGTCATCAGTTTTCAACCTCTGGGTTGTAGCCCATTTGACAAACCTCTATCTCCAAAAACGTTTACATTATGATTCATAACAGTAGTAAAATTAGTTATGAAGTAGCAACAAAAATAATTTTATAGTTGGGGAAAATCACTACAACATGAACTATATTAAAAGTCACACAGCGTTAGGAAGGTTAAAAACCACTGAATTAATTTGCAATATTGTACACTTGGTGTTTGTTTGGTTCCAAAGCATTATAATTATCCCAAAGGGGACCCATGGGCTCATGATACATTCATTTCCCACTTTGCCTTCCCCAGTCCTTGGCAACCACTAATCTGCTTTCTGTCTCTGTGGAGTTGCCTATTTTTAATGTTTCATGTAAGAATTATAAAATAATATAGCCTATTATGTCCGCCTTTTAAGAATGATTTTGAAGTTTTTCTTCCATATTGTAGTATCTGCCATTACTTAATCTTTTCTTATGACTAAATTTATTATATGAACATACCACATTTGTTAGTTGGTGGATTTTTGAGACAGGACTTCCCTTTGTATCCCACGCTGGCTTGGAGCTTCCTTAATAACTCAGCCTAGCCTTAAACTTGCAGTTCTCCTGCCCCAGCCTCTCTAGTGCTAAGATTACAGGTGTAAGCTACCACACCCAGCCAGCTGTTGAATTTTTAGAATGTTGCCATTTTTTGGCTATTATGAATGTTGCTGTGACCATTTGTGTATTAATATGAAATAATTCATTTGACTATCTTCAGTGTTCTTGGAGAGGTAGGTAGGTAGGTAGATAGGTAGATAGATAGGTAGATAGATAGATAGATAGATAGATAGATAGATAGATAGATAATTTTGTTTAGCTTTTTTGAATTGCAGCCAAGCTTTTCCACAGTGGCTGTATAGTTTGCAATCCCACTAGCAATATATCAGGGTACAATTTCTACATATCCTTGTCAACACTGGCTACTTTTTATTTTTAGTTTAATCATAGCCATCCTAGTGAATGTGAGTAGTAATTCATTGTGGTTTTGGTTTGCATTTACTCAGTGACTAATGATATTGGCTATGTGTCTTTCTATGTATCACTATATCTTCTTTGGAGAAATCTCTTCACATTCTTTCACTGTTTTCAAAATGAATTGTCTTTTATGGCATTCACTTTTAAGAGTTCTTTCGATATTTTGGATACTTGACTGCAATACATCTTTTTCAAATACCATTTTCTGTTCTTTCCTGTAGTGTATGACTGATTTTTTTCTTTAGTTCAGTATTCCTACTTTTTCTTTTGTTACATGTGGTTTTTATGTCAATATTAAGCAAATTTTTGAAGAAAAATATGACTGGTGGACAAACAAAGGGAATTTCAAGCTGTTTTTAAGAAATGTGTTTTATTTTTTTTCCTTCCCCGACTAATTTCATCATTCCTTGTAGGAATCCAGGCATGATAAAGAAAAGATAGAAAAGAAAGAGAAACGGGATAGTTCAGGAGGAAAAGAAGAGAAGAAACAATATCCTTTTCATTTTTATATTTCACTCACTGTAATAGAAGTTTGATACTGTTCATATTTACAATTAAACTTTTTTTGTATGTGGTCTAAATATATAGTAGCTTAGTAGTTTTAAAGTGAAACTTGTACTTAACCTTCAATGTGTGACCTGAAAACAAGAGATTTGATCTTCTTCACTTTAAAAATAATTTTGTAAGTGAACTGAGATGTTTTATGGCACAAGTTTTATAGGCTCTGTGTATTTTTGTTGTTATCCCTTTGTATTGTTACTATGAGAAAAAAGAGGAATGGTGAATCCCTTGGGCTGTGGAGCATGGTGACCACATCAGCAGAATGATGTGACACATAAGTTGAGCTTCTAGAATTTGAGTTAGTAGGCTAATGAGAGCTAATTAGACTTAGAAGCCTAAGAGGTTAAACCAAAAGTAGGACACTATTCTTCCCTGCCCCAACGTTGTTTTCCCTTAATTTGTCATCTACTCATAAGTCCTCTGACAAGCACAGATAATGAACACTTTCAACCAAGGTGAGTATACTCTCCCTTCCTTTTCATTTAGAGATAACACCTAAACGAGGCCTGAAAATGGTAAAGGAATTAGATTCTTTTTGCAGGATGCAGCTACTTGATTTTTTTACCTGAATATAATGACAGTCTTTTGTGTATAGATATAAAATTTGTAGCTATTTTTAAACTTTAAGCTTGTTTTCACTTTAAGCTTGCTGATTAGTCACACTTAAAAAAATCAAGATATAGTTGAGAGCATCTGTCTTTCTCTTTGCCACATAGTTCCACCTTTTCTGGATGATGTTTTGCAAAGTCAGATACTAAGTTCTGGACTTTTAGCTATATTTTAAATAGCCAAATTTGTTTTCAAGGTGATGCATTTGCTTTGTGTGATACATAAAAGTTATATGCTCACCATCATGGACAGACTATTCATATCCTAATATAGCTTATATTTTGTTGAGGACTTAACGTCAGCATCTGAATGGTTACTCATGATGTTTGAAGATACAGGATGATTTGTCTCCTCCATTAATGATTCCAGACAGATATAGCTGAAGTTGACTTTGCTTTTTTAGCCCTTTTTTTTTTTAACTTTCATTGTAATGGTCACTTCTTATTAATATTACACATATATCCACTATTTATAACTTATCTCTAATCTGAGCTGCTTTTAATTGTTTATGGAACCAGGAATATAACAAACCTTACTTAGGGTTTTTTAAGGGTGAGAAATGTCTGGAAGACAATTCACTGTAATGGTTTGGTTTCGGATGCGGGTTTTGTCATATTTATTTTAGTTGCAATGCAGAAATTTGAGGTTATCTGATGAATGACCTAAGGAAAGATATGGGTTTTTTAGCCCTGTTTCTCCCTGCTTATTTTCCAAATAGTAGAGCAGGATAGGCAGTACTATATAAAAAAAATTTAGCATTTAGTTTTTTACTCTTATTCCTCAAGGCCCTGGCTGACCTTGAACTTAATATGTAGACCAGACTGACCTCGAAATTACAGAAATTTTCCTGCCTCTGCCTCCTGAGTGTTGGGATTAAAAATATATACCACCCCACCTGGCTAATAGTCTTTTCTTACCTTTTGATTAGGAAGATTGCAAAAAAAAAATAGTATTACTCAGTCTTCTAGGCATCCTTCCTACTGTCTCCCCTTGGGAACTATAATATATATTATATGCTATATAATAGTTTATATACAGTATATATATACACCATATATTGTTTTTATTCTAATATTAACCTTTCTTAAAAATTATTTTTATTTCATGGTCATTTGTGTTTTTTCCTGCATGTATGTCCAGATGAGTGTGTCAGATCCCCTGGAACTGGAGATACAGACAGTTGTGAGCTGCAATGTGGGTGCTGGAAATTGAAGCTGGGTCATCTGGAAGAGCAGCCAGTGCTCTTAACCACTGCGCCGTCTCTCCAGTCCCTTTCTTTTAATTTGAAATTCTTATTTAACATGCTGCATTTCTGTGAAGATTCTATGAAGTTTTTATTAGGAATGGATCAGCCATAGTCACTGACAACTTTCACTGTGACTATATATCTTTTTTCTCTCAGAATCTGTTTGCCTTTTTAGACATGAAGCTTTTGATACTGATTTCTTTTGAGTTATTCCTATACTGGCCATGAAATATCCCTTGGACCAAAAGGTGGGGTCTGTAGGATTGAACAGGACTAAATGTTTGACGTCTTGTAGTAAATCTTCTTGAACCTGATAACCATTTACAGCTATATTTAGTTTCTTGACAATTTTGTCACACATGCTTTCTTCTGGAGCTGATTTTTGCTCTTGGGAGGCTGTGATTAATTTTCTTCTGATTATTTTCTGGCTGCTTCCGTATTTGGCTTTGTTCTGTGATTGGTGAAGCTATTCTCTTTCTTTTTTTGGATCAGGAATCTCATTTTCTATGGTACTGTTGTCTATCTGCAAGGTGAATCCAAATCTGCTTTTCTTGCTCCCCTGTTAACTTGTTTCCTAATCTACAGAAAGGAGAGCTGCTGACACATCACATTGTCATTATTTTATCCTATCACTGATTTAAGATTTTCTTGTTGGTATTTATAATAGTTATTTCAGGGGAGACGGTCAAGAATTTACTCTGCTTTGTTTTACCTGTCATCCCAAGTACAAACATATTACAATGATCACATTAGAATAGATAGATAGATTATATATATATAACATATATATATATATATATATATATATATATATATATATATATATGATTTAGATTATATTCATTTCAAAGTCTCTTGTTCTGGCCCCTACTTTTAGCTCAAATTCTTCTGTTTTGGTTTTTACCTGCAAAATCTTTCTCCAAATTCTACCTCTCCTTGATTTATTGCCTTGAATATCACTAGTTGCTTTTGTCTTAACATTTTGTTTTACTTTAATCTTTAAAAGTCCTTGCCTGAAGCTCAGGATGTAGCCCAGTGGTAGACTGTTTTTCTAGCAGTGCAAAGTCCTAGGTTCAATCCCCAAACCCAAAGTGCAGGAAACAAACAAACAAACAAACCAAAAACTCCTACTCATTAAATCATTATCTAACAACTATCCTATGACTTCTGAATTGCTACTTGGTATATGTGGCTGTTGGGGGAAGCTGCTTGTTTGTTTCCTGGCTGCCTAGATTCCTGAAATAACCACACAGAAACTGTATTATTTAAATCACTGCTTGGCCAATCACTTAAACATATTGCTAGCTAGCTCTTATATCTTTGGTTAGCCCATTTGTGTTGCAGGGTTCCGCTTGTTTGGTTTCCTGCTGCCCAGCCCCAAAATAATCACATAGAAACTATTAATTAAATCACTGCTTAGCCCATTAGCTGTAGTTTCTTATTGGATAATTCTTACATCTTAATTTAACCCATTTCTATTCATCTATATATCACCACATGGCAGTGGCTTACCCAGTAAAATTTCCAGTGTCTGTCTCCTGCAGCTCTATGGCTTCTTCCCGACTTTACCTTTCTTCTTCCCAGCATTCAGTTCCGTCTTCCCTGCCTACCTAAGCTCTGCCGTATCAACAGACCAAGGCAGTTTTCTTTATTCATTAATGGTAATTATAGCACATAGAGGGAACTCCCACATCACATTTCTATTAATCTGTGTATTGCCATGTGACTGACTTACTGGCAAGCCTCGGGTAGTGGCTCCATGGTTTCTCCTCACTCCTCCTTTCTCCCAGCATTCAGTTTAGTTTTCCCCACCTAGCTCTCTATTTTGCCCTATTATACGCCAAAGCAGCTTCTTTATTCATTAACCAATAAAAGCAACACACATACAAAAGGACTTCCCACCCCATGTGGCCCACAACTCATATTCTATTCTAATCATACTTTAAGTATTTTTAACCTTCCATTCCAGTAAAACCAGTTTTTTTCTTACTTTTAGTCTCATATGTAACTGATTCTTTCATCCCCCAAGTCTGATTCTGCAAGTTTCCAGTCCTTGAACAAAATTTTATTTGCTAGGTGAGGTCTTAGTCTCACATGAAGTTTAAAAAGACATTGTTATATTTATTTGTTGCTTGGTTTGACATAGGCTCTTACTCTGTATTCCAACCTAGTTTGGAACTCACTGTGTTGCCCAGGTTGCTATTAATTTCAATAGCAATCTTCCAGTTCAACCTTGTTAGTGCTGTGTCATTCTGCTAAAACACTAGGTTTTAATAGCCTTTAACGATTCAGAAAAATTCTCCAATCAGAGTCTCAGTTTCTTTTGATGAATTGGAACATTTGACATTGTGTCCTGATTTCTGCCTAGCAGCAATCAAGCTTCGACCAAATGCTCTCCCCCTAGAACAAGGCTTTTGTGGGGAAGGTGGTTCGGGAGAGGGAAAGGCAGGCTGTTTACTCCAGCAATCCCTACTTGGTTCACGTTGTTTCCATTATATCCTTAGCCCCTGTGGACAATCAGTTTTAATTTCTGTTCTAGCCTCTCCTCCTTATAGTCTGACTTGGAAAACTGGTCTCTTAAGATCTCACAAGTTTCTAACTTTAGGAACACATTGTCATTCCAAGGCATAGTCTAAATGTGGTAGTAATCCTTATGAGGAAATAGAGTATTTGATGGAGTTTATTCCTTAGGATCTAGTCATTACTGGTTCTCACATATGTATAAGTATACAACATAATCCACATACCAAGATTGTGACTTTACCCATTTTTCTAGTGAAATAACCAATTATTTTTGTATGATATTTATGCAGTCGGTTAGCTGTACCTGGAAATCTGTGTATAGTAGTAGTAACCACAATGTAGAATGATTTAATCAGTGAAAACATTGGTGAAGAACACTATTGGAAGAAAAAAGACTTTGTCCTGCTATCAAACAAGTTTAATTATGTATACTGTTTGATAAAAGTGAAAGCATACTAATGACTGTTTTATATCTTTGAGGATATTTCTTGAGAACAAATTTGGCTTTTATTTTTGAGTTTATATATAGCAATCATTTAATATGTACAAAACTTTTGTTAAGAAGATTGGAGTAATAGATACTCCATTAGATATCTATCCAATAGATATTTTCTCATTAAATTTATACTTTTGAAAATACTAGTTATGAGTTTTGTGAACCAATACTCAAAGGTACTAAGTTATTGAAGCCAGAAAGAATTTTGTACTTCTTTGCTTTTTCTCTTCAGATAGACACATACTCTTTAAGGTGCTATTTTGTTTTGTGTTTTAAATATCTTGACATTGAGATAAAGGGTTCCTGCCACACTTGTCCATCTGTGTGACTATCCTCTCTGTACATTTTTTTTATTCTGACAAGCAACCCTGTGTACAATTAGGTTTCAGTTTGAAAGATTCTCAAGTTTAAGTTGGTGTTACATTTTATCTACAGAGAACATTCCAGGATCTGTGCTTGCTGTGAAAGTTCCTAAGAGCACTTGCAGGTGTAATGCTAAATTAGAATGCCTGTCCCCATGTCTTTTCCCTCATAACTTTGTCTTTGTGAATGCTCCTTTCAGATTCTAAATGTCAACTTTCTCCTTATATGTGATTTAGCTTTGGACAAGGAGAGGGATAAGCACTCAAGGGGAAAATCATGCTAATTCAAATGATAGTAAATCCAGGCAGCACATTGCTTTGGTGGTACCTCCTTTGAGGTAGACACTTAACCATGAGTTAACTCTTATTTGGGCAGGCTTGTATTTTATAATTTCTCTTACATTTTTCATTATCATCAAAAAGTCTATTTTATGAAATGTGTGAACTCTGAATCAGGTAAAAAGAATTGAGTACATTGAGATAATTACCAATATAAAATGATGTTTATATATTGTTTATATATATATAGTCTGCTCTCAGCAGAATGGAAGGCCACTTTTGGTTTGGTTGAGTTCTATATGGTAGTAAGTACAGTTTATAGCTCCAAAAGAGTACATGTGTATCAGTTCAGCGGGTTGAACTGCGCCTGCAGTACAAAATGATTTGTTTTTACTTATGAACATGAATTTTTATTCTCTAATTCTCTTTACAATATACAATACTTGTGGTCTTCTAATACTAGATCTTCATCGAATTAATTAATGTTGGTATATGATTTACTAAAAAACATGGTTTATATTATCTCCAGTTTGTACTGTTAAACACATATTGTCAATAATATTATTAACTCAGAGTTTCAGCCTGTCAAATTTGAGCATCAAAGCATTGGGAACCCAAGAGAGTTAAATATGGACTTTAATTTAGCCATGACCAGAATATCCACTTTGTTCAGGATCTTCTGCCAGATAAATAGGTTGATGGATCTATAAAGACTTGACTAGATAACTCTAGATTTAGATGTAAATACCCCATATAATTAAGAAATTATATTGATAATATAAATATCCTGACCAATGTTGATAATGAACGACATAGCCAGAAAAAGTGATGGGTCATAGCCAGTCATCAATTAACATTACAATGTATCCGTGATATGGTGTACATAACAGGCATGGGTGATGATTTTGTCGACCAGCCTAGAACAGTCAAGAAAATGATTTTGAAAAATATCAACAAAATAACTGTGAAAAAGATACGTATTGGTGACCCTTTAGGTTTATGAGCTAATCTTGCTTATTTATAATTGTTAAAGTGGCATATATTTATTGCATTGTTTAGAAATAAACTTAGTAGAACATCGCAGAAGATTGACATCAGCTAAGTGTTGAGAATAAAATTGTAAATTTATTCTCATGGAGGACAGATTCCTGAAGACCGAGTTTGGTGCCATTCCATCATGATGTCTTCTTGTTTTGGGTTTTTTGAGACAGGGACTCAATTTCGTAGCTCAGGCTGGCCTGGAATTCCATATACCTCAGGCTGGAATCTAACTCACGGTGATCCTCCTCTCATGTTGTCAAATGCTAGGGTTGTAGGTATGCTTGATAGCAGCTAGCTCTTCCTGAAGTTCATTGAGCTTGGAAGTGAATTTCAAGTTGTCCCTCCCAAACTTTGTTGCTATTGAATAAACCTCTGTGGACACTGTTGAGATGTTGTGTTTACATCCACTATCTTCCTTGTACTTGCTGATTTGTCATTCCAGGGTGTGGACAGACCCCTAAGCTGAACGTCTCCCCGAGGAGGATGCCAAAGCTCCATGAGTCACTCTCAGAATAATATCTCCCATAATTAAGAGCTTCTGGTGCTGTCCATTTTATGGGAATCTGCTTTAAGTCAGAAGATGCATACACACCACCATCCTTTTGACAAGACATTCCAAAGTCACTGATTTTCAGAACATTATTTTCAACTGCAGGCAATTTCTTGGAGCAAGGTCCCTGTGCATACAATTTTTACTTGAGATATGCCATCTAGAAGCAGCATCTAATGAAAAATTCACTAACTGACTTTTAGTTCACCCTTCTTTCTCAGAAAGGAGAGGAAATTGCCTCCTGGAAGCAATTCCTTAATGATGTAGATAGGCTGCCTTTGTGTGTGAACTCTGTAAGTGTGGAAACATTGGGATGACTATGTTGTTTGGAGGGTTTTGGCTTGTAAAAAATTTAATTCCAATTCCTGGGAAAGATCTTTATATGCTTTAACAGCAACAACATTTTTATCCTTTAATGTCCCGTTAAATATATCATCAAAAGTTTCCTTGTCCTTAAGGAATTCTCCTGTGACATCATCATGACTGAGACCCCATTTCATGTGGATACCATGGCGTGTTTTGTTTTGTTTTGTTTTGTTTTGTTTTGTTTTGTTTTGTTTTGTTTTGTTTTGTTTTTGGAACATTATATAGACATCATCATGATCAAGGATCATCATGTGAATATCATGATGTTCTTTATTGGGACATTATTCATTTTCATTCTAAAATACGGAGACGCAGTCACCATTTGAAAGTGGATGATTCAGTGGTCTTTAGTATATACTGTGTGGTACAGTCATCACCATAGTCTAATCTCAGAACATTTCTCTGACCTGCAAAAGAAGCCCCATGCAGGTCAGCGGTCACTTTTAACTCTCCTCTTACTCTAGCCACTGGAAGCTACTGACACATTTTCTGTATATGAATTTGCCTGGTTTGGGACATTTCATATAAATGGAATCGTGCAATATCATGTCCTTTGGGGCCAGGGTTCTTTCATCTACCATCATGTTATCGAGATTTATCCATGGTGTAGCATGTGTCAATAATCCATTCCTTTTTATGGCTAAATGTTCCATAGAGTGAATGTGTATCATGTTTTGTTTACCCATTAATCAATTGATGGACAGGAACAGTTATTTTTTTAAGTATTAAAATTGTAAGTTCAACATCATTGTATCCAAAATTATAATTGATGGTGTCAAGATTATACATGGTATGCACAGAATGCTGTGTAGAAATGATGTATAAATTATTTGTCAGCATTTCATGCAAGTGTGATTATTTTCTAAGGCCCCTTCTAGCTATGATTTTAGAATCTGTGTGAATGTAGTATTTTCATTAATAAAGTTTAATGCATTAAGCATTAATTTAAAGTTTGAGAACAATGTTAGGCAGATATGAAATTATTTGCCACATGCTGTAATGATGATGTTTTGAATTTATTTCATTATGCAGTATTTGAAAAATGTCTACATAAAGGAAAGGAAATGAGTATAATTGAGTCAATATATTTTTAAAGCAATTTTTATAATTTAGCAGACATTGCATCTTAATATAATTCACTATTAAAATTGTGTCCTTGTGAAAAAATCGATGTCATTTTTCTGTTTCTTTTGGCTTATCATGTAAAATAGGTTCCTTTCCTTTGCTCTGTGTTGTTTATTTTTCATACCTTACTCCTTGCGCCTGTAGAGTGTTGTACCTGTTACTCTTTAATCTTTTTCTCTCTATCCCACAAATCTTCCACTCTCTCACACACAGAAAATGTACAGTGTCTCTTAAAATTCATAGTGTCTTAGTGATTTCTAAGAATGGACAAAGACACGGAACTATTTCATCATTTTCTGGAAACTTCATCCCAGCCTTTGGTATTGGCAGAATTCTGAGGTTTCTTCTTGAATGTTTTTTCCTTTCCCCTTTATCACTCTTTAGCCCTCCCTCTCTGTCCTCTTCTTTCCCTGCTTTGGCCTTCCTCCTCACTTTCTTCCTCAGCCTCTCCTTCTTGTCTATCAATGTAACTAATTTGTTTCTTTCAGGTCGAAAGAATGAAATGAACTCATACAGCTGTGACCAGAATTTTATTTTCCTGAGTAGATTTCTGAGAATTGTGAATGAAGTGGGCCCGTTTTCAGTTATCTGCTTTATTGCTCCATGCAGAAAACCTAACATTGTTGTGTCGTATGTTGTTGTACTTTAACTTGTTGCTTCGTTTCTACATGTTTATTTTCAGTACTGGCTGAAAGTGTTAATTATTCCATATTTTAGCACAATGTGCTGCATATACTTCCCAATAAGCAAATAAGTGTGTACAGAATTTCACTTTTGATTAAATATTGCCTGGGTTTTGGTCCCTCCTCCCCATTTGAAATGCTTCCTTTTTAATGTTTGAAACTGAAAATAAACAGTTATTGAATGATTTTGAATTTACCTCATTTTAGAACACAGTTTTAATTTATTTGGCCTTTTTTAATATTAGTCACTAAAAATAAAGTGGAGCACTGTCTTATGCAATGCCTAAGAATCGTTTTATATAGTAATGTGTACAACATTAAAACCTGTTCTACAAAGAAAAATATACCAGCGCTCACTTGTTCCTTGCCATTTTTTCTTGTAATTAGGAAATATCGGGGGGAGAAGGGAATAAAAAAGTTAATTGTGTTTTAATTTTACAGCTACCGGAGCTTTGTATTGCTAAACTTACATCTGGAAAAGTTTCACAGTGAAGTTTTTAAGAGAATTTTTTATCTGCTGAATTCTACCAGTGTAACCATTTTTCTAAATAAACAATAGTTTTCTCAAATGACTATATCATTGTGTATATTGTTACTTATTTGGCATAACTTAGAAAAGTTAATCTTTCAGCCCTTAATTTTTTTCATGGGCTTCATTGTCAAATATCATTATATTGTTTCTGCACTTGGAGCAAGCTGTGGGATTAAAACATGCCTAATACTATCCAATTCTCAATGTTTTGATGACTATGTTTACACAAATAAAAATTTTCAGAGTTGAAAAAGAATATACCTTTTAAAAAGAGGGTTAAGAAATGATGAGCCTCTTAGTATTGGCAAAAGAATATACATTTTTTGGTGTCCATTTTTGTGTAATTATTATTTGCAGAAGATGAGCACAACAATTAATTGTGAGAGTGTGGTTTGTGCTTTGACTGTTGAATACATACCTATTAACATACCTGACCCAGACTATTTCAAAAGAAAATAATCTTCATTAAAGTGATTTGTGACTTTGAGAAAATACCTGATTTTTCCTTGAAATCATCAGTGTTTAAGAAGGACTTTCTGTTTCTTAATAATTGCACTCATGTTTTAAGGACTATATGGCCATAAGTATAGGATATACCTCGACATGGCAAAATTATAGCCAATAATATATTCAGTTAGGAATAACTTTCATTTAAAATCTGGAATGAGACGAGAGTTCCCACTTGATCCATTTTTTACTCAATATAGTACTTGAGTGTCTTAGCTAGAACACTAAGACGAGAAGGAAAGGGGATTAGGCAAGCTTTGTTTATTAAAATACAAATGAAATGCCACTAAGACTAGATCTATATTTACCATGAACAAAAATCTAATTCAAATGGATTAAAGGTTTTACCTAAAGACCTGAAGCAGAAATTGATAGGGGAATGTACAATTCAAGATACAGACATACAATGATTTTATAAAAGACCCTTAAATAAAGCAGGAAATAATGCCAACAGTTGACAGATGGGAATTCATAACATTAAGGAGCTTCTGGGCGGAAAAGGAAACAAGCAGAGTGAAGAGACAATCTAAAGAATAGAAGGACATCTTTGCAACTGTGCAGAAGATGGGGTTAGTATCAAATATACTTTTCAAATGGGCACTTGATAATTCTCAAATAAAATGCAAATGACCAGCAAACATGTAAAGTTCAACATCCTAAGCAATTAAGGAAATGCAACTAGAAACTGCATTGAGTTTCAAGCTTACCTCAGAATGGCCATCATCAAGAAAACATGGCAAGTGTTGCCAAGGGTGTAAAGAAAGAACCGTTACATATTATTGATGGGAGTGTAAAATGGAGCAGCCAGCATCAGTGTGAAAATTCCTTAAATGACTGAAAATAGAACTACCATGAAATTCAGTGATGCCATTCCTGGATTAATATACTAGAAGGGCTCTCTGTCTTTGACCCATAGACATACTTACGTTTCTGTTTTACTGCTTCATTGTTCATAATAGTCAAGAAACCAGCCTTTCCCCCCATGTATGGATGAATGGGTAAAGAAAATGTAGTATATACACAGAATGGGAATTTTTTTCAGTTATAAATGATGAAATTATGTAATTTGTAGAAAAATAGCTGGAAGTTGAAATCATCATATTAAGAAAAATAATGCAGACCCAGACTGCGATTTTGAACTAGATAGTTGATGGTCGTTAACATTTTTGGAGGGTGAGATAGGACGTCCCTGGGTATTCCAGCCAGGCCTTGAACAATTTTCATTTAGCCTAATCAGTTCTGGGAGTGCAGATGTGCATCATCATGCCTAGCTAGCATTTTTCCCTCGGCTAGTAAATAAAAGTAATCTTTAGTTGGGACATTAAGAAGGAATACATTAATGTAGAACACAGAAACTTTATTTCAAAAAATGGTTGTGTATGTGTGTATCTGTCTGTCTGCGAGTATGTACAGTACATGCATGCAGGTCCCTGAAGCGTCCAGAAGAAAGCCCTGGAATTTGTAATTGAAGTTATAGGTGGTTATGTTCTGCCCGATAAGGATGCTAGAAACTTAATCTGGGTCTCCTGCAAGAGTTCAAGTGCTCTTCTTTGCTGAGCCATCTCTCCAGGTCCATAGCTTTGCTTTTAACTGCAGAAAAATCAGTTATGTTGGAAGTAGGAAATTTAAATTTGTAATATGGTAACTGCTTCTGAACATCTACTTGTTTTCGTACAAGAGGATAAAACCATTTCCTGTTTTGAGAGTGCTTCTGACCATGTTTAGATAATAAGGTGTCCAAACATTTTCTATAAAGCACCAGGTAGTAAATATTATTTGAGACTTGTGGTCATGTGTTTCTCTTGTACCTTTTCAGAGCTGTGGATGTAGTTAAAAAAAAAAAGTCATACTTTATCAGTGAGTGTGGCTACAGTCTGAGGAAATTTTTATTTACCAAGTGATGTGAGGATGAAATACCCATGATGTCCAGCCCACTTTTGAAACTTACATACATGTCATGAAATATGCAGAATCTGAATTTTAGTAAGTGACTTTGAAGTTTGTCAGTTATCTGGAAATGTCTTCTTATCTTAGGTTTTGTTATTAGTCCTGGAGATAATTTATATTTCAGATAAAATCCCAGCATCTTCATAGAATCTTCCTGTAACTAAAGAACTGCAGACTGGAGGAAACTTATTTGCATTCACCAAGAAGCCAAGTTTTGTTTTTTGTTTTTTAATTTTTTTTTCAGGTAATAAAACAGTAAGCACCAGGCTTGGTGGCACACGCTTTTGGTCCAGCACTTGGGAGACAGGGGCAATTGGATCTTTGTGAGTACGGAGTTTGATTTACTTAGTTCCAGGTCAGCCAGGGCTAAGTAATGCAACCCTGTCTCAAAAGCAAAACAAACAAAATGGAAGAAAGTATTTTTGAATGTCCAGGGTGTTAGCGGCTGGGTGAAACCTCAGTCTGTAGTTGTATGGTTACTTCTCTAACCACAAAAAGTGGTCCAGACATGCAGATTTTTGATGATTTTTGTCTGGTCCAGGAAAATAATTTTGAATATTTACAACAAGTTGTAGAACCTGGAATTTATGATAACATTCTTATTTTTGCTATTGAAATTTGCTTTTTTTCATATAATATTTTCTGATTCTGATTGACCCTTCCCCAACTTTTCCTAGATCCTACCCACCCATCCAAATCCACATTCTTTCTTGCTCTCTCGTTAAAAAGCAAGCATCTAGAAATATTAAGATAAAATAAAAAAACAAACCTGAATAGGACAAAACAGATGAACAGAAAAACAAAGAGTTGAAGAAAAAGCTCAAGAAACAAATGTAGTTGCAGGGAAATACCATTGGTACGAACAAAAATCCTTAAAAACATAAAATTGGAAGCTATAATATATAAGTTAAAAACCCAAAGGGTAAAGAAAAAAGCTCATTTAAATAACTATGAGGAGGAAACAAAAACAAACTCCAAAACATCCCTGAGTTCTTTTGTTGTCCATGTACTGCTGGCCATAGGGCCTGAATTTAGAGAATGGTTTGTATCTAAGTGGTGGTGGCACATGCCTTTAATCCTAGCACTCAGAGACAGAGACAGGTGGATCTCTGAGTTTGAGGCCAGCCTGGTTTACAGAGCGCGAGTTCCAGGACAGGCTTGAAAGCTACAGAGAAACCCTGTCTTGAAAACCAAACGAACATAAGCGGGGAGGGGGGGGGGGGCGCCTTGTGTTCATCCACTTCTCAGCATTTGGTACAGACCTGTGAAGGTCGTGTGCATGCTGCCACAGTCTGAGTTCTTATGTGTTTAGAAGACCTTGTTTCCTAGATATTCTCTATCCCCCCTTCCCCCAGCTCTTAACAACCTTTTTCTGCCTATTCCTCAGGATTCCCTGATTGTTTGGGTGGGATGGGGAATTAACTGAGACATCCCATTTTAGACCAATTGTTCCAGTGTCTTTCACTTTCTGCACCTTGTTCAGCTGTGGTTTTCTGTATTCCTAGTACAGGAGGAAGCTTCTTTGATAATGGCTGAGCAAGGCATTGATCTCTGAGCATGGCAAAATGTTCTTACAAGTCCCTTTGTTGTTAACATTCCCTTTGGTTTTTCCCTAGCCTGTCGGGTTCTTGTCCACTCTAGCAGTATCAGGCATGGATTCTATCATGGAATGGGGCTTAAATACAAATGGATAGTGATTGGTTAGTCACACAGGCTTTGTGTCACTATTACATCATACAGGCAGATCACCACTTTAGATTGAAGAGCTTTTAGCTGGGTTGGTGCTTGCATTTCTCCTTTGGTCGCATCAGAGTGCTTTCTGTTATAGCAAACACTAGTGAATAGGAGTGAAAGGCTCTAGGTAGGCACCAGTTCAACTTTTCCATGTTCAGTGAGTTGTCTTCAGCAATAAGACCTTACCATCAGCTTGTAGGGAACAACCAGTAGCATTGCCAATAACGTGGATTTTTTTTTTTGAAGTTTCCCTTGGGGCCCCTTTGATCCAAAACTCAATTAGATGTAACCCAATTCCAGAAGTGGAGGCTTCATTTTATGAAGAGAGATGTCCAGTTGGGGCTCTGTCTCCCCCATTGTTTGGCAATTTCACATTCATGTATGTATATATTTTAGGAAGCTTTTACTGTATTAGGTTTATTAGTTTCCATACTACCCCTCGAATGGCCCTTAGTTTAGCTGTCTTTCCCCATATCCCTTTTCTCATACCCTTTTTTGGTCCTATCCCTGTTTTATCTTCCCATTCCAGTTCCTATCCCATCCATCCATAGCTATCCTATTTCCCCTTCCTATGGTGATCCCATCCACCCCCAAGTTCCTTACTTTATACCTAACTATAGTGATATTTTATTTGTATTTTAATGAGAAAAGCATGCCTGAAGATCAGAATGCAAAGCTAAGTCACCAGAGGCCAGAGAGTGGGACTTGGAAGACAGAGGCAGACAGTTTTCTGTGAGTTCAGGGCTACCCTGAGCTACATAAAATCAATCCAGAAACAGATCCAGGTGGTGGTGGCTCACACCTTTAATCCCACATAAATGGGAAGAGACAGGAACTCACTAGAGTGTGGAATCTGAGGATTCAGGGAGACAGGATCTCGGCCTTTTGGTCTAAAGATTTGGTAGAGGTACAAGGTCTCTTTAATGGTTGGCTTCTTTGCTTTTCTGATCTTCAGATTGAACCTTAATATATGTCTCTGGGTTTTATTATTCATGCTACATCTGGTGCCCAATGTTTGGGGTACAACTTCACGAAAATACCATTTGCCTGTAACTTTACAGCCATGGGAATAGAACAGAGCTACACACTGCTGGAGTCACTGCTTTACTGGCTAGGTTTTTATTTCTTCTCTCCTGGCAGACTCTCCCTGAATCCCCTTCTCAGGCTGCTGCCAAACTAGGTAGCCTTGAAGTCCGGTCAGATTTTTACTGTTCTAAGCAGCAGCAATAATACATCTCATCAACATTGGTGGCAAATTTGGTAAGACAATTGGGAATTCTTAAAGGGAGGAATTAGTTAAAAGAGATAGTTTTCTCCACATTTAAAAAATGTGGGAAACCTTTACAATGGTCTGTATAATATGCTAGACAGTTTGAAAATGAAGCAATTAAATGAGAGGATATCTAATTTTGATGGGATTTATGTAATGTCAATTGTAAACATTATTAGCTTCATCATTTTTGTTTTATCACTAAAAAAGCTGGTTAATATGAGTACTAAGATACAAGTTTTAGAAAAACGTAGTAAAACAGATCATGGAGATATTCAAACCAGACAAAGGAATTTAATGGAGACCAATTTCAGCATTGCATTATAATAGAGAGGAACAGCCTAAGGTTTTAAAACAACCAACCTTAATATATCCTTACAAGAATTGCCAAATGGCAGAGGGTCTGTAAGAGCTGAATGGACTCCTGTGCCAATGTTAGATTGAAGGAGATCCAAGGAAGTAATAGTCTCACATGGCCTGCATTGCCCTTTTGTGAAGCAAATGTTAAACTCATGGTCAGCTTGTAATAGAATTATCCCTAAAGACTAGAAACAGTTGGTTAAAGTTGTTCTGGAGCCTGGCCTACAAGTACATGGAGTACCTGGTTCAGCAAAGAGGTTAAGACAATTGAACAATAGAGAAAAGGTAGAAGTATGGAAACCTCTTGGAGAAAGAGATTATGCTACTGTACAAAGGCAATCTCTATATGTTGATCACATCCTGGCTTTATGCCACGGAGCAACTTTGAATGCTTGGGACAGAACTGAAGAAGTAGGAAAGAAGATTGAATCATTTACTAAAGTCATACAAGTCTTAAAAGAAAACTTCCATGGATTTCTTACAAAGATTGACATCAGCAGGAAAAGAATAATACCAAATTCAGAAGTGAGACAAACAATAATTGAATCTTCTGCTTTTGAAAATGTTAATTCTCAATGCTAAAGAATTATAAGGTCATTAAAGACAAGGTCAGCACCTTTTGGGGAATGGATCTGAAATACAATTAGTATTGAATCACATGATTATGATGGCACTTGGATGGGAGAGGTGATTTCCAGAGGTTTGAAGAAAAATGGAAATATCAAATGTTTCCACTGCGGCAATCAAGGTCATTTTAAAAGGGATTATAAACAGGGTGTTCCTAGAAACAATGATTTTTCTAAGTATAATCCATTCAGAATGCCTCTCCCTTCTGAATTATGCAGAAGGTGTGGCAAAGACAGGCATTGGACTAATGAATATAGGTTAAAAGGGATATTCAAGGTAATCCTTTACCGTCAGGAAACTCCCTGAGGGGCCTCTCACAGGCCCCTATGTCAAATCTAGTTCAGTCATTTCCTGCCATCATAGAGGAAACTCCTTCCCTGAACAATTAAAGAACCTAATGCCTATTGTAAGAAACCATACTGCTCTGGATGATAGAACAGCTAGAAAGGAGGAAATAAAAATTCAGGAATAAACATAAACCGAGTATTTTGGCCAATTTTTATAAGTGAACAAAGAACAAAATTAAAAATATGAATAAATTACATTGTTTGAAGGCCTGGTAGACAGAGGTTTGAATGTAACAATAATTTCATCAGAATCTTGGCATCCATATTGGCTGCTTTAGGATGTAAATGTTCAGTTTTTAGGCATTGGGACCTTATCTTAGGTAAAGAAGAGCATGAGATGGGTGGAATGTGTAGGGCCAGAAACGACAGACAGGAATATTAAAGCCATATGTGGTTAACATAACAATGAATTTGTTGGGACATGATTTGTTACAGCAATGGAACACTCAGATTAACATTCCCTCAGCCTTAGAAACAAACCATAAATTAACATATGTTTCTGAGAAAAATACTAGAAGATTTTATAAAGAGCATTCACCAACCATTCTGGTTGTACAAGAACAGGGTACAGCAGCTGCTGATATTTCAAAGGCACCAACAGCCCTACCTTTAAAATGGTTAACAGCCAAAACAGTATGGGTTAAGCAATGGCCTTTAACAATAGAAAAACTGCAGGCTTTAGAACAGTTGGTTCAGGAGCACTAGAAGGTCAGCATATTTGTTATGATTTCAGCCACAATAAGGCTGACACTTCTGGGTTCTAGGGCAGACAAGCCCTCAGGCAGAAGTGCCTAATGGCCCAGGGGCCCCACGTGACCTGCGTGCATGCGTGCATGATTGCATCATTCACACATGACTCAGCTAAGCCCTTGTGCTCATGTGTGGTTGCATCATCCATGTATGACTCAGCTAAGCCCTTTAGTCACGTCAACCCCCTGTGTGGATGTGCTAGGCAGCTTGTAAAAGCTTGACGCGCCATCCCCCCCCCATCCCCACACTGACTTCTCCGGCCTAAGCAGGTTTGTTGTATGTTCTGTGTTTCCTTCTCACTCAGGCCTAGTAATTTCAATATTGAAGAATCAACCAAGTTCTTGGAACTTTCCCGTTTTTGTTGTCAAAGAGAAATTTGGAAAATGGAGAATGGTAACAGATATAAGAGTTGTTAATAAGGTAATTCAGTCAATGGGCCTGGCATTTCTTTGCCTTCTTTATTGCCTAAAGGATGGCTTCTTATAGTAATTGATTTAAAAGATTGTTTCTTCACTATACCTTTACAAGAAAAAGACAGAGAAAATTTTGCCTTCAGAGTGCCTACTTATAATAATTCTCAGCCTGTCAAGAGATATCAGTGGAGGATTATTACACAGAAAATGCTAAATATCCCCACCCTGTGTCAATATTTTGCATGGCAGCCATTGGAAATCTTATGTAAGCAATTTCCTGAATTACATTGTTGATGTACTTATTGCCTGTGTATATTGTAAATAGTTATTGTAGTTATTATACATAGTTTTTCTTTTATTAGTTATAGTCTTCTTGTTAAATTTTAGACAAAAGGTGGGAAATTTAGTGTTATTTTATTTTTATTTTAATAAACAAAGCTTGTCTTAAGATCAGAATGCAAAACTAAGCCACTAGAGGCAAGGGAGTGGTGGCACACACCTCTAATCCCAGGACTCAGAAGACAGAGGCAGCTAGATCAAGGATATGCTGGGCTACATAAAATCAATCCAGAAACAGATCCAGGTGGTGGTGGTTCATACCTTTAATCCCAGTGCTTGGGAATCACACATTTTTAATCCCAGCACTAGGGAGGTGGAGACAGGAATGATATGGCTGGGCGGAGGGAGAGGAATATAAATGAAAAGAGACAGGAACTCACTGGAGTGTGGAGTCTGAGGATTCATGGAGACAGGATCTTGGCCTTTTGGTCTGAAGATTTGTTAGAAGTACAAGGTCTCTCTAGTGGCTGGCTGCTTTGTTCTTCTGATCTTCATCTTGAACCCCAATATCTGTCTCTGGTATTTTATTATTCATGCTACACTTAACCTCCATGCTTATATAGTTTGCTTATCACAGACTTAATAGCTAGCATCCACATATAAGGGAATTCATAATATGTTTGTCTTTTGGCATCTGGGTTACCTCGCTCAGGAAATTTTATTCTTCCTCCATCCATTTACTTGCAAATTTCATGATTTAATTTTTAACAGCTGAATAATATTTCATTATGTAAATATTCCACATTCATCCATCATTGAGAGGCATCTAGCTTGTTTCCGATTTCTGGCTATTGTGAAAAAAGCAGCAGTGAACATGCTTGAGCAATTTTCTTGGTGGTATGATGAAGCTTTGGGTATATGTCAAAAGTGGTATAGCTCGATCTTGAGGTAGATCAATTCCCATCTTCCTGAGGAATTGTCATATTGATTTCCATAGTGACTGTACAAGTTTGTACTCCCACAAGCAATGGGTAAATGTTACCCTTACTCCATATCCTTACCAGCATGATCCAATTTTTCTGAGTTAATTTTGTATCCTGATACTTTGCTGAAAATGTTTATTAGCTGTGTGAGTTTCTTGGTAGAATTTTTAGGGACACACACACACACATAATTGTATCATATGCAAGTAATAATACTTTGAATTCTTTCCTTCCTTATTGTGTTCCCCTGTTTTCTTGTAGTTCTCTTATTATTCTAGCTAAGACTTCAAGGTCTATATTGAATAGTTATGGAGGGAGTGGAAAACATTGCCTTAAGTTCCTGGTTTTAGTGGAAATCCTTGGAGTTTCTCCATTTAGGCTGATGTTGGCTGTGGGCTTGCTATGAATCACCTTTATTATATTAAGCTATGTTCCTTGTATTCCTAGTCTCTCCAGGACTTTTATCTTGAAGGAGTGTTGGATTATGTCAAGACTTTTCTGCTTCTAATGAGATGATCTTACAGTTTTAGTTTTTCAGTCTATAGTGTACTACTTTTATTGATTTACATATATTGAACCATTCCTGCATATCTGGGACAAAGCCTATTTGATCATGGTGGAAGATATTTTTCATATGTTCTTGTATTCAGTTGGCAAGTATTTTTTTTTAGAATTTAAAAATCTGTGATAATAAGGGAAATTGATCTGTAATTCTTTTTTGTATCTTTATGTAGTTTTGGTACCCAGGTAACTGTGGCCTCAGAAAAATAACTGGTCATTGTTCCTTCTGTTTCTATTTTGTAGAATAATTTGAGAAGTATTGGCATTAATTCTTTGAAAGTCTTGATAGAATTCCTCACGGAAATCATTGGGTTGTGATTTATTGGTTGGTAGATTTAATTGTTGCTTCTATTTTACTAGAGGTTTAGGTATTTTCAAACTTGTTATTGATCTTGATTTAGTTTTGGTGGGTGATATATCTCAAGAAAATTATCCAATTATGTTAGATTTTCAAATTCGGTTGAGTATAGGTTTTTAAAGTATGTCTTTATCATTTTCTCGATCTCCTTAGTATCTGTTGTTACGTTTCCTCTTTCATCTCTAATTTTGTTAATTTTGGTCTTCTCCCCATGTCTTTTAACTAATTTAGCTAAAGTTTTGTTATTTTTATTGATTTTTCTCAAAAACTAACTCTTTGTGTCATGGGGTTTCTATTGCTGTGAAAATATACCATGACCACAGCAACTCTTACAAATGAAAACATTTAATTGGGGTGACTTGCTTACAGTTTCAAAGGTTCAGTTCGTTATTATGGCAGGGAGCATGGTGGTGTGCAGGCAGACATGGTGCTGGAGTAGCAGTTGAGAGAGCTGCATGTTGCAGGAAGTCAACTGAGACTGGTATCAAGCTGGTATCCTCAGCTTAGGAAACCTCAAAACCTACCTCCACAGTGACACACTTTCCCTAACAAGGCCATACCCACTCCAACAAAGCCACACCTCCTGATATTGCTTTTCCCTATGAGAATATGGGGACCAGTTACATTCAACTACCACATTCTATTCCCTGGCCCCCATAAGCCTGTAACAATACCATAATGCAAAATACATTTACTCCAACTTTAAAAATGCTCATAATCTAACACAATCTTAACAATATTTTAAAGTTTTGAAAGTCTCTTCTGAGATCCATGTAATTTCTTAACTATAATTCCCTATAAAATCAAAATACAAAACAGACCACATATTTCCAGCATTTAATGGCACGGGATGTGCATTACCATTCCAAAATGTAGAGAATGGAGCATAGTGAGAAAAGACTGGACCAAAACAAGACTGAAAACCAACTACAAACTCCCAACTCTTCATGGCTGTGTTTAATGTCAAAACACTCTTTGGATCTCCAATTGCATTCAGCTTTGTTGATTGCAACACCTCTTTGCCTCAGGTTGGTTTCACTCGCTATTAGCAGCTGTCTTCTGCAGGTATCACATGACTCTGAGATCCCTAACATCTTGGGGTCTCCAAGGCAATTCAGGCATCAACTTCACAGCTTAATGCAATGACCTCTCAACTAGGCCTCCATTCAGGGACACTCCTAACACATGCCTGATATCAGCACCTTTCCTTAATTGTAGAGGCAAATTCCATAATATTTTTATTCTATCCTTAATTGGAATGTCAAAACCGCGTGCCCGAAATTGCCAAGTTCTGCTGCTTACTGGGGCTGGAACATGGCCCCTTGCTCAATTACATCTTCACCAGCTTTCTGTCATTCACTGCATAAGCTTGGCTGTCCTGAAACTGCATCTTTAGACAAGGCTAGCCTCAAACTCGGAGATCTGCCATCCTTTGCCTTCTGAGTTCTGAGATTAAAGATGTGCAACACCACACCCAGCTCTAAGCTTTTCTTTTTCTTTTTTATTTTCCAGAAGTTGGAACTGTAGCTAGGTGGGATCTTGTCCTGAGGTCACTACTCCCTTTATTCACTTTCTAGTCAATTTATTTCCTTGAGCACAGTATTTAGTTCCATTTCACTTCCATTCAATTTCTCCTCAAAATTTACATTTTGTAATTTGCTCTGCTTAGTTTGCGCATTTTCATTATAAATCTTCATTAGAGTTACCATTAGTAAACACACAATAGAGTCTATAGTAGGCTGTTTTGAGATTTCCTCTGCCAGTGGAATTAATCCAAAACTCTTCACTTTAATCTCTGACTGACTGTGGACAAGGGCAAAAGTCAACCACTTTCTTCACCAAAATATTATAAGAATGGTTTCTATGCAACATACTAGAATTCTTCTCTGAAGCATCTTGATCCCCACAGTTCATTTGCATTCAACACCACTGTCTTCCATGCTTCTTCTCTATGGCCCATTAATCAGCACTTAAAGCATCCCACTGCTTTCCTAATCCAGACTCCAAAAGTTCATATTACTCCAGACAAAAACATGATGGGGCCTATCAGAGCAATACCCATGTTACTGCCTTTTGTCTTACGGTTTTCTATTGCTGTGAAGATACACCATGACCATGGCATCTCTTATAGAGAAAACATTCAATTGAGAGGGCTTGCTTATAGTTTCAAAGTTTTGGTTCATTATCATCAAGGTGTTATGTGCAGGTAGATATGGTGCTGGAGTGGTAGTTGAGAGCCCTGTGAAACACTAGATGCGGTGGAAACTCCTCCAGCCAATAGCCTTTAAGATGCTGGTCTACTTGGGCATGGTTTTATGCACTATAAATCCATACATAAAAGCGTGCATGGGCCTCTTGGCTGCTGAATTTGGTTCCAGTTCTCCATACATGCAGATGACTGCAGATCACTACTCTTTCTGCGAGTTTAGCAACCAATAAATAAACCTTCGTTATGCTCCATTCTGGGATAGTGTGCAACTTTTATATTGCAATAGTTCGGCACCCACATGACCAGAGTCCACACCATTACTGGGCCCTGCCCAGACGGTCTGTGAACTACCCCTCTGCAGCTGAACTACTGTGGCTTGCAGCTGTGCACCATTTGAATGGCTTAGCCATGTGGCAACTCGGTAGTTTCCTGCTGGGCTTCCTGAATGGCTTGGTTCTACCTGCTGTTAAATCTGGAGCATAGCCCCCAGTCCCTGGCATCCATCCCAGCCCCCCCTCCTCTGGGGAGGGTCAGGACCACTCCCACAGGGCATTTAAAATGAGCTCCCAAAGGTAAAACATGTGGTTCCAGGGTTTTATGTGGCTCCAGGTTTTCATGTGGTTCCAGGTTTTCATGTGCTCCCCGACATGCGTTTGGCCACCGGAGAGCGCTGTACTTAATAAAACGATGGGCATTTTGATTTGGTTTGATTTGACCTAATTGGATTTCTTTGCGCTGGCGGAGCTGCCCTTCTTAGTATTTTTTCTTAACACCTACTAAGCAGCTTTTTGCCTAAATTCCTCCGCGGTTTCTCTGGCTTCTGCCAGGCCTGCTCTAATCTGGCCTAGCTCTGTCTCTGGGGTCAGGGGCTGCTCTGGCTTGTGTTCCTAGTTTGTAACCGCTAATGCTTGGCCCAGGCTGCATCCAATAACCTCGTGACTCTCAACTGCTTGCAATCTCTGGGTTCCTTGATATTCTGCCCAGCTCAAATCTTCTTCTTATAAGGATTGCTGCTCTTAAGTAATTAACTAAATTTTTTAGTGATTCTAAGTCTCAGGTAATTCAGGTACTGACCTAGGACCTGCCTTACTGCCGCAACTGTGACACCTGCTGGCCAATAAGGATTATTATACATACAACAATTTTATGAAAATTATAACGGAGGTAAGTTAATTTTATTAAGAGATAATAAATAAATTTTAAAATTGTAAACAAACACCAAGATAATTGCAGGCAATATCACCATCCAGAAATTTAACAACATTTTTGTTTCTACTATGGATTGAATTCTGCAAGTGTTAAATGATGTACTTTGTACATACATTTTTGTGATCATGGTGCTTAGCTTTGTTATTTATATTATATCCTTAAAGAAATGGCTTGATAACAAAGTCAAGAATGAGAAACTTTTAGGAACGATACAGTCTTTAACTGAAAGGATTCATACTATTGAAAATGATAACCTTAATTTGACAGGCAAAAATCAATCCATGTCAATGGGTTATGAAACCTTAAAAAAGGGTACTGAGAGATTGTCTGAAAGGATTCATACTGTTGAAATTGACAATCAAAATCTTAAAAAGTTATGACAAGTTAACAGATAGAACATCTCTGCAGGAAGGTAATTTTCATGCCATACAAATAATATCCAAGGATGAGAAGATATCATTAATGGAAAAATTTAATACCTTGGAATAACATGTAGAGAATGAGAAATAGAAGTTATTTGATTTGATGAAATCATTAGAAATATTGACAAGTCAAGAGATTCAGGCTTTACAAAAGGCAGTGATAAAAAGATTTGAAGAGATTGAGGAACTTGTCAGGACTGATGAGCAAGGAGAGGAGGGGCAGGCAAAGGATTTAGCATCACCAGCACCTCTCAGAGTCAGAGATGATTTACTAAGAGTTTTAGCTACTTAGCCTGTTATTACCCCATGAAAAGCAAGCAAATACTTAATACCAAAATGGATAGAAGGAATGTAAATGGAAACCTATAGGTATGAAAGATCTAAAGGAAAGTATCTTATAGCATGAATTCATGCATTTATAGGAAGATGATGAAGACATGGGCTTCAAGCAATAAGGTTACTTCACATGATTGACTTCAATTAGTCTCAGTGGTGCTTGAAGATGGGCCATGGTTACAGTGGAAGTGCTCTTGGAGAGAGGAGGTTAAAGCCTTAGAACAACAAGGAAGAGTCAAAGGATTTGAGGCTTCCCAAGATCAAATTCTTAGAGAGGGCTGTTAGGCTGATCCACAAAGTCAAGACAATTAAAATGAACACCTCTTGTCCCTTTGCCATACAACAGCCTAAAGTGCTAGGACAGGATTCAAGAACTAAGGAGAAGGGTGTGAGGGAGATCTGGCTGAGACAGCTGTCACCCCATTGATCACCAAGGTTGATTCGGCTGATTTGGCTGG
This sequence comes from Myodes glareolus, assembly GCF_982192425.1. Lineage (NCBI taxonomy): Eukaryota > Metazoa > Chordata > Mammalia > Rodentia > Cricetidae > Myodes > Myodes glareolus. Next base: position 33,065,924 of record NC_142053.1, on the reverse strand, counting down.
CTAGGTGGGTGTCCCCTTCTTCCCTCACTGCTCTACGTGTATCCCCCCCCCCCCCGAAGCTGTTGGCTCAGTAGAGGAGGACTGGTCTTCAGTCAAGGGTATACAAGTAGCTGCAATCCCCTGCTAGAACCTCTAAACAAGCTCTCAAGAACCAAGGAGAAGAACTGAATAATATACTAAGGTTAAACAAGGCTCAAGAGAACCCATTACTGACTTTTTGCAAATACCTAAAGCTGTACAAATAAGGGTAACAGATCTAGAAGCTAGATGAGTACTTATTAAATTACTGGCTTTTGAAAATGACAGCTTAGAATGTATGAAGATACTTGGGACTTTAAAGGTCAGATCAGCACCAATGGATGAAAAGATCCTGTACACCATCAATATTGAGTCATTTGACTATAATATTGAGGCTTGGGTAGGAGAAGTAGTTTCAAAAGTATAAAGACATCAAAATACCAAACGTTTTAATTGTGGTAGAACAGGACATCTGAGAAGGGATTGTAGACAAGGCATTCCTAGAAATAATGTTTCCTCTGGGAATGACAAAAATAGAAGGTCTTATCCTGAATTATGTAGAATATGTGGCAAAGGCTGACATTGGACCAATGAATGTAGATCAACAAGAAACAGACAAGGCAATGTGTTACCATTGGGAAACTCCTTGGGGGGAGGTTCTCATAGACCCCAGGTCAAATGTGGTCCAGTCATTCTCAGTCACTGTGGAGGACACATTTCCCCAGAAAAATTAAAAAAAAAATCAGTGCCTGTTTTAAAAAGCCATACTGCTCTGGATGATAGAATAAACATGGAAGATGAGTAAAAAAAATCCAATAGAAAATAAGAGACATATGTTGGCAGAGCAAAGCTGTGAGTATGAATAAATAACATTGTAATAAATGAACATAGACCAAAGCAGAGAGTACAAATAAATAATATTGTAATTGAAAGATTACTGGACATGGGAAGGAATTTTGCTCTTGTTTCCATAGAAGAAAAGCTATGGCTACCATAAAAATTAATAAAGATTCAGTTCGAAAAAGAGAAATCTCTTGAGAAAGAGAAATGACAGTTCATCTACAGAGGTGACAATCCTACAGATGGTAAGAAAACCTCATAAAGGTTGGGGCAGGGTACTATTTCTTGTCTCTGCAGGAAAATATCCTTTTTCAAAAAGTCAAGAGACCTTAGATAGCTATCTAATCACCAAGCAAAGAGTCCCCTCTCTCAATAAAGTTTGTTCTCAGGGTTAGGGACATCTATTAGGAATTGGTTATAAGTGGCTGAGAGTGGAAATTAAGTAGGCTCAGAGATCTCTTTTGAAAAAAAAAGAATTGTATGGGATAGTAGGTAGATTAGTGTGAGTTTATTCATACTACTAGTAATAGTAATAGTGAGAATTCTTGTGAGCTATTATTTATAGACAATTTACATTGGTATAGATTCTTGTATATTGATACAAATTCAAATTATATTTGTCATATTGGATATGCTCCTATTTCTGTGTATAGTAGAAATATTATGCAAGGCTATTTTGTCATATTATATGCATGCACGTTTCTACCTCTGCTTAAGATATTTTGTATATTGAAGCAATTTTATGATATAGTTATCATATTCCACTATACATTTCTACCTCTGATCATGATACTTAAACATTATTTACATTTTGAGGTCATTGTTCTTCATTTGCTGCACGTTTGTTTAAATATTGTTTACTATTTTAATATGAAGCCTTAGTCTTTAAGCTATATAGGTATTAAGAATAATATGACAATAATCATCCATGTTTGTTATACTTATAGTTAGACTAATCAGGTTTTTTTTAGATACATAGAGATTGTATTCTGCATAGATAGGTATTCTTAAACCACTTCAGAGAACTGTAAAATTTTACATAGCTTAGGATTCTGTTGATGTGAGACATGATTGCTCTTAGAAGCACCAATCTATTCCTGAGAGAATGTTGGGCACTGAAGACACTCCACTTGGGGCTCTCCTGAAAAAACTGGCCTTTGGGCAAAGAACTGCCCCTGCCTTGACCACTGATGAAATGGTTGGTGTCCAGATTGGATAAGCAGGAAACAAGAAAAAATACTGCCAAACCTTGCAAAGACCGTGTAAGATGGTTTTAAAAAGTTTTCCTGCTTCTAAAAAATGGTCTGTCAGTTTCTCTAGGCCTTTGTCAAAGTTGATTGCCCCAACACTGCAAATGAGACTTTGGGTGATTGCCCAGGTAGCCAGTTGTCTCTGTCATTCCTTGCACCTTTTGAAAGTTGCTTGATTGCACTTCCTGTTTACTCCAGTAATATTATTTCCCTTCTCAGGTCTTTGATGGAGTTGAAGACTAGATAGTCATAATTTCTTTCCTCTCATAGCTTAGCCAAGCCAAGAATCCTTAGTATAGGATAACTACTGAAACATTTAGCATACATTTAATGCTCGATGTTGTTCATATTGGTTATGATTGTAATTTTTATACTTGATATTTGTTATTATTGTATATAGCTTTGTATTTGGTTTAGAACTCTCTTATTTAAACAAATGAAGATATGCTGTGGGAACTCCTTCAGCCAATAGCCTTTAAGAGACTGGCCCACTTTGGGCATGGTCTCATGTACTATAAATCCAGACATAAAATCATGTGTGGGATCCTTGGCTGCTGGGTTCAGTTTCAGTTCCCCACACATGCAGAAGATTGTGGATCACTACTCTTTCTGTGAGTTTACCCCCTAACAAATAAGCCTTTCTTATACACCATTTTGAGATAGTGTGGAACTCTTTTATACTGCAACAACTGGATGGTATCCTGAATATAAGAAACCTTAAAACCCACCCCCATAGTGTCACACTTCATCTAACAAGGCCATACCCACTCAAGCAAAGCCATACCTTCTAATAGTGCCACTCCCTATAAAATTATGGGAGCCAGTTACATTCAAACTACCCCGCTTTGTTTCATTGATTTTTTGTATTGTTTGTTGTTGTTTCTATTTTATTGATTTGAGCACTGAATTTGATTAATTTTTGTCATCATTTTTTTGGACATTACTTTTCATTTCTAGAGTTTTCATGTGTGCTATTATGTTTTTAATATGAGATCTCTCCAATTTTTTAAATTGTGTGCACTTAGTGCTATGTATTTACCTCTTAGAACCACTCTCATTGTGTCCCATAATTTTGGGTAAATTGTGTTTTTTAATGTTCATTCAAGTCTTTATTTGTTTTGTTTGTTTTTTTTTTTGGTACAGGGTTTGTCTGTGTAGCCCTAGCTGTCCTGGAACTCTCTCTATAGAGCAGTATGTCCTATAACTCAGAGATTCACCTGCCTCTGCCTCCCAATGCTGAAAGTAAAGGTACGTACCACTATATCCAGTTTTGTTTAATTCTAAAAGGTTTTAACTTTCTTTCTTGACTCATATTTTATTCAACAGTAAGTTGGTCAGTTTCCATGAGTTTGAAAGCTACCTGGTGGATATCCATGGTGGTTAGATGTAGGGTGTTATTATAAGTTTTTGTATATGTTGAAACTTTTTTTGTTCCCAAGTATATGGTCACTTTTGGACAATGTTCTATAATGTGCTGAGAAGATACACTCTTTTATCTTTGGGTAGAATGTTCTGACAGTATTGATAAGATAAAACGTAGATTATTGAATCTACTTTTAAAGAGAAACTATGAGCTTTAAATGTTTTACATTCGATTGGCCTTTTGTATATTGCATATACATGCAAATTTTATATATTGATACAAATTTGAAATTAATTTTGTTAAAACACACTGTACATACATTTCTAATCTTGCTCTAAGTATTGTGCTTATCTAACTCACTTAGCAATGTATTTTGAATTTCTAATCCTTTAAAATTATTATTTTCAACTGTTTGGGATAATAAGAAAATAGAGTTTAGTAGTTAATCACCTAGTATAATAGAACTTTTAGTCATATTAGGTATGTTTTCATGATCAAAGGTATATTTTAGATAGACAGGTCATCTTCAAACAGTTCAGAGATCTAAAGAATATGGCATTTAAGAAGTTTTAATAACCTATGCTCTTTTTTATGACAATGAGACATGTCTGTTCCTGGTAGCACTAATCTAATTCACAGAAGAAGAATGGGTATCAAAGAAAGTCCATGTGGAGTTTACTTTATTTGTGTCAAAAGTAATCCACTGGGCAAGAAAATGCCCCTACCTCAACTGCTGACAGTATGCTGTCCTCATTAGACAAGCAGAACACAAAAGAAAGCAACTGACGAACTTTGTCATTACAAGGCAGAACAGATCTTCAGAATATCCTGCTTCACAGAAAAGTCTGTTGGGTATGCTAGGTCTTTAGGCTGAAGATGTATGCTTCCACCTTGTAGAGGAACTTTGGGTGACTTATCCAGGCAGCCAGCTGTTTCTGTCATTACTCACATTTTTTTTTAGAAGTTGCTTGCTCTCATTTCCTGCTTAGTTAATGTTATTTCCTTCTTGGGTCTTTGATGGAGTTGAATTGTGTTTCAGAATATTTCCTATGCCCATTTATTTTATGATGTCATTTAGCTCTAGCACTTCTCTGTTTAGTTTTTGTCTGGATGACCTCTCTATTGGTGAGAACAAGGTATAGAAGCTAACCAGTATCAGTGTGTGAGAGTCAATGTGATTTTAGCTGTAGTAGTTTCTTTTATAAACTTGCCTTCCTTTTTTGGTACAGAGCTGTTTAGAATTGCAAATTTTCTTGGTGGATTTTTCCTTTGGTGAGTATGTAGTGTCCTTCCCTATTTCTTCAGATTAGTTTTAGTTTGAAGTCTATTTTTCCTAATAGTAAAGTGGCTGAACTAGCTCCTTATTGGGTCCATTTGCTTGGAATGTCTTTTTCCATCCTTTTACCCTGAGGTGATGTTTATTCTTGATGTTAATGATGAATCCTATTTTCAAATATAATCTACTAGTCTGTCTTATTATTGGGGAATTGAGACCATTAATGTTGAGAGTTATCAACGAGCAGTTTTTGTTGATTTCCAATAATTTGTTGTTGTGATTTATTTTTACTCCTCCTTTGATTTGCCTGCTTGAGATTAATTCTTCATGTGTTCTTGGGTGTGGTTAACCTCTTCAGGTTGAAGTTTTTCTTCTAGCACCTTCTTTTTATTTGGATTTGTAAATATGTGTTGCTTAAATTTGGTTTCATTGTGGAATGTCTTTCTTTCTCCATTTATTGTGATTGAGAGTTTTGCTGGGTATAGAAGCCTGGACTGGTATCTATGGTCTCAGAATTTGTAAAAAATCTGTCTGGGTCCCTCTGGCTTTTAGAATCTCCATTGATAAGACATATATTATTTTAATATGTTTGCCTTTATATGTTAGTTGGTCTTTTCCCCTTGCAGCTTTTAATACTCCTTCATTGTAATACATGTTTTGTGTTTTGATTATTATATGTCATGGGGATTTCTTTTCTAGTCCAGTCCATTTGGTATTCTTTCTGCTTCTTGTACCTTTGTATGCACACCTTTCTTTAGGTTAAGGAAATTTTATTTTATAATTTTGTTGAAAATATTTTTTTGTACCTTTGACCTGGATTTCTTCTCCTTCCTCATTACTGTTATTCATAGATTTTGTCTTTTCATAGTGTCCCTGATTTCCTGCATATTTTATACCTGGATATTTTATTTATTTATTTATTTATTTACTTACTTATTTATTTACTTATTTATAAAAATTTCCACTTTCTCCCCTCCTCCCAGTACCCCCCCATTCCCCCCACTCCCTCTCCTCCTCCCTCTCCAGTCCTAAGAGCAGTCAGGGTTTCCTGCCCTGTGGAAAGTTCAAGTTCCTTCCCCCTCCCTCCAGGTCTAGGAAGCTGAGCATCCAAACAGACTAGGATCCCAAAAAGCCAGTACATGCAGACGAAACAAGACCCAGTGCCATTGTCTATGGCTTCTCAGTCAGCCCCCATGTCAGCCACATTCAGAGACTCTGGTTTGATCACATGCTCGTTCAGTCCCAGTCCAGCTGGCCTTGGTGAGCTCTCATTCGATCAGTCCCCATGTATCAGTGGGTGAACGCACCCCTCGTGGTCCTGACTTCCTTTTTCATGTTCTCCCTCCTTCTGATCCTCATTTGGACCTTGGGAGCTCAGTCCAGTGCTCCAGTGTGGGTCTTCGTCTCTATCTCCATCCATCGTCGGATGAGGATTCCCTCTGATTCTGCCTTCCTTGCTCACATTCTCCCTTCATCTGCTTCTCATTTGGACCTAGGGAGTTAAGTCCAGTGTTCCAATGTGTGTCTCTGTCTCTATCTCCATCTATCGCCAGATGAAGGTTCTATGGTGATATGCAAAATATTCATCAGTATGGTTATGGGCCAAGGCCAGTTCAGGCACCCTCTCCTCTGCTGCCCAGGGAACAATCTGGGGACCTCTCCTTGGGCCTGGGAACCCCTCCAGAATCAAGTCATATTTTTATGTTTTGCATTTTCTTTTACTGAAGTATCCATTTCTTCTGTTGTGCCTGAGATTTTCTCTTCCATCACTTACATTCTGTTGGTGAGGCTTGCCTCTGAGTTTCCTGTTCAACTTCCTAAAACTTCCATCTATATTTATTTATTTATTTATTTATTTATTTACTTGCTTGCTTATTTCCATCCTGACTGCAGGTTCTCTCCCTCTTCTACTCCTAGTCCCTCCCCGACCTCACCTCTTTCTCCCCATCCATTCCTCCCCTGTTTCTCTCCAGAAAAACTTCTTCTCTTCAGCAGGCCTCCCATGGATATCAACTAATCATGGCATATCAAATTGCAGTGAGACTAGGCACCTCCTCTCCCATTAAGACTAGACAAGGCAATCCAGTAGGAAAAAAGGGACCCAAAAGCAGGCAAAAGAGTCAGAGATAGCCCGTGCTCCAAACTTTTAGGAGTCCCACAAGAAGACCAAGCTACATAACTGTAACATATATGCATAGGGCCTGTGTCAGTCTCATGCAGGTTCCCTGGTTAGTTGTTCAGTCTCTGTGAGCATCTCTGATCCCAGATTAGTTGATTCTATGAGTTTTCTGTGGTGTCCTTTTACCGCTCTGGCTCCTACGACCCTTCATCCCCTTCTGTAGGATTCCCTGACCTCTGCCTAATGTTTGACTGTGGGTCTCTGCATTTGTTTCGATTAGTTGCTGGATAAAGCCTCCATGATGACAATTGGACTAGACACCAATCTATGAGTATAACAGAATATTATTAGGTATGATTTCATTTTCTTTTTTCTTTTTGACAGTCATGTTTTGTTCTATTCTGTGTCTCTGGGCTATCCATTCTCTGGATCTAGGCAGTGTCAGGGATGGGCTCCCTCTACGGGTATGAGTCTCAAACTAGACCAGTTATTGGCTGGCCACTCCCACAAGTTCTGTGTCACCTTTCCCCAAGCACATCTACATCTTGTAGGCAGAACAAATTGTAGGTTGTAACATGGAGGAGTCGGCTGCGTCCTGCCGCCCAGCTAGCTTAACACCCCAAAAAAACACAAAGAAATTGTATTAATTTAATTACTGCCTGGCCCATTATATCTAGCCTCTTCTTGGCCAACTCTCACATCCTGATCTAACCCATTTCCGTTAATCTGTGTATCATCACTCGTGGCCTACCAGAAAAGATTCAGCATCTCTGAAATGGTGACTTCATGGTGGCTCTCCCTGTCTGCCTTCCTCCTCCCAGCATTCAATTCTATCTTCCCATCTATTTAAGTATTGCCCTATCAAAAGGCCAAGACAGTTTCATTGTTTAACCAATGAAAGCAATACAAATACAGAAGGACCTCCTACACCATTTCCCCTTTTTCTGTTTAAATAAAAAAGAAAGGCTTTTACTTTAACATAGTAAAATTACATATAACAAAACAGTTATCAAGCAAGAATTACAGTTACCATATTTATATCTACTTTATCATTTATCATAACTAAGGAAAACTATTATTATAGCTATCAGTTCTTCAACTCCATCAAAGACTCCAGAAGGATATAATATTACCTAATAAACGAGAAGTAAGCAACTTTCAAAACTCTAGAAGTGACAGAGACATCTCACTTCCTGGACAATCACCCAAAGTTGTTTTGTATCGTTGGGGCATCCATCTTCAGCCTACAGGCTCATAGTATCCAGCAAGCTTTTTCATAAAGCAGGAACTTTCAAAGACAGTTCAGTCACTTTCTTCTGTATCCTGCAGAATGTCTCACAGACTCTTTCATGAATCAGGAACCTCAAAGGATCATCTCACCTTTAGGCAAGTTTATCAGTCCTCTCTCTTCCGGTTTTTTGTGTCCAGTTTATGCAACAGTCCAGGCAAAAAGCAGTTTCTTGCCTAAATGGCTAACCATCTCCATAAGGAGCCACTTCGATGCCCATTTTTCTCTTGAAGTAGATTGGTGCTGCCAGGAGCAGATGTGTATCATGAAAAGCCCTAAGTTATTAAAACATTCAATGCCATATTCTGTAGTCTTTGAAAGATATGAAGAATGCCTATTTAACTGAAATATATCTCTATATATCTAGAAAATCTAACTAACATGACTACAAACTTGACTATTATAGATGAATATCTATTAACCTATATTTCTTAATTATATATTACATTTTTGAATGAACTGCATAATCACAATACCTTAATCAATATCAGAAATATATATATATATACACATATATATAAAAGAAAATTGACCTTAAATTTATATCAATAAAGCAAAATTTATACCAATGTAAATTATTCATATCTATATCATATCCCCCTTTAAATGTAAAAGAACATTTATAAATAATATTTGGGAATATGGGTGTTTTTTTTCTCCAAACTGCTTCATGCTGTATGGGGGTGCTGTTAATCAAGTCTTTCATGGTATATCCTGTTTGCTAGGTTTATTTCAGTCAGCAGTTTAGCAAAGTAATTTTTTGAGGATGTTCATAGCAACCTTTCAGGAGGGCGTGGTCTATCATGCCATATTGGTCTAGAAGCAATCCACAGGGTCTCATCTTCTGTATAAACAAAAGAAGAACCTCTTTTCCAAAGCATCATATCCTTCGACCCAAATTCTGAAGTCAAGATACCTTTATGATGTACATGCTGGATTAGCTTAGATCATACAATGAAATGTCTCTCTGTACCTAGCTCCTTTACAGTTAAAAAATTCAAAGAAAATACAATAATATATAGAATCCAGACTTTATGTGAATTTTCCATTTTTATGTGGCTTATATTTTTTTACTTTCTTTAATCTATGATTATCTATACTCTGTCTCTTCAAAGACTTTACCCCCCCTTTTTAAGCATTAACTTTATATTATGACTCTGTATACTCTTTATCTTTTCTCTTCCAAGCCTACGCACTTTATCTAGCACCGTGATCCATTTAGAGGTCTTTCATGTCTGAATCTGTCCTATTGTGAATCTGTAATTCTTTACTGCCTAGGAACACTTTAGCTTTGTGGTTTTAAAATGCTAAGCTCTTAAGAATCTAAGCTGTGACAATCCTAGGTCAAATACAGGTACTGCTTGTTCGCCCTGCCCAGTCCAACATGACAGAGCCGCTTGTGCCTCTGAGCCATATGCATTGCACCGCTATCATGGCAGAGTTGCTTGTGCCTCTGAGTCACTTGTGCCTCTGAGCCATGGTGCGCAATGCCCCCCTTTTAGACACACAGTGAGTCCAGTTGCCAATTAAACAAACCATAGCACTTTAATCACAAACCCCATTGAAATGCTCTGTCTCCCGCAAGAGACAGAGTTCGCACTGGCAGCACAGTCCAGAAACTGGTATTTCAAAACCACCACTTTTTAGTAGACCTGATCCCACTGCCTACCCAGGCATGGAGCACCAAGCCACAGGCATGGTGTCAGATACTTTGTTCCCGACCCTGAGTGGGCACAGAAACATCTGGGTCCACAAATGTCATTGAAATGCTTTATATACAGAGTTTGCTCTGGTGGCAGAGCCTAGGAAGCCTCGTTTTAAAATGGCGCAGGCTTTTTTTTTTTTAACTGAATCAGGAAAATCTCTCTGTGGCATGCCACCAGCAAACAGCAAAAAGCTGTGTTAAACTGTATTTTTGTGTCTAGAATTCCTTTTCAAGCCCTTTCAAGTTTTATGTGGAGTTAGTCAATCACGTTGGGCACCAATCGGTTCTTCTTCCCAGAATTCTGTTCTGTCTTCCCCGCCTACCTGAGTTCTGCCCTATCAACTGGTCAAGGCAGTTTCTTTACCAATGAAAGCAACACAAATACAGAAGGGCCTCCTACACCAGTAGGTCAAAGACTTTGTGGCTGTTCTGGTATTTCAATTCTTCCACTGGAAGTCTTGCCTGGTTACAGGAGATGACCAGTTCAGGTTCCATATTACCCATTGCTATCTAGGGTCAATTTCACAGATTCTTGGGAGTTTCCATTGTGCTAGGTTTCTTGCCCATCCCAGAAATGTTCCTGGATTCCAGCTGTTTCTCCCAGTATTGTCTTCCTCCATCCTCCCCATCTGATCCTTCCTGTTCCCATCCCCCCACTTCAGAACCCTCACCCTATCCACCAGTATTTTCTGTTCTATTTCCACTTCCCAGAGGGATCCATGTGTCATCTTTTAAGCCCTCCTTGTTACCTAGCCTCTTTGGGGTTGTGAATTATAGCATGATTATCCTTTGCTTTATGGTTAATATCTACTTATGAGTGAGTACATACCATGTTTGTCTTTTTGGGTCTGGGTTACCTCACTCATGATGTGGGAGATCCTTTTGTCTTGATTAATGAATAAAGAAACTGTCTTGGCCTGTTGATAGGGAAGAACTTAGGTAGGCAGGAAAGATAGAACTGAATGCTAGGAGAAAGAAGGATGGAGTAGGAGAGAGACACCATGGATCTGCTGGAGATAGACACTGGGAATTTTACCCGGTAAGCCACTGCCACGTAGTGATATACAGATTAATAGAAATGAATTACATTTAGATGTAAGAATTAGCCAATAAAAACTAGAACTAATGGGTCAAGCAGTGATTTAATTAATACAGTTTCTGTGTGGTTATTTTGGGGCTAAGCTAGTCGGACAGCCAAGATAAACAAGCAGTCCCCTGCAATACACTCAAAATGATCTTTTCTAGTTCCATCCATTTGCCTGCATATTTCCTGATGCTGTTGTCTTTAACAGCTGAGTGATACTCCATTATGTAAATGAACCACATTTTCTTTATCTGTTCTTTGGTTGAGGGACATCTAGGTTGTTTCCAGTTTCCGGTTATTATGAATAAAGCTGCTATGAACATAGTTGAGCAAGTGGCCTTGTATGTAAAGCATTCTTTGGTTATATGCCCAGGAGTGGTATAGCTGGATCTTGAGGTAGATTTATTCTCAGTTTTCTGAGAAACCACCATATTGATTTCCAAAGTGGTTGTACAGTTTATATTCCCACCAGCAATGAAGAAGTGTTCACATCCTCAACAGTGTGAACTGTCATTTCTGTTATTGATCTTAGCCATGTTCACAGGTGTAAAATGGAATCTCAAAATAGCATTGATTTATATTTCCCTAAAGCTAAGGATGTTGAAAATTTTCTTAGCCATTTGAGAATCCTCCGTTGAGAGTTCTCTGTTAAGATTTGTACATTTTTAAATGTTTTTTATTGAGCTCTACATTTTTCTCTGCTCCCCTTCTTGCCATTCCCCTTCAACCCTCTCCCAAGGCCCCCATGCTTCCAATTTACACAGGAGATCTTGTCTTTTTCTACTTCCCATGTAGATTAGATCTATGTAAGTCTCTCTTAGGATTCTCATTGTTGTCTAGGTCCTCTGAGATTGTGGTTTGTAGGCTGGTTTTCTTTGCTTTATGTTTAAAAACCACCTATGAGTGAGTACATGAGATAATTGTCTTTCTGGGTCTGGATTACCTCACTCAAAATAATGTTTTCTAGCTCCATCCATTTTTCTGTAAAGTTCAAGATGTCATTATTTTTTTCTGCTGTATAATACTCCACTGTGTAAATGTACCACACTTTCCATATCCATTTTTCAGTCGAGGGGCATTTAGGTTGTTTCCAGGTTCTAACTATGACAAACAGTGTTGAACATAGTTGAGCACATATCCTTGTGGCACGATTGAACATCCTTTGGATATATACCAAAAAGTGGTATTAGTGGGTCTTGAGGAAGGTTGTTTCCTAATTTTCTGAGAAATCATCAAACTGACATCCAAAGGGGCTGTACCAGCTTACATTCCCACCAGCAATGCAGGAGTGTTCCCTTTAAACCACAACATCTCCAGCATAAGTTGTCATCAGTGTTTTTCATCTTCATCATTCTTACAGGCATAGGATGGAATCTCAGAGTTGTTTTGATTTGCATTTCTCTGATGACTAAGGATATTGAACATTTCCTTAAGTGTCTTTCAGTCATTTTTGATTCCTCTGCTTAGAGTTTGATTCCTCTGTTGAGAGTTCTCTGCTTAGGTCTGTACTCTATTTTTTTATTGTATTATTTGTTCTTTTGATGACCAATTTCTTGAGTTCTTTGTATATTTTGGTGATCAGACTTCTGTCTGATGTGGGGTTGGTGAAGATGTTTTATTATTCTGTAGGCTGTCATTTTGTCTTGTTGATCATGTCCTTTGCCTTACAAAAGCTTTTCAGATTCAGGCAGTCCCACTTATTAATTGTTGCTCTCAGTGTCTGCACTGCTGGGGTTATATTCAGGAAGTGGTCTTTTGTGCCAATGTGTTCAAGTGTACTTCCCACTTTCTCTTCTATAAGGTTCAGTGTGGCTGGCTTTATGTTGAGGTCTTTGATCCATTTGGACTTGAATTTTGTGCATGGTGATAGATATGGGTCTATTTTCATTCTTCTATATGTTGATATCCAGTTATGCCAGCACCATTTGTTAAATATGCTTTCTTTTTTCCAGAAGCCCAGGTAGATAGTTTCATCTCAGAATTCTACAAGACTTTCAAAGAAGAACTAATAACAATACTCCTCAAATTATTCCACACAATAGAAACAGAAGGAACATTGCCAAACTCTTTTTATGAGGCTACAATTACCCTGATAACCAAACTTCAGAAATATAATACTAGAAAGAGAATTATAGACTAATCTTACTCATGAACATTGATGCAAAAATACTAAATAAAATACTTGCAAATCGAATCCAAGAGCATAGCAGAATCATCATTGACCATGATCAAGTTGGCTTCATCCCAGAGATGTAGGAATGGTTCAACATCTGAAAATCTGTCAATGTAATCCACCATGTAATAAACAAACTGAAAAACAAACCACATGTTCATCTCATTAGATTTCAAAAAAGCTTTTGACAAAATACAACATCCCTTCATTATAAAGGTCTTGGAGAGAACAGGGATATAAGGAACATACCTAAGCATAATAAAGGCTGTTGTAGAAGGTCCGCTTGTTCGTTCTGGCCACCCAGTTAGTTTAGGCCCAAAATAACCACACAGAAACTGTATTAATTAAACCACTGCTTTGCCTATTAGTTCTAGTTTCTTATTGGCTAATTCTTACACCTTAATTTAACCTATTTCTATTGATCTGTATAATGCCACGTGACAGTGGCTTACTGGAAAAGAGTCGGCATGTCTGTCTCTGGCAGCTCCATGATGTCTCTCTGACTTTGCTTTCTTCCTCCCAGAATTCAGTTCTGTCTTTTATGCCTACCTAAGTTCTGCCCTATCAGTTTCTTTATTAACCAATGAAAGCAACATAAAGACAGAAGGACCTCCTACACCATTTCCCCTTTTCTGTTTAAACAAAAAGGAAGGTTTTAACTCTAACATAGTAAAATTACATATAACAAAACAGTTATCAAGCAAGAATTACACTATTTATATTTACTTTATCTTTTATTGGAACAAAGGAAAACTATAACTATAAATTCTTTAACTCCATCAAAGACTCTGAAAGGATATAATATTACCTAAGTAAACAGGAAGTGTATCATAAGCAACTTCCAAAACTCTAGAAAAGACAGAGACATCTTGCTGCCTGAACAGTCACCCAAAGTTCTATATCCTGCAGAATGTCTCACAGACTCTTTCATGAAGCTAGAATTCTAAAGTATTGTCTCACCTTTAGGCACATTTAGCAGTCATTTCTCTGTGGGTCCTGCATGCCCAGGCAAGAGCAGTCCAGGCAAGAACAGTTTCTTGCCCAAATGGCTAAGGAGCATCTTTGATGCCCATCTTCCTCTTGAAGTAACTTGTGCTGCCAGCAGCAGATGTGTCTCATTGTCATGAAAAGCCCTAAATTTTTAAAACATTTATAAGGCAATATACAGCAAGCCAAGAGCCAACATCAAAGTAAATGGAGAGAAACTCCCAGCGATCCCACTGAGATCAGAAACAAGACAAGGTTGTTCACTCTCTCCATATCTATTCAATATAGTTCTTGAGGTCCTAGCTAGAGCAATAAGACACCAAAAGGAGATCAAGGGGATACAAAACAAAAAAGAAGAAGTCAAATTCTCACTATTTGCTGATGATATGATAGTTTACATAAGCAATTTCAAAAATTCTACCAAGGAACTTCTACAACTCATAAACACTTTCAGGAATGTAGCAGGATACAAGATTAATTAAAAAAATCAGTAGCCCTCCTATACACAGATGATAAATGGGCTGAGAAAGAAATCAGAGAAACATCAACCTTCACAATAGCCACAAATAGCATAAAATATCTCAGAGCAACTCTAACCAAACAAGTGGAAGACTTGTATTACAAGAACTTTAAATCTTTGAAGAAAGAAATTGAAAAAGACACCAGAAAGTGAAAAGATCTCCCATGCTCTTGGGTAAGTAGAGTTAATATAGTAAAAATGGCAATCTTAACAAAAGCAATCTACAGATTCAATGCAATGCCCATCAGAATCCCAGCAAATTCTTCACAGACCAAGAAAGAATGGTACTCAACTTTATATGGAAAAGCAAAAAACCCAGGATAGCCAAAACAATCCTGTACAATAAAAGAACTTCTGGAGGCATCACAATCTTTGACTTCAAACTCTACTACAGAGCTACAGTACTGAAAACAACCTGGTATTGGCATAAGAACAGACAGGAGAACCAATGAAACTGAATGAAAGACCTGGATATCAATCCACACACCTTCAAACACCTGTACCACATTTTTTAACTGAATTATTTTGTTTCCTGATATGCAGTTTCTTGAGTTCTCTGTATATTTTGAATGTTAGCTGTCTGCTAGATATGAGGCTGGGGAAGATCTTTTTCCATTTTCTAGGCTACCATTTTGACCTTTTGACAGTGTCCTTTGCCCTTACAGAACCTTTTCAGTTTCATAAGATATGCTATGAACTTTCCTCTTAGCACTGCTTTTATTGTTTCCCCTAAGTTTGAGTATATTGTGCATTAATTTTCACTGAATTCTAGGATTGATTTCCTAAAATTTTCATTTACATTTTTCTCTCAGTTTGATCTTTCTTTATTGGTTCTTTTTCTACTTTTTGTTTTTAACAATTTTCTTCATTTATTTCACTGTGCATTTTCATTAATGGATTTATTCAAATCCTTTATACAGAACTCTGACATAATGAGAAAGGGTATTTTGAAGCCCTTGTCTTGTCCTTCAGTTACATTGTAGTTCTCAGGACTACTTTAAGGTTTGTAGTAGGGTTGCTGGGTTCTAGTGGAGACTTCTTGTTTTCGCTGTTAAAGATTGTGTTTTATGGTGTTTTAGGTACCTATGTTTGGGATGCTTATAATTCTAGGTGTTGACATCTGATCTTGCCTTTGTTGTGCGGCTGGTTTTTGTTCCATGGTTTCCATTGCCCTGTCTGGATCTTAGGAATGTGTGATAACTGTAGCTTGCCTGTTAAGGAATGCTTCTTAGTCCCTAATAGGTGTGATCACTGGGGATCTCAGGTAAGCTTGTTTTTGGGTTTTAGGAGCTGGCATGCAAGAATCAGGATGGGCTAGAAAGAAAGGGGCCTGCCAGGTGGTGGTTGTGCATGCCTTTAATCCCAGCACTTGGGAGGCAGAGGTAGGCAGATCTCTGTGAGT
The DNA here is from genome assembly GCF_982192425.1 of Myodes glareolus. Classification (NCBI taxonomy): domain Eukaryota; kingdom Metazoa; phylum Chordata; class Mammalia; order Rodentia; family Cricetidae; genus Myodes; species Myodes glareolus. The sequence goes on along the minus strand of NC_142053.1, from coordinate 33,049,899 downwards.
TCATGGCCAGCCTGGTCTACAAGAGCTAGTTCCAGGTTAGGCTCCAAAGCTGCAGAGAAACCCTGTCTCGATAAACCAAAATAAAAATAAAATAAAAGGGGGGGGGGCTTGAGAAGGTGCACAGGAAGGAGAGCTGAGTCTGCCAGGAAGATCTGATTCCCTGACTAGTGTGTTTCATGAAGAGTTTCTTGGGTGTTGTTGGGTGAGACAAAGGTATTGGGTGAGGAAGCAGTGCTGTAGGTGAGGATCTGCTTCGTTCCCTTTGTTCTTAGTTGAGTGTAAATGCAGAGAGAAAAGAGAGGCTTAGCAGTTGCTCTGCTACTAAACTGGGGATAAGAATGGGGAATTGGGTGGGAGGGTAGGAAGGAGAGTGAAAGTCGTTCATTTGATTACCTGTCCAGCCCTGCCAGTGGATTTACAAGGAGAGAGACTGCTTTAGGTGTTTGCAGGTGAGACAAAGGGATGGAGTGGGAAAGGAAGGCTGTAGGAGAAGATGTGCTTAGTTTCCTTATACCCTGCTGGTTTCCTGACATTCCTTTTTTTGTATAAGATATTTATAAAAATCAGAGACTCATGCAGTCATTGTTACCATGGTTCAAATATTATGAAAATATTTCTGTTTTGAAAACTGCATCTGGCTATGACTTTTATGTTTTGTTTTTGTGGTTATAAATTTCTGATGCTGCGTCTAATGAAGCTAAAATACACTAGTTTAGGATTTTGCATCATTGTTTAGAAGCATGATTTAATTTCTAAAAAGGAATTTATTTTTTATTATGCGAATTTTTCTGTGTCTGAGTTTGGATTTGTAGTTCCCCTGGAAGTCAGCAAAAGGTGTCAGATCCTCATGGAGTTTCAGTTATAGGTCATTGTAAGCCATTCAAGAACTCTGATCCTGAAAGAGCCCTTTCTTTCAAAATAGTCCTTAGAAGACATGGGTTGTATAGGATCTAATATACTTATTTCCTACAGGGGTAAGAAACCTATAAATGAAATTTATCTAAATGAGAACAGAAATGCTGGGATTCTGTGTTGGTTAAATTCCATATTTTGCAAATGCTATTTCTACATTAAAATCACCCAAGAAACTTCTAAATTTATTCCATTATTCATCTAAAGGGTTTCTGATTCAATGTAGTTATGTAGGGACTTCTAATGATTCCTAGTTTGTAAATATATTACCAGTAAGAATGAAAATTGATTGCCTGTTATTGAGTACCTACTATATAATAGGCCCTGTTTTAGGTGCTTTACATATACTATTAAGATTTAATTCATTGTGGACCAAGCAGTGGTGGCACATGCCTTTAATCCCAGCACTTGGGAGGCAGAGACAGGTAGATCTCTGTGAATTTGAGGCCAACCTGGTCTACAGAGTGAGTGCCAGGACAGGCTCCAAAGCTACACAGAGAAACCCTGTCTCAAAAAAGCAAAAAAAACCCAAAAAACCAAAACCAAAAAATCCAACCCCCCAAAACAAACAAACAAGCAAGCAAATAAACAAACAAACAAAAATAAAACAAAAAAAGAAATATTGTGCACAACAGGTGAGGAAGTGTAATTTATTAGCATTCATCACAAAAGTAAAAATGGACAAAAAAAGTGATCTAGATATGCTGGGAACAGTTTTTCTTACATAGAGATACTGAAAATAAGGTTAATATTGATCATTGTATGGCGTAGGAGATCCTTCTCTCTATGTGTTGCTTTCATTGATTATAGGCTTTGGGTCTATAGCAGAACTGTAGGGTAACAGAGCTAGGCAAGGAAAACCAAATGGAATGCTGGGAGGAAGAAGGCAGAATCAGGGAGAGACACCATAGAGTTGCCAGAGACAGATGCTGGTCAGAACTTTAGCAAGTAAGCCACAGCCACATGGCGATACACAGATTAATAGAAATGGGTTAAATTAATATAACAGTTAGCCAATAAGAAGCTAGAGCTAATGGGCCAAGCAGTGATTTAATTAATAAAGTTCTGTGTGATTATTTTGGTTCTGGGCAGCCAGGACAAACAAGTGGCCTCCTTGCAACAAGTGTAATAAAAAGATTAGTGATGTTATGCTTAGATTTTTTTCAGGATGAATAAAAAGACTTCCTCCACAAAATGTTGAAAGAGAGCATGGAATAATATCCACACAGAATTTACCTCTCAAATCTCATTTACTCCTGGGTTAGTATAATTAATTGCTCCATAATTAGTCTGGAATCCAAGTTCAACATTTCCTGTCCATCAGTACCAACTTACAATTAAATATGATATCCAAACACCTACACTGTCTAGGTCTACATCCTTCACTGAATCTTTCTAGATGAAGCTGTGGAAAGAGTATTTATTCCATCACTGTTAGTCTTAGGTAATTCTTCAGTATACACAATCCTCTTCAAATGCTTTCCAGACACGTGGTATTTTACAACTCATTTCATACTTGTCATAAATAATCACAAATTAAAAATTTATAATTTTTATTTTGATATTTTTGTATTTGTTATTGATGCTTTGAATCAATCATCCCAGAATGCATAAAATGTACATATCTCATAGTGCCCAGCAGAGACACATCCAATAACAATTCATAAATGTTATTTGTTAATGATGAGATATACAACTAGAGATAGGATTTTATACAGCATAAAATTAGGATCATAAAAAATCCATAAACGTATCACAATATCTTTGTGGTTCTGATAAAAGATAATTTATGGATACAGAAGAATTAGTAGCTTTTTAATAACTCAGATACTTGAGTCTGATGACATCATGCTGTTATCTAACAAAAAACAGGTCAACCTAAACTAGGGGTTTAGTAATAGGCCATTTTCTAGCTTATATTCCTGAAATGAAGGCTATTTCTGATTTACAATTGCATACTTATGCATTTTATGTGTGCTATGCCCAATCAGAGCCTTCTCCTTTCCCTCTGTTCCATCCATTAACCACCTCCATTTAGCAACATATCAAAGAAATTAAGCTTTTAAAGCCTGGCCCAGGTAGAAACAACCTTTTAAAAAGTTTCTAAGAATCAGAGCAAGAGGTGGAGGAAGCAATGTACTCACATCAAAATTGCCACATTTTTAGTTGAGATTTCTAATATCCCTTCTCTTGTTATTCTCATCATGTCTAGTTGTATCAGGTAAATACAACAAAACTGATATTGAATTGACAATAATTAGATTCTTTTGAGCAGTTCTTATTGTTTTGAATATGTGTGGATATTTTGCTTGCATGTCTTTCTGTGAAACACATGCATATCTAGTACCCACAGAGACCAGAGGAGGGCATTACATTTTCTGGGACTGTAGTTACAGACAGTTGTGTGACACCATGTGGGTGCTGGAAATCAAACCCAGGTCCTCTGGAAGAGCAGTCAGTGCTCTACACTGCTGAGCTGTCTCTCCATCCCCAAACAGTCCTTTTATATTCAACTCTACATGCAAGAAAAATCTTCTTGGCCCTGACTAAAAGTGTCTCTAGAAATATGATTTCAATTTATATTATTGAATATAAATAAATATAAGTAAAAAATTAATGGGGCTAGAGAGATGATTCAGTAATTAGAGCACATATCTATACCTGCCATCTCCCTGGCTCAATCTCTGCCTTTTGATTGTTTTTTTTATTAATTAGATTTATTTATTTTATGTATTGTTTTCATCATGTATCTTGCTTGATCCCATTCATTCTGTCTCTTTGCATCTACTCTCCACCCCTGCACTCCCACTCCAATAAAAGAAAATTCAAGGGGAAAACATGAAGCACATAAAATGGGAAGAACAAAAAAGGGAAGGAATTAAAAATCTCATCATGGAAGCTGTCAACAAGTCATGCTACATACCCCTACTTGGAAGTGTTCATTTCACAGGTCACTGGTCTGGCTTGAATCCCCTGGTCTCCACTACATGTTTAATACTGGACCCCCACTATGACTCTTTCTGGACATCCTGCTGGCTCCCTGTGTTGTGGAGATCCTGCAGTTTTGGGTCTGTGGGTCAGGTCCTTCCACGTGCTCCAGCAGATCATAGATGGAGTGAATATTGGGGAAGGACACGTCATAACCCAGGATCTGGGCCTGGGCAGCTGTAGGGTTGTTTTGTCAGATGGGAAATGGGGACAGCTGTCCCATACTCATGATTTCAGAGCTGGTTCACCCAGACATCCTCTAACATTATTGAATCTATTGTGCTGTCGCTGGTGGGGAACAGGGCCTGCTCTCCCAAGTATTGCAGCTGATAGGGATTGGGGATAGCTCTGTTACACTTATGATTACTGGGGCAGTTCTCTTATCTGTCCCAGACATTCATGAGCATTGGGGAGGGCTTATCCCTCCACCCATGCTGCTACAATGTTAGAGGTTTCTGTCCTGCCTGGTTCCACAGCTGTTCAGTCCTAATAAAACACACAGAGGTCTACACTAATTATAAACTGGTTGGCTTGTTAGCTCAGGCTTCTTATTAACTCTTATATCTAATATTTCAACCCATAATTTGTGTCTGTGTTAGTCACGTGGCTTGGTACCTATATCAGTGAGGCATTCTCATCTTGTTTCCTCTACGTCTGGGTGACAACTGCAGACTGAGCTTTCCTCTTCACAGAATTCTCCTGTTCTCATCAGCCCGCCTCTATTTCCTGCCTGGTCACCTCGCCTCAATTTTCTGCCTGATTGCCCCACCTATACTTCCTGCCTGGCTACTGGCCAATCAGCGATTTATTAAAATATAAATGACAAATCTTTGCAAAGTACAAGACCATTGTCCCACAGCACTTCCCCCTCTTTTTTCAGAACAAGAATTCTGAATCTAATCTCTCTTGTTTAGCTTTCTTCCTGACCATTATCCATATCAACTTGTAACCAACAGTCTAAACAAAGAAAAATATCCACAGTCCATTTTTTTTTGAAATGTGGGCATAGTTTTCCAGGATATTTCCTGCTGATTAGGGGTTCTAATAATCTTATGGGGACCTATAGAAAATTTAGAATTATGATCAAGTCCTGACTGGAGTATCCTGTGAGTCTTGATCATCTCAGGCAGCAGTCTTGAATCTGTTCTGAATGTAGAACTCAGACATCTCGGTCATCTGCTCCTATCAGAGATTTCTTAGGGGGTCTTCCTTGATCAAACCTGATTTTTCTTAACCTGAAATGATTCCACAGTCTCTCATTTCCTGTGGAAACAAAAGAAGAATCTTTTTTCCAAGGCAACATATCCTTAGACCCAAATTTTGAAATCAAGGTATCTTTAGAGTATATATGCTAGTTTAGTTTGACAGTCTGTACAATGAAATGTATCTTTGTGCTTAGCTCATTGACAGTCAAAGAATTCAAATAAAAGACAATAATATACATAATACAGGCTCTCTGAGTATATTCCATCTTTACGTGGCTTATTTTTCTTTACTCCTTTTAATTAATTACTGTCTGTACTCTGTCTCTTTAAGACTCTGTTTTATTTTTTAAATAATTTATTTCTTTGTATAACTCTCTATATTCTTTTTCTTCTCTCTCCAAAGCCTATGTACATTTATCCAACACTGAGACCCATTTAGAGGTCTTTTCTATCTGAATTTGTCTTTATTGTGTATCTGTAATCCTTTCCGGACCAGGACTGCTTCTTAAAATGCTAATTTTTTTTGTTCTTTTTTTTTTCCTCAAAGTTTATTAAAATACAAAAGTCTCAATTTCCGCCCCTCCTCCCAACACCCTCCCACTCCCCCCACTCCCTCCCCTCCTCCCTCTCCATCCCCATTAGCAATCAGGGTCTCCCGCCCTGCGGGCAGTCCAAGTCCAAGATCCTCCCCCCTCCCTCCAGGTCCAGGAAGGTGAGCATCCAAACAGACTGGATCCCAAAAATCCAGTATATGCAGAGGAAACAAGTCCCAGTGTCATTGTCGATGACTTTTCAGAAAGACTCCAGGCCAGCCACATTCAGAGAATCCGACCTCAATCAGAGAATATGGCTGGATTATGTGTTCGCTCAATCCCAGACAACTGGCCTTGGTGAATTCTCATTAGATCAGTCCCCTTGTATCAGTGGGTGATCGCACCTCTCACGGTCCTGATTTCCTTTTTCATTTTCTTCCTCCTTCTGCTCCTCATTTGGACCTTTGGGGACTCAGTCCGGTGCTCCAATGTGGGTCTCCGTCTGTATCGCCATCCCTCGTTGGATGAAGGTTCCCTCTGATCTTGCCTTCCTTGCTCACGTTCTCTTTCCTTCTGCTTCTCGTTTGGACCTAGGGAGTTAAGTCCAGTGTTCCAATGTGGGTCTCCGTCTCCATCTCCATCCATCGCCAGCTGAAGGATCTATGGTGATAAGCAAAATATACATCAGCATGGTTATGGGCCAAGGCCAGTTCAGGCACCCTCTCCTCTATCCAGAGAACAATCTGGGGATCTCTCCTTGGACCTGGGATCCCATTTATAATCAAGTCTCTAGTAAACCCTAAACTGACTCCCTTAGTTGAGAAATATTCTTCCCTGATCCCATAGCTATCCTTCCTCCCTCCCCCGCTCTCAGTCCCCCGAGCATTCCCCATTCCTCCCCTGCTCCCTTCTCTCTAACCCTCTCCCCTTCCAGCAACCCTCCCACCCCCCCAAGCACCCGAGGTTACCTGGGACTCTTGTCTATTTCCAATCTCCAGGAGGAAAACTACCTGAATTTTCTTCAGGTTCACCCTCCTATCCAGCTTCTCTAGGATCACGAATAATAGGCTCAAAGACCTTTAATTATGGCTAGAATCCATTTATGAGTGAATACATACCATATTCCTCTTTTTGGGTCTGGCTTACCTGACTCAGTAAAGCGTTTTCTGTTTTGTTTTTTTTAATTATTATTATTATTTTTTATTTTTTTATTTTTTATTTAATTATTACTGGGAACCCCTCCAGAATCAAGTCTCCTGCAAACCCTAAAATGGCTCCCTTAGCTGAGATAAAAACCTCCCTGCTCCCACAGACATCCTTCCTCCCTCCCTCCCTCCCATTCCCCCAAGCCATCCCCAATCCTTCCCCTCTCCCTTCTCCCCTCTCCCTGAACATAGTCCCTTACTACCACCCCCCACCCCCCATGCACCCGAGTTTGCCTGGCAATCTTGCCTAGTTCCACTATCCAGGGGGATAACTATATGATTTTCTTCAGGTTCACCTTCTTATTTAGCTTCTCTACGATCACAAATTCTAGACTCAAAGACCTTTAACTATGGCTAGAAACCACTTATGAGTGAGTACATACCATATTCCTCTTTTTGGGTCTGGGTTACCTCACTCAGTAAAGCGTTTTCTATTTCCATCCATTTGCATGCAAAATTCAAGATGTCATTGTTTTTTACCGCTGAGTAAAACTCTAATGTATATATGTTCCACACCTTCTTTAACCATTCTTCTATTGAGGGGAACCTAGGTTGTTTCCAGGTTCTGGCTATTACAAATAGTGCAGCTATGAACATAGTTGAACAAATACTTTTGTAGTATGATAGGGCATCTCTTGGGTATATTCCCAAGAGTAGAATTGCTGGGTCCTGAGGGAGGTTGACTCCCAGTTTCCTGAGAAACCGCCACACTAATTTCCACAGTGGCTGCACAAGTTTGCATTCCCACCAACAATGGATGAGTGTTCCCCTCACTCCACATCCTCTCCAGCATAGGCTATCATTGGTGTTTTTGACTTTAGCTATTCTGACAGGTGTAAAATGGTATCTCAAAGTGGTTTTGATTTGTATTTCCCTTATCGCTAAGGAGGTTGAGCATGACCTTAAGTGTCTTCTGGCCATTCGAAGTTCATCTGTTGTGAATTCTCTGTTCAGTTCAGTACCCCATTTTTTAATTGGGTTAATTAGAGTTTTAGTGCCTAGTTTCTTGAGTTCTTTGTATATTTTGGAGATCAGACCTATGTCTGATGAGGGGTTGGTGAAGACCTTCTCCCAGTCAGAAGGCAGCCTTTTTGTCTTACTGACAGTGTCCTTTGCTTTACAGAAGCTTCTCAGTTTCAGTAGGTCCCATTTATTCATTGATTCTCTTATTGTCTGTGCTACTGGGGTCCTACTTAGGAAGTGGCCTCCTATGCCTATATCTTGTTGAGTATTTCCCACTTTCTCCTCTATCAGGTTCAAAGTGGACAGATTAATGTTGATGTCTTTAATCCATTTGAACTTGAGTTTTGTGCATGGTGATAGATATGGATCTACTTTCATTCTTCTACAGGTTGACATCCAGTTATGCCAGCACTATTTGTTAAAGATGCTTTCCTTCTTCCATTGTATACCTTTAGCTCCCTTGTCAAAAATTAGGTGTTCATAGGTTTGTGGGTTAGTATCCGGGTCTTCTATTCGATTCCATAGGTCGACTTCTCTGTTGTTATGCCAATACCAAGCTGTTTTCAATACTGTAGCTCTGTAATAGAGTTTGAAGTCAGGGAAGGTAATGCCTCCAGAAGTTCCTTTATTGTATAAGATTGTTTTGGCTATCCTGGGTTTTTTGTTTTGCCATATAAACTTGATTATTGTTCTCTCAAGGTCTGTGAAGAAGTTTGATGGGATTTTGATGGGGATTGCATTGAATCTATAGATTGCTTTTGGTAGAATTGCCACTTTTACTGTGTTGATTCTCCCAATCCAAGAGCAAGGGAGGTCTTTCCATTTTCTGGTATCCTCCTCAATTTCTTTCTTCAAAGACTTAAAGTTCTTGTCAAATAGGTCTTTCACTTCCTTGGTTAGAGTAACTCCAAGATATTTTATGCTATTTGTGGCTATCATGAAAGGTGATGTTTCTCTGATTTCCCTCTCTGCTTCTTTATCCTTTGTGTATAAGAGGGCCACTGATTTTTTGGAGTTGATCTTGTATCCTGCCACGTTACTAAAGGTGTTTATCAGCTGTAGGAGTTCTTTGGTAGAGTTTTTGGGGTCGCTTATGTACACTATCATATCGTCAGCAAATAACAAAAGTTTAAGTTCATCCTTTCCAATTCGAATTCCCTTGATCTCCTTATGTGGTCTTATTGCTATTGCTAGAACTTCAAGCACTATATTGAAGAGGTATGGAGAGAGTGGACAGCCTTGTCGTGTTCCTGATTTTAGTGGAAAGGCTTTGAGTTTCTCTCCATTCAATTTGATGTTAGCTGTCGGCTTGCTGTATATTGCTTTTATTATATTTAGGTATGATCCTTGTATCCCCAGTCTCTCCAACACCTTTATCATAAATGGGTGTTGAATTTTGTCAAATGCTTTTTTCAGCATCCAATGATATGATCATATGGTTTTTTTCTTTCAGTTTATTTATATGATGGATTACATTGATAGATTTGCATATGTTGAACCAGCTCTGCATCTCTGGGATGAAGCCTACTTGATCATAATGAATAATTTTTCTAATGTGTTCTTGGATTCGGTTTGCCAGTATTTTATTGAGAATTTTCGCGTCGATGTTCATGAGTGAGATTGGCCTGTAATTCTCTTTCTTGGTTGTGTCTTTGTGTGGTTTTGGTATTAGGGTAACTGTATCTTCATAAAAGGAGTTTGGCAATGACTCTTCTGCTTCTATATTGTGGAATACATTAAGGAGTATAGGTATTAGCTCTTCCTGGAAGTTCTGGTAGAATTCTGCATTGAAACCATCTGGTCCTGGGCTTTTTTTGGTAGGGAGATTTTTGATAACAGCTTCTAATTCTTTGTGACTAACAGGTCTATTTAGATTGTTCACCTGTTCTTGGTTAAACTTTGGTATATGGTACTTATCTAAAAAATGTCCATTTCTTTTTCATTTTCCAACTTTGTGGCATATAAACTTTCGTAGTAAGATCTAATGATTCTCTGAATTTCCTCTGTGTCTGTGGTTATGTCCCCCTTTTCATTTCTGATCTTGTTAATTTGTGTGTTCTCTCTCTGCCTTTTGATTAGTTTGGCTAGGGGTTTGTCAATCTTGTTGATTTTCTCCAAGAACCAGCTTTTTGATTCATTGATTCTTTGGATTGTTTTCTGTATTTCTATTTTGTTGATTTCAGCCCTCAGTTTGATTATTTCCAGTCTTCTAGACCTCCTGGATGAATCAGCTTCTTTTTTTTCGAGAGCTTTCAAGTGTGCTGTTAAGTCTCCAATGTGTGCTTTCTCCGTTTTCTTTAATTGGGCACTTAGTGCTATGAACTTTCCTCTTAGCACTGCCTTCATAGTGTTCCATAGGTTTGCGTATGTTGTCATTAAATTCAAGGAAGACTTTTAATTTCTTTCTTTATTTCTTCCTTGACCCAGGGGTGATTTAGTAGTTGACTGTTCAACTTCCATGAGTTTGTTGGCTTCCTGGGGGAAGCATTGTTGTTGAATTCTAATTTTAATCCATGGTGATCTGACAAGACACAGGTGGTTACTAATATTTTTTGTATCTGTGGAAGTTTGCTTTGTTACCGAGTATGTGGTCAATTTTCGAGAAGGTTCCATGAGCTGCAGAGAAGAAGGTATATTCTTTCCTATTTGGGTGGAGTGTTCTATAGATATCTGTTAAGTCCATTTGATTCAATACCTCCAATAAATCTCTTATTTCTCTGTTTGGTTTCTGTCTGATTGACCTGTCCATTGGTGAGAGAGGAGTGTTGAAGTCTCCTACTATTAGTGTGTGTGGTTTGATGACTGCCTTGAGTTCTAGAAGAGTTTCTTTTACATATGTGGGTGCCTTTATATTAGGGGCATAGATATTCAGGATTGAGACTTCTTCCTGATGAAATGTTCCTGTTATGAGTATGAAATGTCCATCTCCATCTCTTCTGATTGATTTTAGTTTGAAGTCGATTTTGTTAGATATTAGAATAGCCACATCTGCTTGTTTCTTAGATCCATTTGCTTGGAAAACCTTTTCCCAACCCTTTACTCTGAGTAGGTGTCTGTCTTTGTGGTTGAGGTGTGTTTCTTGTAAACAGCAGAATGTTGGATCCTGTTTTCGTATCCAATCTCTAAGTCTGTGCCTCTTTATAGGTGAATTGAGTCCATTGATATTAGGTGATATTCATGACCAGTGGTTGTTGACTCCGGTCATTTTTTTGGGTAGTAGAGTATATGTGTTTTCCTTCTTTGAGTTGTGCTTGTGAAGGGTCGCTAGATGTTTGAGTTATTGTAGGCAGTGTTGGGAATGTTGGATTCCTTGGGTTGTGATTTTTCTTCTAATATTCTCTGTAAGACTGGATTAGTAGCTACGTATTGTTTAAATTTGTTCTTATCCTGGAATATTTTGTTTTCTCCGTTGATAGTGAATGATAGCTTGGCTGGGTATAGTAGTCTGGGCTTGCATCCATGGTCTCTTAGTTTCTGCAGTACCTCTATCCAGAACCTTCTGGCTTTCATGGTTTCCATAGAGAAGTCTGGTGTAAGTCTGATAGGTTTACCTTTATAAGTTACTTGACCTTTTCCTTTGCAGCTCTTAATATCCTTTCTTTAATCTGGATGCTTTGTGTTTTGATTATTATATGGCGAGGGGATGTTTTTTTCTGATCCAGTCTATTCAGTGTTCTGTATGCTTCTTGAACCTTCATAGGAATATCGTTTTTTAGGATGGGAAAGTTTTCTTCTATAATTTTGTTGAATATATTTTCTGAACCTTTGATCTGCAATTCTTCTCCTTCTTCTATTCCTATTATTCTTAGATTTAGTTTTTTTTTATTATGTCCCATATTTCCTGAATGTTTTGTGCTGAGAATTTGTTGGATTTGCTGTTTTCTTTGGTCAGGGCGTTTATTTTCTCTATGGTGTCTTCATAATCTGAGATTCGTTCTTCTATCTCTTGTATTCTATTGGTTCTGCTTGTTTCTGAAGTCTCTGTTTGTTTCCCTAGATTTTCCATATCCAGCCGGCCCTCGGTTTGTGTTTTCTTCACTGCCTCCATTTCAGTTTTCAATTCTTGAATTGATTCCATTACCTGTTTGATTATTTTTTCTTGGTTTCCCAGGGTATCATTTAAGAATTTACTCATTTCTTCAAACTTTTTGTTATATTTCTCTTCCATTTCTTTACTCATTTCTTCCATTTTTTTGTTATATTTCTCTTCTATTTCTTTAAGTGAGTTATTCATACCCTGTTTAAGAGACTCTATTGCTTTCATAATGACACCGTTTTCCACTTCTTCCAGAATAGGGTGTTCAAGTCCTTCTGTTGTAAGATCGCTGGGATCTGGTGTTTTCATGTTGTTTTTCAGATTGTTGGAGGAATTCTTGCCTTGGCGCCTGCCCATCTCTTCCTTCAGATGCTCTCCAATGGCTCTTTCCCTCTGCTGGTTCTTCTGCTACCAGATTATTGCTCCTTGCTATCCAGGAATCACTTTGCCTGCAGTCCTACCTTGCTGCAGGCAGGCTATTAAAACAAAGGAACTCCCTCCTGTTTGCACTCACCGCCCAGTCCCAGCCGCCACCCAGGCTGAGTTGGAAGAATTTAAGCCCCGAAAAAGGGAGAGAGGAAGGGTAGGGGTTCCAGGCAGAAAGCCGGGATGGCGTAGGAGGAGAGGGGGTTTAGCTCGGGGAAGCCGCCCCTTTGGAGTAGCCAGGGAGATAAGGATGGCGGGAAGATTGTGTGTTCCCTTTCCGGACTTGAGTGGCAGTCAGGAACACACTTACCCCTCCATTGTACCTTCTGCTACAGGATCAGAGCACTTGCTGGTCAGAAGTCTCCCTGCCTGCAGTCTTACCTTGCTGCAGGCAGGCTTCTAGAACAAAGGGACTCCCTCCCGTTTGCATTCACCGCCGCCCGTTCCAGCCGCCACCCAGGCTGAGTTGGAGGAATTTAAGCCCCGACAAAGGGAGAGAGGATGGGTAGGGGTTCCAGGCAGAAAGCCAGGATGGCGCAGGAGGAGAGGGTGTTTAGCTGGGGGATGCTGCCCCTTTGGCGTAGCCAGGGAGATAAGGATGGCGGGAAGATTGTGAGTTCCCTTTCTGGATTTGTGTGGTGGTCAGGAACATACTTACCCCTCCATTGTATCCTCTGCCACAGGATCAGAGCACTTGCTGGTCAGAAGTCTCCCTGCCTGCAGTCTTACCTTGCTGCAGGCAGGCCTCCAGAACAAAGGGACTCTGGAAATTCTATTCTTAGTTGTTAGCGAAACTCCATACTGATTTCCATAGAAATCACTACATTAGATTATAGCCCCTTAAATCATGCGTAAGGTCCCTCTTTCTTTACGTCCTCATCCACATTTATCCTTTCTTTGTTTGATTTTAACGTATCCATTTCGACTATGATGAGATGGAATGTCAGGGTAATTTTAAATTGCACTTCTCTGATGGCTAAGGATGTTGAATACTTTTCAAGGATTATATGGTCACGGTATTTCTCCTTTTGAGAAAAATGGATCAGATCATTCATCTATTATTTGAATTATTTGATTCTTGTGTTTAATTTTGTGGGACTTTGTATGTTCTAGACATGAATCACCTCTCTAATGTGCTTATTTCCCATTATATCTCTGTTTATTAATGCCAGTGAAGAAATGAACTTGCCAGTAAGAGTGAGGGCAACCAGGAAAAGAGCAAAAGCTTCCTTCTCCCATGTCTTTTTATAGGCTGCCACCAGAAGATATGGCCTAGATTAAGTGTGGATCTTCCCACCTCCTATGATCCAGATTTAAGGTGGAGTCTTCCCACCTCAAATGATCTAATTAAGAAAAAATTCCACACAGGTGTATCCAGCCACTTGAGTCTTAATTAATTCCAGATAGAGTCAAGTGAACAGCCAAGAATAGCGATCACAATGTGTAATCTTCAAAGTTCATGAAATGAACAAAAGCTCAATGTTTCACTTAGTATAATGTTGTCAAGGCTCAACCTCATTATACAATGTGTTAGCACTTTATTATTGTTTGGGAAAAATCACATTCCCCACTCTTCTTTTCCTTCCTCACTCCTTCTCTTCCTTTCTCTCTTCTTTTCTCCCCTCCCATTTCTCTTTTTGATATAATCTCACCCTCCCCTTACTTCTGTTTGAGACAGTTTCTCCCTTTGTATCCCAGCCAGGCTGGGAATTCTCAAACTTCCTGCCTTAACTACCCTTCCAGCATCCTGGGATACAGACATGCACCACAGCACTTGGTTTCTCTTTCTTTCTTTCTTTCTTTCTTTCTTTCTTTCTTTCTTTCTTTCTTTCTTTCTTTCTTCTTTCCTTCCTTTCTTTCTTTCTTTCTTTCTTTCTTTCTTTCTTTCTTTCTTTCTTGGATTTTTGAGACAGGGTTTCTCTGTAGCTTTGGAGTCTGTCCTTGAACTTGCTCTGTAGACAAGGATGGCCTTGAACTCACAGAGATCCACCTGTCTCTGCCTCTTAAGTGCTGGAATTAAAGGCATCCTCTTCTCTTTTTTTCAAGTAAAGTTAGAGGTGAACAGAGGTTCTGAACACTAAGTGTGGGTGTGCTTCTGATAGAATAAAATCATATCCTTTTGAAGTGGATTTATATCTACTCAGACTAATATTGATGGCTAGTGCTATCAATATTACTACTTTTCCCTTGACGATAATGACTTAGATGTTTAATACTTCCATTTTTTTATTGTTACAAACAATGTAGTGACAAACATTTGCCTACAGTTCTACACAGATGTATGATTATTAGCGGTCAAAATTAGTAGCATCACCTGAATGGCGACCTGAATGTGGTTGAAGCTCCAGCTTTTCTGGTGGTAGGATGGGTAAAAGCTCCTCTCACGTCCCACATTCCCAGTTGACAAGCTGCTCAAATGGTGTTCAGAAACCACAAAGTTCTCTGTGCCATTGGATGACTTGGTCCTAAGTCCTTGGTTACTCTGAGTGGAAAGGAGACAGGTTTTTTTGAAAAGTTATTTGTGGAGCCCTAACAGGAAATATCTAAAAGCTGTTAGTTGCATTGAGGGTGTCTGATTACTATCCCAGAGGCTGAATTGGGGTCCTAAGGTGAAATACATCTGTATATAACTTTTGTTTTATTTGGAATATAGTGAAAATATATTCTTTTTTAGTAAAGAAAAAGAAAAATCACATTCCATTGATGAACTTTTGTTTATTAATTGAACACCAGGATTTTATTCACTTTTTCAAATAAAAATTTATTTTTAATTATTCATTTATGTGTATGTGGGTGTGTATATGTATTACATGTATGTAGGTGCCTGTGGAGGTCAGAAATTTTGATCTCCAAGATCTGAGTTACATGTGGTTGTGAACTGTCAAATATGGGTGCTGGGACCCTAACACCAGTTCTCTGTAAGAGCAGCAAGCATTCTTAACTATCAAGTCATCTCTCCAACCACTTACTCACTTTCAAGAAGTGTGACTCATGGTATTATGAACATTTGTATACAGGTATATATCTAGGCATGGAATTGGTGGGTGAAAGTATAATTTTAGTTGAGAATAGTCAGATTATTTTTGCAAATTTGAACCTAATACTATGTTGTCACAAACAACATATAAAATTCTTATTTCTCGGTGATGGAGAGATGGCTCAGAGGTAGGAGCACTGGCTGCTCTTTTCGAGGTTCTGAGTTCAATTTCCAGCAATCACATGGTGGCTCACAACCCTCTGTAATGAGATCTGGTGTCCTCTTCTTGACTGTAGGCACACAAGCAAACAGAATACTGTATACATAATAAATAAATAAATTCTTATTTTTGCAATATCCCAGATAATATTTCCTACTATCTTTCTCATCATAGTCATCCCAGTTGTAGTGGAGTACTATCTACTTGTGATATTGATGTGCATTTATTTCTCTGATAGCTAATAAAATTGATTCATTTGTTGGATGTTCATCTTCAGGGTGATAGTTATTCAAAGTCATTTCCTATTTTCAGTTGGGTTGTGTGACTTTTTATTATTCATATGTATTTATTAATTTCATCGTTTACAGATATTTAATATAAATCAAATATATAATATACAAAATATATTATCTTATTACCAATTGTTGTGTTTCTATGGTCTAGGTATTAGTTCCTAGTTAAATATGTAGTTTCCAAATGTTTTATTCCCTTCTTTGGGTTGTATTTTCATTTTTAAAATTTTGTACTTAAAGCAAAAAAATTTTACTATTAACAAAGTTTGATTCATCTGATTTTCCTTTTTTGTAATGAATGTGACATAGTCACTGGTAAGTTGCCTATTGTCCTGTAAATTATCTCTCACCTATGTTCCTTACATAAATTTAATCAAGCTCATTGGTTGGCAAAAAAAGACATGGAAGCAGAAAGGTGTTATTGGAAGTGAGATGGGAACAAGAAAGGGTAATAGGAGAGGAGCTGGGCATGTTCAAAGTATAAAAATGTCATGATGAAATGTACTTTATATAATTAATATAAGCAAATAAAAATTTTAAGGAAATAATGAGAGAAAAGTTCCATCTAAATGACAAAAAATTAAAGGGGGATATGAGAAAGAAGAAAGAATATAGAAACATGTCCAGCTAGAGGTGACAGTAAGTCCTTATAGCTGAAGACACTATGCACTTTAGAAACAGGGCCCAGAGACCCCTGAGCTGTAACTAGCATGAATTCCCCTCCCTGGGTATTAGCTTACATGGTACCAGAAGGAACCATGCAAGCATCCATAAAAGACAAGGAAACAACAATCTTACCCATCTATGACACTTATGAACCATATCAGTAACCACTGTGACATAAAATAACACTAATTGTGCAATAGTGGCACACATACCCTGGCAGTAACCAAAAGCTCTCTAATTGGACTTAAGACTCATTCAACAAGAGGAAGACCATGCCTGATGCCAAAAACTCAACTAACTACTCAGCACTATTGAAGTCATGGTTATTGGCCAACAACAATCAATAAATATTGTCCTTATAGCCACATATAAGTGTAGACGTCACCCCTCATCAAGGAAACTTCTCTTTGCAACAGATGGAGGCCACTCCAGAAAACCACAACCAATCAAAACACAGAGTTGTGGTACCCAGTCCTGATGGACACATCTATAAAATACTCCCACACTGACACTCAGGAAACACTTCACAAGAGGGCATTGAAAGACTGTAAGAGCCAGAAGATGAGGGAATTTGCTAAGAGATTGTATCTTCTAGTAATATCAGAAACTGCATTCATAAAGTCTCATCAGCATGCTGTCCAAATGTTTTCTGAACAAGGATAATGTGATTAAACATGCCAAACTAGATAGAGGAACACCCATAAGGACTCAACCCTAGATAGTTGGTTTCTTACTCTCTCTCTTTGGGGGCCTGCCACCCAGCTCCCAAATAAATACAGGGAGACTTATTCTTACTTATGACTGCTCAGCCTTAGTTTGGTTTGTTTCTAACCAGCTTTTTAAACTTAACTTATCCCATCTCTTTACCTATATTTTGTTCTGGGCTTTTTACCTTCTTTTACTCTACATATCTTCCTTTCCTTCTTACTCTGTGACTCGCTGTGTGACTAGGTGGCTGGACCCTGGCATCTTCCCCTCCCTCTCCTTTTATCACTCCTCCCTCTTTTCCTTAGCCTAGATTTCTCCTCCTATTTAATCTCTCTGCCTAACAGACCCACCTATTTTTCTCTCCTGCCTTACTATTGGTGGTTCAGCTCATTATTAGACCAATCAGGTATTTTAGATAGGCAAAGTAACACAGCTTTACAAAGTTAAACAAATGCAACATAAAAATGCAACACATCTTTTCAGCATTAAACAAATATTTCACAGCATAAATGAGTGCAACACATCTTAAACTATATTCCACAACAACCCTCCACAAAGAACTATAGGAAACTGAGGAAAGCTGGGAGGAGAGGTGGTCTTCACTAGGAAAGATCACACTAACCATTCATCCAGTGCCAAACATTCAGCCCCGAAAACAAACACAAAAACAACATTATATGGATTCAACAGGTTATATTTAGGAACATATGCATAACCAAATGCACATATGCATGCAATAAAATTAGTGAAAAGAGGCCATTAATGTAAAAGAGAATGGGGAAAGCATATGGGAGGTTGGAGGGAAGGAAGGGAAGGGAGAAATGTAATGAAATTATAATCTCAAACATTAAAAAATGAAAAAAGAGGTAAAGTAGAAAGAGAAAGAAGAATAAATGATTAAAAGCAGGTCATATCTGAAATATTATGAATAACAGCAACATTAAATAGACCCAGCAAGTTTTATTTAAATATTTATCCATGTGTCTTAGTTAGGGACCTTATTACTGTGAAGAGACACCGTGACCATAGCAACTCTTATAATTGAAAATGTTTCATTGGGATGACTTGCTTACAGTTTCAGAGGTTCAATCCCTTATCATCATGGCATGCTGCGGGAGTACCTTCTGCTGCTTCAGCCAATAGTCACTGAAGCACAAGCCCACAGTGTTGCGGGAGCGCCTTCTGCTCCGTCAGCCAATAGCCGCTGAAATATCAGCCCACTGGCGCGTGGTATATTTCTCTTTAAAAGAAGAGCGGCAAGCTCAGCTCGGCCTCTTGGTTCCGGCGCTTGGTTCTGGCTCCTGCTCCCGGCTCCTGCTCCAGTGACTAGGCTCCCTTCCGGACAGTTTATGGTATATGTAAGTTTTACCCCAAAAAATAAATACCCCCTTAAAACATAATTGGTGTGGGATTGATTTGCCATTATTTGGCGCCCGGACATGGACCCTTTTTCCCACCTCGTGGCGTGGGCCTAACAGCCTGAGCACACACAGCACCTTGGCGGCCCCATGGCCTTTACAGTAAAGCCTGCACTGGATCCCAGCTCTGTTCAATAGAATCGGGCTGAGGACTTTCTGGTTTCTGCAAACACTGCAGAACTCGGGCAAGTGGCAACACTCTACCCCCACTCAGGCAGTGTATTCCCTGCAGCCCTGGCTGAGTTTGGCTTGTGCTGCTAGCCTGAAAGTAACCTCTGGATTTGAGTGTATATATATTTCAGAATCTTTCCAGGTCAGCGCCATTGCCACGTGGATTCAGATGTGCCCCCACCACTTACTGGCAGGCAAGGGTCATTACAGGTAAGATTTTTCTTTTCCATTGAAAACAAATAAATAAATACAATTTCTTTTGATTGAACATGTCAGAAAATATTACTATCCAAAAATTCAATGGCCTTTTTAATTGCACCATGGAGGATATCCTCCATGAGGTTTCTGATATTCCTCTTACTTGGTTATTTCTGGGACTTGTCGCTTTTCTGGTGTTTGGATATTTTTTAAGGACGATGCAGTCCTTCAAGATTGAATCAGCAATGCTGAGGGCAGAGATTAAAACCTTTAGGACAATTCAGACTGACACCAACCTCCTCAAAAAAGAATTTGGAGTTTTCAAGGAGGAGACTAGATCAGAGTTTGGAGTTTTCAAGCAGGAGACTAGATCAGAGTTTGGAGTTCTCAAGGAGGAGACTAGATCTTTGTCTGATATGACTTGGTCGACTGACCAAAATATCAGGAAGGTACAGTCTGATATTGCTTCTTTAGAAGGGAACTTCACTGCTCTGGAGGAGGGGACAACCAAAATGACTCGTAACCTCCAGTCCATGACTGTAAGTGCTGAAACATTAGCTGAGAGGATTATAACCATTGAATGTGAAAATCGGACTTTATCAAAAGGGTATAATAGATTAATTGACAGGATTACCATACAAAAAGGCACAGTACATGCCATGAGGATTATGTCCAAGGAGGATATGGTATCTCTAATGGGCAAGCTCCACGCCTTAGAATTATCAATGAAGGCGATTGTGTCCAAGGAGGAAATGGTGTCTCTGACTGACAAGCTCCATGCCTTAGAATCGTTAATGAAGGCTTTGGAACATAATACTGGACAGGAAATTCAGGACTTACAGAAGGCAATGGTGAGCAGATTTAATAAGATTGAGGAAATCATAGACTCTGATAAACAGGAGCAAAATGTAGAAAGGCAACATTCACCTCAAAAAACTCTCAGTCTACATAGAGTTATACCTGCCTTTCCAGTAATAACATCAGAAAAGATAACTGGCTCCAAAATCCCTAAGGTTATTAAAGAACATACATGGGAGCCTATATGTATGAATGATCTAAAAGAATTTAAACAAGCAATTGTGAATTTTGGACTACATTCATCCTTTGTTAGGGAGATGTTAAAATCCTGGGCTCTGAGCAGCAGGGCCACTCCTCAAGATTGGAATCAATTAACGTCAGCTGTCCTCGAGAACGGACGTTTATGGCATTTCAAATGCCTATTCAAACAAGAGGCCAGACTTTTACAACAACAAGAATCAGCGAAAGGAATTGAGGTTTCACTAGATCAAAGTCTAGGGGAAGGACTTTACTCTGATCCTCAGGAACAAGCTCTTTATGATGAAAACATTTTATCCATATGTGTCACAGCAGCTCTAAGGGCCTGGGACAGGGTTCAAGACTCAGGTCAGAGAGTAGAATCGTATGTCAGGGTCAAACAGGGTCAGAGAGAACCCTTTAGTGACTTTTTACAAAGACTAACTAAGGCTGTACAAATAGGGATACCTGATCCAGAAGCAAGAAATATAGTAATTGAGTCTTTGGCTTATGAGAATGCCAATGTAGAATGCAAAAGGATCCTGAGGCCTTTAAAGATCAGATCAGCGCCTTTGGGTGAGTGGGTTTTACATACAATGAATGTTGATACATTTGATTATGGCAATGAAACATGGGCGCAAGAAGCAATTTCCAAAGGTAAAAGGAGACATCAGATTACAAAATGCTTTCATTGTGGCAAAATGGAACACATGAAAAGGGACTGCAGACAATGGAATTCCAGGAATAATGCCTCTTATAGGAATAACAGGAATAGGAGGACTCAGCCTTCAGGTTTATGTAGGAGATGTGGAAAGGACAGGCTTTGGACGAATGAGTGTAGGTCAACAAGAGATAAACAGGGCAACCTGTTGCCATCGGGAAACTCAATAGGGGGCCTCTCGAAGGCCCCCATGGCAAATGTAGTCCAGTCATTTCTGATCACTGCAGAAAACATGCCTCTTCAAGGAAATTAGAATGCCCCATGCCTGCTGTTAATAGCAATAACGGCCTGAAGGATGAGTTAAATGTGGTGAATGAATCAAGAAATCTAAGAGGACAAAGTAAACAAATATTCTGGCTGACTTCTATAAATGAACAAAGACCACAGCTAAGAGTGTGTGTAAATGGCAAATTTATTACTGGCTTACTGGACACAGGTGTGGATGTAAGTATCATTACTCCAGAATCTTGGCATCCGCATTGGCCTCTTCAGGAGGTAGATATTCAGTTCTTAGGAATTGGAACCCTATCTCAAGTAAGACAAAGCACGAGATGGGTCAATTGTATAGGTCGAGATGGACAAATAGGAAAACTAAGGCCATATGTAGCCAATATTGCTGTGAATTTATGGGGCCGTGACCTATTGCAGCAATGGAATACCCAAATTAACATTCCTGCTGCTTCCAGAGCCTATATTTCTGAGGACAATATTACAAGATATTACAGATGGTGGAAACCAGCCATTAGAGCTATAAGAGAACACAACACAATTGATGACCCTTCAGAGGTACCAACAGCCATGCCTCTACAATTGTTGACTGAGAAACCAATATGGACTAAACAGTGGCCTTTAGCTGAGGAAAAGTTACAGGCTTTAGAACAGCTGGTACAAGAGCAATTAGATGCTGGACATATAGAAGAATCTACCAGCCCTTGGAACTCTTCTGTATTTGTTGTTAAGAAAATATCTGGTAAATGGAGAATGGAGACAGATCTTAGAGCTATCAACAAGGTTCTAATAGCTTGTTAAAATAATTGTTGAAAGAGTTATTCAACCTATGGGCCCTCTGCAATCTGGAATTCCTCTGCCCTCCCTGTTACCAAAGGGATGGCCTCTTATAGTTATTGATCTGAAAGATTGTTTCTTCACTATACCATTACAAGAAAAAGATAGAGAAAAGTTTGCCTTCACAGTGCCTACTTATAATAACTCTCAGCCTGCAAGGAGGTACCAGTGGACCGTCCTCCCACAGGGAATGTTAAACTCTCCCACCCTGTGCCAATATTTTGTAAGCCAACATTGAAAATTATATGCAAACAATTTCCTAAGTCCATAACATACCACTATATGGATGATATCCTGATATCTGATCAAAACAAAGACACCTTAGAAAGGCTGTTTGAAGAAGTAAAAATAGTATTACCTAAATGGGGATTGCAAATTGCTCCTGAAAAAATTCAGAGAGGAGATTCTGTTAATTATTTAGGTTATAAAATAGGTTTACAAAGAATTAAGACTCAAAAGGCACAAGTCAGGAGAGACTGGTTACGAACTCTTAATGACTTTCAAAGATTATTAGGAGACATTTCCAGTCTACGACCAGCTGTTGGGATGACACCTGATCTAATAATTCATTTAAACAAAACCTTAGATGCTGACAAAGATTTGAATAGTCCCAGAATGTTAACAGCTGAAGCAGAAAAGGAACTGACGATGGTTGAGGAAAAATTACAGGAGGCACATGTAGATAGGGTGGATCCAAATCTTAGTTGCATTCTAGTCATATTGCCTTCCAGAATTTCTCCTACGGGAATTTTAATGCAGAGGGAAGATACTATTTTAGAATGGATCTTTTTACCACACAAACCAAGTGAAAAATTGAAAACATATGTAGAAAAGGTCTCTGAATTAATTATAAAAGATAAACTGAGACTTCATCAACTAGCAGGTATAGACCCAGCAAAAATTATAGTGCTTTTCACTACTGATGAAATAAGAAAGTTATGGGAAGACAATGAACCATGGCAAAGAGCTTGTGCTAATTTTTTGGGAGAAATCAATAACAATTACCCAAAAAGCAAGAGACTTAACTTTATAAAGAGAACTTCTTGGATCCTTCCTCGAATTGTCCGTGATGCTCAAATTAACCGGAGCTTGTACATTTTATACTGATGGTAATAAATCAGGGAAAGCAGGTTACAAATCAGAAGAATTGAGTAAAGTGGAACAAAGTCCTTATGATTCTGTCCAGAAGGCAGAATTATATGCCATCCTTATGGTGCTTAGGGATTTTAAAGAACCTCTTAATATAATTACTGACTCACAATATGAAGAAAGAGTTATTTTGCATATTGAAACTGCTGACTTTATACCTGATGATACAGAACTGACCTCATTGTTTATCCAGGTACAAGACATGATCAGGAACAGGCTCTGCCCTATGTATATAATGCATATCTGATCCCATAAAGGTCTGTCAGGTCCTCTAGCACAAGGTAATGCAGATATTGATCAATTATTGATTGGTAGTGTGCTGCAGGCATCTGAATTTTATAAGAAACATCATGTCAATAGCAAAGGCTTGAAAAAAGAGTTTTCTATTACATGGCAACAAGGTAAGGAGATTGTAAAGAAATGCCCTACTTGCTCTTTTTATAACAAAACACCATTGCCTGCAGGGACTAATCCAAAAGGTATTAAAAGGAATGAAATTTGGCAGATGGATATGTTTCACTTTCCAGAATTTGGCAAATTAAAATACATACATCACACCAGTGACACATACTCAGGTTTCCAATGGGCAACTGCTTTAAGCTCAGAAAAAGCTGATTCAGTAATCACTCATTTATTAGAAGTTATGGCCATCATGGGTATACCTACACAGATAAAGACGGATAATGGTCCAGCTTATGTTTCTAGGAAAATGACACGATTTTTTGCTTATTATAATATTAAGCATGTTACAGGTATACCATACAATCCCACAGGTCAAGCAGTTATAGAAAGATCAAATCGAACTATTAAAAGATATGTTGAACAAACAGAAAGGGGTGGAAAATACCCCCAGGAATAGGTTACATAATGCTTTATTAACCTTGAATTTTCTCACTGCTAATGAGAAGGGGACAACGGCTGCAGAAAGACATTGGATATTGGAAAAGTCTGCTAAATTAAATCAACCAATTTATTTCAAGGATGTGCTGACCTCACAGTGGAAGCCAGGAGATGTGCTATGTTGGGGAAGGTGTTTTGTTCTTGTTTCCACAGGAGAAGAAAAATTGTGGATACCATCAAAATTAATAAAGGTTGGGGGTGAGTGTGATTCGGGCCCACGGCAGGGGCCCGGCGAGGAGGAGCTAGGACTTTTCCCGACCCCATAGACTCCCAGGTCACTCTGTACTGCTGCCTCCACCCTGCTAGCTCCCCCGCCAGCCATCCCAGCTGCCATCCAGAGGGCCATCTGAGGGGTGAGTGTGATTCGGGCCCACGGCAGGGGCCCGGCGAGGAGGAGCTAGGACTTTCCCCAACCCCATAGACTCCCAGGTCAGCCTGCTCTGCTGGCTCCACCCTGCTAGCGCCTCCGCCAGCCATCCCAGCTTCCATACAGAGGGCCATCGGAGGGGTGAGTGTGATTCAGGCCCGCGGCAGGGGCCTGGCGAGGAGGAGCTAGGACTTTCCCCGACCCCATAGACTCCCAGGTCAGCCTGCACTGCTGGCTCCACCCTGCTACCGTCCCCGCCAGCCATCCCAGCTTCCATCCAGAGGGCCATCGGAGGGGTGAGTTTGCTTTGGGCCTGGGGCAGGGGCCCTGCGAAGAGGAGCTCGGTCTTTCCCCAACCCCATAGACTCCCAGGTCAGCCTGCTCTGCTGGCTCCACCCTGCTAGCGCCCCCGCCAGCCATCCCAGCCTCCAGCCAGTGGGCCATTGGAGGGGTGAGTTTGTTTCAGGCCAGCGGCAGGGGCCCGGTGAGGAGGAGCTCGGACTTTCCCCGACCCCATAGACTCCCAGGTCAACCTGCAGTGCTGGTTCCACCCTGCTAAGCTCTCCCGCCTGCCATCCCAGCTTCCATCCAGGTACAAATTTCTATATTTCTCCCCTCCCACTGGGGCCATAAAATTTTCCCCAGCTCAGCTGCCTTGCACGCTGGGCCTGCACTGTAGGCGCATCCCGGAAAGAGGGAGTGCCTGTGCTTCAATAGCCTGCCTGAGGAAAGGTAGGCATTCTATCAGTGAACTCCCTGCCCAACAAGGGAACCTGACCCGCTACCAGAAGTTCCAATAGAGAGCATTTGAACGAAGAGATGGGCAGACGCCAAGGCAAGACCTCCTCCAACAATCTGAAAAACAACATGAAAACACCAGATCCCAACGACCCTACAACAGAAGGATTTGAACACTCTAACCCAGATGAAGTGGAAAAAAGTGCCATTATGAAAGCAATAGAGTCCCTTAAACAGGATATGAATAACTCCCTTAAGGAACTGGTCGAGAAGTATAACAAAAAGTTTGAAGAAATGAGTATAGAAATGGATGAGAAATATAACAAAAAGTTTGAAGAAATAAGTAAATCCATGAATGATACCCTGAGAAACCAAGAAAAAACAATCAAACAGGTAAAGGAAACAGTGCAAGAATTGAAAACTGAAATGGAGGCAATGAAGAAAACACAAAACGAGAACCGGGTGAATATGGAAAACCTAGGTAAACGAGCGAAGACTACAGAATCAAGCATAACCAATAGAATAAAAGAGATAGAAGAACGAATCTCAGATTCTGAAGACACCATAGAGAAAATAAATGCTCTGGTCAAAGAAAACAGCAAATTCAACAAATTCTCTTCACAAAACATTCAGGAAATCTGGGACACAATAAAAAAACCAAATCTAAGAATAATAGGGATTGAAGAAGGAGAAGAACTGCAGATCAAAGGCCCAGAAAATATATTTAAAAATATTATAGAAGAAAACTTTCCCAATCTAAGAATGATATTCCTATGAAGGTTCAGGAAGCATACAGAACGCCGAATAGACTGGATCAAAAAAAAAAAACGTCCCCTCGCCATATAATAATCAAAACACAAAACATCCAGATTAAAGAAAGAATATTAAGTGCTGCAAAGGAAAAAGGTCAAGTGACTTATAAAGGTAAACCTATCAGGCTTACACCAGACTTCTCTATGGAAATCATGAAAGCCAGAAGGTCCTGGATAGAGGTACTGCAGAAACTAAGAGACCATGGATGCAAACCCAGACTACTATACCCAGCCAAGCTATCATTCACTATCAACGGAGAAAACAAAATATTCCAGGATAAAAATAAACTTAAACAATTCGTAGCCACAAATCCAGCCTTACAGAAAGTAATAGAAGGAAAATCGCAACCCAAGGAATCCAACATTGCCATCACTGCCTACAATAACCCAGACAACTAGCGACCCTTCACAACCACAACTCAAAGAAGAGAAACACACAAACTCTACTACACACACACACACACACACACACACACACACACACACACACAAATAATAAACGGAATCAACAACCACTGGTCATTAATATCACTTAATATTAATGGACTCAACTCACCTATAAAAAGGCACAGACTTAGAGACTGGATAAGAAAACAGGATCCAACATTCTGCTGTTTACAAGAAACACACCTCAACCACAGAGATAGACATCTACTCAGAGTCAAGGGTTGGGAAAAGGTTTTCCAAGCAAACGGACCTAAGAAACAAGCTGGTGTGGCCATTCTAATATCTAACAAAATTGACTTCAAACTAAAATCAATCAGAAGAGATGGAGATGGACATTTCATACTCTTAACAGGAACAATTCATCAGGAGGAAGTCTCAATCCTGAATATCTACGCCCCTAATATAAAGCCTCCTACTTATGTAAAAGAAACACTTCTAGAACTCAAGGCAGTCATCAAACCACACACACTAATCGTAGGAGACTTCAACACTCCTCTCTCACCAATGGACAGGTCAATCAGACAGAAACCTAACAGAGAAATAAGAGAATTATTTGAGGTATTGAATCAAATGGACTTAACAGACATCTATAGAACATTCCACCCAAATAGGAAAGAATATACCTTCTTCTCTGCAGCTCATGGAACCTTCTCGAAAATTGACCACATACTTGGTAACAAAGCAAACTTCCACAGATACAAAAAAAATATTAGTAACCACCTGTGTCTTGTCAGACCACCATGGATTAAAGTTAGAATTCAAGAACAGTGCTACCCCCAGGAAGCCATCAAATTCATGGAAGTTGAACAGTCAACTACTGAATCACCCCTGGGTCAAGGAAGAAATAAAGAAAGAAATTAAAGTCTTCCTTGAATTTAATGAAAATAAAGACACAACATACTCAAACCTAAGGGACACTATGAAAGCAGTGCAAGAGGAAAGTTCATAGCACTAAGTGCCCAATTAAAGAAAACGGAGAAAGCACACATTGGAGACTTAACAGCACACTTGAAAGCTCTCGAAAAAAAAGAAGCTGATTCATCCAGGAGGTCTAGAAGACTGGAAATAATCAAACTGAGGGCTGAAATCAACAAAATAGAAATATAGAAAACAATCCAAAGAATCAATGAATCAAAAAGCTGGTTCTTGGAGAAAATCAACAAGATCGACAAACCCCTATCCAAATTAATCAAACGGCAGAGAGAGAACATGCAAATTAATAAGATCAGAAATGAAAAGGGGGACATAACCACAGACACAGAGGAAATCCAGAGAATCATTAGATCTTACTACGAAAGTTTATATGCCACAAAGTTGGAAAATGTAAAAGAAATGGACATTTTTTTAGATAAGTACCATATACCAAAGTTGAACCAAGAACAGGTGAGCAATCTAAATAGACCTGTCAGTCGTGAAGAATTAGAAGCTGTTATTAAAAATCTCCCTACCAAAAAAAGCCCAGGACCAGATGGTTTCAATGCAGAATTCTACCAGAACTTCCAGGAAGAGCTAATACCTATACTCCTTAATGTATTTCACAATATAGAAACAGAAGAATCACTGCAAAACTCTTTTTATGAAGCTACAGTTACCCTGATACCAAAACCACACAAAGACACAACCAGGAAAGAGAATTACATACCAATATCACTCATGAACATTGACGCAAAAATACTCAATAAAATACTGGCAAACCGAATCCAAGAATACATTAGGAAAATTATCCATTATGATCAAGTGGGCTTCATCCCAGAGATGCAGGGTTGGTTCAACATACGCAAATCTATCAAAGTAATCCATCATATAAATAAACTGAAAGATAAAAACCATATGATCATTGCATTGGATGCTGAAAAAGCATTTGACAAAATTCAACACCCATTTATGATAAAGGTGTTGGAGAGACTGGGGATACAAGGATCATACCTAAATATAATAAAAGCAATATACAGCAAGCTGACAGCTAACATCAAATTGAATGGAGAGAAACTCAAAGCCTTTCCACTAAAATCAGGAACACGACAAGGCTGTCCACTCTCACCATTCCTCTTCAATATAGTGCTTGAAGTTCTAGCAATAGCAATAAGACAACATAAGGGGATCAAGGGGATTCAAATTGGAAAAGATGAAGTTAAACTTTCGTTATTTGCAGATGATATGATAGTGTACATCAGCGACCCCAAAAACTCTACCAAAGAACACCTACAGTTGATAAACACCTTTAGTAATATGGCAGGATATAAGATCAACTCCAAAAAATCAGTAGCCCTCCTTTACACAAAGGATAAAGAAGCAGAGAGGGAAATCAGAGAAACATCACCTTTCATGATAGCCACAAATAGCATAAAATATCTTGGGGTAACTCTAACCAAGGAAGTGAAAGACCTATTTGACAAGAACTTTAAGTCTTTGAAGAAAGAAATTGAGGAGGATACCAGAAAATGGAAAGACCTTCCCTGTTCTTGGATTGGGAGAATCAACATAGTAAAAATGGCAATTCTACCAAAAGCAATCTATAGATTCAATGCAATTCCCATCAAAATCCCATCAAACTTCTTCACAGACCTTGAGAGAACAATAATCAAGTTTATATGGCAAAACAAAAAGCCCAGGATAGCCAAAACAACTTATACAATAAAGGAACCTCTGGAGGCATTACCATCCCTGACTTCAAACTCTATTACAGAGCAACAGTATTGAAAACAGCTTGGTATTGTCATAACAACAGAGAAGTCGACCTATGGAATCGAATAGAAGACCCGGGTATTAACCCACAAACTTATGAACACCTGATTTTCGACAAGGGAGCTAAAGCTATACAATGGAAGAAAGATAGCATCTTTAACAAATGGTGCTGGCATAACTGGATGTCAACCTGTAGAAGAATGAAAATAGATCCATATCTATCACCATGCACAAAACTCAGGTCCAAATGGATAAAAGACATCAACATTAATCCGACCACTTTGAACCTGATAGAAGAGAAAGTGGGAAGTAGTCTACAAGATATAGGCACAGGAGACCAGTTCCTAAGCAGAACCCCAGGAGCGCAGACAATAAGAGAAACAATAAATAAATGGGACCTACTGAAACTGAGAAGCTTCTGTAAAGCAAAGGACACTGTCAGTAAGACAAAAAGGCTACCTTCTGACTGGGAGAAGATCTTCACAAACCCTTCAACAGATAAAGGTCTGATCTCCAAAATATACAAAGAACTCAAGAAACTAGACACTAAAACTCTAACTAACCCAATTAAAAAATGGGGTACTGAACTGAACAGAGAATTCACAACAGATGAACTTCGAATGGCTAAAAAGCACTTAAGGTCATGCTCAACCTCCTTAGCGATCAGGGAAATGCAAATCAAAACAACTTTGAGATATCATCTTACACCTGTCAGAATAGCCAAACTCAAAAACACCAATGATAGCCTATGCTGGAGAGGATGTGGAGTGAGGGGAACACTCATCCATTGTTGGTGGGAATGCAAACTTGTGCAGCCACTGTGGAAATCAGTGTGGCGGTTTCTCAGGAAACTGGGAGTCAACCTCCCTCAGGACCCAGCAATTCCACTCTTGGGAATATACCCTAGAGATTCCCTAACATACTACAAAAGCATTTGTTCTACTGTGTTCATAGCAGCACTATTTATAATAGCCAGAACCTGGAAACAGCCTAGGTGCCCC
Organism: Myodes glareolus; assembly: GCF_982192425.1. Lineage (NCBI taxonomy): Eukaryota > Metazoa > Chordata > Mammalia > Rodentia > Cricetidae > Myodes > Myodes glareolus. The sequence goes on along the minus strand of NC_142053.1, from coordinate 33,020,060 downwards.
TCAATAGAAGAATGGTTAAAAAAGGTGTGGAACATATACACATTAGAGTTTTACTCAGCGGTAAAAAACAATGACATCTTGAATTTTGCATGCAAATGGATGGAAATAGAAAACGCTTTACTGAGTGAGGTAAGCCAGACCCAAAAAGAAGAACACGGTATGTATTCACTCATAAGTGGATTCTAACCATAATTAAAGGTCTTTGAGCCTATTATTCGTGATCCTAGAGAAGCTAAATAAGAAGATGAACCTGATGAAGATTATTTAGCTATCCGCCAGGAGGTAGGAAATAGAGAAGTGTCCCAGGTAACCTCGGGTGCATGGGGGGGTGGGAGGGTTGTCGGAAAGGGAGAGGGTTAGAGAGAAGGGAGTAGGGGAGGATTGGGGAAAGATCAGGGGACTGGGATGGGGGGGAGGGAGGAAGGATGGATATGAGATCAGGCAAGTATATACCTCAACTAAGGGAATCATTTTAGGGTTTACAAGAGACTTGATTATAAAGGGGATCCCCGGTCCAAGGAGAGATCCCCAGATGGTTCTCTGGACAGAGGAGAGGGTGCCTGAACCGGCCTTGGCCCACAACCATACTGATCAATATTTTGCATGTCACCATAGAACCCTCATCTGGCGATGGATGGAGATGGAGGCGGAGAACCACGTTGGAACACTGGACCTAGCTCCCTAGGTCCAAATGAGAGGCAGAAGGAAAGAGATCGTGAGCAAAGAAGGCAAGGGCACAGGAAACCTTCATCCGACGTTGGATGGCGATACAGATGGAGACCCATATTGGAACACCGAACTGAGCACTCCACAGTCCAAATGAGGAACAGAACGATGAAGAAAATAAAAAAAGTAATCAGGACTGTGAGGGATGTGAGCACCCACTGATACAAGGGGACTGATATAATGAGAGTTCACCAAGGCCTGTTGGACTGGGACTGAACGAGGACGTGATCCAACCAGATTCTCTGAATGTGGCTGGCCCGGAGCCTTTTTGAAAAGCCATTGACAATGACACTGGGACTTGTTTCCTCTGCATATACTGGATTTTGGCGCTCCAGTCTGTTTGGACTCTCACCTTCCCTGGACCTGGAGGGAGGGGGGAGGAACTTGAACTTCCTACAGGGCAGGAAACCCTGACTGCTCTAGGGGATGGAGAGGGAGGAGGAGAGGGAGTGGGGGGAGTGGGAGGGTGTTGGGAGGAGGGGCTGAAATCAAACTTTTATAATTTAATAAAAAAAATAAAAAAAATAATGACATCTTGAATTTTGCATGCAAATGGATGGAAATAGAAAACGCCTTACTGAGTGAGGTAAGCCAGACCCAAAAAGAGGAATATGGTATGTATTCACTCATAAGTGGATTCTAACCACAATTTAAAGGTCTTTGTGCCTATTATTCGTGATCCTAGAGAAGCTAAATAAGAAGACGAACCTGATGAAGATTATTTAGCTATCCGCCAGGAGGTAGGAAATAGTCAAGAGTCCCAGGTAACCTTGGGTGCATGGGGGGGGGGGTGGGAGGGTTGTTGGAAGGGGAGAGGGTTAGAGAGAAGGTAGTAGGGGAGGAATGGAGAAAGCTTGGTTGACCGGGATGGGGGGAAGGGAGGAAGGATGAATATGGGATCAGGGAAGAATATATTTCAACTAAGGGAGTCATTTTAGGGTTTATAGGAAACTTGATTATATATGGGATCCCAGGTCCAAGGAGAGATCCCCAGATTGTTCTCTGGACAGAGGAGAGGGTGCCTGAACTGGCCTTGGCCCATAACCATACTGATGAATATTTTGCTTATCACCATAGATCCTTCATCTGGCGATGGATGGCGATACAGACGGAGACCCACATTGGAGCACCGGACTGAGCCCCCCAAGGTCAAAATGAGGAGCAGAAGAACGAAGAAAATGACGAAGGACTGCGAGGGATGCTATCACCCACTGATACAAGGGGTCGGATCTAATGAGAGTTTTCCAAGGGCAGTTGGACTGCGACTGAACGAGCACGTGATCCAACCAGATTCTCTGAATGTCACCGGATTTTCTGAATGTGGCTGGCCCGGAGTCTTTCTGAGAAGCCATTGACAATGTCACTGGGACTAGTTTTCTCTGCATATACTGGATTTTTGGGATCCAGTCTGTTTGGATACTCACCTTCCTAGACCTGGAGGGAGGGGGGACGATCTTGAACTTCCCACAAGGCTTGAAACCCTGACTGACCTTAGGGACAAAGAGGAAGGAGGAGGGGGGGAGTGGGAGGGTGTTGGGAAGAGGGGCGTAAATGGAAACTTTTATAATTTAATAAAATTACTTAAAAAAACAAATGGTGCTGGCATAACTGGAAGTCAACCTGTAGAAGAATGAAAATAGATCCATATCTATCACCATGCACAAAACTCAAATCCAAATGGATTAAAGACCTCAACATTAATCTGACCACTTTGAACCTGATAGAAGAGAAAGTGGGAAGTAGTCTACAAGATATAGGCACAGTAGACCAGTTCCTAAGCAGAACCTTAGGAGCTCAGACAATAAGAGAAGCAATGAATAAATGGGACCTCCTGAAACTGAGAAGCTTCTGTAAAGCAAAGGACACTGTCAGTAAGACCAAAAGGCTACCTTCCAACTGGGAGAAGATCTTCACAAATCCCTCATCAGACAAAGGTCTGATCTCCAAAATATACAAAGAACTCAAGAAACTAGACACTAAAACTCTAACTAACCCAATTAAAAAATGGGGTACTGAACTGAACAGAGAACTCACAACAGATGAACTCTGAATGGCCAAAAGGCACTTAAGGTCATGCTCAGCCTCCTTAGCGATCAGGGAAATGCAAATCAAAACCACTTTGAGATATCATCTTACACCTGTCAGAATAGCTAAAGTCAAAAACACCAATGATAGCCTATGCTGGAGAGGATGTGGAGTGAGGGGAACACTCATCCATTGTTGGTGGGAATGCAAACTTGTGCAGCCACTGTGGAAATCAGTGTGGCGGTTTCTCAGGAAACTGGGAGTCAACCTCCCTCAGGACCCAGCAATTCCACTCTTGGGAATATACCCAAGAGATGCCCTATCATACCACAAAAGCATTTGTTCAACTATGTTCATAGCAGCACTATTTGTAATAGCCAGAACCTGGAAACAACCTAGGTGCCCCTCAATAGAAGAATGGTTAATAAAGGTGTGGAACATATACACACTAGAGTTTTACTCGGCGGTAAAAAACAATGACATCTTGAATTTTGTATGTCATTGTTTGCAAATGGATGGAAATAGAAAACGCCTTACTGAGTGAGGTAAGCCAGACCCAAAAAGAGGAATATGGTATGTATTCACTCATATGTGGATTCTAACCATAATTAAAGGCCTTTGAGCCTATTATTCGTGATCCTAGAGAAGCTAAATAAGAAGGTGAACCTGTTGAAAATCATGTAGCTATCTGCCTGGAGATTGGAAATAGACAAGAGTCCCAGGTAACCTCGGGTGCATGAGGGGGTGGGAGGGTTGTTGGAAGGGGAGAGTGTTAGAGAGAAGGGAGTAGTGGAGGAATGGGGAAAGCTAGGTGGACTGGGATGGGGGGAGGGAGGAAGGATGGATATGAGATCAGGGAAGAATATATCTCAACTAAGGGAGTCATTTTAGGGTTTACAGGAGACTTGATTATAAATGGGATCCTAGGTTCAAGGAGAGATCCCTAGACTGTTCTCTAGACAGAGGAGAAGGTGCCTGAACTGGCCTTGGCCTATAACCATACTGATGAAGATTTTGCTTATCACCATAGATCCTTCATCTGACGTTGGATGGCGATACAGATGGAGACCCATATTGGAGCACCGGACTGAGCCCCCCATGGTCTAAATGAGGGGCAGAAAAAGGAAGAACATGAAAAAAACTCAGGACCGCGAGGGGTGCGATCACCCACTGATACAAGGGGACTGATCTAATGAGAGTTCACCAAGGCCAGTTGGACTGGGACTCAACGAGCATGTGATCCAACCAGATTTTCTGAATGTGGCTGGCCCGGAGCCTTTCTGAAAAGCCACTGACAATGACACTGGGACTTGTTTCCTCTGCATATGCTGAATATTTGGGATCCAGTCTGTTCGGATACTCACCTTCAGGGACCTGGAAGGAGTGGGGAGAAACTTGAACTTCCCACAGGGCTGGAAGCCCTGACTGCTCTTAGGGATGAAGAGGGAGGAGGAGGGGGAGGGCGGAGTGGGAGGATGTTGGGAGGAGGGGCGGAAATGAAAACTTTCATAATTTAATAAACTTTAAAAAAAATTAATAAAGGTTAGATCTGAAGAGAAGAAACCACTTGGAAAGGAGAAATGACAGCATCTACAATGATGATGACCATACAGGTGGTAAGAAAAACATAAAATGGGGGCAAGGTTCTGTTCTTGTCTCCACAGGAAAATACTCATCTTTGAAAAATTCAAAGGACCCTGGATGTTTGAATACTGACAGATGGAAAAATAACTACCCAATATGGATTATCAAGAAAACTGAATAGGATCTGTGAGTATGAAGCTCTGGAATATACTAAATCATATTTCTGAATTTATAGAGCTGGTTTTGGAGTTGGACTCTTGGCTCGGTCCCTCTCTAATTCCAAGCCTGTTGTTAGGAGAAAAACCCAGAGTTTCTGGAGTTTCTGTCTTATGTCAGGAGCCATGATATGAGACAGAAAGAAATATGAGTTTAGAAAACATCTTTGCTTTTCTTCATATCTATCATACTTTTCATTGAATATGTCTATCATACCTTTCATTGAATATATGTTTGTATATGTCTATATAATTATTGTTTAAGTTTTCCACAATGAACAATGAGTTCTTTCTGCACTGACATTTGAAGTTTCCAGGAAGAAGATGGGATCCCCACAACAACAACTCCACTTGGTTGATATGACATCATGATACTGATAGTGCTACTACAAGTCCTGTTTTAGGTATCAGCTGCACAGATGATTCCAACTTGGTTAGCTGAAATGGTGCACATCTTGTACAACATTCTGGCCAGACCTCCACAAAATACTCAGAGACTGTTTGCAATTTTAAAAGACATTGACCTTGAAATTTAACCATCATTTTAGTTTCACAGGATCCTCCAGAAAGAACCATACCCCCATGACAGCTGGAAGTAATTCTAGAGGATGATGTCCCCTCTCTCAGCAAAGTTTGTCCTCAGGTTTAGGAACAATATTTAGGGATTGATTATAATTAGTATACGGTTGAGAGTTGGGAAAGGAATTTTATAAGCTCAGGGATATTTTTGAAAAAAAGGGGGGGATAATTGGATAGATAATAATGGTATTTGTGAGTTATTGTTTATAGATAATTACATCGGCATATATTGAATATTGTATGTATGCATGCTTCTACCTGTTAAAACATTTTTATGTATTGATATATATTATATTGATATATGTATACCATATTGCAGTGTAGTGTACATTTTTACCTCTGATTAAGATACTCATATGTTGTTTATGTATTGATATTTATTGTTTACATTTGGAGGTCATTGTCCTCATTTATTGCACAGTTGTTTATTCTCTTAGTCTTTAAGTTAGATACATGTTAAGAATTGTAGATCAATAGTCATCTATGTCTGTCATATTTATGGTTAGACTAATCAGGTTCTTTAGATACATAGAGATTATATATAAATAATCTTCAACCTCTTCGAAGAGCTATAGAAAATGGCATTTAATTTAATCTTAGAGTTCTGTGTAGTGAGACACAGTCACTCCTGGCAACACCAACCTATTCCCGAGAGATTGTTGAGCACCAAAGACACTCCACTTGAAGCTTGTCTTCTTGACAAAACTGGCCTCTGGGCAAGGAACTGCCCATACCTCAACTACTGACAAATACACGGTATTCGGAAATGGATAAACAGAACTGTCAAATCTTGCCAAGACAGGGTAAGATGGTTTTAAAAAATCTCTTGCCTGTTAAAATCCGGAAATGGATAAAATCCGGAAATGAATAAACAGAATTGTTAAATCTTGCCAAGACAGGGTAAGATGGTTTTGAAAAATCTCTTGTCTGTTAAAAATAATCTGTCAGTTATTCTAGGCCTTAGTCAAATTTGGTTGCCTCAACGCTGCAAACAGGTCTTTGGTGATTGCCCAGTTAGCCAGTTGTTTCTGTGATTTGTTGCATGTTTTGGAAGTTCTTTGATTGCACTTCCTAATTACTCGGGTAACATTATTTCCCTTCTCGGATCTTCTATGGGGTTGAAGACTAGATAAATGTAGCTACTTTCCTCTCATGACTTGGCCAAGTTATTTATTATACAAGACTTTAGCTAATTGGAATAAGATATTTGTACTTTTTGTATATAATTGTGTAGGTTTGTACTTACTGTATATAATTTCGTAGTAGGCTTAGAACTCTCTTACTTAAACAAAAAGGGGAGGTGCTGCGGGATTACCTTCCACTGCTTCAGGCAATAGTTGCTGAAGCACGAGCCCACAGTGTTGTGGGAGTGCCTTCTGTTCCGTCAGCCAATAGCCACTGAAATACCAGCCCACTGGGGCGTGGTATATTTCTCTTTAAAAGAAGAGCGGCAAGCTCGGCTCGGCCTCTTGGTTCCGGCGCTTGGTCCTGGCTCCTGCTCCAGCGACTAGGCTCCCTTCCTGACGGTTTATGGTGTATGTAAGTTTTACCCCCCAAAATAAATACCCCCTTAAAACATAATTGGTGTGGGATTGATTCGCCATTAATGGCAGGGAGCATGGTGGTGTGCAGGCATGCATTGTACTGGAGTAGCAGTTGAGAGTCCTACATTTTACAACCAACAGGAAATCATCTGAGACACTAGTCAGTATCCTGAGCATAGAAAACCTCAAAGACCACCCCTATAGTGACACACTTCCTCCAACAAGGCCATACCTACTCCAACAAGGCCACACCTCCTAATAGTGTCACTCCCTTTGGGGATCATTTCCTTTCAAAGCTCCACACCATGAATGTATAATGAATGTATAACAGTAAAAAAGGAAGAGGTCATGGAGTGAAGAGAGTGTAAGGAGGGGAACACAAGAGGGGTTGAAGGGAGAGGACAGAGGGGGAGTGGGAGAGAGGGAAAAGAAGAGAAAAATTATGCAATTATAATGACATTTTAATTAAAATAAAATAAATATTTATAAAAGGCAGGATGTGGTGGCCTATATCTATACCTCCAGAAATTAGCATCCTGAGGCTAGTCTGGACTATATAACAAGACCCTCTCTCAAGAAACAACACAAGGCAAAGAAAAAAAAGGAAAAATATGTTAAAAGGAATAAAAGGAAAAGATAAAAGTAAAAGGACAGAAATTGGGGCTCAATGAGTAAAGTGCCTGCCATACAACATGAGGAGTTGCTTACCCTTAATACTCAGTTGAAAGCTGAACAGGTTATATTTAGGAACACATACACACACACACACACACACACACACACACACACACATATATATATATATAAAATTTGCAACAATTAGTTAAAAAAAAGGAGCCATAATTTAAAGGAAATCAGGGAGGCATGTATTAGAGGGTCTGGACTATATACCATAATCTCAAAATTAAATTTTTAAGAATGTTTAAAGAGTAAAATGGGGACTGGAGAGATGACTCAGTGGTTAAGAGCATTGCCTGTTCTTCCAAAGGTACTGAGTTCAATTCCCAGCAACCACATGGTGGCTCACAACCATCTGTAATGAGGTCTGGTGCCCTCTTCTAACCTGCAGACATACACACAGACAGAATATTGTATACATAATAAATAAATAAATATTTTTTTAAAAAAGTAAAATGGGTCTGGGCGGTGGTGGCGCACACCTTTAATCCCAGTACTCGGGAGCCAGAGGCAGGCAGATCTCTGTGAGTTCGAGACCAGCCTGGTCTACAAGAGCTAGTTCCAGGACAGGCTCTAAAGCTACAGAGAATCCCTGTCTTGGAAAAAAAACCAAAACCAAAACAAACAAACAAAAAAAGGAAAATGAGTGCAATGACTGCATCTGTGATCTCAGTGTTGACAAAATGACAGGCAAGGATAGGAGAATCATTGGGATCTATTGACCAGTTGGTGAATTCCAGCCTCAGTGAGAGACCCTGTCTCAGAAACTAATGTGTAAAGCAATTGAGAAAGATACCTCACATTGTCTTCTGGCCTCCACACACATGTACACACATATGCATGTGCATATACACACATAAATACATATGTACACATAAAATACAAATAAAGAAAAAAGATTTTAAAATTTATGTAAATATTCAAAGTAATCAGATATGAGCATAAGTTTCCATAGGAAAAATAAACAATATGCCATTAAAATAAAGAAATGAAAAAAGAGACAGGTTTCCTGACTTTTAAGGTTAATAGCACAGACAGAAGTGAAATATCTCAACCTATGCCAAAGAGACCTTACTGTGACTGTGTTTGCTGCAGACCATTGTTGAGGCTGTGTATTGTTTAGGTTTTTCTCCCATTTGTGATACTTTGCTTGCCTAGCAACCAGAGGGCATAGTTTGTGGGCAAAGCTGGATGTAATTATGCTTGGCTGCCCTTCTCGGAACAGGGTGGGGTGGAAAGGAAGATTTCAACTGTCTAATCTGAGCTCTAGTGGCATCCTCTACGAGTTCATTAGACAGGCAAGCCCAGTGGAGCTGAAGCAATCCACATTGCAGGGCAGGCATCAGTGGGATGTGCGCACCTTTTTTCTCAAACATTCTGTGATTTAGAATCCACACGAAATCATGTACAAGTGCTCCTCCCCACTCCCAGAGCTTATACTTGCTGAAAAAACCAGGGGTCTGAACAGGAAGTGGGTTCTCCCTTCTGTGCTCCAGAGTACCTTCTGAGTGCACGGAGTGCTCACAGTCTGATTCAAGGCCCTTCCATTGTAATTAAACTACATTCCCAGACTAACAACAACTAGGCTGGGTCTTCTAATGACCCTTGCTATGAAAAAATGCAAAGACATTTGACTCCCAAAGTCATATGGTCAAACAGGGTCCACTCAAGATGGTGCCCAGTCACTGTATTTTAACCAAATGCAGACCGGGAAGACCATTCACTGGACCAATGAGCTATGCAGATTCCAGGATCTATCTAATTAGGCACAGTGCTAAGACCTGGCCTGGTTGTTTTCTGAATCTCTCATTCTTTCTCTCTCCTCGTCCCCTGCCCGCTATTGCCGAGCCACTCCACTCTCACACAGGACAACGCTCCCTCTATTTCACTCACCAAATTTCCTTGATTTTTTTCACCTTTCAAACACGCATTCTATTCAGCTAAAACTTTATCCCATCAACCTCCTCGCATTATTATATCACAGATGAAAACATTGAGGTTCACAAACACACAACTATAAAGTAAGATTTGTTCAATTAAAATACACATATTTAATACACATATTTCCCTCCTTCCTTTTTCTCCTTTCAGTCCCTCTCATATCCACCTTTGCTTCCTCTTGAATTCATGACCCCTTTTCTCATTGTTATATATATATATTGTCTTAGGTAAGGTTACTATTGCTGCAGTGAAGCGCCATGACCGAAAAGCAAGTTGGGGAGGGAAAGGCTTTGTTTGACTTACACTTCCACTTTGCTGGTCATCACTGAAGGAAGTCAGGACAAGAACTCAAAGAGATCAGGATCCTCGAGGCAGGAGCTAATGGAGAGGCGTTGGAGGGGAACTGCTTACCGGCCTGTTCCCAATGGTGTGCTCAGCCTGCTTACTTATAGACCCCAGGACAACCAGCCCAGGGATGGCACCACCCACAGTTGGCTGGGCCCTCCCCAACTGATCACTATTTCAGAAAATGCCTTTCAGTTGGATCTCATGGAGGCACTTCCTCAACTGAGGCTCCTTCCTCTCTGATGACTCCAACTTGTATCAAGTTGACACGCCAAACCAACCAGTACATATATAAATGCATAAATACGTAACTACAACCTGCTGAGTCCATTTAGGGTTACTTGTGGGTATATGATTTTGGGGATGACCAGTGAGTACTGGTTAAACAACTGGAGGGCTCTCTCCTAGGCAGGACTATTTTTTCTGGTCTCAGTATTTCTTAGTTGCCTGTAGTTCTTTGTCTAGGATTGAGGCCCTGTGAGCTTTCCCTCTTCCATGTTGACATGTCTGTTTTCCTTGCTCAAGTCCTGTTTATACTAACGTCTTTGAGATATCATGGGTGAAGTGTCCCTGTCATTTCTAGAAGACTCAATATCACAGCATATTTTATTAAGAACTTAGGTGACAACAAAAACGTCAGTGCATTCTCTAGCCACCCACCTTGCATGGCAGTTGCTGTCCAACTATTTGTTTCTACTGTGATCAGTGGGTTATAGGAAATTCTGCTATCTTGAGCTGCCCGTTTTCTGAATTTGTAGTTCTTTTGACAAATTTACTCCTAAATAATTCCGTATTTTTGATGGTGTGAAATTACGTTCCTATTAAGTTCCTCTGCTTACTTTCACTGTACAGAAACACAGTTGACTTCTGGTGTGGGAGAATTGTCTGTATTCTGTCAATCATATTTTAATAAAATGCTGATTGGCCAGGCAGGCAGTATAGGTGGGAAAGCCAGACAGGAAGTAGAGGTGGAGCAAAGAGACTGGGAGTATTCTGCCCAGACCACCGGAGAGGTCATGTTATATATGGTGCCAACGTGTGGACAACTGTATCCACATAAAGCCTGAGACTGCTTGGGAAGTAATTCTAGAACAAAATAACAGCATTATGCATGATTTCTTGGTAGCAGCAATTTCTCGGGTCTGCTCTGCTTGCTAGAGACAAACAAATGCTCTCATCTAAGAGAGGCTTCCTGACTCAGCTTTAGCTGCAAAACCTTGCAGCTCTTTAAGAGGTCCTGCCACGAAACACTTGAATGGTGTTGATGAAAAGCTGAATGCATGCTTTTCGGTTTTCAGCCATAGCAGGAAAAAAGCTGCGCTGTTTTAAAATGCTGGCTTTCTGGGCTGTCCTGCCAGAGCAAACTCTGACTCTTTCAGGCAGGCAGTTCGACTAAATGTGGTCTGTGAACAGAATGCTGCAGCTTGCTTGCTGGCAAGGACCTTGAAACACCATAGAGTTGTGGCAGTGAACACAGCTCTGGCTGGTATCTCAGCCATGAGGCTGAAAAGGTAAGGAATGGGCTGGATCTAACTGTCAAAGCTACGGCTTTAGTCCTACCCATTAAAGACTCGTGTGGTCAGAAAAAGAGAGATATACAGTAAAGAGAGATTCAAAGAGGAAGAAAACCTCTACATGGTTTACAAAGTGTTAAAAATATATACAGGCTAAAGGTTAAAGTCATTAAAAATAAAAAAGAGAAATAGGGTGTGGTGGTACACACCTTTAATCCCAATGCCTGGGAGGCAGAGGCATATTGACCTCTGTGACTTCAAGGGGAAGAGGTAGATTGACCTCTGTGACCTCAAGGTGTGGTAGTACACGCCTTTAATCCCAATGCCTGGGAGGCAGAGACAGACAGATCTCTGTGAGTTCAAGGTGTGGTAGCACACACCTTTAATCCCAGTACTGGGGAGGCTGAGACAGTGGGATCTCTGAGTTCAAAGACAGCCTGGTCTACAGAGTTATTCCAGGACAAAGATATACAGAGAACCAGTCTCAAAAAGTAAAAGTAAAAATAAAAGAAATAGAGGTTAAAATAAAGCCATCATAAAGATGGAAAATACACAGAGAATCTTGATACTATATGCTATTATGCTCTCTTTGAATTGTTTGAATGCTGAGGAAGGAGCAACAGTCGCCAAAACACATTTGCTTATAAATACTGAAGAATTTATCCAAGATAGATATTTTGAAAATACCTTGGCTTCAAAATTGAAGTCAAAAGATATGTTACTTTGGAGAAGAGATTGTGCTTTTGTTTCCACAGGAAATGAGAGGCTGTGGATTCATTCTGAGTTAAGAAAAATCAGGTTCGAAAAAGGAAGACCACCTGAGAAATCTCCGATAGGAACAGTTGGCCCAGATGACAGAGTTCTACATCCAGAACAGATTCAAGACTGTTGCCTGAGATGATCAAGACTCACAGGATACTCCAGTCAGGACTTGATTATAACTCTAAATTTTCTTTAGGTCCCCATAAGATCATCAGCGCCCCCAACCAGCAGGAAGTAGCCTGAAATACTATGCCCACATTCCCAACAAATGGACTATAGGTATTTTCCTTTCTTTAAAAAAAAGAGAGGGAAATGGTGTGGGAGAATTGTCTGTATTCTGTCAATCATATTTTAATAAAACGCTGATTGGCCAGGCAGGCAGTATAGGTGGGAAAGCCAGACAGGAAGTAGAGGTGGAGCAAAAAGACTGGGAGTATTCTGGAAAGCAGGAAGCTCCCTCCGCAGTTCTGCCCAGACCGCCAGAGAGGAAAGATGTAAGCTGCCCAGCTGAAATGGTACTGAGCTATGTGGCTAACGTAGATAAAAATAATGGGGTAACATAAGTTATAAGAACTAATAAGTAGCCTGACCTAATGGGCCAATCAGCTTTATAATCTTATGGAGTCCTGTGTGTGATTTTCTTTGGGATTTGCCGGCTGTGGGGTACCAGGCGGGATAGAAACCCCAACAAGCCAGCCCTCATGTTACAGACTTCTGTGTGTTAATCCTGTACTTTTTAAACATTGCCCAATTTATCCTCCTATTTCATTTATTACTTCCAATAATTTTTAGTATTTCCTTTGAATTTTCTACATAACAAAATCATATGATCTTCAGTTTTTCTTCTTTCTTTACTTTTTAGCTGTCTTGTATTTCACTATATTGTCTTCTTCAGCCCCGAACAACAAAATTATGTCGTATTTAGAAAAGTGGAACACGAAGGCATCATGACAAGAGAAATAAACCCAACACAGAAAAACAAATATAATATGTTTTCTTGTATATCTGGATTCTAAAAAGAACACTACTGATTAAAAGAAAGGAACAGAGGAAGAAGTTGTGATGAAGTAGAGAAATAAGGGGATAAATATGATCCATATATGTTATATACACATATAGAATATCAAATGAAACACACTATTTTATACAACGAATGTACATGTTAATAAAAATCATAAACTATAAAACATTAAAAATAACAGGTGTCAGAGAAATGGCTCTGCAGTTGAGTACCTTCTGCTCTTGAAGAGGATGACAATCTGATTCCCAATACCCATATGGGAGCTTAAAACCATCTGTAACTCCAGTTCCAGGAGATCCAATACCTTCTTCTGATCTCTGTGGACCCTGCACACATGTGGTGCACAGACATACATGGAAGCAAAATGCCCATATTTATCGATAAAAACGAATTTTAAAAATGAAATAGATAATCAAGTCTCCTGTAAACCCTAAAATGACTCCCTTAGTTGAAATATATTCTTCCAGGTCCAAGGAGAGATCCCCAGATTGTTCTCTGGACAGAGGAGAGGGTGCCTGAACTGGCCTTGGCCCATAACCATACTGATGAATATTTTGCTTATCACCATAGATCTTTTATCTGGCGATGGTTGGAGATAGAGACAGAGACCCACATTGGAACACTGGACTTAACTCCCTAGGTCCAAACGAGAAGCAGAAGGAAAGAGAACGTGAGCAAAGAAGGCAAGACCAGAGGGAACCTTCATCCGACGATGGATGGCGATACAGACGGAGACCCACATTGGAGCACCGGACTGAGCCCCCCAAGGTCCAAATGAGGAGCAGAAGGAGGAAGAACATGAAAAAGGAAATCAGGACTGCGAGGGATGCTACAACCCACTGATACAAGGGGTCGGATCTAATGAGAGTTCACCAAGGCCAGTTGGACTGGGACTGAACGAGCATGTGATCCAACCAGATTCTCTGAATGTGGCCGGTTTCTCGGAATGTGGCTGGCCCGGAGTCTTTCTGAAAAGCCATTGACAATGACACTGGGACTTGTTTCCTCTGCATATACTGGATTTTTGGGATCCAGTCTGTTTGGATACTCACCTTCCTGGACCTGGAGGGAGGGGGGAGGAACTTGAACTTCCCACAGGGCAGGAAACCCTGACTGCTCTTAGGAAAGGAGAGGGAGGAGGAGAGGGAGTGGGGGGAGTGGGAGGGTATTGGGAGGAGGGGCGGAAATGGAAACTTTCATAATTTAATAAACTTTGAAAAAAAAGAAAGGTTCATTCTCTGCATTAACATACAATGCAAGTATTGATGAAGACAATGCTGTTGTCCTCCTACCAAATGGAAAATTAATTTTATCACTGGATAAAGATACTTATGAGGAAACAGGGCTTCAGGGTCATCCATCTCAGTGTTCTGGCAGAAAACCTATGAAGTTTGTTATTTCCATTGATTTAATGGATTTATCCCTTAACCTGGATTCTAAGAAGTATGAAAGAATATCTTGGTCCTTCAAAGAAAAGAAGCTTTTGAAGTTTGATTTTCTTTTGTCATGGCATCCTACAGAAGAATCAACAATGAAGTCATACTTCTCCAAATACCAAATTCAGGAGCATCAGCCAAAAGTGGCATTGAGCACAGTGAGAGAGGTACAGTGCCCGGTGCTGCAGAGCAGCTCACTTGCAGGAGAGCTGGAGGAGGCCTGCAGTGCCCTGGAGCTCCTTGACTGGCTTGGCGCTGTCTTCTGCAGTGCGGACCTGAATAACCAGCCTTACAATTTAATATCTACCTACTGCTGTCCCCAGCCAAGCACAGCGATAGCTCAAGCTTGTCTGTGCACAATCACGCGTTTCATACTGCCAGAGAAGATACAGGCCCTTCTGGAACAGCTGTGCCACTACTTTGATGAACCAAAGCTAGCACCGTGGGTCACCTTGTCAGTTCAAGGCTTTGCAGACAGCCCTGTTTCCTAGAGAGAGAACGAACATGGCTTCCAGAAAGGAGGAGAGCACTTGTACAACTTTGTGGTTTTTAGAAATCAGGACTATTGGCTTCAGATGGCCGTTGGGGCCAATGATGACTGTCCACCATAAGAAAATGCAAAATGTAAAACTGAAAAAAAAATGAAATAGATAAACAAAAATAACAAAAAGATCCAATCAAACCACATAATCAAGTAAAATTTCTACTCAGATGTACCACATGTCACATGGCTTCCCCAGTCTAACCAGACCTAGGAACTGTTGAAAAGAACTTTCCCAGGTTTCTTTTGTTTGTTTGTTTGTTTGTTTGTTTGTTTTACAGTGCAATAGCAAGAAGCCACCTGTAGTGGGTGCTGTATGAAGTTATAGCTTTGCCAACCAAGTCCCTGTGTTTTCCAACCTTCAGGCAACCAAAACCAATAAGATGTCTGTCTCAATTCATCCCACAAGAGGCACAGCAAGTCCTCTGGGAATGGTCAGTAATATGTAATCATGGTGTTTCTTCCTGAGACAAGTCTCACAAGGTAGCCCTGACTGACCACAAACTCAAGATCCTTGAGCCTCACCCTCACAGTGCTATGATTTAGAAAAGGTGGGGAGAAATATCATCAATCCTACTACTGTTAATTTCTATTACATCTAAGAATTATGAAAATTTCTTAACTAAGCCATAAGTTCAATTAAAAATATTATTATAAAAATATATTGAGACCAGAATTCTTTTTGTGTTCAAGATCACTCTTTAGAATTTGTCCAAGGTCACAGAGAAGATTGTTCTGGAGGAAACAAAACTTGAAAATAAGGGAAAATGATGACTACATCACTTGTTAAGTATAATGGGAACACATTTTCTTCTAAACTTGACTGCTAGCCAGAAGACTGACTCAATGTTTTTAATTTTCACTAACTATCCACAACTAATTTGAGCCAGAAGATGTTAGTCTCATAGAATTAAAAGCTAACTTCCAGATACTACTGATTTGCTTTGGCCAGCAGTCAACTCAAAAAGCTTCAGTGTATTGCACAATAAAAATTAGCCAGAACTGAATGTGAATTAGCAATCTTATTGTGGTGCCTTCCCCCCCCCCAACTCATGATATGAGTTTGTGTTCCTCAAATGTTTTTTGTAGTATTCTGTTTATCTATAGGTTTTTCTCATTAACTGAATAAACCTATGAAGCTGGGTAAAGTGAAAATTTTCAACTTTAAGGCTAGCCTAGGCTACATTGTGAGACACTTCCTCAAGGGAAAAAAATGCAAAGACAGCCACCAGGAAATGAGAGGACTGAGAATGCAGGACCCTGAGTAAGCCTGTCAGACAAAGGACAAAAAGACACCCTCCCACTCATACAATACCCAGAAGCCATTTCTTGTGCTCCAAGTCTTCCCATTTGAGGACCAAGGACCAAGAACAGGACAGGTTTTTAAATACGTCCATGAATACCACAAATTTTATGCAGCCTCTTAGAGACTTGCAATCAAAGTCAAAGGTAGCTCCTCTGCCATTTGTGAGTCTCACCATGGTTAAAACAAAGTCTCCAGAACACTCCCCCCAAAAAATATGACAATATTTCATTCAAGAGTGACATTACCAAATGTCTTTGTGCTTTTATTGACATCTACTCCAGAGTTTGACCTGAATACTTCTCTTTCTAATAATTTGAAAAGAAGAATATATGATGCACATCTATTTGCTGTAGAGACAAAGAATTCAGACCTCATTTGGTTCAGTAAGTTAGAATTCAACCAGGCAGTGGTGACACACACCTTTAACCCAGCACTTGGGAGACAGAGGCAGGTGCATCATTGTGAGTTTGAGGCCAGCCTGGTCTACAAGAGCTAGTTTCATGACAGCTAGGGCTGTTACACAGAGAAACCTCGTCTTGAAAAACTAAAAGAAGAAGGATGAGGAGGAGGAGGAAAAGAAGAAGAAGAAGAAGAAGGAGGAGGGGGAGGAGGAGGAGGAGGAGGAGGAGGAGGAGAGGAGGAGGAGAGGAAGAGGAAGAGGAAGAGGAAGAAGAAGAAGAAGAAGAAGAAGAAGAAGAAGAAGAAGAAGAAGAAGAAGAAGAAGAAGAAGAAGAAGAAGAAGAAGAAGAAGAAGACGACGACAGAATTCACCTGGACACATCTCATAGAAGTGTGTATTGCCATTTGAAATCTATCATTTGGCAACTTATTTAGTTCAACTTTTTAAAATGTCTTCTTATTTAGGTGTTTTAGTTCCTTGTATACCATATATATTAAATTTCTGCAAATGTTGTAACAGTTTCCTGTTGCTATGATAAAAAAAAATGAGACAGAGACCCACATTGGAGCACCGGACTGAGCCCCCCAAGGTCCAAATGAGGAGCAGAAGGAGGAAGAACATGAAAAAGTAAATCAGGACTGTGAGGGATGCGATCACCCACTGATACAAGGGGACTGATCTAATGAGAGTTCTCCAAGGCCAGTTGGACTGGGACTGAACGAGCACATGATCCAACCAGATTCTCTGAATGTGGCCGGATTCTCGGAATGTGGCTGGCCCGGAGTCTTTCTGAAAAGCCATTGACAATGACACTGGGACTTGTTTCCTCTGCATATACTGGATTTTTGGGATCCAGTCTGTTTGGATACTCACCTTCCTGGACCTGGAGGGAGGGGGGAGGAACTTGAACTTCCCACAGGGCAGGAAACCCTGACTGCTCTTAGGGCTGGAGAGGGAGGAGGAGAGGGAGTGGGGGGAGAGGGAGGGTATTGGAAGGAGGGGAGGAAGTGGAAATTTTTATAAATTAATAATAATAAAAAAATGTACCCTGACAAAATCGACTTATGTGAGAACGGATTCATTTTGGCTCACAGTTTTAGAGTACGGTTCATCATGTTAAGGAAGGCATGGCAACAGGAGCTTAAGGCCACTGGTCACATTGCAACCACAGTCAGGAAACAGAGACTGGTGAACGCTGGGGCATAGCTCACTTTCTTCATGACCCCAGCCCAGTAAATGTAAAGTGGGTCCTCGCGCATTAGTAAACCTAATCTAGACAGTGTGTCACAATCTTTCCCAGAGATTTTTCTCTGAGGTAATTCGACCCTGTCTGGTTGACTATCAATTTAAACCATTACAGATGTATACTTAGAAAAGATTTTCTAATTCTGTATGCATTCCTTTCATGTACTGAACTGTTTCTTTTGCTATGCAGAAGTTTTTCGATTTCATGAGATCCCAGCAGTCAAGTGTTGATGTTAATTCCTGAACAATCAATCCTTTTAGGAAGGCTCTGCCTATGCCTATATCTTCACACATTTTCCCTACTTTTTTCATCCATTGATTTCAGAGTTTAGGGTCTTACATTAAGGTCTTTGACACATTTGTACAAAGTGATTTTTTGTACAAAGTGAATGTTAAGGATCTAGCTTCATCATTCTGAATGTGTTTTCCTGATTTTCTCAGCACTATTTATGGAATAGGTTGTGTTTCCCTATTGTATAATTTTTGTCATCTTTACAAAAACAGGTGGCTGTGTTTGCATGGGTTTATAGCTGAGTCCTATGTCCTATCCCATTGATCTGTGTCTATTTATGTGCCAGTAGTAGGAAGATTTTGTTACTATAGCTCTGCAGGATAACTTGAAATCAGATATGATGCTACTGTCAGCATTATTCTTTTTGATAAAAGTTGCTTTGGATATCCAGAATCTATTCTGATTCCTTATTAATTTTATCATGATTTTCTGTATTTCTTTGCTGAATGGTTCTGGAAATTTGGTTCTAATTGCATTGAACCTGCAAATTGAAAATAAAAATCTTCTCCAGGGGCTGGGAGACAGGAGGGGTGGCAAAAATTTCTGTGTTCGTATTTGGGTACAGCAACCTTGTAAGTGTTGTTAGATTATCACTTGATTAAAGAAAGTGACCAGATTCAACACCATGGGGGAAGATGAGAGAGTTCTAGAGTCACAGATGTCAGAAAAGAGCATTCAAACTGACTGAGGTAAGCTGAACTCACTGCGGTGATTACATAGGTGCCATCAACAGCTCTCAACAACAGAGAGATCAACTAGGGGAAGAACAATGGGAAAGGGCAGTTTAGCACCACAATGGATGGACGAGTCCAGTAGTTTTTGTGCTGTAGTGAGTTCACAAGTGCAAAGGTCATGGAGTGCTTTTCCCAATTTCTTCCTCATCTTTTCTTTTTTGTATGTTACTTATGTGTCCTGTCACTTTGCTCAAGTGTTTATCAGATCTAAGAGCTTTCTGGCTGAATCTTTAGGGGTCTCTTATATATCATATGATAGCAAATAAGGATATCTTGATTTATTGCTTTCCTATTTGTATCCCTTTTACTTCTTTCTCTTGTCTTAATACTCTAGATAAGACTTATCTTTCAAAAAAAACCCAGCTAGGTCTTTGTTTCATTGATTCTGAGTTTTTGTTTTGTGTGTATGTGTTTGTTTTGTTGTTTTTCATTTATTTCATTTCATTTGAAAAAGGGTATCCTGTTGTAGAATATTATTTTAACTAGGCAAAGATGTGTTACCTTTGTTTATGCTGCAGAATAATATTTTAACTATGTAAAGAAAGGTATGTTACTTTTGTTTATGTAGAATTTGTTTAATTATGAACAGTTGTTTTTCCTTGCCTGCTTAAGGCACCTGATTGGTCTTGTAAAGAGCTGAACAGTCAATAGCTGGGAAAAGAAAGGATAGACAGGGCTGACAGGGGGAGAGAATAAATAAGAGGAGAAATCTAGTCTCAAGACAGAAAGGAAGAACAAGAAAAGAAAGAAGAGAGAATGAAGGACATGCTCAGGGCAAGAAGCCAGGCACATGCCTGCCAGTTAGACATAGAGAAACAATGAAAGTAAGATATACAGAAGTAAGAAATGTGAAAAGTCTCAAAGCAAAGGGTAGATAAAGAGAAACATGTTAGTTTAAGTTAAAAAGAGCAAGCCAGAAAAGAGTTAAGTGAAAGCCAAACATTTCAAACTAACACGAATTCTCTATGTCATGATTTGGGAGTTGGTTGGTGGCCTAAAAGAAAAAGCCTGGGCGGGTGCTGGAGAGACGACTCAAAGGTTAAGCGCACTGACTGCTCTTCCAGAGGTCCTGAGTTCAATTCCCAGCAACCACATGGAGGCTCACAACCATCTATACTGAGATCTGGATCCCTCTTCTGGCATGCAGGCAGACATGCAGGCAGAGCACTATATACATAATAAATAAATATTTTTAAAAAGTCAGTTCTCAGAAAAAAAACTACAAAAAAAATGACCACCCCTTGACAAAGAGCTGATCGTTTAAAAAAAAAAAGAAAGAAAGAAAACAAAAGAAAAGAAAAAGCGTGGAGCAGTTTCCAGCTCAGATAGGCCTCAAACTTCCTAGGTAACAGAGGATGTCCTTCAATTTCTGGTCATTATGCCTCCATCTTCCAAATGCTGGAATTGCAAAGCTATACTGTGACATCTTCCTTATGCTATGCTATGCTGAAGAGCAAAGCCAAGTTGTATGCATTCTAGGCAAGCACTCTGTCAAGTAAACTCTAACCCTGGTTTCATTGATTCTTTGTTTTTGATACTGTTTTTCATTTCCATTGCATTCATATTTGCCCTGATCTTATTCCCTTTGATTTACTAGTTAGGAATTTGGCTTGTTTCTTGTTTTTCCAAAGCCCTAAAGTATGTCATTAAGTTATTTATTTAAGATCTCATTTTTTAATGGAGGCATATGTAGCTGTAAATTTGTTTCATAGGCTTACTGTTGCTGTATCCCATAGGTTTTTATATTTTATGTTTTCCTTTTCATTTGATTATAGGATTCCTTGTTGGTTTCTTTATTAATTCATTAATTGTTCAATAAAATGTTGTTCATTCTCCATGAATTTGTGCATGTTCAGTTTTTCTCTTGCTGTGCATTTTTAATTTTATTCTACTGTGGTCAGAAAAAAAATGTAAGTTATTTCAATTTTCTATATTTGTTCATATTTTCTTTATGATTTATTATATAATCTATGTTCAAGAAAGTTCTATAAGCTGTTCAAAATAATGTGTATTAGTCATTGTTTGGATGTAATAGTCTGTACAATGTCAAATAGGTTTATTTAAACAATTATGCCACTTAGCTTATGCATTTTCCTGTGTATGTTTTGTTTAGGAGACCAGGCATAATCACCAGTACTACTCTGACACTAGAATAGTGTCTGCAAACTGCAAAAAATATCACTATGAAAGGATACCCCCAAACAGGAATGATCAAATCACATCTTCAGTAATTATATATGTATGTAAATACATAGAAATATATTTTATATAAATGATCATTGCTAATATTTAGTGCACTAAGATATTAGTCACTGAGAATATGAGTGGAAAGAAAAAACAGGGGCATACTAGCAATTAGTATTGTGATAGATGAAAACTAGTGGAGAGAAAGGTAGCTATAAGACACAGGTAACAATATTCCAAGTGGGAAAGACGAAGATCTGGTGAAGGTAGAAAGAAAAGAGGGGCAAAAAATGCAAGCAGACAGCCTAAAGCAACTCCAGCTCTTTTTTATTTTATTTTTTCAAAAAGAAAACAAACTATCCTTTTTCATTTTACATACCAATCCCAGTTCCCACTTCCTCCCCTCCTCCCAATCCCTCCACCTTACACCTGCCTCACCCCAGCCCCCATCCACTCCCCAGAGAAGGTGAGGCACATTGTTTTGGGGAAGGTCAAAGTCCCTCCCTATTATATCTAGGCTAAGCAAGGTATCCATCCATAGAGAATGGATTCCAAAAAGCGAGTTCAAGCAGCAGGGACAAATCCTGGTGCCACTGCTAGTGGCCCTCCAGTCTGTCCCAGCCATACAACTGTCACCCACATTCAGAGGGTCTAGGTTGGTCCTATGCTGGTTCCTTCCCTGTCTGGCTAGAGTTGGTGAGCTCCCATTAGCTCAGTGGGTGACCCCCCTTCATGGTCTTGACCTCTTTGCTCATATTCTCATTCCTCCCACCCTTTAACTGGACTTTGGGAGCTCAGCCCAGTGTTCTGCTGTGGATCTCTGCCCCTGTCTCCATCAGTTGCTGGATGAAGGTTCTATGGTGACATTTAAGATAATCATCAGTCTGACTACAGGGCAAAGCCAATTCAGGCACCCTCTCCACTATTGCTTAGGGTCTTAGCTGGGGTCATCCTTATGGATTCCTGGAAATTTTTCTGGTGCCAGGTTTATTGCTAGCCCCATAATGGCTCCCTCAATCAAAATATCTCTTTCCTTGCTCTCCCTCTCTGTCCTTCCTCCATTCTGACTATCCCACTCCCTCAAGTTCTCCTCCCAACTCCCCTTCTCCCCCTACCCTATGTTATTAATTTTGTCAGGAGATCTTGTCTATTTCCCCTTCCCAAGGTGATTCATATTTACTTCTCTAAGAGTTCACCTTGTTACTTAGCTTCTCCAGGATCATGGACTATAGGCTCATTATCCTTTGCTTTACAGTTAGTATCCACTTATGAGTTAGTACATACCATGTTCATCTTTCTGGGTCTGGACTACCTCACTCAGGATGGGTTTTTTTTTCTAGTTCCATCCATTTGCATACAAATTTCAAGATAACATTGTTTTTTTTTTTTACCACTGAGTAGTACTCTATTGTGTAAATGTACCACGTTTCCTTTATTCATTCTTTGGTTGAGGGGCATCTAGATTGTTTCCAGGTTCCGGCTATTACAAATAATGCTGCTGTGAACACAGTTGAACAAATGTCCTTGTAGTGTGACTGTATATGCCCCAACGAGGTATTACTGGGTCTAGAGGTAGGTTGAGTCCCAAATTTCTGAGATACAGCCATACTGATTTCCAGAGTGGTTGTACAAGTTTGCATTCCCACCAGCAATAGAGGAAGGTTCCTCTTACTCCACATCTTCTCCAGTATAAACTATGATTGGTGCTTTTGATATTAGCCATTCTGACTGGTGTAAAATGGTATCTCAGAGTCGTTTTGATTTATATTTCCCTGGTGGCTAAAGATGTTGAGCAGTTCCTTAAGCGCCTTTTAGCCATTTTAGATTCTTCTGTTGAGAATTCTCTGTTTAGATGTGTATCTCATTTTTAATTGGATTATTTGGAATTTTGATATCTAATTTCTGGAGTTCTTTGTATATTTTGGAGAACAGTCCTCTGTCTGCTGTGGGATTAGTAAAAATCTTTTCCCATTCAGTAGGTTGACCTTTTTGTCTTACTGTGTCCTTTGCTTTACAGAAGCTTCTCAGTTTCAGGAGGTCCCATTTATTTATTGTAGCTCTCAGTGTCTGTGCTATATTTAGGAAGTGGTCTCCTGTGTCCATGCCTTGAAGCTTACTTACCACTTTCTCTTCTATCAGGCTCAGTGAGGGTGGATTTATGTTGAGGTCGTTAATCCATTTGGACTTGAGTTTTGTGCATGGGGATACATATGAATCTATTTACATTCTTCTACATGTTGACATCAATTTATTGAAGATAATTGCTTTTTTTCCATTGTATAATTTTAGTTTCTTTGTCAAAAATCAAGTGTCCATAGGTGTGTGGATTAATATCCGGGCTCCCAGTTGCCAGTCATACCCCTTGGCAATTCTTCGCAAAGTTGGATCACACATGCTAGTCCTGTCTTCAAGGGTCAAGCTGTGAATGCTAGTCTCAGACCTGAGTGGTCTTTTGTGATATCACAGTAGCTGGGCTAGTTTTCATTGTTCAGGTTCTGACTATGGGCTAGAGTCCTTGCATATCACTTAGAACCTGTGTCTATGTTCCCCTGCAGATTCAGAATCTAACCAGGTTTTCACTTTATTGAATATTGCATAGTTCTAATGTAGTGTTACTTCACAGATTCTAGAAACCAAGTTTCTTCATATAGTCAGTTTCATGTGTTTTTCTTTTGGTTTCCTAAGACTGTGGTTCATGCAGGGTCTGAGGTGGCATGCCAATTCAAAGAGCTCTTCTGCTCTTCTCCTCCTCCTCATTTTTTGTTGTTGTTGTTTGAGAGACATTTTACTGTGTGGCCTTGACTGGCCTGGAATTCATTGTGTAGACCAGGCTGGCCTTGAGCACACAAAGATGTGCTTGCCTCTGTAACCAAAATGCTGGGCTTAAAGACATTCACCACCACACCTGGACCAAGGTATTTTTAAAATGGCATTCATTTCTGAGAGGCCTAAGAGATATAACTTCATAGGTAAATTCGCTTGCAGTCAAACCTGATGACCTGAGTTCAAATCCAGAAACAAACCCTAGAAAGTTGTCCTCTGACCTCCACACATGTGCACATGAACACACTGCCTGCTCTCCCATAGATAGATAAATAGATAGATGGATGGATAGATAGATAAAAATAAAAATAAAATGGTACTTTTACTGGTTGTATGTTGCAAATAGAAGATTTGCTTGAAATCTCCGTTCTCTCTCCCAGGGCCATGCATTACAGTCCATGCACACAAACACACCCAAATTTTTCTGCTCTTAAAAATGTTTGTTACTGAAAGCAGAGTGGAAATTTTCTGAGACTCTGTGACTTAAGCTATGGTTCCCAGGCACTGTTGTGCACTCCCTCTCTCTAGGAGAAAGAAGAGCTCCCCAAGCAAAATCAGTCTCCAGGACAGATTCAGGACTTGCTTCATTGTTCTGCTTTGCAAACTTTCTTATTTTGCTTTGCTACTGAAAATAAGTTTTCTGCTGTTACCCACCTCTTCTGATATCTTGTTTTTGATGTTCCCTGGTTTGTTTGCCAGAGAGTCTAGCAAAATGTGCCTACATGTAAGACACCATTTCAAACCTGTCTTGTATTCACTATTACCATCTCAGTCTAAGCATTGTGCATACCTCCAAGAGACAGATGCAGCCTGTTGATGCTCTCTCATAGGACAAGGTGGGAAGTCATCTGAGATTCCAGCCTCTCCTTCCTGCACCTCACTCGCAGCTGTATCTACTAGTGACTCTGGTGCACATGGTCTCAGACAGTACTATCATATGGGAGATGAATGACTAGTCGACGGGAGAACTAAATCTATGCAGCTATAGGGAAATCATCATTCATGCAGGAATGGGGCTCTTTGATGAAGCAACTGTTTTTAAGATAGCCATACTCCTATAAGTAGTCTCTCACTCATCTTTCTTAAGAAACAAAGTAATTACTTCAACAAGCGATAATTGAGGTGGAGTTGCTACTTTGTTCCATTGTCACTGTCCTCTCTGGAATGAGTAGACATTTGCTCATGTCTCCTCATGAAAAGTTCACACAACATTCACCTTTGATTAAAAGTAATTATACCAACCCTGAGAAAAATAAAAAAACTTCTACAATAATTGTTCTATAATTAGAGAAAAGGAGTAAGAACCATTATGGTACAGTGTACAATCTGGAAATCTAGTTACTAAGGCTTCCTACAGGAGAGAGAATGTCTGATTAGACTATCAATCTTCTCCAGTTTATCAATGAGTAGTTCTCCAAAGTTAATCAGTAAGTCAACTGTTTGAAACTTAAGATATAAGTTCCTAAAAGAACAAAGGGTTATTGAGACCTCAGACAAGCTTCTCAAATCCTATTGTAAACTGACTTAAATTATGTGACTGCAACTATTAATCTGTATTCTGGGTCTTGAAAGCTATAGGGAGACCAAGCCTAGGTGTGACATCCTCTACTCTAGGTGTGACTCTCCAAAAGTATTTAGCACTCCCCCCCCAAACCCTTAAGGATATCACAATCCTTAGTTTCAGGTGTGTGCTGTAGCAGGGGATGGAAGTCTGGGCAGCAGGTATTAGAAATCCAGCCATAGTATACCCTCTGTAAGACAGGGACACCAGTTGTTGACAAACTGAGATACAGAACAATGATTTTGTCTATTGAACATGTGTGCACAAATGTGGCTTGCCATGGGGCCAAGAGAAAAATTCCATTAACAAAATCTTCCCTCAAGCTTGAAGCAGATCCAGCAGTTTTAATCCCACTGGGCAAGACTAAGACCACCACTGTAGTTTTTGAGCTAAATTTGAAGCAAGTTTTATTGAATACTGGCTAGGATGATGGACACTAGCCAGGTCCATATCTAGCATTCCCAGAGTATGACACCAAATTACATTAGTCAGAGGCTTATACTGACAAATCCACAAGGCTGGGCACTTCCCACCTTTGTCCAATCAGGGGCAAACATACATCCCAATGTACTTTCTGCCTATGTACCTCCTGCATACCTACTCTTATATCTGAGCAAGCATATCCTGTGCAGCTGGGGCAACCAAGATTGTTTGTGGAAGCAAAAACACATGACTCATTATCTTACATGAGTAACAGCCATCAGCATTCCAGAAAGTCATCTGTCCTTGGGCAAGTGGGGCTCACAGATTACAATCTTTTTTCATTTTGTAGACCTCTTAAGAAAAGTAATTTAAACTTAAAGCATAGCTTTAGCCATCCCAACAGCAAAACTAATCCTAACTTTCAAAAATAACTTCTAAAATTTTCACATTCCTTCAGCCCAGGAAACATAATTGAGACTAGTCTGGAGCTCAGTTTATACGAGGTTAGTGGTCCAAATGATATGAGCTGATGGAAGACAATGGTGGGAATCAAATGCACAATAATCTGTTGAGCTGATTTTAAAAGCATTTCTATTCATTAAAAAAATAGTTCAGTTGGGTGGCGGTGGCACACACCTTTAATCCCAGCACTTTGGAGGGAGAGGCAGGCAGATCTCTGTGAGTTCAAGGCCAGCCTTGAGTTCTGACTTCTGACTGAGTTCCGGGATAGAAACTAAAGCTACAGAGAAACCATATCTTGAAAAAAAACACAATAGTTCATTCCTTTTTCCACCTTTTATTGAAAATAAGTTCTTTTTTTTATACAATATATCCTGATTACAATTTCCCCTCCCTCTACTCCTCCCAGTTCTGCCCCACTCTACCTCCTCTCAGGATCCATTCCATTTCTCTCCTTTGAAAAGAACAGTTTCAAAAAAAACCAATTTCTACAAGATAACAACAAAGCATGACAAAATAAAATGTAATAAGATAAAAACAAAAATAAACAAACAGCACATCAAAGTTGAACAAGGGAAACCAAACAAGGAAAAGATTTCAAGGGAAGACACAAAGATCAGAGATCACTACTTTACACAATCAGGAGTCCCGTAAAATACACTAAACTGAAAGCCATAATGTGTAAGCACAGGTCCTGATATAGACACATGCAGGCTTTCCCCTGGCTTTTCCCTATGCAATACTTACCTTCCCAACCTCTCAGTGTTACTAGGAAATGTAGCATGAGGGGCCGGCTTGTTGGGGTTTCTGTCCCGCCCGGTACCCCACAACCAGCAAACCCCAAAGAAAATCAATCACACAGAGATCTCTATAAGTTATAAAGCTGATTTGCCCATTTGGCCAGGCTACTTATTAGCTCTTTTTTTTCAAAGTTTATTAAATTATCCTTCATCTGGCGAAGGACGGCTATACAGATGGATACCCACATTGGAGCACCGGACTGAGCCCCCCAAGGTCCAAATGAGGAGCAGAAGGAAAGAGAACGTGAGCAAGGAAGGCAAGATCAGAGGGAACCTTCATCCGACGATGGATGGCGATACAGACAGAGTCCCACATTGGAGCACTGGACTGAGCCCCCCAAGGTCCAAATGAGGAGCAGAAGGAGGAAGAACATGAAAAAGGAAATCAGGACTGCGAGGGATGCTACAACCCACTGATACAAGGGGACGGATCTAATGAGAGTTTACCAAGGCCAGTTGGACTGGGACTGAATGAGGACGTGATCTAACCAGATTCTCGGAATTTGGCTGGATTCTCTGAATGTGACTGGCCCGAAGTCTTTCTGAAAAGCCATTGACAATGACACTGGGACTTGTTTCCTCTGCATATACTGTATTTTGGGGATCCAGTCTGTTTGGATACTCACCTTCCTGGACCTGGAGGGAGGGGGGAGGAACTTGAACTTCCTACAGGGCAGGAAACCCTGACTGCCCTAAGGGACGAAGAGGGAGGAGGAGAGGGAGTGGGGGGAGTGGGAGGGTGTTGGGAAGAGGGGCAGAAATGGAAACTTTTATAATTTAATAAAATTACTTTCAAAAAAAAGTTTCCATTTCCGCCCCTCCTCCCAACACCCTCCCACTTCCACTTCCCCCACTTCCTCTCCTCCTCCCTCTCCATCCCTAAGAGTAGTCAGGGTTTCCTGCCCTGTGGGAAGTTCAAGTTCCTCCCCCCTCCCTCCAGGTCCAGGAAGGTGGGTATCCAAACAGACTGGATCCCAAATATCCAGCATATGCAGAGGAAACAAGTCCGACATCAACATTAATCCGACCACTTTGAACCTGATAGAAGAGAAAGTAGGAAGTAGTCTACAAGACATAGGCACAGGAGACCACTTCCTAAGCAGAACCCCAGGAGCACAGACAATAAGAGAAACAATAAATAAATGGGACCTACTGAAACTGAGAAGCTTCTGTAAAGCAAAGGACACTGTCAGTAAGACAAAAAGGCTACCTTCTGACTGGGAGAAGATCTTCACAAACCCCTCAACAGACAAAGGTCTGATCTCCAAAATATACAAAGAACTCAAGAAACTAGACACTAAAACTCTAATTAACCCAATTAAAAAATGGGGTACTGAACTGAACAGAGAATTCACAACAGATGAACTGTGAATGGCTAAAAAGCACTTAAGGTCATGCTCAACCTCCTTAGCGATCAAGGAAATGCAAATCAAAACAACTTATTAGCTCTTATAACTTATGTTACCCCATTATCCTTATCTACGTTAGCCACATGTCTCAGTACCTTTCTCAGCTGGGCAGCTTACATCTTTCCTCTCCGGTGGTCTGGGCAGAACTGTGGAGGAGCTTCCTGCTTCCCAGAATACTCCCAGTCTCTTTGCTCCACCCCTACTTCCTGTCTGGCTTTCCCACCTATACTGCCTGCCTGGCCAATCAGCGTTTTATTAAAACATGATTGACAGAATACAGACAATTCTCCCACACCATTTCCCGCTTTTTTTTTTAACAAAGGAAAATTCCCATAGTCCATTTGTTGGGAATGTGGGCATAGTATTTCAGGCTACTTCCTGCTGGTTGGGGGCACTGATGATCTTATGGGGACCTAAAGAAAATTTAGAGTTATAATCAAGTCCTGACTGGAGATTTCTCAGGTGGCCTCCCTTGATCAAAGCTGATTTTTCTTAAATCAGAATGAATCCACAGCCTCTCATTTTCTCTGGAAACAAAAGCAAAATCTCTTTTCCAAAGTAACATACATTTTGACTTCAGTTTTGAAGCCAAGGTATTTTCAAAATACCTATCTTGGGTTAGTTCAGCAGCATTTATAAACAAAAGTCTTTTAGCAGCTGTTGCTCCTTCCTCAGCATTCAAACAATTCAAAGAGAGCATAATAGCATACAGTATCAAGATTCTCTGTTTATTTTCCATCTTTATGCAGCTTTATTTCAACCTCTATTTCTTTTATTTTTACTTTTAATTTTTTGAAACAGGTTCTCTGTATATCTTTGTCCTGGAATAACTTTATAGACCAGGCTGTCCTTGAACTCAGAGATCCCACTGTCTCTGCCTCCCCAGTGCTGGGATTAAAGGTGTATGCTACCACACCTTGAACTCACAGAGATCTTTCTGTCTCTGCCTCCCAGGCATTGGGATTAAAGGCATGTACTACCACACCTTAAAGTCACAGAGATCAATCTACCTCTGTCTCCCAAGTGTTGGGATTAAAGGTGTATACCACCACACCCAACTACTCTCTTTCTTTCTTTACTTTAAGAACTTTAGCTTATATCTTGCATATATTTTTAACACACTGTAAACCATTTAGAGGTTTTCTTCAACTTTGAATCTTTCTTTTACTATATATCTCTCTTTTTCTGACTACGGGCGTCTTTAAGGAGAGGATGAAAGCTGTGGCTTTGATGGCTGAATCCAGTCCATTCCTTAGCTTTCCAGCCTCATGGCTGAGGTACCGGCTGCAGCCATTTTTCTTGCCACAACTCTATGGCGTTTCAAGGTCCTTACCAGCAAGCAAGCTGCAGAATTCTGCTCACAGACCACACTCAGTCAGCCGGCCTGCCTGAAAGAGTCAAAGTTTGCCCTGGCAGGACAGTCTAGAAAGCCAGCATTTTAAAATGGTGCAGCTTTTTTCCTGCTATGGCTGAAAACCGAAAAGCATGCATTCAGCTTTTCATCAACACCATTTAAGTGTTTCGTGGCAGGACCTCTTAAAGAGCTGCAAGGTTTTGCAGCTAAAGCTGAGTCAGGAAGCCTCTCTTAGATGAGAGCATTTGTTTGTCTCTAGCAAGCAGAGCAGACCCGAGAAACTGCTGCTACCAAGAAATCATGCATAATGCTGTTATTTTGTTCTAGAATTACTTCCCAAGCAGTCTCAGGCTTTATGTGGATACAGTTGTCCACACATTGGCACCATATGTAACATGAGGGCCGGCTTGTTGGGGTTTCTATCCCGCCCGGTACCCCACAGCCGGCAAATCCCAAAGAAAATCACACACAGGACTCCATAAGATTATAAAGTTGATTGGCTCATTAGATCAGGCTACTTATTAGTTCTTATAACTTATGTTACCCCATTATCCCTTGACTTCAAACTCTACTACAGAGCTATAGTACTGAAAACAGCCTGGTATTTGCATAAAGACAGGAGGACCAATGGAACTGAATCAAAGACCCAGATATTGATCCACAAACCTACAAACACCTAATTTTTGACAAAGAAGCAAAAATATCAAATGGAAAAAGGAAGTATATTTAACAAATGGTGTTGGAATAACTGGATATCAATGTGAAGAAGAATGAAAATAGACCCATATCTATCACCATGCACAAAACTCAAGTCCAAATGGATCAAAGACCTCAACATAAAGCCAGCCACACTGAACCTTATAGAAGAGAAAGTGGGAAGTACACTTGAACACATTGGCACAGGAGACCACTCCCTAAATATAACCCCAGTACCATAGACACTGAAAGAAATAATTAATAAAGGGGACTTCTGGAATCTGAAAAGCTTCTGTAAAGCAAAGGATATGATCAACAGGGCAAAATGACAGCCTACAGAATAGGAAAATATCTTCTCCAACCCTACATTAGACAGAGATCTGATCTCTAAAATATACAAAGAACTCAAGTAATTGGTCATCAAAAGAACAAATAATCCAATAAAAATGGAGTACAGACCTAAACAGAAAACTCTCAACAGAGGTATCTAAAATGACTGAAAGAAACTTAAGGAAATGTTCAACATCCTTAGTCATCAGAAAAATGCAAATCAAAACAACTCTGAGATTCCATCTTACACATGTAAGAATGGCCAAGATCAAAAACATTGATGACAACTTATGCTGGAGAGGCTGTGGGGAAAAGGGAACACTTCTGTACTGTTGGTGGGAATGTAAGCTGGTACAACCCCTTTGGATGTCAGTGTAGTGATTTCTCAGAAAATTAGGAAACAATTTTCCTCAAGACCCAGTAATACGACTTTTTGGTATATATCCAAAGAATGCTCAATTGTGCCACAAGGATATGTGTTCAAATATGTTCAGCATTGTTTGTCATAGTCAAAACCTGGAAACAACCTAAATGCCCCTCGACCAATGAATGAATAAGAAAAATGTGGTACATTTACACAACAAGTACTACACAGCAGAAAAAAACGACATCTTAAAATTTGCAGGCAAATTGATGGATCTAGAAAACATCATTTTGAGTGAGGTAACCCAGACCCAGAAAGACAATTATCACATGTATTCACTCAGTGGTTTTTAAACATAAAGCAAAAAAGCCAGTCCACAAATCACAATCCCAGAGAACGTAGACAACAATGCAGACCCTAAGAGAAACATACATAGATCTAATCTACATGAGAAGGAGAAAAAGACAAGATCTCCTGAGTAAATTGGGAACATGGAGACCTTGGGAGAGGGTTGAAGGCAAGGGGAGAGGCAGGGATGGGAGCAGAGAAAAATGTAGAGCTCAATTAAAAATTAATAAAAAAGAGTTAATAAGAAGCCTGAGCTAATAGGTCAACCAGCTTATAATTAATGTAGACCTCTGTGTGTTTCATTGGGACTGAATGGCTGCAGGACCAGGTGGGACAGATATCTCCACCAACAGATGGTACCAACACTGTGTACTGTATTCATGCTAAACCAGAGAAAGCCTAAAAAGGAATTCTAGACAGAAAAGAACAGAGTTAAGCCTGGCTCAATGATGTGGCTCCTTTAAAAGAGGTTTTCCTGATTTATTGGTAACAGAAGAAAAGCTGCATGGTTTTGAAATGGCAGCTTCCTAGGCCATGCTACCAGTGAAAATTCTGGCTCTTTCAGGAGGCCGAGCATTTAAATGGGGTTTGTGGGTAGCATGCCTGCAAGTTACTTGGTGGCAGCTTGGACCAAGATCAACTGGTTATCAGAGTTGAAGTGGAGAGGATGGCTCCTATCCAGCAGTCTCAGGCAATGAGCGAAGTTCCACCATGTTGGCTTGGGCAGAACAAGTAGGCAGGGCCTTATTTGCCCTAGGAATGTCACTGCTTAGGTTTTTAAGAAGCACTTAATTAGCATTTTAAGGCAGGCAGGGAAACTTCTGACCAGCGAGTGCTCTGATACTGTGGCAGAGGATACAATGGAGGGAAGTCTGCCTGCAGAAAGGTAAGACAGCAGGCAGGGAGACTTCTGACCAGCAAGTGCTCTGATCCTGTGGCAGAGGATACAATGGAGGGGTAAGTGTGTTTCTGACCGCCACACAAGTCCGGAAAGGGAACACACAATCTTCCCGCCATCCTTATCTCCCTGGCCACTCCAAAGGGGCGGCTTCCCCCAGCTAAACCCCCTCTCCTCCTACGCCATCCCGGCTTTCTGCCTCGAACCCCTACCCTTCCTCTCTCCCTTTTTCAGGGCTTAAATTCCTCCAACTCAGCCTGGGTGGGCACCTTGGCCAGAACAGGCGGTGAGTGCAAATGGGACGGAGTTCCTTTGTTTTAATAGCCTGCCTGCAGCAAGGTAGGACTACAGGCAAAGTGATTCCTGGATAGCAAGGAGCAATAATCCGGTAGCAGAAGACCCAGCAGAGGGAAGAGCCATTGGAGAGCATCTGAAGGAAGAGATGGGCAGGCGTCAAGGCAAGAATTCCTCCAACAATCTGAAAAAGAACATGAAAACACCAGATCCCAGCGATCTTACGACAGAAGGACTTGAACACCCTATTCTGGAAGAAGTGGAAAACAGTGTCATTATGAAAGCAATAGAGTCTCTCAAACAGGGTATGAATAACTCACTTAAAGAAATAAAAGAGAAATATAACAAAAAAATGGAAGAAATGAGTAAAGAAATGGAAGAGAAATATAACAAAAAGTTTGAAGAAATGAGTAAATTCTTAAATGATACCCTGGGAAACCAAGAAAAAACAATCAAACAGGTAATGGAATCAGTTCAAGAATTGAAAACTGAAATGGAGGCAGTGAAGAAAACACAAACCGAGGGCCGGCTGGATATGGAAAATCTAGGGAAACAAACAGAGACTTCAGAAGCAAGCAGAACCAATAGAATACAAGAGATAGAAGAACTAATCTCAGATTATGAAGACACCATAGAGAAAATAAACGCTCTGACCAAAGAAAATAGAAAATCCAACAAATTCTCATCACAAAACATTCAGGAAATATGGGACATAATAAAAAAACTAAATCTAAGAATAATAGGAATAGAAGAAGGAGAAGAATTGCAGATCAAAGGTCCAGAAAATATATTCAACAAAATTATAGAAGAAAACTTTCCCATCCTAAAAAACGATATTCCTATGAAGGTTCATGAAGCATACAGAACACCGAATAGACTGGATCAGAAAAAATCATCCCCTCGCCATATAATAATCAAAACACAAAGCATCCAGATTAAAGAAAGGATATTAAGAGCTGCAAAGGAAAAAGGTCAAGTAACTTATAAAGGTAAACCTATCAGACTTACACCAGACTTCTCCATGGAAACCATGAAAGCCAGAAGGTTCTGGATAGAGGTACTGCAGAAACTAAGAGACCATGGATGCAAGCCCAGACTACTATACCCAGCCAAGCTATCGTTCACTATCAACGGAGAAAACAAAATATTCCAGGATAAAAACAAATTTAAACAATACGTAGCTACTAATCCAGCCTTACAGAGAATATTAGAAGGAAAATCACAACCCAAGGAATCCAACATTCCCAACACTGCCTACAATAACTCAAACATCTAGCGACCCTTCACAAGCACAACTCAAAGAAGGAAAACACATACACTCTACTACCCAAAAAATGACTAGAGTCAACAACCACTGGTCATGAATATCACCTAATATCAATGGACTCAATTCACCTATAAAGAGGCACAGACTTAGAGATTGGATACGAAAACAGGATCCAACATTCTGCTGTTTACAAGAAACACACCTCAACCACAAAGACAGACACCTACTCAGAGTAAAGGGTTGGGAAAAGGTTTACCAAGCAAATAGACCTAAGAAACAAGCAGGTGTGGCCATTCTAATTTCTAACAAAATTGACTTCAAACTAAAATCAATCAGAAGAAATGGAGACGGACATTTCATACTCATAACAGAAACAATTCATCAGGAGGAAGTCTCAATCCTGAATATCTATGCCCCTAATATAAAGGCACCCACATATGTAAAAGAAACTCTTCTAGAACTCAAGGCAGTCATGAACCACACACACTAATAGTAGGAGACGTCAACACTCCTCTTTCACCAATGGACAGTTCAATCAGACAGAAACCAAACAGAGAAATAAGAGATTTATTGGTGGTATTGAATCAAATGACTTAATAGATATCTATAGAACACTCCACCCAAATAGGAAAGAATATACCTTCTTCTCTGCAGCTCATGGAACCTTCTCGAAAATTGACCATATACTCGGTAACAAAGCAAACTTCCACAGATACAAAAAAATATTAGTAACCACCTGTGTCTTGTCAGATCACCATGGATTAAAATTAGAATTCAACAACAATGCTTCCCCCAGGAAGCCAACAAACTCATGGAAGTTGAACAGTCAACTACTAAATCACCCCTGGGTCAAGGAAGAAATAAAGAAAGAAATTAAAGTCTTCCTTGAATTTAATGACAACATACTCAAACCTATGGGACACTATGAAAGCAGTGCTAAGAGGAAAGTTCATAGCACTAAGTGCCCAATTAAAGAAAACGGAGAAAGCACACATTGGAGACTTAACAGCACACTTGAAAGCTCTCGAAAAAAAAGAAGCTGATTCATCCAGGAGGTCTAGAAGACTGGAAATAATCAAACTGAGGGCTGAAATCAACAAAATAGAAACACAGAAAACAATCCAAAGAATCAATGATTCAAAAAGCTGGTTCTTGGAGAAAATCAACAAGATTGACAAACCCCTAGCCAAACTAATCAAAAGGCAGAGAGAGAACACACAAATTAACAAGATCAGAAATGAAAAGGGGGACATAACCACAGACACAGAGGAAATTCAGAGAATCATTAGATCTTACTACGAAAGTTTATATGCCACAAAGTTGGAAAATGTAAAAGAAATGGACATTTTTTAGATAAGTACCATATACCAAAGTTGAACCAAGAACAGGTAAACAATCTTAATAGACCTGTTACTCACGAAGAATTAGAAGCTGTTATCAAAAATCTCCCTACCAAAAAAAGCCCAGGACCAGATGGTTTCAATGCAGAATTCTACCAGAACTTCCAGGAAGAGCTAATACCTATACTCCTTAATGTATTCCACAATATAGAAACAGAAGAGTCATTGCCAAACTCCTTTTATGAAGCTACAGTTACCCTAATACCAAAACCACACAAAGACACAACCAAGAAAGAGAATTACAGGCCAATCTCACTCATGAACATCGACGCGAAAATTCTCAATAAAATACTGGCAAACCGAATCCAAGAACACATTAGAAAAATTATCCATTATGATCAAGTAGGCTTCATCCCAGAGATGCAGGGCTGGTTCAACATATGCAAATCTATCA